>NC_036462.1:25466166-26844083 GCF_002775205.1 Xiphophorus maculatus
TCTCCCTTGGCAATGCTCAGATGGTAGGTTATTAACACACGCTGAGAGGTGGAAAATCCATATTCCACAACTTGTTGTTTGTCAGTTTGACAGTCGTCAGCATTACCAACATAGTCAGCCTGCAGCAAATGGAGCAATTACCTCTAGACTCTCGATTAATGAGCTTTATGAAAATGTTATTACTATTACAGAACCTTATCAGACCATGGCAGGCTCTTTTCTTTCCTTCCTCTTAAAAGGACTGAGAGCTGCGCACATGATATATTTGTTTAATATTGAAGATTTCATATCTGTTTTCGCTCCAAAATGTGTCCTCGTGCATTTCTCGACAAATGGCCACTTTTAAATTGGAGGCTTTCTGCATTTAGGTACTGATAAAAAGACATAGTAAAAAATACACCAAATGAAGCTTGTTTCCTGTGGGGTGGGGAAATAACAATATAGTTACTAATGTGTAGCAGAGCAGTTGCGATAAAACAAAGATGGTGCCTTTATTGGAATGTAATGAGGTTGTTTACCAGAGAGAGTGTAGAAGGTTGGATGTTTTGAAAGAGCTAAAGATTAAGACATAATTTAACATGGATTTAGTTTTATCTGCTTTAACTTCCCTAAAATAAGAGGATGCAAAACTACGGACCAAACAAAGAGTCATCAACATTTAATCAATAGAAAAAGACACCATAGACAGAATAACTTAGCAACGCATAAGGACATAAATGTGTGCATAATGCAGTATACAATTGGAGTAGCAGACGAGCACGTAGCTAACACTTCATACTCAAACTAGCATTCATAAACAATTCAATTCAATCTCACCACACTTTACAAGACAAATGTCTCCAATATCAAAATATGTAGACTAATTTATTCCAATACCATACAAACCATAAAGTCAGACTAAGAAGCAATTACATATAACACAGTTAAATACATCTGATCAATTAATGCCAGTTGGTAAAAAGTGTGCACTTCTCACTATGCTAACAGCAAAGAAATAACTTATCGTAGCAGGAAAACCATTTATCTGATATCTGTCAGGATCCTGGGTTATTTTGATTTGTTTTGAGGTTTGATTTATTGATTATTGTTTCATTATTATTCTGTGTTCCTTAGTCTCTTTCGTTTCTTTCTTTTTTTTTGTAAATTCTTGTTCATATTCTTTTCATGAACAAGGACTGAAGAGATTACAAGGACTGAATCTGAAGAAGGGAATCTGCCTCTCTGCGTTTGGATCCATCACCACCACAACAAGAATGATTGACAGCGTTAAGACGCTCCTCCTTGATCTGACTGGTAGTTTTTGATCACATGGTGTATTTCTGCAGAAGGCAATAGGACCACATGAAAGAGACTGTTTGTCTTTGACATGATAATAAATATGTTAAAAACATATTGGTTATAAAAGTTACACACTGCAGCTTTAAGTCCATTAATGACACCAGTGAACAAAAACACATTGTGTCTCAAACAATACTTAAATTAAATTAAATAATTCTGTTAAATGTAATAAATTAAATTCTGTTAAATTTAATTCAGTGTTCTACTAATTGGGTAAATAAAATAAACTTTTTAAAAATATTTTTTCGAAGGAGATATAGCTAGCATCAGAATAAGAAAACAAATAGTGCAATGAGTGAAAACATGAACCTAGAAAGGGTAGAGCAACATCTCTCCTTTTTCATTCACTTTTTCCCAACTAACCATTTATGAAATGACATTGCCCATATGAGCACACACTCATCCAATTTAATGTTGCAAATCTGTTGGTAGAAGGTCTGCAAGACGCTTGGGGACCATTGAATGGGCAATTTGGATGGCACATAAATTCCGCTGAACACTAACAAAATTTCCTTTCATTGTTCCTCGTCGCTGCAGTGTTTTAACAACAAGTACACATATTTCTTAATCTGCCCTTCCAGCACATAGTGTGCGAGCTCTTTTTATGACTTTTATTGGAAAGTGCAGTTCAGGAGGACCAAAATATTAATGGTATAGAACAGTTTTACAGCGCAACATCTATTTCTTGATATTCCTGTTTCAAACATATGATGTCCATATTACTGTCAGCATCTGTAAGCCATATGTCCAGCATCATCCTCCTCCCCCGTCCAACCACGATCCCTCTCACCAGTTCTGGTCCCAGATGGAAATGGTGTAAGACTGTGAAAGAATCTTGTTGACAGAATTCAGAACCCAGTTAAAAGTCTTACTTTGACAAGATGAATCCTAGCCTCAGGCTTCCTCCTGCCTTTACATCGAGTTCTCCTCATTCCTCCCGCTCACATTCTTTCTCTCCTCTGCCCCGTCTGTCTCTTTCTACCTTCTGTCTCTTTGAGCATGGGTATTGGCAGAATTTCAAGGCTTCTTATTTATTTATCAACTCGTTATGATTCCCGCTCGCATCTCAATCCCTGAAGAGGTATTTCTGGCGAAAGATTCAAAAACAAACCATTATCTCAAGTCTTCTTTGTCCCCACGTTCTGAGGAAGTGTTTAACAGGATTATTGAGGTTACACAATTCATTATACATTCGGTTGGAAAAGAGAGAGTGATTTACATTAGGAATAAATCTCCCTCCCTTGTCGACTTCATTCCTGATGAAACTGCAAAGGAAAGGCCTTCACTTAAAACAAAGTAGAGATATGAAACATAGCTGGTACATTATTGAAATGTATTCAGCAATCACTCATGTGAGGAAAGAAACTAAAGCTGCAAGAACATGAATGTACAGTCTTGTATTTCTGCCAGAATGTGTCGTACATGTTGTACTGAAGCATTATTGGAGAAAGACGATTGAGAACAACTGAAATTTGTGGATAAAGAACTTCAGTAACTCTATTCATCCCTTTTTTTCCACAATGATTTTTAAAAAAAAAAGTCTTTAAATTTAGAAAAGGAGGCATGAAGTCTGTCCTTAATTTTTTCCTGCATATTCATAAAGCATGAAGCATAATTAAAGCTGCAAGCAGCCTCGAACGACTCTCACAGCGCAGCACAGGTCCAACATGTGCTGCAATCACACACCCCCACCTCCACGCCTCCAATGAGGCTGTCAATCAATTTGCCACTGGGCCATACAATGAGGAAGTTCTGATATTACGTTCAGTCAGGCTCAGCTCAGCTCTGGTGAGAAATATCCAAAATGGCAGAAAAGCCAACCTTCTTGATGGAAGTTGAAGCCACTTCCTGTTTGGTGGCAAGGAATTAATCGTTGTGTCTTGGGGTTGTTTGTGTTGTTTTGGGCATTTTTTTGTGTTTTTATTCATGCTTAGCCTGGCTCTCATTAGTTCACTCTACTATTTTCTGTTTAGTTTATTCTTGTATATTTATTCCTTGTATTTAGCTCAGTTATTTTGGCTCTATCAGTGTCTGCCATAGGTATTGTTTATTTCCCCAGGATGAGGACCATGTTGCTAGCATGTGTGACTGTCATGTGCTTAGGCATCTTATATTGTGTGAAATATTATGCCATACTTTTGTTTTTGTTAAAAAATGTAAGATGAAAGCTACTGTTCAATACAAAATGCTAATTATTTTCAGGAATGGGTCTCAAATCTGAAAGGAAGTCATTATCTGTTCGTAAATCACTTATCTGAACCTTCTGGCTCCAAAGCGAATAGAAAACAGAAGACATAAACTCCTGCAAACAATTACATGCTGCCATGCATTTGTAATATAACAGACTTTTATAGTTCAAATTTTAATTGCAGATTGCTGATATTTACTTTCCAGCTAAAGCTTAATTAACATAACTGAATGCTGCCTGGATAGTTCTACTCTACTCATGACTGTAAAGAAAGAAAAAATGAAACAGAGTGAAACCAGCAGGATTTCTGAAGCGCACAGACACCTTTCAGCACTTCCTTTGAACCGTTTGTGGCGAGCCGTACACCGATTCTCCAGTCAGAATGAAAGACTCTGCGATGGAAGCAGCTTCCCCCACTATGTGGTAAATGGTTTGTGACTGGTACTGAGTGATGCAGCCGCTCTAGGATACCTAAAGCTAATGTCTTCTGCGCACGGTGTTTCATGCCACGCGGTGACAGAATATTTCTCTGGAAAATGTTTTTGTGCGTGAACAAGAACACAAACGGTAAACACCAGATGAGAAAAGCCTTTGAAATACTGTTTTCTCATCTGTGCTGCACAAAAATGATTAATAAACATGAAATCAGTCATAAAAAATTAGGATAAGCTCCACAGTGAAATTTTAATGCTTCATTGTGAAAATTTTAATGTTTATTCAAGTTGGGAGAGAAAGCAGACGTTGAGCAAACAGGAAGGCTGCATAATATACAATAATGCTGTTCTGTTTTATTTGTTTGGACTTTCACACTCGGCCATGGAGCATCCTGCATTAGGAAATATTGGCAGCCATTTGGAAATCTAAGGTCTACGTCTACATTCTGCTGTTTTACTATCCAGGCTGTGGAGAATATATTTTCTCCATTTAGGTTCTTAAATGTATGAGGTTCAAGAAGAGTTGAATTCATGGATTCCATTAATTAAGACTAAAATGAAGCGCTGGTCCATTTTTCATGCTATCCTTATGGGCTAACACAACAAAACGGCCCCTAACAACTGTTTCTAATTCCTTTTGTTGGCCTCTATCTAAGCTATGCCCTTAAGAGGGTGTTCCCTAGCGTGTCATTTCCTTTAAGCTTAGCTTTGCACAGGTGTGCCCTATGCGTGTGCGTATATACAAGCATACAAGAAGCTAAAAGAGTTAGAGGAAAACACAGAAGTATTTATTTCCAACAATGCCATCCATGTTAACCATGGCGATTGCTAAAGTTAGCTGCTGGAGCCAATTTGAAATATTAGCTCTGATAGTAGCTTGTCTTTACTTTAAAATAGTAAATCACTGTTTAACACCAACTCCTTACATTTGTTCATAATATTAATAATTACTGACTAACCAGAGCAGGTCGGGTTGAAAATACATTTCGTGAGATAGTTCTCCATTCTCCTCTCTTTTTCTATAAGGTATGTCTTTGAGTCAGGTACATGTAACAGACTCCAGGAAAAAGAAAACTATTTCCCTACAACATTTATACATGATTATTGCTTCCTTGTATATATTTAGCATAGCACCTCTCAAAGGGGGGGATGTTAAGCAAAATGTACTTTTTTGAGCTTTAAATCACGTTACGATGTCTAAGTTTAAAAAAAGTAAAACCTAGTTTGAGCTTTGCCAGCTGACAAATTAATGAGTTCTCTTTTTGATTTGCTTTTAAGATGAAATCGTATTTTGTGGCAGAGTATAAGTATCTAAACCTCCCAAGATGCTGTCTCCTTTCTTGCTTGTGTCTAAACCGGCTGTTTGACTCGCATGACCTCAGTTAACTACAATGGAGCAGCGTTATGTGATCAGTTATTTCTGGCAGGCCTTTGACAACTGTTTTCATCTTTATGCCCTCATATTGATGAGTTAATGTGCTCTTTTAGCTTTTCATTTGAGCCAGCTGCCTGGCAAGGTGAATCTCCCCCAGGCTTTAATGGCCTGCTGTACAGCAGAAAGTCAATCCTACAACAGGCTGATAGATAAATCACACACAAGAAGAAGAGAGAGCGGGGAGCGAAGGTGTATGTAGAGCGACTGACTGTGGTGATGGGGGAGAGCAGAGAGTTTTTCCACATATATTTTCTACTTATAGCGTCTTCGCAGCACGGCGGAGAGCGATAGAAAGTCCACTCCTCAACTTTATTTTTTTTTTCCATTTAAAAAAAAAAGTGAATGACCAATGTACTTTATGTGGAAAGAAACAAGATTGAAACTTGCGATGATGGCCACTCTATTTGGCAGAAAAATTGACTCTGACATCCTCATTTCCTCTTGCAGTGGCTTCAAGAGACTCCCATCCCCCCCATCATATTTTTGACAATATGAATCTACATCGTTGAAGCTGTCACACAGCCGAGGGATGTTAGAGGATGCTGTTTAATGCGACTGCTCTACTCCGCTGATTAATTTGATTGAAGGGATGCAATAGAATGAAAATATCAATTTGAAAGCCCATTTCATCTTTTTAACTGTGTTTCTTTAAAGATGTTGCGCCAACTATGTTTTTTTCCCCCCTTTCCTCCTCCACTTGCATTTGACCTGAGTTGAGAACATTCCCACACAGAAACACTTCATAATTTTCTCCTTGAAAAAATGCAGTGTTTAAAATGACCCTCCTTGATAGTGACACTCTGCTGTGTCTCATCAAATTAATTAACTGTCTGATGGATCATAAATCAGCCAACACATTAATGGGGGAGTTTTTTCTGCTGACTCAAGCCATTTTTTAAAACATTGCAGAGAATATATGGTACAAACCCTCATTTGATAAGCACTAAATCACAATTATATTGTCATGCATCTCAAATCTGTAAAATCACACACTCGTGTGTGTATATATGTATATATACATATACATATATACACAATATATGTATATATACATATACACACACACACATATATTGCATTGAATCTCTTTTTATTTAAAGAATACATAAAAATGAAAGTGGGAAAATTTAAAATCTCTGTGACTTTTCTTCAACTTTTATAAACATAAATGAGCAATTTTCTTTCTTCAATAATTATAATTAAGGTTATTTTGTAAAACCAAGTAAATTCTTCAGGCTAAATTCTGCTATTTTTTTTTGTTGTTATCTCCAGATGGCGTGCTGCTCATGCCTGGGTGTGTGAGACGACATGATGTGGTACAGACTCTGACCTCTTGACTGTGCCTCTCTGCACACAGCTGTGAATCAAATGCTTCATTGGTCTCCAAAATGTTCCAGTAACCAGATCCTCAGATTTGGTGGCAGCTCCCTTAAAAAAAAAAAAAAAACATTTATATTTGCAGGGCAGTGACTTTACTTCCAGACAGATTTGGATCCCCGATACCCAAAAGCTGTGCCCTGAGTCAATGTATCAATTTAGGGATGCAGCATTTATAGTACAAATAAAACACTCGAGTTTATTCTCTATTCCTTCTCGGATGGAGACAAACATTTGATCTCTGAGAAGCTTCCACATCCTAAAGGATATGCAAATACAAACAGCAATAATAAACATGTTCTATTAGGACACTAAAAACTAAATAAAATAGTAATTTGGTTTAATAGCATTATCAAGTTGATTTCATTACCCCCACTTTCCTGTCAGGTCATTATTTTAAATAATTAGTTCTTAATAGCTTACCTGGTTAAACAAAGGTTGAATGAAATGACAGGGTTTTTTTAACAATTAACTTTTAGGCTATGTTCACAATGATCACTATGTGGTGAGTATGTCAACATAAACCTTGGGACTGGTTTCTGGTGCTAGTTTAAGTTAATTTAAATAAAAGACAATTGCCTCTTAGCAGTTCAATTAAAGTCACAAGTGGTAACGGATATTATTCCACGACAAAACTTCATTAAGAAGCCAACATGGAGAAACATTGGAGTAAGTCTCGGGTCTCTTTGGCAAACTTTAATTCGGCATCCATGTTTTTTTGTTTGTTTTTTTAGAGACCATAGTTTTTCTCTTCACACATCTCACATAAAAACAGGCTAAATTTTCCAAATGCTGAGTAACAATGTGTAAATAATCTGATATTAATGCAGTAGAGATGTGCATAATGTTTGCTTATTTAAGAAGGAATACAATTAAAAGATATCTAACAGTAAGTAATTCCTCTTTTCTTTGGTTTTTGTAGTTTTTAATTGCTTGATTTTTGCTAAATTGACATTACATATTCATAAGTCCAAATATACCTACAAACATTGGTATCATTATTCCACTAACAGAAAATATTTTTGAAATACTTTTGATTACAAAATCCTGGTGTTCAATCTGGATGATTTTCTTAAGTAAAAAAAAAAAGACAAGAATTGTGGTGAACTGTTACAAACTAATGTTAAGATTTGTGATCCTTTTCATCATAATCCTTTCTGAGGAAAACAGTGACGGAGATGTATTGTGAGAAAGGAGATATTTCACCAGAAGAGCGTTGCTGTACAAACAACCAGATTTCAAATCAAAATCTAATTAAACATTTATCACAAATAATGCAACTAACACAAATAAATTGTCAAACTATTTCAGAGAGCGACTGCAGCTGTTCCTCTGTCTCATCTTTACAATAGGAAGTATGTCAAGGATGAGCCAAGGTATTAGTCACTTCAAAAAGTTTGAGCGAAACCAAGAGGGACTAATGGGCTCGTGCCAGCTCCTCCTCCAGTGAAATGATGTCCTAATCCTTGAGTGTTTTGGGAGGATAAGAACTACCGTTGCCTCACAGAGACAATTCTTCCAAGCTTGATTCCATCAACTTCTCGGGAAAGGGTCCCCATCCAATGTTCTTCCCTTTTGTTGTGCCACGACTTGTGTCATCTCCCAATTTATCGCACTTTGAGCGGGCAGTTTTTATCATGAAAGGTTTTCTCCGCCTCCTTCACCCTCCCACTCCTGCTCCTTGGCCCCCACTGTCATTCGTTCTCCTCTCTGTTCTGCTCTGTTTGCCGCTGCTCAGGTCTTATAGGAATGTCCCGGCATTGACACAATGTGGTCGCAATTCACAAGACTGATTATCTTCCTCCCATTTATAAAGGTACTGAAACCTATTTCTGTCAACTCCCACTGCACGACTGGGAGCTTGATAGATTCTTGAGTTTGTGAGAAAAGTTCAGGAAAAGGTCATTTCAGATAAACTTCAGAGTAATTGGAAGAATATTATAAGTAAATTCATGGGTTACATTATCTTCAAACGTGTACCCCTACACCTCCTTAATGTCTCTTTTTAAACCTCATTTTCACCTTGATTTTTTATTTTTTTTTAATAATGTTTAACATTTGAGTTGTCTACAGCAACTCTGTAAGCAACTCTGAGCTTTCAAAGCTCAGATCTGGGAATTCTGTCACACTGAGTGCATTGTAGTTGTAAGTCTTAAAATCAATGGGGTTTGCAATCTGTCATGGTGATCACTAACAACAATACAACCTGATAAAATTAGATCTCTCCACATTTTATGTGTTTAAAGACTAAAAGAACATGCTCACAAACAGTGGCTGCACAACACTGGGATGCCACTTTTAATCACAGGCTAATTTCTTGGTGCATCTGAAGTCAGAAACAAACTTGGATTAAAGGGTCAACGTTAAACACAAGACAGAGACTTCTGTTCATTTTCTGTCATTTCGTTTATGTCATGTCAGTCTGTCATCAGCGAGCAAGTAAATGCATATCCAAATGCAACAAAACTGCAATACCGCTGGCAATCACGGGGGGCAGTGTGGCACAGTTTAGCTTACAAGTGATCAGCAAACGAAGGAGACAATGGCAACAATGGTAGAAATTCTCCATCCATGTGCCGTAGTGTATTTAATGACGGCACACACTGCCTTTGTGTACATGGCGGTCTGTGTTTCTTTCTGAGAATGTACACTTTAACAGTTTCCTGCACCATGTTTGGCTCTCTCTGAAACTTTATTCACAATTCAGATTCTCAATTCAGAAGTTAACTCAAAACTGCCCTCTAGTGGAGGTAATACCTTTCCAGCTAAAAGAAATGCACTGAAAGCAAGATGATCACATTAGCCAATCATTACACATGAAAAATAAATAAATACAAACAAGAAAAGAGTCTAAATGGTTGATTTTCAAGTTTCAGATACCGTTACAGGTATGATATGGAAATACATTTATCCAGCTCAATTCTGTTTGTTTATCCACTTCCAAATTGCTGCAAAAGTAATCGGTAAGCAGATCCATTGAAGTACACATGAACACATCATTACACAGCAAGAAAGTTTAGCTGTGAAGTTGCTGCTGTATCCCGGCAGTAATTTCAATATTCACTACAGGGACAGAGCTTTGACAGCAAACAAATGAAACTATGAGCTCAAATGAAGTTTAGAATACATTCAACATTTCTCTTCAGTGGCCTCGCAAAAGAGGCCACATCTCCTCCAGAGGCTCTCTGGGGCTTACTTCAAATGTTTCATCCAACAACATTGTAGGCTGCCGATGACAGAAACATAAGGGTGTGATAAATAGGGCCATTTTAGCTGGGTGGGGAGAAGTATAAGCTCCTTCAAACAGGGATCAGGTGGTAAAGAGGATAAGGAGTGGCTAGGTTCAGGAAACACACCAGAACTAGTGGATTCTCCAGACGCTTACATTTATGACAGGGACGATTTTCCTTTGTCTCTCTCCACAGTTTCGCTGGCTCTTCCTCAAGGGGCATCAATCATTGAGCCCCCTCATTGCCACAAACCATTCATGTTGCCTGCCCTGTGCCCTAAAAAAGAATGGCCTGTCATTTCTATGGTTAAATTCAATCCCATCCACTTGAACATGCATCGACAGGGACCCGTCGGGACGAGAGCGTCATTCATCACGGCTCAGCTGCTGCTGTTGTTGCCGTGCATAGTGGTTTACGTGTGTGTTTGTGGCATCAGCCCAGATTTGTCTTGGAGACGCCAGGGAAAGATGATGGGAGCGCAACGTGATCGGCAAAGCAATAGAGCATTTAAGCCAACATCAGACAGCGTGAGATTATGATTTTTCAGCCCCCTCCCCTTTTTTTTTCTGTGTGTTACAGGCAAGAGAAGTGAACAGCTGTGGCTGTGTTGTTTAGAACAACTTCTTCCACTCTCACCAGTCCCACTGAGCTTCTTTTTTGGAGATTTTAGGGTTATAGTTTCCAGCGGTAGGTTAAATGGATCTATGGTTAGGCTGTCTACATAGACATTCATATTCATCTTTTTTTTTTTTTTTTATTACTACCCCATATGCAAAATACCATGCAACATGTGCTCTATCATGACCAAAAAGTAATAAATAACGACCAAATCAAATATAATAAAGATCTCTAACTTCAAACGATTGTGGTTCAAGATCAACATCACCAATCAATTTACAAAAAAGCCTGTTGAATACTGAAAGTTACGTGTACACAAGCTTGATTGACAGTGCTAACACAATCCTCCTCCTGGCCTCTGAATGGCTGTTTCTGACTGCATTACTGCAGATAGCAGTTGGACCACAGAGAGAAGGTAACGGAGCTTGATTTTTTTTTTCATGTATCTCATTAACGAGTTAGTAACACTTTTCACAAATATGTAAAAAAAAACAAACAAAAAAAAAAAACATTTTTTAATAGGTTACCTACTGCAGCTTTAATATAATATGATTGGTTGGTTTGATTGTCATTCATATCAATTACCCGACAGAGTTACTATTTCATCGTCCTCTGATAATCTTCAGGAGGGCAAATCCATCACAGGGCCGACAGAGGCCCTGTTCTGGCTAGCAGCAGCCAGAACAGGCCGACAGAGTGTAATGAATTCATTCAGGAGGAAACTGGCTGCTTTCAAATTAAATTTGACATTTTCTAATCAAGTAAGTTAATTCCTTTAGAAAATATTTAAGATATAAATATAATTTGAATGTAATTTTTTAAACTAAGATTCAACTGAAAAATGTCAAGTTCATCACAGGGATCCTCTCTGTTAAATATAAGACTTTATTTTATTTTTTAAATGACGTATGTAAACCTCATCAATGTCTCAAGATACTCTCTATTGGCCTGTTGCTTTAAATTGCAGTTAATATTCTTAAGGTTTTAGGTTGTGACATGACTAAATGTGAAAATGTACCAGGGATAGTTTAGAGGGGCATTGCGCAATAAAAAAAAGATACCATTATCATTGTGTACATAATGTCTTAGATGAAAAATGAGAAGAGAAGAATCTTGTGTTATTTGGTGTTATTAAGCCAAATTTATTAAACTATGTAGCAATGTGTTTGGCAGATTTACTCCAAAAGTTAAGACAATTGGTCATATTTAGACATAGTCATTAGAATAATGTATCCCAGAGTCAATTAGTGTAGCAATATGCGTCAACAATTCAAATATTGCTTATTGTCATTTTTCACTCCTTTAAGATGTCTTTGAGTTCTTGAAAATCGTCGCCCTTGTCATGTTTGCAAAACAAAGTGAATGACATTGATAATGATGCTAATCGTTTCTCTCAATTTACGGCCATTGTTTTGTCTGCTGTTGTGTTTTCAGGCCCATCTGAACTCCCCACCCCCACCTCCACCCTCTGTAATCATCTTTATAATGAGTATGTTGTCTGCTGCTGGCATCTTAAGTAATAGCAAGACATGCCATCAATTTTGATAAATGTAATTCGTTTAGTTTCTCATTTTTGCTTCGTCCTTGGAATTGTCTACAGCTGTGCAGCCTGTATAGAATCAAACAATTTCTCATTTTCTGTGTTTTTCTCTCTGTGTCTGTTTTCGGAGTAACATACAAGTTCATCTCAGCAAGTTAAAATTCAGTCTACAATAAAAAAAAATGTTTCCAAGTAATTCATTACAAAATGTGAAAGTCAATTATAAAGCTTTATTACACAAAGAGAATTTTTTTTTCAAACACATATTCACATTAATGTTGAAGATTATGGCTTGCAAGTTTAAAAAATACAGAACAGAAATTATAGAATATATAATATTCTATAATATAGAATATTAAAGAAACAATAAAAAAGAATGTTTAAAACACATCCTTGAACAAACAAAATAGAATTATTAAGATCCACAAAAATAACTATTTTTTTAAAAATCTGTTTTTAACTGCAGTGTCAGAACTCCTTAACTTTATTTTATAAAGAAAAAAATACTATTTTTTATGCCTCCAAGTAATTCCAAATATGCTGTCTTCCCCTATAATTTTGTAGACCTGCAAATGATCATAACAAAAACATTTCTGTATTAAGATATAAACCAATTGTCGGCAATGCACACTTGTCTGAAATAATGAGCAAAGTCATTTTACGTTTCTATTTTTTATTTTAAAGCTGTAAAGTAGTTGCTCGGTGCAATTCGACGGAAAGTAATCATCGATGTGAAAGTAATTCTCCAAGTTCAAACTTTGAATATGTGAAATATTTGGTGCTATCTTAAAGAAGATGGCTGTGGCGCCGCCAGCTCTCTTTGCCCAGCAGGGTTGTGCCATTAATCAAGGAAGCCTCAGTGTCCTCTTTGTCAGCTGAGTGGGGAAAATTCCCTCCTGTTAAAGTGTTTGGCCCCTCCGGCTAAGCCAGGCACAAACAGTTATGGAGCTTTATTGGACTTATATATCTGTTTTATGTATTAGCAGGCACATAGCTGTGAAATATTTACATTATTCTAGACACAGGCGAGGAGAGTTCGCAAAGTGCCCGCAATCTAAAAACAATAAAGAGCAGTCTATCTCTTTATCGCTGCCATTTTATGAAATGACTTGAGGCAGAAGATGATTTTATTGCTGGAAAGTGGAGAGTCCAGAGCTTTCGGCTTCTTTCTCGGAGTCCTCTAAGGTAGCAGCTTTTATGAAGTGCATTTTAATGCTGCACCTCAGGAGAGCGACTGAGATTTTTTTCATTTTTTTTTTTTGAGAAAAGGAAAGCTGTCATGCAGTCTTCTCCTAATAAATCACTCACTTGTTTCTCTTTCTGCAGTATGTTGGAGAAATTCATCAAAATGTCTCAGCTGCAACTACAGTATTGCCCACTGTACACAAGGATGAAATATTTTTCTACTTATTTAACTTATGCCCTATGTGGTCAATTAGCCATCTTATGACTTCATTTACTGTAGACACTGATGGAGCTTAGATGATAGTAGTCTTAAAGCATGACAAGCAGAATCCCACACATGCATACAGTTACTAAGACAGGTACAGAAGCCTTAAAATGAATGGTTGTTATGGTAACCAGGTGAAACCGAGACGCTCCACTCAGCTGCAGTTGTCCAACAGTAATGAAGAGGCAAATTTTATTAACTCTTCACTATCCTTCTCACTAAAAGTGGTGGCACAATAAAGTTGGATTCTCGTCTAGGCTTGGACATTTTTAGCATGCCACTGGCCACAAACTGATGTGCAATTCGGACATTATTATCAAATTTTGGTCACTATGAGTGAAAAATAACAGACCATGCGTAGATGCTTACATGTCACCTTTTAATAAAATTTGACATGGTGGACGTTATAATTTTATAGGGTCTTCATTTTTAAGGTATCACTAAGTTTTAGTTCAACTTAGAGACAGCATCCCGTAGTTTGCGTCTGTATATAAAGTGTGATTTTTTTTTATGGATGTATATTAACCTAAGATCGTCATGAAATAGAGTAAGGAAAAAAATACGGTGACAAACTTTATCACTGCCTGCCTTTGTACTTTTCTTCTTTGATTTTGTTTTGTTTGTTTGCTATTTTCATCCCTCTGAGCTTTGAGGTTAATTGACTTATTTTGTTTGCTTAATTTCTTTTCCTTTTGCTTAGGCTTTGGACTATGTAAAAAAAAGGCATCCATTCATCTTTTAACGAGGGATTTAAGTATTATATGGACTATATATCCTTTCCCAACTAATTTCAATGACCTATGAGATTTTTGTGCATCACATTGCACTGCAATGTCAACTTAAACAAAAATAATGAGCAAGCTATAGAAAAGCAGAGTGAATAAAAGCTAATTTACTCTACCAGTGTATGTTATAGCAACAACACGTTTCTGAAACATTTCTAATTACCCTCGAACATGGTACGGATCTTACACCTTGGTGACTAACTCCTGTTTGTGTCTGACCTCATCAAGAGTTTGCTCTAGTGTGACCCTTGAACAGCTTGATCGGTCTGACACACATATGCATTCCTCCTCCGAAGAAGTCCAGATCGCCAAACAGCTGCTGCCCTCCTGACCAGACGAACGCCACCCACAAATCATCCAACATGCTGCAGGGGAAGATGAATAACACAGACTAGGAACGCGTTACATATACCATAGAGCAGGAGTTCTCAAACTCCTGATCACAGATCCAGATTGGGATTTTAGAAAAGGTAAAAGGTCTGGAACAGTAATGAGAAAATTTGTTTTCTTAAACTTGGAAATCCTTCATCAGACTTGATTAATCCAATCACTTCCTTCACATACACATGAGATTAAATGAATGAATTTAACTTGAATTTTGAAAAGAAACTGAAAATCTTTCCGACAAACTCAGCTACTTATGATTGATAATTTTCAACCCTAAAAATAGAATAGATCTTAGCTGTAAATCCCACTCCATTGTTCGCAGCCTACATGCTTTAACCTGAATGGGACAGTGCTATCACAAAGTATTCAAAGACATTTTTTACTAATTCACTGTCCCATACATGCATAAATAAGCACATGAATAAAGCTTAACAGGTGGATATAAAAGCTGTCCAGAGATTATACAGTTGACCATTTCTACAAACACAACAATGGAAACCATTTACACGTTCCCAATTTTTCTGTTGCTGGTGTGCAATCATGTCAGCTGAACCTTGAGGAAACAGTTCAGTGTGTGAGCAAATCAAGAATCAATGTAATGATATGGCCCATTAAGTTATGAAATGAGGTTCTTCACAAATTGTTTTGCTTTTAGTAGATTTCGCCAGACAGGTTGTTGTGTAATGGGTTCAGAAGACAAACATCTCTGTCGGTAAAGTCAGCATCAAGCTCTTATGCTGGTATCTGGAAATGTATTGCTGGTGGCTTTTCAATGCATTTACACAAAAGTGAGTATTGCAGAATAACTGATGACAAATGTAACCTCGACCGAAAGCCATTACCTCCTCTCACCTCTCGTGTCACAAATTCAAACACCTGCTGTACATTAAGTCAAATGCAAAGCCTGCTGCACAGCATCCAACTGGCCACACTGACTACAATATTAATTTTATTAGCTACGACTAAGTTAATGAGCTGTGACCATCATAATTATCAACATAATACTGAATGCAAGCCCCCCATTATGACCAGGGTCATTTGAGAATCAGTTCAGCAATCATATATGTAGTGTGATATTTAAAACCCCAGTCCACTGCAGCAGGGTGTTAGCACCACTTATCTAATTAAACACTGAACAACATCCAAAACCAATTAATTCCAGATTAGCTGGAGGGAAAAAAAACAGACAGACAAATATGCACTGAATTAGAATACGTTCCAAGAAGCCTTAAAGCTTTCTGTATTTTGAAAGATTTGTTAACATTTATGATTGCTAATAATCATAAATGTTTACCCCCTCAAAAACATTTCTGATATTTTTTGAGGCGGTAAGAATTTCAATTCATAGCGTTGAATGTAAATGAATATGTCATAACCCGGAGTGTGCCATCTACTATTTAACATCGTAATTTCAAGCAGCAGCTTAAAGGGCAGCTCTTGCTGCTTTGATAAATTTGTCCATTTATATGTTTGTGTATTTAAAAGGAGAGTGCAACTTCAGCATTTAGAATGCATAATAATATAAGGTACATGAAAATCACTAGTCCCTGATGAAAAGGTCCACGCCAAAGCTTTAAAACCCTGCAACTCTATTTGAATTTATTAAATGAGATAGCAAATGCATTGTTTATGTCTCACTGAACGGGAAGGAAATAGTTGGCAATTCAAATGACAATGTTAGACCTCCAGCTATGAAGGACTGACTACCGGAAGCAGGTGTAACTATATAATTTGTCAAAGCACCGCATCTACGCTCTTTCAGCTTCAACAGGAAGAGGAGGAGTCTCGGGAACAAAACTCTGTGTTGCCATGGGGACCGTTATAACACAGCACTTGGACGACACCCACCCTCTTTCTGAGCAAACGTCCCACTGGAGAAGGCAAAACATGCCAACCTCAAAATAATGTCTTGTCCTTCTAGAAGAAGACTTCTCTAAGATGCTGCAAAAACAGTACAGTTCATGGCTCATTTTTAATGGTCCAATCTAAAGCCGGCATGAAGGAGTCTAAGATGTATCCGAAATGAATTTGGCAGCTCATACTGCGATCCTCAAAGGAGACTTTATAATCAATGCAAAAAGTCTTTACCAAGACTTATGCAGCCTTAGGTACTTCTAGAATACTTTCCAGAACCTGCATACTCTCGTACTCTGGAGCTTTTATACATGACTCCACACATCTGATGGCTATTGATTGTCAATTAAAATACTCTGTCTTGAAGTCTGAAAAAAAACAAAAAAACCCTCCATAAATACACATCCATAAAATGAACTTGAGGTCATTATTCCTGCTAACGGCTGTGGCGTGGGGCTTTAAAATAAACTTAGCAGCTGTCATAATGTAGCCCCTGTGGATCACAGGTCATTAATGCAGCAGCCTACAAATCTATAGAGGGACTATGATGGCACCGTATTGATTACAAACCTGCCACCGCGTATATATACTCTTACAGATATGCACACACCCTACACCTGACCCGCGTTAGCCTTTTATACATTGGGCCCAGAGTTGATGATTCAGCACTTTTCCTGCAGCAGCAGAGTGGAGCTAAGCACATGACAAGAAAGAAAGGAAGGAGGAGAAGGAAAGTTAATAGTGGCAGGCTGCCAGCCCGTCAGAGAGGAGACTGTAGGGTGGGCAGAAGGATAAAAGTTGCAGAATGGGGGTCGATGGTGATGTCATGTGATGCTTAGAGTCTCTTACAGAGATTACAGTGTCTTGAATCCGCCATACAAACCTACTTTCCGAAGAAACGCTTCCTGAAGTGATTAATTTTTGCTGGTGATGAGAATATGTATGCAACTTTTATTGTATATTTTATGTTCAAACATGAGTAATAATCAGTGTGGGCCTGCATTCTTTACAGCGCACCCAGGAATCCTCTCACGTACGGGAGCAGAGTTTTCTCCTGGTATTATAGCACTTCTTTGGCTCTGATGTCTTGTCACTTATCTTAAGCACTTGGAAGACGTGCACTGCAGGGGGAGAGCGCGGAGGGAGAGATGACACAGAAGCTTCATTCTGCTGACAGCTCAACTTTAGGCGTTGGCGAGCGCAGATTAACAATGACGGAAGGTACTAACATCTAGCCGAGGCAAGCGGTGATTCATTTTCACTTTTTTCGCCAGAAGATTCAAAGTCATCTCAAGTCTCATCTGACAGAAAGCCATCAGACCTTTGATGTCGATATATGATTAATCCAATCTCGCGCTGGCCTTAGCTGATGTGTCTTTTACAAGAAGACTTTCAAATAGTGAGAGTGAGGCAGGTGCCAAGAAGGATCAGAGTGGAAATAATAAATGTATTTTTATTTCACCTAAAACCTTTTTGACATGAAGCTTCAAAAAGTTTGATGTAAAGCTTGAAAGGGTTTCTTGTAATGAATCCAGATGGTGTCAAAATACTTAGATGGTCAGCAGTGACTAAACTCTTGAGCATAGATGTTGAACGAATGGTGCTACCTTCGGGGTTCCTAAAGATTTTTCGCATAGAAATGTCATACTTTCCATGTGCAAGTTCTCAAAGTTCTCCTAGTTATTCATGCCCATTTTATAACAGAAGACATGAATGCCCACTATGAAGTTATTGAAAGATGTAGTGGCAGCATAGTGGCCTGCAAAAACTAAAAACAGGATGGAAAGAAGGAAGGAAGAGAGGAAGGGAGGGAGGGAGGAGGCAAAGAATGGAAGAAGACGACAGAGAAAAGAAAGGCACGGAAAGTTGGAAGAAATGACAGAAGATGGGATACAACATTTACACACAGTTGATCTGAAAATACTCATTTTTCTATTTTTTTTCCCCCATATGTAGACTTGAGAAATACTGAACGGAAATTCTATGCTTTCCATTGCTAAATGTCTCTTTCATTATTCTGTGTGCTATATCACTGCTTTGAGCACGACCCCATTTACTTTCCTGAAAAAAAAAAACTGACTCATTCCCCTCACCTGAAATATTAATTTCTCCTCCATTTCAAACTTCCGTGGATGTATATGTTTGCTTCCTTTGAGGACTAGTTTGGTGCACGGGGAGGATTTTGTTTCTTTCTGCTTGTCTTCCTTTCTCCTCTCTTTGTTTTTTTTTGTTTTTCTCTGTCACCGTCACATTCTCTTGCTCCCTTATGAGCTTTCATTCCCTCTCACTCCTTTGTCAACCTCATCTTGCAAAGAGGGTGAATGTCTATTTTAAGCAATGTGTCATGCACCAACCACCCCCACACTGCAGACTGAAGGCAACGGAAAAGACTGGCACATCTCAGGCACGCTGGGTGTAAATATCTGTGCGTGCCAGAGTGGTGGGCTGGGAAGAGCATACTCTTTTATCCATAACTTTAAGAACATCAAGCGTAAAAGAAGCCATTCAGTGAGCGGGGTTTGGTGGAAGTTACCGCCTTAAAGAATGTTTTCTCAGATCGTGCAGTGAGAGTTCACATTGAATCAGGAATCACAAGCCAGTTGCCTATGGGTGCGAGGCCGGTGTGAGTGTGTGCCCTACCACATAGATGTAGGGTATCAGTAAAACAGACCACAGGGGCGCTGGGTGGGAGACGGCCACAGCACCATCTACCACCCATTTCCCATGATGCCCCGAGGCCCCGCACCAGGCCCAGGTAGCAAGAGCAGCACTCTGCATAAGAGAACACATCTAGAAGCAGCTTGCTTTATGCCCTCATTTGAAACCAAACAGAAAAACAGACTTCAGTTTCAAGGGACCATATGAAACTTCAAGAGGAACTGAAGTCTGCTGCAACTGCTGCAATCTTTTCACTGCATTTGATCGACCGGATTAAACTGAAGGACACTGGATAAAGAAAGCAACATCAAAAATACTGCATTCCACAAACACACAGGGACAAAGACTTTCATTTCTACATGCTTCCTTTGATCTTATGAAACAATAATTGAAGCGTTTGACCATAATGACCACTTTTCTGTTTGATTGTAGACAGGGGAAGCTCGCAGGTCTAAGAATGACGTCGCAAATGTGAAGTAGTAGGTGGAAGCATCATGTGTTTGTTTTCCTGAAAAATAGACTGGTTTCAGCTTTATGGACAAAACTTTTCTCTGTAATGTACATGAAGTGTAGGAAGGCAATTTATTTATTTTATGTACTTTCTTGTTACATTCAGCTATGGGTTAGCCTTAAAACTTGCATTTCTATGTAATTTCCGAACCCCACACAGGTAGAAAAGTGTTCATTATTTTTGGCTTCGTGTTACTCCTTTTGACATTAACACAACTATGCAGCTTTCAAAGTACTTCAACCAGTTTTTTTTAAGACACTAAAAAAAAAAAATCTCACATGCGTGTATTATTTTGGCTCTCTTATTGAAGTTCAAGTGTGTATAAGGCCTGCTAAAGACCTTAAAGCAAGCACATCAACCAATTTCAATGTGTGAAATTGCTGGAGTTTTTTCCATTTCCAGTTTGTTCAGATATGTGATTTTAATCTTTTTGTTTCTCATCTTCCAAATATCTCTCCCGAGTTTTCTTCTCCCCCCCCCCACTCCCTCGGTCTCTCCCGCTCTGATAGCTGTGCATGAGATGACTCAAAGGACACAGCAAAGCACCAGACACAACGCAGCACTCAGGTAATGAGAAATGATGTTGGTGTCAACGGTGGAATCGCCCAAATCATCCCTGAGCCTAGTTACATAATTCAAATATCATTCTTTTTCACTCCCTCTCCCTCCCTCCTCTTTTATCTGCTATCACTGCTTTGTCCTCTGGCGCTCTCCCTTGCTCGCTTCTCAGTTGAAACAGATTTGATTTCTATCCCTCTATGTTCGGGTGACATCGCTGCTCCTCCGAGAGGTTTGCGCTGGGATTGGAACGAGGATCAAGTCACCTGTCACAGCAAAGAAGGCCAGGCCACAGAGAACCTGAGCATGTATTCCTGTATGTGACTATAGACTTGCTTTTATCTTTCGTTTATGGTTTTCTTTGTTCAGGATGGTGTTTGTGTTTGGTGCTGTTGCATTTTTGCTTTTTGATATATATTTCTTTGGTTTTTCTCTTTGTGTTGTCTTAGCCTCAAAGCACCTCGTAAGACATTTACAATGCCTTGCAAAAGTTTCCATCCCCTTGAACTTTTTGACATGTCTCATTGACTTTAATGTTTTTTTTTTTGTTTTTTTTTTAATAAAATCATGTATAACAGTGAAAGAAAATGAGACATGGTTTTCAAATCTTTTTACAAAATCTTAGAAGTGTGACAAGCATTTGTAATCACTAACTGTAATCAATTTTTCTTTGTTAGAATAAATGTTCCAAGTGTTGCCAAATGTTATCAACTGGATTTAGATCAAAACTCTGAATAGGCCAGGCTATCAAGACCACATGTTTTGATGTGAATATTTTGTTGTAACTCTGCTTTCACAAATTTGACATTTGACCTGCTGGAAAGTGAATCTCCACCCCAGTCTTTTGGAGTTAAAGACTAATGATTTTTCTTCCAGTATTGGCCTGAATTTGGCTCCTTTTGGGTACAAACTCTGACCAGGACGCAGCTACCACCAGGTTTTCACCTGAATGATACTTTTAGGGTTATGTGCAGTATTAGTTTTACACATGTTACATTTCAGTTTCATTTTTGTCTCAGACCAGCACACTTTGTGGGTTTGACACACTTTAAACAGAACCTCTAATGGTTTTCTTTCTTGCTTGACTTTTGTCCTACAACTCTTACATAAATGCCTGTTTTTCTCCAGATGTACTGTGGTCCTTGAAACTGCTCCTCTACAAATGCTACCATCACTGATTAGCCTGCCAATTAAGGGCTTGACGGGTTTATGGCTGTCCCATACTATTTACATTTTTCATATACACTTAACAGTACTGAGTGAAATGTCCAACATTTAGGTCTTGTTTGTTCACAGGAGTTTTCTGAAGAAAAAAAAAACCTTTGACATCTTCACAGAACAATATATACTATGATTGGATTCTATTAGTATCTTAATGTATTTAGTTGCTCTGGATTTTATGTAAGCCATGTACTATTTTCTGCATGCAATTAAGGATGACTTTGTGTTGGTCTGTCTCATAAGAATGTAATTAATTACAGTGGATCCCTGTAGTTTCGAGAGTTAGGGACCACAGTCACCTGTGAATAGCTAGCCTGGCGTTGCCTTCCTACTCCATTATGCGCGATTCTAATCTCACTTCACGCCGCAGTCTCATTCGAACTCGCGCATTACATGTGTCAAATACTTTATAACCATGCCTCTAGGTAGCAATCATTAGTCAGCAGCTGAGAATCCAGACCTTCTATGCAAAGCAAAGTGTAGAACAAGGGGCTGGATTTTACTAGGCTAGAGAATAGCAGAAATCCATAGTTGAGACACCCTCTGGAATTGTTATTGCCTATGTTTCTAATACTAAATATGGCTTAATATTGATTACTATGTATATTAAGCCATGTTAGCATGCCCACAGGAGCTAATATCTACACTTTTCCTTAATTCTGCTCTTTGGGGGGAACAACCAATCAGCGACAAGAAAAATAAATGCACTTCCTGGATTGGATGCTCTTAAAATGGCAGCCAATAACATGTCAACTAGCATTGCTCCAGGTATTTCAGCTTCCCACTCTGCATATTCTTTTAAATATTTAACATGCGTGCTAGGATAGGCAGATTTTCTATGAATAACTTCACAGTCATATTCCACAAAAAATCAGCACATCATGATTTGCAAATACTGAATAGCGAACGCGTAAGGGCCACTGTACATTAAAATGTGTGGCTTTTAGGTGGAGAATGTAATTAAATGGGTACAAAAACTTTGTAGCAATGAAAGAAAATCAACCTTGGCAAAAGAAAGTACTATTAACACTTTTGGGAGCACTTCTGCTCAAAGGGGCTGTTTACATCTGTCAGCCAGGGCACATGAAAATGAAGTTCACAAGATTGTGTTTTTTCAATCCGAATTGAAAAACTTTTCAGGCCAGGGCTGAGCTTGTTCAGGATAGATTGATGCGAGATAGAGTGGAGAACTAAGAGGAGTGAGATGAAGTTGACCCCTACTTTCTTTCTCCCTGTCCCCACTCCACCACTCAGCGCTGGCGCCTTCTTGGCAAGGTTACAGAAAAGGTACTGTTACACTGAATCACTTCAGCTTCTGTCTCATTTTATTTTCAACCACTGCTATTCAGTCTGATTCATTGTTTCCTTGCACTCACTGTCTGAAGAGCGGTGCTCGCACTTCATATGTCTTTGTCCACGTACAAGTCCTTGCGCGTACACCCACACACGGAGTCTCTCTCATTTTTTAAAACATTTTGTCTACTCCATCTCTTTGGCTTTTTCCTTCATTCATTCACCTCCTCTCCAGCAGTGGTGAAATCTTTGGATGTATTGGCATGTCTCCTCTCATTCCACCCACATTTGCGAAGACGATCGAGGACGGTTTATGGACCTGGGAGAGAGTGTATTGAGGCGTAAAGGACCCTCTCAGCCCTAAGCCAAGTCCTGTCCATCCAACGGAGAGCCCAGACGGTGTGATTCAGCCCCTTCTGAAGCCTGGCCAGCACTCACGCCTACACGCACACACACACACACACTCAAAAAGAAAGTCACTGACATCTTTCTTCATCTTAAGTCAACAAAGTAAGGCTATGAGAGGAAGAAAAAAATAAGAAGGACAGAGGGGCAGCTCTGTATTTCTGAATCCTCCGGGCAAGGTCACCTTCACCTGGGTAAGCATGCAGAAGCGGTAGTGGGACTAAAAAAAAATGTGCAGGTGAAGTTTTGCTTCTTACAAACTTCCATGCAAACAGATTCAACTCCCTCCAGGGCAAACACATCAACTGATGTACGTGTATGGGGCAGCTGGCATGTTTTAGACACGCATGCATGATTTAGCGGGAGGGAGAATTGAGTGATGGACAGGGTTATAAGCAGGAATCCATAAATCGCTGAGGCTTTGACTTGGGTTTTTGTGTGTTTGTAATATTGCATGAACCACTAACAATATAGGGAGGAAAAAGTACTGAACAACTGAAATGTTTTTTTCTTAGTAAATATATTTCTAAAGGGCTTGCCTACATGAAATTCAAGTCAGACATTGTTAGCAACTTAAATAATCTACACAAAGAAATAAAAACAAACTAGTCCAAAATTTAAACAACATGCAAGTCATAAGTATTGAAAATGGTATTCAACACATAGTTGAAAAGCTTTGCTGTCAACGACAGCTTTGAGACATCTCTGGTATGGACAAGTTAGCATAGTTCAGGTGTCATTTTGAACCATTTTTTCACATAAACTGTCTTCCAATCTTGGAGTTTCTTCAGCCTCCGACATATTTCACTTCACAAACATCTACTCTCACTCGAGACAGACTCAGATCGGACGTCCGCCAAACACCTCTATGTAAAGGTCCATTTTTACAACTGTATGCTAGGTGTTGCACAGCAAACTGCTCGGTAGGAAACAGTGTTCACATGGAACTGTTTTGTATGCGACAGCGAGCTGCTAAGGTTGAGAGTCGACACAACCAGTCACAGGGATGTGCTACGTGACTGCACACCGACAGGTGGCTACCCTAGTGACACGACACATGCTAGACGTTACCTTTTTCAGTTTTTAGCAATCTACACCTGCGAATCACTTAGTTGTGTATGCCTGTAACGTACAATGCAGTAAGTTGTAGTAGGTAATCTTAAAAACCCAGAGTAGATTATCAGTATTCGATCAAAAGTGGAATAGAGTCCCTTTGGTTAATGATGAAATTGCGTATTTTCTGGTACTCATCGATTGCTTGGTTGATCCTGGCATACACTGGGAATTTCATGTCAACTGCCCAATTAGCCCTACATTTGCTACTGAGAAAAACATTGAAATGCTCTGTAGTTATTATTCTCTCTGTAATTCTAGGGGTCTGTTTTTCAAGTGATCTTCTTTAAATATTTTTAAACTTTTATTATGAAAAAAACTAACATTTGAACTACAAGACTCAAAAAGAAAATTTAATCTTTAAAGCTTATCAATAACATCAGAAGGAATCAAGATGAATAACAAGGGATAGCAATCTCCCACGGCAAATTCGCCCGGTTCAAACGGGAATCTTTTCATCAAGCGCATCCATCATTGCACTGAATTTATTATTTAGGCATGACGTGATAACATATGCAGGCTTGTATTTCTTATTACATCTGAATCTAGCAGTGTCGGGCCTGTTACATCCTTCAACGCTGGCCTCATTGTGTCCAGGTGATTAGCGTCATACCACTGCTGTGGCTGTGGGCTCCTTGAGTGACCCGAAGACCTTCTCTGCTTGGCATTGTATGCTTCCTCCCTTCCCCCCATTCCTTCAAAACTCTTCCCCCGAGGTGCCCAAAGGGAGGACACAAAGAAAGGGTGACCTGCTACAAAGTTCACACTAGTGCGTTCATATCAAACCCGGAGGCAGTCGAAGCAGGCTCAGTTCACCCACACTGGTAACCTTTGACTTTATGGTTTTATTGTCATAATGTATCTGAAAACAAGTACCAGTAGATCTTGAATTTATACGGATAGCGAAAAATATATTTTCAGGTAAGTGTAGCATTTTTAATAGAACCGGCAGTAAAAAAAAAAAGTATCGGAAGTGGCCAAAAGTACAGGACAAAAGAAGAGCAGGAAAAGCGAAGGAGAAAATAGAGAGAAAGAGAGGGAGAGTGTGACAACCGCCATAACGTCCTCAGAGATGCATTTGGACAGAGTGAGCATCTGTCAAAACAAGGCAGCCTCAGCGGCTGCCTCACTAATGGCTGTGGACGTGAGCGACAGAGAGGGGAGGAAGGATGGGAGAGAGAGGCAGAAGACTGTGTTACATACGCACACGCTCACACACACACACACAACAGATGCAACTTTTCTTTTTCTGTTCATTGCTTGAAGCATATTCCACCAATCATTTGATACCAAATATCTTCAAAGTTACACTGTAATAGCTATTGAACTACTTTCATGTTTGTGCGTGTGCGCGTTTATAAAAGTGTCTGCGTGCAAGCATAACGTGGGGATGTTTACCTTCCAACTGTGTTTTTTGGTCACAGATTCTTTCCACCATCAGTCATTGTGATGAATAGGGCGGCGTGTCAATCAGTTATCTGAATTGTTTTTTCTTTTTTTCTTTTTTCCCTTGTTTTTTCAAGGCGATCCCGAGTAGTTATGTTATTTTTCTTACAAATTCTCCCTGAAAAATAACCATGAGCAATCATTCTGGGCTGTAAATTATTGTATTTGAAGGAAACACCTCCTGGCACTTTTAGCAAATACACTGCCTTCAATGACTCCGTCTTGAATCTGAAACCTTCCGACATTTACTCTTTGACAAATAAAAATGTCCTGCATTCCAAATGTAAAATGTTGATTAACCACATTGTAATTTAAAGTGATTTGATTTATCCTTTTTCTGCCCTGGTCAGGGGAGAAATATGATTTTTTTAAAATGCCAATCTTATCCAGATCTGCCTAAGGCAGCTACAATGACGAGATAGGAGGAACTTGTTCAAAAACACAAAGCACTTTTATATTATATTTACAGCGTCTGTAATAGACGCTGCATACAAGATTAGGGACAACCACTGCACAGCATACACACTCAAGTACAACCAACTATATAAACAGGGAAAAGGGTTGCCTTCAGTCTCATCTGTGATGTTCAGAATATACCAACAAATGTATATTTACAGTGTGTTTAGCTTTACTAAAGAGCAAAGTGATTTTTGCTGTATGATACCTGGATATTAATATAGATGCAGTTCAAAGGGCCGAAACATTTTATGTACTCATATACCTTGTTTACCCCACCCAGGTAAACAAGGTATACGAGTGGTACCATTAGCACTCAAAAAAAAGTGCTACCAGCCAGTTTTATTATGTGCTCACTTTAGACTATTTGTTTTTATGCACAGTCAGGTATTTGAAAGGTTGAGCGCTTCAGAATGATGTCAGTACACCACAACTGGCGAATGATACCGAAGCTTAGGTCTGATTTGAAGCTTTCAAGCTTGTTTTGGAATAATTTGGAATAATGTAAACCACATTTAATCGGAAATAGTCCTGACTCCAAAATATTTGGACTGGTCAAACCTAAATGGGATTTAGGATTCATGAAGCATGTACTCCGTCTAAAAACACAGAAAAAAAATACATTTCACCAATATTTTTTAATATATATATTTTGTTTGTATTAAGACCAACTTAGACTGAGATAACTATGAAAAGCACAAATTTAGTTGGGTGAAATTCTTTTAGAAAAGTACAAAACTTAGTTCTCATTTGCTTAGGTTAATCTACATGTTGAAAAAGTTCATCAGGGGAATTGGTGTGTGTTTGGTTATGTGTTGGGACCGACAGGGCTTGCCAAGGGCAGGAACTGCCACTGATGGGTAATAAAAGTTAATATTTTTAGGAGATTATTTTGTCAACATATCATATATATATATATATATACTGATATGTTGTTATCAGTGTATAGGGAAACTTAAATAACTCATTCCCATTAGTTTATCATAGGAGTTTTGTTGTTTTGTTATAAATGGCAAATTATAGACGTGATTCCTTAATACCTTTTCTTAATGAAAATGGCATGCACTGAGCACTGAGCTTGTAGTGGGTTCTATAATGAACATTGTGCCACACAGTAGAGTTTTCTTTAAAAAATTCAATTAACTTGCAGGTAATGTAAGGTAATGACAGGTGGACGGTAGCTACCCTTTGGCAATGATTGAAACACCTGGTTCAAGCAAAATTGCATAGTTATGAACTACTCAGCACTTTTCTGTTGTTCAGAAATGAGAATCACATCAAAATTTAAAACCCACAAAAGTAAAAATTCATACATTTTGTAAAACCCCAGACATAAAAACAGTATAAATTTTCTTTAAGAAATGCACCAATTTACTCATCATCTGTACCTGTTTTAGAAAATTGTGCAAAAGGCATCTCAAACCACTCTATTTAGATACATATAATAAAAGGTCTTTCTATACTCCGACTTTTTCTACTGTTGAACTAAAACTCAATCCTACAGCAGTGCAGAAGTCTGATAGTATGTTTTTATGTTGGCATGTTTTCTCCCCCGACCTAAATCATCATGAGGCTGCTTTAACATCAGATGAAGTGTGCAGTTGCCACGGGGGGCACAGAGCGGAGCAGGAGAGATGGGCACACAGGCACGCAAAACATCCAAGTTTGGCACCAGTAGCTTGGGGACCAAAAACACATCAAGGAAATGGCTAGTTCTTCCAGCTGCAGACCCGAATGTGGGATGCATGTAGGAATCTATCTGTCAAGCTGTCAGATGAAAGCCGTGGCATGATTTCTACTGAAGATGATGAGGAGGAAGAGATGAACGGCAGGTTTATGGGTTTACATTAACTGCGGAGTTTTGAGAATTTACACTTCGAGCCTCACATCCACAACAATCACTTCCAGGTCTTTTCATACAAAAGTAGGGCCCTGTTTAGGCGAGTTGTGATAACACTGATTAAGATAAAGGTTCATCTTAAGCAGCAGAAACCTAAGCCTTGAATTTTGTAAACAATAGTGATATGTGCATCCCCGTTTGTTTGACAAAGTCTTTGGTGAATTCTTAAAAAGTCAATTTTTTTTAACAGAATAGCATAAGCTAGCACAGTCACACCAAAAATCTCCAGGAAAATAAGTATTTTATAAAACTTACTTTTGCAGTGACGAACTTAAGTAATGCAAAAGGAAAACTAGGATTTGCTTGTTTAGTTTAGCTAAACAAGGGTCATAGACTGCAAGGTGGGCCAGGGCTTGGGACTGTTGATTTGAAGCAGAAGGATCCATGTTTAAATCATCTCTCTGTATGAGAGATGATGAAGTTTGCATGTTTGATGATTTACTGTGGCTTTCTCACACAATACAAAATTATGAACATTAGCTTATACAGTCTCTGTTCCATTTGCCTTCAGATAGAATTTTGGCTGTGCATTGTTGTATATCCTGTATATGTAAATTGTGTGCCGCTTATTAATGCTGAAGAAATTGGCTGCAATTTCCAGAAAAAAATGAGAGTAATGGCACAAGGGCTGAATTATCATTAAGTTTCAAACTACAAGCTTCTTTTCCGTAATTGTCCATGCATTTGAAATATTATATATATATATATATATAAAAAAAGAACCAATTAATTATTTTTATGTAAAATGTTGGTATTTTTCTAAGATTGAAAGTTAATAAATGCGGTTCTTTAAGTGTAAAGCAAATACATATCATGTAATAGATTAGACACATGAATTGTTAAATTGTGTTTGTTTTTCTTGTGTTTTTTGCTTTGGCTCTGTGGCTGTGGGCAGCTTTTGTTCAGCAGGATTTTGACTGTAAATGATGCCGAGTTTTGTGCTACGTGAACAAGTTCAAACTTGTAGTTCAACTGGTTCTATCATTTTTAGTGTAATATAAAAGTATACTTAGTAGAGCGTCTCGAAAGATAGGTCACATTTTCAACGTTGCTGTCAGTGGAAACAAGAGCAATATAGGAAACAAAGCTAAGCACAGAAAAACAAGCAGACTACAAACTGGCAGAAGATTCAGGGTGAGTATGCTGATCTTTATGACTGTTAAGAAACATAAAACTCTCACATATTTACCCTAATGTAAAAAAAAGACAGCTGTCTTGGTGTAGTGCTGAAAAGAGAGTTTAGTTGCTCTGAGTATGGGATCCCTTTACGCCTATTTGTAGATACACATCTTATGATCAGTAAGAGTTTTGGATGATCGGACTGAGTGGAGAAACCTGAGACAAAATGAGACAGCAGCACAACTATTAATAAGCAAAAAGCCTTTTAAACACCAAAGTCCATATCAAAATTCACTCTTGAGTTGTGTTTTGGATTTTTATTGCTCCAAAATCTGGCACAGAATTAAATGTCAAGACCTGACCAATGACTGATCCCAATATTACTCTAAACATTGCAAACAGTGGCAGGTTTTAAGCAATCTTTCCATTTTACCAATGTTTGTCTTTAGACTGCAAATGATAATAAAACCTCAAAGATTTGGAGCTCATCACTTAACATAAACTGTCAAAATAATCAGAGGAGATATGCATCATCAAAAATGATTAAATTGCTGTGGCCAATAAAGCTTTTTTCAATGATTACTGACACGGCAATAAATAACTTTTGACATGTTATTTAATCAAATGTAAAGAAAAACAAAAAAATATATATTTTCATATTGTTTTACATTTGTCTTCTGTTTCTTTGCCCAATAGAAATAAACTTCATGGCTAAGTGAAAAAAGCAGATTTTTTAAATTTGGTTTGAATAATTTTGAGTTTAGCTGTATATTAGGCCCAGTGGTGATATCACACTGTGAGTGTATGTGAAAGAGAACGCCAGCTCCACAGGCGTTCTTTTACTATGGCATCAAACTAAACACACAGTTATTACACTTACAATTTCAATGTTTTTTAGCCTTTTATGTCAGCTGTTAACAATACCAGCATCTGTCTCTGTACAGCAAGTACTGTCGTACTTGTGATACGACAGTACCACAAGTACTGTCGTTATGTGGCTGAACATAATTAACCCTGTTTGTCCATCCACTGCAGTTTGTGTTTACCGCTAGCTAACACTTCTGGACCCTTGGATGGATTAGTTTCTTTTGTTTCAAGGTATATTCATAATAAATTGTTTGTTTTTTCTTTGTTTACTCACCCTTGTTTGTTCCTTTTAGATGCATGGAAGGAGCCGGCAGAGAATTTCCTGCTTAAATGGCTGGATGATGTCATCGATTGCATCACTGGGTTCTACTAAATGGAGGGTGTCTTTTTTTGGTATTGTATTGTTTGTTTTTTTCTTTAAAGTAACCTTTTGAGTTGCCCTGTATTGCATGTTTTATTTTGCAGACCATTTAGTTATGTAGATAAGTTTGTAAATTACATTAATGATCTTATTGCAGCTCCTCTGTTCAGATTTTGTTGCCTGGTTTGACCTGTTCTGTTATGGTATGGTCTAATGAAGTGCAGGTGTGTTGCCAATTTGCTATAAGACCAGAAAGATTTCAGATCCTCAGGTTGGATATCAGAGCCTAAAAAAATGCTCGACAATAAAATTCATCAGAAGAATCTGAAGCTGGTGGCTGGTACTGGTTTTTGTTCACCTGTTTTGATCATTTGACTATTCTGCTTCTATGATAACAGCTTACTAGTTCACATTTATCTGAAAACAAAACAAGGGATATATCTGGTTTCCAAAGGATACATAAAATGATTTTTAAAACTTTCATGTAAATTAGACCTAATTTCTGTTGCTGAAAATGTTATTTATTTATTTTTTTTACCCTTCCAGGGGGTCTTTTTGTGGGCTCTAGTGTCCCTTTTACGAAAGTGGGCTGACAGGAATGGGGAAGGAGAGGAGGGAAGACATGCGGCAAATATCGTCGGGTCCGGGAGTCGAACCCGCGACGGCCGCGTCGAGGACTCAAGGCCTCCAAATATGGGTCGCGCTAACTACTACGCCACCACGGCACGCCCCTGGAAATGTTATTTTAAGCTAGAACTTAGTTCAGAAAATATTGCTAGACCATATCTTTAAAATAATTTTTATTAAATCAGTAAGACATCCTGAACGCTAATGTCAGCAATCACAGTTTACATTTCTAAAGAAATATATTTTTTGAAAAAGTTACATGATTGATCAAGGCTTCCTGAAACACTTGAAAGCTGAATAGGTATAATTAAATCCAAATTTTAATATAAACATTTTTATGTATGCATTACTGTTGCAATTTCCAATCAGTCTGACATTTCTGTACAAACTTCATGCTATGGTGACACTATTTCAAAAAGGCTCATTAAAATTTAAGCAATCAGAAAGAAAAGATATCAGTCAGTGACCACCCAAACAAGCAAGGAATTCAAAGCACAACTTCTTCTTGCACACACACACACACACACACACACACACACACACACACACACACACACACACACACACACACACACACACACACACACACACACACACCCAGCATCTGGGTCAAGTTTCTAAAAAACTGATTTGATTTGACTGACAATTCTTGTTCTGAAACCATGTTAGTTACACACACAAACTCCAACTCTTTTTCTGTATCTCTTTCTCTCTTTCCTTCTCTCTCTCTCACACACACACACGCCTTCTCTCACACAGGGAGCAATGCATGGTGTGTTTTTGTTGGAATTTTGACAAACAACAACAGTGACCTTTAAGGGAGGCGAAGCAGCATGGCTGTGATCACAGGGAATGGAAACGGAGCCAGAGTGAAATGTCAACCGTCCCTGTGGTCTTAGCACTGACGCAAAGCTGCAAGAAGAGGGAGAGAGAGTGTGCAAGTGACTCTGTAGGGCTGTGTGTTGTTAATCTCCCAGGCATAGTTCTGAGTATCTGTATGTAGTATTTAGGTCTATCAAGATTGTAAGTTGCATATACGTATGGAACATTTTATTGTATTTTATTATTGTTTTATTGGGTGATATTATTGCATGAAGTCATTTTACAGAGGGTTCATCATTTTCTCTGGATGGCAATAAAGTTGAATAGTGATCTTAAAGACTGCCTGTTCCAGCCAACGTCTGATGGTGGTGTGAAAATGAAATGCACCTGTCATTTTATTAGTTACAACTGTTTAATTAATTATGTGATGTAGTTGGCCAAATAGCAAATTGGCTAGGTGCATCGCTCCAACTCAATGCATTTATACATTTAAACATAGTGAAGATGACTTCATGATCCAATGAGCATCAGAATCAGGAATAATGAGGATTTGGGTGACTTAGAAAATGGGATGGCTATTAATGTCAGTCTACTATGAAGGACAGAAGCTGACAGACTTAAGAAATAACAGCAGACAAATATAAGTGGCCCAATAAATACATCAATACACTAAAAATGCACCAATTAATTTAAAAAAGGATAACTTAATCTCATGTTTTATAATTTAACTGACATTCATATTTATTTAAAGTTTAGTACCAACAGATTATATACTGAAGCATATCAAGTTTTTAAAATTATTTTTATTTAAATGTTTTTCCTTTTACTCAAATGTTCCATTTTTAATTTTGGTCATTTTTTGTTCGGCTTTTGATTTTCTTGTTTTTAACATTTTTTTGTATTCCTACTATTTTTATCTTATTTATTTCTGCATCATTATGCAAACTAGGAGGAGCCAAATTTAAATGCGTCATCTTCTTTTGGTTCATACACTGCCACAACAAAAATGGCGACCTTCGCTGAGTTTATCAGTGAGCTGAAGCTTAGCAACTTTATTTGAAAACAACGTAGATTTTAGCTTTATTACTTTTCGCGTGGATACTGGCAGAACATTTGTTTCAGTCAAAATCAAACCTGGCCAAATGTCGACTGTCTGTTTTTTATATATAATATATTTATATATATTGGAGGAAGTTAGCTTCCGAGTTCTCCGGAAGTGACCCAGACGAAGCAGGGTAAGTCCAAGCTCATTTTTGTATTACAACTAGAGAGAAACTTGTAATACATAATAGTAATCTTGATTACTACTTTTCTTTCCAAGTGCTTTCTCATACTTTTGAAAACAGCGCCCGGTTTTTCATAACATTTCTTACAATTAGCACAGCAGCTAATTCAGATGTATTCACTGCGGTTTAACTCCTGTGTTTACTTGCACAGAGAAAGTGTAAAAATAAAGTCACCAACATTACATGACATTGATTGTGCAGACCAATTGAAAAAATTTATTTGTCTTCATGCCACAGCTTTTTGGAATTGCCTGAATCCAAAATAATAAAAAAAGATGACATTAAACATGATGTGGGGCTTTCCGCCTGGCTGGGTCGGGCCGCAGGGCATCGTCAACCTGATGTCATTAGCAAGGAAGTAGGAAGAACCTTCTGGATTGATGAATCCATCCTTCTGATGATGTTACACCAATTTGGTCACAGGAGTCCTCCATTGGACGAGCCGTCTGGACATTTGGCCGGAGATCATAGATCCACCGCCATGCTGAGAAGAACTCCCTTGATGGCATTTTGGATTGGAAGATGGTGGAAGGTGTTGAATTGTAAATTGGAGTTGCTGCTCAAACTAACGTAACGCAAAAAAGGTACATCCTCCCAGACAATGGTGTTTATCGTCTGGTGCATTTTTGCAGGTGACCTGTTGCATTAGCTTAATATAATTTCTTTACCCGATTGGTGTGCCACTAATTATTAACTTGTGGACCCGGTGGTCCTTATAATATGAAGGAAAGTGTCACACAAAAGGAACAACACAAAGAAAATGCGAGACAAAAACCAGTACATGTCACAGCCATTGTGAGGATTACAACCATAACGACAGCTTTGTGTCATCAAAATCTCAATGCCATTTAGAAATTGCTTGTTTCTGAATGTGACACAGTGACTGGTGCAGGGATTAAACCACACAAAGATTAATGTTTATGAGTCCCAAAGACTCCAGTATTGTTTTTGTATGTTGTTTTAGTAGGTTTAAAAAAAATTCTCACTCTGGAGATTTCTGTTTATGTAGTGTTGTGGTTTAATTTATCTTTACCCCACAGTGTGGATGAATACCTAATTTTGTTTGACATCAGAACATCAATTATTCTTGAAAGACCCACTACACTTTTAGCTTTACTTTTTAAATATGCCCATGCACATCCACTCTGCATAGGTTGGTTGAAAGAAGAATACACTTTAATTTCCGGACTGAGTGAATATAAGCCACACCCATTAACTTTGAAAAGAAAAAGAAAATTACATGTATATGCTGCACTTGTCTGTAAGCCACAGGAGTACACATTGTGTTAATATGAGGTTTTCCTTTGATTTTTTTAAAACATATTTTATCATAATAATTTGACTTCTTATTTGTCCCTCCTTTATTCTAAACAGACTTGTGGAGTAAAAAAAAAAGAAGTATTTTGTGTCAAAATGTGCTGTAGGCACATTTGTGTGCATGGGTGCATATTCATCCTAAATTAATTGTAACTAGTTAGTTTACTTTTGTTTATTAACCAGCTGGCGCTTTTTCCATAAGTTAAAGGTGACTGTGTAATGAATCTTACTAAGAATGAGTAAACAGACTTTAAAACATTTAAATCTTGTCGAAACGTTTGCCAAAAAGAGTAGAAATGAAGCTCATGTCTCTTTACCTGCTCCTCCTTTAGATGTCGCCGACATGGGACCTGAGCCTGGGAACCAGCAGGAGGAGAGTTCACTTTAAGTAGGTAGACTTTGTTTTCCTTTTTTATTATTCAGAGTAATTTGTGACAAAATAGGCTACGGAGGCGTACGCATATGCCAATGTGTGTGCAGCGCATTGTGCATGTTGTGTGGGTCAGATGTGCTGTTTTTGTACACCTTGCGCATCACGCTCGCATGGCATATTTGTGTGGGTCAGGAACTTACCGTGAGGTCTTCGGTGTTGCGTCACTGTTTCTGTGTGCCATGTGCAGTCAGGTGCATTGTGCTGTTATTTTGCGCTGTGAGCAAAGATGCTCATTGGGAATGTGTTGGTGTTGGACAACTTCCTGAGTGGCATTCCTCTGGCACGTAAAGCTGGTCTTAAAGGGTCTTCTTTTAGGACAATCAATTTTAAGCATGCAAAAGGCTAAAGGTTGCAGTTGTTCAATGGGTTAAAGTCATGTCAATTTTTTTGTCCTTATGGAACAGCCTTACAAACAAACAGAGCATTTCGGAAGAGCAAATGGAAGCATTTTCAATTCTTCCATTCAAGTTGCATTGAGTGCTAAAAACACAGCTTAGCACTCACATACCGAGAGAGATAGTGGTCTTACTTTTTATGCAGGGCTCATTTAACACACCTGGAATTACTGTACATCAGATGCAATTTTACTGCAAGACTCATCATTCTTTTGAAGAGCTTTGGGTGAATGTTAGAATACCTTAATTATCCTTTAAGAAGAGCATTCTGTTGTTGATATTTAAGTTCTGTTATTTTTAAGAGTAGGTGTGACATTGCTTGTCCAAAGCACAATCAAGCTCATAGCAGCCTATGCACTCTAAACACACCAGCCCATCTGCACAACAACTCCTCGTTTCTGCATAGGTGCTGTTAGCAAGTTCCACTTCATGCACTTGTGACGACCAGGTCACAGAGGGAGGCATGACTTGTGTGTACCTGTCAGAGTTCCAACTGAGGGACCCATCTGGCATCGCAGAAGTACAGACACAGCACATAGACACAAACAAGACCTTTCTCAAATGGAGTAAAGGTAATTACTGCCATTGCTCCTGTATGCAGGCTCTTTTTTATCAGTAATCTTATTGTATTAGACCACATCACATGCTGTACTGTATTACATGGTATTGTTGCCTTTTATATCAAATCACTGTTATAAATATATCTCTTTGGTTTAAGTATTCTCGAGTTTGTAATGTACTTTCTTATCCAGTGTATCAATCAGAGTCCCAGGCAAAGCATTTTGAAATTTTCAGTATTGGATTCTTTGACCAATTTCAGCTACCAATACCTGTCGTTGTTTGGTCTTTGATTTTATTTCAGACAGCTGTGCAGCTCCATTTTGCTTGCATTATTTTGATGATGTGGCAGGGAGTTTTCATAAGTTTCTGGAGGACCTTGAATTACCCATTCTATGAACATTTCTATACAGGAGACATGGGACTTTAACGTGTTAATTTTGATGAATTAATTACATAGCTCTTAAGGCACTAAACATTTTAACTCAATCACGTTTTCCTGACTTGTAAGTTTGTAAGTCTGACACACAAGCGATGGAGAATGCTTCTCCTGACCCTCTGAGCGTAATCTTTGCTCCTGAAAATGATTTGATGGGACGGTGGAAAAGACTGTTGTTGTGCAAAACGAAGTTGGCCTATTACCCAAGCCATTCAGGTTTAAAATAAATTTTCAGTGCAAAACATGTTGCGGCATGCGCAGACATCCTGAACGCTAATGTCAGCAATCACAGTTTACATTTCTAAAGAAATATATTTTTTGAAAAAATTACATGATTGATCAGGGCTTCCTGAAACACTTGAAAGCTGAATAGGTATAATAGCACTATGCACTAATCGGATGGTTGAATAACCTAAGTAATAAAATAAATGCAATATCTTTATTGTTGAGCTCATATGTCTATTTATTCAACAATTTAGCAGCAATGAATTATTGTCGATATATAGTTTTTTATTAAAATATGATTAATTGCGAACCGTGTAATTAACTCAAACATTTTAATGGAGTTCCACCACTATCATACAGATAAACTTCCCTTTCCAACAAATTGCCAAGATCAATAAAGTTGACTGAATCTAAATAAATCCATCATTCACAGAAACTCTAAAAACGTTAATAAAGAAGATGATTTAACTTTTGGCCGTGACATATCTAATGCCCCGTCTCAACACGATGGCAGCTACACTATGAAGAGGCGGTATTTTTGCTAGCAAGAAAATGTCTTAAACATTTCTCTTGTCGTGACTTTAATTACTGAATATTTGGACTAAATGGTTTTGTTGACCTCCTCTGCTGCCATTGCCAAACTACGACCAAGGCAAAAAATTTCACCGTTACGGCTCCTCCCTCTGTTTGCTGATTGGCCAGGGTGAAATGCATCCTCAGAAATCAAGCGCAGTGGGACAAAATACTAAATGGAGGACTGACACACACACAATTTCATATAATTAGGCAATAGAGGCAGACATTGGCAAATGTCTGTTCTTAAATTACTTTGATTACTTTGTTTTTTTGTTTTTTTTTAAAGGTTTTGTTGGCTCTAGTGGCCCTCATTTGAAAGTAGTTTGACAGGAAACAGGGTAACCAGAGAGGGGGAAGACATGCGGCAAACGTCGCCAGGCCGGGAATCGAACCTACGACCACCGCTACAAGGACTAAGGCCCCAACGTGGGTCATGCTTTGCCCCCGCGCCACCACAGCACCCCGATTACTTTGTCGGGGTGTTTTTATCTTGTAACCAGGTTGATATATGTATTGCAAATTTTTTGCCCAGGTTCCTCTTGAAAATGAGATCTAGATCTCAACGGGGTTTACCTGATTAAATAAAGGAAAAATAAAGGAAATTTGATACCACTACAGGTATAAAAAACAAAACAATCCCAATCTGGACATCCACAATATGCGTCTTTGCTAGTGATATGTTTATTATTCCTGCCAACGTACAAATTGGACTGATTCGCAAGGAAGCCATTGAGAATTTCAAAAGTTTACAATTTCCTGTGTGCTCAGGTGGTTAAAAACCATTTGTGCTCTGTAAAATCTTCTCGTCCACAAAATTATTGTTGCTCCAAAGAAAGTTCAACCACATGTGAGAAGGGGTGAGCTTGTGTGTGCGAGGACATGCGAGTGTGAATAACTGAATGAGCTGCTGGCCTGTATTGGTATTTTAAAAAGTGATTGACAGGGGAAAAGTCTATTAGGTGAGATTGTTAACAGAGCTGAGCCTGTTATCTGCTCCAGGCAGCCGTGAAAGGGGGCTGGCTAATTCACAAGGAAGCTATTGAGAATTTCAAAGGTGTTGTCTGACTGATTTTGGCACAGCCTTGCATTACACTGAGATCATCGCAAGCCGTCTTGTTCTCAAATCCACTCTGATCAACGTGCTACCATGTCCTCCTTTCTGTGCTACTCTTTTGCTGCTTGTGAGGGAGGAAAAGCAAAGTTTCCCTTTTCTCACATTTCTTCAAGCATTTAAAGTCTTCTTTTGTTTACGCTTTGCAAACTTAGCATTTTCCTTGGTCCGCGTTACAAATTATGTCCTCTGTAGTCTGCTGCATTTTACAACACAGCAGAAACTTTGCTTACACTGAACACAACTTAATCCGCACAATTAAGCATATATGGAGGCAACTAATCAAGTTAAGCCTTTTCAGAGGCGAGCCTAAAAGCAAATAAAGTTTGATTTGCTTACACTGTACTTCCCATCCTTGTTTTAGCTCCATGAATATTTTACATCCTTTTTGTTTATGGTGCTTGTAAGCATTAGTAGAAAAGTCATCCTCGCCCCATGATTTTGTTTTTCTTTTTTTGAAAGCAGTTCTTCTAAACAAGTGAACGCTCACTTTTCAGTGGCTGCACGGAGATTTTAATGCCGCGTAGAAATATGGAAATAATAAGCAAGAAATGAATGTATTTGTCTGGTTTTGTCAAGCCAATGTGTACACAGTAAACTCTGTGTGACCTTGAGTTTGATTCACCAAACATCGCCGAGGGGATGCAGTGAATTAATACGCATTTGTCTCTGTGTGCAAACACTTGTGCGAAGTTGTGTGTGGCAGTGTGCAAGGTTATCCATTGGCTAAGGCAAATGAAATATGACATGCAGCCACGCATCGTATTCAGAGCGGCTCAAAACATACACGCACAAAGGACTGTGTGCACAGTTTTTATTTATTTTATTTTTGCTGAACTGTGAGCAAGACCCGGAGGCTGTCCGTTGGGCTTCCTGGGCTCAGGATTTAAGGGATGTGATTAGCAAGTTCAGAGCGAGGTGAGATGAGGTAAAAAGTACAAGCAAGGTGCCAAACAAGTGTGTCTGCTATAGGAGGATTGCTGTGTAAAGTGATTGTTAGCTATTTTTTTTTCAAAGCTATGTAGTTTTGAACTTGTTTAATCAGTAACTTATTTACCTGCAGACTAATGTCTCACTGCTGATGAACCAATAAGCATTTTTATCTCTAATAGCAAGATTTGAGTCATTTAATAAAAAGGCTTCAGCCAGTATCCGAGTCCCAATCTGATGGTACTTCAAACTAATCACTGTGATACAACAAATTGCGTGCCCAACATTAGAACTGATTGTGTCTTATTTTCACTCACAGAGACATTTTGGACACTACAGATTAAAATTTTTCCTCAAAGCAACAAATTGTTTTTGTTGTTTATCTAGAGTTTTCATATTTGCTTCGGCTGACATTAAAACCAGACACTGACATTCACTGTAGCAATTTGTATATATTGTCTGAAATAAAGTATGACAACATTGTTTCAAGTCAGCTACGATTGCCGCAATTTTATTTGTTAAATGCCAAGACAACAAGAAAGATAATATGTTTGTAGAATATTTTAATTCTTTCAGATGTTTACAAAATCTAAAATTTCTATGCCTTTAAGTAATTTGGGAAAATAATAATATTATTGCTTCTTTAACTTCTATATTTTGACTTGGCCTCTTAGCTACAATCATATCCAAAGATGTATCTTAAAGCAGCACCTCACACTGCCTCCTTGTGTGGCATTGTGGGAAAAAGAAACTACTAAAACTACCAACAGAATGCTAGTCTCTAGAAGTCAAGTTTATCCTTACACAATTTCCAGATACTTTAAGATGCCACAGTCACCAGATATATGTAAATATGCACCATAAAAGATTCCAGGCATCAAGCCATTAGGGTAAACACATTCAGCTTCTCTAAAAAGCATCATTGCACCACCTTACCTGTGTTTTACTGTATTTCAGTGGTGTTGCATCAGAGCTGACTCCTCATCTAAGATTTAAACATGTAGCCAGGAAAGCAAGACGTTACTGGAGATTTTGAAAGATGGTAAAATAAACTGAATTTAAGGTTGTAAGATTGTCAATCTCTTAACAATGCTTAGTTTATGTTAAGGTTCATTCATAATAAATAAGTTTTAATATCTTATTAATATATCTTTCTTTTAAAATCCTTTTCAGAACAATAACCATCCCTTGTAGTGTATTTTTACAATTGTTTTCCTGGATCAACCCGTGATAACAGCTTCAGGTCAGATTGGTCAGTGGTGTCATCAAATCTTTGCGATATGAAGAGTAAATGACACACCGTTGGAGTTGGTTCAAGTTTTAACAAATATAGCTGAATCCTAAAATTGCTTCAATTGTCAAATGAGGAAATTGAATGAACTGCACTTGCTTCAAAAAGTTCATACTTTGTTGAAGTTTGTAGCTCTGACGCAAAAAAGTGTATAATTAATGGGAAGTGGTAAAAGAAGTGCTATAATCAAACCAGTGCATTCAAAAAACACTTTTGAGATATGGATAAACTTTTAATGATTGGTTATGCTATGGCATGTCTCTGAATATGTTAATTACCATACATTCAGTTTATTCTTTCTAGAACTTCCGACTAAGACAAAGAATGGGATGTAACGAGTGACTATGAAGAAAGATATTTTTTTCTTATTCTACACCCCCTGAATATTTATTATTCCAAACATTCCAAACAAAAATACAAAAGAAATTAGCCATTGTTCAACATTTCTTATTATATTCAGCACCCTGCTAAGCTTAACCACTGATAGTAGCAATTCTCACTGCAGCACCAAAGCCTCAATAGCAGCTTTTTTACTCCTATATTTGATTTCTTACTTGCTAAAATGATTAGCATGTTCCTCCATTACTTCATTCATTGGCTCACTGGGTGATTTGCAGTGTTTGCATTGGTACTTATTTACTTGGATGTATAAACAGGTAAAAAATACTTTGTTGGTGCCAGCAAAGTATTCTCTGGTATGAAAAGGATGCACCAGACAGTCTTAAACACATTTTCCCCATACTTTTTAATTCATTTTTGTAACTTGGATCATTCCTGAAGTAAAATTCCATTATTTTAGCAATCTAAAATTGAAACATGCTTATAAAAAGTCTGATTGCATTTAGCCCTGATTTGTAAGGACAGCTGCAGACTATGGCTGCCTCTGGGAACAGTAGTGAGAAGTAAGCAGCTCCACTCCAGTAACCCACTTTTGTTGGACCGACTGAAAGTACATTTTTCTGACTGCTTTGGCTTTTCTTGTGCTACACAGTAGCAGCTATGCATACATTAAATAATATCCTAAGGCTGCGCAATACATCTCAAATATATTGTGATCACATTATCAGTGTGCGCAATGTTCATATTGCACAGGACAGTTAGTTAATTATTAATGGCTAATATTTTAGGTGTTATAAAACTGCATTTTACATTAATATGCAATATTTAGCCTGTTGGATAGACTCATGGCAGCAGACTCCCACTCTGGATACATGACATTACCCAAAATGCTAAGATATAAGACAAGGTTGTCTCCATCAGAAGATGTTTTAATATCGTGCAGCCATGCATGCTGGTGTGATTTTTCTGAACTTGTGTATGTAGCCTACAATGGATGGCAGAAACTGGGACAGACGATTGAAATAGCTCTAAGAAAAATGTGTGATATGCTTGTAGGAAGTCCTGCTTGCTAAAAAAAAAAAAAAAAGATTAAAAAATATTATTTTGCTGTATCTAACTTCAAACCTTAGCAGGTGTTCAGAAGCTATACTCAACAAGTGTACAAAAGATTTTTTTGTCCAGATGTTTTACTACATTGTTTAGTACCTGCAATAATAAACCATGAAGAATGCAGAAATTTTCTGATATTTTTTACAAAAACAACATAAGCAGCCTCTTATCTGGGGGTTGACAAGCAGATGGCAGCCATGAGGTTTACTTAATTATAAAGTTAACACTATAATTAAACAAACCTATAACAATAAACAAGAGAGAATACGGCTGTAAAACCAGGCAACATATGCAATAATACTCTAAAGGCTTTCATAGTTTAGAGAATTATTGACTTCTTTGCACTGGATAGATCTCTACCAATATGTTATTTATTTGGACAAAAAATATGCTACATACTTGACCTCTTATTGAACCTTGGTATATATCTATGTATCCCACCTCTTTGCTGTATTTCAACCTTTTAACTTTTGTGCAAGCTCTCATAAGCCAAAATGCTTAAATAAGGTCAGCATAAGGTTGCCCTTTGATGAACAACGCCTCTCCAGATGCCAGCTCAGGATAGGGACCCGAAAAAATGTAAGAATGAGGGAATTAAAAAATGGGTGGATGGATGGTAAAAAGCAAAAATCATGCTGGCTTACTCATCTGGAAAATGTATAAATTGATTTATTAAAAGCCATCTGATCATCTTTTATTTCACCAGTAAAACAGTTCAAACAAAAGCCCTGCATCCTTTTGTCCCCTGCATAGTGCAGATTAAATTTTGTCACTGCTAGTGTTTTATTTTCTTGACCTGTCTGAGCGAGTAAAGCACTTAGCCACCAAAAAACAGCTCAGTGTAATTAGATTTAGCATCCAAGAGAAGAGATCAAAAAGCCCCACAGACAGTTGCATCAGTGACTTAGAAGTTCTGTGTTGATTCTTGCTTTATGCTTATTTCCTCAGAGGCGCAGAGTAGATGAACACATCAAGGTGCGAAATAAATATCGCATGATGGGAAGTGTGTAAATACTGCATTCTCTAAACTGCCCCACATACACTTCTCCACACAGACAACAACTGCATGTCGCTGGGATGAAAGCGGTAACTGGCATCTGAGATAAGCAAATGCCTTTGAGCAGCGTCCCTCACATCCACACCATTGCATTATTGATCTTGACTTCTCATAGCATGGGGAGTTAGCAATGCTAGCAAATACCCCATGGTAAGCATTAGCAGATGAGCCACGAGTTGTTTCATTTGTGCACAATTTTGAGAATGCCTGAAAAGAAAAACGAAAATATCAACCAGTTTTGAGTTTTTCCTATTTAAACATATTCATGTATTGACTGTTTATGATGTAGTATCAACTACGACAGAAAGGATTTGTACACATATACTTGATGATTGGGTGAATATGGCAGAAATTCAATAAGGTCTGTTGGTTTACTCATATGGATAACCTTTTACTGATTGTATATTTTAATCTGACACTATTAGGTTTTTATGCATGGATTGAAACTGTGTAATTGGTTTTAATCTGGACCTGACTGTATTATATTTAAGTACAATTGAAAGATCTGAATAAAATGAATTTGGACTGAATTTCATTGTGCATAATTGCAAATGATTGTAACTGTTTTATCACGCACCGTGCCTTTAGTTGTGTATTGGTGTAACACATAAATAAACTGAGGTGAAAATTTTTTTTATTTATGCCAGAGGCATATTGGCTCACACGAGTACAGAGGGACATGGAGCGTTCTTATATGCAGCAAAAAACCCCAAAATATAACACTTTCTCTTAAACATTTTTAGCAATAACAAAGGAAATGATTTTCAGACAGACTATTTTGAACTTGTACAAAGAAATCCTAAATTTGATATAGGCAAATGAAGGAATAAATGATTAGATAATAAACACCTAACACTTTTCCTAAACATTTCTAAAACAAAAAAGAAAGTAGTTGTCAGTTAGGATGTCACAATTGAATATGAAAGAGGCAGCTGCTAAAGAAACATTCAGCAAAATGATGTTGAAAGAGTTTGTCTTTTAAGAACCAGCAGTGCCATTGCCATATTGTAAGAAGATTTAGGGTGTCTTGGGGGATGTCATTGCCTAAGGCCTCAAACCACTGTTGAATACCAAGGCCTTTGACCCTTTGGATGCTTAGAAGTAATCGCAATGCCCAAAAGGGTTAAGGAAAACCCTCGGAAAACCATTTTCAATCAACAGCTGCATCCAGAAATTAAGAATAAAACAGCATTATGCAACAAGAGAAGCTTATATCAGCTATAAGCAAATACCCCTCATTCAGAATAATTGTTTACATAATATATGGGTGTCCAGAAATGCTAGTATTTCTAAAATATATGACCATTGTGTTATTTGTCTTTTACAAACAAAAATATAATCAATCAGTTTTGTGGCAAACTGTGAAGTGATCATGGTAAAAAATTAGAATGTTTACATATTTTTTTGTGTTATTTCTAAGGTATCAGGTTTCCTTGGATAGAATTTTAATATACATTTAACTTAGTGATTTTAATGCTAACAAGAAATAAAACAAGTGCAGGATTGTTTTATTGTTTTTTTGCTATCTGGCTTGTCCTTTTGACTTTTAATTGCTAGGTTTAAATTGTTGTTAATTATGTTGTGTTCTCTCTCACTATCTTGCCCAATAACAAAAGTACACCCCTACATACCACACACTTGCACACACACGCCCTCTCTCTCTCTCTTACTCTTTGCTACAGATTACAGGCCACTGTTACTTGCAATAGTCTCCCAGTAATAGGAAAGCTGACTTTGACTGTTCTCGTTAGCTTGGCTAAATACTCCCCGCTATGCTTTAATTAGTTTGAAAAGATTAATGATCTATAAAAGGAGCAGGAAGGTTTTCTGCTAACTCTTTGGTGGCAATTCAGTTTGAGTATAATTTGAATAAAAGAACTCAATGTATCCTTTTTCTTTTATAAGGTTTTTTTGTGAAACCTTATAAATTACTAAAATATGCTGTGAAAATCAGGAAAGGTAACTTAAATACATTATCAATACACTAACTAAATTACAGAGTTGGTATATGTTGTTTATGTGGAGCTGATGACATGATTGTCAAACTAGACTGTCAGCTGGGCAAATAATCGTGAAATTTATAAAATCCACAGGTCACTAGAGAAATATGTCTACTAGATGTCGACTCCAAAAACTTTGAGGAAAAAGCCGGTGCTGAAAGACAGCCAAAAGAAATCAACGGTGCAGAATCAGATAAAACCACATTTGAACTTTTTGACTGAACCGCTTAAGCAGACTGTCCCCATTAGTTGCAGGTAGTGGCAGCATCATTGTTTTGTGTATTCCCAGCAGAATGTAAATATTAAACATGAAGCCAGAGCTATGGAGAATAGTTTAAGTTGCAGCATTTTCATGTGTAAGAAAGGACCAATCATAGTCCAAATCTAAATCCAAACAAGACTCTTGGCAAGATTGCTAAATTGCTCAAACGTTTACCATTCAGTGATATACAGACATATGCCAGAAGACATGCAGTTGTAACTGCAGTCAAATGTGGTTCTTCAAAATTTTAGCACTTACAACAGCACTTTATACTGTTTTTTTTAGTTTAATATATTTAAACAATTGTACTCTTTTTTTCACTTCACTACTAAGCACTACTTTGCGTAATATAAAAACCCAATGACAAACATTTATGTTTTTGTTTACAAAGTCACAAGACATGAAAACCTCATGGTTTATGCAGTTGGTTTACACATACTTTCAAAAATCATAAACACATTTGTCCTCTGTACCAAAGACGAATTCGCCCCCTCTCATTCAGCCTTATCCCCTCCTGGATTCTTCAGCGTCTGGGCTGGAGACCACCTCCACCAATCCCTTCTCCCATCCCTTCCAGCTTGTTGCTATCTCTAAGCAGTTGGACTAATCCACTCCTCCCCATGTCCCTCATGCCTGCTCCAGTCAGCGGTACCCAGGATTATCTCCCCTCAGCCTCCATGTTCAGGTGGCACAGCTAAGGAGGAAAGTGCTACTCTCATTGTATCGTATAACTAGAGATGCTTCAAGTGGAAATGACTGTTAGCAAATCACTGTTTCCTGTGATGGGGATGGAAGAAGAATTAACCGTTCCACGCAGGTGGGTTAATGTTGCGTTGATGTAGCTGTCCATCAATTTTTGAAGGATTTGAATTAACACTTGATTTTCTGTGTGACAGTCCAAATTGTTTATACAAAAGATCTTATTTTACCTTCATGAAATTATATGAACAATCAAATTTGCATTTATCAATATAAAAATGGTAAAATGGTGTCACATTTTTTATGATATGTTCTGGGTAAAAATCTAATTTCCAGAAGTTACAGTAGTCAAACTTGGTAACAATTTGACTACTGATACAAATGGATCATTAAATATTAAATACCCCCTAAAGTAGGGATGAATCAAAAAACAGACAAAGCTTCCCTGACTGGTAACAGACTGGTCAGAAACTTACATCTGATGGGGTTTTGTTTTGTTTTTTAGGACACCTTATACCCATCCCATAACTAAGCCAACATATATCACTGCCAACCAAACTCAGTGTGGAAGTTGCTGCCACAACAAGACTCGGTGAGTCATGTGTAGGATCAGTGAGCTTTTGAAAATTAAGTCAGAGAAACCAGAGGGATGTAAAAAGCTATTCACAAGAACACAGCATTTTTAGACAAAAAAAAATTAAGCTGCTGGGGAGCAAGAGAGAGACTTGCACATTGTGAAGATAACATGAAGGGATAACAGAAAATGTGCTTTCTATCTATAAATCTCTGTGCCATTTCATGAACATAAGAAAAAACATCCTAACATAAAATGAAGCACATTAGTCTTAATGTTGAAAAGGAACAGAAAGGAAGGAAATGGCTGGGTCAACTGGAGAATTTCCATAATGGAAAACCAAATATTAGGTGAGCCTTTAAATTACAACTCAGTGGGGCGTGCCGTGGTGGCGTAGGGGTTAGCATGACCCATATTTGGAGGCCTTGAGTCCTCGACGCGGCCGTCACGGGTTCGACTCCCAGACCCGACGATATTTGCCGCATGTCTTCCCGCCTCTCCTTCCCCGTTTCCTGTCAGCCTACTGTCATATAAGGGACACTAGAGCCCACAAAAGACCCCTTGGAGGGGTAAAAAATAAAAAATTACAACTCAGTGATATTTTCTGTAACTTGCAATTTGATTAACTTTTATGGGGCTTTTTTTGTCTGTTTTAATTGCTATTTGGAGCTTTTAGTTGCATCTATGAATCCGTCAGGCTGGATAAGTTGGGGAAAACAAGCAAGACAGCAAATTTATTAAGGTCAGAGGCACTTTTGTTGATTGTGAACAAAGATTTATTGTGTCACCTTTAAATATTTGAATTGTGAGGATTATTTAAGCCCTTTCACGTCACAAGCCGTAAAGTTTCGGCATCATCCTACTCAAGCTGCTGTAGATGTACAGAACCAGAAACAGCTAATATTTCAGGTTCTGCTCCAATCACTTAATAAAAACTAAGATAAAGTTAGGGACATTTGCTATAAAAACATTTATATTCCCCAATTTTTGTTAGCAATTAAAACTACTACCTGGTGCATCTCTTGCAATAGCTCATAATAAAGACTAAGAGAAAGCAAGGAAAGTGTATTTTTATAGCAACATTTAAACAGGGTATTTCAAAGTGCTATTTAAAAAAAAATGAAATGAAAACATACAAAACACAAGACATGAAAGGGAAGACATGGTAAAATGAGTTAAGACAGAAATGATAAAACAAAGTAATGTTTTTAAAGGAGCTAACAGTTTTCATATACCTCAAGTTTTAAGGAAGGTGGTTTTGGAGCTGAGGAGCATAGAAACTAAGTCCTATCGCTCTTAGTTCTGGTCTTGGGAATGCAGTGTAAAAAATATATATGGTGACCTGAGGAGTATACATGATTTGTTTTTGACTATCAACTCTGAAACTTATTGAAATCAAAGATCATTCAGTGGCATATGCATCTTTATTAAGATTCTAATTTCTATCCGTTGACAAACAGGGAGCCAGTGAAGTAGAGACAGAAATATACTGTATAGCTGCATAGATACTGTATGAGACTACCTCCTACTACTACCTGAGATTATTCCATAATCTCAGGTAGTATTATGGAATAATCTCAGGTAATTTCAGGTAATTTGTAAAATGTTTTCATGTTCTGCTGCCTTCATGTTTTATAAAAACTGAATTGTTTCGCCGCTGTTGCTCTGCTTCACAGAAAAGTGAAACTGGATTTATTTAAATGTTCATTTGATCTCAGAAAGATTTTGACTTTCTGAGTCAAAATCTTTCTGATTTTGACTCAGAAAGATGACTCAGGTATTTGACTCAGGTATTGTCTCAGACAATACCTGAGATTATTCCATAATCTCAGGTAGTGGGACAATTATGGTGTTGAATAAAAGTGGCACAAGAATGGAGCCTTGAGGGACTCCACATCTGAATTTTGCACCAGTTAAATTTTTGAACCAGTTTAACACGGTATCAGTCAATCCTGCCAACCTTTATCATCTCTGTCACTAAAATCTATTAGAACCATTGCAGCTGTTTTTGATGCATCATGCTTAAGTATAATATACACACCAGAATTTATTCCAAATGTATATCAACACTAGTCATTTCATGCATACATACTTGAATATGTTACTTTTCTTTCAAGTTATCAACCAGCCACACAGGCATTATGTTTGTCACCAAGGTAATGTAGGTCCTAGACTCTGCAAAAGCATTTTTATACAAGGTATTTTCATGTAATTGTAGATGACAGTGCCATAAATTCAGCCTCAACTCATGAATTACAGGAGTAATTAATGTTAGACTCCATAAAATTAAGTTAATAGCAGTAGATTTAAAAGGATAAAAGACGGAAAAGGAATATTTCTTTAAATGCGTAGTTTTATCCTATGAGCTGTAGTTGATTTACAGTCCATTCTGGGGTATATCTTGATTTCTATTTCATTTATTCCACTTGCTGCCTTCTTATTCAACCACTTCTCCCCAAAACACTTTCCCATCCAATTTTCTCTCTTTCTCTCCCATCTTCTCTTCTCTCTCTCTCTCCTCCCTCCCACCTCTTACTGTTCAGTTTAGATTCAGGGATGGAAAGCTTCATAAACAATTTTCTCCCTTTGCTGTTGAGCTACTTTTACCCAGGCAATGTGTGAACGCCATGCCAATTTCCTGAATCCATACTTCACAGACTCCCACCCCCCATGCCCCACTGCAACACACTTTCTTCCTCTCCCACTCCTCACTCCCTCTGTCCGTCGAAACAATGTCCATGTCAAGACAATTATATCCACTGACTGCCACACACACTAACTTGCTGTGTTTACCACCGAAGGGCTGGTGGCAGCAAAGCAATTTCCTCCTGATGTGAATGCTGTATCTCTCTCCCTCGCTCTCATTCACAGTCTCTCGTGGCTCCTCTGGCCCTGCAGACATCTGATCTCATAAGCGATATATCCGCTGTTATAGCCACTGGCACCTCCTTGCATCTGGTCACCAGCTCTGCCAGTGCCGGTTATTTCTGCTGGGAGGTGGCAGAAATGTGACAGGCAAAGCAGCAGCAGCAACAGTACAAACCAAGGGCCACCAGCTCCATGCTCTGGGCTAGCCGTACGTACCATTCCTCCACCCAAAACCTGCAGACTCTTCCAGCGCTTGCTCCACCCCCGCCGACTTTGTCTTTCTTAAAGTGTTGCCATCTTGATCTCACAAGTCACGTACATCCCTCTTGCCACTTCCACTCTGGGCTTAGTTGCAGAAACAAGCAGCCTGAGTCACAACTTTATGGACGCGTCCATCATGGCCTTATGCTGAGCAGCCCTGCCTTACAGCTGCCGGAAAAGGTTGATGAAAGACGTGATTTATCCCTGCAGAGATGAGTGAATGTTTAAAGTGGTTGGAAGCCAAGGCCTGGAGGCAAGTGTCAGAAAAGTACTCAAACATGGCGGCACATAAACCGTATGTTAATGTGGAGAGCCCAGTTAATATTTCCTTGAGGTAGATAAAGTATATACATATGAAATATGTTTATATTTTGCTGTTTTGCTGGTGGCAGCTAATAGGGCTGAGGTGATAAGGTGTAAATAAATGCTGATGCCTGAAGGCAAGATATACTGTGTCTTTAACTCTGGGTTTAAAAATGTCAGACTTTTACAAACTCAACCCCAGACCTCTTAGTTCTTCAGTGTCTTTTCAAAATGTGAAATACAAACATTTTCTATCAATTAGGACAGATGTTTCCACAGTGAACAATCAGCAGGAAGAAAAGAATATAAAGGTAGAGAGAAGTAAGGTAGGCCACACTGAAGAAAAGGAAGCGAGGAAAGTAGAACACAAAGAGGAAATGATACAAGGAGACAGTGAACTAATAAAGGATGGGTCCAAGAACACAAGAAGATATAAATAAAACATACTTCCTAAACAGTATTTACTGCCAAATTTTTATTGTTAATTATTCTGACGTGGCTTGCATGGATGTGAATTCTCAATTTAGTCTTTGAGCATAAGAGGAAACAACAAATTAACAGTCCAATATCATGTCCGTGGCATGTTGCTCGCTGAGACTTGTGCTCGGCAAATGACTCTGATCTCAGCTGACAGCCCCTGAGATTTCCTCATGTTGGGTCTCATGCATTTTCCTCCAGGCCATCCCTTGCGGCAGCAGGAAGTATTTGTGATTCCCTTTCTAATCTCCACCCGTAACAAATGTCATCTTGAAAGCTGAATTGGAGTCAAGCACTTATTAGTACAGCTTCGGACAATGCATTCTTGACGGTTGCTTAACTAAGTGACTCTGGTTTAATCGTGGAGTTAAGGTAAAGTTTAAACTCTTAAAGTTAAACATCGGGAGCCAAAATTATTTGTTCTCTTTCAGTATTTGTTTTACTACGGTCTCAGGGAAAGGAGAGAATGTGCCTATTTCTTCATGTGAAAAGCATGGCAATGTGAATCCACACAGACAAAACGGGTAGAAAGCAGGGTGGTAGGGTGGCAGCATGATTTTGGGTGAACATTAAACCAAAGGTAGGGTTTTACAATGTTTTACGATAGGGTTTTAAGAAATTTTTATTATTTCTTAGAGGGGGAATGTTCAGAAAATTTTCATTTTAGTCTTCATCTAATTTAAACTTCACTGATCTTATCTGTTAACTATTTAAATAAGGTAGCTAATATTTTTACTGGCAAACAAAACAGTCACTTATGTTGACTATTGACATGCTAGTTTTCAAATACACAAAAAATACACCTAAACGTAGAGGAAATATTAATGAAATGGAGCACATCAAATCATCAGAGCAATTTGTCAGGGATTTAAAGCGGCAATGCTGTTATTTTACAGCCTTAAGTCCCAGGACAGGAATTAAAACAATCACAAGCCCTTATCAGGATTGTGTATCAGTAGCCATTTTTAAGTTTAAAAGAAGCAGCCACCTAGTGTGCCTGTGCTTTGCTCCAAAGGTAGATAAAGGGATTCTACATAAGTTCTAAGTTATTAGGCGTGTTCTGTGACAGAACCATCCGTTATGGTTTTATTGCAGAAAATCACAGCTCTTGTTTTCACACCTGGGCCTCTTTTCTTTTCTGCACACAAAGAAGTCACAAAGGATTGGTGCAGTTCATTGAAAATCCACTCTGTTTGCACATTTCCACAAAGTTTACAAAAACTGGCTTTCAAACTCTAATCGCTTTTAAACGAAGGAATATTATTGCTGTGTTGGTTTAACTGTTTTAATTGCATTTGGGCATTTTGCTTTTTCTACATCAATCTGTTCCTCTGGAACTCATTTTACTGATTTTTATTTTTAGTTGTAAATTAAAAAAAAAAGTTTTCGTGTCACTTCACCAGGATTCCTTATAGTCCTCTTCAAGAAAGTCCACGCTAAAGTGCATGGCTGCAGAACAAAGTGGTCTTTTTTCTGCCGCTCAGTCTGTGGCCTTACTCAGAAGGAGAACTTTTCAGAAACTAATTACAGAGAAATCGTCTTCATCACATTGCCATTACAGGGGGAGAGGGGACAGGCCTGCTGACTCCCCGGGCTCCCGTGGCGAGCGCGGCTCTGATACACTTAGCCACAGCCCCGCTTTAATTGTGCAGAAAATGTGATTTGTGCCCCAGCCTCACTTTCTAGGGAAAATGGTGTTCGCAGCTGGGGGTGTTCCAGTCATATGAATAGCTCTGCTTTTCAACTAGGGACCTTTGAATGTGTGGGTACATCTGTGCACTTACATGGCACTTTCTGAGCATCTGTGTTCCAACTTTATCAGTAAATAAGATTTATAGTTATTTGTTTGATGCAAGCAACAAGGAATATCTAAAGAAAAAGACAAATCAATTCGGTTCCAGACTCAACTTTACAGAGTTCTTTGCCCTTTACGGTCAGTGTTGATTAAAAAAAAAACAACTCAACAATTTTAGGGTTCACACATGGCACTGGAAGGAAAGAAGGAAGGTTACGGAAGAAACGTGAAAAGGAAACGCAGAGGGAAAGACACAAGAAGATGGAAAGAGGTCAAGAAGATCAGGACAGGAATAAAGGACAACAAGGGAGGAAGAAAGCCAGAACGCACAAGAAACACAAGAAAGAAAAGAAAAGTTGTAAAAAATAGAAATGAGAAGGGATGGCATAGAAAAGAAGGGAGGACAGGGGAAGGGAATAAATGCAGTACATAAAAACAAAAGAACAGAATGAAGGACTCAACAATTACAACATTTCCATCTTACGAAGTAAACCTTTGGCAATACAAATATTTTCCTCTTAATTTCTTTTTTTTTCAAACCCAGAAAACTCTTAAAATCAAATCTCATCCTTAGGACCCTATTATTACCCTCTCTTCTGAGCACCTTAATCATAAACTGAAATTTCTCCCATTGTCTATATAATGCAACACTAAGAGGACGAAGTAAGGATGAAATAAAGGTGGACTTAGGAATAGAAAGCGAAGTGCTGCCACATACAGCATAAGACTGTCTGAAATTAGAAAATTTAGATTAAAAAGGAAGACATAAAGCCTGGAGAGTGTGACACACACTTTGAAGCATCATGCAGAAGACAGAGGAGAAGTGTAAAGAGAGGAGGAGAACGAAGAAGACACATTTTGGCAGAGGATGAGAGGAACTAAGAGGTGGGGGTAGGTGGGACTGAAAGAGACTGATAGGGGGAAAGGAAGAAATCCTTAACATACACCCCTCACCTGGATATGGTGCTTGTGAGTTTCGCTAAAAAAAACTGCTGATGTGACACCAGGAGCGAGAGCTAGCTTTTCAGCGCAGAGAAAAGTGCTTACTGGCTCTTCTTGTAAGGGAAAAAGGCTTGAGGTACACGCCTCACATATCCTCTTTGTTTGGAGACTTTGCAGTGGCCAGCACTTTCTATCTCGGCCCTATCTGTTCTCCATTTTTTTCATTTTCTTATTCATTCCGTTTGTTCTTCTCCTCCCTCAACACTTTCCGAGGACACGGTTGCATTGCCTGGCAGGCTACTTTTTGGATGGATTCGTTCCAGAATAATCTCTGGCAGTATGGCTCTGGCTGAAGTTTACTGTTGCTCCTTGTATTAGCAGTGTTTCGCAGTGGGAGTGTGGTTATGGATTAGAATCAGTGAGAAGTTGTTGTTTGGGCTGCGAAGAGGCCTTTTCATTTGCCCCTGAAAGACACCACCATGTGCTTGATTTATTAAAGTCCATTCATTCAAAGCACAGTCACATATGTCTTCTCTTAATGTGTTTCAGAATCCAATTTTGGGACATGGATTTATATATATATATATATTGGAAATGTCTTTCTACATTCAAATTTATAAATATTTAATAAGAAATCCAGGCTTCTGGATAAAAATGTAAATACACATTTAGTATGCAATTCCGGTCTAACCGCAAGTAAAATATGATGTTGTAGTGTTTTAATAAAATCATATCAGTTGAATTCACTCTTAGATTGAAAAACAAAAATAGGTTATGTCTTAACCTTATTGTGTGAAATTATTACAGTTATACAATTTTGCATCAACTACAGTAAGTTTAGGATTTTATTTTCACACAGAATTTAATTTATTGCTCATTCTGCTTTTTTAGAGTCACTGTAACAAGCCTTTGGTCAAATGTTTTACAGTTGCACTTCTAGTTAAACTACTATAGGTAAGTTCTGTTTTAACTAAAGTAATTTACCTTAATTTAAGTGGCACTAGTTTTCATCCTATTGTTGTTTCTGTTTTTCTGAACTAGAAATACAACTGGCCAATTCTGAACTTCTTATAAGGAGGAAAACATGTTACTCTATGCTACATAGGACCAAGAAAACACACGTCACTCCAGCACGTTCACTGACAACTTATTGAAAGTACTTGTAGGTACAGGAAGATAGAATATTTTTAATTAATATTCGTTAACATGGTAAGCTGGCCCATGCCTATTACATGCTGACCTAACTTGCAAGTCAGTCTGGATCCGGCCTGCAGCTTATGCAAAAAAATTCAAAATAATAATAACAAAATGAGACAGATTCTCCTCTTTTTAAAAACTAAAGTTTAGTTACATTCTCTGGTGTCATCTTGAAATTTACTAGTAATCAAAAGTTAGATCTTTTGCAATACAAATCTGTGAAAATATACTTTTCTATATTATTGTGAACAAAATGCTGCTTAGAATCAATATGTGAAAGATGAGAATGATTAAAATTGGGGGAAAAACTCTTGTGGAAAGTCATGCCAATGCACAATGAAACACTATTCTGTTCAATAACTGCATAGATGTGTGAATTCAGATTAAAGAGATAGACAGACCAAGCAATTAACGTGCCAACTGGCCTTGAAGCTGAACATACAAATGTACTTTCAACAATTATGCCCATTTTTCCACATTACATGAAAAAAGTAATTGGCCCTGAGAATGTGATTGTGAGTCATGCCTTCAAACAAGTTAAATCTTGAGATTCTATTGGATTAAAAAACTTTTGCGGATGGATTGTTGGTTTTGGTGAGAGGCTTAACAATTGCTACCACCTCCTGAAAGAGATTGTTCAAAACTCAGGGTTTGTTTTCCGTTTCCAAATCCCTGTAGTATTGTAATCAGTCTTTCTAAACCATCTTAATCTCTTAATTCACTTGTATGGCTTGCTCATTCTTTCCACCAGCGGCACTTTGTAACGTCTAATCCTCTAAACTGCAAGAGATTTCCTGACCGGTACCAACCCCAGCACACATTAAGACACATAACCAAAATATACGTGCGTTCATGAGCGCAGGATAACAGCTCTCACCGGAGAAGACATTAAACTGGCTTTGGGTCTTCTGGTCAGTAAATCTCCTGCAGTGATTCTGAGTGTAATCCCACTGTTACTAATACAACCCATGTCGTCTCAGTGGAAGTAATTAAGAGATAATTTGTCATAAGGTAGAACTGGTAGACACTGGTTTTAGTCACTATTGAAGAACAAACTTTTTGATTTTGGAGACATTACAGAAGATTACAAAAAAAAAACTGGTGCTAAATGCAGAAGAGACTTATGCTTATCTATAATAAGTCCTTAATGTAATGTAATAAACACAATCATTTTGTGTTTATTTTTGGCTACACTTACTTTACTATTTTCAGCTACCATTACTGAGATTTCAAGTTACTGTGAATTTGCAGAATAAGTTTAGTCATCAAGGTGAAGAAAAAACATTTGTCACCATTTTGACTTCTCAGAACAGCTTGTTGGGTTTCTGGCATTTTCTAAGCACCAACATGTTCCCTGATTTTAGCGTCTTGCCTTTGAAGCTCAAAAAACGCCATTAAGTTTATTTATTTGGTATAATATGGTGAATAAAACTTGAATCTTTGCCAAGTTTAAATTCTTTTGTGTTTTGTTAGGGTTATTTTATTTTTGTATGCTTAATTACAAAGCCTCTTACTACTAAGATTTAAATTTCTTAAATTTTGTTTTGTAGAGAAAAAACTACATGAGGACAACGCCTTTGAGATTTACGTGGGAAGAAAGGACCAAAAATGGCTTGTGTTTTGGTTTATTCTATAATATTTTGGAAAAATTTAATTATCTCTTTTTCCCAGTGTTGGAATGTGGTGAGAAAGATAAATTAATATACATACAGCTTGACTCTTTTTATTTTAAAAACTTTAGTTCATGTGTTTTTCAATAATAAAGTTCAACATTACAACTTGACAAGTTTTACATTTTCTTTATTGTATTTCCATTTTTTTCTTCCAATAAACAAACTGAGCTCCATATAACCCTCAGCCATCTGCGTTGGTTAGCTACATTATATAGCCCAGGCTTTTACTGTAAACGTAGGATGAATGTGTTTTTTCCATCTCAGAAGTTATTCGAAAATCTCAATCAGCCGGTGGAAGCTCTCCAATATCACCAGACGGACAACTCCAACGCTTATTTCAGCATGTGAGTCATTGCTGTGTCTCGTCTCTTTTCCCCAATGAGCAAATGACCCTCGAAGACCTGCTCCCTCTCTCCCAAATAGCATCCTCCTTTTATCTAATGGAGAGGGGAGGAGAAAAAAAGAGAAAAATGTTTCAATGCCTCTGTCTGACGGACAAAATAAATTGCACTTACAAGACCCAAATTACATTGTTTAACCTCAAAATGATTGGCCTGGGCCCCTCTCCCAAGGCCTGATCAGCTGGGTGATGTATGACTTTAGTTTACTCCAGCTCTGCAAGCCCAGCACTGCACAGTGCTCTGTAAGCCTCTGGGGCAGCGCCGGGAGGGGAGGGATGCGTTCGGCTCGACACAGCCAGAGGACGTTTAATGTTTAATAAGCCCCCTTTTCTTGCACTCGACTTTAATTTGGAAATATGAAGCGGCACGTGTTGAAAGAGGGGATTATTAGCTGGTGCTAATCTCTTTTTCTCTTTCTGTCCTTGTTTACTGCAGCTCTCCTCCTCTGCCCTCATCCTCAATCCTAAACAGAATGAAAGAGAATGACAGTGAGGGCGTAGAAGCAGGAGGGAAAAGGAGAGAGGGAGGCAAGGAAAAAAAAAAGGAAATTGGTGTTCTTGTTTGTTGTGCGTCGTTGTGTTCTGAGCGTGTAATAAGGCTCAAAATGTCACTGGTCCAAACAGTCACCCCCAGGCAGTGTGGGATTGTGGGGATTTGTCTAGCGGTATGTGTGTGCATTGATTGCACACAATTTTGTAGGATTAAAAAAAAAAGCTCTAATCCTCTCTGAGTTTGTTAGATGGGTGTCATAAAGTTTGTTTGTTTGTTTAAAAAAAGAAGAAATACTAACATTGTGACTTAAACGTTATGTGTAGATGATTAGTGAAGATGTACAGTATATTACGGGAGTATGAGAAATAAGGGAATTCATCTAACAGAGGTCATTTTAGTGTTTTGTCTTTGCACTGAGAAGTAATTGATTTAATCTCAGTGTTTTTCCTCGTTTTTGTCCTTCTTTCCAGTAAGGATCCCCTCCCTGTCTGCCAGAGGTGGTATCTTTTCACAACGTAGGAGGCGCCATCTGGAAGTGAAAAATATTAATGAAAAACCCAAATCCCAGCATGTCTTGCTGTTCTAATCAGCCAGCGTTTGGTTCCTTACTGCTCTGTGTTTCTGGGAAGTGACAAAGAGCCTGAGTGGTGGGATGGTGTGTGTGTGTGTGTGTGTGTGTAAAAAAAAAAAAAAAGAAAAAGTGGGGGTTGGTGGGCAGCATGTGTGCTAAAGCACGATTGATGCTTTGTGTAGCGTCTGAATACAAATGAAGGATTTGTCAAACTGCAATATTTGGGTCCCAATAGATTACCACACGGCACCAGGGTAATTATGCACACAGTTGATTGAATGGAGTCAAAACAGGGGGAATGTGTAAACTTGTGGCTGCTGCTGCATTTCATTTCCATGGAAATGGAGCGGGCGACACAGGCAGAAATGCATGCAAATACACCGACAAATGCGTGATCACAGGCACCTGTTAGTGAACATTTAAATATATGAGCAAATACAGGTAAACATACAGTAACCATGAACATACAAAAGGATGCAAACATTTTTTTCATATGTTACGAGGACAACCAAATGCAACATGAATTGAGGAAAGTTAAGGTTTTTATAACGTAAATAGAAAATTTATTGATGTTGCATAAGGAAAGCAAGACAGAGTGCAGTAAAAGTAACAGAGGGTAATGGCTAGGAACAGCTAAAACCATGGAGTTTATATACTGAAGTGAGACTGGAGAACAACATTGGCTGCGGGTGAGCTAATCATGAAGAACAGCTGTGTAGGAGAAGAAAACAGGAAAATTAAGAAAAGGTAAATAATTCACACAGTGGGAACTAAGCTGGACTCAATGAAAACGGCAAACGAAGGGGGAAAAATACTAGCACTGCTCTAGAGCATAAACTAAATTACAGAAAACAGAACACATGAAATACTGTATGTAAGAAACTAAACCTAAATAGATTAGCCAACATAGCAACACCTTTCTATCAATAATGACAATGAAGAAAAAAACTGAGTAGAAATGCTGGAATCTCGCATCATATTTAATTTACCTGTTTAATTCACCCTATTGCTATTACTTTCAGTTTTGACTCATATTTAAGCTGGTTGATTCTTGCGAAATGTGGGAGAAAGTGAATCCTGAACAAACCAAAATAACTGAGTGACCTGCAGGTTAACATACTTTTGTATTATCATATAACTGAATACGCGTTCAGCAGATTATGAGTAGAGTATAGAAAATTATTTAAAACCTACCATTGACAGAGAGGTAAAGTGCCCAAGACAGGTACTCATAAATGCATGGTAGGTCCAAGCAACCTATGGACAATTTGCACCAGAAAAAAAGACAAGAACAAATCTTGTAAGTTATAAAAATACAACCTGGCAAGAACCCTCCAGACTCTGTTTGTAGGGAGTTTGCTTGCATTTATTGATTTTTTTCTAGATTACCTGACGTACTGCAACAGTCAATAAACATGCATGCTAAGTCAATAAATTGTCTGCATTACATGTACATGATTGTTTGTGATGTTACTGCCATGGATTGCCTAACTCGTCCATAGAAAACCAAGCATCTGAGCTTTTGACTAAAGTGATAGGCTCCCAGCCGCCATGTACAGTTTATAGTTGATATACGAACATAGACATTTTTAAATTATCCATATTAGTGTTCCTGAATGACCTCTGGTCTGCAGGTGTACTGTTCATGATTTTTAAGACATTGACATTCATGGTGTTTAGTGTTTTGTACCAAAAAAGAATGCTGGGCCATTTTTGTTTGCACAGTTTGACAAACTATGTTAGATTGTGCATAATATTTAGCTGATTCTGGACCAATTAACCATTTACAATAACTTTTACAGTGTCAGAGAGACTGTTGCATCTTTCAGTATGTCACATGTAGTTACACATGAAAACATAGCAGGCCCGCTAGTTGTATTACCTCTAAGCCATTTTGTCCATGAAGCAAGAGAACATATTCAGTCCAGTCTAACACATTAGCTAATAAAATCAATGCACATGCTTGGAAACTCTATAGCTTCAAAGTGTGGTGAAATAACACTCTACCCTCTTACTCATTATTACTCTTATCTTACTTTTGTCCTGTTATACCAACCCAAACGGAGCTTCTGCAGGACGGCCTTTGTTTCAGCTCCAGTATTTTCAGTCAAGAAAGCTTCTGTGTAACTTTCTGACAATGCCTCATTTAAAACAAAACAAGCATATATTTATCTTTATTTTTTAAGATATGTGACTTGACACTTACAGTAAACTCACGTCTTGCTCCTGACAGTGTTTAGATGAAGAGCAATTTAGTAACGTGCTAAGCTAAAGCTGGGATCGTATGCTCTCTGTCTTGTTGTTGATAATTCGGCTCATAACTAATTTAAATGCTGTTCAAGCTAATTGTGTTATAATAACACTTAAGTTGTCTTGAAACTTAACACTTTTATATAGAAATTGATTTCCCTTGTTCAAAGGGAAATATGTTTGTAAAAGTATGAAGGTAAAAGCATGTAAATAAGGCACAAGAAAGACATTAAGATTGAATTGCTGAACCTGGATGTCAATGCATGGATGGATACTCAAAGAGAAAGTTGTAATAGCAAAGTAATTGATTTAATAAAGTAAATATTTTTTTGTTGGATGAGGAGGATGTGGAAGTCAGGAAAAAATCTTGTCTGAGAGTAGTGGAGACCTGATAAACTGGCACCCTCACTTAGAATTTAAACGACTCAGCAGTGGCCTGCATACATTTCACCACAGTCACAAGTTACTGCTTTTGACAAAAATTGTAATAAGAAACATTAAAATTCTGGCAGCATTCCCATAGGCTTAGTAATTTCGCCGACAGTTCTGACCATCAATGCTACACATCAGCATTCTCATTTCTGCAAACAACCGTGTCACCAAAATTTCCTACTTTATATTAATGAGCCACGGTTGTCTAAGTCTTACTTTCTGCCACATATTCAATTTATGCAGAGGAAATTCAAGTGAAGGTTTAACTGCATTACAATAATGTATTAATTTGAGAACTCCATCTGCATTGGCTCCTAAGATACTACTGTATGTTTCCACATTTAGTTTTCTCCCACTTCAAGGCATATCAAGCTAATGGTACAAATGGGGTGCCTTAAAGAGAAAGAAGGTACTGATGCCTTAAGTTAATTGGCATCTATAGTGTATTTTGTCAATGTCTGAGTGAACGTGGAGAAAAATACACACACACTTGACATACTAATAATCATAGGCAGTGGTGGAGAAAGTACTCAAACAATGTACTTAAGTAAAAGTACAAATAGACAAAAATGTACTCTAGTAAAAGTGAAAGTACCACATTAACATTTGTACTTAAGTAAAAGTAAAAAAGTACTGGCTTTAAAAATACTTAAGTATTAAAAGTATAATTACTTGCTGAATGTAATACCTAATCACGATTACAATATCATTAAGCGTACCTATTGTATTTAATTTCAATACATCAGCAATACATTTAATTAACAATGCCACAGATAAAGCATGTTTTTATTGTGTTTACGCTGTGACACAATTTAAATCTAGATTTACATGCAACCAAGGAGGTAGTCAAGACCACTTAACCCAAGACCTCAAGACCAAGACCAGCGCCCCGTGCTACATGACACAATAAAATGTGAAATATGATCAAAATTGCTTCTCAAATTGATCTGAAAGATCCACATTCTCATAAGAACACATAGATATTAAATACTTAGAGCTGAAATAAGTTTAACCAATATCATCAATTCAAACTCTTCTTCATTCCACTTTGCTTCCATCTCTGTGCTACAAACTGTGGCGGTCTCATACCATCCCTAAAAAGATAACGCCCTGGGCGTTTGCCCCTATTTCCCATGTCAGAAACCACAACTATCTGCACCATTACACATAGCAATTAAGACAATGTCCTAGTGGATTTTGAGTTTTGAGAGGTTGACTCTGACTTTTCCTCTATAACTTCTGGTATATTTATGTAACTATAATTGGGCTTCAAGGATTTTATTTTTTGATATGTAGCTATTTTATTTGTACAATCTCACTTTGTTGCACGAATAGAGCAAAATATTTTGGTTGATTATTTTCAGACCAATGAACTAACAGCTACACATGATATTAATGAAGTAAAGTTATGCTGGTTTGTCATTTTAAAAAAGTCTCATATGAAGTAAGCCACACAGGAGCAAACGGCGCTACATAACAGAGTCTGACTGTGTGTCTCATTCACTTAGAAACTGATGTGACCGAAGCTTGGGTGGAGAAGCCAAATCTTAAGTTTGAGAGGGTGTTTGCTGATTGGTGTGGACATTTCAGATCACCACCTGCTCCCTTTGCTCACACCCACGTACACACATTATTTTTACCAGTACATACAGATAGGCATCCATGTGCACATGACGTATTTTCACACCAACACACAAACATGTTGCGGCTGCACAAACAGACAGTATCCACAGGGGACAGGTGGCACTGACCATATGCTGGTGATGCAGCCACCACAGAAGTGATTCTTTTACTACCAGCACAGTATCTGATTCTACAGGGTAACCTGTCAAGGACACAGGAAGACAATCCGACAACGCCATCCTTTACAGATGTCCGGGTGAACAACGGCAAGGTTTTCTGTGCACCTGAGCTCACCAAAATGTACCAGAAAATCTTGCTTTCCACTTGTCACATTATGATTTTCTCACATAGAAAAAGTTTCCCTGACAAAGAAAATAATAGATTATTATAGCAAACAGAACTCAAAGTAGTCAGCTTAAAAGGTATGAGTACATGTTGAATCGTAATGTTTAAGACCAAGGCCGTATTCAGTGTGTCACACAATTGCAATGGCTGCAAACTGAGTCTGTCAAAAGTGCATAATGAGATTCAGTCAGGGAGAAATGAGAATGGGCAGAGAGGAATGCCATTCTGAAAGGAAAATATCACCTGTGATATTGCTTTTGAATAGAAAATCGAATGCATTGCACAATTTCTGAATAATCTCCGACTTTGAATAAAAGCAAAATTGAAATGACCCAAACCTTTCTACACATTGCATACCTTCAAAGGTTCAGTACTTACACTGAACACGGCTGAAGCCTGAAATGCTTTCTGTAAAGGCCAAGACATATAGGACGGGCTTTTGGCTGAACAAACATTTGAAAAAGAATAAATGTCAGTGAAATTTACATGATTTAAACTGAATCAAAGGATATTTTTGTGCGCATTTCTTTCATACCCTCGGCATTCCAATTTCCACAAAACACACATCCATTTGAAATGAAACCACAAATTGTTGTGTGCTGATGAATTCAATCTCCGAAGAAAAGACACATGGAGGGATGAGGATAATGAAAGAACTAAAATACATTGCGCATCTTTATGATGATTGCAATAGTAGTGTGTGCTGCAATGTGACAATAATGCATAACACAATTGCCTGTAGCATTTATTTCATGCTGTGTTTAATCCTGCAGGAATAATGATAAAGGGAAACAATCAGAGTGTGTGTGAACACAATAAAGAGCTTGACGGAATGGGCTATTGCTCTCCCACAGAGAATAATTGAGTCCTAACCGGGGGTCAGCAGAATAAATCATCTTCCTATCTACAATAACTTATGACCTCCAGTACACCTACGAGTTTTGCCTCAGAGTTTTAGCGTCCAGCTGTGGCCTTAATGTTGAGATGTATGTATACACATATATTTATTGTTCTATTATTGCTGTTCTTCTGTGTTTTTTTTACCCTTTCCCCAACCTCATGAGACTTTGTCTGAAATATATTGTTTGTGGAGAGAATGTATCCAAACCAACTATGTTCTCAATTTCTATCTTAGAAATTAATAGAATTGTTGTAGGAAACAGTCTGATCACAAATAAAAATAAATATTGATTTTACAAAAATAAGAATATAAGATGTTAAATGTTTCTTTCTAAAACCGCCTCAAGGTTTTCCCCCCAAAAAAACTTGTGTAAAGCTCGGTGGTTGGGCGCTAGGGCAGTCACTCATCCTGCGGCCCATCGTGTTTTGGAGTTAAAACATGTTTTAAGTTGACAGGAAATTTGAAAATATCACTTGGTAATTATATGTTATTGAAAGATTCTGAGAATAATACCTGAACACCAACTATAAAGTCTTAAAAAATTTAAACATTTTAAAAAGACTTAAAAAGAAAAGCAATGTTTAGGCTGGTGGGGGCACAAGAAAAGCCTGGTGGCCCGCCAGGCTTATAATACACTGGGGGAAACCCTGGGCCTCTAAAACCCTTGTTCAAGATTTTAGAGGCGAGGTTCTGCTAAAAGGGTCTTAAGTCAAGTAAAGTTTATTTGCATAGCACATTTCAGCAACAAGATAGTTCAAAGTATTATTCAAAATTAAAACATAATTTAATAACCAATTATGAAACAAGCAACAGACACTACATTTATGCCATCGTCAAGAATAATTATCATCAAATATACATCAAAAATATTAATCGATGTTCCAGTTGTTTTAAATCAAAGACAGTTAAAAACAAGTAGGTATTTAGGCTTGAATTAAAAGAAACTCAGTGTTTCAGCTGTTTTGCAGTTTTATGCAAGTCTGTTCCAGATTTGTGGAACATAAAAACTAAATGTTGCTTCTCCATGTTTGGTTCTAACTCTATTCGCAGTAGACTTGAACCAGAAGAGCTGAATGGTCTAGCAGGTTGATGTGATTTATAAACTAACAAAAGTATTTTAAAGTCTTTTCTCTTTCCTACATGGATCCAGGGGAAGGAATTTAGAAGGTGAAACTGAGGTGAAATGCTCTGTTTTTCTAGTTTGAGAGAATGCGAGCAGCAATGTTCTGGTTCAGCAGAAGTTGTCTGATTGGCTTTATAGGCAGACCTGGGAAGACGCTGTTGCAGTAATCAATTTGACAAAGAAATGAATTTCTCTAGATCTTGCTGCGACATTAGTCCTCTAGTCCTAGAAAAGCTCTTCAACTTTGTAATTGTCTTTGTGTGTCTGAGGGTTCAGGTTAGAGTCTGTATGATCATTAGTTTCTAGCTGTAATAATTAAAGCTGTTTGCTGACTTTTGATTGTTCTTCTTAAGACAGTAAACTCAGTTTTGTTTTACAAAACATAGAATAAAATAAGGGGCTACCTGTACACATAAACTCGTCACAACAATCTTAAACCATCCCTTTAATCAGTATTAATACATTTTCAAGCAAACAAATCATAAACCCTTCTTTATAGAGGAATTTACTAATATTAGTGGGGAAATGAGTAGTGTAGCTCCCTGCACACATTGATCCCATTAGATATTATTTTTATGTATTTGCATGACTCTTTGTTCTCCCTATTTATGTTTAAAAAAGTGTCCATTTTGATTTTTTTAGGTGTTTGTGCATTGTATGAGCGCTTCCTTTTTTGTTCCAGTTTTGATATTTAGCAAGATGTGATTCAATTACTGCATAGTTACAAAGTGACCCGACTCCTTTGTGTTGTGCAAGTTTCTGTCTAATTGTATTTAAAAATGTAAGCGTCCAGCTGTCTTCTGAGAGGTGGTGGGAATGACCCTGCAATCAGACAGTTCACTTTTATTGTTTTAGAACTGCAGGATAAAATGATTTAACCATCATACAGAAAAATACATCTGAAAATCTGCTGGTATTTGGTGGCTATGACTAAAGGAACAGGAGCTAAAGTGGATAAAGGTTTAATAAAATGCAAGTATTCTGCCAGTCATACAAACCCTATAAATGAACAAAAACATTCAGCTTAGCGTAAATAGTCTTTGAAGATACTATTAAGTCCATACCGCATTAAATGTTACATTATTTTCTTTCAACTCGTGATTTATCTTTGCTGATGAGCTCCAACTCTTTGTGGTTGGAAGTCCTCTTTGCTATCAACCTAATCTTCAGCTCCTTGCACAGATTCTTTATCAGATTAAAGTCAGAAACTTAAATCTGAATGTTGGTAAAATTGAAATATTCCTTAAAAACTAATTTTGCCACGTAGTTTGGGTTTAACTAAAGTCTGCTGGTCTCCGTAGGGATTTTTCAGAGCCAAACAAAGCATTTGCTGAATGTCCTATTATTTTTTTTTATAGACCATGCTTCTATGAGTAGAAAATTCACAAAGCAAAGCCTGGAGGCATTTTAAAACCTGAAAGTTTTGTTGGATTTTAAATTGTATTTTTTATTTATTTTTTGGAAGAAAAAGGATCTGGTGCCAATTGGGTGTTTAAGAAATGGAATTCTAAAACAAAAATAAAAAATTTTTTTGATTGCTTACATTGTAATTTAAGAGTCCATCTTAGTAAGACAGTTAATCTTTTGAATATAGTAAGTACACTTTTTATACTACTTTGATTAATGTCATTCTTTGGTTGACAGTTACACATTTTAACCACTCACTCCGTAAACCAAAAAGATTGTACATGCAGCTTGAATAGTTTCTCTAAAACTAAAGTAACATTTGAAAATGAATATATCCTGATTATATCATAACCCAGTGGTCCCCAACCACCGGGCACGGACCAATTGGTACCGGGCCGTGCAAGAAATAATGAACTACTTCTGGATCTTTTATTTTGAAAAATCCTAAACCGGATTTTACTGGTATCAAAATTGAGCCAACTTGCAGCAGAATGAATGGTTCCGCGCAACTAAAAAGACTTTTTTTTGTGTGCAAATTTCACTATATTGTGTTAAATTAATCACAGTTTTAAATTTGGTCACATCTATAGTGCCTTGCTAAATTTTCCCTATCTCAAACAATTTCATGTTGCTTTGCAGCCAGTTTTCAGTGTATTTTATTAGTTATTTTATATGCGATTCAGTCACATAACTGTAAAGTAAAAGGAAAATGATAGATTTTCAAAATTGTTTCAAACTGAAATCTGAAACATGCAGGATGAATTTCTATTCCACCTACTTTACTCCTGTATCCTTAGATGAATGTCTTTCTTGTTATTAAAAATAAAAAAATTCTCAGAAAGAAATATATTTTGAAGGAGGACCGGAAAAACAATGACTGAAAAGAGAATTTAAGATAAGGAAAGTTTATGGGAATCTCTGGAGTTGCGACAGATGCTCTGACATATACATGTGAAGCTGCCCATTGTTCAGAACCAAACTATGAAACAGATAATAAAAAAGTAGATTACAAAGAATAAAGTTTATGATTTTACTGACGATACCCTTTAGAAATGCAGAGTATTTGTCATATTACACCAGCTAACATGGTTATCCTCTCTTGCAATAGCTCCTTTTGTTGACAAATATGATGCAGTTGTTTGTCCTGGATTGTCCTGAATTCGGTTATGAGGATTTAAAAGTCTGTTTGCTCTACTGGCAGAATTTTCTTTGTAGCTGCACATTTTACTTTGAACTTATGGGTTTGCTCTCGTTTTAGATGCTTATCAGATGCTTTCAGATGTCTGCCTTCTCCACTGTATGTCTTGTCAAATCACTCACTTAACGTCTGTCTGGAGGAAAAATCGTGCCTGTGTAAGATGGAGATCCCTCCTGCCTGGCTGGTGGAGCACGTCAAAAGGTTACCGATTGAAAAAAGTTTGGCCGTAGACAGGGTAAAGAAAAGAGAGTCTCTGTGAGCAATTGCAGTTTTGATAATTTTTCGCCCCCACCTTTGTCTCTTTAATAGAGGTCCTTGATTAATTTCAGGAAGCTTTTCTCCCATTTTTCTTCTGACTTTTTCATTTTCATTAAACGTCCCTGTTGGAACTCCACTCACTCTGGATCATACAAGCTGGCTAAGCCAAGAGAGCATGGATATGTCTGGCCAGGTTTTATTACAACCCGTGTCTCTGCTGCGTGATGTAAATCAGCAGGTCAGAGGGTCATCAAAACACTTTAATTTAACAATGTGGATGAAACCTTTAGTGAATCTTTGCTCCTAAGGCTTTGTATCATGTCTCCCTCCACCTAATTTCATCTCTTGCAACAATGTCTAACACTGAACAAGGACCTTAAAACATTGTTTTAAAGGTTCATCTTAACAGCAACATCTGAGGTCAGATCCACCAGCATTTGGGAGGAAAACATTGTCCAAGAAAAGCTTAAATGATCTGGTTACCATTAAAATTTCCACGTTTTAAGTTAACTTCATTAGGTGACTAGCTAAAATATCACAGCCTGATAAATAAGATCCATAATACAGGGTTTTTTGGTATTGTTATAAAAGATGTTTAGTTATGCACTTTTGCTGTAAGTAATTTTATAATTTATTTTATTTAAGTGATCTTTATGTTGTGGCTTGTCATGTAAAGAGTGCCTTGCCAAAGTATTCACATGCTTGAATCTATTTTTTTTTGCTACATCAGCAACAAAGATTCAACACAGGTAGTCTAGGTGTGCAATACTGCATAATTTAGTGTCGTATGAAAATGTTCAGCTGATGTGAAAAAATTTAAAAAGTGAGAAACATAAATTTCTCTTGACATCATATTAATCAAGGTGTAGTGTGTCTAATGTCTCCAAAGAGGAATTTTCTAACTTTGGATGAGGTAGTGAGGAAAACAAGGATTTTACTTTTGAGGAGTTCTCATGTTTGTCTCAGTAAGCACCTAAATCCTTCTCATTTTCCATAAAACCGCACTGAAGACTTCAGATATGGTGCGAACTCCACGGTATACATACACAATGGAAATGTATTTTTAAATAAAATCTCCTATCCCTGTGGGGGTACTTAGTTCATGTTATGAATCCCCACAAAAATGATTGCACTATCCACAAAAATCAGATTATGGGATCACTTCTAATCTCCACCTTCTTAATTTGCATTTTACAAGCCCTTCAAGGAATGGGCACCGGATATTAGGCAAATCTGTAAATTATCTACTGAGTGGCATTGGTTTAAGCATCTTACCTGACTTAAACAAATTGTTTTTCATCTTTTATATGTACAATAGCTTGCAGGTATTCATTACATCAACCTCAAGTTAGTAAGTTGGTTAAACATTGAGGATTTTCTTTAGTAGTATTACTAATTATTACACTTTGGCCTAGATTCTTTCATATTTTATAAAAAATAAAATGGACACCAAAACTACAATGTTAACTCACATGGTAAAACAATATGCTTTACTCCATAAAACCAAATTTTACAGTTTGGTTTCTGAGGGAAAATCATAAAACTCATTGCCACTGCCTCCTTTTCGGTTTTAAATAGTTGTACAAGTGCCATTGATTCTGAAGAAAATTGTGTTGCTTTGTTTTTAGATCTTTCTAAAGCTTTGGAGACCAACCAGTATATTTTCTTTTTTTGTTGTTGTAGTTTGAAGTTGGTATATGTTGTCAACTTGTCTTCAAAAACTGTTGAGTTGCAGAGCACATCTCCTAGCTGCTTTGTTTTAACACAGAACGCCCTCCATATGTCTGAGATATTAATCAGGAAAATGTTCATACATTAAAACTCCTGCTCAATTCTGATCAATCAAATATTTTTTAGAAAGATTTAACATTTTTTGTCCTAAGATCCTATTGAGTGTCAAAGGAGAACAAGTCAAAATGTTAGACTCTATCATGAAGCATCAAGATTTGTAACTGATTCTTGCATCTTTACGCATTTCTTGTATTGTTGCATATGGTAGGCCGTCTATGCACAACAGTGGTAAATCTTCTTTTACAAGGTGATTAGGTGAATTGTCTACTCACCTAGACTATATTCTCTCCTCCCTCCTAAAGTCACCATTGCTCCAATTTTTCTTATGTATGCCATTCCACAAACTAAATTTTTTGTCAAAAGTGCATAGCACAAGAAGGTCCTGGATTCAACTCCCAGTATTGAACAGATGTTTCTCCATGCTTTGCATGCTGGGTTGTGTGGGTTTTCTTAGGGTAGTAGTACCACTGTCCGGAAATGTAACTTTTGGGTTAATTGATCTCTCTAAATTGCCTCTGGCTATGAGTGATTGTCTTATGTGTCTTAGTGCTGCCCGATGATAGACCAGCAACGTGCTTTTCCACCACCACCCTCAACCCCAACCACCCGTTGCCTTACAGGAGTAAGCAGGTGTAGAAGACAGATGGATGCATATCTAAGTACTGAATGTACACGCCTTGTTACCAAAAGCCGCTGATGATGTTATTGCTTTTGTAAATTGCCAGTTGTTTTAAATAGTTTGTATTATAGTGTGTATTTCATCATATTGTGGTGTTAATGTGAAACTATTATGCTGCAGTCTTTTCTTAGACGTCCTTGCCAAAGAGATTTTGAATCTCATTGGGATTATTACCGGTAATATAAAAGGCAAATTTATTAAAATAAAGAAAAAAAAGCACCAAATGGTCTCTCTTCATTTGCAGTAACTCTGCAAAAATCCCCAAATAAATGGCAGCTTCTTTTAAATATTCCATTAAAATGCATGATGAAGAAACAATTAAAGGGAGTGGAAAACGATGGAAAGCAATTGAAAGATGTGTGCACTCAGGTGTATGCAATACACAGAGCTAATGCTGCTTTTTGCTCAGAGTGTATGGATAGGTGTGTTGGCGATGCAGCCTAATCACCTACTGCTACAGTGAGTCCAGAACCCTCTCAGTGGACGCCCCTTTTGGGCTGCCTCCACCAGTGCCGAGTTTTTGTCTCACAGCACTCTTTAATTAATAATCAAGCTAATTGGATTGAGATCCCCCATTGTGCGGGGCATGTGTGTGGCATGTGTGTGTGAGTGAAGGGTGTATAGCATCAGTGCGTCGGGCTGCATCAGACCACACGTTCGAGTGCTTTTTAGAGACTGTGTCTGCTTGAGAGGGAAAAGAGGCTACTTCTTATTCTGTTCCTCTCCCTGTGAGAGCTAAAGATGATCATAAAACCTGATAGCGCTCACGAGGCAGCTCTCATTTTATAGGAATGTCTTCCTTATAGGTTGTAAAACATGCACCTTTCTCTACCCTCTACTCTCCAAAGGTACAATAAAATGATAAAGTAGCGTGTTTATTGCATAAACACCGTCGGAAAAAAGTCGTGGTTCATCCTGAAAGTTTATTTGATTTTAAACGTTCATATTATTTCTCCTGACAAGCTTTGACAAATAAATAAATAAATTCCACAGATTCAGTTCATAAACACATTAGTCACCTGAGTTAAAAGTGGAAAATCAAGTCTTTTTTCCCCCCTTTCATTGCTCTTGTTGACAAATCGCCACGAGTGACACAGGGAAAGTTGTGTCAAAGCACCTTTGGGAGATTTCTTGCTTCTCTGCCTGCAAGGATTTACTTGGTGTGTGTGTGTGTGTGTGTAGTTACTTTTTAACTTTATTTCTAAAGAGGACTACTGAGAATTCAGACCCTCTTCATCTCATTTCACCTCAGCTTCCTTGCTTCCCACAACGCTTGCACAAACAGAAATAATCCACAGCTTTCTTATTTTTATATATTTGCTTAGAGCCATCACTGACACTGCCCAGCACAACATCCCAAATGAACCACCGGCCTCCACGTGAAGTAATTGAAAGTGTCAGAGTTTAAACTGCTCTTCAGCTACTATTGTTTGACATTTTGATTTACAAAATATGTGGCTATTAAAGCCTACATCGGTAGTCGGCCACCGGGTTTTGGACACCATAAACACACACAAAAAATAATGTCAACACAAATTCTGTGCTCGGCGTTGCACCTCATCTCTCTGTTCTTTCTTTTCAAACGGGGTGGGAGGGAGGAGCTGTAGGCCACTTCTCTATATTAGATGTCTCAGATACAGACTCAGGCCTGTGGGTAAACACTTTGACAGCTTCTACAGAGGATATTTTGTCTGTGAAATGGAGTCTGCATTACTGCAGGTGAAGAAAGACAGAAAGGCAAAATATCTCCCTTGCTCTTTGACAAATGCCCTCATTTCTTTAGAGTAAAGAAATGCATTTGTGATAAAACAAGATGGCATCAAAACACATGCAGATTTTGTTCTGACAGAGTTTTGCTTCTCCTTGATTCAGTGAGTACATCTCTTTCGAGCTAAGGTGTTAGCTTTAAAATCTGATTTGGAAATAAAAGTCTAATATCACGAGTGCAAAACACACAAGCGATTCCACATTTGAGCACTAAATTCAATTAGTAATTTTTTTTACGGGACTTGTAGAGGTGTTTGGACCAAGCTTTAGTTCTCAGCTAGAAATCCTCATTTTGGCTCAACAAAACATCTGTACAGAGAAGATTTCTTGGTTGGCTCAGAAAATGCAAACTGGTCCACATCATCATCATCGTTCTACCTTGATGCTTATCAATGGGTAAAGCATCTCTTTTCATATACTGTGCTTTCAGCAACCTGTTGTTGTGTTTCTGCATTTCAAAGTTTGCATTCCTGCGAGTGTTTTTTCAATGTTACCTGCTTTAACCAGGACCTTCTTGCCACATCTCGCATAAACTCACCTGTCTTGTAATCCAGAAGTAAAGCTGCCCGGTCAATATTGTGCTTGGTTTTCTTTGTCCTCTATTGTCGTAACCAACCTGTTTTGTTGGTTTATTGAGTTCATTTCCTAATAAAACTAGATGTTGTCATAAACCTTCATTTTTAAGTCTCAGTTGGGTCCTCCTATGCCACACCACCTCATGAAAGTATTTGGTTTTAGCCAATTATGACACAGCGCACATAACTCCTCTGCTCTCATCTGACTATAGGGCATTGTTCCTGCGGTCTTGTGACTCATTCAGATGCAAGTTTGCAAACCTAAGTAGTGCTGTCATATTGGTAAGAGGCAACAAACATTTCTTTTCTTCAGTCCCTCTCGGTTTACGATATTTACTGAGGACTTTAGAGTCTTGGATGGAGATCTTTCGTTTTTTGCCATTACCGTTACTCTGAGCACTGAGCTGTCTAACACTGAGGTGATGTCCACTTCTCCAAAGATTTTTAAAATATTTTCACTTGTGTAGTATTTTGTCACAGTGGAATGATGGACTTTGGAAATTAGTCTATAACCTTTCAGACTGATGTGTATCAACATCTGCTTCTTTAAGGTCATTGCTAATAACACACATACCTGAGGCGCACAGCTGTGTGTGTAGTAACACACACCCATGTGGTCCAGATCAGCAAACTGTCCAAATTTTGCTTTTTTAAAATTAATTACTAACTGGACATCAAAGAGAGGGAGCGGGTAGGTGGGGGGCTTCAGTAAATGGCCTGGGGCCAGGAATCGACCTTAGGATTGAGGGCTGTTGTTTCAGCCTATGATACCTGCTTTACCGCTGAGCCATGTAGTGTCCAAAAACTGCTTTTATGGGGGTGATCACACCAGCTGACAATGATTTGAACACATTTTAATTAGCAGCACTGGTGCACTTCTTCTCCTCTTTTATTGAGAAAGCAAGAGTTTATAGTTTTTGCAATTTTCTGTTACATTTATCCAATAAATATTCACAACGTTGAGTCTGTTTGTTTTTTTAACACCTGAGGTGAAGTTATTAGAGCATGTGGGTTTGGATAGAGTTCATTTAGGTGTTACTCTGCTTAACTAAGAGCAATGATAATCCCTGCATATGCCTTTTACAAAATTGAATCAAACCAAATAAAAACTAAGTAGCTTTAACTGATTTAGATGATCTGTGTTCGCATGCAGTCATAAACCACCAGCAATAAAATTTTCAAGAAAAAAAAAATAAATATAGGGATTTTATGTGACATCCTCCCTTTCTGATGGCATTAAAAAACATGAGAATGTGCATGTATGTGATGCGCATATGTGTGTAACACCAGGGGGAGGGCATATAGGAGAATTTCTTGGTTGCATGGGCTTCAGTGTGGCAAATTAAATTTGAATGCAAATGCAGCGGTATTTCTTGACAGCCGGTGATAAAAACCCTATTATGTTTAATGATATGCTTTGTGAATGTGCATGAGTGGAGAGTGGCCTGCAACTCAGGGGGGCATCTTCAAACGTATGCCTACCCACTTTGCGGCGGCTTTGATCAGCAGCACTGCACATACACAAGTACACGCATTCATATGTGCATGTTATCATGTTGATGAAGTTTGCAGTGCAGCAACTTTCCTCAATTCGGTTTCCCCAGAAGGCCATAAATTTTCTCTGAAACATGTTATATTTACCTTAGCTCATAAAGATTTGGAGCACAATATGTTCTGGAGAGCTCAGCTGGACTTTCTTTGAATTTAAACTTGTTTTATGTATTTTTTATAGCTTCATGCTGCTTTTTGAGTCTGCATGCATTCCCCAACGTAACTTCTGGACCTTTTATTTTTTTCTTTATTATGTTAAAAATTATATATTCCACATTTTTCATAGCAACTCATACAGTGTGCAAGCAGCAGAAAAGCGTAATGCTTTGGCTGAATTTAATTTTGTTTTTATTGTATTTCCGTTTATTGCTTGCCACTCTCAACAATGCCAAGGTTAATGTCAAGTCCTCAAGTCTTCATTTTTATACTCTTACTTGATAACCACACCTGGAATTACAACCTTTTGTTCGGTCACTGCAGACCACAGGTTTGGTCCAGAGCTGAAACTGCATCCCACTATTCTTGTTTGTTGTTGGAAGTATGATTAAAGCCAGATTCAAAATACTTTTTCCGTCTTTTTGCCAAATATAGCACATTTCAATGCAGTTTTAGGCTATAGCTTTTATAGTGCCACAGCACCTGAAGCACTCATAGGTCTATTTTATTTGCTTCTAGAAATATGACTGCTTCAATAAGCTCTTGTCTTTCTCCAACTGGTGCTTTCCTTTTCAAAAGCTGGATGCTAAAGTTAGCATATTTGCTCGCTGCTTTGATATGATTTATTGATAATCCAGCTGGTGACATTATGTGGTTGTAGTTAAATGTGTGCCGACAAATTGACAGAAAAACTTGTCTAGCTTAATAATTTAATAACATACTTTGTTTTGGATGTGGTAAAACGTAGCTGTGCTCTTCTAAGGATGTCCCTGCTAACTGATCTAAGCTAACTGATCTGGCAGAGAAGGTTGTATGATACAAAGAAACAGGAGACTCAAGTTTTGTTGTTTTTTTTACCATTGATGTCATTATTGCACTGTGAAAATCATCTAGATTGTAAGATAAAAAAAAATCATCAGAGCAATAAGGTTTGTAAACCGGACATGAACATAAGCTGTAACTTTGAAACACTTGATCAGAACCCCACAATCCACTAACTGGGAAGGAATTCAGACACTCAGACCTGGTCGTAAAAGGTCTCGGGGACAAAAGATAATTTTGCTACACCATCAAACATAGTTAATTTGACCTGGAAATGAATTGTAAATTCTTCAAAAAATAAAACTATACAATAACATTTGCAAAGGCCATTAATTTCAAGGTGATAAAAATCAGATAAACCACTAATGTCAACATGTTCATAACAAACCATGCCCAATGGCTGCTGAAAGGTTCCAGCACCCCCACAACCCTGAGCATCATCAACTATTAAATAAATAGATAAATAACAATCTACACATGTGTGTGTGTCTATATATTTATATATATATATATATATATATATATATATATATATATATATATATATATATATATATATATATATATAATTTTTTCTTTAGCATGATTTTATAGTATAAAAAATAAAATAGCTACAATACAGAAGAGCTTAGCACTGCTGCTGAAAGACCTGGGAAGGGTTTGAAGCCGTGTGCTTTCTGCTCGCATCACTTCGGTTCTGTCCTGTGGAGACGCTCTGGGGTTGGCTCCAGCCAGGTGGAATGAGAACAAACAAGCTGTCGGAAGTAATCACATCTCCCAGAATCTGGACATGTGAATGCACCGGTATTATCTATCCATCAGGAATCAGAGCCAGTGGACATTGTTAGCTCCCTCAGCCCGCTACCTCCTCCAAACTGAAGGGTGTGCGCTGATGAAAACTGTTCTCTTTATACTCCAGATAGGATAAACATGTTTAATTGTTTTCTTTACCTAAAACATTGTATACTCAAGAAAAATTAATAATATTAAGTATGACCAGCACTAAGAAAAAGACAGGTCTTTAAGAATAAAAGTTGGTGCAGTTTAGCACACAGAAAACAATACATCACAGTAAAAGTTAATCCCTGGAGTATTATAAGAGTACATTTTCTTAATTAATGTTGTTGCCACTATTCTTTTGTATTACTTACACAATGTTATTTACAAAACAGGTGCCTCCATGAATGAGGACTGCAGGGACACAAAAGAGGAACTGGAGGGAAATAAATTATTTTGTGCCAAACCCAGGGGAAAGTTCCTGTTTACCTGCAAAAGAAACAGTCATGTTCTTTCTAGTTTAATCCTTTCCTTTTGAATGACAGGATTATTTTTGTAGGCAAAAAAAAACAAAAAAACCAAACAAACATTTGAGATAAGTATTACTATCTTCCATCTCTCCAACTGCAGGTTATTGAATATCCCAGTGGAGGGGAAAAACTAATTACGAAACATGTCTGGCTAAGAGAGTTATCTGCAAGATAGCCCGCAGTGCAGCCATGTTTTGGCCCTTTTAGTTTTTTTGTTTTTTTTTTGTTGTGCAAACTAATTAGTTTTTTTTCTTCGTCTTTTTCTGATGGAGAAATACTCGGCTGCTCCCCAAACTAGTAATGACCTTCCATTGGAATTATGACACCAGCAGATGTAAAGCTTTTGATTAAGCCCATTTACACGGAGCCTGCGCTAGTTGAGACGTTCAGCTCTGATGCTCAGGATTATGATTCCCATTCTGTTTTGCCGTAGGTGGACTGCTATTCTAAATTACTTTCATTATGAATGCTAAATCTCTCCCTAAACTTTGATGAAACCTTGAGATGATAAATTTCCTTGAGCTTCCATTTTTCACAGCCTTTTCTTGCAAAACATTGCCAAGTAGCTATCAAAGGCTCATGCATGAGTTCATTTCACAAATTTTTAGCATGAACTGCTTAAAAACCTAAGCTCTTCATTTAAAATTAAAATTGACTTGGTTAAAGTAGTTTGGATGCACTGTATTAGTTCAGCATTTTGGTCCTTAGGTCAGGATAAAACAACACAATTAGCCGTTCAAGCGGATCACTGCCCAAATCCATAAATTGTGTTGGGGGGTATTAGACTTTGTATTAGTAAAAATACAAAAGTCATGTTGACCATTTTAACACCGACAGATTACTCGCTATATGAACATTATAACTGGTAATCTGCTTACGAAGGTGGAGCAGGTCTACTAGGACAAAGGAATATTGGTGGGTATGTTATTATTTCTATGATGTTGTCTTTTCAGTTGTGCTTGAACTTGTATCTCACTGCAGCTATATTAACTTCCATGTCCGCATTTAAGAAATAGGCAAAAAATAAAAATAAAATACATGAAGGAAAGAAACTGAGAAACTTGACGTCAATGAATAGCATAATTACCTCACAAAAAGATAGTAGAGCCTCAAGCTTTCTAATAGAATTTGAAAAAATGAGGATATGGCCATTTGAATGTTGCCACTCTGTAAACGAGAGATTGGTGAAAAAAATGGGCCTTAAAATTTCTACCTTTACCTGAGTTATCTGGGGGTGTAAGTAAAGACTTTATTTAGATTACTTTGCAATAACCCCTCCCTACAGGAGTCACTGTTAGCTGGTATGACTGGGAAAGTGAGCTTTTGTTTTTAGCTATTATCCCATTTTCCAGTACGGATGTAAGCTTCTGTCTTGTGAGTCTTTGTCATGGAGTTTGTGAACCTTGAACTTTTGTGAAATTAAACCATGCCTAAGTACAATTTGTTAGACTGTGATTTCTTTTGGCGCTAAGAAAGCCTGATATAGTTAATTTATTTTAGGTGTTATAGCGACCAGATGCAGGTTGTACTTGATTTCTGGGCCAAATCTAGGTGGGCATTTGGCCTGGACCAGTAAACTGAACTGGGCTAATGTCTTTATAGATGTCTTTATAGTCTGTAACCAGCGTGGATCTGGATTACAGATGTGGGACAACTCTGAATCAGAGGTGGTCCAAAGGTGAAATAAAAATACCGCATTCAGCCAAGATGTGGCAAAGATGGGGGAATTCTTTTATTTTTAGGCTCCAAACCTGGACCAGATCAGAGCCAAAACATTTTTTGCAGACAGGCGGGTTCATAATCCTTGCCTAGGACGGAACTATGCAGATCTGGCGACCAGTAAATGGATTTGCCCCAAATCTGAATGGTGTCTAAGACCCACCTGGTCACCGTCACAGCATACTCAGCCCAGCCACAGTAGAGCAGGTCCGGGCAGGCTCTGATCTGTATGCCGATGGCGCCATGCAGGTTTCCATGACAGGTTCGTATGCAGGATGCAGCGGAGCAGACTTGAGTGCATGTTGGACAACAAGGCCTATCATTTTACATTATGTTACGCTGCAAGTCTTGTGTATGTGCTTTATTGCATTGGAATTGTGTTCTAAAAATAACAAAAAAAATTTAAACTCACCCAATGAGAAATTGGATAGTATTCCAGCAAACTTCAATGCCTTCAATCTAGCATGTGTTTTTTTTTTTACACAGGTATCTTTCTGGTGGATGTTGTCATCTCTGAAGTAAGGACTGTGTACCTGTAAGCTTCAAGGTGTCTAATTATTCTTATGTTCTGCCACTCTCTCTGCTGCTGAAGAGTAACGTGGAGAAAGTTAGCAGCTTTCTCAGAGTGGATAATTATCTTTTCTTCCCTTGTAGCTTCAATTGTTGTGGTGGCGATTTTGAGAAGCCTTCTGTTTCTTTCAAACCTCCAGCTAACTGGCCAAAACCAATTAAAAATAGCATGTGATCAGCCAATGAAAGTAAACTATGGGTTTGAAATAAAACACCTATGGAAAGAAAATGAATTAAAACTCAGTTTAACATTTTTAAACTTGTGAAACTGCTTCTGGCATGTGACCTCAATCACTTTGGACTTATTGTGGACAGTTTTACCTTCTACCCCATTTAAAATCGACAGAAGTGGATGTGAGCAGGCATACTGGCCGAAATGTTACTTTGTTCTCCTGTTGTTTTCCTGTTGAGCTTTTTTGTTGCTTTCCATTCAGCACTTAATATTTTGGATACATTCAAACGTGTGTGGTAATAATATCAATACAAGATGCCCCGTAAGACAAACCCACTCCCCCCCAAAGAGCCCAGTGATATCCATAATGTTGTCAACCTCATGTCCCTGATTCCTTTATTTGATGTGATGCGTTACCACATCGTCTCCAGCAACAAATCTTCAACTGTGAGGTACAAGTGTAAACTGCCACTGCAGTAAAAGCCCAGACTAAATTGTCAGCACATTCTCATGGGCATTTCTGATGTTCACGTGTGAAAATAGCTTCATGGAGCTGGGTGAGGAAAATCAGGACACGGACTCTTTCCATTCTAAACATGCTCCTCTGGGTCTTTGCAGCTCTTCTTTTCCCACATGTTAATGTTTTTTTTTCTTCTTTTGTCTCATCTTACTTGAAAAAGCTGTTTACTACATTAGAAGAATCTCAAGATATTCAATTTAACATTGTTTTAACTCCATATATACAATAATATATTTTAAAACATACACTAATAAATCCTCTGTGTCTTTTTGAGATGAAACACCAAAGTGGGTAAATAAAAGCCTGAAATATAAATAATAATTATGAATGTCTTTATGAGAGGATCCTAGAAAACAGTACGACTTTATAGTGTAGAGGTATTTTGCAAAGACACGTGAAAGGAAGGGGGTAAAAGAAAGGGAGAACAGCAAAAAAATAGGTTTCCTTTAGTATGTGCAGCAGTATGTGTTCCTGGGGACTTATCTACAGTGCCCGCGTTGCTGATCTGTTAATGGCTGGCATCATAACTCTCTGTCCAGAGGTTGTATTGCTTTTGTCACAGGTTCATCACCACACTAAAAACTAAATACTCTGCACAGAAACAGCATAGCCTCCTACTGGATGAGTTCTGTGAAGAGGGAAAAACCCCTACTTAGTGTATCCGGTGGTGTGATAAAACCCTAGAACAGACTCAAAGAAAGCAAATCCTTTTCAAATTAGAACAAGACAAAAAAGCACAACTGTTAAATGTGTTTTTGGTTTTGACACAGAACACAATAATAATCATTTACTGACAGCTGGAGATAGGCACCAAGGAGCCGATATCAAAAAATATTTTCCCCATGTGGAAAATGGAAAAACAACACATGGTATTCTGAAGAGATTTCAACATGAGAATTAAAAAAAGAAAGAAATCAGCAACCGATACTTAAAAACAAGGCACAAAAATGCAGAGGGCTGACTTTTGTTTAAAAGTATAGGAAAGACATTCAGAAAAAAGAAATTGGAACATTTTAAGTCCACCTCAAAATGCACAACTTTGTCAAATTTTATTCCATTTGCATCAACCCATCCATAGTTATGTAAAAATACAATTTGAAATTGTATTTTGTTGTAACATATGATGTAAGAACTCATGTCCAATAAATCCAACCATTTACACAGGAATCTATTGGGAATATTAAGCAATGGCATCCCTAATTTTGACATTAAGGTTCAAGGGAATATATGAAAGAATTGCCAGAAGGCCTTTTCTTGAGCTTTCCTCCCACAAATGTTAAAATCTTTCATTCTAAAGCCAAATTCAGCACCTCTGGTTCATTCACACAGGCTCTCCAGATGAAGAGCATCTGAATTCTGCACTGAGAAACCTCAATTACTCGGTTTATGTTTATAACAAGAGGTTTTGTATTGTGAGTTTGTACAAATTGGTTTTTTAATCTGTAGTCTGTTTCTTAGATGTTTAGGTGGTTGGAATGCCGGTGCAGCCCATACACTTTGTTTTTAATTACCAGTGGTTAATGATATTTAATATTGCAGGAAGTCGTAACATTTTTTCAATTTATCAACAGTATATAACTTTAGCAGCTTCGAGGGATTTTTTTTGTGGATGTATCAGAGGTTCCCAAAATAACTTTCTTTGAACCCTTGTTAATTACACCATGAGCCCTGAAGTAAACTGTACTCAGCATCTTTTTGTTTGTGTTTAGACTCTTTGTACTCCTCCGAGATGCAGGCCACAATAGTCCCGCCATCTTCAGGAAACCGTGCAGACCGGTAGTGAGATATTATGACAGTTTGAGACATTAAGAGTCACTCAAATACATAAAACCGCTAGTGTGCAAACATTGACATTGGTATGAACCCTAATCTAATCTTTGGTAATCTACATTTTAGTTTGATCCCCAAATGAGTCGTTTTATTGGAAATCCACAAGGAATGTATCAACGAGAAGGTGTTTTGTTCTTGATGTTCAGCGTTTTAGTTGGAATTTGCTTTGCAGGCGGCGCTGCTGATCAATGGCCTTAGGGTAAGGTGATGGTACACTGCAATCATATGCAGACATGAAGGTTTTCACTATTACCTCCTATACTTCTCTTCCAAATGTCTCTCTAACATTTTATACTGATTATTTCAGTACATTAAAAAAATCAAAATACAGGACTCTAGAGAGGTATAAAACCACCCCTTGAGGCCGGACATTCTTGGTCTTGATCAACAGTTTTGCAGGTTTCTGGAGGTTATTCAAAGTTCCTCATTGCATTGTACTGCTTTTAGGTCTTCCTTGGTCCATTACCTAAGCAATCTCAGAGGAATCTTGTCTTTCATTTAGTTTATTAGGAACAAGTGAAAGTTTGTGAGGAAGAATTAGTCAAAATCCCACTTCATCTTCCAATTGGACTATTTTCTCCATATAGGTAGAGTCTTAAAATTGTCACCAAAAAAGGCTTTGTCACAACATATTTAGTGTGTTCAATGCCTATAGACTAATATGCTTTGATTTCTTTGTATGTAAGGATTATTTGAGTTGTTGTTGACATCTGGTTTGAATTTCATGTCAATAGAAATATTAGAAGTGTTGACATGTTTAATGCTTATTTTATAAACTTTACACATTTTGTATGCATCCTGGAATAGACTTTATTTGGCTACCTTCTTTTACGGGCTTCTGATACGTTTAATTACTTTTTTTCATTGCTAGCCTGAGAGCAACTTAATTGACCGGTCTTTTGCATATTTAAACTTCTTACAAACTTGTATGCCTTTTAGAAGGTAGTCAGATCAAATAATATTTCTTTTTTGCTTTGCAAATGTTTCATTTGTTCCTTTGATTTTTGAACTGCTATTTAAGTATTTTTTGTGTCTTTTCATTTTGAATTATTTTTCTTTTGAATTAAAGTGTGTGCCATTTGATCCAGGGCATCTGATCATTTTTGTGGGTCATACATTTGTAAAGAAGATACCCGGAAGAAGACATCACCCACCCCCTTATTCATGCAATGTCATTTATAACAATTTAACTGTGGCCAAAACAAAAAAGTGGGTTAGAGTTATGGGTGATCAATGAAAAAGCGAAAAATAAACCCTCTAATATAATAGAGTCCTCTGTTTTACACTTCACAGGGGTCTGGTCCCTTTGTACTTTAGAATGAGCCTTGTCAGCTACCATAACATTTGGCTTAAGAGGTACTGCTATTAGTGCCCTGCTCTCATCAGGGTCAGCGCCTTTACAAAGGTTCCCACTGCACTTACAAAGATTGCTGTGTTTGTTCAGTCTGTTGTGGGAGTACGAAGCATCCGGACCCTCAGAGGACATGACCCTATATGAGATGAAGGTAACAAATTGCAATTAAACATGTAAGATAGAGACGTGGTCAAAATGTAATGAGACATTGCATTGCCAAAAACTCTAGTCTAGTTGACCCTCAGTGTACCTTCAACCAGCAACACACAGATGAACGCTGATTGATCAATGTGAGGTTTGGAGACTTTTTGACATGTGAACTGATGTTGGTAGAGATCAAACCACAGAATTTGTGATTAGTGGATAGCCACACAGCTTCCAGATTTACGGTAATCATAGCCCAACCTAAACTGGGTGTGGAGGGCAGGCTTCACACACTGGAGTAGAAATCTGATGACTTCTTTCAATCTAAGTAAAGACCACCCCACAGTGCACACATAGTAAAGGTTTAATTGTTTTTCTTTTAACATGTGTCAACCCATGGTGGTCTAGATCTGTAATAAAGAATTGGAGATTTTTTTTGTAGTTAAAAAAAATGGATAAATGTAACGTTGGTTGTGATTTTGTTATGTGTGGTTGAGGTTTGGTTTTAGTTAGCAGCTACCCTTTGTAATGGCGACATAATCTGCGTCTAACATGGTTCAGAGAGTGCAGGTTAACCCGTTACTCGTGTTTTATATAGATCCTGGACAATAATTTGTAGATGTTCCAGTTTTTCTGCATCTGCGAAAGTTATCACACAATCCTTGTCTGAGCGAACAGAAAATAGAATATTTTATGAATGAGATTTCCAGAAAAGATAGGCAGCAAAGAGAGAGCTTTTGTCATGGACCTTATGCTTTTCTGACACCTGTCATTAGTCACTTTAGTGCAGCAGAAGAGCAGTTTCATTTTGTGAAGCGAGAAAGAAAATAGTATTGAACAACCCCCACGGTCAAATAATTTTTGAGGAACTTCAGGCAGTGTGATAAGATACGTGACCCTGTGGATCGATAGTACTGTTGCTTTTCAAAGGTTTTCATGGGATTTGTCAAATTAGGGGCCTGGGAGAAGTTCATCACTCTGACTTTTCTGTAATTTTGCAACTATCAATGTGAAAGCTGTACAAAACGGGGCACATTTATGTGTAGCTGTAACTTAGTGTTTTTAATTCCATTCAAAAAATCCATTTTACATAAGTCACATTAATGATGCATATTCCTGTGGTCGTTATACATATACTTCGCATTGGTCTGGTGTATTAATGATAAGTAGTATATAATTAAAAGGTTGGAGAAAAATTATTAAAAGATTTTAAAATACTCCACAAATAAATGCATCATCAGGGTGATGTACAGTGTTTTCTTCCTGCTCTTGTTGATGCATTTGGCTGCCCGGGATTTTATTTCGAACTATTAGAGTAAAGGAAGGTGAATATAAATGCAGATCACACTTTTCGGACTTGTGATTGAAACGAAAACTTCATCATCATACATCTGGGTTTTTTTCTTCTTCATAAAATCCATAATTACGTCCGTGTACCGAAGGCTGTGCAAAGGCCTATTGTGCCCTTAGTGTTTATTCGTAGTTGTAATGAGATAAAATGTAAAAAAGGAAAGAGGTTCAAGGGGAAGAACACTTTTGAAAGGCACTGCAAGAAAGCCATCGCATAGCTTGATTTTATAAAGAACGCTCTTGAATGCAAATTAAACTTTCTGAATTATATCCTAATATAATAGTATGTCACCTAATTATATATAATGTGTTGCACAAACATGTCATTTAATTACATAATGTGTATGGGTATGTTCTGCTACAGCAGCTGAAGAATGCTGTCTTGTCACTGTGTTGCCTGGCAAAGCCCTCAGCTCTTTGTCTCCATTATGTTGCCCTGTAGATTCTTATGTTACACACAGGGATGCAAAAAAATGTGACATACTGTCATTTGCTCTTACATAGGCTCCACTCGCTCCAACTTCTGGCATGCTAATGGTTGGGAGTCTTAATTAAAATGTCAAGGTGGCGTGATGTCCCATTAAGGCTCCCCTCCCCTCCCCGTTCCCTTCCTGTGTCTGATCCTCCCCAGGGACCTATTAAGCCCAGGCCAAAATGATTGAAGTTCAAAGAGGTGAGCCCGAAGGTTGGATGCTCATCGCTTCGCGCTTCATCGTCGTCCCAGCATCCTCCTACCCTGACCTTTAGCAAGACAGCTATCCCCGCTAATGTGCTCGCATATCTAATGAGAGGGGGCTTTAGACTCAGCCCTCCCTGTCAGGCATCTAGGCGATAATGCCACCAACCGTTAACGTAACTGGTCTCTCTCTACTTCCCCAGCTGTCTTTCTCTTTTCTTTACCTGTTTTGTCTCGCTGTGTCTTCTTCCCTCCCAGGAAAGGTTATTGGAAAGGACAGGCCGCTGCCTGCTTTTCATAACAGGCGGTGTGGATGTCACTGCCGTGGCAGGGCCATTCTAATAAGCTTCTCTCATATATCAACGTAATGGCGTTCCAAGCACATAAATCATATTATGAGACATTGCCAATAATGCATATGTTATTCCAATAATAAGACTCAGAATAGACATCAACAGACAATTTTGTTGGTAAGACGAAAACCTACGTAGGTGGGACCATCTGTCAGAAGTGTGGGAGGTAAACCCTGAGAGACCAGAAGGTGGTTGAACTTGATCTTTGCCATAAATTGGTCTATTCTTCCTGATAAAAACAAGGGACCTAATCACAGGTTTGATGCAGAAATGGATTGAGTCAAATGAAGATGATCTGTAGCAAAAATAATGTGCATGTGGAATATCTGGCAAAGGTTTTCACAACTAATGTCATAAATGTGTTTTACCAGGTTATGTGTGACAGGCCAAAACAAAGTAGGGCAGAATAGTGAAGTGGAAGATAAGATATCTTTCTTTTTTTTAAACATATAAATATTTATAAAAATGTGTGGGCTGCCAGTGTATTTAGCTACTGTGGGTCAATGCTTCGTGAGGACTTTGAGTTAGAATTGCAGCTGCATGTGTTTTGGGGCTGCTTGCAACTTTTATAGCTCTTTTAAACAATTTTGCTCTCCCTGGCAGTCTTTATTTAAAGTCAGAGTTATGGAATGCACAGCTATCAGTTTACCAGTTGACAGATTCTCCTTCCTGAGCTTTTGATCTTTCTGCAGATTTTTGCAAGGAATTTTTCTTTGCTTCTCCTCTAAATCCTCTGTATACCAGCCGGTCAGGTTAGGTGAGTGTTGGTAGGTTTGGAGGTCCGTCATACTCGTTCCATCCTTATATAATTTAGGATGGAGTAGGATGGACGAAAGAGTTGTAACCTAACTCTTTGGTCTTCATGAAGCTGTTTATTTGAGGCCTTCAAAGAAAAGATGGATATTTTGAAATTACGTTACGTCCAAATGACTTTAGCATGAATCTCAGGTAGACTAAAGAATAAAATGGACTGAAGTAAATGAATACCTCTTCTATATTTTTCTTTATTTAAAGTTTTGAAAAACATCTATGCTTTTCTTTTGTTCTCAACTACTTTGTGTTGGTCTATTTTAAAAAATGGCTGCACCGTGGCAAAGTTAGAATAACTGAATCCTGACCCAGAGTCTTTCCCCTTGGAGTTTGCATGTTCTGATGGGGCATGAAATGCGACTCTGGGTTGTCCAGCTTTATATCAGTCCAAAAACATTACTGCTGGGTTAATTAGACTGTGCAAATTGCCCTGGGGTGAGGGCGTGTGCAGGCGTGTGCATGTGTGTGGTTGCTTGTTATGTGTGTATGTTTTGTTACCTTGCGAGGGACTGGTGACCTGTCCAGGGTGTACCCAGCCAGTAGCCCAATGACCGCTGGAAATACACACCCGACCCTGCAATTATCAGCAAGTGTAGATAAGGTATGGATACCTTATCCATTTTACAGATATATTGCAGTGTCCAAATGTGAAAAGATTCAAAAGGTATGAATATAGCTGCATGGTACTGTAGATAGCATGGCAGATTATAGAGAAAAGCAACAGCTTATGGGTTTGAGGTGAGAAAGACTGCATGTGTATGTCCCTGACTTGTGTGATTCGTTTCTCACTTAAGCCCCCTTATCACTGAAATCATTAATCACACTCTCCGGAGCGCCTCAGTCCCACAGGCTTTAAAAACAGCCGTGATTAGACCCTTTTTAGATTTTGAAGAAATGGAAAACTATCATTTGGTCACCAATCTTCTCTTTCTGTCTAATGTTCTGGAAAAAATCTCTTCAGCCCATCATCGGGACCACTTCAAAGGATTCAGTTATGTTTGAACATTTTTTGTTAAAGCTTCTTGTCTTCTGACAGTACATAAACATTACCATAGGAGGCCACTTTCCAAGTCTCTCCATCACTACTTATCTTTCTAGACCTCCTAGCTTCTTAAAACAATATCAATCATAATGTTCATCATCGCAACCATTAAACTGGCTTTGTGGAGCTGCTCTGAATCGGTTTAGGTCCTACCTCAAAGACAGCTGATTCTGTGCCTCTAGAGAATCCTAGGCCTCATACTCACACCTGTGGGGATCCCAAACAGACCAACTCTCTTCAACATATATGCAACTTCTGGGTCACATAATTTGCAAGCAAAAACATCTGCTCCACAAACAGTAACTACATCTGTCCCGCCAGGTTCAAACTGTGTCCCCAAGGCTCTGGAATGCGCTGCAGGAGAGCCTGAGAGCAGAGTGGGGACCATTACAAAAATGCTTTAGAGACTTCAAGCCTGCTAGTAGGAGTCCAATAGTAATCTATTCTTGCTCTTTGGTGTTTCATCTTTTACATTGCACTTTGTGGTTTGCTTAAAATGAAAAGAGCTCTATAAATAAGATTAATTATTGTTATTATTTGAGTGCATGAGTGTGCATGATTGTGGACACTAATTTTGTTCAAGTGTTAATTGCATCTCTACTTGTACTTCCAACAGAACAAAAATAACCCACACCTCAACCTTCGCTCTTGACCTCCCGAGAGACAATTATCCCTTCCAAACAGCCGCCCACCCCATCCCACCCACCCCACGCTCCTCAACTTCCACCAACTTCTTAATGGATATGTGGTAGGATGGGTTCAAGGTAATCAGTGGGCCATGCATATTTGTACCCACTCACTTCATCAGTTCGAGATTACCAACAGGGAAATCAATGAGCAGTGCCCTAATGAAGGATCTGCACTTATGCCCAATGGACCTGTTAGTTTTGATCTTTTTCCTAACATCGTATCAATGAGGTCCCTGGATACCGTGGCTCATGTGTCATAGAGTATTGAGCCCTGGTAGTCATGTGCGCACAGTCATGCGGCGAAGGAAACAGTCATGACGTTCTCAAACTGTGCTGGATGTACAAAACTTTTAGCAAATTCAAGGTTTTTATCACGCTGAGTGGCTTTCATTAGCAATCAAGCTGAACAAGCTTCCGCAAGCTGAGTGGGCTACATTACATTCATGCCATAAAAGAACTCTACGCTCTGTCAATAAAAATAATACAGCCCTCACAATGTTGTTAGGGGATGATATTGGTGTTTTATGCTAGAGACTGTTCGTTTTTATATGATCTCTGATGGAATTATGTGAAAACAATAATACGTTGTCGCTGAACACAATTTCATGTTTTCCCTTGTTTTATAGTGCTGTTAGGGATGAATATTTCCAAAATGTAAGACGGAGAAATTGTTGAATTGTGTGGAAGTTTTGGGATGTGATATCCTCACCTCCTGAGTGTTACCAAAACTTGTTTCAGCTTGACATCTACTTCAAACTGGCAGCTGTCGCATGTCTCACAGATGATGCATATCAAACTTGTAAAATGTGTGCAAATGCAACCGTCCAGAAAGGCAAACAAATGTTTGTAACACTATGTTGCTTCATCTGCAGTTCTGCATTTACTACTACAGGAATCAAAATACCTTTTACAGTTCTTCACTGATTATTTACAACTGTATTTGTCAATTCAAGCTAATAGTTCCAGTTTACATTTGCCTCAAAAGAATAATTTTAAGATATATTGTCTTGGATGCAGATCAACTTTCTCAACTCAATTAAAAACAAATTATTGTTTTTGAGAATTCAACTGAGGGCAGTGTCATTGGCACTCCAACATGTTTTTGTTTTTAATAGACTACAACCAGAAACCTTGATATGTGCTTGGTTTTAATAGCTTTTATTATTAAGATAGTTTTACTTGTATCTTAATTTTCTACACTTTTATTATTTCCTCATATTGTGTTAGATTGCTTTATAATTTGCCCGTATAGACCACTTGTGCAGCTGATGTTTTTAAAATATGATTCAAAATAAAATATATGAAACTCTGATTCCTACATATTCCTTTTCTACTGCACAAACACACACGCACCCACACACACTAATACACATATATTGAGATAGGTCTGCATACACCCAACTGTCTGGCCTTCGGTCTGCCGCGCTCCAGCGACCCTATCTTATTAAAGCCTGTCAGCATAGCTAGCACTATCATAAGCTTTTTATTATTGACTCGGAAAATATGATAATTTGGAAATCACATGCCGCCTCCTAAAGACTCCACCGTCACTTTCAATTTTAGCTGCTCTCCCTTCTTTAATGGGAAGGATGTGATAGCCAGAAGTTCATAGGCTTTTTTGTTTATCACACACTTTTTCTACTCTTCCCCAGTACAATAAAAAATTATTTATTATTTATGTTTTCCTTTAATTAGTACATCATAATTGAGGTCTGTCACCTATTGCACCTTCAAAGAAAGCTGAAACAAATTTAATTAAAAGCTGTATCTCGTCTAGTGAAAATTTAATTATGTTAGAAGTAGGAGAGATTGCCAGCCGACAAAATGTTTTCTTTATTAAATCTGTTTCTATGTCTGATACTTTGCTTTAGAAAGCTGCTGGAAAAATAATCCCTATGTAAATTAATAACTGATAACTTGTGCACTGCCAGTGTTTTAACTGATGTGACTGATAATACTAGTTAAATAATTAAATGCATTTTCCGTCTACGAGGGAAAAGCAAATAAGACATCACGCCTTATTTTTGTCAAAATTACAACCTTTAGTTTGTTGTAATTTGTTCTTTTATTTCCTTCTTAAATTGTACGCTTTAATTTTTTATTATCCCTTTTTCCCCGGCATCGTCTGTCATGCCATTAGGTCAATTAAGTCAACTTTGCATAATCACACATTTCTATCTTTTCCAATTTTGTAGAGCAAATTTCACTGGACACTGCAAGGCAACTGAAATAATCATACAGTTTGCCAAAGCTGCAAAGGCAGGATTCAAACATAAATGCTTGCCGCACATAATTTTACTGGACAAATGCATAAAGGTATTTACAAGTGCAAATTCTGAAATCAGGCATACAGACTGAACTATTTCAAAAGTTGTTCTACAGAGCAATAGGCATTCTCTGCGCCAATGCTGTTTGCCCACAATTAAATGAGGCGTTATGGATGCAGTTGGGAATAGTCCCCTATATTTATGTGTATTTTTATATGTAAATCACAGCTGGAACAAGTTGCATTCTCAAAGACCAGAGATGTTTATGTTTTTCAGATCACATAAAAATTAAAAATATACTTGGAAATTTTGGCAGAGGGGTAGAAAAGGTGAAAACATCTACATGTTGCACTGCTGATTTTCAAAAACTGGGACACAGAAGAATCCTTTCTCTTTCATTAAGGTCTGCCTGATAGGTGTAAAATCAGTTTTCTAGAAATAAAAATGTACGTAGTGTCTTCACTTTCATGGTGTAACATTACAGGTGATGTCACATGCATGGAGATATTAATAAAACATATCAAGATAATTCTGTATTGTACAACTTGGATGATGCCAACTGTGGAATTACAATCTGTCTACACATCATCAATGCTCCACAATAAAAGCCAAAAACAAACAAAAAAATAGGTAAAAACAAAAGAACAAGCAGCCACGGATCATACTGCATCATAAATCCTTAATTAAGCTTTTATTTTTTTTTCCATATCTGACCTACAGTATATCACCTCACATCATTGGTTGTCTTTGTGGCTGAAAAAAGAACAACCGCATCCTGAACCAAATATAGGCGTACAAAGTTTTCCCCAGAAACCTGCGAAGCTCGGTGGTGGGGCGCTAGGGCAGACATTCGTCCAGCAGCCCGTTGTGTTTTAGAGTTAATTTGCTTTGGGAATGCAGTACACCAATAAAACAAATAGCGTGCATCAAAGTCTGCAACTGCAAATTTTGGACAGGATTGCCATGTCCTCTAAATTCCCATCTATGCCTTTTTATCTAGTCAATTAAAACAAGGGCTCTAAATAAAAAGGCTAACCTGCCAATACTATGATACCAAATAAGAGCAAGCCTACCAAGATGTCTTGATGTTTTTGTCACTCCTATCAACTATGGCCTCTCTCTCCTCCCTCACAGGTCACTCAGCACTCTGGGATTACCTCGCTATCTATTCTTTGCATTCCCAGGGGCTGTGTGATCCATAATTCAACAGTTTCCCCTATTTCTCCCCCAGACTAGAATTTGAACTGTCCCATAATCTCCATCGGGCACTTGGAGGCTTAATCGGAGTAAACACTGTTGCTTCAATATTTTATTGACCCTCCATCTTGATAAGACGTAAATGTCATTTCTAATCTGGAGTGAAGAAATCTCTGAACAGGGCCACAGTTCAGCCAAGTGGAGCACCATATGGGTGGTCATTCTGAGGAGCTGCCAAGGAAATGGGAAAAAGGAGAGCTGGACTAGCACCCAGGGTAATAAGCTGTCTTTAAAAAAAAATTTTTTTTAAGCCATGGCAATGCTCAGTCCTCAGAAGTTGCAAAAGCAAGGTGCCTCCAAATTGCAGTGTAAAAGAAATCCTCTGTAATTATAATGTTAAAGTTTTCTGTAATTAAAGTGAGTTGACCCAGAGAAAAGTCAACAAGAAAGAAAAACTGCGATGCAGAAATGTCACTTATTAAAGTCTGGTTGGGAAAAATACAAAGATGCCAACATCAATTAAGAATAAATGTATTAATTAATGCTGGAATTATTGTCACATGACTGTCACAACAGCGATCAAACCTGGCCCTCCATATTTGTTGACATTCCTAATGAAATCATAAATTATGCACTTAGCATAACCTTACAGGGAAGAAAAATCTTTGAGTACAGTTATCCTGTGGAGAAAAACCCTCATCAAGACATGATTGTAATAAATCTGCAAGAGGAAAAATTCTTGTATGTTTACACTTCAGTGCTTTGCATATCTCTATTTTTCCAGTGAGACAGCCTTTTAGTCTTTCGTTGCAACATTTCCGAATGTTGGAGCTGACAGAGAGAGGCATCTTTGACCGTTGCTCCTTGCACAGCTCAAGAATCGTCTCTTATGGTATCTTCTCTTCAACTGACCCTACAGATTTTATTATAGGATTTATACCTTGGGTCGGGGTAGTAATGGAAGAAGGAATTTTTTTTTTTTTTGCTTTTAAACAGTTTCTGATTTAATTTGGTCAGATTTTTTTGGAATCAATATCCTGAAACATCTATTAATAATAATATTTTTCTGTTAGTTTTTTTATGAGGTCTTGTTAATATGTTGATCTGTTTAGGAAGGGCCAAATCATTGGCATGTAACTTAGAAAACTGTCTGACGCATTATTAAAAACTGGAAAAATAGCAAGGAACCATCCTTTTTACATTGCCAACAACCTTGATTCATTAAATTTTTTACATATGTTTAAGAAATGTGAGTGACCTATTTAGTCTTTCTGATTGGTCAGAAATGTGCAGTAAAAAAAATGCAGCGCGAGGGAGAAAGTACTGCACCTCACAGATAGAGGGCAGTACTGAGCCCCATAGACACAACAGGAACTCTTCTTCTACATACTGACTACACTGAGAACAGTCAGAAAAATACCAAAGATACAGTTGGAACAAAACCGTTCAAGGCCATTCTTCTTGGCATTCAACTCCATTAACGCTGCTAGTATTTAAAAAATGGCAAGAACAAATCTCACCTCTACAAGAAGAATATATATACATATATTTTATTTGGTACTTTTAAGCATCTGCTTGGTGTATATAGTTTCAGATTTCCCAGTGTTTACTGTATGCATGTACAATGTGTTTTAAATGTATATAGAGACATTGTAATAGAAGCAGTACTGTAAAGATTCAACTTTTAAATGATATTTTGGAGAATAGTAGCTGCTGCATTCTATTGCTTATATTTTCCTTCATGTGGACTAAGGCACAAATTTATTACACATACAGTAGCACCTTAAATGCTGCTTTGCTCGCTCAGCCACTGATGTGATTTTTTATTTCTTCTTGTTTTTCTTATGGGGCTTTTTGCAATTTCACCCCCTTCTCCACATTTTCCCTTTGATCTCGCCCGTCACAATCCCAGTTTTGTGGAGGTGGTTTCTTGGCCTCTTGCCAGCCTGTCCTCTCCATCCCCCAATAAAAAGCTGGATCAGTTCCTGAAACTTCTTAAATTGTCCTAAAAGTTTAAATTCCAGTAGGCAGACTGATATCCTGTTAACAATTCACGCACCTGCATACAATTTCACACCGGCTTTAACAACAGAATGCTTTCGCAAGGGAGGGAAAACATCCAGCAGTTATGTATTTGCGAGCATTTTACATTGAAAATAGATTCCATTAGGGCCAAAGGTATTTATTCCGGGACCAGATCTTGTGAGAGCGAGAACGATGAGAAATTGGCCGAGGCGAGCGGCTCACAGCTAATGGATCAAAATTACCCCTGTCACAAAGTTTAGACCAAAGCTGACAAAATTGCTTTTTTTTCGCTAACCCCTTTTCTCTCCCATCCCTTCGTTCCTCTTCTCCCGTACACCATCTCAATATGAAACAGACAGAGAAATCCATCTGTAACACTGGCATTGTCAGCGGCTTGCAATTTACACCCATCCTTCTCTGCAGCTGTTCCTGTGCTTGATGGCGTGATAAATTAATCTTTTTCCGTGCCACTGCGTCGATTCTTTTAAAAGAATACATTAAGACACGTTAGAGATATTTTTTTCCTGAAGTAAACATTTTTTTCTATCTCCTCTCTCAGTCACCATGACAAATCATAGTCTCAGATGAAGAGAGAAAGCGGCGAGGAGGGAAAAAAAAAAAGAGCGGATGGCAGAGAAATGAGAGGAGGGAGTAACGGGGATGAGGAGAGGGAGATTTTGGGGCAGGGAGGAGACGAAGTCTATAGCTCCAACCTCAGTCAAAATGTGTAATTTAAGTATTCGTCAACATTTCCAGGGAAAGAATGTTGCGGTCGTAGCTGATCAAGCATAGTGTCTGACATTCATTCTAATCATCAGGGATGACGGAATGAGCGCTCAGATTGATTCTAGATGTAATCTGAGCCACAAAAATTACCAGGCACCTCTCATTTGTCTGTTTGTCACTAAAGCTTAGCAAATTGTCAATTAACTACAGCACACATCATAGCCAAATTTCTTTTTGCACCTGCCATTCCTCTACTGTTTAGCTTTCAGAGATCAAAATGCCCTCCATCTGCTCCCACAAGACGCATCTCCGTCAGCCAGCCGAGGAGTGATATTCCTGAATGGCTGTTGTCTGATTTTTTTTTTCTTCAAAACAAAAGCAGTAAAATCCGATATAAGAAAAGTATTAACTTAATTATGATGAATAAATAGTGGCTAGCTAAAATGCCGTTTTATGGATCGATGGATAGATTATATAAAAGTTAAGTATTGCCTTTCATGCCATTGGGTGAAAGTTATTTGATATTCAAACAAAGCATGAATTAGTACTTACTGGATCAACCACATCCTGAAACACTCATCCAAAACTGAAGCAAAATTTGTATATTTACAGTTTTGATTAGAAGAAATAAAGAAGCTTGTTCAAAGCCTGCTGCATTGAAATATCATAATGCGCCTCCACCGTATAACTTCCCATCATTGTAGTTTATTTTAATTTAATCAGGTGTCATAATTTGTTGCATTGTTGTGTAGTTGACTGCTTAGATGATCAGAACCACAATTTTATTGAAATAGGAAATAGAATAAAACATAAAACTCCCATTAAGCAATATTACTGTAAATTAACTTAAGCAAAAAAAATGTTTAGATTATTTTTATCTTCACAGTTTATGAAAAATTAACTACTAAGATAGGTCAATAATGATTACTTGGGTATTATATGTAGACTGTTAGTAGGTATGGAAAAAATAGAGATATGTTTTGACAAGGTGTAAACAAAGCTAATCTGCAATCAGTATTCCATAGAGAGAAGAATTTGTGTCATCTAAATTTTTATGGTAAGTTGCCAAGTTGACCTCATCTCTTGGCCATTTGTAAGGTTGCCCGGTAACCTCAGCATAAAAACAGCCCAGTGTCCACCTCCAAGCATGACCATGGAGAGAGTACACTCATATAACAGCGTGCATAATTACTCTAGTCAATACCTAAATGCATGACATTTATACTATTTTAGTGGGTCCAATTAACTTGCTTAGTCAACATGCCAAACTCAAAGCATTGAAGCGTGCCTGGGCAAAGACAAGCTCCATGGTCGAAACAACAAGCATCCGCAGTCAGAGAGACGCTTTGAATGAGAGCAAACTCAGGTGCACGTGGAGATGGATGAGAGGGGATCAAGGTACCCCAGGGATGCAGAGACCTCCAACTCCCCACAGAGCATCCCCTGCTGGGCAAATGGATCTCTCAGCCTTTTGCTCTTTGAAAAGACCTAAAACCACTTTAAAAAGAAAAAGGGCACAACAAATCTGCTTCACTGGAGATGGAAGGAGATTTTCGAGGCATTTTCTTTCCCTAAATACACAGTGAAAAGAAAAGCTCAGGCATCCTACACACCTACACAGGGCTGAACCCACATAAAAGCTCACACATGCACAGCATGTACAGGATGCCCAGATGGGTAAGATATGCATAGAGTTGAATATTTTAACTTTTAAGTCCAAGTGCATGATATTGAACCAAGTCGTTACATGGTCAGTAATGGCTATAAAGTGCTTTTTTTAAAAGCATGTTCTGGGCTCTACAAAGTCTTATACAGTGTGTTTCTCTTTTGACATAGTACTGTACATGTGTTGGATGAATATATTGTTGATTAAGCAAACAGAGGCACTAATCAGATATTTTTAAATCAGGTTAGTTGAAGCAGCATGTCAAAAGGTTTTAGGATAATGGTCATTGTTTGAAACCCCTACTCTAGAGAATGCACTTCCTTACCTTAAACTTAAGAGTATTTCTAGTCTTAAGTTCATTGGGAGAGGTTGACTGCTTAAAAGGAGGATCCAGGTCAACTTTGTTGTACTCAATTCTGCCTTCCTGTTATCAGTTTGAAGCCCCACTCTCTCCTGTCCTATTGCAGCCTCAGTGAATCGTATACATGTGCCAACATGTAGTAGAAAATCATCTTTATAATAGCTTCTTATATTTCCGTGCTTTCTCTCGTATGCAGAGAAAAAGCAAACTTTGAGTCTTCTTCCTGTAATTACAACTTCAACACATATGAATGTAGCGACCTTGACGCTGGTGAGTGCACTTTGGCGTAGTTGCTAATATGAAATATATTGGATTTTTAAGAATCTTTCATGAAGATATGTTTTGTGATAAATGTCATGTTCCAAGTCATTCTTCTATCCATATTTTACATTGCTGTTTCATACATGCATATTTACATATTTAAAACAACACAAAACCCACACATTTTATAACAGAAGATTCAAATAGTTCTGATTAGAGCTATTTGCAAGAGTCTTCTTTTATTTTTGGTATTTTCTATAACTTCACTTACCTTAGCTGCACTGCATACAAAAAAAACCCAACTATTTCCTCTGAGCCAGTTCCCATGGAGACTTGTCGAGGCCATAAAGCAGGTGCGGTTCTCACACCACGCGGAGGACAATAAGTTCAACTCCACCATGCTCTTGAGTCATGTGCACACACCTTACCTTAATAACAGAAACGTCACATCATGTTTCATCGCCTTCTCCCTTGTGACAAAAATAGAAATAAAGAAGTTACACAGCTGTAAATACCATGTTGACAACAAGATACTTATAGTCCCAGTCATGTCCGTGAACTTGGTGAGGTCAGACAAGTCTTTTGGGACATTAAAGGGAGAGCACTGAATGTTCTTGGCAGAATTTCTGTGCGAGTTTACTGGAGAGCCCCCGTTGTGACCAAATTAAAGGATCTTCCTTTGTTTGACAAACTCCACAGGGGAGATCAAGCGTAGGCAAAAACCCTTCTTGCTGCTGTTTCTAAGATTTCTGTCTCCTTTTTTTTTTCTAAGGAAGAAAGGATATGAGACACTGTCAAGACAAGCCCCCTGCAAAGAAGCAATTAAAAGCTCGGCCTTGTGAAGGTCTCTCTGCAGTACCGCCAGAAAAACAGCCTTGTGGCCTGGTGAAACGGAAAATGAAACGCTTCCATCGGCCGTTTGATAACGCTTTGTTACAAGTTTACAGGGAGAAAAATGAAAGAGAGGAGACCCGCACCTGCTTGTCAGTGATAAAAAGCATTCAGTCGAGTTGAAACCCATGCTATGCTGATGAAACATGCACTCGTAAGACTTGAAAAGGAAGCAAAACTGTGCTTTGATATTATAGAGAAAGAACTATTTTGCGAGAAGAGAGAAGACAGCAGTGAAAAGCAGAGTTTCAAGTTCTTTCACATTTTTTGAGCAAGCTCTTTGGTCAGGGAATCTTAAAAACGCTAATTTAAGCAACTATATCCAATCTTGATTCTGGTTCGCTCCTGACAGGGCTGATTTTGTACATGTGATGCAATCCTGGGTAAGGTGTGCTTGCACTACACTTTACAGGTCTGTCAGCTCCTTTTTGCATGTGTAATTCTGATAACACTCAAGATGGCAACTATTCGGGAACATGTTGAACATTTATAGTAACGATGCAAAATTGTTGTCGTGGTGAATTAGCATTATAGTTCAGTTTGTGCGTAGGGTGACATAAGAAAAAAAAAACTTGTCTTCGCTTGCCTCTGCCAGTTGGCATCAAGAGATGGGGTTTCTGAAACACAGAGAAGTGTGGGAGGGAAAGAGGATGAGAGAGATTTTCTGAGGAAGAGGGAGCTCGATTATCACAGCGCTGACTTCAGAAGGATGAAGATTTATAAAGGCAGATGCAGGAGTGAGACACACACACAAGAAGATACAGTAATGCTGGATAAGCATTACAGATATGATTAAAATGTTGGGAGACCATTCTCAGCAATATTTTTATATGGCATTAAAAATGCATCAATAATACGAAATAAAGGATAAATTAAAGTCAAAGCCTGCAGTCGACCACATGTACTTTTGTGTGAAAGTGTCTTACTGTGGGGCTTTATCTTATCACGCACTCTTCAGGTTTTTGTTGCGTTCACACCAAACGCATTTTGAGCATCAGGCGCGTCTGGTTTACATTCAATGTCTATGTGGGGGCGCGTCGGGGGCCCGTCGCGGCGAGTTTTGAGCGTCTAGCGTGGCGCTGGAAGGCACGTGCTAGAAAGAGTACGAGCTTCTTAAAGAGACAGTCAATTTCAAGGCATCAAATTGCAAAGTCAAATTTCTTTGAAGTTATGTTTGATATATACAGCATTTTCCTTACCTATCAGAGATGATTGCACGAACTCTGTTCTGCAAATTTTCCACATCATCTGATAAGGCATGATCTGGCTCCTTTGAACGCATTTTCTTGTTGCACCTAATTTGCCAATAAGTGACTTGGTTTTTTTGTAGATGTAACATGTCAAATCCTACTTGTTGTACCACATCTAGAATTATTCTCTTTGTTTACAGACAACTTCAAAGCAAATCCAGTACATACATTTGTTTTTTTTTATGTAAAATCTTACGCTCCTGGAAATATTTAATCACAGCTGAAATGTATTAGTGGGTGTGTTTTAGGTTTTATTTTAATAAGAAATGTATCCGTTAGGTCAAAAAAAAATATTTGCACAGAACGTTTTTTATAATTGGTTTCATTGATGACCCAAAATAATTAGTTTTTAAGAAAATGCTCATATTTTGCCCAACTTGTGTTCATTTAAATTTTTATGTTATAGAAATATTCCAATTACACCCAAGTTACTGATAGATTCTGAACCAATTTCAAACTTGAATAGAGAAATCAAAGCTTCCTTCAGATCTTGACATATAAAGTCAAGTTCTTCTATTTCTATTTACCCTCAGAGGTCCATACTTATACAAAGTACATAGGCTCCTATTTGCTGAACATCATTCTCATCTGTTCTACATCATGATTTCCTATCGAACTCTCAGCTCCGTCTAACACACCGAATGCCTCAAAGCAAATGCTACAGAAAGGAGAACAAAATTCATATTACTTTTTGCGTTCCATGTGTCAAGTTGTTAATGGATGGTGAGTGGAAGTGAAAAGCGAGAGCATTTTCATCTTTCCTTTTTCTGTCTCTATTACACTCAGCAAGGAAGCACATGTAAATTGGCTTCGAAAGAAGAGGTGAAAAACAATTATGGGAGCGATGCGCCCGAGAAAAATGAGTCTATTGCTTGACCTGTAATGAAGTGGAAAGTTGACAAGCCGGCTTTGTGCAACTCGCAGATTTGAATGCGAGGAAATGAGTCCTCTGTACTGTCAACCAACAGGAAGAGATTGCCAATTATAAGTGTTGGCCTTCCACCGGCGCCTTGCAGGGATCCTGATGGGCGAGGAGAGACATGAATATTCAATGAACATAAATATTAATGCTAACATTTCATAGTAATGTCTTCAAAAAGACCTTAACAAACAGTTTGTCAATAATTAATTAAACATGAACAATTGTAATATACACATATTTTTTAAAATTAGAATGAAATGTGAATATATCATACAATAAGTCACCTTTGAAAGATTTTTATTTATTATTCTTTTTATGCATTGTTGCTATTCTTCTTCTACTATGTTAATTTTTTTCCTATTACCACTTTCATTCATGGATCAATGTGTATTTCAATACTTTTTTTTGAGAACTTTAAGTAATAAATCTACAATTTGATTACTAATTCTTAAAATATTTCACCCTGATAATCCTGTGTAGTAATTACATCAACTTTAACAAGCAACTGCAATATCATCCATTCACCCACCATCTACAACTACTAAACTATTTAAGCAATTATGCTCAAGAAATTATGTCCCTACTGTTTACTATTTTTAAAAATTCAACTTGTTTTATGATCCGACCAGAGAGCAGTTTGAGCTTCACCTCAGCAAAATGTATCTACTTGGTGTTAAAAGAGCCAGCTGGCCTGCGTAAGTTGACCAGACACACCATGACACACCTAATATGTTTTCTTTCGCCTGAGAGTACAGATGTCGTGTTGATGCCTTCACCTGTAAGCAGTCCGTCTAGGTTTTAAAGGGATGAACTTTAGTGGGGAAAAGCAGTGACATGGCTGTTTCTGCAGGACAGCTCAAATCCATGTCTGGCTAACTGTTCAGCTACCAAGCTTCCATCTCTAGGCACTTTGGGTTCCTTCAGTCATCACTTGGACAGCATCAGCATTTGGTAAGGCAGCTTCTCTTCTACCGCTGGCTGACTTGCATTTATCAATGAAGATGTCTTTGTCTCCTTTGAAAACTGAAACTCAACCCCTCTCTGTTATTGTGCATTTAGTCAAAACATATTCTGTTTTCTGGAACAAGACAACCTACTGCAGACTAGCGCACAGCCATTCTTGAATTAAATTAAGAATCCTGTTTAAGCCGTTTACAAAATATTCATGCGGGATGTTGGGATGTCTTGTAGAGATTTAGTGCGTGGTCTCTTATTTGCCTCCTCTCTGTAAGTTCCGAAATTATTTCTGATTTGTGTAAAATGATTATAGTTTTAGGATTTGCAGACCTTTAGTAGATTTTTAGCTGTTTTGTCTCAAGGTTTAATGTCAGGGTGCATTGTGGTGGTGTACTCTTATGGGCTGCTGCTGTGTTTCCAATTCGAGTGTATTTAACGAGATATCTCACTTCCTCCCTTTCTTTTTAATCTTGATTCTATTTCTTGCGTGCACACAGGGGAGAAGAATTCACACTTGCTTTTCCTTCCCGTCTTTCCTCTTTACTTTGCTCAAATTGTGATTCTGCCTTTTTAGTGAAAAGAAAATGTTCTTCAGCAAGTGATTGCTGTTCCTTTTCAAATTAGTTTGGGCTGATCTACCATGCTATAACATCTCTACTTGCTGAACAGTATCACTTGCAAGTTGAATGTGATGTTTCAACTAGAGATGCATCAATAAAAATGTTAAAGACAATTTCCAATTTTTTGGGCGTGTTGATGCCGATTTTAGCTGACAGATATCTCTAACAAAGAACAAAGCTATAAAAAGGGGATTTAAACTATTGTTTCTCGACTTTCTGCATGAACTTTCAGTAAATATGGCATTAGGAGCCGAGGTGAAAGAGCGGGCTTTGTTTGGTACCTTCAAAAACATGTCAAAATGACTGGAGTTGACACTTCAAAAATATTAGAATCTTATATCAGCAAATAGTGCCGCTACCATGAAACAAACGGCAGCTTCCCTATGCATTCTCAAGAGTGATTTCCATGACTTTCATTGTCCAAAAGGCTCCCAACATTTCTAATTCCACCATGACAGACTGAGGGTAAAAAGTCAAAGCAGAGAAACATTGCTATACTGTTTAGCCTTCATCTTACATGCTAAAAGTCTTGCTCTCTCTCACTCTTTCACAGCCTTATCAATTCACAGAAATATCTTGACATTTTGTAGAAAATACAACCTTTGCTTAAATAGCTTCATGTAGCGCTGTGCTTTCTTTAATTTTAAACCCCACTTTGAGGCTTAAAATGAACAACCTTGAGTCTTCCTCCCTTGAAAACAACATCCACAATGAAGACTGTTGCCAATACAGTAAGCTAGTACTTGTCAGGGAAGGTGCAGTTACTGATCTGGAGCATAATTTTTCAGCTTCGCACTGCTCCGTCACCGGTCAGTGTTGGTGAAGCTCAATATCATCTAATTCTGGTCTCAAGCCAATTTCTTCCTGTTTGTCTAATTTTGTCTGCACATTTGGCATGCTGCCTTGGAAGCTGATTGTCTTCTTTCTTCAGTATGATAATTTTACATATTTACAAAGAGATTTATGCATTTTGCCAAGTCTCTATTTAATGACAACTTACACCCGTATGTGTGGCTGGGTGCATCCGTATCATTCTGTGTGCTGCTGTCTGTCGATCTGAGTGACTGACTGACTGACAAAAGGCACTCAGAGGATAAAGGCGTGACAATGGCTCACCCTTGCAGTGTCATTCACTATAGTACAGGAGCCATTAAGTTTTAAAGCCGGGCTTCTCTAACAGTGAGCCCCTTGCCGTTTAACTTCCCCTCTGCTACTCTTCAAACGCCCGTGATGGACAGGAGTCAGACCTCTGCGGCTCGGCAAGGTTGTAGGGTGGAGCTCTTTGCCCCTTCCCCATACTGTGCCAGCGCTGGCATCGTCGGCACTGTTGGCACCCGACTCCGATTGCGTACGCGTGCAAGTAAGTGTGTGTAGTACGTGTTGGACACTGGGGTCGAGAAAATGCATCTTGATTGACAAGCCTCATCAGGGATAACTTAATGGCACCGCTACCTAACAATTAGAAGTCATCAAGGTCTCCAATTGAAAGTGGTTAATAAATAATGTATAGCCACAGTAATGCCACATAATCTGGATATCAAAAAGTCAAAGGTGGATGCATTATTAATGGGGCCAAATTGGACTTTAATAACTGTTCCACTGAATCCCACACCACAGCAGAATTCACTTATGTTAATATGCCTTTATTATTAATGGGCAGCCATTTTCTAAAATGTTAACCGAGCGGGCTGCTCCAGAGGCAGTTGCCAAGATTGACGAGCCTCGTGTCTGAGGAGAAAGAGGTGGGTGTAGTGGGGACTTGGTTATTTATTTATTCGCCAACCTGTAGCACGTCGGCCCACATCACTGTGTCAATAATTTGCTGGTAAAGCCATTAGGCACAATCACAGAAGCCCAATTAACTCTGCAATGTGTGAGATGACAATCGTACATCATTAGCTGTATAATGACATGCAGTGCCACAGCCTCTTTAAAAACAAACAGCAAGGCTATTACAAGAGTTATATGCCATTGTCATTGCTGTTGATTCAGCCGTTTTGACAAGTGGTGAAATGCCCTGTTGGAGATATACATATCAAGTGTCAGGGGACATTGGGACAGATGGGTTTCATAAAACCATTCAAGTTTTGTTTAGATTTCTTACAATGCTGGATATTTTCTTATTCTTATTAATTTTTTTCCCCTGATCGATGTAGTTTGTGTCATTTGTTTTAGTCTTGGACAGGATAATGATCCTCAACATGCATCAAAACTGGTTCTGGTATGGATAAAACGGGGAGCAAAACAAATCATTCTAAAACTGGCCTTCTGTAAACCTTTAAATGTATAGCATATGCTTTAAACCCAAGTTCACATGAAGCAACCCTTTAAATGAGGTTTACCAATTCAAGTAGATAATTTTTATTCAATCAAAGATCCTTGCAGATCAGAGATACAAAACGTGATTTCTCAGCACCATGCCTAAGAACATCTAACTATGTGTAAGTTTGACTCTGTGTGGATTGAATAAAACTTATGTCTTTTAAGATCTCTATAGAAGTATGTTTTATGATTAACCCTAACCCAACCTGAAAAAATAACAGCTCTAAAGAGACGTCTCACTGGCACCGTATTTTCATGTGGGAGCTGAAGAAGAAACACGTTTAGACCTTTAATGTGTTGATGCTGACATTGCATATGTTCAGTGTATACATATGAAAGGTAGGAACAGCAGCACAAAATGCTAGAAAGACTGCTCTGACATGCCGATTTAAATTTACCCATTCCTCGGCTCAGTGGGAGCTCAGTGCGACTTCTGAGACAATTTGGTGGAGGCATCTCTGAGGGGAACCGATAGACTAGCTAATATGTTCTCTTATGGTATTTGCATAATGTCCATGGTGCATTGCCAGAAAGCTGTTCTGCTCCAGTTGCTCCTTGTAATATATCTGGCAGTGTTTCCAAAATGCAGTTGTCACTGGCACTGGCTTACAAATCAGACGCTAAAGCCTCAAACAGAATATCAAAAAGAACATGGCTTCAAAATGTTTGTTTACCATCCGTTTTTGGACTGCATCCTGCCTAAATCAACTTGATAAGACAAACTTTTTTTTTTGCTTTTCTTTCCTTCGTCTTTTAAAAATTTTCTGCAACATGTTAAATATGGAAAAGATCTACTGTGAAACCTCTCACTCTCCTTTGCACAGCAGATCCACCTCCTCCTCAATCCCTCTTTGCTTTCATTCCAAGAGCTGTTTGTCCAAATTGGAGCAGAGACAGGATTCATCTGTGTGTCACTTCTGCATGAAGAATATTGTAAATATTTGTCAGTTTCAATCTTGTCCTTGTAGGAAGCGCCAATATAGAGATGATGGGCTTTGTGCCTGTCTTTCAGTATGTTTTATTTGTAAGACCCATTCTTTCTTCTGGGTTATCATATTTTCGGCTTCTGGAAGTTGGAGAATTTACAATGCCTCTAAGAAGTGTTCACACACATTGAACCTTTTTATATTTCAGCACATAACAACCACAAACTTCCATGTACTTTACTGGGATTTTTGGTGAAAACCCAACACATAGTTGTGCATACAGTATTTGTGAAGCAACATTAAGGTGCGGTTTTCAGAAACCGCACTGAAAACATCAACCCTGTCTTGTGTAATGGTCGTAGGAGAATCTTCTGCAGAACTGGAAAGCTGATCAGAGTTGATGGGAGGACAGACGCTACCAAATGCAAGGCTATTCAGGAGGAAAACCTATTTGACTTCAAAAGACTTAAGACTGAGGTAAAGGGTCACCTTCCTAGAACAATCACAAACATCCAGGCAGAGATCAAATGGAACGACATAGACCTAAATTTTATGAGATACGGTGGCCATACCTGTTAATATCTGAGCTGAGTTTGAGATAGTTTTGAAAGAAGAATGGATTGATCTAAAAAAAAGAATCCCAACATAATCTAAACTTTGACTTGAAACATCCTAAATCGATTTCATTGCTTTCAATGGAAGAGGGGGAATCTGAAGTTTTTTACTCTTTTGTTTCTGAAGTGTTTTCATTTTTGCAGTCAAAGAAATCTTTACTTCTGTCTGAGAATATCCCTGGAAAACATGAAGCACTTTAAACAAGTCACCTAAATCTCAGATAATGCCATTATTCACTCCCATAAAGTATATAAGGTATTTTTGGCAGTGTAATATAATTTTAGCACTGCTTTTTATAAAATAAATACTCTTAAAACCTATGAAGGTAAACACCTATAAAGTTTGTCAGACCCTCAGTCAGGGGCGCCATATAGGGGGGGAAAGTTAGGATAATTCCAAGGGCCCTTGACCGACAGGGGGCCCTCCCACAAAAAATAGTTTTATTTTTTTTATGGAAATAGAAAAACATTGGGGGCCCTGTCAATTACAAAATTAGTCACATAGTGTTTTAAAATAGTTTTATCAGTAAAAATTAAATGTTACCCACTCCCAGACCAAAAATCACACCTCTGTTTTCACTGAACCCCCTGTGTCTGCCTGAAATGGTTCATTCCTGCTTAGCACACTTGACTGTGTTCAGCATTAGATGGTAGAAGACAAGAGCGACTGTGGCAGTTACTGTGCTTCCTAGAAAAATATAAAATCAGGTTTTCAAAGAGAGAGCGAAAAAAAAGACAAGAGTGTCAATTTATAACCCAGTTTTTCTCCAAGAGAGGTGAGTAGACTGAGATTATCAGCCATTTACATATTTAGCTTAGCTACAGACTACTGTTTGCCTCCATTTTTTTAGCATTTAACGAATGAAGGAAATAATTTAACATCATATTCATATATTTAACATGTCCCTGTATCTCTTACCACACTTAACAGACAAGTCAGTCAGCAGCAGCTCTAAACCCAATACCAGCATAATCCCTCCCCCCTGCCCTAGTGACAATCTAGCTAGCACCATTCCAGGGATTTTTCCTGTCTCTCTACTCTCTTTACAATTACACAACAAAAACGATGTATTTATTACTCAGAAATTCAAACAATCTCTATAAAATCTTCCATTAGCTCCTCTAGAAGTGAGTGAATGAGGTTGATTGACAGCGCTAAGACTGTCCTCCTGGTTCTGATTGGTTGTTTTTGGTCAGAACGATGCATTTCCTTAGCCAGCAGTAGCAGCTCTGGGAGGAGGTGGAGGAGATTGATCTTTTCACAAATTATCTGTTTCATAGCAAACTGTCATGACATGGTGACAGCTTTAACAAATATGAAAACATATTTTTTATTAAAGTTATATTCTGCAGCTTGAACAAAAAGCAACAACATAGCATTTTTTTTTTTAGAAGTCTGGATTGCTTTATTTATATTTTGCACATTGCCTGTGACAATTGCTGGTGGGGAGAGACATTTCAATAAGCTAACACTAATAATAAAAATAAAAATTGATTAATTATTATTTTTATGTGGACTGTTTCATGTAAAATTATAACTAGCAGTGAATATTGTGCTAGTATCAAAATTGAACCAAAGAAAGCAAGGCAGTCGCAAGCCTTTAACATTGTGATGTTTTTGATCACAAAACATTGTGATGTTTTTGACATAAGAAACTCTAACAGCAGCTGCGAAAGGGGGGCCCAATTAAATTTTTTTGTCATGGGGCCCAAGATTCCTGGCAGCGCCCCTGCCCTCAGTACAGAGTCTACTACACTCTACACTAAATGGATTGTTTAAATACTTTTAAGTGAAGCTATGTGACAGTGTTAGTTAATAAGTAATACTTTAGTCAATAACTCCTCAGAGCAGTAGGACGTTAACATTTAGTTAAACAAGAGCCTCCCAGTTTTATCACATTTTTGCAATTCAAAACTACTTCTACTAAAAATGTACATAGCCTAAGGATAAAAGGCTTTATTGGCAACAAAAAATATTATCTACAGTCTCCCTATAGACCATTGTTTGTGGCTTGTTTTCTCAGCCAAACTGCCTCAGTGCTCCACTTATGCGTGTTGTGCTGGTGGACGTTGCTGGCTGCATCGGTCCACCTGATTAACTGATCGTGAGTCTCAAAACAAGCTCAAAACTTGGAAAAACAGATACTCACCATCTTTGACGCAACCGCCCAAATGAAAGCCTGCGACAGAATCGAAAGGTTTGCTCCTCTCTTGGAACAGATTGACAGGTTGCAGCTGATCAGGCAATTCATACAGCAGGCGGTTTGCAGCTAAAGTAGCTGCAGTAATTCACAGAGGTTGTTCGGCTGAGAAAATAACAGCAAACTTTACACTGTTGTTAAACTGTAGACGTTTATTATCTGCAAATACATCATTTTAAAGTCTGAATCATTTGAATACATTGCTGTAAAAATAAAGATTTGCTTGTCCCTACAGATTTCTTCATAGTTTTTGTTTTTTGTTGCTTTTAGATGTTACATCTATTCATTTGTCATTTTAAGTTTTAGTCCATTTTTGCTTTTTTTTTCCCATTATTTTGCGCTGAAAAAGGCGCCATCATCTTTAACATTTACAGATGCGTATTTTATCACTTTTTATCACAGGATACACCAAAAACGGATTTTTGACCCTGGCTAAGTAGCCTTCTTTGACTATCTAGACCTGCTACTATCACCATTGCAACTGTAAAAAACAGTTTAAAAAAATAAAACAAACAAAGTTACCCTGAAAGACGCCCTCAGACAACAAAACCCCAAAGTCTTGTCTCGTAACAGCAAACTCTGTTTGCTGGGGCTGATAAACTGCCAGTATTGATAAAATAATTGACACAAACCTCCTTCTCCTCCTCTGTCAGTCCATTCTCATTAGTCATCTCGCCTCAGTGGCCCTTTGTTCCTCCTGTCAGTGTTGGAATCTAATGGACTGAGCAGGTGTTTTCCACCTCTGTAACAGAAATTTGCAAAGCAGAGGGAGAAGTGGAGGGATAAAATGTACAGAAAGGGGGATTGTGCATGACAAGGCTGGGGCTCGGTAAAAACTAAAAAAAGAGGGAAAAAAACATCTGTTTTCAAACTTTTTGACATTCAGTCAATATATTGACAGCGTTTGTCACTACAGTGCAGCTTTAGCTTGAGCAATGAGATGCCTTCCAACCCAGGTCGACCTGTCATGCTTCGATTCGCTGTCGCGCTGCCTCTTTGCTAGCGAAAATCCCAAAGCACAGAAGACAGGTAATTCTGACAGCGAGGACAGTTTTTCTATCTGGAAAGTGGCATTGGCATCCTGTTGCACTTTTTTAGGCCCCACAATGGCAGTTAAAAACTTCTCACCTGAATAATAAGGTGGAGAGAATCGATGAAAGTTTAATTCTACATCAAAACAGGATAGAAAACCCTGATCACATTGACTTAGCTAAAGTAACCCACCAATACACACACCACTGTGACTGAAACTCACTTGGTCTTTCAAAAAGGTTTTTAGTATTTAGGATAACAATGGAATAAGGAATAGAAAAAAAATCACTTGAAAGAAATGAGAAAAACCACAACTTCAGCACAAACAAATAGGATGTTTGAGGGATGCTCAACCTTGATTGAGCAAGGTTGAGCATCCCTTGCTCAATCACTTAATAGAAAGATTTCACTTAATCTTTCTATTAAGTGAAAGATCAGAGATGCTGAGATTACCTGTGGAGGCTTCTGATGTGCAATGTGTTGTTCTATAATAAAGCTCTGTATGTTTTCAAAGGGAAATTGGACAGAAGTTAGTGTGTTATATGGCACAGACACCAAAAGACTCCTTTCTATGAGTATTCAATCCCGACATGCCCCTGAACATTAAATCGAGACGAAGGAAACCAAAGACCAATGAACATAAAGCTATTTTTACCTCATATCCAAATTCATACCTTGATTTTCAAGGTAGCCTGTATTATTATTAGATCTCTATTTTTTATATATTTTGCAAATGTAACTAGGGGTGCACCGATTTATTGGCCAGCCGACCACTGTCCTCTTTTGCTCTCCGGTGAGGAAGGTTTGCCTGACAGACCGGCCCTTCAAGTTATAACTGCACATTTACAATTAGTAATAGTGACCCCACTGTTGCCAACTCAACAACTTTCTTGCTATATTGAGCAACATTTTAGACAAAACAAAATTGGTATTGGCCAAAATCGGAATACTTTTTATTTTGACCATAATTCGTTTGTCATCTATGAATAGAAAGTACTCAATACTTTTTATTTGTAAATTGATGGCATTACATCAGTATACCACAAGTGGGAAAAAATGGAAGGAATTTGTTTATACTACAAATAAAACAGTTTTTGAGTTTCAGTTCAAGCTTTCAGGCATTTTATAGACATTTGTTGAATCTTACGATTTTTAAATCTTTAGTTTAAGCTAAGAGTATTTTTATACAACGGAGTTTTGCTTGTTCTAAACCTTGACAAATATACAGGTGAAAATCATGTGAGTCAGTGTTTTGTCATATGTAAGTATAGCTACACATAATCTATGTTGAAGTCAAGTCTTGCTCACTGGGATTGAATTGCATATTTATGAGCAGTATTGTTTGAAATTCGTATTGCATTGCAATATGAAATTCTGTAAGTCCTACTGTAATCGACTTAACTACATACTCCTTGTCTTCCAACATATTTCTACAACAGGTAAGAGAAATAGTGGTAATAACTTCACAGTGCCTCACTTCAAAAAATTTCAACTACCCTTTCAATTAGTAAAAGTAGTAACAGACCAGACAGCTGGTAAGAACTCATAGCGTGACTTCTTAGCATGTATTGAATTATTTAAAATGGATTTTGGGCTTTGTCTGAGTTCTGTATTTTGGGTGTTTTCAGTATTTTCTATCTTTGGTTCTTTTTATTAGAGACCTCATTGTACCTTGAGTTATTCCACATTCGTGGGACGTCTTTAATCTCATTACTTCCTTAGCCTTGCTTCCCACTCAGCTGCGTTCTGTTTACTGTACTCACCTGGTTGCCATGACACAATCACATCTTGATGGTATTTAGGCTCCTTGGTTTCTTTCTCTGGATTCTACTGCTGCTCTCGCCCCGGTTCCTGTGTGTACGCCTCATGTTCTGCACATGCCTCAGTTTCATCATTAAACTGTCTCCAGAATGCATCTGCCTCTGCCCTGTTGCCATTGGATCCTCCTAAAAAAGAAAAAAAAGACAACATGACACCTTTAGAGATCAAACCAACTGTCGGAAAACTAAACTGCTGAGGCAGCAAAGAAAGGCTGCTTGTAAGAAAGAACTGTGCTTTGCCACGTTCTTGTTGGCTCAGATAACGTTTTTTTTCCCCCTTACTGTACTTTGCGAGCTCAGTCGCAACAGCTGCCTAACTGATGCAGTGAGAACGTTGCTCCCTAATAAAGATGTCATTCAGAGTAATGTATAACTGAAACTGAGGATCGGACTTACGCATAAAACTTAATGAAGGTAATAATTTATAACGCATGTTCAGATGCAGCGCCACACCTCGAGGAGTCGTCCCCGTATTTTCTTCATTTTGCCTATACATGTCGGACCTTTGTTCTTTTTTTTTGCACCTTTCCCACCTGCTATTTCTTATGAATTTTATCTGCCTCATTGTTCTTTTTTATAGGTGAGTATCTGTCAGTCGGAGAACCACTGCTGATCCCCACAGAGGCCTTCCCCACATCGCACCTCTCTGCTTATCATTATGACCCTCATATTCTCATTCAATACATGCCAGTATGCATCTCACAGGATGCGTCGCTCCTTACTTATGAAACCGGTGTTGTACAGATTTTTCTCTGCACTGGCTGCATTAAATCAGATAAACGAGCTGTGTGTAAGAGCAACCCTAACTATTTGGATTTCATTTGTATTTGGCGCAAACTACCTGAGATCAAGCAGTGAAACACAAGGAATCGAAACGGATGGCAGAAAGAGATATAAATGTAACTTGAAAAGCTTTGTGAGCTTATGTTTGGAGAAGAAAACTGCCTTTGTGATAACTTTTACACTGCATCTAGTAGTCCCATCATGAAAAATGGCTTTTCTTTTTTTATGGTTTGGTGTTTGTGCCTCCGCACCAAACCCTTTCAAATGGCAACCGAAGGAGCTAAACATGAACACTCCAAGAGGATGAAAATGTCAGATGTTCCTCTTTTCTTTCCTCCTTTGGTATTCCGCCGCTGTCTCACAGCATTTTTCCTTGCCTCTTTTGTGTTCGTTTTCGCTTCCTTTCAGCGAAGATGCAGAGGGGAAGGGAAGTGGTGCCAGCAATGTCACGGCTGGAGAAAGCTTATCCAAGGTAGTGGGGTCTGTGTATAGAGTCAATCAGAGCTGTACAAACCCTTGATTGCCATTGACATTTACCTGGCCCCCATTTCCAATTAATCTTCAAGGGCCTTCACCTCTTGAAGCCTGATTACAATCCCCCCCCCCCCCCCCAACAAACTGGCTAATTTGTAATTGGCCATGTGTCTGCTAGGGGAGGCGCTTCGTTATCACTGCTCGATTGAGACATGGGGGAAAAAAGCACATTGAGATGGAGGAAAAGATTCCCACCTAGTGTGCATGCTCAAAATATTTTTGTAAATGTAACACCAATGAAACATAAATATTGGATTCAGAGTAGATTATTTTTGTTTTTTTTTTGCATAAGCATAGTGAAATTTAGTAGAGTAAATTGTGAACTATACAACATGCCAGCTGGACTTCTAGGCTTGTTCGTTTTGGATCATCGAGGCGTTGAAATAATGTATGACAACCCATTTCACGATCAGTGGTAGAGTTCACCAAGAACTAATTTAAAATCTTCAAATGTTTCAAAGTTTATGAAGTCATAAAAACTTTACAAGACTAAGAAGAGAAAAATCCTGCAGCATCATAGATCCAAAACCATATTTCGTGCCCAAAAGTGGGCATGAGGTACGTCGCCACATTTTCATTCTTCCTTTAGTACCAGACCCATGTTGCAGTATTTGCTGTGGAAAAGTTCAGTTATAATCTCATTGGAAAATGATTATTCCTGGCATCACTCCAAAACAACTGTTTGACATTAAGATGGCTTCTATTGGTCGTTATACAGACTTGGCAGATCCAATGTACCATCTTTTGCTGAATTTCTCTCAACAGTGAGCGTTTGAGTTTTTTTCACTTTTCCTATAATACTGCTCAGATAAATGTGGCTCCTCCTGCAGCCCAGCGGCCGTGGCTGAAAGAAATGGGCCTCTGTCACCTCACATCAGAGACACAGAAGGTCATGGATTACTGATTAAATCTTGGGATTTTTTTCTTTGTGAATGTACTCACATAAAAGATTGTAAGGTTTTAGTATTTTTTTATTCCAAGTAGTCCTGACAAAATGTGCTTGTGTCTAAAAATTGTTTCAAAATGGGATTTAAGGAGTAAATTCAGTTTAGTTATATTACCTTAACCTTCTTAAAATCTGTTTTTCAAACAATGGTTTTTAATTGAACAGCATAGCTTGTTGATCAACGCATTAGACCTCATTCGAGGTTATAGTGTAACTCTTTTAAGATAAGAGCCCAGCTGAACCTCCGGTTACCATAGTTACATAATCAAGTAATTAAATTCTGCACAAAAGTCAGATAAGTTTTTTTTAAGTGTTGATTGTTCTGGCTTAATGTAAAAAGCATAAGTAAGCTTTGGTGATGACTTCCAGCCAATTACTGTCATGTCTTGCGGTAGCTTTCTGAGCCACACACAGGAACACGAGATGAACGGTTTAAGGGATTTATTTGCAAAGTGGTATAGAGGATAGACATAACACGAAAGCAGCTAGAAACAATGGAAGAATCCAGCAAGGAGTGAATGAAAGAGTGTGTATACTGGAATGAGAGATCACTAGAAAAAATAACTGATTCATGATAAACCAAGGCTGAGTAAAATAATTACCAAACAAGGTGTTAGTAAGCAGGATAAGCCCACTATGTCATAAGTCAAAATGACAAAACAAAATACAAGTTCTTTAGATTGTGACGCCGACTCCTCACTTCATACTAACTATATATAGGGCTCCATAAAGCTTATTTTTTTAAATATTTATTCAAGGAGCAGAATTCATGATATTGACTCATGGTCTGGTTGCAGGGTCAGGAGCTCAGCCCTTTTTCGCTCTCTATGAACAGTTGTTTTTGTAAAATAATTAAAAGTGTAAGTTTTACCAGGGAATCAACATCTTACCACAAAATTTTAGTAAAGAAATCTGTCAAATAAGACGTCTGAAATATTGTCTGTTTTCTTTATAATGATGTATTCAGTGGTACTGCTTCATCCTGCGAGTGTTTCTCCAGATTGTGGCTCTCAAAGTACATATTGCATCTTTAGGCCATATTGGCTGATGAGAGCAGCAGCGGTACTCGAAGCCAAGACCCTCACATGATGTATATTGAGCTTTATCACCTACTGTGACCACATACATGGATACATAAAAGACATGCTGGGAGGTGTAGACATGTGAAGAGCTGACTCACCATAGGAGCCCTTACAGAGCAGACAAGCAGGCGAGACCGGAGAATGATTTTACATGAATACGGTGTGTTTCTATGTATAGTTTTGTTTGTATCTTGGCGGTGTCAAACTTGTTTTTCTTTCGTCTTCTGTATCGTTGGTAAAAAAATCTTCACACCTAAAGAGAAGTTTGTTTCAGTTCTTCTCCAAGCAATGTGTTTGTGTTAAACAGTAAAATAGTGAGCAGTTTCGTTCAGGCCAATTTATTTATACAGTAAAACCTTTTCAAATCTGTTCACTTCTTTCTATTTGTTCTTTTTCAATCTTTATTCTATTGTCCTATGTCTTTTTTTTTTTTTTGTCGCTCCTGGACGACTGGATTGCATCACTAAGAGGGACAGCGGTAATAAAAGTGGGATTCCCAGTCTGTCCAACCCAGCAACTGCACTGGCTTGATAACACTGTCCCAATTCCCCCATAGCCACATCCCACTACTCCTCCCTCTGCCCCGGGCGTCTGTGCTCTGCGGGCCGGTGCCCATGGCAAAGCCACCCAGGAATCTTATCTTCTGCCCAGGCTCATTCTTGGCCCAGCCTGTGTGGGTGGTTGCGTGGTGCATGGGTCTTCTCTGCACCTGTCCACTTGCAACACTCTCTCTCTCTTTCTCAGTCTCTTCTCTTTTTTCTCTCCGTGTTCCTGTTTCACTTTCTCTCCCTCCAGAAGTTTGGAGTTTCCCCTGAATTCCTGTCTTGACCTGACCATGGACACCAGCCTCAGTTTGTCTTAATGCGTGTCTGCTGGGAAGCCACATTTTCATCAGTCCTGTCGAGATTCCATAACTGTCTGTCAGCACTGATGCTTGTCTCACCCGTGTTGTTATGTCTTCCTGTATCAGTCTCTATCTCTGTTTGTTTTCCTACCTGTCATCTTACTGTACAGTAAGCACTTGGCTCGCTCTCTGTCAGTCTTCTTTCTGTCCAGCAGCATGTTTTGACTGTGCACACCTCGCTGTCAGCTCTTGTTAATGTCTTTCTTTTAACAATCAACTCTATTCTGCAGGAGTATTGTTTGTGTGCCACACTAGACCTGTGTCGGGGTGTACGAAATTAAAGCTTCTCTGATTAAGATAAGGCAATAACCAGTAAATAACGTATTTATTATAATGGCCATAACCTTTACAATTTAAGTATTTTGATATTTAAACAAAAATAAAAGTCACACATTTCAAATTGACATGATCCAGCTGAACAGTACAGACTGTCGTTAACAATAACTTGCTTTCCTGAGGACCAAATTAGTCAAGAAATTAGAAAAGAGTAGCGATGGTAGTAACTAGTTCTGCAGTCATTCTTAACATTATTTGGTCTGCATTGTTAATTGTTGTTACAGCCAAAAGGAGCCTTTATGTGTGCATGAAAGACTCCAAAACGTACTGATGCACCTGTCAGAGTTTTGTGAAATCATTCACAAAGTTTGTACTGCCATGTCAGTTTAGCCCACTCAAATCTCTCAATAAGTTCTGAAATACAAGAAGATATAATAATGTGTTAAAATATGATTTTCTAGCCTTTCTGCTGTGAGATGTCATTAAATTTCCCTAAGCAGATAATTAATAAAGAAATAATGCTAATGCTAAACCAACCATTCAGTCATCCATCTGTTCTGGTTCGTGTGTAGGTTTGAAAAATTCCCAAAACCAGATTGGAAATTCTTGAAATTTGAATCTGGAAATCTTTCTGCATGATCCCCGTTGACCTTTAATGTTAGGAGCAGATGTGATATCGAGCCAAATGTGAAAGAGGGGTCTCTGCAAAATATGCTTTTGCTATTATAATAAAAAGACCTGCAAAATGATTTCAGAAATGACATTTTTAGCTAAAGATACAATTTTATCATTTTGACATGGCACCCCTGGTGATATTATAGGCTAATTTTAGTATCTTGCAATAGCATGTTTAGAGCAGCTAGCTCAGCTAAAGGAAGGGTCTTTGTGTAATCCCTGCAGAATGTCTATCCTTTCCTTAGAAACTGCCAAAAGACTGCCAGCTGTTCCAAATCCAGCTTTATCAGGCCAGACAGGGTTTGAAATCTAAAAAGCAAAAACACAGCAACTTTGCTGTAATACGTTCAGCCTTCCTGTTACCTGCTCAAAATCTCACCCTCCCTTGCTGAGCCACACAGTGAGTTATTGTGGTTGTTGCATAGCAACCAGAAACGTCTTCAGCTTATCATACATTTACAAAATCAAAAAAGTGTTGCTTTTCAGATCCAAATGTTCCCACTCTAGCCTAGGGTGATGGGACATGGATGGGAATCTCAAAGAGTGTGATCCCAGTTAGAAGCGTGTGAAGTGAGCAGGAACGGCTGAACTCGGTTTTAGAGGTAGGATGGAGAATTTTGTCACTCAGGTATAACTTGGAGAGAGATACACGAGTTTCTTGTCTAGACCTGTTACCTCTGTGACACAGCTGTAGTTAAGCAAAAGATTTTGCAAAATTTCTTAAGAGCTTGATCAATTTTACTCCACATAGCACCTGGCCAGCGCTTGATGTCATTGTAAATGAGTTAAAGCGGATCTGCCAGCGCATTGAAGACACATCCAGTAAAACTGACATGGCCGTTGATAGGCATACACCACACCACATTCAGTTATATCAGCTGACAGTTTTCATTCATTACTGTGTAACTTGTGGACATGACAATTTAAAAAAAAAAAAAAAAAAGAATACGACAGCTAGATAGAAAGTCGGATGCCTCGCAGCACTGTCTGGATAGCTGACATGAGTAATGAGGCATCTCCATGACACACCACTCAAATCGCCTTGGCATCTTTGATCATGTTTGAGACATTGTTCATTTGATATTCGTTCCATTTCGTCATCACGTGCGTTGCATTTGTCAAACTACAGTTCACATGTGGAAACTCCCTTTCCCATGCTCCATCTGTGTCTGAAACGACTGACGCTTAGGCTTGTGTGTTGAATTGGTGAGTGATGGCAGAGGAAGGAAAATGATTCATGCTTTTCAAAAATATTCTTCTAATAAAAGTCCAAAAGCGTAAAAGAAGTTTAATTGCATATGTGTTAAACCTCTTTTACTCTTTTGTCTCCTGATAAAATGAAGTGCAACCAATTGCCTTCACATGTCCACCTGTGCTCAGGTGGGAGCCTAATTTTTTTCTGTCTGGAAGAGTGGCAAGATTAGTGAAAGGAAGGCAGGAGGAAATTGTAAGGGAGACAGCGAACATGTAGAGGAAGTTTCTCCGTTAGATGGAACCAGAATTCAACTTTTTCATTAAAAAAAAGCTTTGACAGATGAAAACTATTACAGAAAGTGAAAACACCTTCTGTATCATAAAACCTGGTGATGTCAGAGTCGTGCTGTGGGAATAGTTTTCCTCAGTAGTGACAGAGAACCTGACTAGAAAACATCAATTGAGATAAATACAGGGCAGTTAAGAAAAACCTGTTAAAAGTTTGATGGAGACATATTGCTACATTTGTTCTGCTATTATAAAAGATTTTTCTACCAGTGACTGCATCCAGTAGAAATGAAGGTAAAGCATTTAAATCAAAATATTTCAGCTTTTATGTAGAATTAAATATAACAATAGCTCTGGTAAATGTGCTACCTTATATTTCTTCACTAAAGTTATCAGAGAAATGATTGCATGCCGTTTAAACTCAATAGGCTAAGACCACACTATAGCCATCTATAGGGGACGCATGCTGTGTAAACTGGGTTAGAAGGAACATTTCGGCTTTTGTTTTTCCTTAAAGCATGTTACGATCTAATAGTAAAAGACAGCTCTTTCTACAAAATAAATCGGGCTTGTTCCGAATTCATTGTCAGATCAGCTTCCTCTGAAGACAGATTAGTGCTGCTGGCAGACATGCTGTAATTCCATTAGAGCAAATGTCCCTGCACGGTGTTTCCTGTTCAGTGTTTGACTCAGCAAGCTGGTTTCCTACACAAATTCCTTTCTATAACGTGGCGTTTCAGCCACCTGAATCATCAGACAAATCCGCTGTTGTCTTCTAATTTCATCTTCTAAGATGAAATTTTTAAAAAATGTTTGAATGAAGAATATGTGCATTAAAAGTATATTGTATAAGATTTGCAAGAATTTCATGCAGATTCCCTCATAGTTTCCCATAATCAAGTAATAGATTCCCATAATCCTCATAGTACTCTGTCAACAGTCCCGTGTTAATGCTGTAGTCTGGCTCAAACTAACATGCATTTGAACACTTTTTAAAACAGTATTAGACAACTGTTTGAAGAAAGATGGAGTCCTTATTTCAACAGGCAATTTTCCAATCACATTATTTTCAGCTTTTTAGGTTTTTAGCACTTTACCGTGACATTTTCAGCTAAAAAAAACAAAACTTTTTACCCAAAGCATGCTGATTCTGTTCTCTGAAGTTAAATTTCTCTATCATACAAATATGAGGATATCTACATATATTTAACTTTTTAAATGTCTTGCTTTTGTGAAAAAACAACAACTTTTGAGCTGCCCTTCATTTAAGCAAGGATTGTTATGTTTTGATGTAACTTTTCCATAAAATCCGTCCTCATTCTGCTAATGATATTTGTGGATAGCCCTTTAAATAGTAGTCTAGCATAAAGACTTACAATAAACATTCCATTTTTATTTAATTGATAATGAAAAAGTTACTTCCTTTTAGGTTTAGGGTAGACTTATTTTACCACTTCTATACAGATTTATGAAAAAGTCAGCTGAATCTGGTATATTAATCTGAAAATTGCAAATATTAAATGAATCCCATGGAGCTCTATTAATTAAATGGACCAAGTAAGTCCTTGGAGCCAAAAACTTGGCAGATTTATTGTAAGAGAAAGTTTGGACAGAGAAAAGATTTTGTGCACAAAATGTTTAGTAGTGGAAGAACAGGATGAGGCTTAAGGGAAAACAACTCGCTTTAGAAAATTGGTTTTCATCTAACAATGTTGTAATTCCAATCCATTGCAGGAGACCTGGAGACGGGCCGCACAACCTAGCATTATCATCAAACAGGACCTCAGAATTATAAGGCCAGTTCGGAAAAATAAAATAAAATAAAATAAAGAAAAAACAGTGGAAAGTAGAAACTTGTCAGTGGATTTTTACCTTTTTGATTTTTCTGCTCTGTTCTCATGTATTGAGCTACATTTCCAGGAAAATCCTTGCGAACCGCGGTAATGTGTCTGCTTCAATTACTTCCCAGATTAAGAAGTTGAAATAGATTTTTCTTTGCACGTTGCTAACACAATAGTCAGCTGAAGAGAAACACAAAACATGGCATATGTAGTATTAAAAACCTAATGATGTTAGATAATTATACACAATACACAAGGGTCATTTTAGTGCAGATTGTGTGTTTTCAATTTAGATACAAACTACATTAAGCTCATAATGCAAAAGGGACTTATTATGAACGATTTTTCCATTATGTTAGCATTCCTTTCACTTTACAACACCCTAAGGTTTTTCCTACAGCTGCAGCCTGTCAAATTTGTACCCAGTCTGTTTTTTTTTGTTTTTTTCCTGGTGCAAACTGGGAATACATGCAATACGGTTACTAAGCAGGTTACACAAACATATTCTTACAGCAGGATAGGTTCCAGTCAGTTCTGCAGTTAGGGTGACTTCAAGTCTAACGTGAAATTACATTAGGTGTTATATTGAGCTCCTCATTCTGTGCCTGGCAAAAAATTAATTCTTCTTGGCCAAGTGGACTTTTTGTCAGTTTTTAAAAAAAAGACAAATTTCAATCTATTTTTCAGGGAATTGTACAACCAAAGCAACAATGGCTCATAGTTAATAAGTTTAACTGAATGTTTGATGTTCTGAAATATTTCTTACAAATAAAATAATTTCAAATTCAAAAATACTCAGAAAAACCAAAGGGAACTTAAATTATAATCATTAAAAAACCTACAAATAAAGCCCTAAAAAAGTCCACATTTAGCTACAAATTCAGGTGCAAAGTTTCCTCTAGCTTTGCCCACCGAGGGGCAGAAATGTATTCTTTATGAATTAACTCAACTTCATTAACATTAAGGTCTGTGTACATAAATTTTTAAGTCTTGCCAATGGTTTCTAATTGGATTTACATTTGCACTTTGATTGTGCCATTCAAAAACATGGATATTGTTATAGACCATTCAGTATTGCTCTGGCTGTATGTTTATCGTTGTTCTTCAGCTAGAAGGTGAACCTCCAGCTCAGAGTCGAGTCTTCTGCAGGTTGTTGTCTTGAGATTTGCCCCGTCTGTAACTCTGTCTGCGCTCCCATTTTCTCTGGCCACCCTCCCCGTCCCATACCTACAACGTAACACGCTACCACCACGTGTCATGGTGTGTCAAATTTGTACCCAGTCTGTTTTTTTTTTGTTTTTTTCCTGGTGCAAACTGGGAATACATGCAATACGGTTACTAAGCAGGTTACACAAACCTGCTTAGTAACCTTCAAAGTGACTTTTGAAGACAATTTGTCTTTCTGAATTTTCTGTATAGTTATGAGAATGAAGAAAAATGCAAATGCATGCCACACTTTTCAGCTCTTATTTGTAAAAAAAAAAAATAATAAAAAATCTCCTTTTCAAGTACTCACTACTTTGTGTTGCTCTATCCCGCAAAACCCAAAAGCACTCAAGTGTGGTTGTGACGTGATGAAATGTGAAATTCCAAAGGAATTAACAGAAAATTAAAAAAATTTCTGTTGATGCCGAACTGCTCTCGTTCACCACAGCTCACTTTCATTTAGAATATGATCATCCTTGGGTGGAAGTTGGGTGGAAAGCAACAACAACAACAGAAACAAAACGTGCAAATCTCACATTCAATGTAAATTGGCGGCACGGTTCTGTTTTTGTGGATCCAAATGAACCAGAGTGGAAGCATCAATTCCCCAACATGCCTCAGAGACATCTGGTTCCCTGCAGGCTTTGTGTCAGAGCCACACTTCCTGTCAGGTGCATTTTCCTTTGTGTTTAAGACAGCGGAGCAGAGTACTGCAGTGTAGAGGAGATCGATCCAACCCGGGAAGTGTTGTCTCTGCCACTGCATGACACGAGGTTCTAACTCAAAAGGATAGGTCACCCAGGTGGAGTCAGGCACCTGTGTTCATTAAGTGTGTGTGTGCGCGTTTGTACATGTACAGATTTTTGCAAAAATACTATTCTGTCACAAATTTTCACAGCAAAATGTCACTAAATACAAAAAAAAAAAACATACAGAGGAAGAAAATATACAAATACTGTTTGGTGTGTATTTGAGTGAATGACATCAGGAGCTCAAGAATCAATCTAATCAGTAGTTGCTTTGGTGGACAATGCTATGTTTGATAGTCTGATCATTTCTGAAGCATTTTAGTTGCATTTGAAGCCTTTTGTTCACACCCGATAATCATGTAGACCCAGTTCAGACAGGGCCGTCACATTCTGCTGGTTCATTATTTTCACAACACAGTTTGTCAGATGAACCGGACATTTGGAATGACAAATCCCTTTCTTGTACTTTAGTGGTGGTGCGAATGCCAAGGATGGAATCTGAATCATTACGACAAGGAAACATGTTTTGGGGTTTTTTTTTTTCTTTTTCTTCATATTTGTGCTGCTCTGCTGTACTGGTGATTCCCAAAGTCTCCATTTTAAGACTTATTAGTTTGAGGGCTTTCACCTCATTGTTATTCCCCATCTGATTGCCACAAGCGATTTCTCAGGGCTCTCTTGCTACAAGTGTATTTGTCTCAGTTGTGTTTAGCCACATGAGCTGCATGAGCCCCGTGTTTTTAGACGGACCAGATGTCGCCTCTTTGATCCAGAAGATCCTTTAAGCTGGAGTTCAGTTCGAGAGAGCAGGTGTGAATGCGCCTTTAGGGTGTTTTCACACCTGATAAACTGGTAGACTCTGATCAGTTGGGGACTAGAAAGGCATCATTTGTTACATTTTCAGCTGGTGGTGTTCACATTCACACTGCACTGTCAAAAGAACCAAACACTTTGAAAAACCTGTTCACCCCTTGGCTTGTGGTGGCGGTGCGGCAAGAACTACTCAAGGAGACGGCACAAAAAAAACCCTCTGGACAAGACAGCTTCAAAAGGACTATGAGCCATTTTTCCCTCTAGTGTGAGACTCACACGTTTGATTTGGTTGCATTTAACCAGAAGTCACACCTTCCTTAGAGAACTGGACTTTTTAGACAAACAAGTTAGAGTCCTATTAAAGTGGAATAAACAGGGCTGATGTGAATGCACGTTTAGTATCAAGAGGTCCAATCTTACATGCTGGAGCAAAACTTACTCAGAATACAAGTAAATGGCATTGAAGGAGGCATTTGGTTAAAACGTGTAAATTGAAAAGAAAGTAAAAGAAAACAGGTGGGAGCTTGTCTTCTTTTTGCAGGTTGGCTCATCTTCCTTAGACCTTCTGTGATGTCACCAGAGGAATGTAAGCATAAAAACCAGCTTTTGGGAGGAGACCAAAAGCTGGTTTGAATAAAACTTTACAACAAAGTAGGAAAATTGAAAAACTGAATTTGGAATGTTGTCTCTGTATGTACATAGAGAAAAAAAAAAGTATATATAATTTTTTGGGGGAAGAAAAAAAAACTGTCTTGCAGCTTTAACGTCTGTTTTCAAAACCTATAAACGAATCAAATTGTGAATAGGCTCGTGTTTATAAAGGATTATGTTCTATAGGGAATATTTCTTGGAAGCAGCATCATCCTACGATCCAGTGATTCTGTACCTTGTTAATGAGAAAAATGAGAGTAAGAAATTAACAAGCCCACTTGTCATTTCTCTCTCTTTGAGTAGCAGTGCATAAAATAAGAAACTTATTTTTTTACATATGTTTAATAATCTAAGTATTCTTCATTATTTTTATTATTAGTGTGCTTGTTCTATAAAATCAACTCCGTAAAGATGAACAAACCTATTTCAGCATAAAATTACAGCAGAGAAGAGAATATGGCATCATAATATGGAATCAGCTTGTAAATAAATACCACAGCTCTCTCCACGACAGTATAGTGCTGTAATTTCTTGACGGCTGCATGAGTGAGCTTAACAGAAAACCAGTGAAGGCCACACAGAACTGTGCGATTTGTCTTTCCCTGTGGGCTTGCTATATCCAGATTAAGGCAGAGTTCACAGGGAGGCGACAGGGCCCCAGCACCCACATCCAATCAGACGGTTCCCTGAGGGGAACCATGTGCCGCACACACATGTGGCCCCAGCCTCACAGCGTGACACCGCGGCGTCCTCCAGGAGTCCTCCACGAGGATCAGGAGACGCTGCGAGGGAGAGAGCCACACACAGCGCGAAGACACCGCGATGTATTCAAAGATTAGGCCGCCTGCTCACAAACACTGGCAAAACATTTCCCGGTTTTCGTCAGGTTCTCTCGCCGAGGAATGAACACAACACGATGAAAAGCAGCGGAGGAGGGAGGGAGCGTGTTCGTCTGTTGTTGCCTGCCTTTTTGTAGTCTGACACTTTCCAAGGCTCTCCCTCCTTCTTTTCAAAAGCTTTTCTGAAAGTCTATTTCTAAGATGTCTTACTTCATCTCTGCTTATTTTTTGTAACAGCTCAATAAAGTGTATATACCGATGTCCATGTAGAGTGCAGTGAGTGTCTGATGAGGCTGTTTTTGGTCAACAGCAATGCACAATTAGGGTTCATCTCCTCCCCCCTAATAAGTAGATACAAAGTGTATAATACGCACCTATCAATATGAAGCTTTTCAGAAACATCAATAGTCTTTTTGCTTGCACTGGTGTGAGATTTTTATTTATTTTTTTATTTTGTAACTGTGCTTTAATCAAAGTCTAAATCGAAGAGTTTGCCTCTACAGCCTCAAGAGGAATCCTCATTCAAACAGCCCAGGCCTGTTTACTGTTCGCAGTGCCTGGTAAAAGTATTTAAACATCTTTAATTTTTTCCACATCATCTCATATTACAACCAGAAACTTAAGTCATTTGGGGGATTTTATGCAATAGACCAACACAAAATAATGCCTGTTTGTGGAGTAGAAGAAAAGGGACACTTGGTTAGAAAATATTTTTTGCCAATAAAAATTTGAGAAGGTCTGAGTGCATTTGTATTCATCTCCCATATTTTTTGTACAGTTTCTTCTCACTTTGTTTACAACTGATGGGCTGCATCTCTGCCAGTTTTGCACATCTAGAAAATAGTTGTTTTTTTTTCCGCTGTTCTTTGCAAAATGCCTCGAGCCTCAGTGAGATTGAACAGAGAATTTACAATTTGGGCATAAAATCTCTACAGCATTTAGATCTGGATGCTGAATGGGTCATTGCCCTGCTGGCAGTTGATCTCAAATCTCAAGCCTAGATGTGCTTTTCTGAAAAGCGTCCCCCACATCATGCTCCTGCCACTGCCATGTTTCACAGACAGAATGGTGTGTTTGGAGGTTTGTGAAGTGGCAGGCCAAAAAACCTGGCTTTCTGATCAGAAAGTCTTCTTCTTTATGTTCCCCACATTCCCTTCATGGCTTAGTGCAAACTGTAGATGGGATTCCCCATGTGTTTTTTTTTTTCTTTTTTTAACCTTACCTGGCTTTGAACTTCTACACAAGTTTCCTCCTGATCTGTCTGGTGTGTTGAGGCTTGTCAAAGTAAAGGGGGCTGAATACAAAATCATGTTACATTTTCATTTTTGCTTGTTTTGAACGTGCATAAAAAGCATATTCTATTGATAGAATTTGAAAATAGAGTAAAAATGTGCACACCTGCATTTTTAGAAGGATATAAAATTACTGCAAAACAATAAAAAAAATTATGAATCTTTTTTTCCCCACATCATTGCTATGCACAAGTTTGTGTCTATTTCACATCAAATTTCAATGATATACGGAAGTTTATGGTTAGGTGCCAATTTGCATTTGTCATTATTTTTTATTTCTTTTGTAAGACAAGGTCAACTGGTGCTCAACTATTGTGATCAATTGTGGGATCGATTCCAGAATATTTGTCCATTCAGATATTATGTACAAATCTACAGACTGTATTACAGTTTATTAAAAAAAAAAAAAAAGCTCACACAATGACACTCAGCTGCGGAAAAGCAAATGATCCAGCAACAGTCCCAGAGCTGTCGTGCTTAATCCTGGGATGAATGAATCCCGCTGTGCTACTATTTTGCTCTCATCTTCCTTCCTGGCCCTCCAGAACCAAAGTGGGACCGAAGCTTGTATTTCCACCGACTGAAGAGGGGACAGACAAAGGCTTGTGAAAAAAAATGCTTTAATAAATGCTATAGGAAAGGTAGGGAGGGGGGAGATTGCAGGGGGAATGGTAACCTTTTCCAGTTGCTGATTTAGTATTCATAATTAATGACCTTTTGTCCACCTGAGCGAAGCTTATTGCCAGGAGCCCCCTTCGTGTTTGTGTCTTCCAGAAGCCGGGGGCAGATGCTGCGGCCTTGTTGACTGATTGATTCCTACGCTTTATATGCGTCTTTCACACAGATACTGTTTAATTTGTCCCGCAGAGTCCACACGCTGTGCAAAGAAGAGTATGAAGGCTGTGTGCGGGGCATTAAAAGATCAGAACGGCACGCCAGACACAAATTAGGGGTCACGCAAGCACGTTTGGTCGTTTGGCATTTGCATTGTCTGTCTTTGCCTGACAGCAGAGAGGACGGGCGCTACAAGGACGTCGTCGGCAGAAGGGGGAGGAACGCGCCTCTCCTCGGCAACCCCTGCTGCATTTGCTACTTTCTACCTCATCAACAAGGACTTTCATGTTAATTGATCTTAAAGAGCAGCCATGCATGCGGTGCATTGTGATCAGGAGGCTGCGTGTGTTTGTGAGTTCGAGACAACCTGGCTAAATGTGCTCAGTCAGGCTCGATATTTAATTCACAACACCCACACCGGGCAATCACTCCCACACGGTGAGAAACACACTCCCGACAAAGAAGATTCCAACTTACAGTACATCTGATTTTTTTACCCCTACACCCGTATGTTTATCTAGCGATCCTGGCCATCAGTGTGCTTTTCTTTTGTCTGTCTGCTGCCATTTATCTGTCATTATCAGGAAAAAAACTAAAGTAATACCTACCTCCTCTCTTCGACCGGCAAAGCGCAACTCATCACTTAGTCGAAAACAGAGGTGTCACCTCAATTTCACCATTATTTCTTTTGTTGGTCTTTTTCTGCTCGGAGACTAAAAAGCATGTCTCCGTTTCAGCTCTTTGTGTAACCAGACGTCAGAGTACTGCGTTGTAATCGTCCGCTCTCCTTTCTGCCTATAAACATTGTATTGATTCTACATTTTATTTTAAGAATAAAATTCTCAAAAGTGTTTATTACAGCATCTTTGCATCAGTGACTAATACAAACACCTTTTTCTGTAGCTACGGCTGCAATGATATAAATATTTATTTCACATATAATATTGGATTCAAACACTTGTCTTGACACATCATAACACATCAGAAACATTTGATCTAAACCAGTGGCTCTCGAGCTTTTCGTTACAAATACCTCCTCGATATTTTTTTCCAATCGCCACTATGGTCATAAGAGGCATGTACTCTTTCAGGTCAACGTATCATAAAATACATAAACAGAATAATCTGAACCACTGCTACAAGTTGATTAATCTTTTGAGTGCAACAAAAAGCAGCCCAAGTATCATCCAAGGTACTTGTTGCCCAGTTTAAACCTTGTTTCTACACTATGGCATCGTAGCTTTTGCAGAATTTAGATAAGGTAATTTTTCCAGGATTTTCTTGTATTTTGCTCCATTTATTTTGACAAATCAGAATCAGCTTTATTCAGCTAGTTTGTGCGCACAAACAGAGAATATGCATTTGGTTCTACTTGACTCTCAATAAAGATGTTTTTTGTATAAGTAAGTAAAAAGATTTGTTGGGATTTTTTTTAAAATGGGGTTTCTTTGTATATATATATAATGTGTTTACACAAAAAGAAGACAAGGTTGGAATAGTGCAACAAAACAGCTAAGTATCATCTACAATGAACAAAGAAACGTGCCATCATCTCACCACCACCATATTGTTCAGAGTGATGATGAACAGTTATTATTCTCCCACATATGTTCCATTTTGGGTTTTTTATCTGCTCAGAGCACCTTCAACAAAACGAACATGTTTTAGGGAGGGTTTTTCTCTAGGCAACATTTACATCTTAGTCCACATCTCAGTGTTAAGACTGGTGTTGGAATGGAAACCACGTGTGCTCACGCTCCCCTGTCGGCTCTGCTGTCTGTCCCACAGCAATTAATGCAACTGTGTAGTCAGGAACCTATTGCCCCAAAATGGCTTCCTGAGAGGAGCGGAGGTGTTGCATCATCCTGACATTAAGGTCAAGTCCTTAGAGTATCATCAGACTGCACCAACAAAGCCAGATGTCAGAGTTCATCTCCCATCATGACCTCTGTGGAATTGATCTGCTGTAGTGGAAATAGGATTTTGATCCTACGTGATTCTGACTGCTGTTGGACTTTGTAGTCGTTTTGTGCCTCCAGTTACTGGCTGGATGATTCATGATGTCACATGAATCCACAACTAGGATCTTGGTTAATTTTGCATCAAATTTCTCAGTCTGGAAACCTGCCGAAGCAGCGTTTTTGTTTTGTTTGTTTTTTTTCCCATTTCGGTGGGCAGCATAATTGAGCATCTTCACAATGTTGTCGTGACGCTGCTGGTTGTCAAGAGACTTGTGTTTCCAGGGCAGCCAGTCAGTCCAGGATTCAAACTGTCAGCATGCCTGATCTGTGCAGCAGTCGGCATTCACCTGGAGCAGAGATGGCTACCCATGTCAAATGTCACAGCGCTAATCTATTTCCAATGCAGACCAGGTGTAACTGCAGCTCATTTCACCAACAGATGAGGTTTTTAAAGACACTCAGCAGTTCACAAATCTAGAGAGTTGCAGGTCAAAGCGGTGTTCTGTCACAGTGTTGACGTTGCTCTCATTTAGCCTCGTTTGCTCCTTAATGAAGGTAATACACCTCTTCAAGTGTCAAAAATGTTTATTAGCTTTCTGATTGTCCGTTTGTCACATAAATAGATATAAAAATAAACAAAAAAAACGCTATCTCAGCTTTGCCATGTCTGTGGTTCTCTTTACCTCATGCAGTGCCTAGAAAAAAATGTCAAAACCCATAAACTCAGTAAAGAATTTTGTTATTTAATTTGGTAGAAAGACCCGAAGTGGAAGGAAAGAAATGGTTTTCATATTTCTTTTATAGGTAAATACCTTGAAAAGTGTGGAACGAATTAGTATTCTGACACCCTAAAATAAAATCCAGTGCCTCCAGTTGGCTTCGAAAGACATCCCAAGCTAATGGTGGTGGCAGCATCATGCAGGGTGGGCTCTTCAGAAGACACCTAATTAGTAAAGAGAGTAATTATTTATTCTGTAAAATGCATCAAATGTTTCCTTAGAGAACATTTGCAAACAAACAGCTGGGTTAGTTTATTAAATAATATAATAAGCAATGAATGTCTCAGAGATCTCTGTTCAATCCATCATCACAAAGAATAGTATAGCATAACCCAAGACATGGCCTTCTTGCATTGCAAGGTGAGCATTATTTTTGAGGATAAGCCAAGAAGCTGGAGGAGCTGCAGTGATCCCTAGCTCAGGTGTAAAAGCCTATTACATGATAATTATTATTAAAAACTTTAACTTAATAGCATACAAACAAAATGTTGTGTGCGGAGAAAATCTAACACTGCAGACGACTGCGACCACATAATTCCCACAGTGAAATATGGTAGTGGCAACAGCATGTTTTTTTCAGCACGTACAATACAAGGATGTTTGTCGGAATTGATTGGAAGATAGATGAAGATGAAGACAAGAAAATGATGAAGGATAACCTGTTAATGTCCACAAAACACTTGAAACTGAGGCAGAGGTTCATTTTCCAGCTATACGCTCCAAAACACACAACCAGATACAAAATCACAGTTTAGATTAAACCACGTTCATGTGTTTAATTGCCCGGTCAGTCGAGATCTGAATCCAATTTTTTTCAAAAACTTGATTGTTGATGTCCACAGAACTACTTCCTTACTAATTTCACTGAGCTTAAGATTTTATTTTTTTCATTTTTTTAAAGAAAAGCTGGCAACATTTCAGCATCTAAATTTATATAGTTGGAATGACATGTTGCTCTACAAGGTTTCCAGTTGAAGCTTTCAGATTTTCATTTCAAAACCATGTGTTATTCTGGTCCCACTTCAAAAATATCTGCTAGTTTTTGTACGTAAAACGCCACTAAAACACATTCAGGCTTGAAGTTATGTCACAAGGTCAAACATTTCAAATGTTATACTTTTGCAAGGTAATATATCGAGAACATTGGGAATGGATGTGGATTTTACTATCAAACCGTAACGAACTGAGGTTGATTTTCATAGGACAGGACGCCCAAATTTTAAATTATGGAAGAAGATAATTGCTTGGGACATCCATGCCCCCAAAGTGACAGAAAAGCACCACTCAAGTTAAAAAGAACTCTTCTGCCCTTCTATAAACTTTCTCAGCGTTTAGTCATGAGCCTGCCATTTCCTTACCCCTTTGTGCTCTCTCCCTCCTAAATTACTGGAAGGTGATATACAGCCTGGATATCCCAAGGCTAAAGGAGATTTAGAACTTCGTCCCACATGAAGGAGAGGTGAGAAAAGACATTACTATGCAGAATAGGTAATATTGAAAATGCCCGAGCACTTTAGGGTGGCCTGTGCAGATTATCAATCTATTTGTGTAACTTGGCTACCCAGAATTTCATTTCCCTTTTCATTTATTTGCCTTGCTGCGGCCGTTTACAGTGCTGAAACTGAAAATTGAAGCCATGACGAGCAACCAGGCAATATTCCAGGGGAAAATAGGCCTCCCCTGCTGTTTGATTGCAAAGGTTCATTTGGAGGGACGGGGCGGGGGTGGGGATGAAGTGACCTCTTTTTGATGAGCTCAGAGGAATGTTTGGAGAAGTGCAGGGAGTCCATGCATGATCATCTACACCTTGTTAACAAAGCCTACACTAAATTCATAGGACTTTTTCCCCCCTCTCTCTCTGAAGAGCAACACCGGTTTGTGCATTTGAATTAAGAACCAAGGACAGAGGCAAACTGTACTCACCACTGCTTGATAGTAGCTTCAGAACCATAGACAGAGTCTTATCCCTGCAGGATTTCTCCAGTTGAGAGCTGATTACACTGGACAAAATCTAACAAAACACGCACCGGTTAAATTATTCAACGTGATCTCACCGATTGCGGCAGTAATTCGTACGTGGGAAAAAAAATAAAATCGATGAGCAGGTTTTAAGATCGCCGTGTCCTTATTAAATGATGCAATTGATTTCCATGATCCTCCACAGAGTCAGATTATACCCAAACAGACTGACAAGAGTACAGTTTGGAGAGCAAAAAAGCCCTCTGTTACTTGTCTCGCTCGTTAATTTTGAGTTATTAATATCAGTCCGATGGGCTCGCCCGATCAAAGCCGCCGCGTGACCTCGCAGGCGGGTCGTGTCACGAGCCAGCCGTTGAGGGAGCCATCACGGAGAGCATATCTTACATAATCATCATGGCAGTACCCACTGAACATAATTACAATGATTTGTGCCCTCTCGTTTTTTTTCTCTTGTATTAAAAATTATTGCTGGAGGTAAGTCAGGCGTGAGCGCCGGGCGGGACCGCTGAGCTGAACGGAGTGTGGCCCCCGGGGAGGGCTGAAAGGACAGAGCGGAGCATGGTGTCATGCCTAAAGAAAAGCCAAGCTCCGTACAGTTCCCCCTACCCGGACCCTCAGCGACTCCCACACCCCCAACCCAACCAGTAAAAGTGTTCGGGCTCAATCATGGCATGAGAATGGGATGACTTTACTGGGCCATTTAGCTGGCAGAAGAGCAAAAAGAGAACAGGGGCACTGTGATACCCATCAGTCTTTTGTAAGCTAATGGGTCACTAATGTCTTAGTGGTGTCTGGTGGTATGATGGGCCAAATATTCCTGGGAAAAGTAACATAATTCAACAGAGTTTCTTTAATTTGGCACATTTTGTGTAATGATATGGTCATCCACATGGCTTTTCTCATTTGGATGACCACATGAGAAAATAAACTATTGGATTTTGAGCAGCTGCAATAAGACAAATATATTCTATTTGCCATAGAAACATTGAAAGTTCAACAGCTTAAAATGGGTAGATTATACTAAGTTTCCAAAATGTACTTCTTCTACTCTGATTCTAACTAAATGATGCTAGGTTCTCAATGTTTTTTGCTATAATCTGATTTCACACACATGTAATGGCCTATTTGTGATTTTATGTTCTATCAATCAAACTCAACTCCAACAATTAATGGTTTATGCATGTATTTAAAATTCAATCAATCAATTAATCAAATGAATTTAATTAGGAAAATTAATTTCCTCATTTAATCAATGAAGAAATTATGTTGCTTGATAAAATTTTTTACAACCTATAAACTCAGATAAATTTATGGTTTAACACATTAAGTGACTCATGTCTAATGGACGCCGATGCCTCAGCTGCGTCCTCCGTGGCAAAATGACTAGCAGGCAAAAAAGAATTACTTTTATACATAATCACAAAAATGGATCCTCTGTTCCTTTTAGGAGTTAGAGGACGGTGAACTGGCTCTCTCGGGAAATGAAACAGAGTTCCCAAACATGCAGACGAAACGATAGCTCTATTACAGAGTCAAAATAAAACACAGAAGGCTACCTGATCCCAAGCTAGTGGGCATTTACAATGTTGGTCTTTGATATGGAAAATATGGCGGCTTTCTGCACAGGGTGGCATGACGGTGCCACGAGGCCAAAAAAAGGCATTTGCCTGTTGTGCACCATCTGGGCTCTTCATTGCTTGCTTGCATGTCCAGTCCATGTGAACAGACACATAGGATAAACACTGGGAGGAGATATAGCTGTTTTCTGTGCATGGCATAGAAACTGGCACACTTTATTCACACACCTTATGATTCGGCACTAGATTAAAGAGGCTATTTCAGTGTTTTTGAGGAAGTCTGGGCTGATTTGACCTTAGATCAACATTTAGGATCATCTATTTTATAGAATCAAACATGGAGAACCAACATCTAGTTTTATCAAATCATGAATCCCGAGAATCCCCTACTAGTTTATAAAGTCTTATTCTTACTAAACATGAGGAATCAATATCCGTATAGTTCTATACTTTTTTATTTTATTTTATTTTGTCTGTATGTCCTCTAACGTGAAGCCCTTTGAACTGCCTTATTGCTGAAAGTGTGCTATATAAATCAAATTATCTTACCCTACCTTGTCTGGCTAAAATAATCCATCTAATCTATCTAGTTTCTTATCCTGTGATAAATTAGAAAATAAAAGTGACATTCTGCAGAAGCGGCTTTGTTGCGGAAAACAGATCTCACCTCCACTGTGGTAGTGGAAGAAAAATACCTTTTTGTCTCGGTTAACAACGAATGGTCTGTACATACAGTTCCACCACAGAACTGTATGTACTCTTCCATTATTTTAAATGGAAGAGTGTGAATAACACATTCATATAAATCTACATTTATCACTTCATCTTCATCACTCCATTAAAACTTCCATTTGTTCCCTCTTGTTCTTGTGGGATTCCTCTCCTTCCTCCATGTGGCCCCTCTGTACGCCACTCGGCGGTGCTCACAGACTTCCTCTTTCGGGAGAGAAAAAAAATCAAGCCGTCTACAGTCAACATGACTCTAGATGCTGGATCTAATAACTCGTCATCTAACCAGCGAGGCGAACAATAACAACACTCTGTGTTTCTTCTGGACTTGAAACGAGCTGTAGGACGAATTGTCACACACCGTTTTCCTCCAAAGGAAGCAAATATGTTGGCTTCGGCTGGCGGAGCTACGTTTCAGCACCGCGGAGCTGTCCGTCGGCCAATGGAGAAGCGGGGAGGCAGCGGCTCTCTCTGCCGCTGGAGGAGGAAATTGAGCAAGAACGACGCGAAAGAATGTGAACTTAAACGCAACCACTTTAAAACACAATCTATATGTTTCATAGCTTATGTCTGGTGGGATGGAAACATGAGCAAAACAGTGTTGTTCCTCAGATGAGACGCATTTCTCAGTCGGTCTCACTGTGTAACTTGAAGTTGGTGCGCGAGCCGCTATTTGCTCTGGGTTGGAGCACAAAGGACCGTATTCTCTATATTTCTCTATTTATAGACCCTCTTCCCTCCATGGAATGTACCACTGGCTCTTCGCATAAGGAAGAGGGGGAGAGAAAACGGTTCGGTTTATAAATAGTGAGCTTAAAGCGCCCCCCCATTTCACTCGAAACTCCCCGCCGCCCTGGCAAGCATTGAGCAGGTCCTGTCCGTTTAAACCGAGAAGACACCCATACCAAGTCCTCAATGCAAAAAAAAATTAATAAATAAAAGGGTGCCAAGAAGCTGGGACGGAGGAACGTGGGTGTAAATAGACAGTGAACGCTGCTGCTCTCTCTCTCTCCTGCTCTCCTATTTCTCTCTCTCTCTCTCTCCCCCCCTCTTCTTTCCTCTCTTTCTTTCTCTCTTTTATGAAATCAATGAACGAGTTATTGGGTAAGACATAAATACAAGGAATCAAAGCCTCCATCGGGACCAACTGGCACTGCGCGCCTTTTTTTATTTTTGATATGAGTCTTCGCCGCACGCTACATGTGTTTTCCAATCATTGTAAATACTGGCTTTGATAGGACGAGAGCGGACCCTCTCTGGCACGACTTGGTCTCGGAACCCAAATTTTCTTTTTTTTTTTCTTTTTCTTTTTTTTTTTTTTATATTATTATTTTTTTCTTTTTCCTCTTCTTCTTCTTCAAAAAAGAGAGAAAACGATTCCCCGCCCGTCGCCGTCTGCCGCCGTCGTCCTGTACCTCTACCCAACTCTCACCGCGGCAGGTCCGAAGATGGCAACTTTAACCAACGGGCAGGTGGACGGCGCGGTGCACGGTGTCGTGTCCGCCAGCACGAACGGGCTCGTGAACGGATTAAGCCACAGCCCGGCGGGATGCCCGGCCACCATACCCATGAAGGACCACGATGCCATCAAACTCTTCATCGGCCAGATCCCCCGCAACCTGGACGAGAAGGACCTCCGGCCCCTCTTCGAGGAGTTCGGCAAGATTTACGAGCTCACTGTGTTGAAGGACCGCTTCACGGGCATGCACAAAGGTGGGTCTAACTCCCTCCGGTCCCCCCCGAAGGCTCCGGCGAGGAATCTGGCACACATGACGCACGGATGGGGGACGATTAGTGCGCGAATGTTGGGCAAATTTTGAGACGCCTGAATGAATTTTTTGGGGATTGGGGGGTTTAGTTTTTTTTTGTTTGTTTTTTTGGCGGCAGATGACAGATCTTTTTTCGACCTGGCGCTGGTCTTCAGAGTCACCTTATTGTGCGGAAACATCACGAGAGTGGCCCGAAGAGGGAGTCACGACAGCAAGCGTTATAGAGAGAGTGGATTATGTTTGATTAGCAGAACAGTACGCTCTGCTGCCTGTTACACTATCGGTGTGTGTGAGTGCGTGTGAAAAGGGGGGGGGGGGGGGGGGGAGGGGGCGCGTGGGGGGTGGTGGACGGGTTCACGTGCGTATGAACGTGCAACAGCATTGAGAGTGGGCCCATGAATATACAACTGTGGAAAAAAATTAAGAGACAACTGTACACTTTGCTTTGTTTATTTCATTGCATTACTGAGTACTATTTTCATCTTTAGTCTGTGAACTACTGATAGCATTTTCTTCAAAATCCAAATAGAATATATTACACAGTCATTTTGAGGTTTTGTTTGCAGAAAATTACAACCAAAAGTGAGAAAAGGCTGTCTTTAGACCTGAGTGAGAACAACAGCCAGTGGTGTTTGAACAACGCTGTTTCCATTTAGGAAGAGATTCTACTCAATCCATCTCTGGGTGAAAACACCTGCTTTTCAGTCACAGCTTCAATGCCTTGACTCATACATGATTATCTAAACCCAGTCATGTTTTGTTTACATCATCTAAGGACTCTGATGAGTTTATTTAACTTTACCCCATTTAGGTTTTGGTCGTACAATTTAGACCACAAATAAAAAGCTGCACCTTCAGAACAGCAAATATTTCATGATCGGTTATTAAGTCCTTTAATTTTGATGCCAGAGAAAGTGCCGAAGAGACCGATGCTTTCTCCAACTGTGTGGTGAATGAAGTAATGCTGCACACTGCAGATCAGTTGTCTGAAAGAGCTACTACGTTTTTCTCTCACTTACTACAAACACGAGTTTGTCTATTTGGAAATATTTCTGTTTCTGAAAAACATGGACAGCTGTTTTGTTTAAATTAAGAGTATCAGCTAGGGATGCATGATGAGCTACAGGTTACATGGTGAAGATGTTATGTTTTTATCATAATGGCAATACAAGTAATGATAAAAAAAAGTATTCACAAATTCATCAGGCTTTTAGGTTATGAATATATTGTGTAGAATGAGAGTCTTACAAAAAGAAAAAAAGCTTCTCAAAATGATTGTTTTTGAGAGTAAAAAAAAAAACTACATGGCAATTGTCCAACCCTAGTGTCACCTCTAACTGTTATAAAATTACACTTAAGACGTTTTGATGCTGTATGTCTAAAAAATAGTGACAGCAAATCTGCTACTGGAGCTGATAGCCTGACTAATGGACCAGTTATGGTCATGTTTGTATCTAACTCTACACCTAGCAGAGTGGCAAAAAGGAGTTATTTTGTGCATAACAAGCTCTTTAGTAAGTTTAGAACGTTTTTGCCTAAGTTTGTGTAGGAAAATCCAAATAGCAATAATTTTAACTGATTACTACGTTGTATTATTTTATTAAATATGAAAAAATAATTGTCTGTCTTAAATATAAGCTGCTAGATAATGGTATACATTTTGTATAAAAATATGTTTATATTTTTATTCAAGGTTATAATGAAGTGAGACTATTTACTGGGTTATTCCTAGTTTTAGCTTTAAACCTTTTCCAATCAGCAAACAGAGACTGGAATGTAATGCCATGTTCTAACTTCTCACTTTTTGTCATATATGTAGAGATCCTGGTTTCAAAACAATTCATATTGGTTTCTTTATTTTTTAGGGAAGGTGGGATTTCTCTTTCAGTTGTGAGAAGTAAAGATAGACATTTATTAAAGTAGTTTTTCCTCTAAAAACAGAAATCACAGGTGTAATAGTTACTATTCCTGATCCTTTTTAATAATAAAATTTTCAGCTATAATCATTTTTGGCATCAAATACATAATTAGATTTAGTGCAACAGTGATTCATGGCCTTTTCAGGAGTGACGTAACAGTAGTGGTTCACAAAGTTTGGGTCCGGTCTCCATGTTGGGTCATAAATCAGTAGGTTAATGAAATCATCTACAGAAATCAAATTGACCAACAAAAACTATTGGTAAAGGCATGTTTATGATATAAATGTTCCAAACGATGAACAGTTATATTTAGCAATATGCTGTTTGTTAAATGTGTCAACATTTAGCTTTTGTGTTAAGTAAAGTCAGTGTAGCCTACCAATAATATTCACTGAAGATGAACAATGGTGCTGTGACCCTCTGGTTTAGTAATTAACCATAGTAGTAAATTCTCCTTTGGAAAGGAAATGCAGATCTATTTACATATTTCTGCATTTTAGGCTTTCTGCCTATTCACACCCATAACTGGTTTACTAATGTAATTTATATCCTATGACTATTTTTAACTCAGTTTGCTGAGCTAAAAACCAGAGCGCATAATATGCTAAAAGTCTTACTCGCGCGGGCTTTTTTAAATCAATATCAATGGGCTGTTATCCAACAAGAGTGATAATGCTTTAACTCTTTTTTATTTTTCTCCCTCAGGGGAAGGGTTATTCTTTGCAAATGGCCATCTAATGAGAGGTCACTAATTGATCTGCTGTACCTGAAAAACAAATCCCAGAGGAGTACAGAGCATGAAGAATGAGCAACCACACTGTAAAAAGTTCATTTTGGAGAGTATTGCATTTATAGCCATTAAATGTTTTTACATTTGAGTCCAGCATGCTAGTTTATAATTATAACTTTAGTAAGTAAATTATAATCCTATTTTGGTAACAAATCTAAGAAGGCATGTAGATTGGAAATTAAAAGAATAAATTGTCATGTGTAGAGCAGAAATGGTAGGGTTGAAACATTTACTTGATTGAATGTACCAATTTAGACAAACTTATCTGTGGTTGAGAGAGTTTTAATGATTTAAGTTTGTATCCAGGTTTGAATAGTTCACTGACAGATGAATGCTAAAGGTAAGCTTACAAGCTAAACATTGTAATTCTGAGTTAGCTGTTGTTAATTAAATGCATCTCTCTTTGTCATTGAGTAGCTTTAGTTGCTATGTTGTATTCAGATTTTAAAAAGTTTGCATCCAGCTTTAATGCCTAGCAACAACAGGAATGATAAACAGCGTTGCTAAGTAATAACACAACTTAGTTGTTCTCATCAGGACGAAGGTTTGAATCCTCTGCTGTTAGAATAGATAGCTTTGGCTTTAGCTTTAGCTAGCTTAGCAGTAATACTAAGCTTCACTCAAACTTGTAGGCAAGTTTAGCTTCTTAGCTAGTTGTTGCTAATCTTCACCGTAGCTGTCATGGAAAAGGTTTCACTTTCTATTATAGGACATATTTTAAAGTCTTCCACTTTAAGGCCCTGTTTACACGACAATTTCTGGTGAAAATGGAAGAGTTTTGTTGTGTTTGTAGTGTACATTTACATGAAACCACCGAATGTCCTTTTCTGTCCGGGAATCCCTAGCTCATGCATAGTATGACTCAAAACATAGCTGCTTCCTACAATCCACAGAAGAAGAAACTACTAACAATGCTGGTGTTACTACAATTCGTGTTTCCCCATCAGATACGGTTCCCCCAGCGTCTCTTCACCGCTCCGCACCGCCAAGGTGGCAAAATACACGTGTGTTGTTAAGCGCTCTTATCTAGAGAACTACGGACACCGTGAAAGCTCAAACAACGTGTTTCAGCAAAGTTATCCCACTTTTTTTCCAACTGCACCTTAATCAGACACACATAGTGCGTGTTTTTGGTACCTGATGGGGAAACGCGAATCGACGTGCAATACTAGAAGTAGAACTTTTTTTTTAAACACATGCGCACTTAGTTTCAAAGAACCTAGCACCGACTAGTGGCGTGGCGAGAGCAGTACACCTTTTTGATGTGTACCAGATTGTAATTAGAATGTCTTCATGTAAATATGTTAACAGAAACTAAGCAAAAATTCCATTTTCGTTGGATAATTGTCATGTAAACAGGGCCTTATTGTGTTAGCTGTTACATATAACATGTTGTATAGATATTTTCTCCACATATTTTGATCAAATGTCTGCCCAAATAGAAGTTATGCAAATGGTTAATATAAACTGTAGCAGCTTGTTTCATCGTTGTGATGTTTAAGCTTTCTCTGTCCAATATAAACAACGTGCAAAATCAACCATGTGTTAGGAATAGATTATGACATCCAAACAATTTCTGGCATTGATATTGTGTGCAGGCATAGCAAGAAACCAAAGAGGTGGGCGAAAGTGAGCGCAGAAATGGGGGGGGGGATCTTTTATTAATAGTCCAGCTGTAGTAGCGACTCCCTCTTGGATGGTTAATCACCGGCGGCCCCAGAACTATAGGCATTGCTCGCCAGCTGATTCTAAGAACTGTCTTTTTGCCGCGATATACAGCCCTGCTTCCCAGGCTGGGGCCCCCGCTTTCATTAGTGAGCCCCCGCTGTGCTCATATTTTAACTAGCTGGAGGCTCTATACTCCTTTAGCTTGCCACCTCGCTGGCAGACTGCAAGCTGTTTGAAGGCCCGTGTTTCCTTCACTGCCTCTCAGCACCTTCCCGAGGTTCCCGTGGAAGATTTCCAAATTAGCAGTAAAAGACAGCACGACGCGCACATTACAGGCAAAGTGACTCACTGTGCGCGCTTCGATCATATGGCTTTATTGAAGTCTTTCGCTGAATAACGTGCACCAGGTAACAAAAGAGGTTGAGAGTAAATGAGTAGCAGCAGAGTTAAAAGTCTTTGTTAGAAATATCGGTTTTCAGTGTCATTAAAAACATAGGTACGTTTTTGTCAATTTTATGCTTAAACTCATTGATTGAAATTTAGCTTTTTTTTTAACTCAACTCCACTTTCTCCTCCTTTCACTTGGCCTTTTTATATCATTTGCCATTTTTTTCAAATCCTGTTACAGAGCGCAGACAGTACCACTGAGGGCACGATGACCCTTTAAGGTGTGATGTGCTTCATTGGAGTGAAGTCTGTAGGTCTGCTCACCAGAAAGCCCCTCCTACTATCCTCCCCTTCATTTTCCCCCTTTTTCATTAACTCTGCTTGACAGTGTTCACTCTTTTCTTTTCCCTCTCTTTCTGTGTCTTTAAATCATGCGCTGATGTGGTGCCTGTTCAGTTGCAGTGCACTGTGCTTTCGTAATGGCCGTGGCAGCCTCTCCGTTGTTGCTGGAGATGCTCGCATACATTTTCTTCACGGTTTTGTTTTATAACAGTTGTATCTTTAAACGTGCACTTACAGTAACTGACTTTTGTTAACTATATCATCACTCTTTATTTGTGTAACGAGTTCATTTAACTTTATTGTAAGGCGTGTTTTATGAAGAAACTTTGTTTTTAGAAGCTGTTGGACGAGTTACTGGGATGAAGATATACCAAGGTTGTGTGAAATTAAGCTTTTAAAATAATTTTAAAAAATTCTGTCCCTGAAGCTTGAAGTCATTCTAATGAATGTCAGAGAAAGTGACCAAAGTTGTTTTCTACAGTATGAAGCTTAAAGTCAGCTTTCTTGCAGAATTAAGGCAAAATGAGGTTTTTGAAAATATTTGGGGTATGGACTTAAAATATTGTTTTCCAATGATGAGTAAAGTGACAGAAATAGTTTTAAAAATTCATCAAAATTTATTTCTAGTTCTAAATCAATAACAAATTCTAATCTAAGCGCTACAAAAGCAAACACTGCTCTCAGAAATGTATCGCTTTCCATGACAAAGTTAAATGGTCCACTGCTCAGTGCTAGCACCACCCATTACTCTTGTCCTTAAAGTAGCTGACTGCAGACTGGCTTAGCAGATAGCCTGACTACTTAACCAGCTAATATTAGCTTCTTGTGGTTGTTTTAGTTGGTAAAAAATAATAATAGAAATTGTTCTTATGCACTTGGCTTTTGAAAACAATGTTTCTTCTATATTCTTGTATATGTAAATGTATCAAAATTGCAGTATTAGAAAACAAACTTGGCTACTAATCATCATGAGAAATTATTTTAGGAGTAGTCAGAATAATTGAATGAAAACAAATATGCATTTTTGTTTAAATTTTGTGTAAGTACTGTGAAATCTATCCCTATCTTATCATTCCATAAGAATTTCATATCAAGAAGTACCTTTACTGTTTTAATGCTCCCTTTGAAGAAATACACCCCTATTATGGCCGTTGTCAGTTGTGCATGTGATACTATTGTCATAAGCCTTCCCATAATGACTCTATGTATCACTTGTAATCTAGTCTTTAGGATTGTGTCTCTCGCTGGAATGGGTGTAGGGGAGGATAGAAGCCGGGGAGCGGGGGTCAGCTGAGCTTGATAGCGGGCGCCGGGACATCAGCGCAGCGCTACATCCTCTCAATGATTTTATTTCTCTCCCCTCTGCGACCAAGCCATGCTAATAGAGGCCATTTATAATGGTCACCGGCTGGTGCTGCTGCTGCTACCAAGCACAACGGGGCTGAGAAGCATGGCGAGCACAAAGAGCTGGCCCTTTCTCCTCTCGCTGGCAATGCAGCATGGGAGGTGGGGATCCGTTCAAAAGGAGTAGGTGTAGAAATGATTGCCAGAACTATTCATCAGCCCGGATTTTATGTCGTAATCACTGCGGCAATTGAGCTGTGATGATATGGAGATGACATTTAAGAAGTGGAGCTACTTTTCTTTTTCTTTTTTTTTTTACCACCGTTGCGTCTTCGTGCAGCATTTGCGTTCCAAGTCAAACCTTTACCTTGAAACTTTTTTCCCCCCTCCCTTTCTTCTTCACTTCTTAGTAAATGCAAATGCAGCTGTTACCAAGACTGTATCATTGCTGTTGCTTCATCTGGATGTAATTCAATTCAAGTAATGTATTTGTCCTTGGTCAAGCTAAATACATTTGGAAGCAGCCTTCGCCATGGGCTCAGACAGTTAAAATAGTTAGAAAGCTAGAGAGTTGCTCAAAGTCAAAGCAGGTGTCGAAATCTCATTTGGAGTTGGGTCTAATCGTCCATTTTGACGTGACGGGTGATATAAGCAACAAAACAAGCTACGGGTAGAGCAAACCCTTTACCAGAGGTCCTGTTTGTTCTGCATCTAACAAATAAAATGAGATGCTTTGCTGGGAGAGTAGGACATGCTTTGACTTTTAGTAAATATTGCAAAAGTCTTCATAACCCTTGAACCGTTTCACATTTTGTCACCTGACAACCACAAACGTCAATGTATTTTAAATGAGTGGACAACAGAAAGAAGTGCAAATGTATGTAATATTAAGTGAAGGATAAGAGTAGCTTGGTTTCGAAGTACTTTTTGGTATTACCAAAGCTTCTCAATTAGATTTAGGTTTGGGCTTTGACTGGACAATTCTAACAGATGAAAATGGTTGAACTGGAACCATTCCTTTTTAGCTATGACTGTATTGTAAAAGTTATTCTCTCTTTGGATGTTGGAAGCATGTCCCAATTTCAAGTGTTTTGCAGACTTTAGTACTATTTTGCCTTGATTACCTTTTATTTAACTCATCCTCCTGCAAGAAGCTGACGTCACAATGCACACGTTTTACAGTGTTGGTAGGCTTGCAGGTGTGCCGTACGTTTTCTCCAACAAGCCTCAGAGGCCTACATAAAACAGTTTCATTAGTTAAGAAATTTTGGTTGTACTGGACTTTATTTTGAGATATTAGAGTAAAGGACATTCAATTAATGCTTGCAGTTCTTTCCCCTTTTTTCTTTTATAGTTGTAAAAAAAAAAAAAAATTTAAGAATGTGTTTTCATCCACTGTATATTCTTGCCCTACTTTGTGTAATTTAATCAGCTAAACTCAAGAACATTAAAAGTTTGTAATTATAATGTGACAAAATGTGGAAAGGTTGAGGGGTTTGAATGCTGCTGTAAGTCAGAGTTATTGAAATAAAACAAGAGGATGCAGTTTAAGGACCACTTCCAGTGCTGTTTAAATTCGCCCATAGTGCAGATGGTCTATGCTACAGATGGGGAGGCTACAATCAGTGCAGGTCATAAAGCGAGTTATGGTTCCCCCCTAAACACTTTTTGCATTGATATTTCAGCCTTTTACCTGAGCATGTCGGGCAAGCGGATACACAAAGAGAACAGATCGTGGGGCTCGCTGCATTCACCGAGGCCAGGAAGTCACGATGCCAAGAACAGGAAAGAGTCGTGCTGCGTCTTATTACAGGCAATTAGATGTTACAGGTTGCTGTCTGCAGCAGAGGAAAAAGACGTCTAAAATCAGACCTGACTTTGAACAAAGAAAGAAGACAAGCTGGGCTGTGTTTCTTCGTCCTGCAGGTCTGCGTTAATGCAGCAGGAGTTTCGTTCGAAAAATTTCACTCGGGTTGCATCATCCCCTCGATAGGATGATTCTCCCTCCTCCTCCCCCTCCTTCTCCTCTTCCTCCTCCTCGCCCGTTTGGCTTGGGATGCCTCTATGACTGATTGTTTGTGTGGGGGTGTGTGTGTGTGTGTGTTAATGCGTTCCTTCTCTGCCTGGCCCAGAAAGCTCTGCACAGCTCAGTTCAGAACTAAACTTTGTGACCCGCTTCTCCAGAAGATGGATCACAACGGATTTTTGAGGTTTTCGTCAGGAGTGTGTGACATCACAACACGCCTTTAGAACATCGCTCGACCACCAAAAGCCACGAAACTTGTGTCCTCTCGCGTTCTGTCAGAGCCGGGAACTGCCAAGCAACAAGAGGTAAACAAGAGGTGGAGACAGAGCAGAGGATAATTTGTCAGGGTAATGCTGCCTCCGTTGTCCATTATTATTGGAGAAGACTTGTCGGCGAGGGGAGCTGGCTGATGGCCGAGCAGGGAGCCAGTTAGTCACAGTGAGAGATGGCTCGATCGGGCTAAAGGAGGGAGCGCTCGTGGAGCTCCCGCCAGTATTAGCATGCTAACAGCCGGTGTGGAGTGATATGGCCTGTCAGGGAGGTGGGGCCCTCTGGCTTCTCTGACCTCGCCAGTACTATCCTTATAACCGCTGACCTTTACATACGCGCACAGGGAGGTGCTGCGAAGGCGTGCTTCTTCTTCTCATTTAACTTCCCTAAACCGCAACAGAAATTAATAAACAGCATTTAAGCCGCAGTTTGGTGTCAAAACATGTCTGTTAGTGTTGCAAAGAAGACGAACGATGATGTGTTTTTGAAATGGCTTTTAATTCGAAAATGAACTTTTTTAGAAACATAATTTATTTGCTTTACAGACAATGTTTAGGTTATTATACAGGAGCTCTTATATTACTAAGTTATGGCTTTTCTGTTGATGATAAGAGTTTTAACGAGGCCTGTGACCGTATGAGACAGTCAATAATTAGTTTATACAAAACAGAAAAGCATCATTTGCTCTTCTTACTGCTAAAATAATCAGAAAAAATAATTTCTACATTTATAATAATTTCTTCGATCCATTTTTTTTTTTTCACTTTTGCTTTGATTTGATATATAAGCAAAAATAGCCATTAAAACCCCGTTCGGCTCCTCAGACAGAAAGCTTCCCGGCTGTTTGCTGTTCATGCAGTTGAGCCACAAATTCTTCCTTCAACCAAGAAGTTGGTTTCTGACTGGAAAAGAGACAGACATCTCTCAAATAATAATAAAATAATAAAAGAGTTGAAAAGGAGTTTCAGTTTTGAAGATAATTGTAATTAAAGTAATTTATCTGTTTTTCTTTACATATTTAAAAAACATGGTATTGTGATATAATATACACAATAACTAATGGAACAAACCATCAATCAAACCTTATGCACTTCCATGTGTACTTTTATTATTTATCTTTGGTGACGAGCTTCTTGTCTTTAAGGCTGGAAAGCCGCCTTGCCATCACACTAATATTTAGGTCTTTCCCAGATTCCCCATCCGATCCAGGTCAGTGCTCTCTCTGGGTCTCTCCAAATTATTAACATTATTTCCATTCATAAGAAACATGTCGGTAAGGATAAAAAGTCACTTTTAGCCTGGCCTAAATCTGACAGGGGTTTGAACATTTTGTGGCTTAACTCTACCAGTTACTGACGAACCTTTCATGGGATTTGCCCTGGCAACAAACCTGAGTCTGATTTCGATACAGTTGTAGAAAAGTCAGATCTCTCTGGCATTTTGAAATCTGAACTTTTTAAACCTTTGCATATATTCATATTGGTGACTAGTCCATGCCTGAGGGCGCACCCTATTTCTGAGAATTTGTTGGCAGTCTACCAGCACAGAGTAGCTGCTAAGCTTAACAGTGTTCCCATTAAGAAGACTAACTTTAGAAATATAAGAATACCAAGAAGAATCGAGCTGGTTTTCCTTTTTTCAGGTTTTTGTAAACTAAATATTGATATTTTAATACATAAAATGTTTAAAAAAGCAGCGCTGTGCCGCTTTTTAAAAACATTTCTAAGGCCAAAAACTTTTCCGGAGTGGATTAGGTTTTGTGTTTTTTGTCACAGCTAAGTAGCCTACAGCAGAGTGAGAATGAAGCCGGCCCTAAATGTTTCATCAACATTTGGCCTTTTGCCTTCTTTAAAAAGAGTCCGATAATGCTCACACTTGAATCCATTTTTTTTCCTTCTCTCTACTTGTTTACTAATGTCTGCTCTCTCGTTCGAGTGTTCATTGTCCCATTGTGCCTTTCTTTCAGTCTTGACTAAAGGAAAACCATTATTTTTGACAAGTGCTCCTTGGTGAGGTAAATGTTGCCGGTTTTCAAGGCGTTCGCTGCAGCAGAGTATGATTGTGCTTTGTGGAAAATAAAAATAAAAAAACACCTTGAGACTTTCGTCCTCTTAAATGTTTAGTCTGCAGCCCCTTCAAAGCCCCCTGGGTTTAGATGCAAATTACATTACATGTTCTGCGGGAAACGTGACATATTTGAAATGTTGGAAAGTCTAACATTTTGCTTGTGCTTTGTGCTTTTTTTGTGTGATTTTATTTTCATATTTTTGGGTGTTGAGTGGATGAAAATCAACAGCCACTTTCCAGACTTATTGAACTTTTAGCATGTGATGTCATGAGGGTGTTTAGAGGAATATGCAGCATTAGCTTAAATGAAAAGACGTTTTGCATGTAAAGCAGAGACGTTTTGGTTTCATCTGGCCAGATCACCTTCTTCTAAATGTTGGCTTTGTCCCCTACATGACTTCTGTCTCACAGATTAGCTGCATTTATACTGAGGATAATGGTTGGATTCTATTTAGGAATATTAGAGCAAATGGGGGTTAAACAAATGCTTTATATTACTGTTTTTTATTAAAAAAAACAATGGAGAACTTTTCTTCAACTTCATAAATACTATGTGATGGTCTAGAAAAATATGTCAATACAATATTTTGAAGGTTGTTGTTGTAAAGTGACAAAATGTGAAAAATATTTTTGAGTTTTGATGATTTTGCAAGGCACCATGTGTAGCTCCACAGTTTCAGAGGATTAGGATATGTTTACAGTTTTCAGAAGATAACAACTTTCAACTGTGATTGAATTCAGAAACTTGATCCTTCTTGCTTTGCTCTATAAGGCCATTTTGTAACACTCTACCCATCTCCCTGCATGTGCAGAACATATGCATTTCTCAAGACGCATTTGGACATTTTGGATCAGATGTGTCACCTGTTCATATTCATATTTCAGCTTTCGCCAGTTCACTGTCAAATTTTAGACAGGCTCCTTTCACTTCAGTGCATGGGTTTTTAAACGACAGTCGGATCCCAACGTTTTGCGAGCATTTTTCTGATCCAAACCCGACTCAGACCTCTAGTCTGCAGGCGGCAGTGAGCCCAGCTGCAACTCACTGCTGCAGAGGTTTTCCACAAAGAAACAGCAGCATGACACAGCAGCAATATGAAATATGGAGCCAAAGTTTGTCACCAGCTAACTGTGGCAGTGACCCATTAATGCACACTGTGCAGGCATTAATTCTGATTACACAGCCTACTCCAAGACTTCCGGACTCTGTCTAATGCACCCTCTGTCTGCTAGCTTTGATCGGCTGAATTCAGGAAAAATGCAAACAGCTCTGAATCCGTAGATAGATATTATCTCAGTATCTGTGGAGCTTTTCATTTTGACGCAAGTAGATTCAATTACCCTTTCAGACCATACAAAGTAGTTGACTACACAGCCAGCAAATCACACAGCTTTAGTTGATTTATGGTTCATAGAAAGTTGAGTTGATGTTTATTCTCAACCAAATTGCTGAACATAACTCAAAGTGGCGTATCTGGGTCTGCCTGCTAGGATATTCCGAAGGAGGGATTACATGAGTCGTGTACTATTTGTCCCTGACAGAAAGCATGTCAAACATTGGTGAGCATGTGCGACTTGTCAGGCCAGACACATATTTAGCCTCGTCTGTAAGCGGGCTTCTTTGCCGAGCATCGACTGGCAGGTTTTAGTGTCCCTGATTTAATTCACTTTCTCCACGTCTTCCCTCATCCCTATTTTATATCCCGCCCAATTAAAAATGCACCACGTTGACTTGTAAAAAGAAGGTGGAAATGGAGGTTAGGGCTTTTCAAAAAAAAAGAAAAAATCCCTCTCAATTATTCAAAGGCAGGTTTGATTCAGAAAATGGAGGAGGATTAATAAGTCATGTGGAAGGTTTCGTATGTTTGGGTGACAAACCCTGTCTTGGGTCGGCGGGGAGCGTCAATGAAAAAAAACCAAGAAGTTTGTTTTGCATTTGCTATGATACGTCTTTACTGAAAAGGTAAGAATCACATATTTAAACATATTTGCATTTTATATTCTTTGAAAGCTTTTTGTTGCAAAAGATTTCCCCAAAAATTTATTTAAGCCTGAATTCTGTGATAAGTATTTATGTTTATGTGAAGACATTGTCCTAATTTCCTGCCTCCAGAACCGCTTATATCACTCTTATCTTATTTTATTGAATTTAATAATATTCTTTTTGTTTAGTCTTTATTAGCAATTTGTGAAAATGTGCAATACACTCTTAAATATTCCACCAGTTTATTGTCCCATTTCTCCTCCTTTTAGAACTGAATATGGCATACATTTTCAATTTAATTGAGTGGATTCAGTTTAATTCTATTTTTGTTCTATTTATTTTAAAAGTGAAGCTTTTTTATTAACACTTTGTTCAGAAAATCCATAAAAAATGCACAATTCAGAGTATTATATAATATTATGTTTATATGTAGACTCTGTCTTATTTTTCCTTTTTTTAAAACTGTAATTAAATATCATTTTTTTATAGGTTTATTTTTCAAAAGGAAAACATCTTGCTGTCACTTTGTGCAGAACACCTAAAAATACACACTTTAAACTGTGGCACATGTTTATGGAAAGACATTGTTCTATATTCCTTTGTCCAATGCTGTGCTGAGCCCTGCATGTTTTTGCCTTCAGATATAACCATTCAAATCATGTTGGGATAACACTGAGGAAGAGAACATAAAGGCTTTATGCTGTCCTGCTGGTTGGTTAGCAGATAGACCAAAACATATCGCTGCAGAGGGAGATGGTGCAAGAGAGCGTAAAACGACAAGAAGCTCAAGACAGGCAGGGAGCAGGAGAGAAGGAAAGAGAATTACAGAGTTGCTGAAACAGGGATGATGTAAGAGAATGCATGAAAAGAGGCAAGGGGGATCCACGGAGGAGTGTTTGGGTGGGTGCTGCACACAAAGAGAGAGAGTATCAAGAGGCAGAGTGATATAAAAAAAGATAGAGCTGAGACAGTAAAGAGAGACTAAAAATGGAGGAAAGCGGAGATTGTCCAATGTCAGGTGCAGAGCGAGTCAAAGGAATTAAAGGGCGGTGGAAGAAGGGCTGAAAGGAAAGCACCGGGCGGAGATAGAAGTAGAAAGAGTGAGGGACTCCCAAAGACAGATGTCGCCGTCTCTGGCCCCAGCAGATTGATGGCTTCTGGCCCGCTTCCATGCCAAGCTCTGACCTCTCTGTCCTCTGTTGTAATTTATAGGCTGCGTTTTTCCAGATTTAAGCACCAATCTGTGGCCATCATGGCTCGAGAGGGAAGAATGACCTTCCGGAGATGGGAGCAGAATTAGACCCCCACGGCTCCCAGCTGCCCCGTGGGTAAATAAACAAGTGCCCTCCATATCTGACAACATGTTAATGGGACAGCTCTTACTTTACCCTTGTTATACTTGGGTTTACACATTTCTTCACATATCTTTGCTTTTTTCATGTCGTGTAGACGTAAATCTTGAGCTGCGGTTTAGCTGTGTTTGCATGTGGAAGTAAAGAAATCAAGAAGCTGATCTATTTCTACCTATAGGGACCAGATTTTTTTTTTAAATAAAACATCATTGATTGTTATAATTTAACTAGTTTACATGCATGTTATTTGGTTAATCCGTGGTAAATATTTTTGATTAATCAAACAAAATAGTCTTGACTATATTTGTGAAATTCTTTCACTTTACTTAGGTCATTTGCTCAGCTAATTTGTCCTCTTATGTTGAAGACAAAATATTTGAGTTAGATTCTGATTAAACTTTACTGAAACTACAATAAACTTTACAAATCTACTCTAACAAGGTGGCGTGTTAACATTTTCCCTTGCAAACGTAGCTAAGGTGGGCCGTTCATGACCGCCTCAGAGTTAAAAAGCTCACTTAGCGCCAAAGTTTGACATTAGCATTAATGCTATTGCTAAACTACCAAAACGTGAACATAATTTAAATTCTCCAACAAAGAAACTTTCTATGTCATAACTTTGACCATTCTAACCCATAACAGGGTGTATATGTTTATTCAAAACCCACTCTATATACTCATATTAAACTTACTGTGCTCTTCTGAACTCCACACGCAACCAATCCACGTTAGTGGCTCACTAAACCAATGTCTTTAGTCAACTTAATATCAAAAAGTTAAGTAAGAAGGCAGAATTTGTCACCAAAGTAAAGCAGTTACTTTCAAGTCATTACTGAAGACAATCAATTCAGGTTTAAATAATTTTAATAGCTAATCCTATTGTCTGTTTGTTTGCACTGTAGCCAATAATGAAAGCTTTTAACAACAAATGTTTACATGACATGGCTCAGCAGTGCATTTCTCCTTTGGTTCTCGTTATGCTAAGGTAACGAGAACAGAACTAAACATCATGGGTTTTTTTCTCACTTTGAAAATAAGTGTGTAACCAATTGCTATGTTGTCTACACATAATTTGTTGAGATAGACCTGATGTGTCATCAGGGAGCAACCACAGAAAGTCATCAGCAACTGTCCGGATTATTTTTGATAAAATAAAGGCTAAACCTACAGTACTGAGGTGAATTCAAAACTCCTTCTTGCTGATCTTAGACGCTGTAGTCCTCTGAGTAGCATCTATAAAGCTCGTCTTCAAGATAATGCAGGATCAGTTCCTCCCTTTATGAATGAGCAGGAAACCTTAAACTGTGTTGATTATGAAATAAAAATGTGTTGCTTATGCCTGAAGGCTCCAAAAAGGACTGAGTTGGCTGCGAAGCCGCCGGGTTCAGCCATTCCACAAATCATTATCTGGACAGAAAGTCTTCAGCAAATTATGTCAGACTTGCAATTTAATGGCTTCAGAGGTCTCTCCCAGTCTCATGCAGGTTTCCAGTGACACAGAGGTGATTAGTTTGGACCAGTAGTCGCAAAGCAGGAGATGGCAAGCAGGTCAAAATTGTACATACTCTGCTTTAGTTGGTGTGGAAAGATATCTCCATGTGCCTTGCAGCTGTCATTGTCTGTGTGGAAAATCCATCAACACCACAAAAACACAAAAACCCAGAAGCTATTTGGCATAAAAGCAAACAGAAGTTAATTTCCAAAAAAAAGAAACAATCTGTAGAAAATAGGAAAATAGCCTTAGCTTCATCCAATCAGTGCGCCACTTCAGTGAAGGATGTGCAGCCCTTTGTGGCTTTATTGGAGCGCTGATAAATATATGAACAAAATACTTAAAATAACTCGTCGTCATGGAGACTCGGTGACCTTAAGATGAAACTCTCTGCTGCAACTTGCTAACAGTGATGTTAAATCCTCCCATGCGTGGTGAAAGGAGAAAAGTTGGGTTTGTTTGTCGCAATTCTGACTGTTTGAAATATTTTAATTAACGCTCTGATTTTAGATATGACCAAGTTCAGGTGAGTAGGTATGGGATCCATAGCAGGACCTGGTTTACTGTTAAGACCATAACTCCTCAGTGAAAGCAGGATCTCTAGCAACTCTTTTAGTAGTTCATTGTTCTGTATTTAGCACTAAACTTGCTCATGGGAAGAAGGTTGCTAGAAGGTGAAGCTGTAAAGGAGTTGTGGAAATCTCTCTGAGATAGTTGGCTATGATTTACAGCACTTCAGGGGGAGCTCTTCAAAGCAGAAAAAGAGGAGCAAAGTTTAATTGCTTAGCAACCATAAAAACTATAACTTATTAGTTTAGATTTCTTTGCAAAAGTTGCATTGATGAAACGTGATCCCACCACAGAGACATCCATCCGTTATCTACAGCAGGTTATCCAGTCGAAATTGTCTGCAGCGCTCAGACATGACATGCCCTGAACAAGTCCCATAAGCAGTGAAAATATTGATAAACTGCAACTGTATTCATAATTATAACAGTTAATTAAACTTTGAAGATGCTCCTTTGCGTAACTGGTTCTTGCATAAATTTTTTAAATTCCTTTTTCATTAGTTAAAATTTTAAATATGGAAATTTTATAAATGTTTCAGGTGTGCGGCAAGAAAGGCTTAACTAGAACCTATGAATAAAAACATGTTATGGTTTATTTTGCAACTTAGAAATAAATCAGCTGTTCAGAACCGTTTCACGTTCTGTCATTTAGTGGTAGAAGATTTTTCCGGAGGCAGAACGTTTATACATTTCAGATGAACACGCAACTTTTGTTATGCTGCTTGTTACAGGCAAATGCCTGGATTCCTACAAGGAGTTCCTTTTTCCCATAGCTATTCTTGCCCTGATTAGTGTGCCACTGATACAAAATGTAAAAACTATCACTCCTATCTGCCTTTTCAGTGTCCCAATTTGTCCAAGAGGAAGCCAGGCTTTCGAAATGAGCCTGATAAAAGCGACTGCCAAGGGGAATGAATTTATATAATTATCTGTGGCTGGAGAGCCAACAAAGAGTTTGAAAATCAGCCGCATGCGCCAATGGCTTCGTTAGCCTGACAACAATAAAACAACCCCCCGGCCCAACTTTGCTGTCCGAAAATCATAGGTTTCTGTAAAGTCATTCACGGCAGGGAGTCCTGCAGCCCTTTGTAGTCCGACCGCAATGTGTTGAGGATTAAGCACCACTTAAGTCGCCGATGTTTACATGCTCATGCATTACTGTTGTGTTAGAGAATTATACGGCGATTTAAGAAACAGCTGATTGTTTTTTTCTCGGTATTACGCGCAGACACGTTAGAAAGGACGGATAACTGTGTTTACTTTGCATATGGAAATCCCTGAACGTCTTTCATCTGTCCTTCCTGTGGTGACTAGCGGTCCATGTTAGCTTTGCAAACATCTTAATTGTGTTAAATGGGGGAAAAAAGGTGGTGCTGGTGGTGGTGGAGGGTGGGGTGGGGAGGATTAAAAGCCATTAATGTGTGTTGGTTGCGGCTGTGCTATTCCCGGGATGGTGCTTTTGTTCACTTTGGCAAAGCAAAGGAGAGAGTTTCACCTTGAAACTCAATGCACGACAGAATTACCGTCACTGTGTCTACTTTTAAAAGATGCCGTCTCTCCGTTTCACTGTTTTATACACTGTCAGCCTCGCTTTGGTCGTTTTTGCATTTATTTTTGTGACTGCCTCACTCCATCCTTCTTACTCTCTGCTATGTGCCTGTCCATCACGCTCTTCCCTTTGTAGCCCCGTTTCTCTCTCTCTCTGTCTGTCTTTCTGTCTGTCTAAGCGTCAGATAATCTCACAGGGGGAGACTTTAGAGGACTCTCCATCTGTGTATAAATAGCTCTGGATGAATTATTGAGGGACCTAGGGTTGCTAATAATCCCGCAGGACCCATCTGACAATGACACAGAAGATGGAGAGAAAACAATTACGCAGGCTTTCTCCTTCAGAAAACAGGGGATGGGGTGGCGGAGGGGTGAGTGGGGTGGGGTAGAGGGGACTTGGTGGCCTCTGGGAGCCTCCTTGCGGGGCCCAACATCTTGGCTAATAAACCCAATTAAGTCTCTGGAATCAATTGGAGCCCCCCGGGGTGTCCTCTCCCTTCCTTCCCCTGACGGTGGGCAACAACAGGAAGTGTAATGATTCATGTTCCCCCTTCTGCATTTGGATCATCCTCTCATCTCCGTCTTGCAGGTTGGCAAGGCGGATGGGACAGGACAGGATGTCCGCTGAGGCAGGATAATAGGACAGGGAGAGGAAAGGAGAAGAGAGGCAAGTAGAGTGGAGAGGAACACAGAGGAATATTAATAGGAGTGTTTATCCTGTAAGTGTTTTACCAAGGGGACGGGACACGGGACCCCTCCCAGGGTGGAATAAAGGAACTCTATGCATCTACAGTATCTGTCTGTTTATCTGCAGAATGCTCATCTATTATTGGCAACTCTAGTGAAGAGCTTTGAAAAACACAAAAATGTTTATGGAGCCCTGGTGATGCCACTATTTAGTGCTGTTTTCTAAGAACAAGCATTGAATTGTGTTGTTTTTTGTTGTTTCACTGTGCGATATAGCAACATAAGCGTAAGCCCTTGTTTGACCTTGTTGGTCAAAATAATTGTTATTTTAAGTGTTTTAATTATTGCTCTCACTGCAGATAATGGAACGTTGATAAGAGTAACAATTTTTTGCAGCCAACTCAACAAGACAACAAACATCTGCCTGAAATGAACAACATGCTCTTTTGTCTTTCTTATCTTCAGGAGCGACTTAGAGGAGTAGGCTAATGTGACTTGTCATATTTAAACACATTAACTGCTAAGTTCAGAGATACTACATTCATGGTCTTTTTCATGAGATGTCAGAGAAAGCGACTGGACGTTTGTTCACCTGTATGGAGCATTGAGTTGTGTCTCTCCCACCAGTTGCTGCTCACTCCCAGCCAGCTGGCTTCAAGATGGCTGCTATGCTTTTACCCTTTTGCACAAGCAAGTCAAATCTGACGTTAGGAACGCTTAAACTTAATAAGTCAGAGTGGAAACGAATGGAGGCCCACTTATCACTGCGACTAAGGTAAAAGCCACTATTAAAACGAATGTGTGTAACATACTTTTACTTTAGTGTCAAAATCCAAATAAGAACAACTATGATATAATTAACATTAATATCCCTGTAGATATGTGTCTTTACTGTATTGCAGCAGTCAGATTATTTATTTTTTTTGCCTTACTGCAAAGAAAACAAGTAGACTAGCAACTTTTTAGCTTTAAAGTTTTGTATTAGACCAATAGATACTTAATTTATCCCCAAAACAGGGAGAAATTTGTTTGTCCCATCATAGCACACAACATTTAAAAGAAAAAAACACTGAAAAAGTCTTAAAGACACACAAATATCACTAAATGGATAGATAAAAATATAGTCAATATCTACCAATATCTGGACCTGTGATATTTGCTGACCAGTTGCTCTTGTACATGAGAATAGCCAAAGTAACTACTGAGACTTTTTAAACTACAATATTATTTTTAACAGAAATACGTCTAGGTCCTCTAACATCAGTAACCCAGATCATTTTTCCCAACTTTTCATAAAAAGTGTTTTTAGTATAAGGATCAGATCCTGTACATTTTGATGTAAAAATGTCCACCATCAATTTTCTTTAAACAATGAAATGAGTTATCATCCATAAATTGGCTAAAGGACTGACCTGGGAGGCAGCGGCGCAGACTTTGGGTTCATCTTCGGTGTCTTTCCACGCTTAATAATTCATGTCATGAGAAGCTAAATTCGGTCTCCCAAACATTTCCTGATAAAGTGGCTGAGGTAGGTAGGAGAGTGAGTAGATTGGTCTGACAGGATATTGGGACGTGGGTCAAGACATTTTTAATTCCTGCCCTGCCATCTGGGGAACCTTTAGGAAATGTGTGTGCATGTTCAGGATTTTTAGTTCCATGTGATACCAGACGTCCTGTTAGCGCCGTCTGAGTAAGTACTTTACCTTCTAGTGTCCCGTATAAGGCCTTCCTTTCTGTGTGTGGACACAAGCGTGTGTCTGCGTTCACTTGAGTTTTCTGTCCAGAGCCGTGAGGCAGTGGGGGCACAGTGGAGCGGAGGGCGAGTGGGGGGAGAGGGGTGTTGGGGAACAAAGGTGGGGTGGATGTCAGGGGGTGAGGGAGTGTCCTAATGATGCATTTTCTACTCCATTGATTCTGTGGTTCTGCTCTCCAGTAAATCCTTCACATGCAACACATTAAAGCTGGCCTTTTTTCCCCTCCTTCGCCAATCGATTAGGACAGCTTAGAGATGGCCACTCGTGGAGGCGGGGCCTGCGTTGAACGTGTTACCGCCTGCAGCTAACACCATTCATGGAGCCAGTTAATTTTTTCTCCATCTTGTCATGTCTATTATTTTTTGGATTATCCATTTCATGTGGTTATACCTGTCTTGACTGTACTGTGGAAGAAAATAACATCTTTTATTTTATTTTATTTTACTCCAAAGTTCCTTGTACTCTTTTAATAACGACGAACAAAGATATTTCATTAGTGCAGTTGAGCTATTCTCTTACCATTTTGAAACAATGGACTGAACAGTGCTCTTGATATTCCTTGATATTGCATCAACAAGCCACACCAGAAAGTGATAGCCAAAAAAAATAATTCCACTTTTGAAATCTTTTGAACTATATAGAGAAGAATAAAAAAATATTCAAATTCTCAAACGTGTTGAAGGAAGCATGATATGTTGGTGGTTTGCCAAACACCCTATGAGTGAAATTTCATCAGCTGACAGAAAAGGAAGGATCTTTAAATATACTGTTTTTCTACTTCCTCTTCAAAAAGGAAGTCTAATAACTTCCTTTTTGAAGTTCTATACATCAAAAAGTAGTGATATTATACTTGTCACAAAGCATATTGTCACCAACATTATTCTTTGTGATGGTTATTTATTACATCCAAATTTATAGTAGTACATTAGAAACATAAATGACATCATTATATCCTGCGCCTTTGTCGTGCTCATCTGTTTATTTTACTTCATTTCTTTTGCACACTTGAAGAACAATGTTTTAGCTTAAAAAGATGAAATCATTGCATTTGGTCCCACTTTACTGAAATGTCTCATTCAGAACCACATTGTGTAGCACTTCTATGACATACTGTAGATTCTTGCTTCCCTAAAGACAAGACCGGGGAATCAACTATTACAGAACAGTACAAGCAAATTCACCTCGTCTTTCAATACAATTTTAGTTTTTCTTCTCGCTGTTGAAATAACAACAGACTTGAAACCAGCATTGATTAGTTTCTGAATCAATTCTTGGATTTTTAAGATCTGCTTTCCGAGATGAAAAGAATGTTTAATGCGAGCGACTGAAGTTTTCTATTGTTCTCCCTTCACACACAAAGCACAACATCACTCTCTGAGCTCATGTTGGATGGTGAAAGAAAGGGCTTGTTCTTATTTAATCAGGGTCTATAGCTGCAAGTTAAACATTATAAATGATACAGGAGAAAGTTGCCCTGTTGTAGGAGACCTTGGCTATGTCCCCTAAAATAGCTTCTATCTTTTGCCTCTTTTCTCCGTGCTGAGTAATGATCTGAAAGGTGAGCAAAGGTGAAGGAGGTGTTAGTGGCTGGCCTGCTTTATTGAACTGCTGTTTATAGGAGCAACACTGAAAGGTCTGATCCAGTAGTAAGATGTGCCATCTTATTGTAAGTTTCCTTTATAATGAGTGCAAACCACTTAAGTTCTTAAAGAGGCAGTATTATGTGTTTTCTAAGAACACAGGGTGCTATTTTATAGCATTATCAAGTAACTATGTTCCTTTCAGTTGTTATAGAAATGCAACTAAGTCAAACATGACTTAAAAGAAATTTGACTTTGATATTTAACTTCCTGAAATTGGTCTTTCGTCTCTTTAAAAACTCTGAAACTCCACCTTCAGAAAGTCATCACAACATGGCTCCTCTATTAGCCCTCCAGCAACGTTTTCACCAGCGTCGCACTGAGAAGTTTCTCCTATAAAGACCTCAGAAGATGCACAGTATCACCAAGAGTTTGCTAATTGTTGCTGGCTAGTCTGAAGGAGCTGATTGAGAGATTTTCAAATGCTATTTTATGACCCTTTCAGCCACTGTTGCAGTTGTTTTGAGTTGTCATTTTGAGTCAAGCCAATTATTATCTTCCTGGTAAATAATGTTGAGGAACCACCACAGAGCTCACAGTTTGCAGCTCATGTTGAGAGTGGGACATGCAAAGGGTTTCTGGTCAAAGTAATTGTTTGATATGAGCAAAACAACTTCAGTTTAAGTGAACATGATTGTATTGATTTCTTACTTTGCCTTAGATGTGACACAGTTGCCACCGGCAGAATACTGTTGTCGCACTCCATGGCGCTAATGGGCATGTAAATAATCGCTGGCTTTGGTGGAAATAACCGTTCAATGCAAATGTGATGGCAATTTAAAGGTTACGATGTTTCTGAGATTGGAGTTAGCGTAGGATGATAGATGTCTGCTGTAGTCTTCCCCCTCTCATGGTAAAAGAAGATACCAAGAGAGCTATCAATAGCAGGTAAGACATTACCTGCTTTCTCTGCTGCTTTTTCTTGAGTCTATCGCTTTCCTGAAATTTGGTTGTAATATATTATGCTGCTGTGACGAGCTTTCCTCAAATATTATATCTAAAACATGTTTTGTATAGTCCAGATGTCCATATGTAAATATAACCGAGGAGCATTTAGGGAAACGTCAACCCCTGTCATGTATATGAAGTTTCTCAGTCACCTCTCATGTCCCTGTGTTTTGTGTGTGTTGGGATGAATGGTGTGAAATGCACAGCTCCGTTGGAGAGGTTTCACCATCTCTCCTTTCTTCTTTTTCCGGTCTTAATGATTACCTGACCCTCTTTTGCTGAAAGTTGCTCTCTATAAACTGCAGGGTTATTAGCTGAATTAATCAGAAACGGTCCCCACGCCTCTGCAGTCGTACACACTCCAACAATTTAATAGGCTTTGGTGAATTAATCTTCATTGTTGCAGACAGAGTGTCTGCATCATATCTTCTTTAATATATTCAACGGAGATATGCAATAGTGTGACGGGGCTGTAATTTATAATGTTTCGCCGCTTACAAAATATTGCAGCCACAATTTCACTAGTTTGGACCAACTAATGAGAAGCAAAATAAACTGTGTATCACTTTCAGAGTAACACCTTAAGCAATGTTATCCAGATAAAGATATCCTTTATTGTCTCCAACAATTGAAATTAGTCCTGGGCAACAGTGGTAAGTGTGGAAGCTAGCATTGTGGCAAACGCAATACATAGGAAAATAAAATAATTGTAGCTGCAGCATCAGCAGGTTACAGAAATAGTTGCATAAAGAATAAATAACATGGGACATTTTATCACATGGAATCAGTAAATAGTCATAATATGGGGTGGCTCAACAGCGTTGTGTTCAGGAGTTGAAATATAATCTGAAATCATCTTAAAGTCAGACTTTGAATGTTTTTCACCAACCAAGGAGAGCTGTGGTAATCAACCATTTTCACTTTGACTTTTCTTTTTTCATAATCCTCCCAAATGGAACTGGTAACTCGTTGTTTGAATGCAAATTATTATGTCACCAATACTAGGTAGATCGATCTAGAGTAGACCAACAGCAGCGGTTTTCCACGTTTCTCCTGGAGTATGGCTGTAGTATGACGTAACCTTTATATACATGTCTTATTTATTGACAGCTGTGCCATCCAAGTGGCTGAAGGCTAAAAGCCCCGATGAACTTTAGAGAAATTATGAAATTACAATTTGCAACTAACTTTTCTCTTTCAGTTTTACAGCTTTAAAAAGACCCACACCGAATTTCAGCAATCGAAAGTCTCATACGGAGAAAAGAAGCCACAGCAGTACAAGGGCAGCTGTATCATTCTTTAATCAGAAGCTCTTTTATTACAACCCTTATAAAAATATTCTTGTTCTGCTCTCAGTGGTACTCATTTTCATTACACAACCAAAAGACCAAAACGTATTATGTCTTTTCCCCAAACACAATAAGTCAAGAATTTTTATCTTTACTCCAACCCATTTCAACACTAAATTGAAGAGTTATCTAAGGTTTAACATTCACAAAAATCTAGGCAGAACATTCCTGTCTTAAGGTCAATCTTTAAAAGGGAGAGGAGGGGGAAAAAAAAGCATTCCTGTGTTTATTGAGCAAAGGGTGTCCTTGGTCAACCCTTTCAGGCGGAGATAAGTGTTAACAGAACCGAGGTGGAGGGAAACATGAGAATTTCTACTGACTGACTGAAATTGGACAGCCTCAAACAAAGTTTTATGGCAATGTTTTTGCGAGGCAGAGCTGCAGGACTTGTGCGGCAGAGCTCTTTTTAATGCTATTGACTCATTTCGGGCTCTTACCAAGATGTCCTGAAATATTTAAATGATCACTGGGAGTTGCGCCTCGTCTGTGGCGGGGAATAAAAGAAGAGGAAGAGGGAGCGAGAGGGTGGGGAGCTTTTTATGTCACTCTGTTACAATCCCTGAATTAATAGGCACAAGTTAATTAGAGAACTCTGTGCAATAACATTGTCCCACAAGTTTGGAGTCTTGGGTGGCATCAGGCAGTGCATGATGGTAAAAAAAAAAAAAAGCAATTCATGTGTCCAATAACGATGCAATTCATTTAAATGTAGTAGAGTGGTAATTAGTGTCAGAAGAGAATTGGAAGAGTAGAGGTTCCCGGTCCTGGACCAAAGCCGCTGCTGTGACAAAGGTCAGATCTGCAACAAGAGTTAAACATTGCATAATCAGTGTGATCATCAGACTTTATTTTACAGCTGCAGTGTGGGGAATCTTTTGTCTCACCCTGCTGCTGAATGTATGTATCTTTTATTTACAGTGAATGCGGTTGGCTTCCAGCAGCTCTTGGCAAATGTGTGCCTCCCTCACAGCATCGTTTAAGTATTACAGACAGTTTGAGACGGACTGGAGCAGTTAGCTGTTGGACTTTTTTCAATAAAGCTAATATGAATTAAAACCATGTTCAAACGCCAGGGTTTTGGGATGGGGGGCAGGGGTGAAAAAACGCAATCAAAAACAATTTCAAAACTTTTTTGGGGGGTACGACTTTATCAGCAGGGCGCATCTTGACTCGGAAGTATTTGCTCATTTTCCTTTGCAAAAATGCTGCGAGTGTATGTATCTCTTTTTGACTTTTCAAGCCGATTTTCAGGTTGACTCTGGTCTGTACTCCGACCAGGCTATTCCAAAACTTTAATGTTCTTCTGATGAACCAGTTATTTCCTTGACTTGGATTATTATTATTATTATTATTATTATTATTATTATTATTATTATTATTATTATTATTATTATTATTATTATTATTATTATTATTATTATATTTTTTTGCTTTTAGAAGTGATATGCTAAAAAATTAATTTCCTTTAAATTTGTTCTTTTCATCAGAAGGTTGAAAGAACTGCCTCCATTTATTCTTGGCCTCATTTCCAGCTGAGGACTAACAGCCTCAGAGCATGACGCAGACGCCACTGTGCTTCACCGTAACTGTGGCGTCATTATTATAGGGTGCAGCATTGTTGTTGTTGTTGTTTTTTTGCACATGAACACATGTTCATGGAATTATGGCTAAAAAGCTCAACCTTTGTTTTGTCTCTTTGTTGCAGATTTTCCCACATGTTTTATAAGACTTGAAATTATTTGGGCTCGGTTGTTTTTCTTTGTAAGAAAAGGCTTCACTCCACTCCATACCCCAGAATTATGAAGAATGCAGAATTGTTTTCACATGTACTCACAAGGAATTCCTTCTTTTGTGTTGCTGAAGACCTGTTATCTTCCTGACCTTTTCTTCTCATTTTCATTAATTTTGGAGGGATGTTTGATGGTGTATTTTTTTTTGTACCCTTCTCCTGAGTGATACCTTCTGACATCAAGATCCCTCTGATTGTATTGAACTTCCCTGCTGATGCTGGCGTTTGCAAGATTGGTGATTTTGATTGTGCTGTTAAAATTAATAACATTAATTGTTTCAGTTTTCTTATTTTTTATTCAATTGCACAGATTACTTCTTTGGTTTTTCAATTAAATTGTAATACGACAGGTCATATTGAAATTGTAAAAAGTTCCTAAATTATTTATTTTGATGTTGTTATTTCACGTCAAACATTTGCCACCTTTAACTGAGGTGCGTAGATGTTTTATATCCACCGCATATTTTGGTGATAACCACATTACTTTTTTTTTTAATTGAGGTCCTAATGAAACATGAAAAGCAAGTACTTCACAAAATATTATGACCTGCCTCCTTAATTATTTATCTCTTCAGAGGATGATTAAAATTACATTTACGAGTTTGATATAACAGAGCAGTGCATAAAAGTGCTAGTAACTATACATCTGTGCTTAATCGTTCTAAACAAAAAAATCAGTTAATGTCAATCGAGGGAGTATACATCCCAAGACAACTACAGGCTCTAATGCTTTAAGCCCCTTGGACACGAGGCGCCAATAAGGCGACAGTCATTCACTTTCAGTTCAATTGAATCCAATCGAAGACGCCGAGCGATGACTCGAGTCTTACAAGGACCTCCCAGCAAGCGAGATCAAGACTCAGCAATGTCACAGTAAGAAACAAGCAGAAAGGATGAATCACAGACAAAAAAAAAACTTGAAGGAAAAAAAGCTGAACATTTACTTTGAAAATAACAATATGAGTCGTGACCTATTTTAATGCGCAGTGGTTAAAAAAGGTTGGAAAAAATTATCCCACATGGCATCCTTAGGAAAGCTGAGCAGAAATGTGCAAGAAAAGTTTTGAATCCTTTTTTTTGTTTTGTTTTTGCAGCAGAATGATCTCACACGGATTCCTTTATTCTGGAGAAAGAAAATCCCACGTTGGGAAATTATTGTTTTTCACAAAGTCCCTGGTTGCATAACTGTCGGAACTCCATACAGTAAGCAACTTAAACAGCCCCGTTTTACCAATAAGGCAGCACTTCACCGTGTTCAGTAACATTTCTTAGGGTTGGATCACATAAAGATCAGATTCAAACATCCCTTTCATCATGATCTCTCTCTACTTTAGGGATCCCCGTCTCCCGTCCTCGAGAGTTACCATCCTGCAACTTTTAAATGCATCCAACACACCTGAATTAAATGAATGGCTCGTTACCAGTCCTCTGCAGAGCTGAATGACATCCTGATGAGGGAATTCAGCCATTTGATTCACTTGGGTACTCCTGCTCTGTATTGTCCTGGGTGCTAGTGTTCAGTAACTCTTGCAGATTTTCTGAGGGATTTAAATCTGGGCACTCAAATGCTCATGGATGAACGTTGACTTTGTGTATGTCTGTAATTCTGTAAATTCAAAAACTGTGGTTTGGATCATTGTGACGATGAAGACTATAAGTGTCAACTCATTTTCAGATTATTGCCAGGGAACACATAATTTTAATTAAAAATCTTCTGGTATTTCAGAAAACATCATAATGTCATGCATAAGATGCTGGTTGACATATTTAGGTTGAATTTGTTTGGAGGTTTTTTTTTTAATGCATCTTTACCAGTAGCACTATTTCACAAACATCCATTAAAAACTGTGATATGATGTGAAAGATATGATAACACACAGAGTACGAGAATCCATGCAGTTGGCAGAAATTGTAGAAAGAGAAAACTAGCTAGACTATGTTTTTATGATTCCTTGCAAAATCGCTTATGCCCTTTAATTTTTATTTTTTAGATTTTAAGTGGTGGCTCAACACAAAAAGCATAAAGGTAAAGTTGAAGAAAGAGGATGCATGGTTTTCAACATTTTTGGCAATATAAAATACGAAAAGTGTGGCTCGCAAATGCATCGAGCCGCACTTTAGTGACTCAGAGCTGCAGATGTAAGGCTTTTTGGGGATTTCTCTTCCAGGTTTCTACCATGGAGACTACAATCTTCTATTCATTCTAATTTGCAAAATAGCTCAGAGTCAGTCAGAGTGATTGATGAGAAACTGGTAAACAATTATTCATTAGGTTAAGTATTAATTGGATTTGGATCTGAATTTTGACAGAGTTAATTCCTCACATGATTTTTAAACAAAGGTTGGAATATCTTTATGTGACTCCCAACTAACTACAACTCAAATACAGTAACAGTATGGCTCGCAATATAGTATAATATAATATAATATAATATAATATAATATAATATAATATAATATAATATAATATAATATAATATAATATAATATAATATAATATAATATAATAGGAAAATCAAAGTCCAAAAGGTCTTTGATTTTCTGGTGTTTAATGTTTCTGTTGTTTAATGAGACAGTGTGTTAAAAAATACATTTTAAAAAAAGTTGAAAGTCTATGCACACTTTTTATTGCCGCTGGAAATTCGTAATATAAAAAGTTTTCCATAATCGACTTTTCAGAGAACTGCGGGAAAGGTCAGCTCATAAAGTCAAAATGTTCAGTAGTTAGCAAGGTCAGAGCTGAACGCGGTCCGGCACATCTGCCGTTTGAAAGAGGCCTGGTGACAGTTGGTGGATTTCTTTCTTCTTCCCCCACCAGAGTTATTCAGCCTCCACCGTTCCCTTGCTGCTTTTCTTTCATCTGCTCTCTTTCCCTTTCTCATATTTTTTTCTGTCTTTCACTCTTTTTCTACATCTCTCTCTCTTTCTCTCTCTCTCTCTCTGTGGGTGTGTGTCCCTTTAGGGTGTCTGCAGCAGTTGAGATAAGAAGCGAGTGTAGGACACAGGAGGATGGTGTTCACAGAAGCTAGGTGATCTTATCTGCTCCACCTCCCCCCTCCTCTCTACCCGAGCATCCCGTGCTGTTCTGCTTTTCCTCTCTGCTGTTCTTTTCCTCCTCTTTCTTTTTGCTCCTTTGCCCTTCCCACTCCCTCTCTCTCTCCCCCACCATCTCTTCCTCTTGTCTCAGACGCACATTCTCTCAGATCCCCTCTGCGCTACTGTTGATTTGAATTTGAAGTGATGGGAAACTAAATTGGCAGCATTGACAGCAGAAACAAACAGCTTATCTCTCTCTCCTGGGCCAATGCAGGCCTTAGTCAGATACTAGAGCCACTGCCAGCATCTGACTTGTGACAATGATGATAAATTGAACGTTTGTTGACTGTCACTTTTAATGCGTGCATATGTGGAAGTGTGTCAGCGCGTTGGACTCAGTGCCACGTGCATGTGCATTCTTTTCGGCTAATAGCTCTTTGTGAATCACCTTACTGGTGAAAAAAAGTGCTATTTTAGGCCTGTCAAGCTGTGTTATCTTTAGCATTATTTCTAGATTCAACCAGCAAGCCCCCAGGAACAAAGAAGCCTAAAGATACAACTTAAAATTGGCTCATTGCTAAGGTGTCAGTTTTGTGTAGCTGCACCGGCTCGTCCTTTGATGTAGGTGTTTCTTATGCTTGAATGATTCATAGATCACAGTTAAGTGGCTTACCAAATAAAACATGCATCAGTCTGAAAGCAGTCAGGTAAATGGACGACTGAAAAAAGGAGCTTATGTATAAAGGGAAAAAATAGAGGGAGACCTTCAGAAGACCTGCAGAATGAAAGGTGGCTCAATATCTTTGGCCGCTGCTGCATATCCAGCTGTACGACTTAAACCGAATATAATGCACATGGATCCATGGCAGACTTGTCATTAGCGGACTGTAGAACCGTGTCGCCTCGCCTCCTTTTTCAAGCACCTTTTTGCTGTGAAACCTCCTATAACTGCTGCTCTTAGAGCAAGATATTTACTTTCTTTTTTCACTGAAGGTTTGTTTCTAACCACCTGTTGTTTATTACAGAAGCAGACATTAAATCTGTATGTGCACATACAATCAGATGCTCTTTTCTGATGTGAGGTGGCTGTATATGAGCTGCATTCACCCGGATGGTTTGTGTTTAGTTGTTATCCCTAAGGATTAAAATATAAGTTACAATTAGGCGTCTCAATTTTGATGTTTTATTACTCTGAACAGAGATTCATCAGAAACACAGTAAGAGATTTGTTTGAACAATTTCAATCAAAATAATCAAAGTTGGGTTTTGTTTTCCTTTTTTGTCATTTTTTTTCTCAGATCAGTGTAATCTCAGACGGTTGCATGTTTTGCATGAAGACATGGTATTCCGAAGACATCGGGTATAGCAAGTTATTTCAGCTTTTCCATTTACTTCAGCCACTCCACATTTCCTTTTGAGTTCTGAAATCAACCAACCATTTTCATTCACACCACTGCTGCTCACTGGGTAGTTTCTCCTTTTCGGGTCATTTTCTATGAACTCAAGATATGGTTGTGCATGAAAACTTCAGTGGCTCAGCAGTTTCTGAAGTCCTGTCTCACACCAACAACCAAGTCTTTTTTTTTCTTTTTTTTTTAAGTCACCTAAATCCCTTCCTGTCTTCCTCACTCTGATGCTTGGCGTAATCTTCAACAATTTCTCTTGTTGATGCTTTGAGATGCTTTCAGTTGCTGTCATTAAATCGGCCGATTCACTCACTATTCGTCTTAGAGACAAGCAATTGAAACGATGTACCTAATAAAGTGGCCGTCGAGTTCGTATGTGTCTCTGCTGTGTTTCACTATAGATTTATTTGATGTTACTGAACTAAATATGTAATATTTGGCTTGAAGATGAGTCCCTGCGCTCACTGGTAGCAGACGTACTGAACTGCGTGATCGTATAAAATCATGCAGTTGCAATAATACTGGCAATATTACAGTGACAGCGTGAGGTGTGATAAAACCATGCTCTCCTCTTTTTCACATCTGTGCTTCTGACACTACATTATGTTTTCAAGTGGGGGCATTTACTGCTGCTTTATAAAAACAGAAATCAGATTTAAAACGCCACATTCGGGCACGATGCTGAATGTTAGGTGAATACATTAGCAGCAGAAATGCATTGTATAATATGTTTAGAAATTTTCGGTTGTCAGAACTGATTATGAAATGTGTTTACAGTGGGAAACACTATGGCAAAAGTGAAGCTACCAAGCTCTTGTCATATATATGTGTTATTTTGAAAGGATTGAAGGTGATGAAATTTACAGACTAGGAAGTGCACAATAATTCAGGCTCAGTGTAGTTGCACAGATTTTGTCACAGATTCATGTTTTGTTTTTTTCCACACTTCCTCGATGAGACTCAAGTCTTTGACTCTCTATTATTCTAAGTCAGTATTCGAAACCAGGGGCAACCATAGTGCTCCCCAGGAGGCATTTGCGACTTTGCAATTCAAAAATGATACAAATGTGGCCCAGCAGTTCCATTTGCATCAAAGGAGAGCTGTTTTTTTTTTTTTTATTAATTAGAGCAAAACTATTAATGATAAATTAGAATTACAATTATTCAAATATGAATTAGCCACATTTATTTTTCTTTTCATTTCAAAATAAATAGGGTCTAGTGACTTTTATTCAAAAGCAGACTTTGGTGCAACTAAGTCTGGTTTCAATTAATAAAAAATAATTTTTAAAAAAGCCTAAGTAATGCTTTTAATAAAAATGACCCAAATTCTAGTCTCGTGCTGGGTGTGTGTTTGTTTTTTGTTTTCCTTGTGGGGAGAAAACAGGTTTAGTTGAGCCCAAAAAAATGAGCAAAATGCTTTTTAAGTTGTGCATAAGCCGTAATATACACATTCCTTTCCCACAAATTATTTGTATTATATTTTTGGCCTGTGAATTCTGTTAACTTGACAAAAAGTTTGGACTCCAGTGCTCTAAACTGTTCCATTGAAGCTCTTGGCTACCCTGGGACACATCGGTTCGTTGTCTTGTTTGCCTCTGCTGCACGTCTGTTTCTGCTCAACTTGTTTTGTTTCAAACTTGTATTTAGTTTTCTTCATCTTCCCGGCAGTTCCAAGATGGCAGCAGAAAGCTTCCTCAATGCATAACGCCATGTTTCACAGTGGAACTGTGATCAGTGTCATGTGCGATGCACAGATCAGCTGTGTTCGTACTGGAATTAGATTACACACGGGTGTATTTTAATTACTGTTAGTTAATATCTTTTGTGGTTCTTGTGCTACCAGTGGCCTTTATTCATAAGCAGCTGGTAGGGAAGGAGGGCAGCTGGAGAGACGAGGAAGACATGCAGCAAATAGCCGGGGGTCAAATCAGGGGCAGCTACATTGAGGGCTGTAGCCTCTGCAAATGGTGCCCCAGTTATGTTGCACTCTTAGACAGTTTAGTGTACTGTATTTTATTACAGGGTGTCAGCGTAAAGGGGAAGATATTGTTTAAGTAATTAAAGACATGATTTTCCTCCTATTTCAGAGTTATTTGCTTCCTTTGATTTGTCTATTCAATTAAATCACAGTAACTAGACATGAAATTCAAATTCATCTTCCATCTTTTAAAGTGCAAATTCAGGTTAAATGAGTACAATCATTTAACCTGCTATGACTGGAATGATGGATTCGCTTCTTCTTTCCGTGTTGAATGTATCAGTTGCGCTGGGTGCCTGTGCCCCGAACATGTGAGTGAGTGTCAGGCACATGAATCAGAGGCTTTTGTGTGTGTGCTTCCTATGGGACGGCGCTAGCATGTAGCATTAACGCGACAGGCCCTGAGAGGACAAGAAGGTAGCAGAGCTGTCAGCGGCCAGCTCCCGCTTCGCCTAATGAGAGAGAGGGCCGTTAATTAAAAACACCAACAGGCAGAGCTCCCCGGTGTCCCACCATCAGGACGACCCGGGGTTAAAGACATGGAGCATGGAGGATGGCAGGCATGCTGCTCCCACATACAGTATGTAGTCCTAGACTTTTAACAATAAATAGCCAGGGGTATTCAGAAAGAACAAAGTGAAGCAGAAATGGGAAGAGCTATTAGAAGGCCTTGCTTTCTTTAAACTGCACTGTGTTTGTGTCTTTGGGGGGGGAAGAGGTCTATGATAATCGTCTAATGTTTAGCCCTTGATGTTTTCAGAGCAAACTGTGGTTCTTTTGTATCTTTGTGCTTGTGTTTGCTGCATGGCAGCAGGGTGTTTGCCGAAGCCTGCTTGCAGATATGTCTGGTTAAAGAAATGAAAAAAGAAGAATCTGTCAAAGCCTAGGCATGAGTTGTTCTTTTTTTTCCTGTAGTTTTAAGGTTGATGCTCCTTTATTCACTGAGAGATGTATTCCTTTGAAAAGCATCAAACTTGAAGACTTATCATATAGAAAGGCAACATGCTGATAGTCGTTTTTAGATATTTTAAAGAGTTTTCACCGTTTAGCGCAGTATGAGGTTTGTGACAAGATGGTGCATGCAATTGGGTTTAATAGAACGATACAAGCCTTTTGTCATGTACAGTGGAAGACTTTAGCAATACTTTAGGGGGACTCAAGGAAGCTTATGTGTTTTCACAAGCCAAATAAAGGCTTTGCAAAATGTCCTGATGTAATGTTTTTATGCTCGGCTAACACTAATTGGTCCTAGACGCCAGCATAGAATTGTCTAGTTAAGCCTTTCTAAGTATTCTAGATCTTGGAAACTGATGCATGAATCAGAAAAACTTTCAAATAGCCCGTTAGCTTAGCACCTACAGCAAGCTCCGACGTTGTCACCAACCTTAAAGTCGTCAGCATCAACGGTTAACCAGCTGCTGTGTTCTCGTAGTTTGCACAAATCATACGATCCCTGACTCTGTCGCCATTTCTTTTTCCAAGCCGTTACTGGAAATGTTGCCACACAAATGTTTAGCGTCTTTGCTGCAAGAACCACCTGTAGAGAGTGCTGCATGAGACGCAATCAGTAGAGTTATTTCTACAGGAATCACCCATCAGAAAATATACTTTTCCTAAATTACAGGCAGAAACTTGGTAAAGGCCTTGGACTGGCCTGACTGCCTCAATGAAACAATCCACTATGTCGGCATGAAACAAAAACATGAAAAATTTCACCACTTTAAATAAGCAGAATGTCATGTAAAAGTAGAGACTTTACTGTTTTTCCATTTATATCCCAAAGTATGTTTTATGGCATACTTGAGATGAATTACAGTGGCCCTGGTTCTTTCCGTTAGGAACTAGTGGTTTTAGACTAAAGTATACACTTTTTAAAGATATTATGGGATGTTCAGTTGTATGTGTTTGTGGCACACACACACACACACACACACACACACACACACACATATATATATATATATATATATATATATATATATATATATATATATATATATATATACTGCTCAAAAAAATAAAGGGAGCACTCAAATAACACATCCTAGATCAGAACGAAAGAAATATTCTCATTGAATACTTTGTTCTGTACAAAGTTCCATTTGCACAACAGCAGGTGAAATTGATTGTCAATCAGTGTTGCTTCCTAAGTGGACAGTTTGATTTCACAGAAGTTTGATTTACTTGGAGTTATATTGTGTTGTTTAAGTGTTCCCTTTATTTTTTTGAGCAGTATATATATATATATATATATATATATATATATATATATATATATATATATATATATACACTGTATATATATACTGTATTGTCATATAGATGATTTCATTTGAAAGGAAAAATTAAAATTGGTCAATAAGTCCAAAAACTTATTTTTGCTATTGTAGTAAAATATAATACGTTTTCCAGTCTGTAACATAGGAAAGTCCAAATGCAACAAATGGTAGTTCTTCCTGGAAATAATTTTCAAGGATCTAAATTTGCACAGCTGTGTGTCAAAACCGACGACTCAAATCCTTGGACGAAGTGGGCGAGTTTGAGGTTCACTCTTAGTAATGTTGGAGTTTTTTAGATAGAGAAAAAAAAAATATTTTCTACTGTTTATTTAGTCTAAGAGTAATACTATGTTAATTCCGACAATTTTGCAGTAATCTCACATTTCTTTTCTTTTGGAACCCAGAATATATTATGCTGCTCTTGTAGTTGTGAAAAGATATTAAATTTATTTTGAGTAAGTCTTTATTGACAGCAGTCAGGAAAAGTTGCGTCTGTAGATGACCAGCCAAATGAGAAGTCTTTGTTTATTGTCAACCCAACAGGGCAGCTGTAGAACCGCTTCCTTTCTTACTACAAAATAAGAGTCTCAAACATAAATACAACCTTAAAGCAGTCACCTTTTTACTGGTAGCTGATAATATTTAGCTTAGGTGCACATGTTGACAGCACGTTCTCACTTTCATGAGGAATATCACAGTGTTTTAATGTTTAACACCACTAGATTGGACTAAAATAGACTAAATTAATTAAGAGGACACGTTCTGCGGAGGGAAGTGGGGTTGGAGGGGTTAACAAGCTAAACACCTGCTGATACAACATGAACTGAAACTGTGTTGTAACACTTCTGCCTATTGTGCAGCAGCTTTTGTATGTGTTTTATTAAACTGTCAAACACATGAATCATTAGCCTTGATCTGCAGATTGACAGGTTGTCAGCTCCGACAGTCTCTGTCAGCGGGGCGGGGGAGATGGGCGGCGGCAGCGGCGAGGGAACGCTACACGTTCCCTGCGGCTTTGTCGTCTTTCGTGCCTCCTGCATCTCCATCTTCCTTCCACCCCCGCATGTCAACCCAGGTGCTAACAAAACCGAGGATTGTGGGTAGTCTCGGAGCATATGGAGCAGGGAGATGACGGAAAAATGGAGGGAGGAGCAGAGGAGGGGGCCTCGGAGAGAGCGAGGGAGAGAGAGGGAGAAGCTGTCAGGCTGTCTATCCCTGTCACAGCAGCCAGGAGGGTGCGATGGACAAATGGATAACTGCTATTTCAGACTGCCAGGGAGAAAGCTTCGTCAGATTAAAAGTGTCGATTCTGGCATGGGTGCTCTCACACAACAGAGCACACAAATTGTCACACAGTTTTTTTTTCTTCTTCTTTTGCTCCCATTTGTTCCACAGTAAAATGTGTGTGTGGGGGGGGGGGAAACAGCATTCTGTTTATTCAGTCATTAGATTGTAGTTCATTGTGCACAAAACACCCACAGACATATACAAAGTGAATTCCCTGTATGGACAGAGTTTCAGAGCTATGGCTGCAGGCTTTCTGTGGTGTGTGTGTGTCATATTTGAGTATTTCTTAATCACTGATACAGACTTTATTCTCTTTATGTTTCTGATGAGTTAAGGTAAAACATAACCATTTCTCTCTGCTTCTTCCTTTTGCTGTGTGTGTGTGTGTGTTTTTTTAGGCTGTGCCTTCCTCACCTACTGTGCCAGAGAGTCAGCCCTGAAAGCCCAGAATGCATTGCATGAGCAGAAGACCCTGCCAGGAGTAAGTCATACAACCAGAACGCAGCTACAGTCTGACACAAACACACACATTTTTTAAAAGAAAAAATGTCTTTAAAGCATGCAGTTCCTTATATTTATTTCAAATCCAGTTGGAATCTCCATCTTTTTCTGATTTGGGGGTTCACTATGAGGCAAATCTTAGCGAAGCCCATCTTTCCCTCCCATTTCTCACACCCATCCCCCCTTTCTCTCTCTCCCGCTCTCTTCATTTTGACAGTCACATACACACAAACCCATAGGGAGAAACCACAAAATATCACATCATACGCGTACTATTTATATCTCCCCCTCCAGTTTGTGTAAACGGGCATGCGCATGCGTGCGTGTGTGTGCGAGCGCCCGAGTGTGTGGGCCAAACGTCTGAGATAGACAGCGAGGGATGAAAACTGGGTGGGTGGATGGATGTGGGCTCTTTCTACACTTTACGTGCGTGCTCTGAATTCAGTCCACATTGGCGTACATTGTGAACGCACACTTGCGTCACGGCGGCGCTGTGGATGTTATTAGTCACATGTACAGTGCAGCTGCGTGCATGCCATGCTCTCTTGAATGTCTAGCTCTTATTCATACATGATATAAAGACCCAGTTCTGGTGCTGAGATGGAGGAGAAGCTCCAGTTCATTCATTAGAAGATTCTGTATGTGAGTTTCAGGGATCTTGTGCAATGTGAGCGTTTTCTTTAGTGCATAAATGATTATGGGGGGTGGGGGGGTATTTCACAGTTGCGTGTGTGTGTGTGCAAGTTTGTTCTTCCTTTCTTTTCTTTTTTAATTGCACACGCACACACCTGAATGCCTGCGTGGCGTGGCGTGGCTTGGCGCACGCGCCGGTGAGCGTTGGGAAGTTTTGATGCATTTCTGTCAGGCCCAGCTTGGTTTGCACTGTTCGTTTTTAATGACGCCTCCAGGGAAGCTGACAGTCGCCGTGTTGAGCGCGCAGCCTTTGATGTGAGTGATTATGACATCACAGACGTGCAGTCGAGAAGAGCGGAGGAGTGGGGATCCGTGCTCGGAGTTTTTTTTTTTTTTTTCCTTCTTCTTCTTTTACTTCCCAGTGGCATATTATTCCGAGAAAAGGGGAGGGAAGGAACAGAGACACATGGAAGGAGAGGAGGAGAGATTAAATATTTGGCCAAAACTAGAATGAGATTTTGTGTTCCTAAAAACTGTGCTCTGCCAATTTATTATCTTGCCAGGATTTGACATAACTATTTGTGGCACAAAAATAAACCTTTAAACATTCCGTCTGAACATATTTCACTGAAATACAGTGGCGCGCAAAAGTATTCACACCCTGTCAGCATATGTTGTCCTGCTGCGTTCACAAACTTTAATGTAATCTATCGGGATTTTATGTAATAGAATAACACAAAGCGTTATAAAAGGGTAACATAAAAGAAAAGCCAGTTATCTTACAAATAAAAGCTAATAGAAAATTACAGCTAAAAGTGCAGAACACCACTTCTGCACTATATAAAGACTGACATCTTTGCTGAATTTTTCTCAAATGTCTCGAGATCGATTAGAGTGAAGAGCACCTCACTGCCACTTATTCTTAATGATATTTAGGTCTGGACTTTGACTAGGCCCAAAGTTTTACTAGGGTATCCTAACACATAAATGAGCTTAAAACTATTCCACTGCCAGGAATTTGTAGCTTGTCTACTATGAAGGAAAGCATTCCCACAGCATGTTGCTTCCACCACTATGTTACACTGCAGTCATGATGTTCTCATGTGACTTGTGGTGGCAGTTTTTTCTCCACATTTAGTATTTCAATGACACCTTTTGGTCTATTTGCATGTCTTCATGATGACATTTGACAGTCCAGGTATTGTCCCTGATCATGTCTACTATGTCCCTTAGTCTTCATGGCACTATTTGTTCCCAAATGTTCTCTAACGAACCTTTGAGGCCTTCTCACAGCAGCTCTATTACTATTGTATCTTTGTTTGGCTGCACACTTTTGGACTCTCCTCAGCAATTAAGTGACCTTTAAAAAGCAATTCTGGCCTACATTTCAATTGTATGAAAGCAAAAGGGGATGAGTACAGTTGAACAACATCTGTCATTTCCCTTCTGCTTCACTGTTACGTATGACTTTGCATTGGTCTAGCACATAAAATAACAAAAAATTACATTGAGGCTTTGAGGCTGAAACATAATTTGTGGGAAAGTGAATACATCAGCAAAGTCCTGCACTCTGTATAAGGGTTTAACAATTAAATACTATTTAGCAATTCATTAATAGCTTATTAATTGGTAATTAATAATATATTAATTAGCGATCATTAATAGCGTAATTATTGCTTAATTCCTACTAATATCCTCTACTTTCAGCAGGGGACTGTAGTAAAGTTTGAATTAGATTAATGGGGAGTTTGAAGTAAAGAGGAGCGATGCCACAGGACAGACCCAGATAGTAGACAAACCTTGAAACCGAGCGCTCAGGGAGGCAGAACGGTAAACGGCCTTTTGTTGTAGTTAAAGGTAAAGCCAGCAAAACAGAATAAATGAGTTTGTTTGAAACCGAGCGACGACTTGGCCCTGGAAGAGCCACTGAGAGCTTCCCCACGCTCCACCTCCCCTGCCCCCTCGTATCCCCAGCCCCTTTCCTCTCTTCTCTATCCACACAGACCAACGCAACCAAAAAAAACCCTGCAAATAAAACCCCCCATTTTTTTCTAAAGCCACCTACCTTTTTTTTCTTTACTTCATCTCCTGGTGTGCTTTTTTATCCTCAAAGTTCTTCAGCACCCCTTATGTTTTGAAAAGTTTTCCACCAAGCTTTCTTCCTTTTGCTGTCAGGTGAGCTCAGGGAAGAAGGGATTCTGCTTCCTGGTGGAAATGCCTGGTAAGCATGGCTGTAGGCTGTTGATGTAGTCACAGACAAAGTACTGAGGGGTGAGAACATGTGTGGGTGAGGCTTAGCGTCTGCGGTGTCAGGAGAGACTTTTGGATAAACAAGTGACAGGCGAAGATACTGATGCCGAGGTGACACTAGTGAGGGATAATTCACGATAAATGACAATTTCTTTGAGCGTTTCTAATTCTGTTTTGCCACGTAGTGCCACATGTACCCAGGGAAAGTGTGATGGTGAATTGATGCACGCCCTTCTTAAAAGTTTTTAAGAAGGGCATGCCGTGGTGGTGTAGGGGTTAGCGTGACCCACATTTGGAGGCCTCAAGTCCTCGATGCGGCTGTCGCGGGTTCGACTCCCGGACCCGGCGACGTTTACCGCATGTCTTCCCCCCTCTTCTTCCCCCTTTCCTGTCAGCCTACTTCATAAAAAGGACTCTAGAGCCCACAAAAAGACCCCCTGGAGGGATTAAAAAAAACTTTTAAGAATTAATAAAAAATAATAATAATAAAAATAAGCCACGACACTGAAGGGGGGCTGAAAATCCATGATTTTTTGCACCTGTTTTGCATCCGCTATTTGTTTTCTTCTTCTTTGGACTTACAGAGCTTATTACTCTAAACCAGTGGTCCCCAAACTATGGCCCGCGGGCCAGATGCGGCCCGCCTCCACATTTGGTCCGGCCCCCTGAACAATACCAGAGTATTTTCATATATGTGCATTTTTATTTGATAAGTTGGACTTTTGCAATAAAATAAATGTTAGTAATGAACTTTATTTATTATTAACTACTAGTTAGTAACTATTTTATACATGCATATAATTGACCCTAACCCTTTTTTTATGTGGAGAACCCAGTGTTATTTGGTTATTATTTATTTCATAAATAGTGTTATTTCCTAACTTTTGTTCTCTGAAGAATCCAGAAAAGGTTATTTGATTGTGCTTTCTGAAAAACAATACATTTTTATGTTTAGCACTCTTACAATCGTCACACTTTTTCTGTTACAAACTGACCCCGGCCCCCCATCAGAGAAGGGACAAGTTATGTGGCCCTCACAGGAGAAAGTTTGGGGACCCCTGCTCTAAACAATGGAAGCAATATGGACAGACTATTTTCTCTTTAACCACAAACAGAGCAGGTACAGAAGTTCTTAAAATGATTTTTAAAAAGTGTTTTGCTTGCTCATTTTTATTTTTTTATTTTATTTTTCAAGGAATTCCAGAGGGGACATTGGTCAGTGAAGGAATCGTGACAGGATAGGATTTCTGAATAGATAAGTGACGCTGTGGACTGGAAGAGGAAGCAGAAAGTCATGTGATAAAAACGTATCATCAACAGAGAGATGCTGCTCACTCTGCTGTTCAGAAACAGATCTGAAATTCAAACTTGGGTTTCCACTCATTTAGTACCTTGCTGCATATACCTCAGTATTATTGGCCTTGAAAAGAAAGAAGAAAACTCTAAAGTCTTCATTTAACATGAATGGATCAGTGACCAGGCCCATTCAGTCTGAGACGACTGTCACTTCATGTTTTATTAAAATAAGCACCAGTCAAAATATAAACAGTCATTTTTTTTAATTAAATTATGTATATATATAAGAAGTTCATACATTTCAGTAACTCATCACTAATAAAACATTACCCAGAGACATACTGATTATTTCAAGCTCGTCTGCCTACAGAAACAAAAATGGGATATTTAAGATTAAAATATGACAGCAGACCAATAAAAAAATCATTTTTAATACAACAGTGTGGTCTAAATTTTTTTGAAAAGATACTTTTAATCTGACAAACCAACTTAATTGGAACGTATGTTCTAATTTATTACATATGACCGCATTATGAATTAAGTCTCTTTATAATTTCATTAAATAAATATGATAAAAAGAAATCATCATTGTAACTATTTTTAAGAAAATCTAGAAAAAATCAAATCGAGATTTTAATTACCATTGACTTATAGACTTACAGACATATACTGTGGGGAGTGAAGTGCTAAGCAAAAGCCTAATAAGGCTCCGTAATACAAAAAGAAAAGAAGCACCCACTGAAACAATTATAAAGCAACTATTTTCATGAGTTCTTTGAAGCCTGGCCTCTCTACAGTTCTGAAGGGCATCATCTTCTTTGTTATTAAGTAGGCCAATGATTTAGTGATGGCTTCATCTTGACTTGCACCGAGCATGTCTGCACTTCTTTTCTCATTCATTTTCTCTAACAAACTTAATTCTCCACTCCCTCTCGCCTCTTTGATCTTGCCTAATACAAAACTAGGGAGGAGAAAATGCTGTCAAATTAGGAGCCGCTGTAACCTAAGTTGAACAACACACTTAAGATTTCTATGAATTAATTTCCATTCAAGAAAAAGCAAATTAAATCTGAGGTTACAGTATGCGACTTTATAGGTCTTCCATTACAGTGTTGCTCATGCTACATGTTTTGTCTGTTTCTCTTTTTTTAATCCTCCTGGGTTAAAGCTACACTTAGTGCGCCCCAGCATTCAGTCACACTATGCCAGATTTTCCTTTCGACTTTACTGCTCGGCGTGTCTGAACTCTTTCTGAGCCCCTACAGCTAGCTCCTAAAGACATTTCCCTCAACGTTTACCCTCCCGCTGACTCCTTATGTATATGGGATTTACCAGATATATCGTCATTGACTCTCTGAGAGCCGCACAATCTCTCAAGCATTGCTACGTAGCAACTGTAAACTGGAAGTTTGCCACAGTTCTGAGTCATCATGTAAATGAGTTCTAAAAATTCAGGAAGTGAGTCCGTTTTAACTTAAGCTCGCGATCAGCCGTGGGGAGAACTGTAGGACATGGGGGGGTCAAGTTAGAGGTGATGTGCTTTGGCAATGCCATGCAAAAGTATCTGCACCTCTTGAACATTTTTACAATTAGGTTGCCTAATTATTAAAGGGAGTAAGTGTAATTTCTTCCCATCATATCTTCTCGTCTATCCAGCTATTTCAAAGTTGAAATTCCCATCTTTCTGATAGTCGTTTGTGTTACATACACCAACACGTGACGAACATGTCTGCATCCCAAACTCGTCTGAAAGGGACAAGATGTTTAACTTCCATCCACAGAGTTTTCATAATTTGCTATGTAGCAAATTTTTGGTTAGGTCTACAAATAATGTGAACTGTGTAATTTATCTTACCACCATTGAAAAAAAACACCATCTACCAATATGACGACATAAATTGAGTATTTCTGTTTTGCCTGTGTGGGAGTGGGTGTGTGAGACGGAGCTATTCAGTAAAAAGCGGGCACATCAAAAACATCGTATCCTCGCCATGTTGCTTGTGATTCTGTACTCCAGTTTCAGACTACAACAAGAAGCATTAAAAAGCTCCTCTATTGATTCTGGCAAAAGTCCCCAGAAGTGGGTGGATGTGGTTTTCACGTGTGTGTGTGTGTATTTATGTGTGGGTCACAGGCCTAGCTATTGCAGGACTAGCTGGTGTGGCGTGTCCACAAACCGCTGAGGACACATACCCTCCAGCGAATCCTCCTGCACTCAGAGAAGTTGTACCACAAGTATAAAAATAAAAAATAGATTTGGCATCTATTCAGTCGTACTGTCAAAAATACAGTATGGTAAAGGCCACAGAACTGACACGAGCTCCTGCCCTTCGTACAAAGGCGTGCACTCCTGAATACGCAGCGTCCTGATCCACTTTAAAATAAAAACAAATATACAAGCACACACATACAGATACCGCGCAAAGCACACCGCTGATACTCCCAACACACTCGTTTTCCAAACCCGTCTCTTGTAACTGCAATTCAACACTCCTCGTAAACACTCCCATTCACCGACATCATACTGTGATACTCGCAGAAAGAGAAACAGAGGGGGAAGAAGGTAAGGAGAGAAATATGGCGTTGATTGACTCTCACTGTAATAGTGAGCCAGATGAGAAATATAGAACACGGAGAATCAATGCGTCATTTCAGAGAGCTTTCATACACACATAAACACACAGTGCTACGAGCCCAGGGGCAGGCGAACCAGAGAAAAGACAGGACGGCAAATGAATAGCCGGACGGAAGAGAGTGGAAAGGGTGTTTGAAGGCAGAATGGTGAGAGTGGGTGGATGGAGGGAGTGGGAGGAGAGTTATAGTTGAGGTGCCTCTATACCAACTGATTTGTGTCTGTTTCTTTTTTCAATCCCCCACCCCATCCACTCAGCTGAGATAATGCCAGGGCAACAAAATCCATGACATTGATTGGCTCCCGCGACCCAGTTTCATGGCAGCTTTTTCTCAATAAGTCGCCCTCATTGGTCAATAACTGCCCGGCTCCCCAGGTAAAGTGGGTGAAGAGGTGTTTGAATGTGGATAGGGGGAGATTAGGCCACGCTCGGTTATATTTGGCGTCCCCTAAACATGCACAAGTGCTCCAGATTCATCCTTTCTTGTAGATTATAGATTGGAGGTGCCATGTTCAGGAGGCATAGCCTCACGTCGATGTGACTAATGCCACTGACTGTGCAGCGTCGCCTCCCTCTCCCCAAGCCATCACCTCATCAACTATCCTAATCACCCTTAGCTAAAAGAAACCATTTGCCACATAACGTGCTCCATCTAATGAATACAAAATCACTGTCAGAAAGCTGGAATGAAACACAAGCGAGTTTTAGCTAAAACGACTCCAACTTTAAAGAAATCAATAGGCACATGCATAAAAAAAAAAGGCAGGCAGGTTCTTCTAAACTCGTAGATCAGCGGAGTGACTTATTTCAAGTCGTACACAGCTAATAAAAAGAAAGAGCTGCATTTATTAGCAGTGGTCTGTGTAACAAAAGAATTAACGGTATTCCTGTCCAAACCAGTGCAAAGCCTTGAAGCGAGGCACTTTGTAGGATGAATCTGGCAGGTCATAAGCCTGCAATAAAAATTCAAATGAGTCTCCCTTCGCGGACAGCAGCTAGGAGGACTTGGCTTTGGAATCATTTCAGGGGCTAAACACTGTTTGTTGATAATATAATTCATTAATTAAGGCTTTCTTATTATGCCCTATAAAGGGACTGAGAATTGCCTATTATCTACATGTGACCTATTGCTACAGTTTTGAGCACCTTTGTCTTGGACCTTTTTTTTTTTTTTTGTCGACATTAGGGCGGCTGCTTCCAGTAAAAAGGATATCAGCACACAATTATATGCTGATTTTATGCAAGGCAATTTCACAAATCCAGCTTTTTGGCGGAAAGCTCTTTTGTTCTTGCGTATTAACAGTGCCTTTTGGAGGAAACCAAAACTGAACAAACAAAGAACGTCACTACACTGGAAAAAGACGTTAGTTGAACCAACTTAATTGAATTGCTTCAATTGGTAACCAGTAATTCAATTAAATTGATTCAACTCAATATATTATGACAATCCGATTCAACTCATCTAGTTCATCCAACTCAATTTATATATTTTTTTTGACAGAATTCATTAAGTGTGTTTACAATGACAAAATGACTTAAGTTAGTATTACTCAAATCATTTAGTTTACGTCAAATAAAGAAGTAAAATAATAAAAGATCTCTCTCCTAAAATGTTTTTTTTTTAATCAGACAGCCTTTACTTGACAGTAGTTAGGCAATGAAAGAGGGGGAAGATGTGCAGATAAGGTCTTCACGCTGGGAATCTAACCTACAATGGCCGCGTCGAGGACTAAGGCATCCTTCTGCTTGTTGTGCTCTACCACTGCGCCACCAGAGCACCCTGCATGGCGCAGGATCTGGTGAAGCTTGCGTCACGACGTCAGACGTAAGATACGAACACGGCGTTGAACTTAATTGCTTGAAGTAAAGTCAAAGTAAAAAGTGTTCCTTTAAGTTAAATATTTTTAACTTTTAAGTTAAACACGTGGAAGTAAGTTGTTATTTCTGAAGCAAAGGAATTAAGTGAGATTAATGTAAATAAGTCCTTAATAGCAACTACAGCCCAAATACACTTTTGCGAGTGCAAAAGTGGTTACAAGTACTCTCAAAAGTATACACTGTCAAAAGTGTACACTACAAAGTGTACTACACTCCAAAGTGCACTTTCAAAAGTTTTAAAAGTATTTGGGTTGTAGTTCATGTTACGGATTTATTTACATTAACCCAACAATTGTTGCCAGACATTTTTTCTAACTTCTAGACGCTCTAAAAAAAAATGGTTTTGACTTTTGGCAGATAATTGAAGTTTTAAAATAAAATAATAGTGTGTCTACTCTAAGCAATATCAATTTCATGTATTTAGTGTGAAAGGTCACATGACCAGACCACTTTACTTCCTGCCTGTAACACTGGAGGTCACAAACCTCTACAAGAGGAAGCCAGTAAAATACTTTAATAAACAAATATAAATAAAATATTTTGAACATATGTTCTTTCAAGTGTCTTCTACTGATATATAAAGAAAATTGTATCCCTTCATCCATATTTTGATCATAAGAGTGAATGTAAGCATGGCAACAATTGTTGCCGCTAGCATAATACATAGACAGCACTATGCTATGTGTCCACAGCTTTGCTGTTTAATCTATATGCCTCGCTGTTTCCACACAGCTTAAAACTATCAGATATTTTAGATCTTCTAGACATGAAAGAACCTCAAAATGATGTCTTCTACATCACTGACTGTCCCACAGTTGAACCTCACCCCACCCTAACTCCCCCAAAAGGCGATCCTTTTCACAACGTGTGGCCTCGTCACTAAATGACCACTACAATATGATGCCACGCCTGAAACTAGTTTAGGACAAGGCAAAGGTCTTGTGCTTGGTCTGGTGGAACAGGGAGAATGTCCTCTCAGATGCAGATTTGTTCATACTAACATTTTCACCTGACTTTGCCTCATTGATGAAATGACCAAATGAGTTCAAAGGTCACTCGGCACATTGAAACAATGACATCTGCAGGATGTGGCATTCAATGTTTATGTATCTAAAATATTTCTGAACACTCTTGTAACCATTCTGTGTTATAATAGGTTATGCATGTCATAATTTTTCTTATTTTTTTTATATGTATAAATATGCCAGATTTGTGTAATTTAGACTATGCAGTTTCCCACCGGCAACAGTTGTTGCCGAGTATAAAACCTACATTTTCACTAACATAACCAACATAAAATGTAATAATTCATAAATATCATGTGTTAGGATTGAAATGCATGCACTTATTTTGCAGGAAGAAATTTGGGATTAAATGGGTTAATCTCACTTAATTCTCAAAAGTGTACACTAAGTTGGATAAAGTTAATGAACTGAGTTTTTAATTATTATAATATATTACGTTGGTCAGACGTAGGATATGAAACTGACATTGAACTCAATTGTTTCAAGTAAAGTCAAAAGTTTCTTTATGTTACAGATTTGTAACTTTTAAGTGAATTGTACACAAAAAAGTAAGATGTCATAACTAAAGCAAAAATAATTAATTGAGATTAATGTAAATAAGTCCATAAAATGATGTACAGGCCAAATACACTTTTTAGAGTGTAGTCTGCACAGAGGCGTTGAGCTCAAACGTCTTTAGGTTGAAGTGGAAAGGTAACTGTATCTGGGCTTTGAGTGGAGGCCGTGCTAGCGGATTAATGCCTATGGTTTTGGTTTGATTGATTCACTGATTGATTTGTGTAATGAACTAGAGTGCCTCGTCCAAATGAACCTAAGCTGTCAGTACTATTTAATTCAACTGAACTAAAGTGCTTGTTGGATTGTTGAACGTGTTAAAACTCTTTTGTCACTGTATTGCCAGCATCAAATCATGGACCTTAATACACACCGGTTTTGTATTGTGCAGGACTTATTATTTCTCTTGAGAAGAATTTCAAACAGGAGTCTTTCCTGTTTCCTGTTGGAACAACATACAGGTCTGTTATAAAATACTTTGTAGAATCACCTTTCAAAGTAATTACAGCTCAGCTTGTGTGACGTACCCCAGCTTTAGGGGTACGTCACACAAGCTGAAATCTATGCCAATATTCCGTGTACAAAGTTGCTCATAACACATCACATCTTCTTTTTTTTCAGAATCATTTGCTGCTTTATGTTGGTCTATGGTTTATGATGGCACTGTACATATACGGCAGGGAAAATGTTCTTCACTCTAAGGACTATCAATTTGGCAAAACAGAAATGCTTACGCTTTCAACTAATCTCTGAATGCTTGAATTAGTTCGATGTCCACCTAATTTGGGGCAGATACAATAGCTTTGGTTAAAGCCCCGTGAGGTTTAAAATGTGAACTGCACTCTAATTGTAACATCATTACAAGCCTACACGCCATCCTTTGTCATGTGAAGTCTGAATGCTCCCATTATCATTAGGCTTTAGGCCTGATGTTACAACCTCCCATTGCCAAGTGGAGTTTGAGCAGATTGTACAAATGAGAACTATTCATCTGCCTTGAGGCAACAGTTCACTATAGTCCAATAAGCCAACTAATTTTAGAAGTGGTGCATGCTTCCCCGCCGGGTCAATAGATTGATTATCCATATGTGAAATTACACACCTTTTAAAACTGAGCACAACTGCAGTGCCATGGCGATAACCCAGTTTTAAATGCTAATCTAATTTAAAAAGGGAGAGAGTGAACATTGGCCAGCAGTGCAACTGCTCCAAAATCAGATGTTAGCAATAGAAAAGAAACCTGCCCCTGCAGAAGTGGCCTTGCTACCAGGCTATTTTCGAGGCCTTACTTTAATACTGGCACCGGCTATTGTCAGACTGAAATCAACTTGTCCTTTTTCTTGAGTCAGTATTGATCCACAAAAGCATTGCCTCACAGTGCACCACTGAGTCTTCATCCACAACAGCCTTCCCTGCTGAGCATTTACAAGTGTTAATGTCACAGCTGGCATTTAGGGCTCTTCAGTGTACCCACTAGAATGGTGGAAGAAAACGGGTCTTAAAGATTCCCTCAATGTACATTTTATTTTATTTTTTGGTTTTCTGTGAAGGGATCTTAGAGAGAAACCTCTTTTGTGACGTCCAAATCATTGTCTAAGAGCGGAGAAAACTCAGCCGTCCTCTTCTTGTGTGACTCGAGTTGTTCCATAAGCCCTGCTCCGGAGCTCTGCGCTTCCTTACTGATGTAAAGCCAGCAGCGCCTGTGACTGTCGCTGGGGAGAGGACAGAAGCATAGTTCACAGATTTAAGTATCTCCATAAGCTGGTTGTGATAGTCATTCTGCCATTGTCACAGTTTTACCTCCTGCTGCTGCTGCTGTAGTGAGTAAACTCCAGCTGCTTTGAAACATCCTGCCAGTGAAGGAATTTTTTATATGTATGTATATATATATATATATAATTTTTTTTTTCTCAGAATATCTTTATGTCACCTTGCTATATCTATTTGTCTTTTCATGCTCTCAAACCCAGAAGAAATACAGCAGAGTTTGTTTTTTCCACCACAGTAAGTGTAGCAATGTCGGGATTTAAAAAATATATATATAAAAAAATCATTGTGTCTTGTTCTGATATATTACCATGCACTTTAAATGCTATGGCACAAAAAAGAAATACATCTGTAAACAATAAAATTCTAATAAATCAGTCACATTTACAGCTTAATTTATCTGATAAAGTAGCATTTTATGGATGGCGGGAGCACCTTGTGGTCCGCGCTCTCTATACCTTCCCTTCGTGTCAGGCGTTGGGGATTGTCTGCTCAGCTCCCCGAGTCTCTTGCTCAGTTGTCAGTGTGGGACAGAGCAGATGCTTTGAAACAGCAGAGAACATTTTCATTCAATGATCTCATTTTTCCCCGAGGCTTTACAGGGCTCTTACAGCTTTTACTGAACAGCATGGAGCCCAGTATTCTCTGCATCTCGCTCTATATTCCTTCTTTCTCTTAATCAATGGTCTCCAGTTTTTCAAAGGCGACCTACCGCTGTTATGAAATTAAAGGTTATCGAGGAAACTTGCCTTAAAGGATTTTTTTTATTGTATTCAGAGCCTCTTTAAGACATTTTATTTTTGCAATGAACATTGCTTATAAGTCCTGTTTAATAGATGTTAAAGTTACTGTCTGGACTTAACCTAAGTGTTTCAAAGCAGCAATGGGAAATTCGGCTCTTGTCAGAGAGCCCGCTCTATCAGGTCCCAAACTGCTCTTACTTTATTATTATCTGTATCTTATGTCCACCTGAGCTTGTGTCCATCGTTTTGATTCTGTATGAATTCAAGAACTACCAGAATTGGTGTTAATATTAATTCTCAAGGAGCTGAAATTCAGCGTTAAAGCCCTAAACATTTATTATAGTCATTTTTGTGACGAGATGGATGTAAGCAACTGATAGCCGTTTCAAAGTAAAGGTCGCATCTTACCAGTAATACTTCTGGCATCTTTGTTTTTCTTTACCATAACTAGGGCTGCACAGTATCAGGAAAATATTTAATAGCGAAAAATTACAGTGATGATTTTGATTATGATAAACTCACATTTTTCTAATATTATTACTTTTTTACCACTGCACAATGCCCCCTCCACTCTCATGACCTCATTTATTTTAGCTGCTACACATCAGGTTCAGGACTGAACACAGTCAGAATCCGTCCAACAAGCTAAGCATAGAGTTGAGATACAGCGAGGGAATGTCTGATTATTGAAATATAGTATCTTGCCCAAATATTGCGTCAATCAGTCATTTGCAATTGCAATATTCTTCACAGAGATATTTTGACAGCTGTTGTGATTGGAGAATTGTGCAGCTCAAATCTCAACCATGATTGAAACACCATTCAGGAACTGGGAGCCACACTTTAGAAGAGCTAAATCAGTCATAAAAATGTTTTATTGGTATTACAGGAACCAAACCACTCCTCTAATTAAAGACCAACGTTTTGCATTTCTTCACTGGAACTTTTATGATTTACCCTTAATGATGAGCATGTTTGAGGTTGGAAGGCCTCCTCTCCATCACCCTGATCTGTAGCTTCCCTGCACAGCTTCTCTATCACATTCAAGTCACGACTTTATTTGAGCCACTCCAGTCGGGAAAAACATGGCTGTAAAATTTAAAAAATAACCTTAAACTTAAATCCGCAAGGGTTATGAAAGCCATTCGACTTTACTTTACTTTACTTTAGTAATTGTATTTTGATGTTTTTTTTTTTTTATCAAGTTATTCAATCTGTTCAGCGGACCGCGAAGTGGCACTTGGAAAATCTTATTCCCAACTTCAGTTGAAGCAGCTGGTGAGCCGTTGGCCGGCAGATGTGATAATGACATGACGCTCCGGCTCAGACGGGATAGCAGTGCACGACTCAGGCAGCTTTTAATAATTGATGGCAGCCAAGACCCCGGATTGGCCAGTAATTGCATTACAGGTCACTTCTCAATAGCAATTTGCTAAAGTTGTGGTGATTTGTGCCGGGCGGCGATCAATAGACACTGTCCAGAGAGGCAGCACCCCCACGTCCCTCCCTCATGCTGTTTGTCTTTCTGCTTCTCTAAGGGCAACTGGTGGAGATATTCTCTCTCAATGCTTTCTGCAGATTTCTAAGGATTTTCTTATTCTGCCTAATTATACCTGTGTTATTTCTATACTCTACATAATCTGGATGTAGCCAAAGTGAAATCTCACATGCTGGGTATCATTGAGCTTCACAGTTTTGGGATTTGGGAAGCTGAAACCGGGTCTTTTTTTGTTGTTGTTTTGTTTTGGGGTTTTTTGCAAAATAAGAGAAGGCTCATAAGTTGCTGTTGTTCAAACATAATCAACTCATTAAAAAAATAAAACCACATGCAAGTCAGTAGCAACCACTGAAGTCCCAAACTTATTTTTTTAATCAGACTTCAAGTAGGGTTCATGTATTCAATGAGTAAATTTAAAATGCTGTGACTCATTTTAGGTTTGGATATTGCAAACCGTTTGGTTCAGGACACATGATGCAGAGGACTGGGGCCAGTTGCTTCTTTAGAAAAACACCAGCTATTCATAAATATTGACTGGTGGTCTAACTAGAAGTCTGGCTGAAAAGACAATGCAGGCGGCTGCGGCTAATGAAAATGTGCCAAGATTCTAGGAATATGTCAGGAGAAACTACAAAACTTGTTTATTTATGCTTTGTTTCTACAGAGGTCTTAATGCTGGTGTTGTCCACTTCTGATTTGATTAGATGAAATATTTTACATTTTGAAATATAGACGATCTAAAACAGCCCAAAGTCATGAAAAACTGTACGAAAGCCCTTTACCTTAGTATTGGAATCCCCTAGGCAGATGCCAATGTTGGTGTCATTGCTAGCTAACAGCCTATCGCCTGTATGGAAGTACCCAAAACGCACTGAAGGTTTCTTTTGCACATCTTCAACACTTTTGTGACCAAATGCTGTTGAGTAGCTTGACAGGAAGCCTCCATAAGCACAACAAGATTGTTCAAGAACTACAGTATTTCCTTTCTTTAGAATAGGTGTGGGACAAAGCTGCAGCAGATTCACAGACTTCCCTCAAACTTCATCAGGTCTTAATTCAGCTGAGGAGCCCAATGATGCATTTTCTTTAAGGATTATGTCAGCAACAGTGGCATCTGTAAAATAATCTAATTAAAATTAGTATAATCTTTAATTTAGCAGCTGAGTCATGGCAAAATATTGTTAATCTATTTCTTACTGTTATTAAATTCAGGCAGTGAGGAGTTACTGTTTGCATGCTCATATTCAGGCATAATAATGGCTCAGGCTTGAGAAATGTTGTGCCGTTTTAATATTGTGAGCTATCATACACCCCTAGGGATAACTCATTATTGTTTAATGGCACTGACCTACTGTTTGTGTCTCAGTTTGGGATGACAAGCTTTTTCAACTCAATGTGACCATTTGAGAGACCGGAGCTCTTTTATTTATTTATTTTTTTGCACATCCACACTGAACAAAGTTTTCCACCCTGCAGGTATGTTGTTTTTGCTTGTTTGTTGGGGGGTTTTTTACATGGAGTAAGCAGACAAAATTTTTGCTTTACTCGAAATGTTTCAGTCTCAGAAAGTGTGAACGAGAGATTTCTGATGCTGTAGGAGCAAATCAGAAGATCTAAGGTCATAGGCGACAAAAAGCCAAGTAATAAGTGAAGGAAAATCCTCGCTTAAATTCTGCATTTTTATTCCAGTGCTATGCATAGTCATCCCATTGCCCCTAATAAACAACTATACGTGGGCTTCACAAAAGGAAGCAGAAATGAGTGGGAGGATATCTGAAGTTTTAAAGGTTAAAAAAAAAAACCTCCGAGCTCGCCTTCATCTCAGTGCAGAGCTCCGTTTGTGCTAAAGTTCAGGCCGTTTTCCCTGGTGCCCCTTCTGGCTACAATGATCCTCTTGGAAGTTATTTTACAGTCCTCGCCTTCTTTTTGTCTTGCCTTCGTCTTGACGTTTCAGCCACTTTGACACGCAAACTATCACTGTGTCATTTAGCTGCATCTGGTGTTGATTCCTCCTCCGCCTCCGTTATTCTCTCGCTGCCTTCGCCTCTCTTTCGGCCCCCCCTGCTCCCTCTGCCGTGGCGGAGAGAGGAGGACAAGAGGAGAGTGGAGGAGACAGTAGATTTTGCATGCTCTAAATACGGCCTCTGTGTGTGGGGTGCTGTCATCAAAGGAGAGAAGGGACAGAGGACGGTTCAGTTCTTTTGTGGGTGTGTGTGTGTGTGTGTGTGTGTGCGTGTGTGTGTGTGTGTGTGGGCGTGTGTGTGCGTGTTTGTAGATGTGATTGAGAGTGCTTGAATTCTAGCAAACATCAAAGATGATCCCTCATCCGTCTCTGCTTTTTCTCTCTTCCTCTCTCCCCTTCTGTCACTCTCCCTGATGCCCACTTTAGCATAATTTTTGCGCATTGCCTTCCTTTTGTTTTTTGTCGTTATACTCTGCCTTCGCTCCCCTGTCTGTGTCGGTGTGTCTTGCCTTTCTTGCATGTGCTTGGCAGGGTGTGACAGCATTGAGAAGTCACCAAAGAGGTAAATGATGATAGGCCATCCATCATGCTTTATGGACTCTGTATGGTGCTGCCGTGGAGAGTGGCTGCACTGTGCAGTAACTCAGCGCTCTCCGTCCCTCCATATAACCTGGCAGGGGCTCTGCCGCTCGCCTCGCCTCTGCCGGCCAAGCGTTTATGTGCGCACGACGCAGGAGAACCGTTGCTCTGACTCACCCTCTTAAGTGTTTCTGTTTGTGCGAATGCTCGTACATAGGGGGAACTGGAGAGGACTTGTCCACATTGACAGAGTATGGGTGATGAGCTTTCATTATGGCCTGATATGCCACTGCTGGGAGCAGCAGCCACAGAGCAGCAGCCACAGAGCGTTCTTTGTGTGTGTGCATGAGTGACGCACACACACAAACACAAACACAGATATACACAGAGATGTGATGCCGAAGAGCCGGACAGGCTGTTTGTTTAACATTTGACCCAGAGAGTCCAGCGGCTTTCAAGCGTCATGCTCAGAGGTCTAAAAGGGAAGTTCGGGATGAGGCTATAAAGTCATCTAACTAATGATGAGCAAATCCTTTTTATGTGAATCGGTTACAGCTTACAAGAAACAGAAATGGCCGTTTATTCCCCCAACTGTTTGTTTGTGGCTGTATGCTGCCCCAATTGTTTGTGTACTAAAAGCTTTAATTTGAGAGATTTAGACATTTTTTTATTTAAACTTGATAAATATAATTACTTTTTATGCTACATTAAATACTGTTACCACAACTAAGATGGATGCCCAGAAACAGTAATTGTGCATAGGAACCTCGTCTGGTGTCAATGAACTGCCTAAAATTGTTCATCGGAGTCTTTCAATGGATATCTGCACTACTGTAAAAACAAATAAGAGGTGGGTTAGTTGATTAAAAAAATATAGGTGATTAATCAAAAACTTATTGGATTTCCTTTTCATGTTTGAAAGACTAAAAACAAACGGTTCCAATTTTAAAAGCCTAAAAGCCTTCATCAGTCTCTTGTACATCCATGGAGCAAAAAACGTAAACAGTCTCTGGATGGGAAAATGCGGCTTCCCGGTTTTCAAGGAAAATGATATCCAGAAAAAGATGAAAAGAAATCAGAAGATTTCTGCGTTTTGATAAGAAGGAAACCCGACAGTCAGGCACACCTTGTGGATACCAGGCTAGCGCTGATCTCAGCAACTTGGAGCAAGTTTGTGGAAACCTTGTTGCCTAAGACCGCTGCTGGCATCATCACCATCACCTTTGGCCAGGTGTAAATTCATTCAGCGTATTTGCAAATATGCCTGATAAATGTGGGACCCAATTTTGGCTGGCAACTGATGTACAGTCAAAGTATATGATAAATGAGGCTCCATAACATGGAGCAGACATCCGCTCCTTGAGGAGAATTTGGTTTTGAAACTGGCACAGCTATTTAGAGGGGAGGGAAGAAATATCACCACTAATATTTTCTTCACTTCTCTAAAACTGGCCACCATCTTTCAGGACAGGAAGACCAGCCTGGTGGGTACTTTGGAGAAAACGACATGAGTTACCTCCTGCCTCTAAAGACCAGGCCAAACTGTTCTCAACACGGGTGCTAAAAGATGCAACACTAACCATGAGGGAAAGACCTGCAAAAAATGTTTTTGTTCTCATCACCGACCTCATGGGTGCGGGCATCAATGATGGGCCGAAGGCAAAACCGGAGCCTTGGCAGTATTGCCTCAAAATGAAGTAAGTGTGGACATTCTGGCTCAGATGGCATGAAGAGAACCTTACAGGAACACAGGAATCTGTTTCTAAAGGCTCCTGGCGCCTAGCTCCCACAACGCACTTTTCTGCAGCAAAAAAAGAATAAATGAATAAAAGTCGACAGCCTTTTTTAATGTTTCCAACTTTTGTTTTTACAATTTAATTTTAAAACAGAAACATTTTAATCATTGAACCAAAGTCAATAACTGGTTCATGATGAGAAAAATTGCCCAACATGACATTCATAAGCCATGTGAAATTACCTTTCTGTTTTTTCCAAATTCCATTTTTTGTCTCCAGTTTCATTTTTTTTATTTCAATTTCCAGACCTTTGTTTTACATAGTTGATGCATTCATCAAAGAAAAACACATTTATTTGTTCAATTTAATAGCAGTTTAAATATTCAGTTAAAAAATAACCCAAATGCAACCCTGTTATGCAGTCTCCTCTGCAAAACATGGTGGCACTGTGTTGTAGAAAACGACTATAATCCTCTAACATGCAAAACATAAAACTTTAAATCGAAATGATTTGATCACTGGAAAAGCACATAAGCAGACATGTGCAATTACCTGGTGGTATTAATGTGCACACCTTAAAATAACAAAAGTTCTTTTTTTTTAGCACATTTGATTAATATTCAGCGTTCAGTCTTCTCAGTTTTATTAAGACTAATTATTCTGAAATGAGAAGCTCTGCAGTTGTATTAAGATTTTCCCGATACTTCTGGTAAATCTAGGGTTTGCAGAGATGTTACTAAAAATTCAGAGGAATCTCTGTACAAAGCTTTCAGTCAGTGGGAGGGTACTAATAAGGATTCCTAAAAAATGTCATCTTACATGCAAAACTTTTCCAAGGAAGTGAGAGAAAAATATTGCCAAGTCAGCGAGTCGAGACGTAAGATTGTTGTAGACGACAACAAATGGGTGTTGCAGTAAAATTCAGGCATGCAAACAGATTAGTTTGCTTTTCAGTTGAATTGTACAGGGCATGAAAGGATTTCTCTTGGTCTAATTTTTTTCATTTTATTAATTTTTTTTATTTTTTTATTTTTTTTGCACTTTTGAGTATCCCCACAGGTGATGGATCAGCATAAACACAAACTTTCAGCTAAAACCCCCCAGAGAAGCTTCCACATCATACTTAACAGCAGCCAATGATAAACACCTACAGCCGACTGAAATATTCAACTTCCTCTCTTTGTCTTACAGCCTCACGTTCGTACTTCACTCTCTCTATCCTTCCCCCTCGCTTTGCATCCTTCACTCCAACAACCCCAACAACCCCTCCTCTGGCTGAGCCCCTTCACACTTTTCTTTTCTCACCTTTCCACATGGAAGAACAATTGCTCAGTCCTCTCCCTCCTGCTCTGCCCTCCCTCCTCTCCCACACTTCCTCTGCTCTCCACCACTCACAGATCCAGAGGGAATCACACTGTCTGAACCAAATGTGCCACAAACTTGTCAGATGATGTTTGTTTTCCTCTCCTCCTCCCATACCTCTCTTTGAGCACGGATGTGTGTTTTAATGCTGTCTACATATTTGACAGTGCTGTGAAACGCGCCGTGCTACACTTGCGCGTCAATAGACCGAAAATTTGCACTGTCATTAAGGAAATAGGACTCTGCAAAGACGGGGGAGGGGTGTCGGGGAGGGGGGAGGTTTAGCATCAGCCAGGCTGAGTCGCGAGGTTTGTGTGATTATCATGTTTGCACGGTCAGACAGCTTGTTAGTGCGAATGTTGGAACTAAAAGTAAACAGTCTTTCCACCAAAGCTCCCTAGAAACTTTGAATAAAGGATATTTTGCTGAACACCAAAGGTGTTTTCGGGGACTGAACATCTGCGTTCTTGTCAACAAATAAAGGACTCTTCTACCCGAAGAAATCTAGAACAAACCCTTGTTTGTTTTCCCAAAGGATGCCATTTGCCATTTACAGAAACACTGCTTAATGGAAAAATGCCATGAGATGTGAGGATGAGTTTTCAGACTCTGTCCTACTTCCTGCGGATTTGAGGAGTATCAGAAAGCTGGATTCATTATGACCAAAAGTACTGATGGTATCTACACTCACTGGCTGTTTTATTAGTGTCATCTGTCAATATCTTGTTAGCACAAAATGTCAAGTCAGCCAATCGCATTGCAGAAAGCCTTTTAAGCTAGATGGGATGAGGATCACAAACTGAACGTCACAATGAGGGAGAAACTGTATTTAGGAGAACATTGCATGGTTGTTTAGAAACTCAGTTGTTTAGAAACTGATGATCTGCAGGGATTTTAATACACAGACATCTTTCAGGTTTAAAGAGAAAGGTCAGGTAAGAGAAAGTGTTCACTGAAAAGCCTTATTGGTGTAAGAGGTCGATGGAGAATGTGTAGACTGGCCTGAAAACGGCACAAATATCAACTTGCTTCAATAAAAGTATGCACAATACCACTTCTGAATGCACAAAACATCAGATCATAAGTCCGACGGGCTACAACAGCAGAAGACCTGAATTTGCAATGGACCATCAAAATGGGACAATCTCATACGTCTGACACGTCACAATGATGCAGCTCAGTTTCAGCTGCAAGATTCAGATTGGCTGCATTTCATCTAACAGTGTTTTGTAATTAAATTTTTCCCACAACTCACCAATTAAAAAAAAAAAGAAACACACACACATTTTTCAATTAAAAAATTTTTGCGCTGGAATGAGGAGTTATTCAGCCGTTTCAAAGTCGTATTTTGCAGAGTTGCAAAGGAAAAATTTTTTCGCATCATGCCAGTTTGTAAACAGCAGCAACGTGATTATTTGCAGGACCTGGCCTGCAAATAATAACAACATGTTGTTGGAGACAACATGTTGGCTCCGTCTCAGGTCTCACAGCATCGCTCAGTTCGTCAGACGTTGAGTTTGTCATTTGAAAGTGTTGAATAAATACTATAGCTCTATGTTAAATCTTAGACTACAATTTCCCCAAAACGCCAAATATATAGGTAGCCGGTGATGAGCATATACATGAAAATGTCTTATGTAAGTGTTTACACCTGTTTTCGCCATAATTTTTAATGACGTATCCCATATTCAAGCTTATTCACGTTTAATTTTAACTGCATTTCTTATTTAATGGGAACAACGCAACTGCGACGTTGTTTTTTGTTGTTGTTTTTTACATAAACAGAATATCAAAAAAGTTTTTTGCACATTTGTAATGGAAACGCAGGACAGAATTAGGGATTACTTACATTAAAGCCTGGATTCATCTAGTCTTGTATTGACGATGGTGGTGATGGTGTAAGAGTGTGGGAGAGGGGGGCACATTTTCTTGGAACTCTTTCGGACCATTAATACAAAATAAGCGTTATTTAAGCTCCACGGCGCCAAAACCAAGAGGATAGAAGAAGAGGCAGGAGAGAAGGAGAGAGACGAGGAGGACAGTTGGGAGTAAGTCTGCCAAGAAGCATTGTACAGAAACTTACCTCTGGCAATCTCACAGTCTGAGTACACTTCTAAAGCTGATTTCGAACTTTGGCAAGAGGCGGCACCTGCACAAGCATTCTTTATGAATGTCACACCCCGAGAGAGGAAAATGATTACGTTGCAAAGAGGACAGGGGGTGGAACAGGAGGAGGTGGAAGAAAAAGGGAGAAGAAAAATCACTTTGATGGATTACGGTCCTCACGGGACAACCTTGTAACAGTTTTGGACAGAAGTCCAAGTCACCCAGATTCTCTGCTGTACCAGCAATTCTCCTTTCTTTCTTTCTTTCCTATTGCCACCTTTTTGTCATCCCAGACGTGCACTGGCTGTAACAACCGGGCTGGTGATGATACTCAGTGATACCCACTTGCAGGAACTAATCGTTAGGAGAAGAGATGTGCCTTCTTCCACTCATTCAGTCTTAACTTTGCCCAGCAAGTGACGAGCAGAGACGCACGACCCAGACTGCGTTCTAGAGTTGGAAGTGTTTGGTAGCAAAGAGCAAATCCTTCAGGGTCCTTGGCGCTTCTTTCGCACAGATGGTGCCGCCTGCTCACCGCCGGTGCCCGTTGTTGATCAGTGTGTTGAGGGCACCTGTGAAATTAAACAGACAAAGAAATTTTCCACTGGCCGCCAAACAAAATAACAGCGACGCGTGAAGGATGGCTAAGCTGTTGCATGCATTAACTGCTTTCGATGCCAGAGGTCGGAGCATTTCTTTTTGCTTTTTTTTTCCTGCTGTTTCTCTGAGGTTGGGGCCTGCGAGGTTATCAAAGGAAAGAAGGTGCTGCGGCAGAAATGTAGCCTCAGCTGGATGTTAAAGATGTGGTGGCTGTGCACATTTGTTATCCCTTAAGCACATCTAGACCTAATTAACAACCATGTTCCACAGCAAGGTTGTCTTTGGCCAGAATCCAGCCCCAACCAATAATTCATTTACAGAACAGCAACACATCTTCATGGGTAGTAAAGGACTTAGAAGTGTGACATGGCTCTTACAGGAGCACTTAGTGGTAAGCTACTTAGTGTATTTTTCTCCTTTAATGGCTTCTGAGAGTAGATTTCTCTGCACACTAATAACTAAACTGCAAGACTACTCGCCCTGGATGTTTTTAAGTTCTAATCACAAAGATTATTTTTTATCTTCTTATTGATTTCAGGGACAACCTTGGCCATGAGAGGACAATAGTTTGGTGTACTTGAACTGCATTTTACAGCAGCCGCCCTCCTGGAACAGGGTGGGTACTGACAGCAGCTCCCTTAATCCCAAACAAGCTCGCACAAAATGAACCACTGACACCAGTAAGGCAATTACAAGGGCAGATTTTATGATGGTACCTGAAAGCATCATCTACAGAGACGATGAGACAACTGTCCTCGGCCTGCAGGATATTATGAAAGCGTGCAGCGTTATTGTTAAATATGGTTACGATGCTTTGAGCCAAACAATTCACAATTCTTCTCTTTGTTTTGACATTCAAGATGTTGCTATCACAATGTTTATCATTTTGATAACTTAAATCAGAAGCAAGCTTCAATGAGAGGCAGAGCCCAATCCACAGACCAAAACAATTATTGGCAGACGGAGCATAAATTTATTTCATTTTAAGTGCAAAACCCCTCCATGTTTTACGTCCATGCCTTCCTTTGCAATTGCAATAGTGACAATGTTGTGCAAGTTCGTCCTTAATTCATTCATCTCCAATCTTTATTTATGTGGTGAGTCTCATTATGACACAATGTCTCGTTTTCAACAGCGACCTGCTTAAACCATCGCACATGAACATTATGGAGAAGTAGAACTACTGTCTGTTCTCTACTTCTTTAAGGCTAAATACCTTAATATTTGAAGAAAAAAAATATTTTAAAAAATTCATCGGTTCTCATTAATGTTTATTTATGAAAGAAAGAGAAATATATAGGTCATTTTGTTTAACAGTTGGCGTCATTATTATCCCCTCATCGAATTTGCAACGCGCCCTTTACTAATTTATTTACACATATTCATTTCTCTCATGTTTCTTGTGTTTGCTCGTTGTAGCTGTAATTTACTTGCCAAACCCACAAAAATTGCTCATTCACAAAATGTACTACTTTAACTACTAGGAAGTAAAATCTGTAAAGTATTTTTGACCAAATCTGTCCTGATAAGGCTAAATATATGAATTAACTTTATTTTCTTGCATTGTGGCCATTATTCAGCCACTCGTTCACTCAATATGTCTCACACATTCACTTCTTACTGTGTGAGATCAAAGTAATAAATATGATTTTCCTTTTGCCAGTGTGTGAAGAAAAAGGTTGATGGCCAGCATTGCTACGCCTCCCACAGCCTGTCTCATTTTCTCTCCTCATCTTCCTCACAGCAACCTTCACCTTCCTTTTCTGTTTGCTCTCTCTGCCCAGTGGAGGTAAAACGGATGCAGCATTAGCTTAACCTGCTCACAGACTAACATACAGCGAAGTCCATAATAATCTATTCCTCTGACAGATTTAGGTTGAAATGTAATATTTAAATTTTACCAACAGGTTTCTGACCTGAGGTATGGTATCATTTTGCAGCAGTTCAGGTCGAGTCTTGATTGTAATCTGCCAGAGCATCTGTGCGGGGAACTACAAATTAACATTTTTTAAAATAATTTTTTAAGATATTTCTGTCTTATTTCTTATGAGAAGAAAACTTGTTGATTGAATAAAAGTCTATATCTAATCTAAGTCTCTTTTTTTAGACTATGCATACCTTTAGTCTTGTTGTGTATTCCAAGCTGGCCACCTTTGTGATGCTTTGCACTCTGAGAAGTTTTTCTAGGAAAGGCATTGACTGTAGCAGACAACTGTAACTGTGACTTCTACAAATCACATTCATTAAATCTGACTCATAATTGAACGGTTTGTTAGCACTGCAAAGAATCCACTGAGCCTGAGTCGCTCATGACTGGTTTAGGAAGGGTTAAGAGATGAAAAAGAGATTCAGTTGAACAGTTCAGTTGAACTATTTTGCTGTGAGCTTCATGACATCTAAAGATATTTCTCGGTTAAAGACTTTTTCCTGTGTCCTGCTCCTCTGCTGACCTTACTCTTTTCATAACATAAAAATCTACTTGCTCCTTCTGAAGGGGTGGCTGGAACCTCAGCAAACCTCCAGCATTTTTCTGAAGTTAGATTTGCTCTCCCAACTAGTTTATTTATCCAGAATGAATTTTATCATCCCAATAATAAGAAACTATCAAATTCAACACGAGAATCTACATTTTTAGTGTGTCCTGGTTTGCCCTCCACCCTCACAACAAAATCAGAGTATGATCAGTAAAAAGTCAGTGCCTCTATAACCTTTCATACAGCATTAGTAAAATCCAAAGTTCTCCAGAAAGTCATCTTATGCTACATATCCAACACTGCGTGGTTAGCACATCGATTTTGAAGTAACTATTTCAAAATCAATGTGATTTGGTCTCTATTTATAATCTGTATTGTAACAATGTTAAATATTTCATTGGGAGCTTAACAGCTATAACACCATAAAGGCCAGTTTTCCCTCCTTCAAACTAACAGCAGGCTGCCATTAACTAAGCGCTTCTGTTACTCAGTAAGAGTTGACAGTGGAGCTGCTGTACATTAGCACTTGGCATTACCTCCACATAACTGCATCTCACTCTGGGCGGGCATCCAGAAAAGTATCATAAGTCATCATAGGACTGCGGCTAATAGATGGCTGCCAGTCCAACGAGGAAAGATCTGCATCCCTCACGTGCCTTCACCTGCTTTCTTCCCCTATTTGTCTTCTTGGAGAGAAAGTACGTCTATCATTCCACTCAAAGCTTTTCTACTAAGCCCCTGTGAGCAAATTATTTTCGGTCGGCGTCTCTGCAGATAGCAGCGCTTCTGTTCGAGCTCGCTACTCAGATCCAAGCCCGTGTTTTGTGCCTCGACCTAACATACGCCTCTTTACCAGGAAGCAGCTATACTCTCCCAGGATTGGCTACTGTACAGGTCCGCCTTTGCAAACTCACAATTATAGGTGTTATTTAAAGGTCTGAGCGTCTCAGCTTCTCGTCACAACAAGGGCCCATAAACCTTCCTTTTTTTTGGAGCTGCAGCCTGTAGAGACAGATAGCATAGATCACTCCCAGATGTGTTTTCTTCATGGCTGTCTGCCATGGGAAAGCAGAACTGATGACGATGGGGGGATGGAGAGGAGCAAATGTTTTTTAATTGAATATCCTCATCTTATTCCCTATAATCGCTCACATCTGCCAGATGGATGTATGAGTTTTCTGGCGCGTTGGGTTTTTTCACGTTTTATTCGCTCAAAATGGTCCGTAGCTCACAGGCAGAACTTTGATGTACAATTCCTTTTGTTGCAAGCTGCGCACAGAACCTAGCCGTGGTGAATCAATAGTAATTTAGCAGTGAGTTATAGCTGGATTTGTGCATATGCTGGACAGAGCGGCCACAGTTTAATTGTGGTGTGTTTACCCAGTGATTGCTGAGTCAACAATAATGACAGAGAATTTATTTTCTTTCTCATCTTCTCCCCCCTTCGCCACCATCTCTTCGTCCCCTCTTTGGGACTGGTGTGTTATTTTTCTTCCCTTAGTCTCATTACATCATGTCTTAAGGGTTGTATTCATTAAAGTTTAAGCGCGCGCCGCACTCCAAAGTCGCGCGCAGTGAATAACTTCAGCCCGTCTCCCTCCATCGCTGCTGTCTTCGCTCCTTCACGTCCTTTTGTTTTTCAGTGCCACGCCGCAGAAGTGCGAGCTCCTTTTCATTTTCTCCGCTCCCGCTTCACCGTCGAGGCGAGCTGCTGAGAAAATCTGCCGGCGCCCGTCGGAGCCCAGATGTTGAGACTGACAGGCGGTGCTCCTGTGCTTTAATTAAACGTCTGTGGAAGTTCTCGTTTTCCCTCTGAGTGAGCTGCACTGGCACTATATTTATTATGGGGGGATAAATGTTGCTTTGCATTTCCTACTCTGGGTCTTAAGAGAGAGACAGAGAGAAAAAAAAAATCTGCTTTTTCTACCTCTTTTGACCTGTGTTATCAACAGTGTTGGGTTTTGCTAGGCAACCTTACTCCACAGTGCTCTGGGAGTGAAATGATTGTTAATTGAGATGTAGGACGGTTTATTTATTTCCTTATTCGCTCCCATTCCAGCCTGATTTTCAGATTGTTTACCTGTCCTGACAGTTTTTGTGCAAAACTCACATTTTCTCTCCTGTAATTCTCATCAGCCGTTCTTTGGATCCGGGGTCTGTGTTTGAAGAACGGATAGACACGCAATTCTAGTTATTAATCATTGATGTCATCTCCGTGCAATGCACAAAATGCGTGCAGTGATAAATTATTGATGCGATCCTGGAGATAACAGTTACTCTCTAATTGCATGTCACCATCGTCAGGTTTAAACAAGTCTCCGTGTCCCGTTAATGTGATTACACATTCATAATTGTCCCGTTATTAGACTGGTTTGTTATTCATAACAATAGGGCCCACCAACTTGCATGAGTTCACTGGATGTTTTCATTCTTTTCATGTGCTAAGATTTATTTTTATTTTTGATTTTCTTTTTGTTGCCAAAACTCAATAAGATCACCATTTTACATTTTTTTAGGCATGACTTCTATCTGTTGGTCTGCAGAGAGGATGCTTTAGTATTTTTGAAAGAATTACATTTGAATCCATGAAAATAATAATAATAATAATGTCTTATGAATCACTTGTGTTTTTTGCAACTGCATTTGCAAAATAATTGCAAATATACAGATATTTTTTATTACTATTAAGGTTCACCAGAGGCTCAATTATGAGATTTCTGACCACGTGACATCATTACAGGGTTAATATTTCTACAGAAAAACACAACAAAAATATAAAACATATATATACTTTTTATTTCCTTTAAGTTTTTTGGAGCCACACATTTGAATTTTTGAGCTACACAAACCATATTGAATATGGCTTTCAATATATCATTTTGTAAATGCCTTCAATGCATGGTGTTAACTTTCGAATGTATGGAACGAAATGTTCATATTTATGTTTGAGAATGACTCAGTGTGTTTAAATTATGCTAAATGCCCAAGTAAGTAACACAGCTTCCCAGTAACTTCCAGAATTGCCGTGGAAAGTTTCCAATTTGTCAAAAAAAACTTTCAGCTTAGCTTCACATGACAGATTTCTGGAAATGAGCCTGGCTTCTTTGTGACACTGGTCATGTAAACATTTTCCATATGATTTAGCACTTTTCTTAAACGCTAAGCTGTTTTTTATTTGTTCTTCATCTTTGTCCATATCCACTTCAGCTTCTGCTGTGTTCTCCCTGTGCATATTTAGGGTCTCTCTGGGTACTTTGGGTTCTTTCTACAGTCTAAAAACATGACTATGAGGTTTAATAGTTTCTCCAAATTGCCCTGGGTGTTTTATTATGATTATGCTTTTGTGTTGCTACGTGTCTTTAATGAACTGGTGAACAGTCCAGGGTGTGTCCACCCTTATGCATTTGGCTGCTGGAGAAAAGTATCGTCACCTCTGTGAGTTTTCAAAAATGTTGAAAACTGATGGAAATTTTCTTCATTCCTACAACATAACGCCATAAAACTTGTTATTGACGTGAGTGAGTGCATTTTGTTTCCCTCCGTTTCTTCACTTTTTGATACAGTGAACCCTGAGCTCCGATGGAAATGCTCCATGAAGACAAGAGACCTCATCACAACTAAACCAAAATTAATTAAATGAAAACAGTTTCATCTTTAGGTCTGTTTACTCACTTTGTTTGTTTTTTTTCCCAACCACAACCTTCAAATATCTGTATGATTTTGCTCCTGATGCTCCCAACCAAAACAAGTCGTTCCCAGAGCCAAACATTAATCTGTTATGTTGGGAGACACATTTTTTCCTTAATTGTTTGCAGCAGTTTGCAATCCTAAAACTAATCATGCCGATCTGTTAACGGAGACACCTGACCAGTCTCACATGACGCTGTAAAATGCCTTGCCAGTATTCTCCCTGCTGTACTTTCAGCAGGGCTGGTCCTCCGCAGGGATATATTTTCATACATTATCGTAATCCCCTTCCCTTCTCCTTTTACCACTCTTTAAATCCTTTTTGTCTCCATCAACCCCTTGCTTGTTCGTTTCATTTCCACCAAAGATGTCTCTCAGATCTCCTCCTCAGCTCGCTTACCTCGGCTCCTCCCTCCATCAACATCACTCGCTCTTTCTCTGGCTCACTACTTACCAGCCCCTCCACCCTTCCCTATCCATATCTCCCCACCTTTCCACTCGCTGTCCCCACCTCCCACACTCCATCACCAGCTTATCTGCCTCTCTCTCTCTCGCTGCATTTGCATCACCCTGACTTTTCCCTCTCCCTCTCTCTCCTCCAACTCCTTGCCAACATGAACTCACTTTCTCTCTGTTTCCCTCTCTGCATCCCTCTGAGGCATGTTTAATTAAGCGTAGGGCTATGTGTCAGAGAGGGAAGGAGAGGACTAATGCTATCTGGAGAACCAGGCTAAACTTCGCAGGGCCTCCTCCTCTTCTCCTCCTGTTTTGTCTCCTCCCTCTTCCTCTCCCTTTGGCCTGGGCTATCCATAATTACCCCACTCATTAGCGCACGGACAAGGTGCGGCAAGAGAGGAGGAATCGGCGAGGGAGTGACGGAGGACAAGAGCGGGAGGAACAATGGCATGGGAGAGGAGGTGGCAGGTGTTACACTTAACTTCCCTTATGGACGAAGTGCGCGGAGGAATGAACGACTGGGGTGTTGTCAGGGGGTTAGAGCGGGCGAAATCTGGAGATTTGCTAAACTTTATTAGACTTGGAAGGAGCGTCTCTCCTACTAAAGAGGAGAATTATATTTTCAGAAAGGGGGCGTTAAACTGCTTTTGTGCTACAGCTGTATACTTTTCTACATTTATGAGCGTTACTGGTCCCCAGAGAGTCACAGGCTCTTCTGCAAGTGGAGTTGTGTGCATTCCCTAGTGGGGAAAGTGCAAACCTCTGTAGCAACAGTGCCGGCCTCTTAGTCTGGCCTTACAAGCATAGAAAACCATTAATACTCCTTGAACTTTTCCAGGTGACATGAACGTGTACTGCTCCCTTGAGTCAAAACTTTGTAGAAGCAATTACAGTGACTTCTTTTGGGGTACGTCCCTACCAGCTTTGCACATCTGGGGACTGAAAGATTTGCTCATTATTTTGTTTAAAATAACCCAATCAGACTATATGGAGGGCATCTGTGAACTGTGATGTTCATGGTTTCCTACTAGCTATGTGTTGCTCTGGACTTTGACCAAGCCATTCTAACCAGTGGTAGACGCTCCAATCTAAACCTATTTTCCAAGGTCATCACAGAAGCAGCTTTGAACTTAGAAGATGGTTTTGGATCAATTATTTGCAAGTTTAATATCAGTGAAATACCAGACTTAGAGCTACTAAGAGCCAAAAGGAAAAAAATTATGTTGTTTGATCTTTTATTTATTGGGAATTAGTCAGGAATAGTGGAGGAAATTTTCCTAGAACAGAAAGGACTAAGGCAAAGAAGTCTAAACAATTCTAAGTTTGAAAACCAAACTTTTCTGGCCCTGCGATGGACTGACAACCTGTGGAAAACAATGTTCTTCTTTCTTTTGGATTTAAAAAACACATCAAGCCTGTTGCACTGTTGTTTTTAAATGTCTAGCATTGTAGTGGTACGTGGGAAACAATAGGTTTACTGCAGCAGTGAACGTCTTATCAAATCTTTTCCATTTCGGATTTGGCTGTAACTTTAAGTTTTTCCTGCAGAAAGGTGAACATCTCCCTCAGTCTCAAGTCTTTCAGCCTCTTAACAGGTTTTCACCCAGGAGTGGCTTGAACAAGATTCCTTGTTCATATGCAGGAAAAACAACCCAGATTCCACCCATAAGTGGAAATGGTCTCTTCAAGGTAACGAAGTGGTGGTGTTTTCCCGTACACGGCGCTTGATGTTTGCTGGGTTCCATTCATGGTTTGTGGCAAACTACCATCTGGTTGGTGTCAGATGTGGTGATGTAAAGGCCTTACAACCACACTGTTCGGTTTTTGGCGATTTTCCAGGAGGGCAGGTTTGTTTGGCCCACATGTTAAAAGCTCCTTGGCAGCTCGGACCCCTGTATGCATATTGGCATAGATCACAACATTACTTTTCCCTTTCTCCCCCCTTCTCTTTTGGTAAAAGTAGCACATTCTGAAAATGTTAAACCTTTACATGGGTTTCGTCTTCCTATATGTCCCTCTTTGAATCTCATTATATAAATATACAGTATGTATACATATATAAACTATGTTTAAAATATCCTGATCATCACTTTGGGTCTACAGCTTTTGAACAGAGAGGAAGACGACTCCTCCTCTTCATCTCGTCTTTCTTGCTGACCTTTCTCATTTTTATCATGCATGTATCGTCTCATGTCAGCCTGGGCTCTAACCTGCCTCCCACTCAGCAGTTTGCTTTCCTCTTCCCCCCAGTTTTTCTACAAACTTCCACGAGTCTCATAACGGTGGCAAATAGAAAAACACTCAGCTTTTGTCAGCTCTGAATCATCTGCAGAAGCAAGGAGGGATTTATTTTGTCCCTCAAGCAGTGCATAATAGATTTTACTCGAAGTCAGCCAAAGTTACACTTTACTTGACCTCTGTGTTGGGAAGGATGTTGCTTCCTGCCAAGAACACACACAAAAAAAATGTTTCAGAGAAATGTTAAACGTTTCTTTTATTCTTACTCTCTCGTTCAAAGTAATATACAGCTTTCTCATTGGTTACTTAAAAGCTGCAAAGAAAAGTATAGTAGAGTGGGAAAAAAACTTCAAAAGAGACTATCAAACACTTACCCCAGTATTAAATTTTCCCCATCTTCAGTTTTGTGAGAAATATTTAGTAATGATCCATCTTTTAAACTGTTCATATATGTCTGTTGAGCTATAAAACAATAAAACTTGGGCAATGCAGGCCTGATCTTGAGGAAATGACATTCGATTTGTGAAAAATATCTTGACATTCATTTGAAGTGTGTGCATCTGTTTTGTATAGGGCCTTTGTTTGGGACTATAGAGTGCAGCATTTTAAGTATCACCATCTCAATTTCTCCATTTTCCAACCAGTTATAGCTAATAAGATTTAGAGAAGAATATTTTTTAAATGTCCCATACACTACAGTGCTCCCAGTTATACAGTCTATATATATATATATATATATATTAGTTTCCAGAAAGAAACCCATTTACCTGCACATTGTAAGTCATCAGAGCGTTTCAGAGGTGAAACTAACCAAGCAGCTGCCAATGTATTCTTCAAAACACCAGCACCATGGCAGTAACTTGAGAATATTATTATAAATGTAAAATTTTTACAGAAACTTGCAGCATAAGGCTTTTGTTTTGAGAGCTGCTGTTTTGTTGGTGCTTTATAAATTAAGTCCACGTGTATTCGGACTAAGAAAAAAGAAATTGGAGTGTTTGATAGAGCTTGTTGATGACCAGAAAAGTGACAAAAGGCCTGAAAAGTTATGTTTCTATGATAATTGAGTCTGGATTATATTTACCCCAAGACATCCGAATCCACATTTGACTCCATTTGTTTGTATTTATCAGTAGCCAGTCGGTCCTAAACTGATTTCTGAGTTAAGTCTGTGTTTCTAATCCTAAACTGCCTTTGTTAATCTTTTAAAACATTTGCTTCACATCAATGCTGAGAAAATGTGTGGGCTAACACTGCAACACTAATGTGTCAAAATAGCTTGTGAGTGTGAGCATTTCTCTCTGGTCCCTTGTGAACTTCAGCGGATCAATACAATCATTATTTCCTCTTTGTTTTGCGTGTTTCACATTTGCATTTCAGAAATGTTGCTATTTGCAATCATTTAAAGCCATTTTAACATCAGTGGTCGGCCATAAAAACATGACTTTGATTAAAACATATCCAATTGTGGCCACGTGATTTAATCTTTGTTCCTGGTAATTTGGGTGTTTTAAATGCCATGATCAATAAATGAAATACATTGTGTTAGAAATTGTTTGTTTTTTTCTCTTGTACTTGTCAGAAGCACGTAACACAACACTATGGAGTCAGTGTAAATTTCCGTCAAGAGAAAAACAGAAGCACTGAGGCAAGTTTTCCAGCAGCATTAAGAACACACAACATGGCAACACTTGGATGTGCTTTTGGATCAACAAGCTCAACAAATTGTTGCTGCTAGTGTTTGAAGGTATGCTGAGGCTAGCTTAAGTTGGATCAGATAAAAATCAAACTACATTAATTGGGACATATTTGTTGGTTTTTTGATTGTTTGATCTTCTTGGGTCCTTATTGGTCCTTTTTCATTCTATGAATACACCAAATGGGTCAATCAAATGTTAGCTAAATTACTCAGAGAATAAAGGTGGGTCCCATGCTCTGTGACTTTAAGCAATCGTCATGCTGAGGTGAGGGATTTTTTTTGTCAGTGCAGACAGTGTCTGCATAGATCACCATAAGATGAAGTAATGGTCTTATTGAGCCATTAATGTGGCATTGCTGTAACAATGGTAATTAGCAATAATTGGAATTTGTCTCTTTTTGTTTGGTGTCACGTTTGTAATGAAATTATATATTTTTTGGGCTGGACAGCAGAGATAAGTAAGTAGACTGTAGAAAAATGGAAAACTTACTGTCGTGATCTGCTCATGGACAGCTAGTTTTTTCCTGTTTACGCTTTGTTTCGTTGGGTTTCTCCCTGATCACCATCAGCTGTTTCAGTTTGTTGATTATCTCCCGCTTGCATTTAAGTTTGTTTGTGCTCTTTATCAGCGTGGGATTCTTGTTAGTGCTTGGTGGACTTTGACGTAGCCAAGCACGTTTGATGTACAGACTACCTGTGTTGGCCACTAAACACCTTCATCTGCTCAAACTGGTGATTCTCTTTCCTGCCTGCACACCCCTCATGACACTTACCAAGTCTTCACTGCCTGTGCCAAACATTTTTTGTTCTAGTTTTGTATTGTTCTATTATTGACTGTTTGATTTCATTTGATATGTTGGATGTTTGAGCATGAACTTTTCTTAAGAGAAAGTTCTGTCTCTAAAGGCTGGATTATTAGATTCCCATTCCGAAGAATTCCACGTTATTTTTTCTCTGCGTTGAAATGGCCTGAAGTGATGAGAAGTCGGCTTTTCCAACCCATACTATCACACTGACTCCACCAAAAGCTGTATAGCATTGGCAGAGAGGACTTAGTAGGTTTTTCATGGTACAACAGCTCCGATGCCACAGATGTATTTTTCTTATAATTGTGATGACATTTAAAAGAGAAACAAGCAGACCTTCCAGCTGTACAAAATTTATTGCCAAGAAAAATGTTTTCAAAAAGGAATAATTCAAACAAACACAAATGTCCCTACCTCTGGTGCTAAATTTACTTGACTTGGATAGATCCCAACTGCACTTGTTGATGATAGAGATGCTAAAACTCACAAAGTTGAGGGATGTCTTAATCATGGTCAAAGAAAGAGATGATTAAGGAAAATGTGGGTTCATTAATACTGCAAATTTCCAAAATAGCACAACCCTCGTTTTTCAATCTTCCAATTATCAGCTTCACTTATGTTTCATAAAATAAAGAACACACAATATAGGATATAGGATGTCTCCAGAGAGATGATCAAGATAATATGCTGTAGATTTTAGTCATGGCTTGAAAGGAACGATACGAGTGACTAAGAGATCTGTGGATGCTAAATAGATTTCTATCTGCGTCAAAGTCAGAATGTGAATTTGTAATGTGTTTTTGAGCAATTATCAAAACATTTACCCAGCTTAGTGAACGAAATGAGGAAGTTTATAAAGCAGAACTGAAAGATGTTTGATATATTAAGAAAGAAAGCAGTGGTGTAACCAGAGTGTGTGTTTGTCGAGGAATCGCATCCTATTGTCAGCTCGGTCTGCTCAGCTCAAACTTCATAAGATCCATTCTAGCGAAGGGTGCAGAAATCCCACAGTCTGCAGGTATTAAAGCTTCTCTCACAGCCATAGTTCTTATAATTACACATGCGCTTGTACCGCACAAGTCTTTGCTATTAACCTTTCCACTCCAGGTTTCCTCTCGTAGGGCTAAAGCAGGCGACCCTCAACCAAGACAATGCGGCGTTGCAATGTTTCCAACCACTGGGATTTTAATTAGAGGAGTACGGCCACATACGACACCATTAAATCCTCTCATTTGTAATCCGAGCGGGTTTGGCTGGGGTGGACGAGCCGATGTCCAACAAGAGTCAATGGGACTCTCGGTCTGAGGAGACGGTTCGGTTCATCATCCCAGGCAAACAGTAGCCTGCAGGAAGCAAAGGAAGATTCGACTCAATCAAAAGATGCAGATGATGAAAAGTAATGAATTCATGATCTTGAAGGATTTTTTGAGGGAAAAGAAAAGTTATTACTCTACATTTACAAGCCAAATGCTAACTCAGAAGAAAGGACACAAACTGCGGTGTCTTTAGACCAAAATATGGAAAACAAAACAATCAGTTCAGTGACTCTAAACCAAAGATTAATCAACGTGTTGTCCACGTAGTGTCTTTCAGTCTGCCCGTGCCGCAGGGGGGCCCGTGGCACGCCTGGGCGTGCCATCCCAGGCGAAAGGAAGGCTTTCACCACATGGGCCACCTTTATTAGATCAGGCCTGGCCCCCCTCAGGCTCCTAATCGAATTTTCCCGATGCTGTGTATTTAAGAATAGAATGGCCTTCCCCTCACTGATTTCCCTGCTCTCAGGAAGAATTGACCAGCCCTTTATGTGACAACATGAAGTGGAACAGAAACACCTACTTTTTTCTCCCCGCGTGTGACTCTGCACTTTTTTTCCTCTCCTGCACGTTTACACAGTTTAATTGTTGTGCATTCATTTTAGTCTTCTTTGATTTTTTTTTTGTTGTTTTTGTTAAAGGCCAAAAATAGCAACAAATGACTCTTTGAGCAGGGTCTCCCAGGGAGGGGGAAAGAGAGGGCTGTTGAATCGGGACTCATATTTCATCTTTTCAATAATTCATTGGATGTTTTAGGAAAGGACTTTACACTAAGATGGGGTAGGATCCGTGTCTCCAGCGTCCCCCATGAGTCATGAGATAATCCACGGGGTTACAGTACAGCGCAGATCTGTGGTGACGTATGTGTTCTGCCACATTGTGCATATGAAGCAGCGTTTTCGCCTGAACGTTAGCAGAGACTTGTGAAAGGAAAGAAAATCTGCAGTGTGTGTGTTTTTTAATGCGATTATCATTCATTCATAATTAACTGCTGTATATTTGTTCACTTTCAGTCTCAGATGGTTACCCACTTCAGTTTAATGTGCTGTGCTGCTGCTTAAAGAAGACAATAGCAGGGAGTGACTTTTATGGTGCCTGTGTGACTGCCAGACTGTTTTAGTAGAGAGTGGTTGTTTGGTATAGAACATAATGTGGATGCAATACAACCATTGTTCATATGAAGAGGCTTCATGTTGCTCTGTGCCATAAACGTTGCCCATAATTCACTGTTTTGGACGGCTATAAATAAATGAAATGAAGGAGAAGTTGTTTATTTTGTTGAGGGGGAAAAAAGGTTGCCCTTTTTGTGGAACTTGCATGAGAAAGCAACACTATAGCAACACTTCTCTCAGTGTTGCTATAGTGTTTGTCCTGTAACCAATTACAACTTCAGTTTTCTGGGGGTTTTTTACATTTCAGGGTTTAAAAAAAAAAACAAAACATTTTACTGCATGGAGTGCCACGTGTCAGAGTCCCTTAGCTGAATCTTAAAATTTAGAAAGTAATCATATCCCTACTACTTTTTCACATTTTTTTGTTGTAGCCATAAACTGACAATGAACTTTACCAGAATTTTATGCAGTTGGTCAGCATGAAGTAGTGCAAGGAGGCATAAAAATTAAACATCGTTTTTTTGGGGGGTTATTTTACAAATAAAAATCTGAAAAGTGTGGCATCTGTGTGTTTTGCTGAACTGAGCTACAACTTTATAATATTTTGCTGCAGTTACAGCTGCAAGTCTTTTTGTGATCAAATGTTTTTGTAAAGTAGCATCTATGGAAAAATGTCCAGATTCCCAAGTCCAATCTTTGACTAGGTCAACACATTCAAACACTTTTCTCCAGATCATCCCACTGTGACTGAGTGTATGCTTTAGATATCCATGCAGTCTGAGTACACATACTTTGTGTTCCTGCTGGCAAATGAACTTCCACCCCAGTTACACGTCTTTTTTAGTCAGGTTTTCTTCTGGGATGATGCTTGTTTCACATTACTTTACCTGGGAGATCATTTGATATCTAAATCCTGATTTAAACGTCAGTCATAAAAAAACTTCAGTTGGCCCAATTTAGTCATTAGGGGTGTGTTTTAACACCTTATAGTCCGGTAGTCTTAGATCAACTGCAGATGAAATTTACATTTTCAGCTGGTACAGTAATCTGTCTCCTCCTCGCCTGTGGCGGCGCTGAACCAAGAACTACTGAAGGAAGTGACAGGAAAACAGTTATACAAGTTTTTATTTATAAAACATTTGCAGAACAACATATCCCAACAATCTTTGTTGGTCAGTCGCATAAAATGCCAATAAGATACATTAAAGGTGTAGTATGTAACTTTTATAAAGAATATGTTTGTTAAAAGTGTTGTGACAGCATGCAATGAGACAGATGATTTGTGAAAAGATCGATCTCCTCCACCTCCTCCCTGAGCTACTATTGCCATCTGAAGAATTGCAGATGGCATCAGATGGTTGCTCCCAACCAAAAGCAACCAATCAGAGTCAGGAGGAGGGGCTTAGCGCTGTTGATCAAACAATTTATCACTACAGAAAAAAAGTTTATCTGCCGTCATCAGTGGCCATGCTAACTAGACTGAGCATTCACAACAGGTTATGCTAGCTGCATAACCTTTTATGAGGGAGGGCGATCGGATGATGAGGGGAGACACACGAGATTGTGATTGACGGCGCTAAGACCCGCCCCCTGGCTCTGATTGGTTGTTTCTAGGAAGTCAGAGGAGCTAAATTTTTTCACAGATTATCTGTCTCACCCCAGTGCAGTTTACAATCTGCAGCTGTAAACTTTCTGGTTGTAGCATAAAAAAGTTAAAGCAGTACGGATACATTTGCAAGGTCCTGCATTAAACTGCTTTCTCAACGTTTCCTATAGACCTCCTGCTGCATGCCGTGCTTCAGCTTCATCAGTGCTTTTCAGAACAGAGCACGCAACAGTGACATTCTTTTGAAGCAGCACCGCACATGGATTGCATTATAAAGCACAACCTGTCTTGTAATTACAAATTACAGGCAGCCTCTCCCTCCCATCCCTGATCCAGCTTTCTTCATAGGGAAGCCAGGGCCAAGGAGAATACAAGTGACTGCCAAGTCCCCACCTCTCCCCAGTACAAGCTGCTTATAAATCGGCATCCTCTCTGATAGGTCAAGGTTTTGATTTGGTCATGACCTTAGTTCATAAATCTGAATGATGTAGGGGCTTTGGTTAAAAGGCTGCTGGATCAACTCTCAGATGGGATAGCCCTCCCTTGCTTTCAGCCTTTCTCTCTCTCTCTCTCTCTCTCTCTCTCTCCTCCTACTTCTCTTCCACCCTCGCGTCCCTTTTTCAGTCCCCGCTGCAGTCTCAAGTCCCCGGAGCCTTTATAACAGGCAGAGAGAGAGATGGCAAGGGGGTGAAACAGGCAATCAATAAATCAATATGTTTTGCGCCACTAAGCTAGGGTAAGCTCACTCTCTCAGAGCTGCTTGTCCATGTGCACACACACACAAACATTACATATACACTCACTTCCCATCCTCGCAAGTTTCTCTCAACACAAACAAACAAATGAAGGTGCAGGACAGAATGTCCCTTGCCAAAAGACATTTTGTTGTTTTAGGGACTTGCTTTTTCTTCCCCCCCACCCCCCTCATTCTATTTCCTGTTTTGGATCATTAAGCCATTGATTTTTATTTCAGCGGGTAAGTGGTGGTGGCGACCCCCAGGGAACAGGCTGAAAACCTCAACAGAGTGGCCCCAGCAGGAGTTTCTCTAGTAACTGGCTGCTCCCGAGGGCCAGTGGGCCCTCTTAAGTCGACATGGGGGGAAAAGCTTCACCTGAAATCAGTCATTCTGCTGCCCCGTTCTTGGACAAATTGATTTCTCCTTTCTAAATGTCTTTGCAACCACTGCAAGTACAAACTTGCCTATTCGGCTATAGATTTGGACCCCGGCGCTGAGAGAAATTCTTGAAGCTGGGCAAACGGTCAGTTTTCTTCATGGATTTTTAGGGATGTAAGAAGCTGGCTGGAGCATCTGCTTTCATATCACTGTGTCCAATATTTTTAGGTCCGTGGGGGCGTGGAGGGCGGAGAAGAGAGCACAAGAGATACACTGAGAAACACTAGCAACGCTGGCAGACCAGGATCCAGTTGGCCAACGGCCAGAGAGATATTACAGTCAGATATATAGTAACACAGATGGATGCACTCAGCCTAAAGAGGCTGACATATTGGCCAGCGCTGTCATAAGAATGACATAATACCGATCCTGACAGGTAATGAAAATAACAGCCGCTCCACCACGGAGTTGCATAAGCACTTTAGCTTTAGCTCATACAATGTAAACATTATCCCTGACACGTGGAATATCCATATCTGTAACCAGGCTTGTTACACTCACAAAAATACAATGTTTTCTTTACTTTAAGGTATGGAGCTTAAGCTTCTAAATTTGTCTGTATTGAGCCCTAATTTAGTCACAATCTTAGCTTAAACATATTTATGTTGTGCAGTGCTTTGCTAAAGTAGAGGTACCAATTTTTGAATGATTCTCAAATTATGTCACACTACAGCAGGTACATATCCCTACCAACATATCCTTCTTTACTCTGATACCTCTAAATAAAATCTAGAGTTAAAAGTGCAAAAATATTATCCTATTATTAAACCGAATCCACCTGTGTGTAAGCGTCTCAGCATATCTTCGTAAAGGCCTCAGAGGTTTGTTAGGGGACATAAGTAAACAAACAGAATCATAAAGAACAAGGAAGACAACAAACAGGTCAGGGAGACAATATGGAGAAGTTCAAAGCATGGCTAGGAGATCAAACAAATATCCCAATCTTTGAGCGTATGTATCATTTACCTTTCAGACAATTATCTGAAAATTGAAAAAGTGTTGCCCAAACCTTCTGCAGCATTCCAGGAACACGGGGAACTTGTAGAACACTTTGCCTAATACAGAAGAAAAAGACCAAATAAACTTTCTCACAATGGATTAAGTTTCAGTATGTGTTGGACATACATAAACATTTTACTCTAAATTAATAATTATCAAAGTTAAACCATGTTAGACTCTATTGCTACCTTTAAAATCTGCAGGGAAAACAGCTCAGTCATGTACTTACTATTGATTCCAGTTTGAACAATGCATCAACTACCTAAAAGGAACACAATAAATATTCAAAACAAAGGAAATATCTTACAGGTTTTTGCTCGGCCGTCCTCCTTACTTTTTTCCTTCAGGTGGTTTACTCCCCTCCTGACATCAGTGTTCTTTATTTGAAAGGAGAAGCGTCCAGTGATACTTTACGGGTTCAATTTAAAGAAACCTTTCCTGCATTAATAATGATGTTGTATTCCCCTGTCTTTTCTTTCCCTTCGTTCTCTGGAACGAAGAAGTTGTTGCCCTGCAGCTGCTTCCTAAAATGCCGTCCTGTATTTTCTGTATTTTCTCGGTTATTCTCTTATCCTTAGCTAAAAACTGTGCTATTGAAGGAGGAAATGAATTGTGAAATGGCAAAGAAAACAGGTAAATGAAGAGGGACAGGCGTCGGAAATGAAATGCAGTTCATCCGCTCACAAAGATATGAAAATAATGTGGGGGAAAGTTGGAAAAAAACATTTTCTCTAATAGATTCTATTTCCCGCTGTTTCATGATACTTTTACTTTCAAAAACGCTAGTCGGGATTTGTTGTTGTTCATCTCCTTTTTGACTTCATGGAGGGAATGAACTCTTGGTTATAGGCCGGTTAAAGGCAGAAAGCATCAGTGGATATATATTGGAATAAATGAAAATATATAGAACAAATTCTGGATGGATTCAGATCTTGGTTGTTGCATCCATAAAGTTTAGTAAAAAGATGTTTAATCTGTGTGTGCAGACACGTTTAGTCCAAAGTGCATTTGTGCTTTCTTGCTAAGCAGGAATATACCCAAGTTTATATTGCTAAATAAAATATTGATGACTGCATCCACAGTGCAGTAAAAAGTGTGCTCATTTTTCTGTTTTTGCATTTTTCTTGTCACACATATTTTATTATTTTAAATACAGCAGAAATTGTGATATTAGACAAATAAAACTAAAACAGTTTCCAAGTGAAATCAACCCATGTTTTTAACTGAGGAAAGTGATGCCTGCAGTGTGTTAGATGTTATCAATATGCTCTTGGTACAATTCTGGTGGATCATCCACTCCTGGGAAGGTTCACCACTGTTCTATGTTCTTCATTTGTGGAAAATGGCTCTCACCTTGGTCTGCTGGAGTCCTAAACCTTAGAAATTAATACGTATTAGATGTCAGCCAATTTCTATATCACATTCTTGAATTGTGTTCTTGAATTTCTTTGAATCAGCATAAACTTTTAGTTTAATAGTATTATCTACTATTTAAGTAAAGCTGTAAGTCTGGTAAAATTGACCCAATCTCCAAAAACAAAAGGCAATCTCAGTTAATTCATGAATTAACGAGGGGGTTGATTACTTTTTCAAAAAAGTCCAGATTGCATGTGAGACCATATTCCTGAATCAATCATTTAAGACCTTTTCAAGTTACTGTACTTCAAGTGGGCATCTGTTTGCACGTGTTTACTCGTTTCTGCATTCAGTCGTGTGTGCTGATTTTTTGGCTCTAAGTAAGTATGTGGGAGTGAGAGAACTTCACATCGCCCACCTGGGCTCAGCTTGGAGCTAAAAGAGATCTATTAGTGGTGAGGAAAAACAAAACCCTTTATTTATTGGCAAACCCTAATAAACAAATTTAACAGTATTACTTCTTTCTCCTTTTCCCTTCCTAACTCCTCTCTTCTAAATCCTTTTGTAAAGTTTTTCTCTTCCCAGTCCTCTCGTCTCTCGTCTGACTCTCTTCCAGCCTCTTCTATATTTAATCAAGCAAGGATTGTTGAATTAGTGATTATTGAATGGCGGCTGGAAGACGATGTGCGATCATGACAGGGAAGCCATCATCCGTCTTTCTGGAGCTTTAGCCCTGAATTTTTAGTGCAGAGCAGAGTTTTTTGAAAAGAGCAGATAAGAGGCTATGTTTTGCAAAAATAGGGCCCAGAGGGGTTTCCACTGTACAGGTAGCCGTGATGCATTCATGCTCGTTTCTTCACAGATATATTTTATTGTCGTCATTTTTTTTCTTTATGTCCCTCCTGCTTTTTTTTCCTATCTCAATTTGGGCTTCATGCGGGCTGTCATTAAGAAACATTTTGCTGTATGAAGTGCAGTTTTTCTTGCTTTCAGAAGAGCGCTGCACTGAGTTATCTGCACAGGTTGAGGTGGAGAAAATCAGAGCAAAATAAACGCATGAATCAAATGCTTAATCTTACCTCAGGTTTTGCCCTGTATGATGTAGTGTAGCTTAATGCAGCATCAGCCCATAATAATATAACTGCCTGTCGCAATGTTAGCAAAGTTAAAAAGTAGAGGGTAGCAGGTTATTAAAGGATGAAAACAACATTTTTTCCCAAACACTCACTTTGAGAGGAACTATTTGAGACACAACCAAATCCTGTCAACTTTGTGAGGCAGACATAGCCAATTATTAACAGTGACTTTAACACAGCTGCAGTTTTGTAAATGTCCATAATTTGCGTCTCTTCGGTTCAGGATAGGAGTTTACAAAATTTCTCTTTTGAGATGTCTTTGATGAAATAAAGGTCAGTGTGTTACAGTGAGTTTCCCTGTACTTACCTTGCAGAAAATGACATAGCCTCAATAAAAACATACTAAGCATCACTACTTGCACTTGTGCCACAGTTTTAGAACAAAACATTTCCATTCCCTAAAAAGTTGTCTTGCATCTGCTCTCTGGTACATGCATAATAAACATTCAGCTACACCATCCAGCTAATCAACATGGAGGTCAGAGGACCAGCCTGTTCGCCCAAAGGTGATGAAATCCACCCACAACCGCCTCTAATTAAGATGCTATTTCAGCTTTTGTTTGGCGAACACAGTTCTTTCCTTTTTTTAGGATATTCTAGTTGCCTGACAACCACGCAGCAAAATAATTAAATCTACTAACAGAAGCTATAAAAGCTGTTTGTCTAATGTCTCCACATCTCCAAATGCTCCTTTAGGTTTTGTGCTGCACTCCTCTCGAGTTGCGGGTTTTTTACATTTTTGCGAGCAAAGTAATGATTTGACTGCGGTTTTGCAAACGCAACAAGCTAATCACCAAACACTAATCCCAGGGTTCCTTCAGTAACAATAAAACTCTGAATTTTAAGTTGTTTATTGTAACATAACGTGTGTTCTTTTGTGGCAGTAATTTCCGGCTTTGTCCTTTCTCAAAACGGTTCTTGAACAGTTTTGTGAGTGAAGCCTGCCCTCCTCACCAGACAGTGGGGTAAATGTGTGTTTACATGGACCACGACTTTCACTGTATTTGAGCACAGGAGTTGTGCATTTTCTGTCCGAGTGCCTTCGCGACGTGTTTGCCCGTGCTTCTATTTGTGTCTATATTTGCGTTTGCATATGTTGTGTGGTATCTGTCGTGCGCACGGGGCTTTCAAGCCAGCTCTCACAACTCTCCCTCTCTTTCTCTCGCTCTTACATGCGTTTTCACGCACTTGCAGTCCAGCGATATGCAGCTCATGAATACTCCTGGAGCAATTGTGAGAAGCCAACTTGTCGTCTCTGTACCTGTGATGGCTGGGGGAAAGAAGGCGGAAGTCGCGTAGCCAATCTGGCGAAAGCAGCGTGCACGTTTAGAAAACGACAGCTTTTGCAGTCATTTTTTTTCTCTTGAGTTTTTATTATTATTAATTAGATAAGTGAAAACACAAAAAAAAATGCAACCCATGGAACACCAGCCGCAGCTATGATTTATGTTCACCTCTGAAACGAGAAAAGTAGAATTTATGGCTTTCTCAACTGGCCTAATCTTTACTATATGGTGCAAAGCCGGAGCAACGCAGTAGGCTTAAACTAAGAGGGAGAACGAGGCTGAAAATTGTCTTCTACACTTTTTTCTAGTTTTTTCTTCTTCTTCTTCCCCTCGTTTCTCTCACTTACTAACCAACTCTATCACATTTTGTCCCTGTGTGTTTTCTCTCCTCCTGGAAGCTTGCATGCACAGGAGTTTGCACGCACGCAAACACTGCAGACTCGAATGCCTCCGGAAGACGCACACGCAGGTGCGCTACGCACGAAAACCCGCACTCGCACACGAAGTGAGATCTGCTCAAACCCCTCAGCGACACCTTCTCTTCCCTCGCACCAATTTTCTCACACTTTTCATTCTCCGTGTCTTCTCCTTTCTTCCCGTTGCTCCTTCACTCTGCACCTCCGCCCTCAGCCGCCTCCTCATATAGATCCATTCTTTTTATAGTCAACGCTTCAGTCCCTATGGCAACATCAGAGTTGTTGATTGCCAAGGTGCTGCACATCAAATCGTGTAACCATCACAGGAGGTGTGCTTCTCTATGTGCGTGTGTGTGTGTGTGTGTGTGTGTGTGTGTGTGTGTGTGTGTGTGTGTGTGTGTGTGTGTGTGTGTGTGTGTGTGTGTGTGTGTGTGTGTGTGTGTGTGTGTGTGTGTGTGTGTTTGTTTCCCGCCGTGTCACTCCGCTCTATTTGCAATGCATCTCTTGATGATGAATCAAGCTGCAGCGTGATAACCTGTGGTCAGAGCGCACAAAAGAGTTTCAGAGTCAGGCGTGCCATTGTGTGTCATAAAACGACAAATTAATCATTTATAGACTCTCAAAATTGAATATTTGACAAGCATAAATCCTCTGCGCATATGTGGGTGTGCCTGCGTGTGTGTGCATCTCATTTCCATGTGTCTTCAGCGTGCGACGGAGGGTGGTGTGTGCATGAGTGCGTGTCACAAACAAGTGTGAAGCTATTACAGGTTTTGACGGAGCAGAATCATTTGGTTGTGCAGATGATGTGCTTTTTTATCCAGTTCTACTGTGACAACAGAATTCCAAAGTGTCGATTCCCGTTAAAGTCCGAGTAGGAAACCCCGTCCGCTTTCGCTTCCTGTTTGCTTTTTCTTAACGCCTCGTGATTTGTAACGCCTCGTCCGGTTTGTAAATTAAGCATGATATCGAGTTTACAAAAGCAAGAATAGACTTTAAAAGTACATTCGGAGAAACAAAGAACTGTCTGTCATTAGATTTTGCTGATCCATGTATTTTGCTGGTTTTGCTTTTGCAACTGAAGGTGGGTCCAGTGACAAATACTAAAAAGTACAGAAAATATTCTCTTTTATGTTCTCACAGATAGAATATGGGCTATACAAGTTTCAGGCTGTGCCTCAAATTCAGGATCGTTGTCCAAATTTGACCCGAAGTGGAGTTACGTTTTGCCCGGGAGATAATTTCAAACATCCATTAGAGCTGACCTTTAGCGCAGCTAAATCCCAGAACGCTTTGCTGGTGTGTTTCCGTGTCAAACAAGACCCACAAGCCTTCCTCCTTTATTGACATTCAGCAACCGCATGCTGCAACCAGACACATCAGGTCACCCCTTCAAAAAATGGCCAAATGAAAGGTTTTCTGAACAGGTGGGAAGTAGAAAAATATGTTCACAAACTAAAGGACAGACCGGTGTGTATTGTGTACCGAGCCAACATGGAGAATTTTTTGTCCAAAATATGAAGGTTAGCTTCAGCTTTGACCAAGTCTTTCATTTTGACCCACTGTATGTGTTTGAGTTCGACACTCCCGCCTTATTTAATCGTTTTCAATAGATTAAATAAGGCGATAGAATTGTTTTGTATCAGGTTTAACTACTTTAAATATTTTGTATTTTGAACTGGAAGATGTTAAAATGCTGTCTGCATTTAAAAAAAAAAAAAAAACAGAAAGAAAACTGAAGCTTTAGCATACTCTGCGGCTAACAGCTAGCTAGCTAGTTGAGGTATTCTCACAGTGCTTACGAATCATTTGTATCTAAAATAATAAAACACCAGATAAGATTTTTTTGGTGAAAGCAACATCTTTGTAATGATATTGTCAGCTGACTTGTTGAGAAATGTCAGAGCAATGTTGTGAATTAGTTCAAAGCAGCAATATTTTAAACATCTTACAAAATACTGACGTTCTGAAAGTCCAGACCTGAATCCAGTTTAGAATCACTGGCAAAACTGGAAAATTGCTGCATACAGTCAGCCTTTACCCAACCTGACTGACCTTTCAGTGTCTAGATGTTCAAAACTAGCAGAGAGAGAAAAAAAGTGAAACCCCAGTTAGGATCATTCTGGCTTTTATGAACCACTTTCTGTTGCTCTGTCACATAAATTCTTAATAAAATACACTGAAGTTTGTAACTGTGACATGACAAAATGTGAAAAACTTCAAGGGTTATGAATGCTGTAACAAAGCGTTATATTGTTAAGATAGGAAGGTGAGGGCGTGAAGCTCCTCGCTCTGTATCTATGGACACAGGTGTCTGATTGCTTCACCAGACAAAGTCACATAATAGAGCTTTGTTTTAGGCAGCCTTCACAAGATATATTGCCCTGCATTACTGCGAGATCTCGTGTCACACCGCAAGCGTTCACAATCAATCACTCCTTTTTTTGCAGCAAATTCACACGGCAGGAAGTATTAATATGTAAAATAAGAATCAAAAGGGAAACAGAAGGGGAAAAAAAAGCATATTTTAAAAATTTTAACCTCTCATTCAGAAGCGCTCCAGAAGCCATCCCACTGTAAATGCCTGCGTAAAGGCGGCACGCCAGTGGAGAAAGGAGAAAACAGGAGGAGATAAAGAAGTGGGCTGGTGTGAAATGGATCAAACAATGGATGTGAGAAAAGCTTTGCTATTCTCACACCAACTCCAGGCAAATAAGAAAAGGCACGGAGGAGGCACGGGGGTGTGTGATAATGTGCAGCTCTTTTAAAATGTCTCCGTAACTTTCTGGGTTTTCTTCCTCGAAGAAAGTTGAAGTTTTGGGGGTTTTTTGAAACCGTATCTTTGTGGATAAGAAATCATCTTACACGGTAATCAGAAAAGATATTCAGGAGGAATCTATGTGGGAAAGCTGGCATGTTTTTCACTCAGAGAAATATAAAGATGCTCCTTTATTCTGAAGGTTGCTGTGTGTGTGTGTGTGTGTGTGTGTGCATGGCTGTTTTTCATTCTCCTTTATTTTCTGTGTGTGCCTGAACGGCATGCACGTTAATAAAGAAATGAGGGATGATCAGAGGTTCGGACGGAGCGGCTCACTTCCTTTTGTGTGCTTTCCTTTCATCTGCCTTTGTGGAGACGTCGTGATCTTGGCAGAGACGACTGGGGGGGGCAGCGGTATCGTAGAGCTGCCGGTGGAAAAACATAAAAATCAAGCCAGCAAAAAGATGCCTCTTTCAGTCTCATGGAGGCTTTGACAACAATTTTAGAATCATATTAGAAAAAGAAGACTTAAAATCAGCATAATTGTTATGATACATTCACACAAATGATAACATGATAACAATTTTAGAATCATATTAGAAAAAGAAGACTTAAAATCAACATAATTGTTATGATACATTCACACAAATCTTCACAATTTGGTACTTTTGTCTTTTGTCCAGTTAAATCTATTCATGTGGCAAACGAACAGTTTCATGCATGCTTTGTTTCTGCAGAGAAAAAGCCTGCACCACTGCTGCATCATTGAGCATTTTGAACTGATGAAAATGCTTTAAAATGAGAGCAAGTGGCTCATGTTTAATAATGCACACTGCTGTAACCGAGCACAGGCGGGTTACTGACATCTGGCTATGTCAAGACTTCAAATACTCAGATAAGACTCTGCTAGGATTTTCAACTTTATCAGTCTTGTGGTTTGAAGTTTGTTTAATGAAAATGTACAGAAAATGCAGGAATGGCCAGAGGTTTCTAAGACTTACTCTATCCTGAAAAGCAGAATGGGAAACAGAGATCATAGTCTCATCAACAAGCATTTAAAAACTACTAGTAGGTGTTATTGTACATTTTTATCAGCATTAAAATGACACTGTTTTCTATCTGTCCTGTCACATCTTTGAAGCATGATTAGCTCCTATGTAGAATAGTGGAGATCAATCTGTCTTTTTGTTGGGCAAAGTCATATTTATGCGACATCACAACCTAGTTTGTTTTACATGCATAACAAAGATCTAGTGACCTTCTGAGAATTCAGTTTTATATTGCCTATGAATGCCTTCAACAGGTCAGATAATTATTCACCAAATTAGACAGGAAATAGGAAATGCTGTCACTGAAACTTCTAGTTTCAAGCATCCAGCATGCTAAGGGGAATGGCGCGTCTTCGTAGCTTACTGTGATATAATGTCACAGTGGTTTTATTCAATCATTGCTGCAGTATTTGAGTCACAGTTGCATTGATTCTTTAGCAGTGGCATGCGCTGGCGGCATACATGGGGTGTGTGAGTAACGGTGGTGCTAACACAGCAGAATTTTAATTTTAAAAATCTACAAAAGCCTGGATTAAGCTATGATTAAACGCTACATTTTAAATGTGTTACAAGGCAGTGCCGCTGTGTTATTTCGGTGTAGTTTTGCCTGTTCCTGCACAATTCAAATCAAAGGCAGATGTGCAATACTGTGACAGGAATAAACATTTTTGTCTGCAGTTTAGGTTTAAACTGTAAAACTGGCTTTTTTCTTCTATCTCACTGTGGCAATATTATACCAACTAGTTGAAGCTAGACTTTCCTTTGTGGTCTGTAATTTTATTTAGAGATTTTCTCGAGATGTTTTTTTCTTCCATTCAGACCGGCTCCGGTACTCCACTCAGTTCCAGCACAAACAGTTGGGCCGGGGCCGCCTTGTTGTCAGAACATACTTCTCTCCCTCTTGATCTGACGCAAAGCACATTGCACATCTCTGTTGAAAAAAAAAAAACAGAAAAGGAAAGGAAAAGATTGTTCTCCTTTATAGTGCAGCGTGTTTCACTCAAAAATGAAGGTTTACTGTTTTGTCGTACATCAGGATGAAGAACAGCAGCAGGGAGGAAAGAAAGAGAAATACTCACTTTCTCCTCAGAAGTCTGATAAACCCTCAGGGTGAACCAAAGTAGGATTTGCCACTTAGCCATTAAGCAATTCTAGTTACATTTTTAATCTTTAAAGATTATTTTTAAAGAACTGGGATAAATAAACACTCATGTTGCATCATCAGAATGTATTGGATACAGGTCAGTTTGCTCATTTGTAGCCCAATTCTGTATACTGCACACTCATGTGTCTTATTTATTTTGGTAATTAAGTATTTCGATGAACTGCGGAGATAAATTATGAGTAAAAATCAAACATCAAGAGTATTTTAAGTTAACTGTGAATCAGTATTTTAAGATTTCAATGATGTCCTTCTGATCCTCATTGGGAACAGCTGAGATCACGACCTCTGATCTTACCCAGTTTGAAATGAATTGTTTTAATATTCAACTGCTGAAGACACATAACACATTTTTCTGTGTGAAGCAGCAACCACATTTAACTGCAACTGGACAAGGCTCCTTTTCTTAATGTTTTGAGCATTTTTAGCCTAAAAAAATTCATGAAGAATATAATAGAGATACAAAAATAGATGGACAATTTCTCTACGGGAAACATAGGAATGGGAATATAGCCTAGCAAAATGACTAAATAGTCAAGGTTCAGCGCAAATCAATATACAAGTGACTGATTTTGTTTGTTGTTTTTTTTGTGTGTGTGTGTTTGTGTGTCTCTTTCTAAAACATTTCAATACATTACTCTATTTTTATCTACACTTTGTTACAGTATGCCTTGAAAATTGTTAGATAATATAAGTTTTGGGACCCAAAAATGTCTCTTCTGACTCTGGTACCAATCTGCTGCTCATCTTAAAGCAGCGTTAAGGGAGATCCTTTAGTGTCATATGCTGCAAAACGCTTGTGTGGCTAAGAGAGAACATGTGCATGTGCTTTAGGAGTTTTAATGGACATGTAGAGGATCATCACTTGTGAAGTATTGTGAATTGAATACTTTAAAACTCGTTTCTCGGTCAAGGCTGTTCATACCTACTAAATATTTTTTTTAGTCAGTTAATCTTTAAGCTAAAGATTTTCTATTCTCTTCACACCGGAGTCCAACTCTCCAAAAAGGATATGGAGGGCTTATAACCATATTCTTGTTCAGCTAATGTTTCTGTTGGCAACTCTCCATCCCAAAATGAGTGTTTTGCATGCTGAGATGGTTTGGAAAGCAGCTCTGGGTTCAGTGCCAGTGGTTCGTTTGACACGAGCGCTGGCATCCCGTTACACGTAACCCGGACCTTCGTCCTCTTGCAAAGAATTCAAACGTTTGCAAAAGGCGCGTTTTAAATGTTCGCTTTTAAATGCAGCACTGTGAAAATATGTATGAACAGAGGCCACAGAGAAGGAGAGGCGGGGGGAAAAAAATCAACATTCAAATTGGATGGAATAACATTAAGGCAGTTGGCATGTTTTTTAAAAAGGCTTTTAGCTGCAGAATGTAAAACAGAGAGAGTTGTGACAATGGTAGAGGTGGAATATTATGAGCAGCCTTCCTTGCTTCCCTGGGAGAGTTTCATGGAGTGCTTTCTCACTGTGATAATGAAATGACCTGGCCTGCACCGCTCTGCTCTCTCTCTCAAAAACACATCTGCGAGACGAGGGTGAAAATGAGAAAATCCTGCCTCCTCTCTCGAGTTTCGTAAAGCATACTTTCAATATTCTCTTTCTCGGAGAATGATGGCAGTTTGAGTGAGTGCGGACTTCTGTGTCCTTGTGAGCTCTCTGCGTCGCTCCGCCTCAGCGTGCACGCGTTACTCTGTGTGTGTGTGTGAGGCTTGTGGATGCTAAAACCGCTCCGAATGACTTGTAATAAAGTGCATTTGAAGCATATTGAACATAACAGGGCAGCGTACAGAAATCCAGCTGCTTGAAATCCCATAGAGTTGTCATCGTAACAGTGTTTTCGTAACTTAATTTCTGTAGCTTTCATGCAGCGAAATCAATACAATAAGCGGTAAAACTCAGATCAAAGGCTGCAGTTTTGTCCCGTATCGAGGTTAAATCCAATAAGGTAAACTGTGGAGCCGCTGTTGAGGGGCCCTGCTAGACTCTCAGGCCGTGCCAGGCTGAATCAGAGGAGTGACTCACCAGTTTTGGTACAGCACACAGCCTGCATGCAGACTTTGTATTCCCAACCCTCCTAGTTAACGGGGGAATCTGTGGCAGAGCTGAGGCAGAGCGCTGTCATTGAGTTACATAATCAACAGAGGCGAGAGTGTGTGCGAGAGAGCGCGCAGAAGCCAATCTGACGCAAAGCTGCTGAAGTTGGACTTTCAGCAACTGTAGAACAATGGAGTCCATGTAGGACAACGCTGGTGTTTCTAAGTTTAAAGAAAGCATAAACAAGGATAAGAGAACAAGCAACAAGCAGGGTGTAAGGAGGTTCATCCTGCAAATTGAGCCAGTTGAGTCGGTGTTAAATCAAAAGGCTCCAGTTATTTATGTGTTGGGTGTTTCCATATTTGTATTCTGTTGTGGGTTTCCATGCGGAGGCAGCTTTTGATATGGCCAAGGCAGCTTTCTACCTCAGGTGACACACCACAAAGGGATCTCATGAGACAAAAGAAAAATTGTTAGTTTTTTTTATTTTTAAAAAAGACTACTTTTGGCACTACTGGTCTTTATTTGAAAGTTGCCTGACAGGAAGGGAGCAGAGAAAAGGAAGACATGCGGCAAAAGAACCAATGACGGGAACTCAGGATGGCTGCGCCGAGGTTGATGACCTCTGTATGCTAGTTGTGCAGCGACAAAAGAAAAGTTAAAGTCAGTCTCTAACAGGTTTTCTACAGCCGATTTGAATGGCCAGTTAAGTGGCGGCGGACATGTTGACCGACGTGCCTTTTGTCTAACCTTGCAGATATATTTCCATTATAAAATCTTGAAAACCGCAGTACTGTACAGTGTGACAAGCACTGAATTTGTAATGAAAAAATATATACTGTATGTGTTGAATTGTTGTATTGATGTCGAACATGTCCGTAGAAAATGTTCTGCAATTTACAAAAAATCACATTGATGTTTTTTTGTTGTTTTTTTTTTTTTTTTACAAGTTATTAAATAGACCATTGCAACAATACTTAGTGAAGTATTGTTGCAATACCTGAATATTTTTATTAGCAAGAAGCACCTGTATCAGATTACAGCTTAAACTATAGGAAGTTACTATAAAGCTTTACGCAAAAAAGATCCTGAAATTAGGAATATGAGTTGGTTTTAAAGCCGTGTGGGCCAAAGCTCTCTAACCATCATCATCAGAATCGTTAGTGTCAGAAATATCACTGTCCTCTTCAGAAGCTGTAACTATTTTGTTGTATGTATAAGATTCTCATCTACGATGCTTAAAGTACGATGTGAAATATACGAACATCAGAGGTCACTGCTATTAAATAGATATAAATAGATACAAATCTGCAGCATGACAGTTCGCTGAGATTCTCCCAATGCAGGTTTGGCAGACATAGCTCAAACGTTTTCTGCCTATCTAGTCATTTAATATCAGATTACTATTTTCAGCTTATTGAATCCCATGAGTTGCGTAATAGAAAGGAGTTGTTTTGTTATTCTTTGGGGCTGCAGGAGGACAGACTGGCCCAGGGCTCCATTTAGAGAACCGCCATCGTTCCCATGCATGGATGGTTGCTTTCGTTTATTTGCAGTGCTGTGTGTTTGTGGACGGGCCAAGCTTTTGTACGCGCGCAACTTTACATACATATGTATAAACGCCCGCACCCCCCATTTCCTTTCCGTGTGGAAGGCAATTTTCTGCCCACTTGGCATTAGACGCTTCTACTGCTCAACGCTGCCATCTGGCTTCGGCGAGCGCCGTTGCAGAATTCCTCGAGGGACCCATACGGGCGAGTCAGCGTCTGCCTTTAACAACAGTTTTGGGATCGGCCGTCCGCTGGGCTGGTGCTAACTCACCCCATTATGAGCGGGATGATAAAACTGACCTTGAAGCAGTTATGGGCCTTGGGATAATGGAAACCCACTGATAGAGAGCCCATGAAACACCACTCGGGCTTTGGTGACAAAAGAAAATAATGGTTTAACCACATCGCCACGTTCTGAGCGGTATTTAAAATTTTATTAGCGGACATTTTGCACACTGGTGCTCAACTAGCAGTGACGAATTAAGGGATTCATCAATGTATCTATAATCACTGTAATTCTGCATGTTAGGAATGAAGACTTATGGTTTTAATAAAACTAGAACTAACTTTATATGATTTTTTTTTAAGTGTATTCTCCCACTGTGAAATTAAAACCAATACAGTCAGCTCCTTCATGGACTCCAGGCTGAAATCTACACTTACATAAAATAATAAAGCAAAAGCGACCAGTGGAGAAACACAAGTAGGTCAGACTGAGGCCATAGTATTTGTATGGGTCATGGTAAAAGTGCTCATATGTATGCAGGCTTATGGGCCCCCTGGGAGCACTGGGCTGACCTTGTAGCGTACTCTGATCTATGTCCTCATCTCCCCCCTATGGCCTCTTTTCCTGATTCCTCCCTCTGTCTTCCCCCTTTCTTTTTTTTTATCACCACACTTCCCTCTCCTCAAACACCTGCCTCACATGCAATCCAACTCCACCTCATTCTTTTAATGTGTTTTCTGTTTGCCTTCTACATCCCCCACTTCCCCTCTGATGACTTCCTTTATTCGCGCGCTCTCGCTTTTTTACTCATTCTAACTCCCCCTGTCCGTTTTCCTTATCCCCGCTCGTCCTTTTTTCCATATCAACAGCCAGTCTGATAAATAATGCATCACAGCACATTACAAACATTAGTAGGGTTCTCTCGGCCCGTCAAAGAGAGGGAGGAGACGAGGCGGTCGGGGGAGAGGAATGGGTAGCTCCGTTTTTAAATAAGCGTTGCGGAGAACGGTCGGGTTTGATACGATCCGCCGGAGAAGGTTGGAGGTGTGGGCTGAAATGTTTCGCCCCGTGTGGACGCGCTTCGCTTCACCTTTAGAAAAAGCTTGCAGCATCATAAAGATGATGACTTCATCCGCAAACTCAAAAAAACCCCAACAACATATTGACAATTTGCAAAACACAGATCGCACCAGAAAATAATAATAATTTTTAAAAAACTCCCAACTTTCTTATTTTACCTTTCATCCTTCAGATTCCACCATCTCCTCCTCTCCTATGCTCTCCTCCTCCTCCTCTCCTTCCTCTCCCTCCATCCCTCCTGGCAGCGTGGCGATTGGCATTATTAAAAATTGATTGGCGGAGAGCGTTTAGCAGGGTGGCGAGGCGGAGAGGGAAATTTTGACAGGCAGGAGTGAAATGAAAGGAGAGCCTCGGCGGACACAGTGTGGAAAGGTCTCAGTGGGGGACAGAGGGGGTGTAGATGTGTGTGTGTGTGTGTGTGTAAGTACTAAAAGAAGATTGGCCAGGACATTTTGTAGTGTGAACCAGCAGTTTGAGAACTAATGCAGGAGGAGTTTGTACTGTGGTGCCTGATTTAAAGCTTTCAACATTCGATGAAACGTCAATCAAGCCGAGCAATCAAGCTATGTGGCAAAAAACTAACAATCCACCTCCCCTGTACCGACGATGAAACATGGTGGTGACGACACCACGCTGTGAGGATGCCTTTCATCAGTATGTGTAGGGAAGCTGGTTGGACTTTGAAATAAATGGAGCGAAATACAGGAGAGTCATCAGAGGAAACCTGTTAGGAGCTGCAGATGAGCTGAAACTGTGTCGGAGGTTCGCCCTCCAGCTGGTTAACAAGCCTGAACATACACCCCGAGCTACAGCAGTGAGGTTTAGAGAGAGGAAGTGGGTTAGAATGGCCAAGTTAAAGAAATGACCCACGTCCAGCGTGGTCATTTGGAAAACGGTTGCTTACAATCCTCCTCTATTCAGTCTAACTGAGCTCCAGGTATTTTCTAGAGAAAATACGGCAGAGCTTTCAGTGTCTACAGCTGCAAAACGGGTCGAGGCGTACCTTACAAAGGCTTGCATTTGAATAAATGTGTGCATGTGTGTGTGAATTTGTATTGATATTTAACACAGTGAATTATGATGGCACACGCATAGCTCTGCTGACCCACTGTTTTCTCTCCTCCATCGTTCCACTCCTCCCTCTGCTGATCCCTTTCTGTCCCCCTTTCATCTCAGATCAAATAATATTTCCAGCCCATACTACCAACAAGCCATTCCCCCAATGGCCACGAGCGCTGCAGCTTTGGAGATTTCTAATACACTTAAATTGTCATTTGCTTGAGTCATTCTACGAAAGTTGTATTGAGGCTGTGAGGGGGGAGGTGGAAGCATGCAACCATTACATGATGCTAACTGGTCTCTTCTTCTTCTTTCTCTCTTTTTGTTCCCTCTTGCTCCTCTTTTTTTTCTCAAACTGTCACAGATGAACAGACCGATCCAGGTGAAGCCAGCAGACAGCGAGAGTCGAGGAGGTAGTGTATGCCCTTCCTTGCTTTTTTTTTTTTTTACTTTATTTTCCTTCCACCCTCCCTTTCTTTTTACTCCAACCTTGCTGCCTTCATACATCAGCTTCACCATTATCTGTCCCGTCGAGACGACGGCCTGCGCCTCGACGCGGGCTGACAGCGCAGCCTGGCCCCGGACCCTCCAGCGCTCAGAACGCATTATGTAAACAGACCCCCCGCGCCCGCCTCCGGCCGGCTCAGCCTGCAGCTCCTGTCTGTCGTCATATGCAACGTGAAGAAAAGCACACGTCTTGTCATGCAAGAAAACAAAGTTGCCTCCTCTGTCAAAAACACCTGTAAAAATCAGTTTGCAACAATGCAAACCCTGTTTGACTTGTGACACTGCAAAGTGCAGATTACATGAGAAGTTCTGCAGGGGTAAAAGGTGTTTTTTTGTTGTTTTTTTTCACGCGGGGAGCTTTATTTTCAGCCAAGATGGCTTAAAGGAAATTTTCTATGTCTAGACATTTGGCGACCCACTCTTGACATCAATCACAGGGCTGCGCGAGATAAGGCCGAAGCCATCTTTTTGTCCAGAGTGTCTCAGACCTTCAAGTGGTTAATATAATTGGCAACAAAGTGATTTTTTTCTTTCTTTTTTTTTTTATCCACAAGCAAGAGGGGAGAGAAACAGCAACGTAACATGGAAGTGGCTAAAGGTTGATGAGCAGCAGACGTCTAGGGAGAGAAAGTAGAGGTGTTACCCTGTAGTAAAAAAAAGAAAATAACCTTTAAAGGAAGGAAGAGAGGCTGTGCAACATCCTCCTCTATTTAGTCTGCCTGCTGTCGGGGTGTGTGGAGGGTGATTGATGGAGCGGGAGAAAACTGAAGCAAGCAGCGAGCGGGAGGAAACAAAGAGCGAGCGGCAGAAGACATGCATACGCGTCTGTGAGGGAGGTCTATCTGTTCCTGTACGGATGTCCTTCCCTCGCGTCTCTCATCCGTTCTCCACGCTGCGAGGTTTCAAAGCTAAACGCCGCGCCACCAGGGCACAACGTTTCACAGAGCCGAGTGGAAAAGGGGAGCGCAGTGCCTGGCGGGGCGGTTCAGACGCAACGAACGTTTCACGTTGTGTCGTGTTTCAGCCACGAGATCTGTCTTGTTTCATCTGGACGATACAAAGTAGTGCATGACTGTGAAGGGGGAGGAAAATAAACAAAAGTAAATAAATAAAGGTGGTTCCTTCACTATGAAACAATTAAATAAAATGCAGTGCAGCTTACTGCGTAACTCAGAGAAAAGTAGACTCACTAATTATAAAACCATAAAATCCACAGTAAAATTATCATTAGTTGTAGTAATAGGAGTGGTAATTGCATTTTTATGACCTTTTGAACTTTAAGTGCCTTCTGGTCAACCTGTCTGCGTAAAAGTGCGTGATTGATTGTTTTGACTTTGACTCTGAACTGTAATTTTATTTAAAAAGAGACAATGTACAATTAAATTAAGTAAATGTCGCCATGTGACGCCCTGTTCCAGGTTATAACTTTTAGGCATCACATCTGCAGTCCTTTGACAGATCAAGGTAAGAAAAGAAAGTTTATAAACACTTAAAAAGTTCTTCTGGCAGGATAGATCAATTTTTGATCAAAAGTAGTTTAAAATCATGTAAAATCATTCACATCACAATTATAAAGTATTTTGTGTTGGTCTATCATAAATTAATGACCATTTTTGCACAAGAAAACATATTATTGCCAGTGTTCATAACAAATACCTGCTGCCGTTGCCAAAAGGATTCACAACTTAGTGATTTGAAAGTGGAATAAATAAAGTTCCTAATGTAGTCTGAAAATAAATGCAAATGTATTGATCAGTATAGATCAGAAATGCAGAAAAACCTGACATTTAAAGAAATGACAGAAGTGTAAATCTATGGAGATTAAACTAAGCGCTAAAGACTGGCGAGTTTAACGCCGCCTCAAAGAAGGAAAGGCTTTGTTTGCGTTGTTCCGAGTAAAACTTTCTTAGAGATATCTGTTTCCTGTCTGTTCAGTAGGATAATCAGGAAAGTATTTCTTCCCTCGTTGTTCTCCCCAGTAAACACAAGTTTGAACTTTGTTTAGCTTGGACAGTGGATCCAAAGTCAGAGCAAATCCAAATCCATCCTGTATTGAACATAAAATACTCAGTAGTTTCATCATGAATACGGATATTATAATGTTTCAAGATATTTAATTATGCATTTGGGTTTGTTTTTTTTTCAGGTAGGAATATTCATACAACAAGCAACTTCATTAAAACCCCAGATATAGGAATTGTGTATAAAAGTTTTAAATGAATGCACATTTTCTAAAATCCAGTTTAGAATTACACATACAGGCTCACACATATACATGATGCATAACCCCACTAATATTTGGATGAATGTTATTTAGCAAGCTGAAGAGAAATCATGTTACGGTCCAGGCCTTGTTCAGGCTGAAGATTTGACCACTTTTCTTTCTTTTTCTTTCTTTTTTGTTTTTTTTAGAAAGGGTAGAGAGTTCATTTAAATTGTTTGGCTTCCTGGCACCGACTCAGATTTTAATCATGGTCCACAATTATCAGTATGACTGAGATCAGGGCTTTTGGACCTACACAGAAAACTTAATGCAAGGCTTCCGTGATTAATTTTGATGTGTTTTGGATCGTTGTCAGGTCGAGAAACCCGGCTTTCAGGCCGTCTGGGCCAAAACCGTCAGCTTTAGATGGGAGGAGATGCTCATGATGTTCAAGACCTACCCAGGAGAAAACACCAGTACACCAGAGTCACAACCAAATGCCCACATGGATAAACCAAACCCCCCACAAAGAAACATTTTCTGGTCAGATTTTATAAAGATTGAGCTGTTTGGTTCCAGTGACAGAGAAGTCTAGACATGAGGAGACTAGGAAAGGCTTTCAGGCCTAAGAACTCTGCATCAAATGGCAAACACAGTGGTGGTAGCATCATGCTGGGGATCCGTTTCTCTGACAGTGATACTAATGAATTGCACAAAGTGGGTGGAATAATGAAAATAAAAGACTACCTTCAAATTATTTCACTTTACCTCAGATAAACAGCTGTGTGGTTGAAATTCGGACGTAGCTCAGTGTCGCAACTGGACCATGATCCCAAACACACACATCCAAACTGGGTTTGGACCAGATAAACCAGAACAACATTAAGCTTCTGGATTGACTCCAACGTCAGCCCCATAAAAAATGAGTAGATCACACTTTAAAGCAAGAGAACCGATCGATAAAAAGGAGCTTTACCGATTCTGGTAAGAGGAGTGAAACCTTTGGCCAGAAATATGCCTGAGGCCTGCTGATGGCTACAAAAAAGAGTTTTACTGTGACTTGCTAGAGGATATTTATCCGAATATTTGTGTGTGCGCCTGTTGTAGTGTTTTGTAATTTTGCTCAGTCCGGGGTCCGACCGTTCCTTTACAATGTTTGTTGTAAAGGAACAACACGTCCGACTGTCCGAACGACAAATCCAACTTACAACTGAAGATTAAACGTTGAAAATAAACTAAAATATCTGCCAAGCCTTTAAAGAATATTAAATATTAACTGTGAAGTGTCACAAACGTATACAGGTTTGTTGGAAGAATTAGAATGCCTAGTGCTTAGAAAACAAATTCAAGATCGACACTTTGTCTGCCTGATATTATAGCTGAAGAATAAATAAATACACTATTACAAAATATCATAAAACAAGGCACAGCTTATTTTAAGCTGTTCATTTGTAGGTATTTATATTTTGATATTAAATGTGTCGGGAAAGTTAAGCTTTCTAATAAAAATTCTGCTTTAAGGTGAGATGTTGGAAATCTATAAGACATCACGTTTGAAACCAACGCGACTGTGAAAAACGAGGATTTCTGATATTAGTCGTAAAATAAGACATTTTTTAAACATTCTAGTAAAACTTCAGTAAACCTATCAGGAGATCAGGACGATGCACTGACTTGTACTCTCTGCACGTGTGTGAATAAGTGAGCTGCTCATAATACTCAGATTTCACCTCATATTTCCCACGAAGACGCTAAGGAGAGCCGTGTGTCTGTCTGCATAGGTGTGTGTCCTCCCACTGTGATATGAGGTGCACTCTTGTAAACACTCGTCGTTCCAACCCAGCCCACCCGGTGCAAGGCCGGAGCGCAGATTAGTCTTGTTGACTTGGCAAGGACGCCCTGTTAAGCACAGGCAGAGGGGGGAACGGACGCTCGGCGCAGCCGGCGTGCGCGCGCCCTCACACTGCAAGCGCCCGCAGAGAATCCACATCTGCACACGCGTTAATTTGCAAAGCGTGTTTTTATTTTTTTCCACAGGCGATTGCTCTGCGGCTCATCAATTTCTAAACATACACATCCATTCCCCGCAAATCTGAGTATTTATGGGATGTGAGGAAAGGAAACATGTCGATGCACTCCTTTCGTCAAATGTAAGCCGGTGCTCTAGTCCGCCTTTAAAACCCAAGAATCATAGATTTGACTTGTGTTAGATTACAAGATCACTACCAGAACCTTGTACATCAAAAACTTTGATCAGTAAATCAGTCCTAAATGTTATATTTTAATGTTATATACATTCATAACACAAATTTTAAGCATTATTTTGTGTTGTCTTGTCTAATTTCTATTAATTTTGATGATTAGAGCCGATGTAAACTCAAGATTCGGAAAAATATTTTTACTGAGACCCGTGTATCTTAATGCAATACAACGGCCATTGTTCCTTTGCCCTCAATTTCCTGAATTTGCTGAATGACGTTAAAGCAGGAATTGGTAGTTTTGAGATAGTAGGCAGACATCAAGACCTGGTGGAAAATGAAATCAGCATTTCACAAGAAGACATGATCACATTTTTTACTATATTAACCCTGTTCTTTTCTTTAATATCTTGCAAGTTTTTCATTTTTGGTCGAATTTAAGAGACCTATAGACGACAAAGTAGGTTGTAAGTCTGCAGAAACTAAAGAATTGCTAAAACTAATAATAGGAAAAATGTTTTTGTTGTTATTTCATACAGTTTTGCTATTAAAACTATATAATTCTATGTTGTAAAAATTTTATATTTCCATGCAAATTAATGTAGCCATAAGCTGCACTCAAGCTGGTCTTTGGCCACTGATTGAACCGTAGTTTTTGATGCGCAGTTAATAACGATGCCGGCAAGCTTGTGGTTTCCACACAGAGTAAGATCCGGTGGAGCTGAACTTAGACTGCAGCTAGATTTGAGCCCAGAGGACAGGAACACCAACGCATCTGTCTTTTCTCCTGCCTGACACCTGCGACAGGTGCAATTCCTTATCTACAGGAAGTAGGATCTTCTGATTCTGAGAAAAAAGAAAAAAATGTCAGATTCATGTGACAGGTTCCGGCCATAAAATATAACATGTTATTTTAGTTTCTTTCTCCCTATTAGTAAACTTTCAAAAGAACCTGTGCCGTAGCTGTTACTCACTCGCGTGTTGCAGACAGGAAATTATCTCTCAAAGCAAAAGGTCTAAGAGCTGTCCAACCTTCAGAAAAGAGCTCTTTATTTTCCTTTGATTTCTCTTGTATGTTATTGTCGTAGCAGTATTATATGTTGTAAAATCAGCAGGAGTGACTACCCAGATCTCAATAGAGTTAAAAAAGAAGAGCTTTTTAATGACCTGCAACATTAAAGCACAGCCAGAAGTGGAAAGAGGGAAGCTTTGCACAGCCTGTTTGTGCTGTGGCATTATTACCAGCACAGAGTCCAGATGGTACAAAGCAAGGGGCTGCAGATGAAGTCCAGAACTAATTGAATAACTGCAGCATTTATTTACTCCAGTACCACCGTACCAGCCTCTTCAGATGTGGAGTTGATGAACAGAAGTGAGACGGGTTAAACAATTTAATCTAGTCGAAACATTCCCCAAAAGAGTAAAAATTAAGCAAACATTGTTGCTTCACCTTCTCCTCCTTTGGACGTCTGACTCCACCTGAACCTGGGAATCAACATCCTCCTCTTTCCGTGTATCACACGGGTAGACTTTGCTTCCATGTCTTTATTATTTAGCATCATTTGTGTAAGAAAAAAACGAGAGAAAAAAAGGTGCGCTGCTTTAGTGGTTTAGGTTCGTGCTGGTTTTGTGCGACGCGCACATGATGCGCGTTGGAGAGGTGCTTGTGCTCCTGCAGGTCAGGTGCAGTGATAGTTTTGTACGTTTTGTACGTCCGATCTGTCGGATTTTTTTTTTTTTTCGACATCTGCTAGTGTCAGCCAACGGGTGACCCATCAGCTTTTAAGTTTGCAAAACCACAAAAAAAGCTAAGAAACCGGCGACCCGCCAGAACCGCACACTATAATAAGCTCAGGCGGGATCTTAGAACAACGAGCGGTTCAAACTCCACTCATCATTTTTAGCTCACAGAAAAAGCAAACTGACCAGTAAGATTTAGGCTTTGGCGTGCCCTTTGACCCCCACAGACTCACACTGATGTGCGCTACATACAAGATGTTTTGGCACAAAATAACTTTTTCTTCTCTCCACAATTTTGTTAATAGTAAAGAGGGTTGGATAATAAAAAAAAATACAATAACTTTTCTTTTCTTTTTTTTATTTTAAGGAAAATCTGTACAGCTGCTGCTGCAACAATCCAGACTCTCAGTGACTTGTGGGCAATTTAGCATCACACAGAAAATCTCCAAAAGGGAATCAAACTTAAAACTCTGAACTAAGAACTAATAATCACATAATAGCAATTAACCATATCTGCCATGGCAAATTATTACTGATAACTATTACTGTCAGTAATCACTAACATTAGTATGATCAGGCTGCATGTAATCATATATATATGTATATATAATATGTATATATACTATTGTTATAAAGGCTGAGCCAAGAAAATGTATGTCTGTATCAAACAAGCAGCCCTTCGTGTTGCTCTGGACCCGTGAAGTAGCTCCCAGTCTCAAAAAGGTTGGTGACTCCTGGTTTAGACTCACTGCTAAAAAGCATTTTCAACAACAATAAAACGCTATTGAGGACAGCTGATAACTTTTGGACTGGTTTTAAAGGGCATTTTGAACTACTTTCATTCCTCAGTTGTTAAATACTCATAAAACGGCAAAAGGACTTTCAAGTAAACTGGTATTATCTATCATTTAACTAGTATTTCTGAGTATCTTTTCTATAAATGTTTTAAATGGCCTCAATAACTGGGGCCCAGATAAGCCTTTGCGGGAGTCCATTGACGACTACACTATCTGCATTTGTTATTCCCAATTCTGCCCAACTAAACCAGGCTGCCACGGATTCATAATGTTTTGACACGTTGAAAAAATCCTGCGGCATGAGATTTGCAACTCTGAGACACCAAATGTTCGGCACTGGTACGAAACGAGCAGAAAGGCTTTTCAAATGTCTCAGCAAAAACCTGATAACAACCTTGTTTTACCTCTTGCTACGCTGTGAAGACGCTCTATCTACACCGATGAAGATTTACTCCCATTGGGATGTTCCAACTCATGATCCACTTTGTGTTTATTTCAGCTGACAATTATCTAATCAACCTGGGTAACTCATTAACTTTGTTTAGGCCATTACATTTTCATCCCTAGATGGTCAGGAACAAATACAACAAGACAGTGATGGCATGTCGAAATTCTGTCTCAAATCAGTAAAATGCTGAAAATTTTACTTGTATCACGTCCTTTAAAGATGCAACAGCATTTGACGGTTTACCTTAAAAAAGTGAGACCAAAATTTTCAACACTACAACGTTTTAACTATTATATATTGCTTTTGCTGCGCACGAACAGCATGCGTGCCTGTGCATTACCTCCAGTATCAAAACTGATCCGCGCTAAGGCTTTCGCTAAACCTGCCTTTGATACATTCTATGTGTATTCCTAAGGCTTCCATCTGAAGGCACATCTGATCCTCTGATCATGACCTCCTCTCCCTTTCTTTTTAGAAGACAGAAAGCTCTTTGTGGGCATGCTTAACAAGCAGCAGTCAGAAGATGACGTGCGGCGCCTCTTTGAGTCCTTCGGCTGCATCGAGGAGTGCACCATCCTCCGAGGTCCCGACGGAAACAGCAAAGGTAGAATTTGTGACAATGATGACTTTTCTTTTCTTTTCTTTTCTTTTCTTTTCTTTTCTTACCTCTCTGACACAAGTGAGCAAGCTCATGACCACGAAAGAAAAACAATATAAAACAACCGTTTCATTCTGCAAATTTGAACATAAGACGAACCCGAACGAAGGAAGGAAAATTAACTGAACTGCCTTGTTTAACCTCAGGCTTCATGTCCTGGTACACAAAAAATTTAAAAAGGATCGTTTCGAAATGCTCTCGGGGTGCTCCACAAGTTCGCTGGATAAAGTTCAGCTGTGGGTTCAGCAGCCAATCAATGAGGTTCAGTGATAACTAAGCTTGACAATTGCAGTGTGCTTGATCATTCTGAGTCCTGCATGAAGCTCCATTAACGAGGCTCCGTCAGCTCGCTTACTCAGCTGGATTTGCCCAATAATTACTGTGAACGTGACCATTCAGATTCATCAGTGACACTTGTCAGTGTGAAGCAGCGTCAGAATGCGGCGGATCCCACACTCGGTAATGGTGCCAAAGCGGCTCGTTTTGTCGAGCGTCCAGTAGTGTAACAAAATGCAAGGAACTGGACTCCTACTCAGGTTTTTATTGTGTGTGTGTTGTTGTTACTAGAAATGCTGTTGCTTTTGTTCTCACCTCACTGGTTTTTTCTACTCTCCGGGTCTTTTTCCTCAGGTTGTGCGTTTGTAAAATACTCGTCTCACGCTGAAGCTCAGGCAGCCATCGGTGCACTACACGGCAGCCAGACGATGCCTGTGAGTATCCTGTGGCTGTGAAGGGAAAGAGAGAAAGAAAACCATGAGTCACATAGACAAAACAGTTAAATAGCACTTGATTGCCTTTTTAAAGTTTTAAACTTTATTATCCCCATGGAGGAGATTTGTCCTTTGGATGTAACCCATCCTAAATTTTTCAGTGGAGTGAGCACCAACTGTAGCTCTGAGGCCACTGCCTTGGCAGGAAGCATAAAAGCACATGTGTGTGCAGCATGGGGGTGCAAGTACAAATGAAAGCTTATGTCCTCTGTCAATCGAACCACACTAACTTGTCCTGCCGGGTGTGTGTGCGTGTGTGTGTGTGGGTGTGGGTGGGTGTACAGGGTGCCTCGTCCAGTCTGGTGGTAAAGTTCGCTGACACGGATAAGGAGCGCACCATCCGCCGCATGCAGCAGATGGCCGGTCAGATGGGCATCTTCAACCCCATGGCCCTGCAGTTTGGAGCCTACGGAGCCTACGCTCAGGCAAGAGCCACATAGATACATTTCTTTTTCTTTTCCTTCAAGAGCTATTTATGGCAAATAGTGTGTGAAACTCAAATTGTGACTATACTGTTCCCCCTTGAACCGGTTCACATTTGTCATGTTGCAACCACAACCTTTAAAGCTGCAACTTTTATAGAAAAAATGTTTTTTTTTTTTTTGTCAAAACCATCATTGGGACAGTAATCTGTGAAAAGATTGTTCTTCTCCACTTCCTCCCTGTGCTACTATTGCTGCACCGCTTCCACACAAAAACAATCAACCAGAGTGTGTTAGTGCTGTCAATCATCCTCTTGTACATGCTGCTAAATGTACTAATAACTTAAGGTTAAAAAAAAACTGTTCATCCACTGTCATTGGTGCCCATGCTAACTAGACTTTGCACTTATGGCTGGCCTTGCTGTCTTGAAGAAGCTGCAGGAGCGATGGGGGGTGAGCAGCGCAAATATAAGCATGATTGATAGCAATAATAACCTTCCTCTGATTAGTTGTTTCTAGTTGGCACTGGGAGAATGCAAAGGAGTTTGCTTTTTTCACAGATGATCTGTTTCATACCGGACTGTCGTTTCACAACATAGTGACAGTTTCAACAAATTAGTTAAAAAAAAATATGTTTTTAGAAGTTACATACTGCAACTTTAATGTAGTTTATTTGGATTTTAGATGGGATACTGAGGAAAATAATAATTACACAAAAAGAATTAAGAAATTAAAACTGGAAGTACGGAAATGTTTTATTTCCACCTTCCTGAGTCGATATTTTGTAGAACCGCCTTTCATTGCAAATACAGCTGCAAGTCTGTTGAGGGATATTTCTACCAGATCTGAAATAGAGTTAAACCCTGGTGAGACCCATTTCATTGTTATTTAGGTCATGCTCCATTTTATTTTGTGGTGTTAGAGTAAAGAGGCTGAAGGTTTCGACACTTTAACTTGTAAGGAATCTTGCTGGCCACGTGTCATTTTCTCTCCACTTCACGATGAATCGCCCTTCGGTGAAAGTCTATGTAACGGTAATAAAACGCATTGAATATGAGGCTTGAACATGGCAGAATGTGGCAAAAGTTCAAGGGCCGTGTATACGTACAGCTCCGAAAGGCTCTATAAATACCAAATAATGTCCGAAGAGGAAATGGAGGTCATGTCAGATTTTCGCGTTACTATTAAAAAACAGGAGCTCGGTTTGGGGAATAGATATTTTGTAAGAATCAATACCCGGTTTCTACCTAATAGCCTCTTTTTCTTGTCTCTGCGCTGTACCTCATTTCACTTTATAGCCCTACTTCTTCCTTTTATCTGTCTTTCTCATCTCAGTGACCTCACAGACAGCGGCATTCCTTTTATTACTCTCTGCTCTGCTTTCTAATCCCATCTCCTCCCCTTCCTCCTTCTCTTCCTCCTCCTCCTCATCCTCCGTCTGCAGGTGCAGCAGCAGGCGGCGTTGATGGCGTCTGTAGGACAGGGGGGCTACCTCAGTCCTATGGCGGCCTTCGCAGCAGCCCAGATGCAGCACATGGCCACCATCAATGGCCTCCCCGGAGCACCGCTGACCCCCACGTCAGGTAATAGCGCTGGAGGTCAGGGGTTAAAGGTCTGTGGTGAATAGCTAGCAGGGAGGTAGCATTCTTGATTCTAACAAAATAGAAGAATTTCAGGGGACTTTTTTTATATATTAGGTGAAACTGGTCATCAGCTGTTTGTTGACGATGATCATTCACTTCAAAAGTAAACTAAATATTAAGAAAAGAAAGAACTTCCATGAAGAATAGCAATATTATTAGCACTGAGCAAGTCTCTATGACAACAATTTATTTTAAGTCTTGTCAGAGGTGTCAATAATAACCGTGGAGCCGTCGCCGAAGGTGAAAATAGAGCCACTGTAATTGGCTCAGAATGCATTAAAGCAAATGGATCAAACTCCAAGAATCCAACTGCGGCTGGGAAGATGTCGACACCTTTTTCTCTTTTTTTCCACTGCTCTGCAGGATTAGCTCAGCGACTCAGGTCTAATGGTTGTTGTGTAACCCTGAGGGTCACACAGGGCCAAGAAATCAGCCCTGACATTTAGTGTCTTCACCGGTCCACTGGACCAGCCCCTCTGACATTTTCGTGACTCGGTAGCTGGTCGAAACCAAACTTTCCCATCATGTCTTCAGGAAGAGATAAAAAAAACCCCAAAAACTAACAAAAAAAACAATGTTTGTCAATGTTTCTGTTATTGCAGGTGGCAGCACTCCCCCGGGCATTAGCGCCCCCACAGTGACCAGCATCCCCTCCCCCATTAGCGTTAATGGTTTTACTGGCATGCCGCCGCCCCAGGCGAACGGGCAGCCGCCGGCAGAAGCTGTCTTCACCAACGGGATCCACCATTACCCGGGTAGGTTTGATCGTCTTCGGAGCAGCCATTAAGAAGTCACAGAAACGGCTGATTTTTTTCCGTTCTATTTGCTGTGCTTGAAGATAGCAACACCTTGTAGACACAGACCAGTTAGAAACATGGCTCCAGATTGCATATCTTACCAGCTCTAAAGCATGTTAAGGGAAAATAAATGGCGTGCAGGTGAGCGCCTCTTCACCGTGCTGACGGTGCGAGTGTGAGCTTGTGTGGTGAGCCGTGGCTCGTGCTTTTTTCTTTGTTTTGTTTTGTTTTTTTGTGAGGGGATGGACGAAGAAAACTCTATCTGCTTTTTCCCTTTACACTCTTGTCTCCACAGTGTTGCAGGAGGTGGTTTTTAGGGAGGACTCAGAGAAAAACGGCTTGGGCGTGGCTCCGCGGAGTTGTTTTGGGGTTCAGGGTGGCTGCTTCCTCTCCTCTCTCTCTGAAGGTAGCGCTCCTCTCCCACCCACCCTCACTCTCATCTCTCACCAGGCTTGAAGCGGTCAGGAAGATCCGAACCCTAAATATTTTGGGGGGGATTTTTGGGCTGTTGTGACATTTCTGGAGAAAACTGGGAGGGATTCTAATCTCTGACGATGAACAAAAAAATATATATATATTTTTAGTTTTTTTGCAGAAAATATCTCGAAGCTCGTATATTGTATATGTATCCTCTAAATAGATCTCCCTAATAACTAAAAACGTCGTAGTTTGTTTTGCAAAAACTACATAAAGTGACTTTTACATAAGCAACTTGTACAGCGCCTTCCACATTAACAAATTCCGTCTGTGTGAAATTTAACATCAGGGCAAAAACATTTGATCTGCGAAGGCCTCCGAGAACTTCAGGAAACAAACCGCGTCTAGAAGAGCAAAGAACTTGTCGGGGAGAATAAAGACTGCTTCATCCATCTTCTAAAAATAAAGACCAAGACTGACGTAGAGAGACAGACCGGGCAAGAAGGGCATTGATCTGAAAAGCAGCGTGCAGGCCGTTGGTAGCTCTGGGGGAGCTGCAGTGATTCACAGCCGAGACGGTAGAATGTGTTCGCAGGACATCTTTCAGATAATCGCTCCACCAATATGACCTTTATGAAAGAATGACACAAAAGAACCCCCTCGCCCCCCTTTTTCTTTTTTGCAATACTTTGAATCTTTTTTGAGGTTTGTAGAACATTAACAAAACATAAGCTACATGTCAACTTCCCTTCCTGACCCACACCAAAAGTACAAAAATAATTAAATTCAGGAGAGCAAAACAACACAAAGGCAGTTTGTGAAATGAACCTTTTAACATGACTATAAAGAATCTAATAGGTCGCTAGCATGGCGTCGACGTAGGTCACCTTGCTAGTGACCCACCATGCTAGATCTCTAGCAACTCTTGTTGAATGTGTAGAAAACCTTGAATTGCTGCTCACAGATAAACTTTGTCTAATCAGACTGAGCTGAAGAAGCAACTGAGAAAGGTTTCAGTCTTCGTCCGTCTCCCTGGAGGCAAACCTGGCGGATCTGCACAGTATTGACTCAGCATGCCGGACATAAATTATGAACCATATTTTTCCAGACTTTTACTTGTACAAAATGTTTTTTTTAAAAATCCCTTTCCTTCCACTTTAAAGCAATTCACCACTTTATGTTGGTCTATCAAATGATAGATTGCAATAAAAGGCGATATAAATGTGCAGAGTTTCAAGGTGTACTTTTGCGAGGCACCGTATCAGGGAATGACAAAATATCCTCGAAAATTTGCAGTTAAATGACATTTTGAAAGTCGGATGTTTCCAAAGTTTAAACAAGCAGAAACTTCCAGTGAGACACGTCCGCGCTCGACGGACTTGAAAAAGGCAAAGAGTGTGATCTCGCCCTTTTCGCAAACCGTGACCTGGGAGTAACCTTTGCCTGTTGGCCCCCCCGAGCAAAATAGCGTCTCCCAGGTTGGAAAAGAAAGCTACAATATGATTTCACACTCTGTAACTTTTATAGAGCTCTATTTTAGCCCTTACCTCTCCTCTTTCCTCCAGGCCATCTGTGACTGTGTGTCAGTGTTGCTGTCGGTTCACAGTGTTCGATATTTTCTCGGCTGTTTCGAGTCATATTGGGTCTGTCGGTGTGTGTGTGTGTCTCTGTGTGCATGCGCTACATGTGGAAACAGACAGGTAGAAAAACACGCGTGCGCTCAGGTACGTACCCGGATGTGCGGCGCCAACTCGTGGCGACAGATCCGTCCGCCACTGTGCGTTTAGCTCTCTGCGGAATGAAAACCGTTTTGTAGGATCTGGATTTGCATGACAGGGAGTTTTTGTTTGTTTCTTTATTTTTTTCCTGTGGTGGTGGTGGTGGTAGTGTGTTTTTGTCTCTTTGCTCCCTCAAAGTTGTACTTGTTTTCAAGAATAGCACACTAGAGCTACTTTGAAAATGCTGCAGCAGGAGCATGAAGTGAAAAGTTTTGGACACACTGAAGGAAAAGCGAGCTGCCTCTAACCTCCCTGTCTGTTCTCCTTCGCTCCCCTTGTTATCTTTTCCTCCGTGCCCTCTCTTCCATCTACATTCTCCATCCGTCTCCCCGTCTCACCTCTCTCCTCTTCCTCCTCCTCCTCCTCCTCCTCCTCCTCCTCCTCCTCCTCCTCCTCCTCTCTTTCCCGCTGAAGCAGCTCAGAGTCCCACTGCGGCCGACCCTCTCCAGCAGGCTTACACAGGAGTCCAGCAGTACGCAGGTCTGTCCGTCACTCTGTCCCTCCGGAGCTCATCCATGTGTCTGTCTTGAGCGGCACTGGTGGCTGCGAGTTTACATCTGAGACCCTTTTTAAAAAAAAGGGAAAAAAAGAGGAGTGCAAAGATAAGCACTCCTGGTTTCAAATGAGGTATTTTGATCATGTAGTGTTCCCGTCTTCTCGGCACAAACTGGATCAGTTTATTCTCTCCCGGACGGTGTTTGTGCAACACGTAGACTCCATTGTGTACGCTATCTGATCGATTGCTTGCTGTGCTCCTGCATATATCACATTGTTTGTATGTATTCGAGTGTGTGCTGTATTCATGACTGTTATCTGATGCGCGGCGTGTGTGTGTGTGCGTGTCTTTGTGTGGGTCTCAGCAGCCTACCCCGCCGCATACGGTCAGATCAGCCAAGCCTTCCCCCATCCTCCACCCATCATTCCACAGCAGCAACGAGAAGGTAACACACACACGCACACACACCTATACACGCACACGGACAGTACTGCAAACATTTCATTTTGCTTTGCTTTTCTTTCAAGCTTTTACTGGGTTTTTCTTCTTTGTGTCTGAGTCATTCAGGCAGCTATTCAACACAACAGCGTACTATTTTAAATCAGATCAACCGAGGCGAATCTAAATGCCCCAATTTTGTTCTCCGTAATTTATGACAAATAATTTTGAAAAGATGAAAGGTCCTTAAAAGGGAATTTTGCATCAAAGTAACAGGATAAAAAACGGAGTATCTCCAACATTGCTGTAAACCTGCTCATATAAACTTGATGACCCCGAGGAGTAGCAGGCTCATGTCCGGGGCATTACTGCCCTCTAGTGGAGGAGATAAAAAGCGCTCCAATCCACCGTGACAGAGTCTGTGGTTTTAGGCTTTTAGTGGTGATTTGGTAAAGGAAAACTAAAATATAGAGAGGGGTGAACATGTTTGATATTACTGGCAACTAACCAGAAAACACTTAGATACAAAAATACGAGAAGTAGCAGCTGTTTTACTACAATTTCAGTCAGACGGCTCTGTTAATCTCAAAGGGAAGTTATATTCTTACAGTCTCTTGGTTGAAGAATTGACACTGGGTCATTGCATATGTAATGTGCATAAAGTGGGACCGTTGTAAAACAAAGGCTGAATGAATGAGAAAGCATCTCAAAGTGGCTACTGTGGAGATTCTGTGCGACTGTGACTCTGTTTTGAGATGTTTTAAGTTCCTGGTATTATGAACTCTTGAAATACTATGAAGCTTTAAAGGGAAAACAATGAAAGGAAGGGCTCAGTAGGCAATAAGTCAAGCATCTGCCATGGCTACCACTCTCCCCAGACCTGAATCCTGATGAAAATGTGAGGGGTGAGCTGAAGAGAAACAAGCAAAAAAGAGAATCTGTGAAAATATTTTACTTTTTAAACACAATTACATATAAAATTAGAGATTTTCTTCATGATTATCCAAAAAAAAAAACAGGACGTTTGACAAATCTTTACCAGGCGTACCAGTTTTGACTGAATCTTCTCTCATGGTTAGTTGTTTTTTTTTTAACTTTTACCTTTTTCTCACCCTCTCTTCCTCTTCTCCCCTCCTCTTCAACCGTCTCTCCCCTTTTTTTGTGCATGTGTGTGTGTGTGCGTGTGTGTGTGTGTGTGTGTGTGTGTCTGCTTTTCACTGTTCCCATGCAGGACCAGAGGGGTGCAACCTGTTCATCTACCACCTCCCTCAGGAGTTTGGGGATGGAGAGCTGATGCAGATGTTCCTGCCTTTCGGTAATGTCATCTCCTCCAAAGTGTTTGTGGATCGGGCGACAAACCAAAGTAAATGCTTTGGTGGGTAAAAATGAACAGAATTAAAAATATATATATATATACTGGTTACTTGTTTCTATTTTTTTTTTTTCCATTTTCACTGAATGCATCTCAGACGCTCTGTTTTTTTTTCCTTTCCATTTTAAATTAAAGCAAAGAAGAACACTTTGCTGCAGCCGTGCAGAAATGCATGCATTCAAAAATGATTTTTATCCTTTCTCTCTCTTTATTCCTAAAGTTTTACTCCAAAGCTCAACTTGTTTTAATTTCTGCATTCATATGACCTTTAATTCCTTTATTCCTGTGACATTTTATTACAAATATGTGATCTTGGGCTGAACTGCTGTATTACTTCGCTGCTGACAACGATGAGCTCAGAATGATGGAGAGCGTTTGATGTTGAGTCCATCAGCTGCAACCAATTAGCAAATTAGCCCGCTCATTAATATGACACAACATGAATGTGCTTAGAGGAAGCCTGTGGAGCTTTCTATGAAGCCTTCATGTTTGATTGGTAGCTATTGTGATGCTACTGTTGCTGTCACTGTGCCATGTTGAATTGCCTTGTAAAAGTACTCATGCCCCTTGACCTTTAGTCACATTTCATCATTTCGTCCCTGTATTTTACTGAGGATTGCACAAAATCAGTGCAAACCTGCGCATACGTGTAAGAAAGAAAATATTTTTTTTTATTCCAGCATTGCTCAGCTCTTATCTGTCAACATGTTGCTTTAAGTCTAGTTACAGATTCTCAGTCGGGTTTAGGGTTGGACTTTGATGAGGCCATCCTGGCACGTTAATGTTCTTTAAGTGAAACCGTTCCTCTGTAGCGCCGGCTGCGTTTTCCAGGCTGCTGCTCGGCTGAAAAGTAAATCCGGTATCTGCCCCAATCTCACCTCTTTTAGAGCCTTTCTTTTCCTCCGGTGTTGCCCTGTATTGTGCTCCATCCATCTTCCCATTAACGCTGACAAACATCACTGTTCCTGCTGTTAAAAAAAAAAAAACAACGCCGTCCCATGGAGGTGGTGGCATGCTGTGTCCATGTGTTGCAGTGGGGATGATGTGTTCAGGGTGATCCAAAGTGTTGATTTCAACAGTGTTTTGTATGTAGGTGGAAAAAATGTTTATTTTGGGGATTTTTCTGAGCTTTACATTTCAGACTTTAATTGGGCTTCTAACACTTTTTTTTCCTAACAATGGCTTTCTTCTTAATGCTTTTCCATAAAGACCAGATCTTTGTAGTACACAGCTAGTATAGATCCTCCAGGGTTAGCATAAACCAGTGGTTCCCAAAGTGTGGGGCGCGTCCCCTAGTGGGGACGCCGTGCCATTGCAGGGGGCGCGTGGAAAGCAGTATGGATGAATTTAAAAAAAGAAAAAATAGTTACACAAAAGTGTTTCACTGTAAAGATGGTTTGTAGTTTGTTTTGTTGCAACCTGAAGTGTGAAATAAACTTCAGTGGAGTTTGAAAGCAAAATATGTGTATAGGTTTATGTCTGGTTGAAGGATGTGTGCCCAGTAGATTTTTATTTTCTTTTTGGGGGGGGATTTTATTGTAATTTATTTGGGGGGGCCCAGAAAATCTTTGGGAACCACTGGCATAAACCATTTTTGCTAACCCTAACCCTTACTCCCCCTACCCAGCCTCTCTGTTAACGTTTTACAATTGTGCTACACTCCAGTTATTTTCAGACGATGGATTGAACAGATGTCCAAAGCTCGGTAATTTCTGTTATAATCTCGCCCTGATTTAAACATCTCCACAGCCTTATCCCTGACCCGCTGCGGTCCTTGGCCAGCAGGATTATATTTGCTCGCTTATGTCCTCTAACAAACTTCTGAAGCCTTCACAGAAAACATTGGATTAAAAACGGGGATTAAACCACACAAACACATGGACTCTATTTACTAATCAGGTGCAATTTATTGTGCACTTGATTTTAGTTAGGGGTATCAGTGTAAAGGGGCTTGGGTGCAAATCCATTCCAAATCGTTCAAGGGATGTAAACACTTTTGCAAGGCACTGTGCATGCATTGCTTTATTTTGACTTTTTCTATATGATTTTGTTTCATACATTGGTGACTAACTGATGAAGGATTGTGTTGCTATATCATATTTTTTCTATGCTATTTGGTTGGAGGCTTCATATAATATCTTACTGCATTGTTATAATTTTTTTTTTTGTCCTAGTATCATTAATCTGTATTTCAAATGTGCAAAAGCTTTTAAAGAATTTCATTGTTGCTTTAAGATTTATGCTTTGTCAAACTATGAACATCCAAAATCAAGGATGCGTTCTCTTTTTCAGGATCACGACTCCTACGTGAAAAGCCACGTCTTTAGCCCTGCTAACCCTTATTCTGTGTTGCCTCATAAACCCAAACTGTTGCTGCACCTTCACCTGACGACGATATATCCTCCTCCTCTTCCTTCTCCGCTCAGGGTTTGTGAGCTTTGACAACCCAGGTAGTGCCCAGGCTGCCATCCAGTCCATGAACGGCTTCCAGATTGGCATGAAGAGACTGAAGGTCCAGCTCAAGAGACCAAAGGACGCCAACCGCCCCTACTAGCCCCTTCTCCCCTGCCCCAGCCGGCCGCCGCCGTCAACAGGAAGAGACAGGTCAGGTGTCACTTGAGCCGGATAACTGAGTAACTGAACCAAAGCGAGAACGACTGCTGCAATATTAAACTGGCAAACGCTCCAATGGCGAGCCCATTTATGGCGCCGCCTGATGTGTTTTCCATAACCTTTTATGTAAGTCATAAAACACTCGCAGGCACCTAATAACAGCTTGATCATCTGTAAAATGCTTGTAAAGATTAGTGAAGTCTTACTCCGGCGCAGACAGTTTAAGAATATATTTGGTAAAGGTTATGCTAATGTGGCTCGTTCAGGACTTGGCAGGGAGTGCAAGTGAGAAAATGGTTTTGAAAGCGGAGAGCATTTTAAAAAATATGTAAAGTCTTTTCGCTAATCTATAGATTTAAAATTGGTGAAAATGGGAGTTTAGCATTCTCTTTATTTCTGTAATATAAAGATCTATGCCCCCTGGAAAAGGTGTCTGATATTGGAAATAGATGGGGGTCTTTTTTTTTAATGTCAGTCAAACACAAACAAAGCTGTAGAGGCGTTTCCTTTCCACGCTGCCTCCTCTGTTTGCGGAACATCTTTGCAGTAAGTGACCCCGCATGTTACCCTGTAGGTAAAAGCTAATTGGTAAATGGTTCGGCGTGTTGCGCTGAGAAGGAAACGGTTCTGAGGGGGGGAGGCATTTATTACCCCTCAGGCGAGTAATTGTGCCGTTCCTCTTTGTCTCCTCCCTTCATCTGTGTGATGGAGGGTTCGGGCCGCGTCGTTCATCCACCGCTGATGACTTCATTCAAGGGCAACTTATCACCCACTCACAAGCCAGCTGAACCATACCGCACAGTGTCCTGGGGCAAATCACAGGCAAAATATTGCATTCTCATACGAGTTTGTCAAAGCAAGCACAGGGGCGCAAGTTTTGTTTGGGGGTTTTTTTCTGCTCTTTTTACATATCTAAATATTTTTGCGACACAATATCTTTTTCTACAGTCTCTCCCTGTACTGTATTTCTTTGCACTGTTGTTGTTGTCCGAGAAGGTTCAGAAAAACAGGTGCGGCTTAAATAGTCTGCCATTATATACGTTCATGGGAAATAGAGGAAGTGCACTTTAAGATTCAGTGGGTTGTAAAACCATTTTTAGCCACAATAACTCTCGGTAAACATAACCAGTCTGTCACATTACAGTGGCAGACTGATATTTTGGGGCATTTGATTGTTTGCAGCTTTGTTAATGTCTTCTCAAAGCACTTAATTCATGTTGATTTCCGGCCTTGGAGACTGAAACACTTAATCTGTCCAAAAGACACTGTTCCAGAAAGCTTTCCTTCACTCAGATGCAACTTTGAAAATCAAATGCGTTCCAGGAAACCTTTTCTTTAAGACAGAAGAAGCTTTTTCTGCCGTCATCTCTGTTAAACTAACTACGCTTCAGTCTTTTTCCGACTCCGATGTCATGGAGTTTAACTTTTAAAATGCTAGCAGAAACATTGTACAGTCTGAGATGGAGCGTTTGGGGTTTTTCGCAATTTCTCCGACCAGTACAAGGTTGAACTTTGTGACTTGGGGTGACTCTTGGTAAGATTGGTGGCTATCTTAAATGTTTCTAATTGTGAATAATCTTTGTTATTGTAACGTAGAATGATGTTTGGAAATCACCCTTTAAACTCGTCCCAGAGTAATCAGCAGTAACAAATGCTCCTCTAAGGTCATTGCTGGAGTCTTTTCGCCTTGGCATTACACTAAACCTCACCAGTTTCCTCCTGACCAGCCGACTGACACGACTCCTGCTTTTATAGAGGTGGTCAAACTTGATGGTGACCAGCGAATCATCAGTGTGTACTTAGTTTTCCCGTGACTGTAGACCTGCATGTTGATGCAGAAAGAGAAATAGGCACAACAGAAGTGAAACCCTTGCTCTTCTTGGCAATCAAAAATTATCTCCCATTTTACTCCGTAAATAAAGTTCCTCTTATGAACCAAATAATTCTAACATCTCAAAGGAATTGATTTTCGAAATGCTGACGCTTAGGTTTGATGCTGTTTCTTATGTCCGCTCTTTCATAAATGTGTCCTAACAAACTTGCCCTATGCTTAGTTTCCAATGGTTTCTCTGTTGCCAGATTTGAAAAAGAGCCATTTCTCAGCTTGTGGTTAAAAATGACCCGAGACTTAAATTGTTTGGTTCCACTTCTTTCCTTTTTATAATAAATTCCTATCAATTCATAACCCAGCCCATTCTCTCCTGTCGCTTACATGGGACCTTCCTGTAAAATGTTATCAAATGTTATCAGGAGCTGGGACGACTTATAGGAGGGTATTTTCATGGAACTTACCTATAAATATGATAAAAAATTACCTGTCACTTTCATGGAGTTCCTCTAGAGCTTTCCTATAAGCTCATCATAACTCATGTTTCTTATGAAGTACTTTTCTGGACTGTAGTATGAAGCGACTTATAACAGCGTACTTTCATGGAGCTTACTAGAAACTTTTATTCAACTTCCATGAGACTTACTGAGTCCTTTCAGGAACCGGGAACAATTTAGCAGTTTAAAAGAAGTGTATTTACATTAACCTTTTAGAACCTACCGCCTAATGTTCAAGGATTTCTTGAGCACTTATTTTTTATTTTTTTACTTTCACAGAACTTGCCAGTAACTTTGGCCTAGCTTTCTTAGAACTTACCGGTACCAGATAACTAGTGTTATTATGCGGTGACGCCCATCAAACTTAGCTGCAACTTTGCTGGAATTCATTTGTACCTTTTAGAAACTTTAAAACGTTCAGTTTTCAGCGACTGACATACAGGAAATTATCCATTAAGTTTCTGGAAATTACAGGCCTTGTTATGTAGTTTTAAATCTGTACGGCAGCTTTTAATGAAAGGAGTGACCGATTTTCTACATTGTTGTTGACGAAACTATTTCTTCTGTGTTTTGCAGGATTTGTTGAGCTGAATAATATGTTGACCACTTTGCTACCCACCGCTGAGTGCAAACTCAGCTTCTGGACCACAAAGTCTGCTTCAGAAAAAGAGAGAAGAGAGAGCGAGCATTGACCTTTTGAACTGAGAGAGCGTTTTCTGGTTAGCACCAGGACTTCTTTTCCTCCTGCACACATATATACAGCTCCTCCACCTTAAAAAAAAAGAAAAAAAAAAAAAAGAAAGAAACTTGCTTAAATGACAGCTACCTTTTTCTGGACCACAGACACTTTTACTTGAACGCCGAGAGGGGAAAAAAAGTAAAAGATCCTCCGTAAAATCTACTAATAATGACCAACTCCACTAAACTCTCCAAGGGGACGTGGACGCCAAAAGTCCAACAGGAAAAACAAACTTCTTAAAAACTGAACAGCGGATTGCCGCAGGAGATCCTTCTGAGAGACGGTTTCGGAGGGTGTCTGGTTTTTTTTTTTGGACAGCTGACTTTTGAAGGCCAATTTCTAAGACTTCAAGCCACCAGGAGCAAATTGAGAGAGAAAGAGAGCCGAGGGAGGGAATGTGACATTTTCGGGACAGATTTTGGGATGGCCACCTTCAGCTCGGAGTGCCTGTCCGTTTCCAGGGAACACCGTTGCCGAGGAGAGCCGCAGCAACGGATTCCAGGGAGTATTATCCGTCATTCCTTAGTTGTTTTAGGGACCAAAAGACCAAACGTTTTTATCGCTGAGGACTTGTAGCTCTAATATACTCGGACCACCGCATCTCCTTTCGGGTCAGCGTCGCCTGCCTGGAGAGTTGCACTTAAAGCAAGTGTACATTTCGAATATATACAAAACCTGTATATATACATATATATATTGCTGATATGCTTTTTTTGAATACAGGCAGAACTATTTCAGACGACCAAAAGGGGTCTCTCACTTCGCTAGTTTACAATTACGCAAAATGTTTATTTTTGTTTCCCTTTTCGTTTTTGTCTCGGGAGGGATGGCGAGTGCATGGGAGGGGCTGCTCCGTATCACAGCCTTATCTTTTTTAAAATCGACATCCTAACCTCACAGATAAAATAACATCCGAAACGTTTGAAATATACGAACTTGTTTATATTTGCAGTACATATATATGTATAACGAGCATTCAAGCAAATGTATTCATATATATACGGTATATATGGATAATAGATATTAATCACAAATATATGTATTTATATGCACATATTTTATATATGTGCGACTGTACATAGAGCGGCTACTGACTACTTTGAGCTGTTATTTATTTATTTATTTATTTTTTTTTGTAGATTTTAGGAGTTCGAAGCATTGCTCTGCTTGGGAAGAGAACCACACATCTGGCAGCTCCCCCAAAACTGCAGGCATTCCTATCTCTGATAACCTGTATGCTGACACACGAGATGTTGCTAAAAAAAAAAAAAAAAAGAAAAAGAAGAAAGATTAGCGCGTGTGAGAAAACTTATCTTCTGTAAATATTATCTGAAAAATGCAAAAAGCCACCTCTCAGTAGCAGGCTTTAAGGGAATCGGGCTAAAGAGGATTTTCTTTAGAGGGAAAGGACAATTATCTTCGACTCTATTTCAAAACATATCATGTGAGCTCACACACACACACACATGCACACGCGCATACACAAACTTCTCTTTGAAACTTGAACCAAAACGAATACGTCTCACAACCCTAGCTCTCTTTTTGCATTCAGTAAAGTGCATGTAGCGTATGGGCTGTCACCGCGTCGAGGTGTGCCTTGTCACCTGCAGAATCTGCCATTCAGCACTGTGCTCCCACATTGAAGAAAGAAAAAAAAACAACAACAGACAGACACAAAGAAACCTGAACACACACTTCTGCAAGCAGCCAATGCGCTATTATGATGTCAAAAAAAAAAAAAGAAGAAAAAAACAAACCCAGGTGGATCCATATAATTTCTCAGCCATGTGTGGAGAGCTTCAGCGCACGTCAAACGGAGCAAATCGTCCCATCACTGTTGCGTCCACCGGTCTTTGGAAAGAAAACGACACAAAAAACAAGCATTCAGAACTTAAAGCAGACACACTCTATGAAACGTGGGCATTAGGTGGCCTGTCGGCACATAAACTCCTGTAAACTACCTTCCTTCCTCTGGTCGAAGCTGGAGCAAACGAGAGGCGTGGCTGAATGAGGGAAGTGACCGAGCGGTATTTACAGCTATGACGTTATTGTAATGTTGGTCAAGACGTTGGGAATGTGGTGACATGTGGCGGTTTGTGAGCAAAACTCTGCTGGTGACACGAAGCATTTGCTTTAAAGATACGTCAGATCGCCTCATCACGTGTCCCCCTTCCAAATGAATACAAAACCACTGCGTGACAGAAAGCCCTGGCAAAGATGCGTAAACAAAGCCTTAAAATAATGGAGACATCGTGACCCGTAATATCCCACACACTCTGCTGCAATTGTGCAACAGTAAACTTTTGAGACTTTTTGCTTTGTTTCCTCCCTAGCCGTGCTGCTCATTGTGCATGTTGGCAAGATGCAGGTGCATCGCAAAAAGATTATAATGTCTTTGAAAAGTTAATATTTGGTTCAAAAAGTCAACCCGACAGATATTCCTGTGTTCAGAAACCTCATTCTGAACACAGAGTGATGTTTCTGGGGTTAATTTAGCTAACTATGTCCAACAGCAACTGAAACCCCAAAATTAGTTTTATTCAGAAACTTAAAACGACGAGAAACATGTTTCTGAAACGTGTAAGTTTACGTTACGGCCTGTGAAATCATGAGGTAGACTGCAGACCTCTTCACTGTTGGACATATGATTATTTAAAATGCACAAATACAAACACAGAGAGTAATGCAAACCAACAAAATCCACCAACATCAATTTGCTTACAGAGTAGAAAAAAATGAAAGTTTACAAATGTATGAGTATTTTTTTTAAAAAAAACAAATTAATGACCCAAAGACATTTTTCACTGATATTCCGATTTAATGCGATGCACCTGTTCGGTTTTGGTTCTCCTCCAGCCTTCTAGGTCGTACCTCCAGTCGTCGTTTAAAACTTTTGAACTACTTTCCTTGTAAATATATGCATGTGCACGTTTACGCGGGCAGATCTCTTTTTTTCTTTCCGGACATTTCCCAAATTGTGAAGACGAACAGACACCTGCCCTTCTTGAAAGACATATTTTCTTGTGTCCGTCCCATTTTGAAGCGTTTATAAGAGAAACGAACCATCTCACACATCCTTCCCACCCCGAGAGCAGCAGGGAGCTCTGGATTTAAAGTCCCTGCACCCACAAAAGTAAATGGAAATTGCTTCAATTACATTTACATTTGCAGGAATCATAAAGGGTGTTAATATTTATGTCACTTTATTTTCCCCTTAGGAAATAAATGTACTCAAATTAAAGATTTATTTCTTCCTGAATTTCTCAGCTAGAGATTATAGTACTGCGATTAAAAAAATAATAAAATTAAAAAAAAAAAAAAAGTATTTTATTGCTTTCTACACATCTTTACCAGGGGCAGCAGTTGGACCTGAAGGACCGGCGCTGGTCTCCTAACTGAATCTGCTAAATGAAGCAAATCCTTCCACTCGGTGCAGCTGCAGTTTCACTTCATGGTTCTTCAGCATAAAGTTTCCTACAGCATTTTACAGAAAAATGCTGCAAACACCTGCTGTACACTTCCAAAAGGTCAACAGACGTGGATTTATTGGACTCCCCTCAACGGAGTATACTTAATGAATATTTATAGATATGCATATTTATAAGGCTATATGACACTTTTGGATGACGATGCTTTCTTTCCGTTAGGTGTCATTACTGGTTTTGGTATGAAATGTTCACTATGCCGGTATCCCGGCGTTTGCGTCTTGCCTTTTTTCTTTTTTTTTCTTTTAGCTGTTTAAATAATTTGACATTTACCTTTAAAATCCAGCGAGAATGAAAAATAATTAAAAAAAACCCGCGCCACACATTCTGGGTCGTTACTCCTTTTGTTTTGTTTTTGCGCTGCGCCTAATTTACTATTTACGTGTCAGTCAGAGGAACCCAGATGACCAACATGATCGGGTGCATTAGAATAAACTCCAGCGAGAGCGTCAAGAAAAAGGCGGCTCGCCGCTGCGCTGTCTGTCCCTTTTTGACCGCCCCACTGCTGCACCGAGAAAACTTCACAAAAACAGACAGAGAGAGAGAGAGAGAGAGAGAGAGAGACGCGTTCACGGAGCTCGTCTGAGCAATCCCGCACGTCTTTTTTAGCCGCGCTTTCACGTTGTGGGACGTAGGAAGAGATGACGCAGTCACGTGACGCGTTCGTCATCTTCATTTGCTCTGAATCAAAGCTGCAAGTTTACAGGCTGGGATAAGAAAAAAAATAAAAATAAAATAAATGAATTAAAACAAAACAAACTTGGTTCAACAACAAGAAACAGAGCAGAAGTTTGAATATAAATATATATAAATATATACATAAACCGATGAATATACTGTAAATTATTTCTTTTTTTGCTCCGTTTTCTTCTGTACATAGGTTTGCATATTTTATAGGACTTTTACTTCTATCTACAAGGACTGGATAAAGTACTTTAAATACTTTAAATAAATATATATAAATATAAATATATGAATGAAAACAAGATAATGCTCATTAAAACCAGGTACAAAAAGAAAAGGTTAAAAAAAAAAAAAACAGTTGCTAGGTTACAGTGAAAACTGTAGGACTTGACCAAGGCATTTATCCAGAATACAGTCAGGGAGAGCATTGACCTCAGTTAGAGCTTAGACACACGTTGACCTATTTTATAAAAAACTAAACATTTAAAAAACTTCAGTGGGTTCTCTTCATTTATTTGTTTAGATATTTGTTTAGAAGTCATGTCTGAGATGATATGCATGCTTTCACAGCATTATTTTTCTATGAGTTGGTACGTGACCAAATCTTTTTTTATATGACATGCACGGGCCACCGTCGTGGTCCGCAGATGAATCCTTGTTCCTGCCTTCAGCACTTCTTTGGTGACGGAGAAGAAAAATGTTTAAAAAGAAAAAAAGAAAAAAAAAGGAGCTCCTATTGACCAAGTGATGTCAGAGACAGATTTTAATCATTTATCTTATTTATTTAATTTATTGCGTTTTATTTATTTATTTGCGCTGTTTGAGTCAAGATCCGAGCTCTGCCGTCGCCACTAATCCTCGAAGGCGCTAATTTGCATCCCGCTGAATTTAACTTCCTCAAAGACCGATTGTTGTTGTTTTTTTCTTCCTGTCACTAGTGAACTCTCAATGACAATGCAGTATTACACTAAAGCCTTATACATACTGTAACAATAGATCCATGCCGTTGTGAAAAGGACTCGTTGTAGTTAGGATTAAAAAGAAGAAAATTAGTCCCCTCTCAGCAGTAATTACAATTTGCTTCCGTCATAAATGCTTTAAACGTGTGGAAAAAGAGGTAGTTGTCTAGTTGGACATTTGATCAAAGCAAGGTCATTTACCTGGTGCCGATACGTATTGCAATCAGAACAAATGGTTAAGTTGTTCATCGGTGATTACTGGTTTATTTTCCATTGTTTACTCCAATATTTGACAGAGCTCTGATCTTGTTCAACCCATGTTTTCTGCCAAACAAAATTCAATGATGACTGCACTATTTCATCAACAACAACAACAACAACAACAACAAAAAAAACAAATGAGGAAAAATCTGAATTTATTTATTTTCTTCGGCTTTTACCGATGTGATTCTTTTTTGGGTTGTTTTTCTCTAAGGCTCAGTAGTGTTGCTAGAATCACATTTTACATCATGTGGTTTTCAAAGTGATCTGGAAATCTACTGTATTTCCCAAATTTCAGCACAGATGGAGGGCTGGGAAAATGAATGTTGCATATTAAAGCTTTGCCAGGTTCCTAGTGAGCTAAGCTTCTGATTGGGCAGTGCGCTTTAGGCTCCCGCCCCTGCCCCTCCCCCCGTCTCTCCAGACTGCACCATTCTCCGGTCCCCTGGACTCCTCTTTTTGTAATTTTAAATGAATGATGCGTCTCAGCTTAGCCCAATAATAAAGCACAGTCTAGAATATCATAATGTGTGTCGTGTCATAATTGCCGTCGCATCGAGATTCGTTGTTTGCTGGGCGTCTTGCTATTTTCAAGGTATTACAAGGTTTTCAAAAAGTTCTCGCTTCTGAAGCACTAATATTTTCTGCCATCATTTTTCTATGATTTTAAGTAAAATACCTGAGTTACTTGGGTTTTCTCCAGATGTTTCTGCATACTGCCAGTCAGCTGGCTGAAAAGCAAGCTACGACCAGAAACAAAAGGAGTGGGTGGGGCAGGGTTCCAGTACTAATCAGGTCATTTCAGCACTCAATATTAGATATTTCTCAATAAATTTCATTTCAAACACAGTCCTGGTTAAGCACTGGAAGCATAATGTTGGAAAAACTATCAAATTTAGCTGTTTGAATATATTTTTGCTTAATTAAAAACATGGTCGGAAAATAATGTAGCGTGACAATTCAATCTAATTAAAGGTAAGCTAACAGTTAACAAGCTTTGAGTGGCATGTCTGTTCAGCAGCTGACTCCAGGCCAGCTGACCAAGCAGATAAGCTTCATTAACCATCTATAATCAGCTGGTTACGTCCACCGCAATAAGCTGTTCAAATACAGCTGATATTTATTCTATATTTTTAGGAGCGGTCTTACTATGTTTTTCTGAAATAAAACCAGTTAGTTCATATTATTTATGTACTTTTTATGTGTAAAGACTGTCAGATTGTTTGATTTTAACTTATATTTCAAGGTAATGACTTCAAATGTGGCTGAAGCAAGAAGGTCCTGGGTTCGATTCCCAGCCGGGGTTTTTCTGCATGGAGTTTGCATGTTCTCCCCGTGCATGCGTGGGTTCTCTCCGGGTACTCCGGCTTCCTCCCACAGTCCAAAAACATGACTGTCAGGTAAATTGGTCTCTCCAAATTCTCCCTAGGTGTGAGTGGGTGTGTGTCCTGTCTGTCTCTGTGTTGCCCAGCAACAGACTGGCGACCTGTCCAGGGTGACCCCGCCTCTCGCCTGGAATGTTAGCTGGAGATAGGAACCAGCACCTCCCAACCCCACTAGGGACCAGGGTGTACAGAAAATGGATGGATGGACTTCACATATACACACAGAGCTCCTCGGAAATGAAACAGAAGGAACGGTGTTGGTTGCAAATAGGAGCAACTGGCTCATATTTCCAGGGATTTACTGGGGCTGCAGATTTATGCATAATACATGGAGTCAGATTCAGAATGGACAATTGTGAGTCATGAGATTCAGTTTGCATTTACATTACCAAGGTCTTCAGAAGCAATAAATGCAGCTCAGTGTTAAAAAAATTTCCTGGGGAAAAACATAGTTCACCTCACAAACAGAGGAAATTCAGAATAAATATACATTTATTTGCATATAAAAGGAAAAAAAAAACAACCACAGTAGCCAATAAGAACACGATCGACAGAAATCAAATTCATCCTAATTTCCGAAAGAATTGAAGACAATAAAAAGGCGTCATGGTGAACATCAAGTGACTCGCTTTACTTTTTGTTAGCAGATGAAAAATATATCTTCCAGTATCTGGCTTTCTTCGCGGTCCTGCTGAGCGCTGTGAGAGTAGTTCCCACCTGGAGTAATCAGGCTCATTCCTCCAGGTTTGGGGCCGGCGAGGGTTGAACTGCGTTGTGCCGTCTTGGGTCTTCGAGCAGCAGGCTTGTACTGCTTCGGGGCAGAGACGGGACTGAAGACGTCCAAAATCTCACTCAAGGAATGGTCCAACCTGAAAGAAAGCAACACTTTTTATTTCTTGTTTGGTTTAAGCCTTATCTTTCTTTTTTGTTTTTGTTTGATTATGTGTCTTACATTAGTTTGCTTTGCAGGATATATTTTAGCAGAGCGGGTTCCAGCACAAATTCAAAACTTTTCCAGACTGAAATTTCTAAGTAAAAACCCAAGAGTTCATAATGGATGGACGGACAGAGTAAACAAACAAACAACAACACAAAGGATCAAAATCTACTTTCAGGGAAAAATTTGTCATTCACCTTTCACTTGTTAACACAGAGAGTCTGAAAGCAAAACACTTTTGAGTATTAACAAAAATTTGTTCTTGCCGAAATGCCTGTGGAACGCTAACAAGCAGAGTTAACAAGTCCAAACCCACTGGGGCGTCCCTGCAGAGAAAGAAAGAAGAAAGAAAAATCTGATTTTTGCAGGTGTGTGAGAATAAGCGGGAGAGGACGTGGCGCTTTTCTCCCCCGGAATAGAAATGAGGGAGTGTGCAGCGAAATAAATAAACCAAAACGGGGGAGATTAAGCTAATAGAGATTCAATCCCGCAGTCTGGCTGGCTTGATAAATTATTCAGTGTATACACAGCCGAACGACGGCCATTCCAGATACAAAACATGAATTCTTTAAAGCACGCTCCACTGATCTTGCCAACATAATTCTCTGCTCGTTTATAGCGGCATTGATTTGCATCGCGCGCCGCTCTCCACACACAGCTCTCCCAGGTTAAGGCGATCTTCACTTGTTGATATGCATGCGGGTGGCCGGCGGACAGACGCAGCTTCCAATCAGGGAGCATATTGGTGTTCCTCTGCACGTAGCTTTGGACCTTGATATGTCATGTTTTAAAGCTAAATCGAAAGCAACGCACATCAGTAGCTGAATAGCTTTAAAAAGGGCACAAAAAAAAAAAGACTACATTTAGGTTTGGATTAATTTATGCATGTACAGTTCGAGAGAGCAAGAAAGCAAAGGAGCTGAAGGGTGATGGTTGATGGGGATAAAAAAAAAAAAAAGCTGAAGCTAATTGAAGTAAATCTGTCCTCCTTATTTTGGTCTGCTCCCTGTCAACCAGCAAGGGAAAAAATAGGAAGACAGAGAGCGGGAGAGAGTGTGGCTAATGTGTGTCTGCTTCTATAGGAGGGACTGCAAATGAGCACTGCTGTTTCGGATAGAAAGCGGGGCAGAGAGGAAATGTGTGTGTGCATGTGTGTGTGGACAGGGGGTAGGGAAGGAGGAACTTTGGACGGGATGCCTCACTCGAAATGTGAGAATTTGCATTTTTATTTGTTGATTTATTTAATGGACGGGGCTCTCAAACAGCCATCCATCAACAAGCGACATGTCTGTAATGAATAATGCATCACTTACCGGCGGTCACAATCTATAACAAGCGAGAGGTTGGGGGTGTGGGGGGTGGACGTAGGAGGGGGTTAGGGGGTGGCGTACAGTTTGGGTAAGAGCGAGGGAACAGACATGGGTGGGGTGGCAGCAGCAGAGACGAGCGAAGGCACAGAGATTGCATGAAGACTTGAGAGAGAAAAGCAAGTGATTTTTTTTTTGTAGAGCAGCTTTTCTTTCTTGAGCAGAGTTTTTAATGTAGAAGTTTTGCAAAAGTCAAAAGCTGCCAGAGATTTTCTTTCCCTGTAAATAGAGTTCAGGAAAGTCTGCTTTGCTTCTGAAAGGACAGCGGTTAAAGAAACAAGCTTCTGGCATTGCTGGGGGGAAAAAAACAACAACAAAAAAAACGCCTTTGGACCTGGAACAGTGGGTCATGCCGAGGGCATCCGAGAACAGCGGATGGTTGATACTGAAGTGCTTCCATCTTCACAGCAAGTCATTACAGTAAGAACATCTCATGAAAAAGAAAGTGGACTCTAGTATTTCACTTTTGTGGAAAAAAAAAATCCCATACGCAGTACTTTACCAAAGTATTCATACCCCTTGAACTTCTTAATTGTTTTTTTTCCAGCTACGAACTTGAACATGTTTTATTGGGATTTTGTTTGATAGACCAGCATTAAGAAGGATGTAATTGTAACGTGGAGAAAAAACAGCACATGGTTTTCAGTTTGTTATGTATTGATTTTTTTTGCAGATGGCATTTGAAAATCCAACCAAAATCTAAAATAATCTTTGGGGAAACTCGACATTGAGCATTTTTATCTGAACTTTTTCTACTGTTTTAGAAAACTGAAAGAGGAGGATTTGATATACCAACAACTGCTCAGACATGGGAACAAAACATAGTTTAATGGTTGGGATGATTAATTCGTTCGTTTTCGACAAACATTTAATCTGACCGAGCTTCTTATGAAAATGAAACAGCTGTATTTCACTTTTTAAAAATAGGTTTTCCTCAGTCAGTCTGTAAACTGCTGAAGATAAACACCTACGATACTTTTCAGACCTTTAATCTGAAAAGTCGTGCATCATTTACCTTCCTCTTCACACTTCTGCGCTTCTTTTTGTTGGTCTATCATAAAATATCCAAAGAAATACATACAACTTTAAGACGATGCTGAAAACACACAACACTATATACGTCATTACTGTCTGCCACAAATTATTCAGGCTTTTCTTGGAACTTGCACTTCCTACTTGCCTTGTCTCTTTCCTTAAAAGACAGCCGTCTCGCCCCGGTGCCTCTTTTTATTTGCAGTCCAAACAGTAAGATAAAAAAAAAATATCCCGTAATGGCCGCTGCGTATGACAATTTCCAAACCAATCAATAGCGGGCGGGCAACGGCAGGATAGATGGAGATGAGATGGGCAGGGTGTGCTGGAACTGTCTCATTACTAACTAGCACAGGATTCATGAAGGGATTAAGGAGGTCACTTAATGTTAACACCTGCTCTGGATTTGCAATTCGCACATCAAGATTGTAATGGTCGAGATTAAATGTCCATAAGGGAGCTGTTGCTGTCCAGCTGGGCAGAGGAGAGAAATCTTTACCAGAGATAAAACTTCACTTCTTACAGTTTCGTTGGTTTATTTATTTGTACTTTTTTTTTGTCTTTGTAGCATGTAGGATCTGATTATTTATAACAATGTTTTTATTAGAAGACAAATTATAGCAGATTAATTAAATACAGACTCAAAAACATTTGTCCTGTAAAGGACAAATCATAATTGTTTTCTATTGTACATAAGAAAGAGAGAAAGAAACAGAAAGACGTAAAGGAATAAAGAAAGAAAAGTAAATAAAGACAGAAAGAGCGGAAGAAAAGAAAAAGAAAACAAGGAATAAAAAGAAACAATGAAAGAAAAAAACAAAGATAGAAACAAAGAAAAAAGAAAGAAACAAAAAAGAAATTAAGTAGATTATCTTTTTAAAAAACAACAAACAAACGGACAGCAGCTATAAAAACGGGTTCAATCAAATCCGGGTATTATTAATCAATTGATTACAACTAACAAAACCCATCTTAGAGGCAAAATTCCTCATTATAGTTTGTGTAAAAAACAGTTTGCAGCTAACAGTGTAGTTATTTTAATGGGCTTTGGAGGTGGAAATGGATGCTAATAAGATCCGATACCCTCGGTCCCCTGTTGGAATTAATGGCCCGCTGCCAGAGCTCCCAGCTTAAACTTGGACCACGCACTGCTTTGATTAAGAGTTAACCGTTGCAAGTAGTAAACTTTCAGCGTTTTAAAGAACTGTCTTTTAAAACAGCGAGTCTCGACTATCCTGCACGTACTGCATTAAAAAGTTGATATTTTTACGAAAGGCGGCAGAAATGTAAAAAAGATCTAAATATAATGTGAAAGACCCGCTCCAGACAAGCTAAAGCTTTAGCCGCTAACAGTGGACCAACACAAACACAAACTGTGGGCTAAGATCAGGATGTCCATCAGGTTCATGTGAGTCAGTGAAGACGGTGAACTTGTTAGCTATACAGCTGGCCGAGGTGCTTGGTGTTTATCTGCTCCAGTGGTTGCTCAGTCCTCGTCCCCCCCCAGAACGAGCTGCTGTGGTGTCAGCCTCGTCCCACAGTTTCCCCGCACGCCGTGGACGTCATTTTCGAAATGCTTCACAGCGTCTCGTATTTTGTCATTTACAGGTCTGCGGCGACCAACGAGTCCTCCCACTGTGTAAGGAATGTGCACAAGTCCATGCAGTGGGATGTTTTGCACTGGGGTTAATTACCATTTAGTGACTCGGACTAAAGCCCGACGCTCTCCACCTCTTATGTCTTTCTCGCCGTTTCCATTGTCCTCCATCCGGACCTAATCTGGCAATTCCTCGCTCCCCATTTTTCATGTTTTCCAATGCGCTAACCCTCAAACACACTTTTAACATCTTTTCCTAACACTTGCTGTCTTGGTCTCATTACTGTGGCAGGAAGAGAGAGAGGAAAAAGAGAGATAGATAGAGAGAGAAGGAGGGAGGGAGGGCACCGTGTGCATCCAAGTCTGTTCAATTACACCTGATGCAGGATCCCTGCTAGGCCGACTAATGGAACGCAGCATGTCTCCTGACAGGCTGGCCACTGCACCAAGCTAGCCCTGTAAAAAGCTTCATTTAGCTTCTTACAGCTCGAGAACGCAGCCTGACGAAGGAAAATCATCATTTAGCTACCAGTTCTGCAACAACTGCAGGCCAAAGAAAAGCTGCAAGATTTAAAGTTTCTATTTGTATTCCTTATGTGTTGTTAAGCTGTAGATTTTTTTTTCCTTTGAAGAACAAGGGGTAAAAAAAAAACAGCCAAAACAAAAAACAAAAAAAACACACTAACTGCCTTGAGGAATCACAAACAACTCATAAAATATAACTAATTATCTCCCCAGTGTTTTTCCTCTCTCCTTTCCACACCTTTATCTACATGAGTGGCTTCAAGTTTCTGATCTGAGGTTATTCGCCTAACAAACCGACCCAAAGCTTCTTTTTGTATTAATTGCCTCTCGCAATTCTGATTTTTAGATTCTACGTTTCTTCGAGTGAACAAAATGACGCCGAGCGGCCATTTAAATTAGAGGTTGACCACAAAACTGTGTTTTTAAGGCCAAAATTTTAAGGGTTTGGCAGCAGATGGTTGATATCATACCGATATATTTAACCTACCCATCTGTTGATATTTTTTGTTTTGTTTGTTTTATCTAAGGTCCAGATTTTGTCAGTGGTGGGAGTGTATTAAACATCTATGCACCAGTGGACTGAAATGTAGCCGCTTCTTTCGGTGGAGACATTTCCGAACTCAGTGCTCAATAAGCAACAGCTAATTGAAGGCTTGCAATTAATCGAGCCACGGAAAGAGATCGATGTCTCACTGACTGTCTACTGGGATCCGCCTGCAGCTATTTGACTGACAGGAGGCTGTGGCTTTAAATGTTTCCACTCAGCCACAGGAACACACTGCTGCTCAAAGGTGCACCTAATCTTTTACTGGCAGGCAGAGATGCGATGAGTAAGTGGCTGGTCAAACACTCGAAAACCCGATCTTTTTCCAGCCAGTCCAAATAATATACCACACAGCATACACCCTACAGTGAAGAAGTTGATCCTGAGGAAGAAGGCTCAAACTTCGACACTTTCAGTGTAACTGAGGTCTTCCAGTTGAATACAGAAGGATCATGCAAGATCTAAAAGGCGATTTGAAAGGAAACTGCGCGTGTCTGTGGTTTATTTAGGCTCAAAGAAAGAACGAGGCTTTCAGCAGATAATAGGAAGTCTGAATGAACTATGTCAAAATCGGTCTGGTTTATATTTTTTGCTCTTACGACATCTTTTCACCACTGAATATGTTGGATTTGAAAAACGTTTGGCAGAATTTTGGAAAACTTTAATGCAGTTACATTCTCTTTAAAGACTACTGATTTCTAACGCTAGCCATGCTAACTGAGCTTTTCCTACAGGATGCTAAAGCCTGTTAAGATGACTAAATTCAGCAGAACTGGGGTCAAGTGGAAACTATAGATTTTTTGGGTCCTTTTGTTTCCATTTTTCAACAGACTGGAATTTGTTGATGGACTCCAAACAAGCGTTGCGTTCTGGAGTGATCACATGGAGTATTTCTAACCACCTCCTCTGTTAACAGCACTTGGCATGAAAAGCCACGGTTGACTCTAGTGAATCACAAAGAGCATGTCTGTCAAATATCTAACTTAAAACTCATTTTACTGCTGAAATAGAACCACTTTGAGAGTAAAACCAGACATTTGGATCGAAGGAGAAGGATTATCCAATCAAAACAGTTTGAGGTTGCTCAAGGCAGAAGTCCAAGAAAAGACTTATGAAACAGTTTGTAAATTGTCTTATATTGAAGTTGTTAAGAGAAATCAGAATTGGCTACAACTGGTGGCAGCAAAGCGTTAAAATGACCAATAATGGAAAATTATGCACAGACTTCTGATCTGTGCGTCTCTAATGGTTAATATCCATCTGTCAGCTATCCAAAACGCATCCTGCCTCCCGTTACTATAACCCTTTGCACCTCTCCTTTATTTTTGTTTGGAAAAGTTCAACTAAAAAGGGTTTGAGAAAAGTGCTCAGCAATGACAGAAATTTTATCAGCACTCAAGAAATGAAATTGAAACATTTACCAGCTTTTTATGTACATATTGTTGTTGAAATGCGCTATATTTCAGCGTCGTTTAATGAACTGATTATTTGTCAAACAAAACTAAGGACAACTATGGAAGGATTTTTACAACCCATGCTAAAATTATTTTACTACTTTTCAACAATTTGTGGGTTCAGGAATTATGGTAGAAATAAAAAATAAAAAAAACCCAAAGATTGTAAACAGAAGATGGAAGATAAAAGTCTAAATAACATTACATTAACACTTGCTCACCTGTTTTCAGGGATGTTTTGGATTACAGAAACCGAGGTAGGGAGACTTTGAGTTGAAGGGGTTTTTGCTGGAGATGTGGCCATGTCCCTTCGAGACCTTTGTAAAGGATTTTCTGTGAAGAAAAAACACCTCTGTTGTAAAAGAAATAAAAAATAATAGCAAGTCAAGAAACAAAGAGTATATGGTATTTAACATATAGTCTTTTTTTTCTAATCAAAAGAATACGGTTTTATAAGCAAACTGAGTAACAAAAATAAATCAATGGAATCCAGCTCCTTACACTCTGCATTAGGGTTAGAAATGAAGTGGATCTCTTTTTATGTGCGCTGACAGGCTTACCCTTTCCACTGGCAGAAGGAGCAGGAACAGCCTGGGAGGTCTTCTCGTGCAAATTCTGTTCTGCAGAATGAGTTTCCACATTCCCAGACGACCTGCAGATCAGAAGGTAGTTCTTTTTTTTTTCAATAGTTCTACAGGATTATATGGGTGTGAATTACTTATTTGATAGCTAGGTTTAGTGTCTGAGAAAAACTATTATTTGACTTACCTGGAGGGAAAATCTCGGTGGGAAGGACCCTCTGACTCTGACCCAGCATTCTTTGAGCTGCTGAACTGAGCTGGACTGGTTTGTGTGATCCAAGTCAAAATGAGGGAGAACAAAATTAGAAAAACAATGATTGACACTTGAAACGTCGTACGAAGGACGCACAGCGACTGATTGGGCGTGTGTTAATTCAGATACTAAAAGTAAACGCTTATCAACTTCAGCCCGTAAACGTTTCTCAGCGGTGTCGCTGCATTTGGCCATGTTTCTTTGGCTTGTGTGTTCTACCTGCTGTGAAGAAGTCGTGACTGTCGAAGCTGCTCTGTCTGTCTGCTAAGTCGCTCCTCCTGCTCAGCCAGCCGTGCCTGCAGCTTCTCCCTCTCCAACTCCAACTGCATCTTCTGCAGCAGCAGCTGGTGCCGCTTCTCCTCCCAGTCCTCATGACCCAGCAGGGGCCTGGTCAGGGCTTCCTTTGCTTCTGCAGTAATTATATTCCTACTTGGCAGCCTATATGGAAATACATACAATACATGATCTACATGTTTCCAGTTTGGTTGTGTATCAAAATTAGAGAAAAACAATTATTCATACCAGCCTAAGCTTTTCACTATTTTGTTAGATTACAACAACAAACTATGTTTTTTGTAGTTTAAGATTTAATGTGATAGACCGACAAAGTAGCACATGACTGTCAAGTGGAAGGAAATGATAGCAAGTCTTTTGCAGTAATTTTCAAGCCATTTTGTTCATCTAGCGACTGAAATGTTTGCCTACTTGTCTTTGTAAAACTTCAGAAGCTCAGTCAGACGGAACAGAGAAAATCCATAAGGCTCAATTTTTAAGTCTAGTCAAAGAATCACAATCAGATTCATGTCTGGTCTTTGACTGGGCCATACCATCAGGCATAACTTTATCTTATTGCAAACTGTCTTATACAAGTTATCTGCAGGTTTCAACAAGTCAAATTTAAGACTTTTAAAGACCTTTTTAATGTCACCTTGAGTAAAATTTAAGACAAAAAACTGTAGATATAGGGGATGGTTGGGAGGACTTGCTGCATTACAACCAAGGACAGCAAAAACTGTAAACCCAACTTTGTGCTTCTCACACTGCAAACAGCTCTCTACAGTCTTAATCCTCACAGTGACAAACTTTAAAGTTTTTTGGCAAAAACAAACATCGTCCAGCCAACTGCTGATCAAATTTGTTCTTACCTGTGATAAAGTCAAAAAAGCTAACTAGCCAGATAGTAAGAGTATATTAGATATAAGAGGTATCCTTAACCACCTCAAGTTCATCCATCCATCCATTTTCTAACACCCTTGTCCCTAGTGGGGTCGGGAGGTGCTGGTGCTTATCTCCAGCTAACGTTCCGGGCGAGAGGCGGGGTTCACCCTGGACAGGTCGCCAGTCTGTCGCAGGGCAAACAACCATGCACACACACACACTCACACCTCAAGTCACAGAACTCAATTAAGATGTTTTCATGCGACTGCAACTTTTGCATGACAGAAAAGTTCTGCAAGACAACAAAACTACTTTAAATAGTCCTACCATGATCAAATTTAATGTGATTACTGTATTTAAGGCCAACTTAATTTTTTAATGAATTTAACACATTTTAGACCTTAATTTTAGATACACAAATTTAATACTTTTTAATCATCTGCAGACACATTGTTAGCGTGTTGTAGCTTTCTTTTAACAATTACTTTTTCTGTTATTTTTTTAAGGCTGAAAACAAATGCATGCCACACTTTTCGGACTTATCAAGCATACTATTTTCTTCCACTTCAAAATGATGCACTACATTCCTAATAAACTACTAAAATCCTAATTAAACACTAAAGTCTGTGATTCTAGCTTCCCGTATAGAGGCAGTATAGGGGAGCATTAATAATTTTTTCAAGAGTTTGTACATCAACACTAACATTACCTTTGATGCTCCCTCGCAGTGAAGGAGTCATAATGACAGTTCGCTAGACAGCAGCTGCTTTCACTTCTCCCGTGCTGTGTACCACAGCCAGTGTCATGACAACTGCCTTGGCAGCGCTCACATGTGTAGCATATGCGTGGCTGCCTGCAGTCACTTTTTTGACTCTTGTGCCGTTTGGTTGCCCCGTCGTTTGGACTGAACTCTCTGTCACAGGAAAGAGAGGCAGGGTTCCTAAGCGTCTCTGCAGCACCTCTTCTTACATTAGGGCTCCTATAAAGCGAAGCCTGCTGCACTTCGGCAGCAGCAAGGCCGATGTAAGAGCCGTCAGAGAATGAGCCATTAGCTCTGCTTGTAGAGGGCCTGCTGGGGGTTTCCTCAGAACCGAGCACCTGCACAGAAACCAAAAGAACAATTAGTTCTGTTAAGCCCATTTAGAAAGCCTCTGAGAGTTTAATGAAGTGCTTCAGCCAAAACAGACTGCTCTATAAAAGTTTAATTTACAGCTGGGTAACAAAACGCAAATTCTCCTATACAACATTAGGACTTTCCAAACTAACAAAAGCTATTGCTGTCTGCTGCCACAAAAAGTTTCAAGCCGCTGCTAGAGCACAGATGTGAACTGCAGTGTTTGGACACACCGTGTGCAGAGGCTGATGCCTCCAAAAAGAGATGCTGTAGTCTGTCTGGGTCATTATAGCACCACAAATCTTTCAGAACTGTAAAATCTAACAGACTAAGAGGAATACTTGGCATTTCCATCAAGATCAAGGAAATTATGAGCTAAACACAGGGAAGAACGCCCCATCTAGTATTCTAATGGGGGAAGAGACTGAGTAATTTGCTGAGGGTCAGAGAGCAAGCAAACACTTATTATTCGGAGCCGCTGAGGGACAACGAGGTTGACAAAGTCACTATTACTCACAGAAGCCAACACCTGAGCTGCATCTTTGCCTCTACAAAGTCACCTTGAGAGAGAAACGAACTAGATATGGTTAGGTCAAATACTCTGAATTTACTTTCCATCTACTTTCCTGAACCCTTTTGTTTGACTCCATTTTAAAATGTCACAGCTTAAGAGCAGACGATATGAGAAATTTGCAAGGACTAAAGAACAGACAACTTCGGAATATGACCTCACATGCACAAAGCTGCGGCATTGCTCTGCTAAAAATCAAAGCTATTTAAATATAATCGACAAAAAAGGCATTAAGAATTTAGACTAATGTGTTCAGAGATATGATTATATAGGTTGTATTCATAAAATAAAATAATGAAGTAATACTTCACTACAAGTGTGGATAATTGAAAAAAGTAATGTCTACAATGCCTCCATATGTGTAAGCCTCTTACAATCTCATTTTCTTGTTAGAGAAGTAGTAAATTTTTTTATGATTGTAGAAAAGAAATCTCCAGATTTTAGAGAATTGGCTGCTGTTCAAATACAACCAGGTCATTTCGTTCAGTTAGTATTCTTCAAACAAACAACTTTGACTCACTGTCACATTTATCATGACAAATCTGTGCCTGAGAACATGACGGAGGTCAAAGGAGGACGCTCTCTGAATGTTGTCACAGCTAGAGGAAACCATTATACATCACAGAGTCAAAATAAGTCAAGCTGGGCATTTTCCACAACAGTCCATATTTTAAAAACATCAATATTATCCAGCAGACTCCTAAAGACAGCCATTGGGCAGCAATCCCTCTGTGCGCTGCTGGGACGGTATACAGCTCCAGTCAGCTGTAACTTGCTTAACAATGAGTTCCAATCAGCGAGAGTCCCTGAGCAAATAGCTCCAATGTATCTTCGGTGCTGGGGAATCGCGCACTCTTTCGGAGACTGCATGTGTGGCAAACCAGATCTGAACTGAAATATTTCCACCACCTCTCTTAAGACACAGAAAGAGAACTTTGAGTCAGCATGAGTCAACTTTGAGTCAAGAGAATCTTGCAACTGGATGCCCTGGTTTCAAACCAGCATCAGTCATAAAAAGACCTTTGCAAAGTGACCTTCAATCCCGGCCTTCAGTTTTACACGGTTCGTTCAGAACCAACTATAGTGACACTATGTACATAAACAACAATGCCATCCTTGCACACCATGCCTTACCTTATTGAGAGTTGCTGGGTGAGTGAGGTGAGCAATGGACTGGTTCAGTTTGGCCTGCTGCTCAGAAAGGTACTGCTGGTAGAGGCCAAGCAGCTCCTGACACTCTTTGTATTGTAGCTGTAGGCCTGGAGGACCAAAGGTTAAGTAGCCAACAACAGAGACTTGACTTGAACAGGTGAACCTTTCATATCCCTTACCCAACATCCACAATGTTGGGTAACATGATGATGTTAATTAAACCAAAAGACACACATATAAAGTAAAATGGTTGCACATTTCTGTAACAAGATTATTATAACCTTATAAATTTTGCTCTTACACTTTACTTTTCACCTGAATGTACACAGTGCCTTTAAAAGGTGTTCACATAGACTAAGTTTGAGCTATTTTGATCAGGTGACCAAAAGTTTCAGTCAGATTGGATGAAAACTTTTACCACAGATTCCAAATTGGACTTAGGCCTGCACTTCACTTCACAATTATGCCCTATTAATGTACAAAATATAAAATCCCAAAGAAACACATTGAAGTTTGTGCAACGTAATTAAATAGGAAAACATCCATGGGGTATAATCCATTTTGTAAGGAGCTGTAAAGTTTGAAATAATTTATCATGGTCCCATTTTTCTGCCTAAGAAACCTTTGTATTTTTTTTTAGCTTCATTGCATTCTTGGCTCTGTACCTGCAAACTGCAAACTGCAAACTGAATTTAAATCCTCACTGTACCACAAAAGGTGGAGAGAGCTTCAACTCTCAAAAAAAAAAAATGGAGGGAAGAGTTCAGCAAAATCAAAGTTGTTGTTGTGGCATGTAGCTTTTTCGCCATCTGGGCTGAGCCAAGCTGTGTCGAGCTGAGCCGGGCTGTGCCACGCCAGGCTATTTGCCAGACAGAGAGCTGGCAGCCAGAGGAAAACTAATCTGGAACGGGAGTACTGCTGTGCCTCAGGAGTCCACTAATGACAGTGGCAGCACCACACCAACACCGACACATACAAAGATAATGAGCATGAGAATGGGGAGACTGCACACAGACACATCCACACACGTGCAATAATCAACTCTGACGTTCTAGGACACAAACACACGTACACAAAAGAACCTCATGACACTAGAGTGCAAATTCCCCACATACACAGTAAACAGTCCACACATAAACACAACAATAAAGCAGGTTGTGCACAAAGCAAGAAGCACACACACACACACGCACTCCCCCGCACATCCACACACACAAACTATCCCCAGGCTGACCATAAAGTGTATTCCTCCAGGTCATATCTTTTTATGATGGTGGCCATGCTCTCCTATCTGATGAGTTTTTCTCACCATCCATTTGCACAAAAAAAAATGCTTCCGTTTAAAGAGAAAATCAAAGTTCAGAGTAGAGTCTTATTGAAGAAATAGTTGGCGGAACACTGAATAAGAAAACACTTTCCTTGTTAGACGACTTCAATCAGGCCGTGGAAATGAAACGGAGGAGGGAGGGAGAAGAGAGGAGAGGAGAGAGAGGATGACTTTGAATTGAGAACCAGACACCAGGCAAATGCAATGTAGCGACTTCCATAAACACTGAGAAAATGTGAGAGAACACTTTGATTAAACCCTCAGCCTCACCCGGGCTCCCGGATGCCTGCGCTGATCTCCATGAAAGCAGCGCTATATGGAAAACCTAAGGACATCACAAGGGCATCACATCAAGCAAACCTGCACTGGGAGGTCTGTTTATGCAGCGCGGAGATTGAACATGCCTCCTCGGCTATAGATTACCTCAATCCAAGGTAGAATATGAAATATGAAACATATAAATAAACCAAATTCATTTCGTTGTACCTATGCAAACGCTGCTTCTATACTTTCTCTGTCTTAAAACCACTCAGTAAAGCATACTTGATTGCAGCACCGATGTCATTACGCTAAACATACTTTCCCTCCCCAGGGCCTTGGACCTCAGCCAGTGGGAGCACTTTGCAAACTCCCAGTTTACATCCCAACTACAAAGTGCCGACAATAACACACACACACACACACCCACCCTCCCCTTCCAAAAATATTCCAAAGCGAGGTGTTGGAGTGAAGAGGCTTCAGATGGAGCCTGTCAAAATGATTCACTTCCCTGTCAGGCAGAGCCTCAAATGAAATAATGAAATCCATTTCAAGGTGGAACAAATTTGCACAGAAGGAAAGGGAAGTGGGGGTATTTTAAAACCCGCTTTAGTACTCTGTGTCAAACAGATTGAGCCTGAGCAGGGATGCAAAAGGGAGCGGGGGACAGAGAGCTTGATGCATGATGGCTGTTGAGTACATCAAAAGTGTGTGGGGAAGAAAATGACAGGAAAGTAATAGCAGATGACAGTTTACATAATCGTCTCAATAGTACTGATTCTGAAGAATTTAATTCAGAAAGATGTGAAAACGCGTCTGAATTCAACCACGAGGAAAAAAAAAAAGAAAACTAACAAGAACACCTTTTGACATGTTTATGATTCATAGATGACAACTGGATGGAGTCAGAAGTTTGGACTCGCATAGATCAAGTGGTATGTCACTGAAAGTTTAGGAAAGCCAACAGTAGGTGCAGCTTTATGGCTATTAAATATATTTTGGCACCCACAAAGAAAAATGAAGTACAGAAAGCAAAATTATAGAATAGAATAGAATTCAACTTTATCGTCATTGCACTGTCACAAGTACAAGCAACGAGATGTAGTAGCAAAAACATTTGCTACGTTTTAGTACATCGTGCAACACAGACAAATTAAACTCTCCATAGTTCCAGTTCAGTTATCACTCTAACTTTATGGTGATGATGGACCCAGTGTTTCTTCCACCTTATACTCCTACAATGACAATGTTTACGTTCTTGAATAGGAGAAGGTGTTATCAATATTTGCTTTTTACTGGAGGTGAATAGTAGGAGCCATCGAGCCATTCACAAAATGTCCTTAAGGGGTTACGAGAAGAAATGCAGCAACCAGAATTTTGTGGCTGATATCCTGAAACTTGTGCTGCCAATAGCAGTAAATAGAAAGAACTATAACCTAAGACGATATAAGGACACCATTGAAAATATTTTTCAACCTTCCTGAAGTGAACGGTCATTATTTATTTATAGTATGAGCAGAGGCTACATCACACTTTATGTGAGAGAGCAGTCGCCCCAAAATGAGGCTTTACTACTTTAAAACAAAAACAAAATTATTCAAAAGTTCACATTTCAAACTATCTTTGGCAAGAAACACGCCTAACATGGCTACCATTACTTAAACAGCTGTCTCCTTATGCATGCCCTGGATAACATGGGCCCTTTACTCTAATATTTCCAAATCCAGAATGTTTCATGACAAACGCCGAAAGCTCAAAAGCATAAACTAATTTTACTGTACTTCATTCAGTGTTCCTGTTATCTGCTTTAAGTCTCATTCTCTATTGCGTTCTCTTATCCAGGAATAAACCAGAAAAACATATCCAGGAGCTTTAAAAAATACATATATATTTATTCCTTTTAAATAACTTCTTGCATATTTGCGCGTCTCCAGACCTTGTTTTAAACATCCAACTGATACTGAAAATAGCTAACCTTGAGTCTTTACCCTACACATAAAAGCAGTTGGTGTTTGCACGACTTGGTAGCCTGTACTAATGGCGAATTCACTGATTGGGAAAAGAAGAAATATATATATATATATATATATATATATATATATATATATATATATATATATATATATATATATATATATATATATATATATATATATATATATATTTGAATCGATAAGCTGTCAGAAACAATCAAACTAAAATAAGCAGTCTGAGAACAAGCCAATTTTCTCTTTGTCTTCTGTGATCATCACAATGCTTACAACTCTCACATGTGCTTTGAATTGTTAGTCATTATGAATCATGACAAACAGAGCCTGTCTGACAGACTAAACAGACAACAGCAACACAGTATTAAAGTTGAGTTCTAGTTGTAACCTTTAAAAAATTATTAAGAGTCTCGGCTTGATGAAAGATTGTCCTGTAGTAATATTTTAATTACTACTCTTCCCGACTTTAAGTTAAAAAATCTTGCAGTCTTCTTAATTCAACTTGAGCTTTAGTCTCAAATTACTAGAGATCTGTGTGTTTTATTTATTTTTTTTCCCAAAAAATATCTGTGCAGGCAGGTTTTGCAACTGCTTAGCACACAGAGAAAACACTTGTTTCTACATGAAGGATGAAAACAAGGAACTAAACTATATCGACATGATTGACCTCCTCAACATTTCTTCTCTTTTATTCTTATTTAGTACAAATGTTTTGTTTTTTTTATTCATAATACTTTAGCAACCTAACAAGCTACATACATGGGCAAAGTAGATACAAACTAAAATGACCAAGTTTTTTTTTAAATGCTCAAAATGTTCTTTTATTGCAAATGCCAAACAGCATGTCTACAAGCTACAATGGAAAGCTATGACATTATTGTGATAAAAGTAAGGTTTAACTCGTAGATGTAAGATGCACATGAAAAGTCAAATGTTTGTATTGCTCATTACAAAAACAATTTTTAATTAAAGTTGGGTTTTATCCATCCATCCATTTTAATTATTGTAAATTCAAACTCAACCAGAATTGAATTATGCCAGTAAGCTCTAATGGAGCCTTTTATAAGACCACAAGTTTCCTTCCAAATTGTTTCCTCTCACTAAATAGCAGCAAAAAAAACAGACGTCTACGCTGGTTTAGAAATCCCAAATGATTTCCACCTAGGCCAACACGCCTTTAAGTACAAAACACTTACTTCCTATCGCTACCACAGATTGGCTTCTGTATGCCAGTCAGTTGCAAATGTCAGCCGAATATCCCTAATATCAAGGGTACTTTTCTAACTTATCCTGGGTGGCTGGGGGCTAACGTATAGTCCCACATCCTTTATACCTCAGACAACCCTGAGTCTTGGTTAGATAAGATAAGCTGAGGCGTAATGGAATTAGACTTGACAAGACCCTCACTCAGTGTGCTTGCCTTTGGTGTCTCCTTAACCTTTCGAAGAAGTGCGCGAACCTTCTTCCTAAGAAGGGCCTTCCTGACTTTTGCACACACTTTAAAGACTATGTTATCCCCCCCACATACCCCAAGGTGCTAGGATTCAAACACTTCCTCCTCTTAAATACCTTTTAATGAAGTTTAGAAGTTTGCTGTAAATGCCAAGTCTCCAAGCTAAAGTGACTTTAATAGAGTTGTGCTTTCCCAATTTTCTCCGCTGCTGTTGCAAATTGTGCAAATTACCAGCTGGGTCAAATAAACTTCATATTCTGCTGCCTTCTTAATGTAAAACAGATGGAAATGCTCAGGTGGTACCTGAGTGGGAACATGAACGAGCAGAGTTCAGACACACTTCTTGTTGTAAAATTGACTGGAAAAAGACTGCATATTACCTAGTTTGTAATTATTTCATTTAATTAAATCAAGATGATGTGATATATTCTGCTGCTTATGATCTCTCAACCTGTGAATTCTTACAGACATCCATATTAGAAATGAGGCTCATTTGTCAGACTGAAGTGGCTTTTGAGAATATCAACCTTTAAGTAGGCATTTAGGAAAGTTTTTGCTAAACCCACATTTCTGCAATAAATGTTTTTATAATGCTATGGTGTTGTATTTAAATAATACATGTATTTTTATTAGCTGTAAGCAGAAAAACCACCGTAGTTAATAGAAATAAAAACTTGAAAACATCGGTCTGTATATAATGTGTTTCACTTAGTGAACTGAGTTACTAAAATGCATTAATTTTATTCTAATTTATTGAACATGACTGTAATCTTTTAAAAACCATTTTCATTTTAAAAGGTTTGAGGTTTTTCAGGTGAGTGAAAAATATTCCGTATTCAATAAGCACACACAATCAGAGACAACAAACACAGTGAAAAACAAACAACATGGTCCTCTGAGTTAATATCAAACCTCACGTAAGATAATTTAGACGGCAAAGACCACCGGCTCCAACCACAAAATTGATTCTGAGCACAACAGTGGATAAGCTGCGAGCAATTGAAAAAGGACAACTGCAGCAAGCATCAAATAATCTAAATGCATCTATTTCTTTGCTTTTTGTGTCAGACTGATGGGTCTAGCCCAAGGCCTTGAGGTATGCTTACTTAAGACAACACTGCCCCCTGCAGACTGCTTTGTGAAACATTAATAAAATAGTATTTATTAAAGCGCATTGATATTAGTAAACATAGTCATTTTATTTGGAACAGTGTTGATACCTTATTAATACTATCAATAACATAAAAGCATTGTTGATATGATTTTGTATTAAAGCCAACAGAACTAGTGTGTTTGGTAGCTCATTTTTTGTTCTTTGCATGTCAAAAATGACAACACTTACTTGCCTAATTGAAAAAACTAAGACTTTCTATCCTCTATACGTTCTTCAACATAGTAAATATGCTAGTCTATGAGACATCCATTTGGATAACCTAGTGTGCTTTCTTATTTCCATACATCACCACTTAAAGTGGTTCAGAGATGCTTGACTTAATATTACTAATATATCTAATAGTCTTAACATGTCAAAACATTACAAAAGACCTGCAAACTTTCATAAATCAAATCTCCAAAGAGCTAAACCTAACCTTTATCAGTTGAATTGTAGCTGTAGTTGTTTTTGTTTTTACAATATAAAAGTGCATCTCACTAAATCAGAATCATGAGAAATTGTATTTATTTTTAATTCGTCATACACAAATTGGCATATAAGTGCTTGTTTCCATTCATTTTAACGATTATGGCATCAGTTAATGAAAATCTACATTGTGTCTGGAGAAAGAAAGGACAAAATCCAAGATGCTTGAGATCCAGTTTGAAATTTGTACAGTCAATGATGGATTGGGAAGCCCTGTCATCTGCTGGTGTTGGTTTATTATGATTCATCTAATTCAAAGTAAGTGTAGCAGTCTATCAGGAAACTCTGGACCACTTCTTGTTTCCCTCTGCAGACAAAGTTTACGAGTGGACTTGGACTTGTCTCCTGTCCACTCTGCCAAATACTGCATTAACGGTCCAATGCGACATTCAAATTTTCTAAAACTGAGTATTAAAAGTTCCTTAGCTGTAGCCATAATCATCAAAATGGACAGAAACAAATGTTTATATACGGGTTTAAGTTTTTAAAATTGAATTACTAAAATAATTTAGCTTTTCAATAACATGTTTCACAGTTTGTTCGATTATTACTTTAACTTTTAGAGGTATTTTTTTTAAAAAAAAGCCCATCTAGGGACAAGTGCTGTGAATTAGCTGTTGCTATTGCACTATGACGTAAACATGGGACTGCTGTTTTGTTCAGTTTGTCTATGTCGCTGTATGTCTGTCCCTACCAAATAAACCAATTAAATTAAATTAAATAATCAAATTTACTGAGAAGCACCTGAAGGACTTATATAACACAATAATTACCCCATTACATATAAATAGCAACTCTTTACAACATTTTCTGCCAGTGAGTTTAAAAGGATACGCTCTCTCTCCTTTGCTATCATCAGGTTCTGCTGCTCTAGATCCTGAATCTTGCGTTCAAAGTTTCCCTGTTCATTTTTCAGACGCTGCACAGACTCTTCTTTCTCCTCACTTACTCTGTAAACCAGCAAGGCTCATTGTTAGAGAATAAGGAAAGGACAGACTGTCTACAAGTAATCTATGACACCAAAATAACTTTAATTACTAACAACATTTCAAAGACGCTCTTTACCATATGATTTCACATACCTGGCTAGCTCTTCAATGAGGTTTGCAATTCTCCTTTTGTCTTCAAAACACAGGTCCTTTAAAGAGATGTCGCCCTTTGCTCTGCTGCTCACCTACGTAAATAACAATTAAGAGGTACACAGAGTTAGCAACGAATAGTTGAAGTGAAAATCTGCCAGCCTTAAATGCTGAACTCCTTCATCTATGAGGAAAGAAGAAAAAGCACCGTGTACCAGAAACTGATTTACCTGTGGCAAAGGAAGATGAGTACCACTGGGCTGAGAGAAAGTGTGCATAGTTGGCACAGAATCCTTTTGATCTGCTGATGCTTCCTCTGTAGTATAACTCTCAGAGTAATCACTTTGATAGTGGCCTTGTTTCCTCCCCGTCGCCTTTAGTGAAGCTTGATTTTTGCCACTAGCAGCATGCTTCACTCGGATCTTGGTGTCTTTTTGTCTGGACGAATAGATCCTATCTGGGCCCAGACCTGCAGGTGTCTGACTTTTCAGTCCTCCATCAACTCCTAAGACAGTTAACAGAAAGAAACAACAAGCAAATGCAGGAGCCTTCATACAGGATTCACACATCTAGGTGTTGTACTTTGGTCAAGAACTGATAAAAATATTCGTTCCAAATATTATTTTGAAATAATAATGTCATGCGAATCTTAATAAATAACATGGATAACCCAGTGGATGGATCATACACCAAGCATACTTCAGGCTCTTCCACGATTTCCTTTTTGCCACCTTAATAGCCCTGACCTGTCAAAACATGACCTGCACTAGAGTCCTGAAAGTCTGCTGTGGTACCTGGTACCAGGCAGTTCCATAAAGTCATGGAAATTTTGAAGTGGGTTCACCAGAAACCTGACTCAGGGTTCTGGGGAATTTGGGATTGAAGTTTAGACATCAGATTCATTGTGATCCTGCTGCTGTATTTTGGACCACTGCTAGCAGAAATGGCTGAATATCTCATTTTAAGATATGACTGACAATACAGTGCAACTTTCACCTCATTTCTTGGCTCCCTTTGTTAGATGTTGAGCACTTTTTTCAGCCCTTTTCACATGTGAAGGTGCAATTTGCATTTTGACTAGCATTTATAATTGGGGGAGGAAGGGTTAATACTATCAAAATATGATAAACATGAGTAAAAATACCAATTTCAATGTGTTTTTACACATATTCAAAATTAAAATAAAAGCTTTTGCTGAAAACAGGAGACCACTAATTGTAAATTGATACTTAATATCCATATTGACCATTACAAATATATTGTCAATATACTAACATTATTCTATTAATATATTGTTTCAGAAAAAAGCCTGTTAAATTTAGCGTTTTCAAGTCATTGTGCAAAATCTTATACTTTGGGGATTTGCTTTATAGTGTAACAAAATTAGAAAATCAATTGGTTAATTAGTTAAAACTATCTACTCAAGTTGGAAGAGTTTAACGGTGTAACAGAGATGGCAGCTCAGTTGAGCTAAGCAACATTTCAAAACTCCCGACATTGAATGAAGTTAAATCTTGGGATTATTCAAACATATATAAACTAGTATATCAATAAATTAGCCCTGTTTCTACAGCTAGTGTTATTCAGTGTTATTCATACTGAAATAACATTAGGAACTGTTAAGACTCGCCGCAGGCTACCGTGTGATTACGGAGTTCACAGTACTGTAATTCCTGATACTAAAATAAATTTAAACAACTTAAACTTCAAGTAGTCAGCTAACATTTTTGCCCTACTTCCTTTCATTGAGACAGCAACTTTCCTGTTAGCTGCTCACACAAAAAGAAAGCACGAAAGCAGGACCACTTCAAACCCCCCACCTATTTCCAAAACTCGTACGGACGTAAGGTACTCTGTGAAGCATAAAAAGTCAAATAAAAGTAGATATACCGAAATTCTTCCAAAATATCCCCGAGTTTCCACTTCTCTTTGCAGCCGCCGCCATATTGAAACAACCGCCACCACTCCCAGAGAGCCAAGCGTTGCTAAGGAATGGTAGCCCCGCCCTTATTTTTCAACTAAGAATCTCATAGGGCGAAATGCAAAAATCCGGCGTTCTTATTGGTCAAAATATGTGTCAGGTTTGTTTGTAAACTGCTCTTGTCGCTTCCTATGACTCGATGCAGAAGGAAGGATGTATGGAGGATTTCTGACAAATTTCTGCTAATATTTGTGCAGAAATTATGACAATGGACGAAACAAAAGATGCGTTTGTATTCAAAGGTGTTACTGAGAGGCTGACCCTCGGAATTACTCGAATACTCGGTTTGTATTGTCTTATATTCATTATTGTTAGCCATTTATGACGAGACTAGCTTGCAAGAAATATGTTACCTTTTAAACATGTTTTGCTTTTTGTCCATTTTGGTCCAGAAAACATGCCAGGGGTGGTGGATGTGCGCTACGCAGAGAGAGACCCTGCAGAAAAGAGGACCCTCCTGTCTTGGGAGCAGGTAGAATAAAATTAGCCCCTTTTGTGCAGCTTCAAGAATTTTGGTTCGTCATTTATCATATTGACGTGTAACTCATTCATATTGTTCCTTTAGAAAAACACGTGTATTTTACCAGAGGATATGCGAGACTTCTACCTGACCACTGATGGATTCACATTAACCTGGAGTGTTAAACTGGACGGTAGGTGGCCTCCTAGCATCGTAATTTTAGCAAATTTCGATGTACTAAAAGGTCATTTATTACAACTATAAATGCTAATTCCTTACATGTTTCGTGTTTATGTATTGTAATTTCAGAAATTACAGTTCCTCAGAAAATTACAGTATTGCATGAAACTGTATTTACATTAGTTTTAAATACATTAATGACGGCCTACTGAAAAGTGTGTTCATGTACGGTAAGATATATACACTAAACACTAGGTCTATTTTCCTTTTTAATGAATTACTTCATCAATGCAGCATGGCCTGAGGTACTCAGATTATTTTGATAGACGCCTTCTGCATTTTTGTGACTGGTGTTACAAAACACCAGTCACAGTGTTGTCTTTCTCTTGACAACACTCAACAGATTCTCTGATTGGTTTAGGTCAAACCAGTTTGCTGGCCAATGCAGCAAACTGGTCTGCAGTGGGCTGCTGCTCCAATTTCCTTTTCCTTTTCCTGTTAGGTATAACAGTTTGTCAGTTATCCCTCTTGGACCTTGTTCCACCAGACTTCTTCCTTTCACTTAACTTTCTGTTAATATGTCTGGATGCAGTAATGTGTGAACAACCATCTTCTTTAGCAATTACTGTTTATGGATTGTCCTCGTCATTGACTTTTAGCTTGACAATTGTCAATTCAGCAGTCTTACCAGTGAGTGTGTATGCCACAATATTAAAAAAATATATATATATTTATGGTCTTGTGTAATGACGTAGTTTTCTGAGAAACAGAATTCTTTACCTGTAAATCAATATAAATGATGGAACCACTTGGTGTGTGATTAATCTATATGAGTTCCCATTTTTAAATGTATTGAGATAAACAAAATGTTCCATGAATATTTAGTTTGCTCTACTGATATTTCACCAACTTAATTAGTGAGTTTTTAGATTTATTCAGAACATATTTAAATTATGTCCACTAAAAACGACTTTTTAAAAAATTTTTAATCCGTTCATCCATGACTGTATGTCATCTTTCAGATGAGTGTGTCCCTTTAGGTTGCATGATGATCAACGGCGTGGGCAGGCTGTGCCCGCTGCTTCAGCCCGCGTCTGTTTTCTCTCTCCCTAACGCCCCCTCACTGGTTGATCTGGACTGGGAGGAGAGCAGCTCAGAAAGCGGTAAAGCTCACCTGACTGATTCACGCGCATGCTTTATTCAACAACCTCTGCGTGCCACTTTCAATTACATCTATGCTACGTGTGCTTCTTTGCACAGGAAAGTAAATATTTGTTCAGGAGGCATTATTTCCTCTTTTTGTCAGGATTGGAGCCTGCACCGTCTGCGCCTCATTTTGATGCCCGGAGTCGTATTTATGAGCTGGATTCCTGCGGCGGGAATGGAAAAGTGTGTCTGGTTTACAAAAACTGCACTCCAGGTGTTGTGTTCACGTTTACATAATATCACTTTTATTAACTAGAAACACAGAGAAAACCTGAAGACGATGAGATTTTCTGTTACATCATGTTGATTTCGCTGTTTTGGTTTTCAGGAGTGGTTGCACAGCACAGTGAAATCTGGTTCCTGGACCGCTCACTGTGCTGGCATTTTTTGACTGCAACATTTACTGCCTACTACAGACTGATGATAACACACCTGGGCCTACCTGAGTGGCAGTATGCCTACACACCATATGGTCCAAGCCCGCAGGCTAAGGTAGATAATGGGAGGATGTACATTTTTTTTGTTGTGTCTTGTTTCACTATTTCTTATCAACTGAAACCAGATACTTGCATGCAAAAAAAAGAGGGTTTACACCTGTTTCAAAGCTGTAAGTATACATGTATTTTAAACCTTTTGCTGGCATTTTGGCCCATTCCTCCGAAAATAACTGGTGTAACCAGGTTAGGTTTTTAGATCACCTTTCTCACACACATTTTCAGCTCTACACACAACTTTTCTATGGACCACAACCATGTCATGTTAGAAATTCCTGCATCTGCTGCAGTGTTGATGTGGGTCTTTTCAGTCTTGTGATTTTCCATGATTTTCTTTAATCATGGAAAGATGCTCAGCTTTTTTAATGTACTGTTAAAAAAATTGTGGGTACTCCTGACTGTAGTTTTATCTGATTTGGTATTTTTAGCACAATGGGGTTTTTTTTAACATCATTTAAAACACATCTAGCTACTGTTTTAAAACATAAAAAAACAGTGATGGATATTCTTTTATTTCTTAATCTTCTAAACCTTTTGTCACAACTCTTTACATCTTGTGTTCACGTTCTTATGTGCTGGTTTTCTCTGCAGCAGTGGGCGTCCCTCTACCAGCCCCTGATTTTCAGCAATGAGGTTAGCCAGACGGATTCAGCTGCAGATGTTTTTCTAAACAAGCTGGATCCCACAAAGGCCTTCAGAGGCAAAGCCAAGGTCCCGCCCCCCAAGAAGAAGCAGTCGGCCCAGTCCAACTCTGGAGGCGCTGCTAAAGGGCAAGGGAGCGCAGGAAGACACGGTGGAGCAAAACGGTGAAACAGATCCAATCTAGAGAGAGAGACTTTTCTTTTTGTCTGTTTCACCACCACATCTTCAAAAGACAAATCTGCTATCAGCTGCTTGCTTAAACGCAGGTTTTTGTAACACAAGAACATGTTGTGGAGCATGCGTAGTCTATGACCAGGATTTAAATGGCCTCTCCTGTGTTCAGTTTGGTATTTACAAGATGTTGACATGTTGAATGTCGACGGATTTGAAACTTTACCAGAAAATTAATCCTTCTGAGCTAACCTTGGACCAGTCGCTGGTTTTTAAGGCATACAAAGATTTTTGCAAAAAATCTCACACCACCTTTTGTGTTATTTGTTTTTTCGTGCTGTTGCAAAAAAAAACTGAGAATTATACCACCCATCACCAGCTAATATTAGACATTTAGCTTGAATGCAAAAGGGAATAGAAATGTGTGCAATAACCACTGGAAAACTGCTGCTGTAGTTATTTTATCCATCCATCCATTTTCTAACACCCTTGTCCCTAGTGGGGTCAGGAGGGGTGTTGGTGCCTATCTCCAGCTAACGTTCTGGGCGAGATAGTTATTTTATATTGTTTTATTATGTATCATGTAAAGAAATTGACATAATAATTAAATGTAACTTTTAATGTTTAGAAGCAATATGTCAATACTGCTGCAGAAATTCTGATTGTCTCCTATGTTTTGAATAAAATGACTAATTATTGTTACACTTTTGTTGTAAATGTCTGTGTAGGTGTTGTGATATTTGCACCCAAGGTCGTCATAAAGTGTGTCTCATACCGGCCGATGCCTAATCTGAGCTCTTTTAAATCAGTGTTCCTACTAACTGTTACAGAAAAAAGCAGTCATAGAACACATTTGATATTAAACCCCAGTGTTTTTGGTTAGTAGGATTTTTCATCGTAGTTTTACAGTGTTCATTTTTCACCCAAAAATGACTAAAAACTACCACAAAATGGTCAGGATTGTCTTTAATAAGTAAAAATACCCCTTATGATGGACAAGAACTTTGGACTTGGTGTTCCCTCGCCCGGACGCGGGTCACCGGGGCCCCACTCTGGAGCCAGGCCTGGAGGGGGGGCACGATGGCGAGCGTCTGGTGGCCGGGCTTTTACCCATGGAGCCCGGCCGGGCTCAGCCCGAAGAGGAAACATGGGCCCCCCCTCCCATGGGCCCACCACCCGTGGGAGGGGCCAAAGGGGTCGGGTGCAGTGTGGGATGGGTGGCAGCAGAGGGAGGGGACCCTGGCGGTCCGATCCTCGGTTGCAGAAACTGGCTCTTGGGACGTGGAATGTCACCTCTCTGGTGGGGAAGGAGCCGGAGCTAGTGCGTGAGGTCGAGAGGTTCCGGCTAGAAATAGTCGGTCTCACCTCGACGCACGGCTCTGGTTCTGGAACCAGTCTCCTTGAGAGGGGCTGGACATACTTCCACTCTGGAGTTGCCCAAGGTGAGAGGCGTCGGGCAGGAGTGGGCATACTTGTTGCTCCCCATCTCGGCGCCTGTACGTTGGGGTTTACCCCGGTGAACGAGAGGGTAGCATCCCTCCGCCTACGGGTGGGGGGACGGGTTCTGACTGTCGTTTGTGCTTACGGGCCGAACGACAGTTCAGATTACCCACCCTTTTTGGAGTCCTTAGAGGGGGTACTGGAGGGTGCTCCTCCTGGGGACTCCCTTGTTCTGCTGGGGGACTTCAACGCTCACGTGGGCAATGACAGTGAGACCTGGAGGGGCGTGGTTGGGAGGAACGGCCCGCCCGACCTGAACTCGAGCGGTGTTCTGTTGCTGGACTTCTGTGCTCGCCATGGATTGTCCATAACGAACACCATGTTCAAGCATAAGGGTGTCCATATGTGCACTTGGCACCAGGACACCCTAGGCCGCAGTTCGATGATCGACTTTGTCATCGTTTCATCGGATCTGCGGCCGTATGTCTTGGACACTCGGGTGAAGAGAGGTGCGGAGCTGTCCACTGACCACTACCTGGTGGTGAGTTGGCTCCGGTGGTGGGGGCGAAAGCCGGTCAGACCTGGCAGGCCCAAACGTGTTGTGAGGGTCTGCTGGGAACGTCTGGCGGAATCCCCTGTGAGACGGAGCTTTAACTCCCATCTCCGGCAAAACTTCGAACACGTCCCGGGGGAGGTGGGGGACATGGAGTCCGAGTGGACCGTGTTCCGTGCCTCCATCGTCGAGGCGGCCGATCGGAGCTGTGGCCGCAAGGTTGTCGGTGCCTGTCGCGGCGGCAACCCTCGAACCCGCTGGTGGACACCTTCGGTGAGGGATGCCGTCAGGCTGAAGAAGGAGTCCTATCGGGCCTTTTTGGCCTGTGGGACTCCGGAAGCAGCTGATGGGTACCGGCGGGCGAAGCGGCATGCGGCTCGGGCGGTTGCTGAGGCAAAAACTCGGGCGTGGGAGGAGTTTGGAGAGGCCATGGAGAAAGACTTCCATACGGCTTCGAGGCGATTCTGGTCCACCATCCGGCGTCTCAGGGGGGGGAAGCGGTGCAGCACCAACACTGTTTATAGTGGGGATGGTGTGCTGCTGACCTCTACTCGGGACGTTGTGGGCCGGTGGGCGGAGTACTTCGAAGACCTCCTCAATCCCACCAACATGCCTTCCACTGAGGAAGCGGAGCCTGGGGACTCTGGGTTGGGCTCTCCAATCTCTGGGGACGAGGTCACCGAGGTGGTTAAAAAGCTCCTCGGTGGCAAGGCCCCGGGGGTGGATGAGATCCGCCCGGAGTTCCTTAAGGCTCTGGATGTTGTGGGGTTGTGTTGGTTGACGCGACTCTGCAATGTCGCATGGACATCGGGGGCAGTTCCCCTGGATTGGCAGACTGGGGTGGTGGTCCCCCTGTTCAAAAAGGGGGACCGGAGGGTGTGCTCCAATTATAGAGGGGTCACACTCTTAAGCCTCCCTGGCAAGGTCTATTCAGGGGTCCTGGAGAGGAGGGTCCGTCGGATAGTCGAACCTCGGATCCAGGAAGAGCAGTGTGGTTTTCGTCCTGGTCGTGGAACACTGGACCAGCTCTACACCCTCGGCAGGGTCCTGGAGGGTGCATGGGAGTTCGCCCAACCAGTCTACATGTGTTTTGTGGACTTGGAGAAGGCGTTCGACCGTGTCCCTCGGGGAGCCCTGTGGGGGGTTCTCCGGGAGTATGGGGTACCGGGCCCTTTGATACGGGCTGTCAGGTCCCTGTATGACCGGTGTCAGAGTCTGGTCCGCATTGCCGGCAGTAAGTCGGGCTCGTTTCCGGTGAGAGTTGGACTCCGCCAGGGCTGCCCTTTGTCACCGATTCTGTTCATCACTTTCATGGACAGAATTTCTAGGCGCAGCCAAGGTGTTGAGGGGGTCCGATTTGGTGGCCTTAGGATCTCATCTCTGCTTTTCGCAGACGATGTGGTCCTTTTGGCTTCATCAGATCGTGATCTGCAGCTCTCGCTGGAGCGGTTCGCAGCCGAGTGTGAAGCGGCCGGGATGGGGATCAGTGCCTCCAAATCCGAGGCCATGGTCTTGAGCCGGAAAAGGGTAGAGTGCCTTCTCCGGGTCAGGGGGGGTGTCCTGCCCCAAGTGGAGGAGTTTAAGTATCTCGGGATCTTGTTCACGAATGGGGGAAGAAGGGAGCGGGAGATCGACAGGCGGATTGGCGCAGCGTCTGCTGTCAAGCGGGCGCTGTACCGGTCCGTCGTGGTGAAGAGAGAGCTGAGCCAAAAAGCGAAGCTCTCGATTTACCGGTCGATCTACGTTCCCACCCTCATCTATGGTCATGAGCTTTGGGTCATGACCGAAAGAACGAGATCGCGGATACAAGCGGCCGAAATGGGTTTTCTCCGTAGGGTGGCTGGGCTCTCCCTTAGAGATAGGGTGAGAAGCTCAGTCATCCGGGAGGGACTCAGAGTAGAGCCGCTGCTCCTTCACATCGAGAGGAGCCAGTTGAGGTGGCTCGGGCATCTGGTCAGGATGCCTCCTGGACGCCTCCCTGGTGAGGTGTTCCGGGCACGTCCCACCGGGAGGAGGCCCCGGGGAAGACCCAGGACACGCTGGAGGGACTATGTCTCTCGGCTGGCCTGGGAACGCCTCGGGATTCCCCCGGAGGAGCTAGAAGAAGTGGCTGGGGAGAGGGAAGTCTGGGCCTCCCTTCTGAAGCTGCTACCCCCGCGACCCGACCTCGGATAAGCGGAAGAAGATGGATGGATGGATGGAAGTAAAAATATTGAAAACCAATTACATGTTATTTCAACTGTGTGCAGTTCCAGTGTTTCTCAAGCTTATCACAAATATTTCACCAAGAAATTATTTTCATTTAAGTTGTAATAGACCCTAAAAAAATCTATTTGTCTGACTTCTTAGATTATTCCACTAACTTTTGTTAACTCAAATATAGTAAGGTTTAATAAATCTAAACAATTCTAAAAGGAAAATACTAACATAGGAAACAAAAAAGGACTAAATTGGCAATAAAATTAAGTACATTTCAGTCAAAAATGTACAATTATGACTAAATCAAAATCCTCTTGCATTCTGATAGTTTGTTTCTCTTTGTAGTTAAGGGCTTTGTTAAGATGTGATTGAACATAATTTATAGAATTGTCTAAAGATTTGTGCTGATTGTGGTTCTGATCCCAGTTTGAACCAGTTAGACTGAAAATATGAGATTTTAACTTATGAAGAACCTAAAATTGCACTAAGGGCCCTGCTGTCAGTAGATATTATATATTCAAGTCTGAAAGTCATGCTTCCTTACGGTAGACTATGTTTACTCTGAAAATTCACAAAATATTTTAAAACCATGAGTTGAAAAGATATATAAACTGACACGTAGTCCTTTCTAAATATCCCGTCTGGACACAAGATTTTGCACAAGGAAAACAAGACAAAAAGTCTAAACATTAAACACAAAATAGTGAAAAGGATAAATTGATTGCCCCCCCTTGAGATTGTGTTTGTATATGAGGATGTATGGACATTTACTCAACCAACAGGCCAGGCCCCAGAAGAATGTTGCTGTCGATGATATCACTGACGCAGGCTTCAGTTTCATGCATTTTAAACTTCCCAAAGTTTAAAAATGTTTTGGAGAACTGCGACTTTGAATGCTGTGGCTATTCACTCAATGTTGACGAACTAAAGGCATATATTAATATATTGCAGCATTTCAGAGCATCTTTTTCTATCTGTCACACTTAATGTAAAAAAGAAAACCTGATCAGACACCATTAATCAATATTTTCTAGACTTCTAGACTGCTGTGCATTGAACTGACGGAAATCTATATGAGGGAACTTATTTCAGTCCTTGTGCTGCTGCCCTTTGAACGCTGTGAGGAGCTGGCTCCTGCTGCTTCTATTTATTTTCAAAAAGTTGTTTACGTCTTGCTTACCCTGACATTTCACGAAGGACCCCAGGCCCTGATCACTGCCGTATGATCTTTTGCCTTATAATACTTCTGTCTTCCAAGCATGCCTACGCCGCTATTCCCAACAGGAGAGTAAAACTTATCACAAAACAATTGTTTTTAATTGTCCGTGTGGCAAGAAATGTCATTATCTTTGTTTTAAGCATGTTAATTCCTTCATAGTTTAAAAAATGGTAAGAATTAGTGAGCAGAAGACTTTGCAAATAGCTTTAATTGTTTTCAAATTATGCGCACTGCAGGTATTGTTCAAGTGCTTCATTAAGGTTGTGCAGCATGTTTCAACAGCATCCTCAGATCGTCACAGCTGTACAAGCTCTTCGTTGTTTCCATTTGTTTCAAGTTTCACGTGGAACAGATGTTTCGCTTCTTCTTTGGCGGGAGAGATTATTCCTCACTGTTATCCTTCTCCTGGTACTGTTCAGAGGGGGCTGGGTGGTGCATTTGTACACATACCTTGTAAAGCCCTCCTCCCAGCACTGCACCTATGGGAGTGGCCACTATAGGGACCCAGAACCAGAATTTTCCAGCCCTACAAAGAGAATGACGGACATATAGAAACAGTTGGGGGTGACCAAAACCAAAGGACAAACTTTATCTGTAAAGTTAACCGGAGCGTATCTCAAAAAAGTCCGTGTTTACCTGAATACATCCAAACCCCAGCCTGCAACTGCAGTGAAGAGCCTAGGTCCCAAGTCTCTGGTGGGGTTGATAGCATAACCACTGTTGCTGCCCAAAGAAATGCCAATGAGGACCACCAGGACACCCACAAACATAGATTCAGTCCCTTTGGCAGCTGGTTTGTTCTTTTCGTCAGATAGAGCCATCAGACACATCAGCAGTATGGCCGTGCCAAACACCTGGCAAACACACCACAAATAATAATGAGAACACCGCTTTCCACAGTATGAAAAATGCAAAGATGCAACAATGCAAAACACTGCAAACAGCAGATTTTAGATTGTGACAGGATGGAAAGAAAATGATACAAGGCTTATTTTTTTTCTTATTTTACAAATGAAAATCTAAAAACTGAAGACCGAGAAACACAGCAGGCAGAGAGAGGATGAAGTTGTGGAGATGTTTAAAGCCGAGTTGTGTTATAAACCAAGTGAGATGTTTAAACAGCCTTTAAACATCTCATGGTGTATTGTTTAATTTATTACATGAGCTGGAAGACGGCACAGCTACGTCAGTGCTTTAATGGGTGAAATCAAAATCATGCGTTATAATAGCCAAGTCAAAGTCCGCAAACTAATCTGACTCAGAACCAGTGACTGGGAAGTTCATGTTCATAGGTGCTCTTCATACAGTTTCCAGCATCCAGTCCAGTTTGCAGGTGGAACTTTACCACAAGAAGGAAGTTTGTAAAACAGTTGAAGAAAGAAAACGGTATGAACTCAATAAATCTGATTTGTGGTTGTAATTCTTTAGTTAAGTTTCATGGCTACCTGGTCAACAAAGCCACCGAACACAGAGAGGTATGGTGCTGGATAAGTGGCAAAGATCCCAGCCGTGGCTTTTTCTCCAGTAACAGTCAGGTTTCCACCAGAAAAAGTATAAATGGCATCTGTAAGTAAAATGACTGTAAGTAAATAACTTGTTATTTGAAACCGTCAAAAAGAACAGGAATAGTGCATGTCAAGTGAGTAGTATCAGCAGACTTTCCATAGTAAACACCATAAACTGTTGCTGCTGCAAGAAACGACGCAAATAGCTGAGCACAAATGTACAAGGGGAGCCTCTTCCATGGTAGTTGGCCAAAAACACACAATGCGAAGGAGACTGCGGCATTCATATGAGCCCCTGGAAAAGAGAAACAAAAGGGTTACAAGAGTCATGTCGTCTGCATATGAACACCAAAGCCTTTGAAGTTATTTAAGGGATTTATTCTCTTACCGGAGACAGTTCCTCCAATATGAACCCCCATTGCAACAGCCAGGCCAAAGCCAATGTTGATGCTGAAGAACGTTCCTTTTCCTCCTTCACCAGTCACAACCTGGGCCACCGAACCTAGACCTAATGTCTGGCAAAAAAGAAAAACTGAAAAATATCAACTTGTGAAAACCTTAACTTTCACAAGTTTAAGTGAAAGTTAAGTTTTTCTTCAACAAGTTTGTGTGAAAATGTGTAGTGGACCACAGGATTTACTTTTATTTTTTTTATCAAACATTCTCCTCCTGAGATTTACAACGTATTAAATTCCCAGATGTTTGGGGAAGGAAGGAAGTTTCACCATGTTAATGCTGAATATATTCTGCTGTTTAGCTAATTTTACTCTGATTAATACTTTAAGCTGTTATCTTTGTTTTAAGTGCCCATCCATCATTAAACAGTAACTACATTCCAACTACTTATAGACAAGTCCAATAAAGACTAAAACCCTTTGTACCTCCAAGCATCTCTAAGCATCTCAAATATCGATCAGGAGATAACCATCATGTTTTCATCTCTTCATGCCTGGGACTCTTACATGTTTGAATAAGAATAAACTAGACTGTCTCCAATCAGTCCAAATGCAGTTGCACAGCTTCTAACAAGCACACAACAGAGACAACATATTGCACACATTTTTGTCTCATTGCAGTGGATGTTTTGAAATTTTGAAATGTCTTTCACAGTGTTAAGCCAACACAAGAATGACATAAACAACCCAAAAATGAGGGAAATTTCAAGTTACCCCAGCAGACCAGAAAAACAAAACACAATCCCAATCAAGTGGGTCAAGCAGGTCCCAGAGAGGAGGTGGTTCAGAGGCCACTTCAGTGGCAACTGCAGAAAGTGTCTGGTGAGCAGCCAGACAGGACAGAGAGGGCAGAATCAGTCAGTGAAGGAGGCAGATCAGCCTCGACACCATCAGATGACTTAGGGACAATTACTTAAAGTGGCAGGCCATCCTCCACCCACTCTGGGAAGGCACTCGCTATAAGAAGCTGGCCATCTCTCCCTTTGAAATGCAGTAGCATGAAATGGAAGGCGGCCCCTGCTTGGCCCTTTTGCTTTAGACGGGATGTTGAGACAGAAGTAACCCTTTTGTGGATCTAGGTGTCTGAAGAGGCAGACTGTTTAAACAAAGTGCTGCTTGTGGCAATAAATGATATCACCATGGCTGTCAGTTTAGAACAAGGCTGGGGATTTGGAGACCTTGGATACTGGGCAGAGGATGGGAATAATGAAAATGACAGGACAAGTCTCTTTCTTAAGATGGAAACCACAAGTGTAAAGTTGAAGGAAAATTATGTTCAGGAGGGTCTGCTGGAGACGATGAGGTGGAAAAAGATGCCCCTGAAGCTGCAGGTGCAGCCAGAGGTTGAAAGAGAGTGGGTGATGCTCATGATGCAGGAAGTGAAGCTGGTTTGCAGTAAACGTGTCACTGGCTCTATGGCACCTGGAAAATCTGAACCAGGCCATTAACTGGAGTGGATGGATTCGCCGCAGCTAGAGAGTTCTGCACATGACTCTTCACCACCAACAGTAGTGTTGGGATTCGATGATGCTAATATCCAGAGAGCCAAATTCAGGTTTAGAACTAGAGGAGGGGGACAAAATGAGGAACCAACAAGGAGGAAAGTAACAGAGAGATGCAGAAGTTGAAAGCCATGGGGTATCAGGGATGTGTATGCTGGGTCTTTTGTTGGTCAGATTTTTCTGTTAGCAAACGGAGTAAGACTCAAAACCAGGCAAGAGAAAGGCAGTCTTATGATATTAAAGACCTACTCAGAGGAAATACAAAATAAAAGAAAACATGCTGGAGAGTAACACGAGTTGAACCACAGAGAATCAGCAAAGCAAAGATCTGAGAAGAAGTGACTGAAAATTGCAAACTTAAATGGTAGGGAGGTGATTAGTGGCATGAAAACCAGACAAGTAAATGTACTACAGCTGTGCAGGGAAGAATGCTGATCAGAATGCCTTTATTATGGATCTAGGAAAACTAACAGAACACAGCAAACCTGCAGAATAAAAAAAACCAAGGTAATGATCTGAGATAAAAGAATATTATGTAACTGGAAACTCAATGATTACCATTGCCTTGATTCGGCTCAATCTTTTGAAAAGCAGCTAGATACCTTTTTGTTTAACTGAGTTTGATTTTAAAGCTAGTTTTAATGCCAAGTCTGATTAAATATACATATTTTTATTTTAGGCCTCCTTTTATGTGCTTTTACTTCTTCTCCCTTTTGGTTTTCAAATGTAGAAGTGCTGGCTATTTTTGCCTCTTTATCGTTTTGTACCTTTGCAGTTTGGTCTCTAATGCTGAGTTTGGCACAAATAACGCATTGGTATGTGTTGCTTTTGCAAGCCATGAATTAAAGTAATTTTCTATATTATATCCATAGTTGAATTATGGTGAAAAATGGTTATGTAATGCCAATAATTATCAGGAGAATAATTATTAGGAGAATAATTGCTTAACTACAAAAATAAATAAACCGGTATTCAATAGTTTATAATAGATGCACCAAAAAGATTTTTTTATTTTGTTTTTAGGGAAGGTTTGGTTTATGGGTACAAAATGGAAGTTGCAGGAGACAAAATGTGAATGCTTAGGTACAAAACTGGCTTGAATGATACAAACTGGCCAAGACATGCATGAAACTAGAGTCAAAATATATCAGTCATTATATTTTCTCAAGCTTGATGACGCTTTTATGTTTGTTTGTTTGTTTGTTTGTTACATATGAAAAGTGCTGTATAGGCAATCTCTACTTGGTTATTAACTTATGATTCATCATTGTCTCTTCTAAATTTGAACTCTGTGAAACTGTTCAGAGAGAAAAACGCTGACACTGACAACAGGAAACAGTCAAAGCTGGATTCTTGCTGCAAACTATGATAAGTGTTTAGGTCAGAGGTGTGTTTTAATTTGACTCTGTTTGCACCCACTTATTTATCTGCTAGTCATTATCAGGATTTTCTTTTCTACTGAGTCTTCCTTCTAGTTTCTCCTAGTGTATTAGGTATTGGATTACTGTGACCTTTTCACCAATAACATGTGCCTTTTGAAACTCTCTCCATGTGGCCAGCAGCTTGACCATTGCTCTCGTGACACAGCACTTCCTGGTTCACCCACCGGCTCCCACCAATCCCCTGTCACAGAACATGTGACATAAAAAAGCTGCTTGTTCGTGTGCATTAGAGAGTCGGGGCAGGTTATCAGGGCGAAGAGCATGGTATTAATAATTAATCACATATGGTTGTTACTTATGCAGGCAAATCATATGTTTTGAACACAAAGGACAGTTACTGATAAAAGAACAATACAACAGAATAAACAGGATTCCTTTCTGCAAATCTATTCTTACCATCATGACATATGTTGAAAGGAATTCAGCAAGTGCCACTCGTGAGAGTTCATTCAGATGGATCTGGGGTCGCCTTACTTCCAGTTTGCCCTGCATGGAGACCTCCAGTTCCACTGACGGCCCCATGTCTTTGACTTTCTCCTCGTTGCTTCAGTCTTTTGGTGAAGGTTATAGATTTGGCAAAAAAAAAAAAAACTTACAGGCCTCTCATCTTCAGATTCCTGTGAAAAATATATAGTCCTATGTCAAATGGTGGGAAAAAAACTAACTAAATAATTTCCTCTTCTCTTCTGTTTCCCTTTTCTCCCTCTGTCTGTGTCTGTGTGTGTGTGTGTGAATGTGTGTGTGTGTCTGCCAGTCAGCCTCCCTCTGTCTCACTAACCCATTGGGTTTGTCCCACAATTTATAGCCCTGATCCAACCCCACCTTCTGACGGATTTACTCAAAATCCACCGTCAGATACTCCAGTGTTTTGGCCAATGAGGAAAATCAACTTGCTGTGCCCAGCACTCTGATGAGAAGGACATAAAAAACAGAGATACAAGATCTTAACTGAAATCCATTGTGGGCCTTCCCTAGTCTAAGCTCATGGTTTTTGTTGCATTTTTACACATAAGCTCTGCTGATTGACAAAATGTCCTGATGTGAAAAAATACAGCACAAAGTATAGATTCCAAAGTATTTCTTCAATGTCACAGATGATCTACACTTTACAACACAAAACTACAAAGTTTACATAATGACATTAATCATGCGCTAAAAGCCTAACACAAAGAGAGGAAATTAGATTTAAAGTGAAAACAGCTGATGAAGCCTCTAGTGACATTCTGCCAGCAGAATTTACTGTACTGTTTTAATGTCTATTTGAACTGCTTCACATGAATACTGAGCGCCAGCGCCTTCTGAAAGTCAAATAACTTTTCCTCTAGTGCCACCTAGAGGCTGATAGGTGGCACTAGCAGATAGGTGAAAGACGGGGTAAAATGCAAAACCAGTCCATTTGTATGGTCCTATGTATGGGGGGGCACTTATTGTTTATCACTTATCGTGATACATTTCTTATCATGATAAGAATTTTGATTTATAGCTGTCACAATAAATTCTAATTAATGGTCCTTAAAACCTCCCAAAACTGTCTTTGTCAGGATTTTTAGTAAGAAATCCTGACATTAAACCATTTGTTTAATGAAAGTATCAATGGATACCAATACATTTGAAAATGTATTGGTAAGTGAAAGTGCAACTTAGGCTATATTTACACGAGACCGCTGGCTAATTTTCAGATGTTGATTGGGAAAACGCTTAATGCTTAGATGGAACTGCCAAGGCACATTGAATCAGCTGTAGTTGTCATGACTTGCCACAATATGGCACTTTAATTTTAGAATGTCATCAAATGCACATCCACCACTAGTTTCCACCTTATTGTAAACTGTAACCTCTCTCTCTCTGTCTCTCTCTGTCTGGGGGCCCATAATAAATCAAATTTACGTCTCCAGAGACAGCGGAACACTGTTTTTTAGTTCTTTTGTTTATTTCATTGCTCATATGGAGTTATTGGGGCCGCAGTTATTGAGGTGGTTTTTTACTGCTTGACGTGTGATGGTGCGATGTGAATTCTCCATTCAGGTTGTTGAATATTCTGAAAAACGAATGAAAATAACATGTTTTTGAAAATGTCATTCTTTTTGTCCTCACTTATTGGTTTCGAAATAGAACCGCAACATATCATGATAAAACCTTAAGTCCATAACGCCGCCGCCCCTTAGGACACAATACAGCGACAATTATGTGAACGTGACAAGAACATTTGATGAAAGGTCTCTAAGCAAGGCTTGGTTTTCTTAACTGAAGATCTATAATTTTTTGTAACCGAAACACAACTGAAGGCAAAATGCATTAAGATAAGCCTAATACATTTATCCTAATGCTACACTCAAAACGTTTTTATAAGTGAGACACAACAGGAGGAAAAACACATTACTAGCTGATACACACATGTTAATGCAACGCCCATAAATTATGTACGCTGCTCTACGTTTTATCAGCCGAAGAAAAACAATAACACATGCCTACGAATCTTCCAAACACATAAATACTTACAAAAACGAAGGTTTTTCAAGAAACAAAGTACATAAAGTTCATTCAGAATGTTCAGGGGCCGTTTACTTTCTCCTAAATTCTTGTTGACAAGGTTACCGGAGAAATGTGCGTCAAATGTAGTTTGCCGCTAAGAGCGTTCAGCTCACTCGGTCAAGTTTCTGCAAATGCAACATGACATAGATCGTTTGTAATACAGATGTCATACTCTGATGGAATTCTAAAAAATGTGCCATTCTTGGAATAAATTTAGTCAAATAATTTTCTAACTATGAACTTATTTAACAATGTATTAATGCTACTATAGACTAATTTACAGTATTTGACTGAAGGGCATCATACTTCATATAATTATTAACACTACAAACATCAACACAACATATATAAACACATTAGGTCATTTAGCATGAAAGGACTTTCACTTATTTTGTACAATCCATACTTCCAGTTTGCAGACCTTATTGCTGCTGGGAAATGTTTTCACTAATAGTCCCATGGGCCTTTTCTTCCAAGATGACTTGCATGTTCTTCAACAGAACTACACGGCCTTTCTTGATGATGAGTCTGGTTTCAGTCCATTTTGCACAACTTTGTAAGGTGGATGGATATTCTCCTTTCCACCTATTCTAAAAGGTATCAGCAAGGTGTTGAATATGGTTCCATTGTTTTCCAAACAATTGGCCTGATGAAAAGTTCCAAAGATGGAGCAGAAATAGCATTCATGTTCTGTGTTAGTTTCTCAACTAACACAGTGCAGGATTGTCAGGGATTCCAACTACCCAACATCCAGCACCACAGACAGCTCCTTAACTTATTTGTCTCCCTTGATGAGCCACTGTGGCAATGTGGCTGGTAGATGGGAGACTCAGAGGATGTTTCTCAGTGTCTGTGAAGTTGGCTGAGGAGAGACAACCACCGACTTGTATGAGGTTGTTGTCCAGCAGGACTGAGTTGTTTGAGTGTGTCAGGTTTTGTGTTAATTTGTTTTCCTATCTAAAGGCTTTTCAGTGTCTCTTTGTAGGCGTCTTGTTTAACGGCTTGAATGATGACTACTTTGGATTGTGTGTGTTCTTGGTTAGTGGTGTCTCACTAAAACTTTCACATCCCATTTGTCCACTCATCTTTTCTGGGGTGCAGCATCTTAGTACTTGAAGGTTTTCAAGAGCTTGCAAAAAGCCTTTCCATGAGACCCACATGCTATGTTTATCAGGGGTAAAGGTGTGTTCTAGTCTATCTTATCAGATGACAGTTCTCTTAGGAATGCTTTACCCAAATGTATTATGGGAGCAACAAAACCTAAAGAGTCATATAGACTATTGTCAATGCTCCCCTTCATGTGAATGGTTTGGTCTTACTTGATACATGTGTCGAGGAAAATTATTGATTTTGGTGCTTAATGCAGTTAATTTTACACATGTGTAAAAAGGGTAGGTTTGATACTCTTGTTTTGAACCGGACAGACAGGGGTTAGAATGCAGATCACTAAATGGGGCCGCTTGCAGCCCGGCCAGAACACAGAAACATAAATTAACATTCTTGCAGGCAGTTGGGGAGAACTGCTGGAGGCCAGCATATGCGATGGTGTAAAACTAATGCAAAATAGAAGATTGAAACCCCGTAACATTTAATTTCTAAGTATTAATACCATGTTTACTGAAGATTGTATTATCTCATTTTAAAAACTATTAAAGGATGAATGTATTTGAAAACTGTATTATCTGTGACGATATTAGAAGCAAATGGAAATTGTTTGAATGAAAATGTTTTCTTTACTATTAGAAAATGGCTCAGGAATTATACTTTATTTTGTCCTGTGGATTTTATGTATTATTTTGGCAGAACTTAATCTTTTGGGGGGCTGAATGTGCAAAAGCAAAACTGGGGTTTGCAAAGATAACATTTTTTGAAAATTACCAGATGCAAGTCTCTTCGAGAACGTTAGGAGAGATAATGGAAGAGACGTCAGATTTATGGGTGTCTGCGAAATCTTATCTTAAGACTCTCGGCGCCGGGGACATTCGTACCTGGTATCGTCCAAGATTAACTGGTCCGCCTTTGTCTCTCGATAGAAACCAGACGCCTTTGGAACTTCGTTATAAATTGGGAGACTTCTCAAGTTTCCTGTAGTCCCTACGGGAGTTTCTAATTGGTTAAAGAGCGGAACGCCTTAGTTGAATATATTAAATTGAAGAAACGCCCACTCAGTATAAAACTTCATGTAAACGTTAAAAATTCAGAATGCTACCACTGTTTTGCTTTTTGGCATAATAAGCTTTCTCCAAAGACGCGTCTTTGCCCCCCCCTTGTTTCTTTGTGTTTCTTTTTCTATTTCTCCTGTTACAGGTAATGAATATATCTCTGTATCTCTGCAGCTTTGTGTCGATTGCTCTGTATGAATTAAACTCCGTGATCTGTGACGTCAACGCGCAGTGTCGTGGTTTCACTTTCTCCAGCCGCAGCCCGCCTGCCAGAGATTCCGGGACTCTAAGGAAGGAGCCAAACTTTTTGTCCAAAGTTAATGTTAAATTATACTTCCTTAATACATGGTAAATGAAGATGTCAGATTGTAGGTTCCAACAGAGTCCTATGCTTCTCTGAACAGGGAGATGGTCTAGATCAGGGGTCTTCAAATCCTGCAACTTTTACATGTGTACCGAGTCCAGCACACCTGAATCAAATGTTTAAATCTCTTCCCCAGTATACAGTCAATTTCTCCAGAGTCCTGCAAATGATCTCATAATTTGACTAAGGTGTGTTGAAGCAGAGACACGTCTAAAGATTGAAGGACACTGGCCTTGAGACTTGGATTTAAAGACCGATCTAGTTCAATCAAGTCCTTCACATGAATCTCCGCAAGAAAAGCTTCTGTAACTTGACTGTAGTTTGATGACACTTTTTGAAGGTATAGGTTAGCCTCTGTCAACATGCTTAGCATTCCTGCAAGCAGATCAGTTGCTTTCTCTGATGTAATGATTGAGGTGAGATCACCATCAACACAAAGCGGATGCCCAAAGAACAGTCTTGCCTCAGATTCATGTTCTTGTTCACCCTGTTGTGTTGTCCTTCTCATGCAACACTATGCAACGCCAAGTGATGGGCTGCTTCCAAACACATTTACTTTCAGTCAGTCTTTTGGAGAGAGTAGAGGTGTTTTAGGGTTTGCTATTGCTTGTCTGGGAGTCTTTTTCTCAAAGAAAGCAAAAGGGTAAAGGTGTTCGCTTGTTTGTTTTTTTAATCAATTTCATTGTCCATCACAGTCAGAAATGCTTTGTTATCAGTAGACATGACTTGCTTGTTATCAGAATCAGATCAGACAAACACAAAGTGTCATAAATTGTCCGTGTCATAGGTGGGCCCCAAAATTTCCTTGAAAAATAAGTTTGTTTTTTTTCCATTTTTTTCTCCGAAGAGTTTTTGCGGCGCTAGTGGCTCGTATTTTTTGTACAGTAGGCAGACAGGAAGGAAGGTGAGGAGAGGGGGGAAGACATGCGGTAAAGGTCGTCGGGACCGGGAGTCTAACCCGCGACGTCCGCGTCGAGGACTAAGGCCTCCAAACGTGGGGCGTGCTAACCCCCTGCGCCACCACAGCACGTCCCATAAGTTTTTAATCTAAATCTTTTTTTTATCCACTCAGAGAAAATCTGTTGAGATGATAACTATGAGAAGGTTTTCAAAAGAATTTCAAAATATTGTGGTGGAAGTGATGAAATACAAACACCCAAAACACACAATTCCTGTTGTGAAAAATGGGTGTGGGAGCATCATGTTGCAGGAATGCTTTTCTTCAGATGGGACCGGGAAGCTGGTCCAAATTGAGGACAAGATGGTTGCAGCTTAATTTGTAATAATTCAGCTTTAGCTTAATTATTATTCACTGCTTCGAGTTGGTCAGTCACATAACACTGATTGAAATTTGTGGTAGTAATGTGGCAAATTTTGAACATTTTTAAAGGATTTGAATACTTTTTTGCACAGTACTGTAGGGACATGTTTGTTCAGTCTCACCAGTCCAGATATGGCTGCTGGTTGTGAAGAAAAGATGGAGACACACAATGATACAAAATAATAATTCTCAAACCGATGATGTTATGGTTATAGTTTGAATTTCTGACAGTGGAATTAAATATAAAATTTAAACTTTCTAACATATAATCAACCCTTGTAGGTCCTTAAAAACAAATGTTCACATTTGAAATTCAGTAATCTTGCCCAAAGGCTTTGCACATTTTGTAAATTAACTTTTTTTGCCTAGTAAAATCAGTTGCATTTTAACAGTCACTTTGCAACAGTAATGAGGTATTAGCCAACGTTTCTATGCCCCTGATACATGAAGAATTTTTCTGTCTAAAAAGGTTTAGATTGTGATAAATGACTTCAAAACCTTTCCATCCTTATTGTGACATATATGTACATGCTATGTATATAGCAAAATTGAGCTGAAAAACAAATTATTCAGGTGCTGCAGAGTTCAAAAACTTAAAGCTGCGAGATGCATGCGTGGGCTAAATGGTGGCTAAGCCCTTTCAGCTTGATCCTCAGTTTAAATCTGGTTGAATCACCTCATGTAAAACTTGAAGAATGGTGAATCCTAAAGACCATATTTAACAACTGCTGGATTACAAAATAGATTCACCTCATCTTTCAAAGAAAACATCCAGGTCTTTCTTAAAATCTCCCAAACCTTTTTGTAGAAGGGGTTATGCCATTTTGGAACCAGAATTAAACATTTGGGTAAACTTCAAAAGGCTTGTTTGGCCCTCAAACAGCATTGTTTATCACCAAAAGATTTTAATATTCAGCATCACACTGTCTTCAAGCATGCTACCTATACCATCAAATGGCTCAGAAGAAAACTAAAGTTCTGGAAAAGTGTAGCCGATGACCTGAGTCTAAATCTGCCAGAACATCTGTGGACAAGATCGCCTCACAGTTTGGTTTGGAGAACGTTTTACCCATCCTGTCAACAAGATGCATCGCGCACACTGATTTATACAAAACGCTATTTTGCTTAATCTGATTCAGTTAAATTTGATGATATTTAGTGTGAGCTGAACTATATACATGGTCTGGTGTTATTATAACAGGCAGGGGTTTGCTCTGTTTGCCCTGCCATAAAGTCATAATCTCTCACTCATTAGGTCAAGGTCAAGGTCCCAACTCAGGGTCAACTCGGTTTTTTTTTGTTTGTTGTTGTTGTTGTTTTTGTACTCAGCAAACCCATCATCCAAGCTGCTACTCCTCTACACCTACACAACTCATTAGTGTACCCTCAACATGTGTTTGAAATCTTGCGGTGTGGCGCTAAATCAACAACAGATGTAATCTCCCTCATATTACAAGGTCATCCTTTACTATTTTTTATGTTACCCTAAACGTTTGCCAGAGTCGGGCTACATGTTTTCCCCGCTACACTTCAACACCTGGAAGTGTGACTTTGTTCTCACAGCTGATTAGTTTGATGTTATCCAGTTTCCCTAAGATAGAACAGAACAATGGGGCCCTGGCGTCACAGTGAGCTTTGTTGAACTATTAGTAACTATTAGAGTTAATAAAGTGCTATACATAAAGTGAAGTCATTTAAAAAAAAAAAAAAAAAAGTATCAGTCCCTTACAATAAGCCACTGCCTCATTAAATGTCCAACCAGCATATATCATTACGCTGTCTACTCATTTGGGCACTCCTCCTCCTCCTCTTCCTCCTCCTCCTCTTCATTTGACCAGGAATGCAGAGAATACGCTCCTGAACGTAAAAGCCGCTGCAGCGTTCCTCCTCTTACTTTCTGTCAACAAAATCTCCTCTGACTGGAAATATGTTTTTCACGGACATATTCTGCCATCCTCTCTGGGCTGCCTTGTCCGCACTGCTGGCCCTCGTTGTGCGCTTGCAGCGCAGAGCCATCTGGGACCCGCAAGCCTGCTCCGTGCGGCTCAGGGGGAAGACTGCCATAGTAACAGGGGCCAATACAGGTTGGTTCACTTCTTACGATGACTCCTGACGCGGGACTTTTTGGCTATATTTACTTATTATCTCTGTGAATCTCGTAACAATGTGCAGTGCGTGCTTTGATTTGTTCTGTTGATAGTGTGGTGGCTATTTTTAATGTCTGCATCAGACATTCAACAAGTGCTCGCCGTGAATTTTGGATTTATTCCTCACTTCATAAGCTCACCATTGCCACTTCATTTTTAATTTCTTTGAGGGAGGTCGCAGCACCACATGCTACTGTCCAGCCTGCTGCTGAAAGCCTGGCATGTGGGAGCTCAGTCAGTTAGTCATAAATGTGCAGAATAGGCACTACTTCATGTAAACATTAAAAGAAAAGGTGGAATACCGAGGTAAATTATTAACAAATTTGGTTTTTACAGATCAGTGTGGCGCCATTATGCATTGACCCACAATTTAAATGATAAAAGCTAAACAAGAGGTTTTGAAACAAATGTTCCACTTTTTTTTTAAAGCAATCGCTCTGTTATTGTTAATGTTATTATAGGCTTGTAAATTAGTTTGCAATCCTGGAGGGCCACTCCCCTGCAACCTTAAGATGTGCCTCTGCTGCACCGTGTCTGAATAGACAACCCATTGAATGTGTTGGAATAGAATAATTAGGTCATTAAGGCTCTGGAAAACTTATCTACCCAAGAAGGAGGAAATTAAGCCATTTCATTCCAGTGTTTTGTTCCTGTGGCACATCTAAAAACTGCAGGACAGCGGCCCTCAAGGCCTGGAGTTTGACACCCCTGATTCATTGTGCGGTCAGTCTGATACACATTTTATTGTATTTAGAAAAGACAACATTGCTCTTCATCTAAACAGCTTGAATATAGTTAGTGAATACCTCTGATGGGTGAACAGATATCAACACAGACATAAAGGTTTAAATTTTCTCTTGGACTTTTATTTTTTGAGTTTAATTCCTAAAATTGGGTTACATGCACAGATGCAGCAGTCTAAGCTGTCACTCGTTCTAAAATAATTTTGCAGACTTAAACTTTGGTGTAATTTCACTATTGAAGGTAGAACTGGGGAGACAGAGCACAGGTCGGGACTACACTGCATTGACCTAATCAGTACTTAATCATCTTACTGTGTTTACACAGTGAGACTCAATTACAGGCAGTTTAAAGTTACAGGTGGTTTGCAGATATGACCTACTGTAAATACATTGCATACAACTTGAAATTAAATTCAGCCTTTTCAAAATGCTCTCTCTCCAAAATATTCATCCAAAAGCTCAGGTTGAATGAAAATGTACTCTTCCCCATCATTTGTATGTCTTTGTAGATTTTTAACTTGGCAATGTGATTTTACACTGGCAGATGTGGTGGAAATAGAGGGAGAACTAGTATCTCCAACACTAGTGCTGGACAATAAAACAATTTCAATCCTGGAGGGCCACTCTGTTTCTGTTTACCGAGAAACAGACAATGTAAGCAGCAATGATAAAGTCAGGCTTCTAAATTTAAAATTCAAGACAGACGATGTAACTAAACATTCAATATGCTGGGGCATCATTATTTAAGATTTTGTACAAGATGGAAAATAGATAGCAGTAGTATCAATTTAGTTTGCATCGTTTCCTGGTTGTACTCAAACATATTTTCACTTTTAAATTTGTAAATCAACATATTTCTAGTTTATAAAGTGTCAATCCAGAGTCTTGCGATGCCAAAGAGGGATTTAGTGTTGTTAGTTATCATCTAGGTTTTTAATTTATTTTAACTTGTTCATTAGAACTACATTCTATCTTAGAAAATAGACTTTTAATTTGAAATCACTCTGTGAAAGATATAGTCATAATTTTACCAAGCTTCCCGGAAAAGCTTCCCCCAGAACAAGTTGTATTTAAAAATAAACGTGGTAGAAAGGAGCCAGACTAGTTTTAGTTTATTTTGTTTAGGCCTTTTTGAATATGATTTTTCAGGGGCGAATGACTGCCGAATAGATTTGTGCTTGAGAAATGTTTTGTGTTGAAACAAGAATTTCTGTTTGGGGTTTCGCTATAGCTTAGCCACAGCGGCGCTAATGCTAACGTCAAACTTGAAACTAAGCAAAGCTTCCTCATCCAGCTTTAGTTATCAAAGCGAAGGTTTACATGTAAGCTCAAAATAGATTTTATAAGTGTCTAAATTTATCGCTAATGCCTCTAGCACAAACTAGTTCTGTCATGTTTGGTGAAATAGACCCAGAGGAAGAGAGGCAGAGATGTCGGGTGGATGTTTAATAAAAATAATGATGAAAAACATACAAACAGCCAGATGGACACAAAAAGCAGAAATAAAACTGTAGCCAGGAACACAAGGAGCAGCATAATGGGCGGACTAAACAGGAATAAACTGGATTTAACAGGATTAAATTGGGAGATAATGGAAGGAACCAGCAAGGAGTTGTTAAGTTGCACAAAATTCAAGACCAAACTTCCGCTTTAGGAGAGAACGAACACAGCTTTAATTAACATTTGCAAATGGAGAAAGCATACAAAGCTCACATCTTAGTGAGAATCGGATGAGTTCTGACTTGGGGCTGAACGTCCCCTCATCTACATAGGATACATCACACATTACGTAGCCACACCCCCTGGCTCAATTGTCAGGTAAAAATCTATAAGTTACTTATCTGTGAGTTTCAGTTGAGCAGGGTTGCATACACATTCACAGCTCAACTTTGGCCATATTTTCTGTGTTTCTTGTGGATAAGACACCCTTTTAGGTTTATCTAAAGAAACATAGTAGATAACTCTACTTTTTTTCTGTGTCCAAATAGGCGTTTCTCCAAAAAGGCCTCTCTGCGGATGGCTAAACAGATACTAGTAACTGAACTTCTACAAAATAGGCTTATCACCTTAGCCATGTCTAACATCTCTAACCGCTGAACACCCTGTTCTTCACTTATTTGCGGAGGGTCAAAAGAGCACATGTCCTGCTGAGCTGCAACTGAGTGCAAACCTTTAATAAAAACATCATAAAGTGTACATCCAAAATTAATTAAATATTGTTAATTAATTTTTCCTTCACAGAGTGAAAGTAGTAGAAGTGTTTAAGTACTGGGAGAATGAGCGTCGGAACAAATGACCTGGGCTGATTAGCTAACTGATTTGTTTGCTGCACAGAGCAGTGAATGAAAATAAACCCCAAAACTACACAAGTTCCTGACAAATTATTTTTTTATATACTGAAACAAAGATGACCAAATAGAGCGTTATCATTAGAAAAAAATACAGAATTAAACTTTTACTATGAATGAAGTAACTTTTAAAAACACTGACTGCAAGACCTTAAGCTGGAGCTGTTTCAACTTAGTAAAATAAGCATCATTTATGTTTATTTATCAAACTGGTATTCAATCAAGGCACAACAGATGATTTCCACATCATAACCTGTTTAATGGAGATGTTTTATATGAGTAATTGAAGGCAAATGAAAAGATGAGGTAAACTTTTCTATTCTTAGTAAAATACAACCTTCTGACCTGGGCGTGCCGTGGTGGCGTAGGGGATAGCACGACCCATGTTTGGAGGCCTTGAGTCGCGGGTTTGACTCCTGGACCCGACGACATTTGCCACATGTCTTCCTACTTTCATATAAGGGACACTAGAGCCCACAAAAGACCCCCTGGATGGGGTTAAAAAAATACAACTTTCTGACCTTACAAGGATTTTTTTTGTTTGTTTGTTAAAATACATCAGCACAAGCATGTGCTGATATATTTTAACCTTTATAAGACTGAATCAACACTGCACAATTTTAGAGTACTTTACTCTAAAAGGGACTTTTGATCAGAAGCTAGATTAGGATGTCATGGTTCAAGCGTATTTTTGGAAGCTATCCTTTGTCCAGATGGCTAATCCAGATTTTTATCTTACAGCTAACTAGTGAACTCATATCTGGTTCCATGTACTTCAAAAATCACATTTATTGCTTATAAAGTAAAAATCGCTTTCCTCTATGAGTCACTATTTCTTTTAACTGTCCCAGTCACACATAGCAACACCGTGTCACTGATTATCTGCAGTATTGCTTTTCTGTTCTTTTTTTAATGTTCTTTATATTGTCCAAATGACCAATATATTGCCTTGTCCTCTAAGCAAATATACTTAATGATGTTAACAGTACATCTCATCAAGAAAACAGGGTTCATTCATCCACAAAGCATGCGGCTAAAAATTCAGCCTTCTCCCTCTCTGCTGCCTTTGAGCTGCGTTGCACATTTCACATAGTTGGCACAGGAATCTTATTTGATCTCGATAAACATTGGGCTGTTTGCCTCTTGGGTAAAGTCCTATAATCAGAGAGAGACCACGATTACAGGAAGATTAAAAGAGAAAAATGTGTAGGGTTTTTAAAGGCCAGTCTCACTGTGTTGGAGCAGATTGGATTTAAGATTTGGGGGGAAATGAACAGGCTGGCTTACATGCCAATACAGTGCCTCACAAATGTGTAACTTTGCAACATTTTGTCCAGATACAACCACAAATTTAAATTGTATTTTAGGAGATGTTATGAGATAGACCAACACAAAGTAGTGCAGTACTGCACTACTTTGTGGAAACAAAGTAGTGCAGTACTACAAAGTAGTGCAGTACCACTTGGTTGTTTCCACAACCAAGTGGTTGTGGAAACAACCACTTGAAGTGGAAACAACCAGAAACAGTTTTTCAGATTATTTAAATATCAAAATTGCACCATGCATTCCTATTCAGCCTCCCAGACTAAAAAAAAAAAGAAAAACATTTTCTGCAAATACTGTCAAAAGTCTTTTGGAGTATGACTTTACCAGCAAAAATTAATATTTTGCTAACTCTTTGCAAATTAGCCCAAGCTTTTCGAGACTGGATAGAGGAATGTCTGTGAATATCAGTTTCCAATTGTTGCCTCAGGTACTCGACTGGATTTAGGTTACGACATTAACTGGGCCATTAATACACATGATTATGCTTTGTTCCACATTGCTTCATGGTAGGCCTGGCTGTATGTTAAGGTTAATTGCTATGATGAAAGATGAACCTCTGCTCCCTTCCCAAGTTCACCCACTCGTAATGCCTTTAAGCCAGTGGGACACATGGTGCTGCAAAATATTTATTTAGGAATTGGAATTTTTCAGTTTGAATACTTAAAATGCAGAGAAATGTGTGATTATTAGTTTGTGTGGCTACCAACCGTTAGAACCAATGCAAATAGCAAATCTTGCTGTTTTCAGATTCACAAAGAAAGCACATGCGTTGGGTGGACTGTCATTGTCAGCTCCAACGTCTGAAGGTGTCGTCAGCTCCATCCATATTCCTACCAAGTCTGACCACCATCACCGTTCATGCTGAAAAAAGAATCCTCAAAGCATGACTCTATCATTAGTTTCAACTCTCTGGTTCTGTTCCAGGTATCTGTCTACATATTTTTGCCTCAGCTTGACTGGGACTCCCTAGAGATAACGTGTGTAACTGGGATAGTGTGGGCTAGCTGAAAGACTATTCTTGTCTAGCCAAAGCACATTCTTTCAAAGTTTTTCTTTCCTTTGCATGGAATGTAGCAACTCCAACTAGACTTCTTATATCTGCTTCCCTTTAATCAGTTCTTCTTGCCACTCTAGAGGCCAGATCGGTGGAGATCACGGCTGACCGCTGTCCTGTTGGTAGATTATTCAGCACGAGTTGTTGATTTCTGCAGCTCTGACAGAGTATTTATGGGCCTCAGGTTCTGATGGATGGTCGTGTCTTTGTATTTTTTCATTTTATAATGATGGGGGTCAGATGTTCAGAGCTTGGGATACTGATTTAGCCCAACGCTGCTTTCGACTTTACCACAACTTTCTCTCATCTCATAGTGTTCCTCTGTCTTCATGTTGCTGTTTGTTCACTATTGTTCTCCAACTTAAAAGCCCTTTGCATAAACACTAAAAAACCACTGGAATTAAATTACCGGTACACAAAAGGACTATTTTCTGCTCTACTAACAATCTGACTATAAAAGTGAAGACAAATCTACAAACAGTGTATTGTTTTCCTTTCGCTTCACGGTATATGTTCAACTTTGTCATGCAAAATCTCTTAAAAATTTTAAGAAATGTAGTAAATGTTGTCCAACAGACATCTTTTCTTGAATGTTTATTCTTTATAGTATTGAGGTTTTTCTACCTACAACAAACTGAAATATGTTTTTAGAAAGCGGCTTATTTGTTGTTCTTCATCATCTGACCTTTATGTGACTGTGACAGGTTAAATATGTCTGCGTTCTTCTTTTCTTTACTCGGACAGGCATTGGGAAGTTCATCGCCTTGGACTTTGCACGGCGTGGGGCGCGGGTAATCCTAGCATGCCGAAGCGAGCCCCGTGGCACAGCCGCCCTTAATGAAATTAAGCAGGCTACAGGAAACGCAGACGTCCACCTGCGCATTGTGGACCTCTCCTCCATGGACTCGGTCAGAGCGTTCGCAAAGAGGATTCTCGAGGAGGAGAAAGCACTGCACATACTCGTGAACAATGCGGCCGTATCAGGTGACACAAACGTAGAATTGAAAATGCTCGCCACTGCACAAGTGAAGCCCGTGTTTACTCCTGCCGGATTCCTCAGTCCCAGTCCGGCAGCAGACTTTAACATTTGTAAATGTAAACCAGCCCTTAGCAAAAGCAAGCTAGACTCTGCTTCACTTGAGTTAGGCTTGTCTGTAAAGCAAAGAGTTGAGGACTAACTGGAACATGAACTCCCCCAGTCCCCCAAAGAGCCTCCTGCTTGTTAAACACCATCTGTTAGGCATATGACAGCAGAAAATATGCCGTTCCAAAGGCATTCCAAAAAAAGAGAAAGCCTGACCCTCACTTTTTTGAGAATAAATAAATCCACTCTGTGACAGCTATTTCTTTTTGTTTCAACTTGGCATTACAGAGTAACAGATACATTTTTTTTTTCTGGTTAACAAGTGATGAGAGCGACTAAAGTACTGTAGCTCTCTGTGTCACAACCTTGTGATGAGCGGCAGAGTTTAATGCTTTTCTTTTTATCCACAGCATTCAGTTTGGCATTTTCTTACTGAATGACGAGCTGTGAGCGAGGCTCGAGTTTGGAAATGTTTATTGGCAGCTGCAGGAAATCTCACTGAAACTTATATTCAGTGTTAACAGAGGTTAAAAACAGAAAGAGCACTACGCACACACACACACGACGAAATGATTAAATCAAGCAAGAAGACAGATAAGGCGAGTAATTACTGGCAAAACAAGTTTGATGAGTTAAAGAAATCCATCAGTTAGACGGGATTACGATGCAGTCATGATTAGATTGTCATGGAAACACTGACTGTACTGTGTGTATATGTTATACTGAGAAAGGCAGCATGATTAAATAAAATGCAGAATTATTCTGAAGTTAGGGTCATACATAAACATAATGTTAGTATCTTGGGTTCTTTTGGTGTTTTGATTGTCATTATGTTCCTTGATTTTGCATTTTGATTACACGAGTCACGTTTCTACTCTAGCGGTTTTGGTTTACTATGTTTATTTATTCCTTATGTCTAGTTGGGGCCTGCCCATAGCATTGCATAGGGATAGAATCCCTATGCAATGCTATGGGCAGGCCCCTATTGTTCTACACCTCAAAATAACTGCCCCTTCCTACTACCGTTAATGCGGCTCGTACCGCTGCGTGGCCCCTCACAATATATATATCAAAACGTGCGGCTCAATCCTGTGAGGGGAGCTATTACTTTTGTTGGCATTTCGAGTAACTGTGGCGACATAATTAACAAAAAACGAGCCAAATTTAACTCAAAACAAAAGTCTAACTGACACAAAACAGTGTCAGTTAGACTCAAAATAGACAGAATTTAGTCTGCCTCTCTGAGCTGCTCTTTAGAACCACAGTGATGGCAGAACGTCAGAACTACAGACATGGTGGAACAGCTGCTATAAACTCATTGCATCTCTGAATGGTGCTGTTTATGTTATATCTTATATGCATATCATCTAGTGGTGGCAAAAGCAACAAAATGCTACTATGCTCTGGACATGATGACGTGCTTTGATTAAATTAATAAATGTGATTCCAGTACCAAAAAATTAACTTTATACCAGATGAATCTCTCTAACCTGAGAATGTGAACTTGTACTGGGCTGATTCTGTGCCTTCAAATAATTTTAACAATACTCCTGGAAAAGATTCATAACTTATAACTCTGAAACAGGAACAGGTCTGAAAAACAGCCTGTGTGCTACACTCAAGAGAGAGATTCATTTGATGCATCAAAGAGTGATGTCATCACTGCTGATATCATTGTTACCAGTGGAACTGAACATTCTACTGATGCATTAACATCAAACATGTTTTGAGCGTCAGGCGAGTCTGGTTTATATTCAAAGTCTATGTGAAGCGTTGGATGCGCTAGATTTGTCAAACGCTCCAAACGGTTCAAATCGCGCCGCGCTAGAGGCTTGAAGCACGATGCAACGGCCCTCGATGCGCCTCCACATAGACTTTGAATGCAAACCAGCTGCGCCTGACGCTCAAAACGTATTTGGTGTGAACGCACCATTATATGTCCAGTGTCATATTAGGTTAGTGCTTCTCAATTCCAGTCCTTAAACCCCCTGCTCTGCATGTTTTAGGTGTGTCTCTGTTTCAGAACAGCTGTTCCAGAACAGCATGACCTCTTCTGCAGTCATCAAGTACTGCAGTAGCATGTTAATCACCCACAGATTCAATCCAGGTGTGTGGCAGAAGGGGAACACCTAAAACATGAAGGGCAGGGGGCCTGAGGACCAGAATTGAGAAACACTGCATTAGTTCCATCATATTAGGACCAGGCTTTGGTCCTAATATGATGGACTCATTGTTTTGGGTCAGGGGTAACATTTAGAGGTAAGATGCTAATTAAGTTTTAGTTAGGGTTAGGAATAGACTAATATTGTTTGGGGTTAGGGAAAATGTGTGGATTAGGCAAAATCGCAGCTACTAAAATGAAGGAAATCAATGCAAAGTTCTAATATGGGTCGAAATAGTTTTGACAAACCTGTACAGCATTTTGTTTTCTAAATCAGTATAAACAATGATGATATAATATTAGGGTGTTTTTCTGCCAATTGTGTAGCTGCAGTGTACTAGTTGTCTAATGCGTTGAATGTGCTGAGACACATTCAACGCATTAGAAACCAATCAGAACCAAAGGTTTGCCTTTTGATTCTGATTGGATGTTTCTGGATAGTAGCAGAGCCAGATGCATTTTCGCAGATTCTCTGTTTCATATTCTACTGTCAGACACTTTTAACAAATATTCATCCATCCATCATCTAACACACTTATCCTTGCGCACACACATTCACACCTTAGGACAATTTAGAGAGATCAATTAATCAAGCAATTAATGCCGAGTGTTAGCAAAACCTAGGTTTGGATAGTGACCTAGGTTAGTGCCACTAGGTTAGTGCCACCTGGGGGTGGGTCGGCGTAAAGGCCGAGCCGGGCATAGATTGGCCTTCATGCCAACGCCAACATGAAGCCCCTTCATGCAACCAGTGGAGGTTGGTCGCATGGACGTCTCTCTTTCCTCTGACCTCCATGTTTGTGTGGAGGTTTGGCTTTGCGTGGACTCCTCTGATTGCAACCTGGGTGTGGGTTGGTGCAAAGGCCGAGCCATGCTATGCATGGAGACCCCTGGTTGATGGGAGGTCTGTCTTTCGTTAGACCTCCCTGATAGATTGGAGGTCTGTCTTTCCTCGTACCTCCCTGGTTGATGGGAGGTCTGTATTTCCTTAGACCTCCCTGATAGATTGGAGGTCTGTCTTTCCTCGTACCTCCCTGGTTGATGGGAGGTCTGTCTTTCGTTAGACCTCCCTGATAGATTGGAGGTCTGTCTTTCCTCGTACCTCCCTGGTTGATGGGAGGTCTGTATTTCCTTAGACCTCCCTGATAGATTGGAGGTCTGTCTTTCCTCGTACCTCCCTGGTTGATGGAAGGTCTGTCTTTCCTCTGACCTCCATGGTTGATGGAAGGTCTGTCTTTCCTTGAACTCCTCTGTTCGTAGGGAGCCTTCTATTTGCAGGGGAGCCTCTGGTTGGGTGGAAACTCTTGGATGGTTGTTTTCCAGAGCAAGTTTTAACTTCACCTTCAGGTCTGCAACCTGACCCTGCAGAGATTTCACTGTTTCCTCCTGTTCTTTGAATTTGGAAGCTTGCTCAGTGTGACTTTTAAGCTGCTCCTCATATTTAAGTCTCACTCTATATTCTTCAACCATGACTTCTATCAGCCCTTTATTGCGGGAGGCGTATTTTTCAGCCTCCCTCTTGAAGTGCTCCAGCTGTTGAAGAAGGCTCTTGTCGGCTGTAACTTTGGTAGAGCAAGAAACCTTTGATACGTGGATCTCTGGCACGTTTCTTTCATGTTCGCGTTTGACTCGCAGGTGATGTTCTTTTACTACCATGTTTTGCAGTTTCTCAATCTCCTCCTGCTGTGATTTGACTTCAGCCTGATATGCAATCCTTCGTTCTCTTTCCTCATGGAGATCAAAAATCTTACCCTGCAGTTCTTTTTTAAGATCGTCTACCTGCTTTGTGAGATCGATGACGTGTTGGCTTTTCTCTTCCACGACTTCCACCGAGGGGGTAATCTTGAAGCCAGCAGAGGGAGTTGTTTCCTGCTCGACTTCCAATGATGTTGGATTCTCTAAGTCGCCGGAAGGACTTGATTCCCCCTGGATCTCTGTTGATCCGTCTTCCGGCTCAATGGGGCTGTCTGTGTCGTCCTCGAAAGGGAAAATGACAGCGTCGTAGTCGACTTGGATGTTCAGGTCCATAATGTCGACCCATGAAAGCTCAGGTGGAAAAGCTTCATGTTCACAAGCAATCTGTTGTTGCTTCATGTCGATGTTCTGGTAAATTCTTGCTTCTCTGAAAGGCGTGTAATATCTGGAATCGATATCCCGCTTGCTTCGATTAATTTCGAACTTGCTCTGAAGAGTGATCTGTCGCGATAGAACTGAGGAACAGGTCTGAGAAAACGCTGTCTGCGAGCTACATTCAAGAGAGAGACTCCTTTGTGGTATCATAGAGTGTCGTCATAACCGCTGATGTCATTGATACCATTGGAACTGAACATTCTATCAACCTTATTCCTGGGAGGCTTACTGGGGAAACGATTAAGGGTCTTACTTCCGTCGCCCACCAGAAGTAGAAGTATTTCATTGTAATTTGGAGGGTTTTTGGCTAATCTATATTCATGATAGAAGTTACATCTCTGTTTTCAGTTATTGTACAATATTTAGTAAACTTGTTTATGGACACCGTCTGCTATCAGAGAGCTATTCAGTACAGAGGATTGTAATTATGAGCTTAATCACGGGGAGCAACAGTGACACCGCGTTAAGTTTTGTAACGGAATTTCAAAATAAAAGCCTAAATATTCCTCTCAGGGTAGTGCTAACTAATATTAGCATTTACTATCTTTTTTCTCTCAGGTTATTGCACTGCCCTGCTGCACAAGACAGTAAATTAACCTTAGCACAAACCTTTGCATTTCACTGCCCCATTAGCATTAGCCTTTTCCCTAAAAGAAGCTTTTAGCTATTTTTCTTATTTATTAGCCATGCTTAGTACACTGAATGGAGTGATGCTCCACATGCTACTGACAGCATTTTGGCTAATGTTAGCAGTTTGGCTCATTTTAACTTGTACACTAATTTCAACATACTGAATGGCATAAGTCCATGTTACTCAACATGTTTGTCAATCTCCACATGCTATTGAGTACATTGTAGCTTACTTTAGCATTGATGCTAATTTGTAGCATCAGAACGCCCACGAAGTGTGCCAACCGACAGGCACACTTTGGCAGGCCTCGTTTAAATTTCATCAGAAATTTTCTAGTTATATGTTACTCTTCTCTGGGGGAAATCTTCCTATTTTCCCTGTTGTGTGCTCTCCATCACCCCTTGTGCCATTTTTTCTCTCGCTCTCTCCTCAACCTGCAACCTGTTAACCAATCAGCCTGGTCTATTGTTTAAAAGTTCACACTACCTGTATTTATTCACCTCTCTCTGTCTCTTAATTTCTTCTTGCTGGTTCGTCCCGTCAGATCCTGTTAAATCTCATTAACACGATCTGATGTATTTCCTGTGACTTCTCTGTTCTCCCTACTGGCTTTTGGTTCCTGGTTTTTGTGTTTTTGTTTTGCTCTGGCTCCCTGTGCTCCTGCGATATATATATATATATATATATATATATATATTTTTTTTTTTTTTTTTTAAGTTTGTCAGTCATGTTTTTTCAGTAAACATTCTTCATTTACTCAATGCCTCTGCCTTTGGGTGCTAAATTACCACCAGCAGCAACAACATGACACATAAACAACAAGATAAAATATTACGTTGTATAAAGCAGTATTTCTAAAACATGTAGCGGTACTTTTCACGATTAATAATAACAAATATATGAACTATAAACAAACTCAAGTAAAATTTGCTAAAACTGAGCTAAAAAAAAGCAATTTATCAGGGATGATGAATATGATGGATATTTCTTAAAACAGTATAATATAATAAATGTATGAGTAAAACTTGATTTTTTTTTCTCTGCACGTATCTTTACATCTGTTGATGGCAGGTTTGCCCAGACAGATGACCAAAGACGGGTTTGAGGCTTCCTTTGCCACCAACCATTTAGGACCATTTCTGCTCACGAATCTGCTGCTGGGTAAGGCCTGCGTGTTTTCTCTGTAACGGCATCATGGATACTAACTAATATTACACAGTTCATTTCCAGTGATTTGATCTCTCTTACATCATCCGAAACCTCTGCGTGTCCTGCGTCTTTTCTCTCCAGACCTCATAAAGCGCTCGGCTCCGGCACGTATTGTCACCGTCAGTTCACTGAACCACAAGAGGGGCAAAGTGGACTTCTCTCACTTTCATGGCCAGAACCTCGTGTACTGCATGGATCAAGTCTACAATCACACCAAGCTGCATAACATCATCTGCACCAATGAGCTGGCACAGAGGTTACAGGGCACAGGTAAGGTTAAGTCCAATAAGGAGAGGACAATGTTACTAGCAGCGACGCAGCGATCCACTTTTCTCACACACTGATGCAGATATCTGAGGTTCAGTATCGGCCAACACCGGTCCGATACAGACAAACAGCACTGAATTCACTCAGAATATTTCTTTTTTTAAAAGACCCTCATAAATGCACCAGTACAGCACACTTAAATATACCAACAGCTTCACAAGAAGTAGATGTAAAAAAAAAAAATTTTCAAATCCAACTTTAATTTGTTCAGTCAGTGCAATTAGGAGTAAAACAGCAAACGTAAAATGAATAAACAACAAACAAAAACAACAGGTTGACTACCTTGATCAGTCATAAAAATCAAAACCTTCTTTCAAATGGTTCAGAAAGTGCAATTGTAAATTCTAAATACAATGTAAAATAATTCATAGAGCTAGACTGCATAGATCTGCCCTTGCACTTTGTCACCAATACCCAATCTAGAGCCTTTTTCAATATCGGGACTGGTAGAGATATTAGTATCTGATCGGTGCATCTCTACTTGCTACTAATTTACTTAGAAATACAGAAAATTCTAGTTTAATACTTTAGCTTGAAATCACAATCTCAGTGTTTTACATTTTAAAAATTGACAGACACGTAGTGGGATTAGCTCAAAAGATTTTCCCACTTTCCTTTCCCTGCTTGCTCAAAATTGGCTGACATTATGCAGGAGGTCAGACTCCCGAACGTGGCCCCCTCTGAGATAAATCTTATGGAGAACTTTCCGGCCCTTCCTAAACGACAGTGAAGGAAAACAGTGCAGCTGTCTCCGAACAGCGTCTGGTAGGTCGTGGTTGCTACTAAACAAAAACCGTCAACAAATCAAGAAGCTTACTCCAGGAAGCGAAGGCATGCAAGTGTGATTAGAAAAAGCTTTTCAGTTTTTTATAGTTCTCACTTTAACATACACAAATGGAGAGCTGGCATTTTGTTATTTAGGTACATATTTAGTCTGGACACTAATAATGGTTGTTGGTGAAGAAGGAGTTCAGTGAGCAAGAAGAGAAGAATGATGGTTTAGTGCCATATGGAGACCTAAGATAAACAAAGGTGGAGAAAAAACAGGATTTTGGCCTGTAGTTTTTGTGTGTTTTGAAAATTGGGGTAATTCCAGGGTGTATGTACTGTACTGTACACTCACCAGGTCCAATGGATTCTATATTATTTAGAAATGGATCATCCCAACTCTCATTTCCTTCATATTTCTGCTCATTTCCTGGTGTCTCATCACAAGCTGAGTGTTTTTCAATCAAACTTCTAGTAGCAGCGCACAGCGTAGAAAGAACGTTTGGGAGGCTGTTCCAGGGAACCAACCGTTTTAAATTAGCTGTACCATTTCACAAGAAGCGTACATGAAACAGTATATTCAGTCAGAAGTACATATATGACTAACAACAACTGTCATTTCTCTACAACTTGCTAAATGACATTTAAGTAAACATTCACATGGGTTTGGCTATTTGTTAAGCTTGCATCTTTAATTTTGACCCTGTGAGAATCAGAGGAAATTCACAAGGACTTCAGACTTGTGCAAGCTATTTCAGTTTCAAAAGCTTGCATTATTCTCTACATTTGTTAATCCCCGAAAGAAAAATTGTTCGTCTTTAAGAACCAAAAATGAATGTATTCTTATCAACTCTTACCTTATTACAAATTTGTAGTGGTCCAAGTCATTTTTTATGTTTTCTCTTATGTCCCGGCAGGTGTCACAGCCAACTCCGTCCACCCCGGCGTTGTCATGACGGAGGTGATGCGACACTATCCGTTCTGGGTCCGTTACCCTTTTAACCTCATCGGTTTTTTCTTTTTTAAGGTAAGAGAGTTGTTTATTGCTTCCATGCACAGTAACTCGCGCAAAAGGTTTTAAAAACATTAAACCGCTGCTTATTGTTCAAGTCTCATCCTGTTACATCAGGGTCTCGTAATCTGAGACACGGGTCTGGTTTAGTGCATGTGCAAAGATGGAGTCAATCCAAAATACATACATGAAATGAAAAGCATGGGGTTCCATGTTTTGAAATTTGTCCCGTTGTAATTACATCCAGATCACATCTTCAAAAGCGCGCACACATTTATTTGAGCATATTTTGTTTCTTACAAACATTTTGAAATCGTTGTGAAGATGCGATCGGCGTCTGCCTGAAAACTCGGAAAGTAAAGGTCGCACATGGGATATCTGGAACGAATCAAGTTCAAGGCCAGCAGCCAATAATCAGAGAGAGCAAAGCAGAACTTTGACCGGCTGTAAAATTGCACAATGGATGGATGATGTTTGCACAAAGGAAACTTAGCAGAAAAGTAGAAACAGGCAAGAAGAAAAGTGGAGAACATGAAGAGTGTAAATAAATGGGCTATTTACTCTGAGGTTATCCGCAGAGCAGCAGAACAGATTTTCTTAAAAAAATCAACTCAGCTTCGTAAAAGTCTATGAGACCCACTGAATAATCCTTCTTCAAAGAACACAGACTGTCGTCCTTTACGACTCCTGTTGTTGTAAATGACTTTATATAAATCTCTGACCAGAATAAGAAACAGTGAAGAATTTTTTTTTATTTCTTTCAGTTTTTTTTTTGTTTGTTTGTTTTTTTTACAATTTAGATGCAAAATTAAGACATTTTTGGTTTTCATTTTTTAACTTTAAAGTTCATAGGTGAAATATCTCATTTACTCTTTGTTTTGTAGTTCTTTCAATTTCTCTAATTTTCTTTAAGTTGCAACTTCAAAGAGTATATGCCTTTTTTTTTTTTTAAATAAATCTGACATTTTTATTCCCTGCATTTTACTCTGATGTTTTTACACGTCTCGCCTGTTTTGTTTTTCAGCTTTAAAACTTTCACATCTTTTTCTCTCGCTTCACAATTTCACACTAGCTCCTGGTAGCCCGCAGCGTAAACCCCAATGCTTGGACAGTTTAGCAGCAGACAAAAATCTGCAGCTGGTATAAATGTTTTCCAGATGGACATGAGCTGGATAACTCAAGGAGAAAGTGTACAAAAAAAAACACTTAATCCCAGTAGCTTCAGTGGAGTCTAACAACCAAAACACGCAACCCGGATTTTCTAAGAAACAGCTGTAACGAAGGACGTTTAGTCATATTTTTTTAAAGAAACCTCATAATGTGAACTATAGCATGGACGTTAAACAAGCTGGGTTGGAAATAAACATCTTAGCTTTCAAATGTTGCTGTATTTCTTCAGTGTGTTCAAGGTTTTCTTCTAAATTATGAGGTGCTAACAGAAGAGTTACAACATCCTCTACTCCCTCTTAGTATTTCTGCTCATTGTATTTTTTTCTCCAAACCATGTTGTAAATCTGCTATTGTAAATCTAATTTTGAAATGAAAATACATCTTTAGTTTTCTGGGGGTTTGTTGTTCTACTTTCTGTTTTATGAGTTACGCATGCTAGTGTAACAATGATTATTTGGTGTTTAGTGAGGTTTAAATCAAATGGAGCAAAAAACAAACATTTTTTTGTGTTTTCACTTATTGTGGGCAAAATAATTTGAAGCTGTCCTCTTCTGTTGCGGCCTCAGCTTCTTAAAGGAAGAGTTTTGACTCTTGCTTACGAAAATGCTCCAGTCACACCACAGTGGTTTGCGTCCGGGCGTGAGTTGAACTTCAACTGACTGGTTGCTTTGTTTTTGAACAAGTCTGTTGTAAATTAGCGAATCAGTTCGGGGTTTCCTGCTTGGTGACACAACTTCAGCTTCAGATGTTTTCCCTTTTAGAATGCTTTGATTCACTCATCTCTGCAGAGGGGAAAAAAATGTTTCATTTCTTATATATCGCATGTGATTCCCGTATTGGTCCTCATCAGCTATAAATCCTGGAGAAAAAAAAAACATCAGAAAATCTGCAAAAAGCTTTTCTGCGATTATAAGAAATGCTTCCTTGCTTAAATGCCATTAAAGGTTTTACATTTTATTATTGGGAAGGGTGTACATCATTTTTGACGTGCTACCTTTTATTAAAATGCACTAAAGATTATTTTTACTTTAAGAAGTGTCTGTATCAATTTCAATTGAAAATAAACTTGACAGAATGAAGATAATTTTACATCTAAACCTGATACGCGTGATTTCGGGCCTAATGCTAAGTATGGAAGAAATGGATCAATACAAATCTGAGAAGATATAAATTTTATCTCTGAAGAATAAATGCTATTATCACAATTATTTCATAACAAAGATCTAAGAAATGTTTTATTTAACATTTTAGGCAGCATATCTATAATTGTGATTCATTTTTTTACCCCCAATAAGATTTACACATAGCAAATCTTTTCACTGTCTGTATATTGTTGTGATTTTGCTCAGGAGAGGAAAGACTTTATATTGTTTGTTTTAGTTACAGTTAAAAAAAAAAGATGTTGAGTCTTGGGTTTAAAAATGCAAAAAAAATAAAATAAAGTAGCAAAAGCAGTGAATAAAGTCATTCTTTTATGGATCTGGATGTACTCTAGGGCTCAGTGTGAAGCTGTGAAAGAAAATTGCCTTTTTTTCCCTCAACTCTAAAGGTTCATGGTTGGAACTATTCAGAAAGTCATCTGGGTTGACAAAAAGTCAACTTCTGTTTGGAGAGAAGCTAGCCACCATCATATTTTACTGCGGGTGTGGTATTCTTTCAGTGGCCTGCAGGTAGCAAATGGTTTAAGTTTTGTTTCCTCCAAGCCTTTCACAAGTTTTTGATTTTTTTGTTTGTTTGTTTGTTTTTCCCAGACATATGAGACTGACGAGTCTCAGGCAGGTTCTTAGCTTCAGGTTTACAGCAGTATATGTAATGTTCCTGTTGACCCTTTATTTCTTTAATTACTGGTGACTAACTGCCTTTGCATGTTGCGTAATGTCCCTTAAAACCTTGCAAATAGTAAATGTCAGGGAAATTTATCCAGAACAGCTTAACTTTAGTTCAGGTTCATTGGATTATCGATGGAAACTCAAGAAGACTGAAACCGAATGTATGTCAACAAAGTATTAGTGTCATAATCCCACACACTTGTGCCACCAGGTTATTATGTTCCTTTCTTAGTTTTTCTTTATCTCACAAAAAAAACTGGTGCTTTTAGGGGTTTCAACAGCTTGGATAGCCACTAATTTTTTAAGGCAGTTTTTACAATGCTGAGAAATCACTCAGTTGTCTGGGAACACAGCCAAAGCAAAACAAGCTCATTCTGAGACCATCCTATTTATCTGTTCAACGAGCTACACTTTCTGCTCTTTGGTCTGTCGATTTGCAACATGGCGGAGATTTCACCAAACTTCCTGGCTGCATATTCACACCTGTCGCTTCTCAGAGATCTACCTGCAGAGGGAGGGGAGGCGGGTTGTTTGCTGCACATGGACACTAATGCTCTGCCGTCATTGTCTCCCTCCACAGTCACCAGAAGAGGGCGCTGTGAGCCCGATCTACTGCGCAGTGTCCGAGGAGCTGGAAGGGGTGACCGGGAAGTACTTTGACAGCGACTGCGCCCTGGTGCTTCCTGCCCCTTTAGCTCGAGATGCCGCGCTCGCCGTGAAGGACTTTGAGTTCTGCGAGAAGCTGACCTCAAAGCTCTAGAAGCAGCTGCCTGACAAGGACTGAGACCCAGACAAACAGAAGTGAGATAAAGTGGCTCAGCTGGAACCTTTTCCCACAGTTTATCCATTATTTCCTGCCAAATGAACCGCAATGTTTGCCTTATTAATAAATGGCCCAGGTTTTCCACGGGGTTACCTTCTTGTGCCTTGAAACCTTTGGCACATTTTCGCAACACGTCTCTCAAGAATTACTCCAGAACCTCCAACGCATGACGCAATCACTTCCCTTTTATTGTTTGATTCATTTAGACACAACGAAACATTCATAGCATTCAGTGCTTTTTCTGAACAATTTACACAACGTTCCTCCCTCCGGCGCCCGTGGCCTCGCTATTTGTCTGCAGGGACACAGATTTAAGAGAGGAAGGCGGTCACGTTAACACTTTTCCAATCAAGAAAAAACAAGATGGCGCCAGTTACCTTTCTGACTGCGCTCCACTATTTCCTGGATGAGCTCTTCGAACCCCGGAGCCACGTGATCCACCTGTCTGGGTGAAAGACGAACAGCGACCTCCAACGTCTTGTCCTGGAAACGACGCACACACACACACACACACACACACACAAAATGTTAGAAAATAACTGACGTTTTTCACTCGGACGTTGAGGACGACGCGGGCCGCGTGCTCACAGGATTTCCGTCGTGCTCCGTCAGAGGAGCCTGCTGGACGGTGATCTCTTCGAGCTGGCCGTCCTCTGACCGAGCCTCCATGTCTTTCTTACCGTTCTGCTGCTGACGCACAAGGGCACCAAGAATAAATTCATTCATTAATTAATTTGAAGGTTAAAAGTGGTGTTGGGATAAAGCATAAAGGGAGAGAGAAATATTAATTTGTCTTGTGGATAAATTCTTCACTTTGTTTCTTTAGTTAACCAAACAGTTAAAAAAAAATTCCCAAAGGTACACATAATTGCACCAAGGTTTCAAAACCGCCTGGTAGTGGTAGAAATTTTGGGTGCCGTCCCATTTTGTGCCTTTGCAGTCATGATTGCGTGACACCCAACTTACTCGGGTATGAAAGGGAACCATCCACCACTGAAAGATTGACCATATCTCAAATTATACCCACCGGGGGGGGGGGGGGGGGGGGGGGGGGTGGGGGGGGGGGGGGGGGGGGGGGGGAGTTTGATACCTGCTTTGACAACCTTTTTTTTTTTTTTTTTTCCTCTGTTTGCTGTACTGTATTTTATCCAGAACCAAAGTAAATGGAAATGGGTTCTAATATATTTGAAATAAACAAATACAAGAAAATAAACTGATATGCAATGGTTTAAATACATTAGTTGGTTCTTAAGGTAAGGAATGAGATTCTAATTTGGCCTGGATTAAATCAGCTTTCCAGGTGTCATCATGTACACTGGTTCTGTACACATGTACTTTTTATATTATGTTGTTTCTGAATAGATCAGAGTTTTAAAGCTACCAGCCAGACCCTTATGTATACAATTTACCACGCAGAACAACAAGCCCTCCTCTGGCATCCCATTTGTTTTTCCATTTGCAATATAACATTAATTATGCAAAGCTAAATCTTTCCTTTCAGATACAAGCTCACCCGATGGCTTGACATCACATCGGCTGTAACACGGCTAATTAAGAGTTGGTCTTGGTAGTTGAACACAAATTCTTCAGAATCCTGGTCAAACCCCAGGTGTAGCAGAAACGTTACTTTGTACATTTTGAACACACTGACTCCACTCTGAGACACGGTGGTGGCAGCATCATCCTGTGGGGATGCTTTTCTATCAGCGTGAACAGATATGCTTGTTAGAATTGATAAGAAGGTGGACAGAGCAAAAACACAAAGCAGTCAGTTTCTTTCTGTAAATAAATAACAATTAGAGGTTGAAGTAGAATATGAACATATAAACAGAAATAAATAAGTGGTGTGTGGAAAAAAAAATCGGGTTATTTTAATTCTCTAAAAATGTTCTGTTTCGAACCTAAATGTACCCATTTCCAGACCATTTTGTCAGAAATTGAGCTTTCACAAAAGATGAAATAAATGCTAAACATAAACTTTCAACTCAAGAAATACTAACATATTAACCTTTTATTATAAAAGCTACTGATTATCGTTCTGTAATCAGTTTGACCCGAGCCGAGTACCTTCATCTTCAATATCTCCTTGGGGCTGAAGAAGGTGATGTGTCCCTCCGTCCTCTCTACCACTAGAGCCAGCAGGCACACCAGCACCACGCAACCCGCCACCGCTCCACGCATGCTGATCCCCCTCTTGCCTGCACACATGTACACGCGCACACCTTTACGCTGCGCATCAATTCGCTCATTGGTGCACAGTGCATCGACAGGGACTGACAAAAGAGCCGGAGCCAGTGGCGGGTGGCCCTGGAGGGCCAGCCAGGCTGCAAGCAGAACTTGGTGAATGCTTGAGAGAATGATGCGACAGTGAAAGCAGGTCAACAATCGACAAGAGGTGAAAGGAAAACTAAAACTGATCAAAGCAGAGAGAAGGACGCAAGAGGATCCCCTGCTTATGTAAGGGAAACGTTGGCCGACAGATAAAGGAGATAAAAGGCAGGGAGAATGGACAGAGGTGAGAAGGCTTTCTGTGGGGGCAGAACAACAAATGGCTCAGCAGATAAGACGGACAAGGAGCTGAAGGGAGGAAGGGATATTTACAACAGCGACAGAGATATCTGCACTGAACATGAGCGGACGAGATGGGGCCAAAGAGCCAGGAGTCAGAAGAAAGGAGCGTGAGGGGAAGCCCTTAGAGAGAGAGGGAAGCGGAGGAAGCCATAAGTTACTCACGTGCTGTGTCAGCCTTGGTCAGTTGTTTGGGGCCGTGTTGGTTAAGATGAGCAGGGCTCCACCGGTCTGATCCTCAGCTTGTCCCGGTCAGCCTTTATATCGAGACTTCTCCAGATCCCAAAAGCTTTGTTGCTGTCCTCCCTCACATCCACTCCTCAACAAGCTCCTTCAAGGACTCTCCTCCTGGCTCCTGGAAACACAGACATTACTCGGGAATCTGGCCTTTTGTTTTATTAGGGTAATAACTTCACCGGGCTGTTTGGCAGAATGACAAATCAGGACACAGATATTGTCAGCAGGGGTTAAGATTAGTTTACATCCCTCTCCACTGTGCAATATTTCACTTAAAACACACAGACTAATTCAAGACGTCTCAAATGAATTTACTATTGCTTGTCCATTACATCGATGAACCAACTCAGAATGTGTCTTAAAGACACACTAATGTGTCTTACAGTTTCTTTTGGGTCAAATAGCTGAAAGAAATGGAAAGCCAGGGGACAATCTGTCCAAGGAGGTCAGTCATAAATTATCTTCTCCAAGTTATTATCAGACACAGAGCGGCATTTATAACCCGCCTGCAACGGGTGCTTGCGCACATACAGACCCCTGTATATCCGTTGCTGGGGAGTTTCAGGACTCTGAAGAGCTTTATTGATGTTTTCCGAAATATGACACTCGACTGTTTTCCTGCATGGTGGCAAAATGGTACTGAGGGTCTGCAGGAAGGAGGAACGTCCAGCTGAAAATAGTTTTGTTGTTGTATTTAGCGAGTCAAGTGTACAGCTTTATGCGTCTTCTTTTGTACTTTTTACGACAGTGACAACAGGACAGAGAAATCACTGTGACGTTCCTCCATCTCTCGGCATCAGAATCTTGCGTTATTTTGTGTGTTTATTTGTGTTTTCCTCTGCCCAGGGTGCAACGATTACGCAACAAACAATGTTAATGAGTTTAGAAAACAAGAACTGGGAGGGCAAGTTTGAATTCAGGGTGGTTTTTCTCTCTTCCACACAAGGCCGACCTTACACACAGATGCCTCAGTATTTAAATATTTGACTGAAAAAACCCAAACCACTTGATTTTAGTTTCGATCAACAAGCTTCTGATACAGTTCTGACTGTATATTTGACCAAATTCAGTCAGTGTTAGTAACGTTCATTTAAACTGTGCACTTTCCTGAGACTGGAAGCTGCTTAAAACACCACCTTCATTTTTCACATTGAATCAAGTTTCATCTACCAATGGACTGAGAGCAACAAGAGAGGAGTAATTATTGTAACGTTTATCAATATTGTGGTTGGAAATTCGAAAATTTTTTAGTCATGACAAGAAATTTGAGTTTTTGTGAAAATGCTAAATTCCCAATAATGTTTGAAAATCCCTTAAATTTACAGTATCATCTGAACTGACAGTATTTTTCAATTTTGAATTCATTGGTAGCTTCAGTAAATATTGATAAATTTGAAAATATTGTTAAATTCAGTTGCAATGAGCCGTTTAGCTCCTTATTTGTGTAACTGATGCTCTGAAGAATGGATATGTTTTTTTAAGAGGAGAATTTGTGTTTGCAGCAACAACCGCTATACAGCTGCCTAAAAAGGACTTTATATATACTTTTTTATTAACAGTATTATTGTTATCATAATAAATACCACTATATATGTTGTGATAAGATTTTAAGAACATATCATCCAGTACTTCTGCCAGCTGTAAAAAAGTTCCAGAAACTCAACAGAAATTAGCAGCTGGAGAAGCAGAAGAGTTTATTTTTTGACAGTCATCACTCTTTTAAACCCAAGAGCATTGTATCAATTATTTACACACAGTTTGATGTTTTCAAGCCTTTATTACTGTTAACTATGATTATTTTTCTTATCTAAATTTTTTAAAATTATATATAGAATATCACATCAGACCAAAAAAAACCCAACAAAAACATAATGGAGAAATGAGACCCCAAATTAGGTTCTGCCTTTATCCTCATATAGTACTGGACCAGGTCTGCCTCTAAGGCATAAAAAAAAACCATTAAAGTGAATTTAAGTTTATTCAAATTTATGAAACAATATTGGTTTCCCCCCAAAAAGAAAATATCCATGATTAGATAAAAGATATCCATTATAATTTTGTTATTATAGTACTATTACTGTTGAATCTTGGAGAAAATTTTGGAATCTCGCGGTGTTGCGCAGATCTCGCGGTGTTTCAAGCACGTTGCAACGTACTGAAACTTCTCCGCCGTCTCTTTCCTTAGAGGTGAGCAAGCAGAGCGGACACGCATTGCGTGGTTCTGCTAATACCGTGATAAAAATGGTAAGTTTAGGGTGATAAATCTGCTGGCAGTAAGGTAATAGATAAAGCTATCATGGCATATTTTCAATTATTTATGTTTCATGGGAATGTTTGATTATATTTGTGCGTTTATCGCAGCACAGTTGTAGGCCTTGTGTAGCGTTGAGGCGCTGTTAGCCACCTCTGCTTAATGTTAGCAACTAAACGTGTTTCCTTATTACCAAGACAGGTGTAAATCACTTGGGAGAAATATATGTGTAACTTTATTAGTAGCATCACTTCAGACAAAAGTATGTATGTGCTCTCGCTTAACATTTTGAGTTTTAGTTGGGCTGTTAGCAGAAGCTAGCGAGTAGCATCTTCTAGAGGGCCTAGACCAACACGTGGGTTCGTCATGAGGGCTATCCGGTTACATAGATCGATATGCTATTCAGTCTATTAGACATTTAAACTGTATATAAGTTAATCATTGTTCTATTAAAGGTATTCTTTAATAATTAAATTGAATATACCCAAACTACGTCTTTTTAATGTCAGATTGGTAACCACGTGTGGCCTTGTAAACACTTCTGTTCTGAAAGTTTCCCCAGTCTTGCTGTCAATGTTGAGTTTAGTCGGTCAGTCTCGTAAATCTCCGTTCTGCAGGTTTTGCTGCATGTGTTGTTCGAGCATGCGGCAGGCTACGCGCTGTTCGCTGTCAAAGAGGTGGAGGAGATCGGCATGCTGCTACCTCAGGTGAGTGTGTGTGTGTTTTTTCTGTGGCGTTGTGCTCCTTCTATATGAGCTGGACTCACTCAGTGTGTGCGTTTGACAGGTGGAGGAGAGCGTGTTGAGTCTCGGGAAGTTCAACAGCATGGTGAGCCTGGCCGCCTTCTTCCCCTTCAAGTCTGCTCAGGCTGCCCTGGAGAACATGAATGCCATCTCTGAAGGTTTGTGTGTTACAGCTGCTGCAGGAGAACGAAGGATATCCTCAGCAGAGCTGCACCAATTAGACCTGCTGAGGCAGTTTCCCCTTAAAAACTCACCCAGATCTGACCTTTTATTCTCTGATATTTTCCTGCGAGTTCCATAATAAACTGAATTCTTTAGAAATTAAGCGAGAAGCTTAATTATAAAATAGATTCCCTTTCATTTCTGAAATCTCAAACCTGCTAAAGTTGCAGTTTGATGTAAAATTAACTTTTTTTCTTAGCTTTATATCATGTTATGTTGTTCCCTCACAAAATAAAACATCTGGAATGTTACCTTGATTCTTTCTTGCGTTGTATGAGAAATCCTTTAATCTCCCTTGGCAATCATTCAGCTTGCAAGACGCTTGTTGGGCCTAATGCCGCCTTTGAGATGCAGCTCTTTAGAGTTGTGGTTTCCAAGCTTCTGCCTGACTAATCGTAAGCTCCTTCAGACTAGCCAGCAACAATCAGCAGATACCTGGTGGAACTTCGCATCTGCTGAGCTCTTATGAGCAACTACTCAGTGAAATGCTGGTTAAAAATGTTGTTAAAGGGTTAATAGAAGAGCCATGTTGTGGTGACTTTCTGAGGGTGGAGTTTCATAAAGAGCAGTAGTTTTTAAGAGACAGAGGCCCAATTTTAAGGTGTTCAATTACAAAGTAAAATTACTTATGTCACATTTGATATATGCAACATTTTTATAACAACTGAAGGCAACATAGTTACTTGATTATGGTATAAAATGGCAGCATGTGGCTGGAAAAAAACAATACTGCCCCTTTAAAAAAGCAGCAGGATGATCTGGACTGCTGGTGTAAAACTCTGCCAATAAACAGTCAGTGTCTTGGTTCATCTCTGCTCCTCAGCTGTAATGATGCACTTTAATCTGTCAATCCACTGAATTGTTGTGATGACAGCCTAATTTTAACACTGAACATCTGAGGAAAGCAACTTTAGTTTTATTTTTTTTGTTATGTGGTTTATGTTTGTCGGGATTCGATTGGCTCAAGAATCTGATGTTTTTGTTTGTGTGCAGGTGTGGTTCATGCAGACCTCAAGCTGTTCTTGGAGACAAACCTTCCTCTGTCTGGGAAGAAGAAGGCGGTTTTGGGGGTTTCCGATGCCAAAATTGGAGCTGCTCTTCAGGAGGAATTCAGTATTTCCATACAGACTGGAGGTGCAGTGGTTGAGATAACCAGAGGTGAGAACACAACCAAAAAATGGCAAGTTTGGAACAAAGGTGAAAGCAGATTCTAATTTTTGTGTGGCCTGTTGTGATGCATCCTTATCCTGAAACTCATGAAGGTTTATACTGAAAATCTGAACAGCCACAAGACGATTTCACTTTGTCTTACCTGCCGGTGAAACATCTCAACTCGTCCTTCATCCCGACAGGTGTGCGCCTGCACTTCCACTCCCTGGTGAAGGGTCTGACGGCGCTGGCCGCCTCCAAGGCCCAACTGGGTCTGGGTCACAGCTACTCCAGAGCCAAGGTCAAGTTTAACGTCAATCGGGCAGACAACATGATCATCCAGTCCATCGCTCTGCTGGATCAGCTCGACAAAGACATCAACACGTTCTCCATGCGAGTCCGGTGGGTTTATGGTGAAAACCCACCAATCGATTAATCATGATGAATCAGCTGTTGAAATAATTGTCAACTACTTTAGTAATTGATTGATCTTTAACTGGAGAGACTCAGAAAAGGTAATTTTATAAAAGATAAACACACACCAGTAATTAAGCCAAAACTGCACCAAAAAAATATACAATCAAGGTTTCCCCCAGAAACGTTCTAAGCCTGGTGGTTGGGCGCTAGCAGCCCGTCATGTTTTTGAGTTAAAAATGTTTTAAAGTTGACAGGAAATTTGAAAATATCACTTGATAATTATGTGTTATTGAAATATTCGGAGATTAATACCTGAACTCCAACTATAAAGTCTTTAAAAATGCAAACATTAGCCTGGTGGGGGCGCAAGGAAAGCCTGGTGGCCTGCCAGGCTTATAATACACTGGGGGAAAGCCTGTACATTCTTACATTTAAGATGGGGAAAAAAAATCTTTTTGTAAATATGTTCTACCCAGAACTCCTCCAGTTTCATAGTACAGTGATGGTGTTCTGCATTTTAGGAAATAAAAATGCAATAACACATTTATTTATTTTTTAAGTACATTTTCATATTTTAATGGAATTCTACTGTATAAAAAAGGCTTAAGTGGTTAAACAAAAACAAAAAAAACTACTGAATTTTCTATGGCATTAATCGTTAGAATAATTGATTTATTAAAATAAACGTTAGTTGCAGCCCTGGTTTTGATTAAGTTTGTGTTTCCTGAGCTTTTTACAGAAACACAAAACAGAAACAGAAAACCTTTTGTTTGATTCAATGATCAGTTTTCACACCTCCACATGCTTACCACAGACTGAGCATCAGAGTACTGTCTGTATAGAAGCTGGAGGTACATAAATCTCTTCCAACATTGGTGCAGTGCTGGCTAACGTCTGGTAAGGCAGCTTTGTTGGGTGAGACATCTTGCATGAAGGTGAAGCTGGTTAGTCATAGGTTTATTTATACTGAGGTGCTGGATGTTTTTTGTTTATATTTGTTTTGTTTGGGGTTTTTTTGCCAGTGAGTGGTATGGCTACCACTTCCCGGAGCTGATCAAAATCGTGACGGAGAACTCCATGTACTGCCGCCTGGCTCAGCTCATCGGCAACAGGAAGGAGCTGTCGGAGGAGAGCCTGGAGAGCCTGGAGGAAGTGGTGATGGACAGTGCTAAGGCTCAGGCCATCCTGGACGCGTCGCGTTCCTCAATGGGTGAGCGAACTGCCGCCTGAATCTGAGCGTGATCCACACCAGAGCGCTGGTCAAGGTTGGGCAGCTGCTGCGTCACACTGAAAGTACATAGCTGCAGCTAATAAGCAACTCCAGTCCCTGGAACTCCCATCCTTTGGAAGAGTTTTGTAGGGTTTTTATTTATATGGTTTTCTAATAATCGGTGCAGCCAGACTCGGTGTTACTCCACCTGAACCACCAATAAAACTCTGTGTTGTACATTGAAATTGCCTCAGGATTTGCAGGTCAGCCAAACTAAAGGCACATTTATTCTGCACAGAATGGAATAGAACGGTTCAGAAGCTCAGAAAACACCCAGCAGGCATCAATGGCAAATAAATAGCATTAAAAAAAAACTGCGGTGCCGAGCATGAAGAGCAGTCGACTTGTTCACAGATGTGCTGCAACAATACGACCTGATACTCAACAACGGTCCATTCTGCGCCTAACTATATACGAAAAATTAAACGTATCGCAAGCATCTTAGCTAAAAGATGGTGAAATATTTTGTCCTTTACAGGAACTTTTACATAATAAATCAACAGGAACTCGCCTTCCTCCATAACATCGAGGAACGGTCTGGGTCTGAGTAAATGTGCATGCCACACCTTTCAGTTTTTTATTTTTAGCATAGTATAGAGTATAGTGTGTAAGATACCAGTAGACGGAACAAAATGTGTTAAAGTTATCGAGCCCCTTTTTTGCCCACCTTGGACCCCCAGTCGTCCTTGGTGCCGAACACAGGGGGGCAGAGAGAGTCTCTCATAAACCTGTAGTGAAGGCGCCGATCCTCACTGCGGATCCTGTCGGGAGAAACAACCTCGATGTAAAGATGGTATTACTGCGGAAAACGTTGGGTTTCTCGTCTTAACGCCTCCTGACTGCCTTCCCTCATCCTCCTCAGGTATGGACATTTCACCCATCGACCTGATCAACATCGAGAGGTTCTCGAACCGCGTGGTGTCCCTGGCCGCCTACAGGCTGGAGCTGCAGGAGTACCTCCGCTCTAAAATGAGCCAGGTGGCGCCGAACCTGGCCGCCCTGATCGGAGAAGTGGTGAGCACGAGATGAAATCTGCGCCCAATGGCGCGTGGGACCGATGATGTTCTACCAAAATCTGTCAATCCCCTGAATCTGTGTGATGAGAAATAAATCTGGTGCTGATGGTCCTGAAAATATATGCGGAGCTTGACTTAACTCTCAAACGTTTAGCTTTTCAGCAAAGTCGAAATCTTCTTACCTTTCTGTTTTCTTTAGGTTGGAGCCCGACTGATCTCCCACGCCGGGAGTTTAACCAACCTGGCCAAGTACCCGGCCTCCACCGTTCAGATCCTGGGAGCGGAGAAAGCCCTGTTCAGGTACTGGGGCGCCCCCTCCCTGCTGGGGGAAGACGTGGCTGCAGTGATGGCAGGGTGGGGCCGGAGCAGAGCAGGGTGACCGGAGGAGCTCTTTCCCCCCCGGAGTGATCCCGCTCACTCTAATGCACCCCCACAGTCTGAGCAGCCACTGCAGCACCGAGGTAGAACACCGACGAGCTTTAAAGAAGATAGATGCTTCTGCTATAAAGAGGGTTATTAAAAACAGATGCTTACAGAAACACATGGTCATTGTTTAGCATCTAATCTTTAAATGCAGTTTAATTTGTTTTTTGTTAAGTAGTTTAAAGGTCTGATCTGGACAAAGCTAACTATTCAAAGATGAACATTTGGCTCTGTTCTTGGCTAAGTCAAAACATGTATGTTTTACTTTATCATAATTTTTAGACATTTAAAATATTAAAATCAAACCAACTAATATAAATTCATTGCACAAGAAGGGTTAGAAGTCTAATTTTACCTGAATTTTATGGCAGATTTGTCCAATTGTTGATTATTGATGAGGACTGGTTGATGCAATTTTTTGGGAACTGTTATTGAAACCTTTAAGAGGTTCTTATTTTATAATGTGTTGACTCTACAAGAGGGCTCAGCTGCTGAGAAGCTTTTGCATTTTAGCTCTAAAGTGCTCCCTGCTTGCATAGCTTTGAGTAGGCAGAACATTTAAAGGATGGAACTCCAGAGAGAGTTCCTAATAATACCGGAGTTTTTTTCTTTCTTTCTAATATTGGATATTTCCAGTAAGCAGCTCACATGGTTTCTGCCAGTCGTGTCAAAAAGCGCCTGCGTCTGCCCACAGAGCTCTGAAGACACGAGGCAACACGCCCAAATACGGCCTCATCTTCCACTCCACCTTCATCGGGCGCGCCGCTGCCAAGAACAAAGGCCGCATCTCCAGATACCTGGCCAACAAATGCACCATCGCTTCGCGCATCGACTGCTTCTCCGGTGAGCGACTGTGCAGCGCCGCTTTGTCGTAAACATAGCGGCGACCGCAATGATGCTTTCATTTTTCGTCAACAGCATTCATCCGTCAGGTTGATGTTGAGATGTGACTTTCTGAGCAGGGCTGCGTGCGCGCTGCAGAAAGTTAAACCTGCTTCAATCCCTGCATTGATTATTTCTTTTCTCTGCCTTCCAGATCTCCCAACCAGCGTGTTTGGAGACAAGCTGCGTGGACAGGTGGAGGAGCGTCTGTCCTTCTACGAGACCGGAGAGGTTCCACGGAAAAACATGGATGTCATGAAGGAGGCTGTGAAAGAGGTGAGTGTTCTAACTTCTCAATAAGTTTATAAATCCTTGGAGACTAGCATAGCTTTAATTTTAAAGTCACCTTCCTATCTAAACGATGCTGTAAAGGATGATAAATTATTCCCCTGACATCACGATGAGGGCAAAAACTGATTTAATGAGCCTGATGCAGCATTTCCAGTGCATTCGGAGACGATCCGATCCGATGCGGCATTTCTGATTTTAACAGTTTCTGTTCCTCAGGCGACCGACGTAGCAGCTGAAATCAAGCGGAAACTGGAGAAGAAGGAAAAGAAACGCAAGAAGCGTGAAAAGAAGCTGCAGGAACTCGCAGAAAATGGAGAAACGAACGGCGAAGCTGAGGTGAGCTATTTTTAGTTTTCTCTTGCCCTTGCTGCATGTTTCGATTTGAGACTCGACCCTCGTTTGTGGTCCTTTCTCAGTGTACGACATGCAACATCAACCTCTGACTCCGAACCATTGGCTGGTCCTTATTTAATGGGCTTGATCACTGAAGAGAGTCAAACAATTGCAATTAATCAGAACAGAAAATCTAGTAACCGTCAGAATTAAAAATACATTTTAACAATAATTAAACTTTACATTTTTTTTCTTTTTTAAGGAGGAGAATGGAGAAGTTGACACTCCTGTAGCGAAGAAGAAAAAGAAAAGACAAGTCGCAGAGGAGACAGAAGAGGCCGTGGCTGTGGAGACTCCAGTCAAGAAAAAGAAACGAAAGAGCGAAACATTGGCAGTGGAGGAAACTGAAGAACTTCCAGAACCAGTAATGTCCGAGAAAAAGAAGAAGAAGAAAAAGGAGGCGGATTAGTGACTTTCTATTTTTGTGTACAGTTTTATTTTGTACTTAACCGAGGTTAGTTTATGGAGGAGAATACATGCTTATGAATGTGTCATAATTCTGTGTAAATATATTTTGTATCAAAGTGAGGAAACATTTGGCGCCCCCAGCCTTAAGAACCAGATATCCCTGCTAATTTGTGAGGTTGCTACTCTTAGGATTTTGAACTTGAATTATGTGGAATATCCAGATGCCATGAAATTTAACAGCAGACTCATCCAAACATTTCCAGAAAAGCACATGCCTGAAACGTAAAGCTTTCACCGGTTTATTCTGTGCTACGTAACAGAATCAGTCCTGTGTTTTTGTAGTTTTGTTTCTAGAAAGGTGTCTGATTTCTGATTAATTGCCAGCAAACGAACTACCAGTGTTGCGTCCAGAAATTCCCTGGTCTCTGCTGTTGTGAGTAACTTTTCAGTGAATCTTGTTTGAAAATCCCTCCAAGTTGCGCTTTGTCAAGATGCCTTGAATTTTTGTGATATTTTTGTAATAAAATGTATGTCAAAGCCTGTGTGTTTTAAAGTGTCGCCGAGAAATATAAGCATCACTTCTACCCTGATGTTTACAAACCGAAAACTGCAGCAGGCTGTGTTGATGTTGCATATTATCATTGGATAACATTATTCGATTGACGAGGCTGAAGTGGAAGTTTAGGAGTTACGCTTAGCATTGCATAACAATTTATACATGCGACAAAAACACAAAACTAACACTTCATCAGAATATCCTGTTTAAAACGACAAGCTATCGTAGATGTCTGCACTAATCCTTTCATAAGAATATACTTTTAAAAAATATTTTAAATACAGAAGTATTTGTAAGAATGAAACGGTATCAAACAGGTTTTTATTGAAATTAAACACAAACATCTACAAATACAGATCAGATCACCGCAAACTCTTTTTTTTTTTTTTGCACATTAATACGTTAAACGGCAGTCTGTTACCAAATGCAGCGCAGCCACAATGTGTCTACTAGATGGTGCAGGTCACTAAATGATTGGATAGACTTAATATACACTATTACACCGCTATTACACAGCTTCAATATCTCGCATAATATCGCTACCAACATGCTCTATTTAGCACAAAAGTAATTAATGCGTTGTTTTACGGGTTTCTTTATTAAGGACGGCTGTTGACAGACAAGATATGAGAGCAACAATGAGCCTCCCTACTCTGAACTGAACTGATCTGGAGAGAGGCCAGAAGGTGGCGCTCAGGTGCTTCTAACAATGAGTTTAGTTAGAAACTAAGCTTTTTGTTTTCTCAGTTATTTTTCTCTCCACAGAAGCTACACCTGGTCTGGCGTTGATTAGTTGTGGCTGCTTTCTGGAAAAGGTCATCGGCTGACATGATGCTGCCATCACCAAGCCGTTCTCCCTCTCCTTTTCATTTCCACGAACATGGAAAGAGTTTTTTTTTTTTTGTTGTTATTGTTGCAAATTTAAGTCAACAGGTCTTAATTAAATGTTCTGCTTGGGTTTAATTTAAATGTAAATCACGAACTTCTTGTCGTTTTGATGTTTCTGAACTAAATAAACCTTATTTACTGGTGAGAATCCAGAGCTGTGCACATCCATTACCAACCTCAACTGTGATCTCTACAGACGCTCAGCCTTCAGCGAAACCACCGGTCAGATCCACTTTTCTATCGAAAAATCATCTAGTTCCAACCATATTTATTATCTTTAAAGTCCCTTACTTAATTATGAACCATTTACTTTAAAAAAAAAAAAAGTTGCACATTTACAAAATAAACAAAATTTTCCTCCACTTTTCAATTTTCTCCGTGTTTTCAAAAAAAATCTACTTAAAATAGCAGTAAAGCTGAACTGATAGCGTGCAGTGGTTGCTTAAAACAACATAGTGATCAAATGGTGTATTAACGTGTGGCTGCACCCACTAACAACTTTCTGCCTTCAGTGTAAGACAGTTCAGGACGCCCCCTAGTGGAGCTAAATAATCCCTTCACTCCTTTCAGAGTCTGAGATTTATTGCTGGTGTGTTTTTCAGAGAAGAAAACATTTAAACCCCATTACTTTAGAGCAGTAAACTGTCGTGTAACAGAAGCATGTTTTCTGATTGCTGGTTCAACACAAACACAAGTCTCAGACAAAATGGGAAGATTTCTGAATTAAAAGTTCCCGCCCCATCAGTTCTCCGCAGGTAAATCTGTAAATGTAACCATCAAAAGCCACGTAACAAACTCATTTTAAAACTCAAAATGCACATTTCACTTTACGCTGACCCAGAAGAAGAGCTGTTGAATATAGTCATTTCCGACTATGAGCTCTCATTCATTTTGGAAAATTTTTTTGTTGGATCATAAGTTAAGGAACAAATAAAAAATAATAATAATAAGAGTTGCTTTGCAGCCGAAAGATCCGACTCTTCTTAGTGATCCGAGCCAAAAGAGACGGTTTTCTAAAAAGAGCCAGAATTCCCACGCTACCGTGAACCCCTCCCACTTCCCCGAGCTCAGACAGTAACCTGATTCAGAAAACCTCACCTGCACACAGAGACCCCACCTTCAGGAATAAAAATGGAAACTGATCTTAAGAGTTTTCGATTCCCAGACGAAACATTGGCTAAAACTAAAACAAATACGTGAAGACTGATTTATACTGACCTACATTGTTACGGAGATAGCTTTCTCTGATATACATTTTTATGTTTTTCTTGTTTACAGTGCCAGAAATTCAAGGTTGGTGTCTGTGTACATGACAGCAATTATTAACTTTTGATATTACCGTCTTTAAATAAAGGTGAAACCAAGAAATTAAATTTGTGCATAGGTTAGAAGACGTTCGCACAAAACAATAGTTTCTCTGTTTTCCCACATGTAGTTTTGTTCAATGTGCTGTCCTTGATTAAATAAATTTGAATTGAACTGAACGGAAATGAATCACGCATGCGCAAAGCTGCTTCTCGTCAGCCGTTCCTACCGTAGCACGGATAGATACAGTAGCTATGTCTATCTATGCAGGTAGGATGCTTTGATAAGAAATCTGCTGAGTAAGTAGTATGTGACGTAGCATCGATGTGCGCATGCGCATTGCCACCAGGTAGGACGGATGAATAGGTAGCACAGATAGTTAGAACGCCGTACTTTAAACTGCGTACATCTATGTAATTATTTGACCTATTTTTTAAAAAATCTGTGTTGAAATCGCCTGCAATAAGTTGCACTTTAAATCTCACGAATATGACAAGGCAGATGAACGAGCCTTCCACCAGCACCTGAACACACCACAACAGCTGCGTTTGCAGTTTTTGAGGATTGGGGCGCATTGAGAAAGCCTCGGAAAAACCACAAATGGACACAAAATGTATCGTTGCATAATTTTACGCCGATTAAAATAAATGTTTCCATTCTCCCCTAATGCCATTTGAACCCTGAAACATAAGAGGCTGCATATGAATGAAGGTGGTGGGGGAATCGAGTTCAACGAAACTTGTAAATATTAATGCCAGATCACTAAGAACTGTTAATAACTTTTAATTTGGACAACAAGGATTAAAATGACATCAAACCCAAGGCTTGGCTGATCAAACCAGCCAACAAGTAAGAATTCAGGAATGAGAGACAAATGGAAAGAAACTGGGAGAAAGAAGAGAAGTCAGGCTATTAAAGTCACCCTCAGTATAAGGATTCACAGATGCGGGCGACCAAAGTTACAAAAACATAGTTCCCCCTGCCCCCAAAATAATAATAATAAAAAAGGCCTTTTGCTTCGAAAATGATGCGTATAATCTATGTACACCATTCTCAGCTTATGGTTGCAAACAAAGAAAAATCACATCACAAGATGCTTGTGTTCAAGTATATTCACCAACTTTATCTCCATGGTTTAGCATTCTCATCGTTCCACTTTCTTTCTTTTTCTTCTTTTTTTTTTTGGAAATAAAATGTCCTTCAAAATAAAAACAATGCAGAAAACCACATTTTATGTCCTACCAATACATATATACTGTATAAATACATAAATATATTTTACATACAACAGCCATAAATTTGAAAAGGGGGATATACAGAGCAAAGGGGGGGGGGGAGAGGATGGTAGTGTGTGTTTATTTTAGCTTGTGTTGTAAAAACGCTTCTGTCCCTCAACGATCGCGCGATATCGACCCGTGTGTGTGTGTGTGTGTATGTCTGCACACACACACACATTCTCTCTGCAGATGCAACCGTCTCAGTTGGCCCAGTAAGGGGAGCTGCCGTAGCTCGACTTGTTGACTTGGCTCTTCTGCTGCAGGCTGCTGGACTGACCACGCTGGCTCGGCCCGCCCTGAGGAACCAAACGTCTGACCGTTAACCAAAAACACAATAATCTAAAAGGACGTTCTTCTGTTTGTTCTGCTGGAATATCTAATAAAACAAATCTTCATATATCAACTTAACAGCAAAAATAATTAAAAAATAAATACTTTTAAGTGGTTTAAATGTATTTTAACACATTTTCTGATTCTACTTTGTGTGTGCTTGGCACAGCAGCCCAGAATACAGCCCGTCTTTTTCCAACAACCCAAGATTTATTTATTTTTTCCTCCCCACAAATTCCAATCCAGTTGAAACTTTACAGGCCAAGGAGCCATTTTTGTTTTAACTCCTGGTATTTTTCTTTTTTTTTTTATCCCCTCACAAATTATGACCTTTATATTTAACACCTGCCATGTAAAATTAGTTTTTTTTTATGTTCAAATTAAAGAAGCAACATTTTAATGATTATATTAAAACAAATGGCAGAAAATACAATAGAATGTTGAAAATTTGTGGAATATTTAAGGTGAAAAATAAAAAACAAACGTCATTGTTATTTCACTTATGAAAACGCATGATTAGCGTCATTTGGTTTTGAAGATTTATTTATTTTTTAATTTTTTTAAAAAAGCTCCAACCAACTTCTTACACTACTTGTAGTGTGATGTAATGTGTCAACATGAAGTTGTGCCATCTTGACTCCTGTATGAAAATTAATCAGTTTAATATTATTACTAATACTGCTACAACATTAGAGATTTGTATATTTTTCAACTTTTCTATCACTACTTTTGTAAGCAACACTTTAACTCTCTCCCCATCACACAGTGTAAAACATTATGTGGTCAATCTGAACTGTCGAAACACAAATAGTGCACTGGTGGAGAAAAAAAATCCACATTTTCCAAAAGTTACATCTACAAAACCTAATAATCCAGTTAATCTAAATCGATTTATCGGCAGACTCAACCCTGATTATTGCTTTGTGTGACATCACCAGAGGCATGTGGGGGTGAAAACTCACTGGGAGAACAGAATTCAACTTAATTAAATTATTATTTGCAACAAAATGACAAAGCAAATAGAAAAACAAGATCTATATTTTATCGGGAGTGAGGTTAGTCAATTTTACAGAAAGCTTGTAAAACCATAAGCGCCCATCAAAAGCTCACCTGTCCGTCCTGAGCGAGGTGGTGGTGCAGCAGTTGTGAGTGTGGTTGCTGGTGAGGCAGGATGTGGAGGAATGGGGCGGGTGCATAGCCTCCAGGAGCTGCTCCGGGGTTCAGCGGTCCGGGACCCCCTAGGGCCGACGGCAAGTTGAACGGAGGAGGGGTCCCTGCATGGAAAGCCTGCTTATCGAAAGACTGCGGGCAGATTAAAGGAAGGCGGTAGTTAATAAAAAAAAAAAAAAAACGGGGTGACGACAGAATGATGATGGGAAGCGGAGTTCAGGCGGCCTGACCTGGGTCTTATTGTAAACACTTCCACTGATGTCTGGCACGCCGGAGTTACTGGATGTCACTGAGACACCTGGAGTGAACACAGGAGAGGCGCTTGCATCTCAGGAACGATGTGATCGTTTTTCATTCCATCTTACCTTTTCCAGGCCCTGCAGCAGCAGATTTGGCTTGTGCCTGTGAAGAGGAGTTGTAACCTTTACTGTACTCTACTCCCGCTGGCCCTGCTGTCAGCTCCTCATAACCTGCAAGCAAAAATGTGCGTTGAAAATGACAAAAACGGCCCAGGAAGATTTGAAAGTCCTTCCTGTATGACGGGGGAACTCTGTGAAAGGCGGGACGAACCTGAGCTGAAGGCGTGCTGGCCGTAACCGCTGGGCTGCTGCTGCGCCTGCTGCTGGAAGGGGCTGGCCGAGGGGTTGCCCAGGCCCAGGCTCATGCTGTGCTGCTTCGCCGAGGCCGGCCCGGGGCCTCCGGGCGGGACGAACATGGTGGGGCCGTACTGGAAGGCGGCGGCGCTGGGCACGGCGCCGGGCACGCCGGGGTAGTACGGCAGGCCCGTGTAGCTGTAGCCCGGCGGCAGAAAGGCCTGCTGGCTGCTGTGGTGCTGTGGCTGGGCCGGGGGCTGCGCCTGGGGGGGCTGAGGCTGCGCCTGGCTCTGACCTTGGCTTTGGGCCTGGGGAGGCTGGGGGGCTGCCAGGCTGGTAGGGGGCGCTGGGGAGGTGGAGTCGTTCCGGGGAAACTTTGTGATGTCACCTGACCAAGGGGGGGATGGAGGAGAGATTTTATGTGAGCAGACGCCGGGTTATAGAAGAAATCAAACAAGAGAACCAGGAGGAGTTGAACCTGAATAAGGGTTGTTGGTTAGACTCCCGTCTCTGCCAGAGAGAGCTGCTGTTGGTCCAGGGAATGTGATTCCATAGTAATCCTGCAGAGAGGGCTAAAGGAGCAGGGGACACACACACAGTTGTGTAACTGTCAAAAAAACCACATAAGCAGGACTGAATTGATTAATCGACTATTGAAATAATTATCAACTAATATAGTAATCGATTAACTGTTAACTGGCTGGGGGTTTTTTTCCGAGTAGACATAAAAAAAGACTATTAGCCTAGAAGAACAACACACTCAGAGCAGTAATTAAGCCAAAACTGTGCAAAAGGTGTATATATATATATATATACTGTATATATAGACAGTATATTCTCATTTACATTCAAGATAAAATAAAAAAAAACCCGTGTCTATGAATATGTTCTACCCAGCACTGCAGTTTCACCTGGTTTAAATTGTATAAAAAAAAACTAAAGCTAAAAATATTCTATTAAGCACTAGTTGCCATACAATTGGTACTCCACTAATGCAAAAATAATTGAATCTCCTAATGATTGCGCATACACTTAAGGGATGCTGTTATTGCATGTTATGCAATAAAATGCTTTCTTATTTAGGAGAAGGAATTGTTTGCATGTATTGATGCATTTCTAATATTGCATAACAACAAGCTTTAGTGGGTAAATAAAAAAAATCTGAATACTGCAGTTTTTTAATCCGATTTATTGACTAATCATCTCAATAATTGATTGCTAAAATAGTTGATAGTTGCAGCACTACATGCACGGTTATCATTTGAAGGTTTTCTTTCTAAATAGGATTATAGAAAGCGCTTGTGAGTAATCAGTGTCTTATCTAGATAATCTCAAATTTTCAATACATGACAGAATCCTGACCACATGCTTCTTTAAAAGGCCAGCACTGGATTGTTTAATTAATGTTCGCTTAAATGGTTACAAGCAGTTATATCTTACAACTTGTGCTAAAGTCAAATGAGTTTCCATTCTGGAAAACACACAAAAATGGGAAGATGAAATGTGTTTCACCTGTTTGTATACACCGAGTACTTATAATAGTTAACACCATATATTCTGTCTCCAATCACAAGCTGTCCCTTTAACATGCGTGTCTTACCATTGGCAGTCTAGACTGGAGCATATGGAGGTCTTCATAGCCGTAGATCTGCTGTGAAAAGGGAAAAAAAAAAAAAACTGAGTTGCACAGTCTACAAAACGGATGACAAAAATTCTGAAAATTAAATTATTTCTATGAAAACACTATCAAACTCGAGACTGCAGCGTAAAATTTGATCGATGGTTTTAAATTGAGTGTTTGATAGTTTCTGAAATTATGCCATTCTTGTTGAAGCAATGTATTTATGCTTATGTGAAGATATTCAGTTGTACCTACATTACTGAACACCGACACCAACTTTGTTTTACCTGTATTATATAAAAACTAACAAATGTAAAAAAAACAACAACAAACAAACAAACAAAAAAACACCATTTAAGTGGCTCAACAGAACTAATAGGGTGTAGGGTGGCGTTTCCAAATTAAATACAAAATGCCACTTTCAGTGACTGCCAGTTTTTTTTCACAACAATCATCTTTAACACTAAGTGGAGGGCCTTTCTGCTTTTACAACCTGCTGAAAACATGCTTACCGCCCAGAGCCCAACTTCTGGCCACAGCCCTCCATTAATATCCTTAACAAGACTTCCTGCCTGTTGATTTAATCCATCGGCTTCAGGTTTCCAAAGCAAAGCTGATAGAGCGTCACCAAGCGAGCACCATGCTTCCCTACAGTTGTGGGGTTCTTTGTAGCGAATGTTTTATTCGTCCTAATCCACAGGCAAAGTTCCCCTTTTCTGATTGTTTCACAGAACAGAATTTCAAAGCTGCTTTGGCTTGTTTATTTAGTTGTGAACTAATTTTGCCTTTGGTTCAGAAGTTATGTACATCTTTCACTTCAAGCGTGGAGGAGCCCATCAGGGAAACTGAAACGTTTCCCACCAAGGCTTCCTGCAGGTGTTTTCCCTTCAGTCGCGAGTATCTGACCACCTGCCTCGGCAGGAAGCTGTTGGCAGTTGATGGCTTCCTGTTTTTGCCGCCAGGTGAGGAACGCACTCTTCATTTAACTTTAAACTTTAGAAGCACACTTCCAAATGCAGGGCTTCTCTTATTGTTTATGATCCTCCTCTTTTCTACAAGGCAGTGATCTCTTCTGTGAAATTTTAAGGCCATCTTGACTTAGTCATATTTTACAACCATCAACATTCCAGGTATTTGAAGTGATCTATTTTTACACAACTCAAATAAAAGAAGACCTTCATTGGTTCCATCGAATGTACCCGATCTGATCTGATTTGCAAATGTGTGGTCTTATGATAAATCTTATTAATGGGGTTGAATAATTTTGAGACTCCAGTAGTCATTGAATGCATGATTTATTGTCAAATAATAAAAAAAAACCCTCTCATGATAGTTTTATGTAATTATTAGCACTGATTCAGAGTGAAATATTTGTTGCAAACAGATTTGAAAAGTTGCCAATGAACTTAATTTGCATTGGGAGCTGGATACTTTAAGGTGCGTTAATCTAGTGACCTTCACTCACTCCTTGTGATTAGGGCCACAACTTACCACTATTTTAGTTATCGATTCATCTATTGGTTATTATAATTAACACATGTATGTCTGATTGTTTGTAGCAATGGATGTATCTACAGCTAAAAAATACTTCTAACATCAACATGTGAAACACTCAGTCCTTTCCGGGTGACTTAGCATCAGTCCAGTTAGGGGTAATGTGTCGATTATTTTTTGGGTTAACCAATTCATTTTTGGATAGCAAGAGGTGTTTAACATGAGATTTTTATACAGTACATGAACTAAAGCTAAAACTATGCCTCTTGTGGCGTTTTGGGTTGGACATATTTACAGATAAAGGCTTTATTCTTCGCTGCAAAATGTTATATTTTGGACAGTGGTGACTTAATTACTTCTCTGAATATGTTCTTCTCGAGGCAATTGGCCTGTTTTGGATCTGCATGCTCCAGTTAACGATTAATCAACGATTAACCTACTGGCCGTTCATTTCAGCCCGACTTCTGATGATCCACTTACCGGGTAAGCGGGCAGCAGGCCCCCTGGTCCCATTATATACTGGTTTGGTAGTAGAGGAGGCACTCCCTGGGAAAGGTTGGGAGGAGTTTTGCCTATCAACACACAGACACAGAAATGATGCAACCAACTGGAAAGTGATTCAAAATTCCCCGCTGTTTCAGTGGCGTCCGTCTACCAGTGGAGGAGAGCAGCGCCGTGGTCCTCGGTACGGAGAGGTTGGACGCGGCGGTGGCTCCATTGGAGCCGAGTCCCAGCGCCGTGCTGGTGGCGATGGCGGCGGCCGAGTGGAATCCACTGGTGCCGGTGATGCCTCCGACCGTGCTGCTCATGTTGCTGCCCATGCTGGGCATGTTTGCCAGGTGGCTGATGCTGCTACTATTGCTGCTGTTGTGGGCTGAGTGGAGCGATGAGTTTGTGGGCTGTGAAGGTGTGTAAGAGCTGGACGAGGGAGTGAGGGAGCTTACGTTGCTGCTGTCCACACTCGTATACTGTCCAACATTTAAAAAAAACAACAACAAAGCACAGGGAACATTCAAAGTGAGGCAAGTAATCCATCCTGTGTGTGAACATTATCCATGCTGTGTTTCGAGGCTTTCCGAGATTTAAAATGTAAATTTCTTGATTCAGTTTGGCTTGTTTTTAAAGTATAAATTAAAAAGTTCCCAATAACTTTAGAGGAGTGGTCTGGCTTGAAATGTGGAATTGCTAAGAAGAGATTGACGGAATAAAGAATAGATGGAGGAAAGCTGGAAAAATAGACATTAGGAACGAATAGATTAATGGATAAATAGACAGATAGATGGATGTCAAGACAGAAAAGTGGAGGGTAGGCCTATCACAATAATTTGTCATCTCAAGGATCAATAAAATTTTATTTTGTACAGAACACTTAACTCTGGAACTGGAATGAAACAGAAATACAGACAGCGGAATGGAGCAATAATTGAATGGTTGGATGAATGGACACGATCTTCAGACTATGAAACAGATAAAGTAGTTCAGAGAAAGAGACTTTTTTTTTCCCCCTTTTCTCCTTCCACAGTGATCCAGATCTGGAAAATATCTAAATCTAATCCCTGTCAGGGCAGGAACCCAGATCATTTTGCACTGATATTAGTTTCGATGCAGCCCCAGCCCCAGGTACTCACAGTGAGAGAACTTGATCCCAGAGCTGAAACCGAGGAATGGCTGCTGACATGGCTGTTAGGGGTCGGGGGAGGAGAAAAAAAAAAAGGATAGTTGAACTCAGGATTCGATTATGCGACTTCTATAAGTCTATAACAAAAAACACAAAGTTGGCGGAGCTCTTCTAAAGTTACGACACTTAAGGCGAGACTTGATCAACCTGTTGAGCGAGTTCAGCTGGTTAGCTGACGGCAGGTCTTGTGTTAGGCTGGAGAGCGTGGTGGAGCTGTGTGGGGACAGGGTGGGGGTTAAGTGGGAGGACGCTGAGGGACCGTTGGTGTTGATGTTCACAGACGGCGATTCTGGCTTTGGTGTAGAAGAAGCCGATGACGCTGAGAAACACAGAAATAACTTGTGTGCAGCTAACTGATAACGTAAATGCACCTCTTCTATCCAAACAGCTAAAAATAAAGCAGTGGTGGGTAACTCACTGTCTAGAGCAGCTGAAGTTCTCACACCATTCAGACCATTCTGACAAAAAATTGCAGTTTTAGGTTAGTTGATTGCCAATTGGTAAGAACCATGACAGCATCCTTTAAAAAGGGAAGATAAGCTGGCTTGCTTACCATCACCGGTCCCGTTGGGTCCTTGCTCTGGGAAAAAGCAAGCCGATTGTGAGGGGGCATTGTACCTTCGTAACTCCCCCCTACTGAGGAGAAGTGGGAGGAGGTAGAAGGTGCAGAAGATGAGGTGGTTGAGGTCGCTGAGGTGGACGACGGAGGGTTAGCGGGGCAGTTTGCCCCCAACGATGGCGTGAGGCTGGGCATGGCCGCGCTGGAGGAGTGATACACCGGTTCAGACGACAAGAGGGGCGAAGGGAGGGCGACTGAGAGAGAGCTGCCCAGCGACTCACTGAAAAACACACACATAGTAAGAAGTGTTGCACCGTTTGCAGTTCAGAAACGGGGGGGAGGGGGGGGGGGGGGGTTAGGATAAAACAGTAAACGCCTCTCTGGCGGGTTTTTGTACACTTTGACATCTTTGTCGCATTGCAATCAACAAATTGGATGTAACTTAGAGAAAATACACTGAAATACAACCTGACAACATTTAAAGTTTTTAACTAACTCTTATGATTGTGGCTTAATGCTTGTAGAAAAGTGTTATTGCATTTTCAGTTAAGTAGTAAATTATTAACAGCAAACATTCCTTTAACATATCCAAAGAAAATAAGACAATCCAGTGGAACATCACTGGGGCAGAAACTATTAATCAGGTTCCTAGTGATGAATCGATTGTTGAGATCATCATTAATTTATTAGTCAATCAATTGTTAACTGGAGTGTATACACACTCAAAAAATGACATTTTGGAGTAATTGAGGCAAAACTGTAGAAAAAATATAAATATTTTACATTTAAGATAAAAAAAAAACCCTTTATAATTATTACATTAAGGACCTTTTGTTATCCAGGTATAAATTGGTTAATATAAAACAGTCAACAGATTAGCCCTACACTGTACTGATGCAAAGTCAAGCAGAATGGACTGAACTTTTCACATGCTGATGTTGCAAGTATTTGATCAAGCATGCACTTGTTGCATTTTAAGCAAAAATGTTTTGTTTTGTTTTTTTAAAAAAAGGAACTGTGCATAGTTTGTATATTTGCATCTAATACTTCTGATATTGTATTGAAGGCTTTCGTGGCTAAATAAAAAACTTGCAGAATGTGCCAATTTTTTCTTTACTAGTCAGAATTATCAGTTGTTAAAATGATCATAACCATCATAACTCTTCAACTTCCCAATCTCAGCAGTAATACACCTAATCAACATCAAGAAGTAAGATCACCTCTTGTACAAAATGTGAACTATTTTTAGAAATTATATTAATCAGATGCATTTAGTCAGAAGGCAGCAGTACCTGAGAGGTTTTGAATACAGACTTGTGTGGCTTTGGGTCCCTGGTCCTGATGCAGGTGGTGCTGGGGCGGGCGCCGGCGTGGACTCCCGAGACACTGCGCTCACACAGTTGTCCACGACCCCAAACTCTGGCAGTGCTGACTCTGAACCAAAGTCCAGAGCTCCAAACTGGAGGTTTAGCCCTGGAACATCAGCTGAGCCTGGCATTTCTACTGCTGTGGATGGGATCTGCCAGAGAGGAGGCAACACATTTATACATGTCACCGCCTCCTTCAAGCTTTAACAGCAGGCCCTTTTTCTCCCGGTGCATCACCGTCACTCCTACCTTCGATGTAGGAGGTATCCTTCGTTTCGGGCCTTTGAGCTGCCCCCGCTGTTGCTGCGGCGTGCTGCTCCCGTGGGAGTCCAGCCCCGGACTGGGAGCCCCAGGCTTAGCACCAGCAGCAGCCGTCACCGGGCCGGCCTGTGCTGGCGTGCTGATGTGTTGGGGAGCAGGCGAGGCTGAAGCAGGGGCTGCTTGCTGCTGCATCGGTGGACTGGGCTGGCGTGCCAGAGGCAAGGAGGGGCCGCTGTGCCTCTGAACCAGCTGGCTCAGTACCAGAGAAGGCTCCGGCTGCAGCCCAAATTCACCTGCAAACAAAAGCAAGGAAGAAGGAATAACAAAATACATATTTACTTTAGGCTGAAACGATTAATCGTGATTAATCAATTATTGAATTAATCGTCAACAACTTTGGCGCTCGATTAGTTGTTAACTGGAGTATACAGATTCAAAAAAAGGCCAGTAGCTGGAAGAACAACACATTCAGGACAGTTAAGACAAACCTGCACAATAAATATATGCACTTTGCATTTAAGATAAAAAATAAAGAAATAAAATTGTCAGTAAATATGTTCTATCCAGAACTACTCAAGTAGCACTGTTAAAGCTTCACCTTTTTTGTACATAAAGAAAAAAATAGCTCCTGTAAAGCAACTTTTGCTATTATCATTTGGTTAGTACAGAAAATAGTCAACATTAGTCCTACTCTGTACTGAAGTTGAGTAAAGCAGAAAACGCTGAGCTTTTCACACATTGATGTTTGAGGTTGTTTTATTTTCACTGCAAATGCATCTTTTGCTACAAGTGATGATGCATACAATGCTGTTACTGTATTTTAGGCAATAAAATCTTCATGCTCTTATTTAAAAAATGACTTAAAAGTATTAGATGCATCTCTAAATATATTTCTAATATTGTATATCAGAGGCTTAAATGGAAAATCTGCAGAATGTGGCAACAATTTCATCAGCTTAATCGATTAATCATCAGAATGATTGTCCGAATAATCGGTAACTAAAATAATGGCTATCCGATTAATCGATTAGTTGTCAGAATAAGCAATAACCAACATAATCATTTTCAGATGAACTGATTAATCGACAAACAATCATTAGTTGCAGCCATAGTTTACACACAGACTGCCAAACTGTCCAGGGTGTACGCTGCCTCTCGCGCAGCATCGATAGATGTACTCGCCACGAAAACATCGAGACCACTTACGACTGAACTGCGAGGACAAGGATGCGCTGTTGGACTCTGAAGCTTTCATGTCCCAGCTTGAGGATGATGGCGGCGGTACCGGCGCTCCCAGGCCCGGCAGCCGACCCGTGGAGGTGTTGCTTCCTGGGGTGCTTACAGGGGGGGCAGCCTGGGATGAGGGCAGCTGGCCCAAACCGGGACCCTTGAGCTGTTCCAGGATCTGAGCACCAGCACTAGGCTGAGGCCTCTTGGCTTGGCCCAAGTCCCCAAAACCAGCCCCCAGAACCGAAGACTGGTGAAATAAAACAAAAAAAAAACCCCAACAACAACAGTGAAGTTCTGAATGATTATTTTTGGTGGCATAATGATTGTGAACAACAAACAAAGGAAAACACGAACAAGAACGCAGCGTTCTTTTTTATTTTTACCAGAGCAGCGTGGGCGTAGCTCGTGCTGCTGGTCGTGCTGCGGCTGGGTGGCGGTTGCTGATGGTGGTGGGAGTTGGTGAAGACCAGACTCGGTGTGGAAGAAGAGGAAGGTGGCTCTCTTCCTCCTACTCCAGGCTTTTGCAGCAGAGAAGCCAGGTCCAGACTAACACACACACGAGCTTTTGTAAATACATAAATTTTTCCAGTACATAAACCCAATCTCTAAGAGGTATTAGGACTGCACAAGAAAGAACAACATTTTTCAAATATGTTACATTATAGCTCTTGCTACGTGTCTGGGTTTGTTTCCCTGCTAGAAGCTGAACCTCCACCTCAGTCCAATAATTTCCACTTGATTGTTTTTGGTGGAATATTAGAGTGAAGGGAACTGAATTGAAATGTGCAACATTTTTCAGATTTTTATGTGTCAAAAAAGGTTTTAATTTGAAATCGTGGCATCGCATACGTTCAAAGAGGTGTGATTATTTTTGCAAGACTAACCTTTGCCCAGGGGTGATATGGTTCTCAACAGCAGGTGCACTTGAGGAGGTGAAAACCTTGGTCTCTGAAAGCTGTATGGATAAAGAAACACACAGTGTGTATTATATATATATATATGTATATATAAAAACTAGGGCAGTGTAAATTTATTGATTCTATGATATTTATGGATTTTTTTTTCTCAGAAAGTACTGATTTTTTCCTGAAAGTATCGATATATTAAATCCTACTTTGAATATTATGTCAAATCAACATGAATTAAAATCACAGCTATCACACATGACAGTTTTACCCAGTTGCACATGTACATTTAAAATGACATGCAATGAAACAACCAGATAGAATAAATTAAATAATGAAATAGATAAATTACATTATGTAATATAAATGAATAAGACAAAAAGGTTCCTTTTCTGCATAACAAAATATACAAAGCCACACAATTAACATTTAAACAAAGCAGATGTATAACAAAAACAACATTTATTACACCAGTATTACACCATCAGTTCAACTAATTCAAGTCAAGTCTATGGGACAGTCACAAAATGTCACCAAAAGCACTCTGTCCCTCTAAAATCTTTCAGAAAATCTTAAAAATGTATTGTATTGAATCGTAGCGAGGAGTATCGTTGGCTAAATATCGTGATATATATTGTATTGTGAGCAGAATATCGTGTATCGTGAGATTAGTGTACGCTGCAGCCCAAATAGATACACAGACACAGACAGAGACAATCAGACTTTTTACTCACACTGACATCTTCATTCCACTCCTCAGCTGTCCAGTCTTCCATGGTATTTCTCCAGGCAACTGGAAGAACACACACACACATATAATGCTTTCCCACACTGACAGATCACAGTGATATGTGCAGCACACTCTCTCCAGGACTCACCTGTCCCATCTGTGCTGCTGCTGTTGTTGTTGCTGTTGGCTGTGTCCCAACCCTCAGTCTGTGTGGTCCCAGTCCCAGCCTCTGAGGTGTAGTCTGCTGGGTTGAAAGTCCTGATCAAAAAGACAAACAAAGTCCGGCAAAGGTTAAAACTCACCTTGGTTTGCTCTTTCTCAAATCTCGCAGGTTAACTTCACATGTTAAAAACAGAACAGTAGGCAATGGTCTGAAGCAATAAACGTAGTTGTGTGTTGCCGCCATACCCCATGCCCTGTGCTGAGAACCTGCTTCCGGGTGGCGCTCTGCCTCGACCCCGACCTCCTGACCCTGCAGAATATCCAAACAAAAGTCAGACCCATTCACTTATTACTCATCATTCTTCCAGTGCTACATTTTCATGCTCCTACCTCTGCTTCCCCTGGCTCTTCGCCCTCGATCCGAACCTTTGTCCAGTGGAGTCGCCTCCACACCGTTCTCCTCTGGACGTGCTGTTAATAAAATAAACAAAAATTCATCAACAACAACTACAGAACTCAACAGGAAGACATTTTGCCTGTTCTGAACTAAATTTAACTTCATTGTTAAGCCCTGGGTCCTGACCCTGCCGGTTCCGACTGGCCCCCTTTCCTTTGCGGTTGGCCGAGGCGCGGCCCTTGCTTGCCTCCCGCTCCCCTTTCTTCTCCCGGTTCTCCTTGTTCTCTTTGCTCTCTGATGGGCTCTCCTTCACCAGAGGCTTCTTCTTCCCCACTGTCTCCCATGAGGTCTGAATGCAAAAGAGGAGAGGACACAAAAAATAAATAAAAACATGATCAGTGTTCATTAGAATTTACTGATTATGGGTAGAACAGTTTATCACCCAAGAATAAATATATCAATCTTTTGCTGCAGAAATTTTTAAATTTTTTTAGATCTAATTATAAAAACAAGTTACCTGTTTTATTCCGACTGTCAACATAAAAATTATTGTCATAAATACTGTGGCTGTGCAGTATATCAAATTACATTTTCAAATGTCAATATGCATCACTATTTACACCCATCGCGGACCGCTTGGAAAACTGCAGTATTTAGTAGGTGAATGTGTTTCAAGTGACATAAATGAATGGTCTGTATCAGGGGTGTGCAAACTCTGTCACGTGGGCCAAAAGGTTCAGCTCAAAAGGATTCACAGGACAAAAGTGAATCATTGTTAAAAACTAAAATCACCAAAAATAATATATTTGTACCTACTCAATGACAAACTAAGCATGAACTATTTTGATGAAAAAAAGTAAATCTGATTTATCTTTTTTATAGGAACAAAATCGTAGATCCAAAACCTCAAATGTTTTTTTGCACGTTTTTCTTGTTAAGTAAAAGGCAACCAGTTTGCTTATTAGTAATTTGGGCCTGATTGAGGAAAGAAAAAAATAATTCATTTGTTTAAAATTTTTTCTACAGCAATCAAAAGTAAATTTAGGTGCACAAATGTGTCCTATATAGTAGAAGTCAATGAGTAGATGTGGCCCGAGTTACCATGACAGTAGAATGAAACCAGAAAGCTTGACACTCCACATTTGTTTAGTAAATTTTAACTTAAAAGTCGTAATTTTGTCCTAATTTATTTAATTTATTCTTGATTTGTGGTCTGAGGGCCGCACAAAAATAGTCTGGGGACCGCACTTGGCCCCCGAATCCTGCTTTAAACACCCTTGATCTCTATACAAACACTACGTTTGGCCTGTTGAATAGTCTCCAACTAGCGTTAATGCCCAAACCTGACACAGATTTCATCTGATGAAATGCTAAAGCTCACAGTAACATCTTGTGTGTAAATGAATAACAGCACAAGTTTAAAGATACAGTACTTATCCAGAAACTGGTGTTAGTTGTCAAAGATTTAACATGTTTTTCTACAACTAGCCACTCGCTTCCCAGTTATTCTGAGCATTTATTGAATTAAAACGAAACCCTTGAATGAACAAATCCCCATTACCAGATGAAAGGAGCTTCCACTTACCATGTCCGAAGTGCTCTCCAGGAGGAAATTGATGGCTCTGCTAACATCCTCATTGCAGTCATGAAGCGCTACCATGCACTCATCTTGATTCTTCCCAGTCACCTCCATCAGCTGGAAAAGGAACAACACACACTTTACACGCGTCTGCTTGTGTCAGAGATGAAAAAACACAGCATTCCCACTGGAACCTCACAAGAGCATCAAAGATGTTGACAGAGTTTCAGCACCTTCCACACCAATTGGTACCCCAAATAAAGATATGTAGAAGAAAATTCAACTGTTGATTACGACGCATTTATTGTACTGATGGGAGAAAATATACTATTAGATGCTACCTACACACTAAGTGGTTGTTTAGAAAAGCCTTTTTTGCTGTACCATCACAAACAAATATCTAGAACGTGCTAAACTCTACTGGAACTGTGTCCCACTTTTATGTTTGGTGGTCAATCTTTGATTACGAGAGCCTGCTTCTCTTCGAAAGACTCCTGGAATCTCGCTGAATGCATGTAATATAAACTCTTTGAAATACCAGGCAATGGACGTGCCGCGGTGGCGTAGGGGATAGCGCGAACCATATTTGGAGGCATTGAGTCCTCGACGTGGACATTGCGGGTTCGACTCCCGGACCAGGCGATCTTTGCTGCATGTCTTCCCCCCTTTTTTCTTCCCCCTTTCCTGTCAGCCTACTGTCATATAAGGGACACTAGAGCCCACAAAAAAAACCCTGGAGGGGTATAAAAAAGATATATATATATATATATATATAAAAAAGAAATACAAGGCAATTTTTACAACAAACCTGTTGGAATCTTCCAGTAAAACTAAAAATTATTCATTATTCCTGGGTACTCCAATAGAAAAATGATCACAATATGTGGTCCAGTTGGAAATAAATGGCTCACCTACACAGAAAATTCGTATTTATTATTGGTGATCTCCTATATACACAAAAATCTGTTTAATATCTATGTGGTGAGTTAAAACGAGTTTCCCCAACAGAAAATTTGCACGTGTATGGATTTTTTTTCCCCTTAAACGTTTAGTGAGCATATGATGCTAACATTCAAGAAATGTTTGCTCTTTTCTGGCACTTCCTACACATCTTTACCAAGGGTGCCAATAAGTGTGGAGGGCAACTTAAACCACCAAAATGTCCAAGTGTTTCACACCTGGTTAACTTTGTCCTCAAAGTCAGCATCATTCTTGTCGTAGATCATCTGAGCAAGCCGGATCTGCTCAGCAGTAGCCTGTATCGCAGACACATTAGACATTGAAAAGGGATGCAGTACTTTTGTGGTAGCTGTTAAATTGGTTGTTTTTCAAAATCAATGGCGAAGAAATAAATGGGGAATAACCACTTCCTATTGTCCCATTAGGATAATGTCTACTTTGCAGATGCAATCAAACCAAATTAAAACTTTAGCGCATCTTATCTAGTGCTTAGAGGAGAGCGCTTCCACACTTTGGCGTTCGGGGACGCTCACCTGTATTTGCTTCTGTGGCTGTGGTGTGTGAGGGGCTGCTGGCAGCGCTTTTTCCCGAGGACCCCGGGCCTTGTCGCCGCCCAGCAAGCTCATCATATACAGTATATACAAAACTCTGTATGTACAAAATAGAAAAACCTGCAGAAATCAAAAAGTAAAACCCACATAAGAGAATGAGCAAAAGCTACCAGCAGTAATGCTAATTAATAACTCCCACAAGGCTGTTTACGACCCAGCTGCAGCTTTCCCCTCGTTTGATGCCACAGAACTTCCTGAGCATCCAACGCCAGAAGATGCTTTGAGCACAGTAAAGCCTCACTCTCGAGTAATGAATAGTGGCCTTGTGGAGGCTGTAAGACGCACAGTTGGCCTGGTGACGCAACAGCTTTGCTGAAAATCTGGGTCAAGGAGGAAGAGCGACCCAGTGTCCTTTCACAAACACCACAGTCTACACAACGTGGACAAACAACACACCCCAGACCTCATATCCTGTCTCATGTGGGACATGAGCTTCTATTTAGACCCTAAACACAAAACTGATGCATTGAAATGATCTAATCGACACGAGGATCCTAATCAGAGTCTTGCTACGCGACTGCAAATTCAGTGTGATGTTTTATTACACCGCTGCTATTAGTTTCATAATAGTCTCGATATGCACTCGCAATTGGCAGACTTTATGATTCATTTCTGCTCCGACTGTTGACTGACTGATCAATAACTAAAAATATGACTTGTTTTCTGATCAGTAAGGATGCAGGTTGCATTGACAACACTCTTCTGCGTAGAAGTCGTCACTGAGAAAAGACAAAGGCTTTCACACAGGGGGAAAAAACAAAAAAAAACAAGTGGAACATATGACTCTAAAGTTACTTTGTTTTAGCTTTTTGAAGAGCTAAACTATATCTTTCATTTCACATGTTGATTACAAAATCTTGGCAGACTAGGGAATCCCACGGTAAAGGTAAGATTCTACTTCTCGATGGAGAATACAGTCAGATTGTTGTTGGGCAACTCTAAGAACAGAATAGGCTGCTATGTCAAATCGTATGATGTTTTGTTTTAAAATGACACTGAGATTCTGTTTCAAGTGCTGAGCAGTACTTCCTCTGGTTCTAAAACAATAAATTAATTATTACTCTGGACAGAGAGGCCTTTTAAAGCTCTTTTACACCTGCAATAAATTAATGAATCACTAAATCTAACAGCAGCACATCTGTTTCTTTCCTCTTCAGATCTTAAATTGAACGCAGCTGGTTATTCTGAGTAGATCTTATGGAAAATAAATCATGTAAAAAAGTAAAAAAATATATATATATAAGCTGTCATTTTTTCCCCCTGGTTTTATTTATGCAGATACCCCTATACAAGAACCTGGGAGAATTTACTATGCATATACATGAGGCTGTAACTTTGGAACGTGTTAAGAAAATAATGTTTTGCAACAAACATTTTTAAAACTACATATGCAAAAAGCAGAAAAATAACATTGGTACTCTACAAGCCCTACAAAATCTGTGAATTAGAATTCAGCCACAAGATCTCAGATCTGTGCACCTTTAAAACACGCAACTACATGTGCAAACTGAAAACATAACATAGTGCACAAGTTTAGATTTCCCGACTGACCCATTTGTTTTGTGTCAGAGAACAATGGCAGTCCAGCTATACGTGCTCTGCGTGACGCTGGCAAACACAAAGCTTCTCATTGGCCGCACCATTGAACAAAGCTGAAACAAGAGCAGGCGTTTTATACAATTTCAGCAGATTTGAGTTTCTTAGAATAATTCCAATTTCTGTCATGGACAATCTAGTTTGCAATAGCAACGATACTGTAATAAGCGTATGTGATAAATTACTTGATGCCTTTTTAAAGCAGAGTTTAAATATTCATTTGGGTATACAAAAGAGAAAAAAAAACAAAAAAACAATGACAAATGTCTAAAATTACACAACAATGTTTACTATTTTTTGTGGCATTTGGAGGCTTTTTTTCAGCTAAAAGACAATTAACTCTGTAGTATTGTGTTGTTTTGAGTCAACGCTGCATTTTAGCTGGTTGCTGCCGTGTTAGTCGTTTCTAACGTCCAAAATGTGGATACATTACGCGTACCCTACAAACACAAAAGATTTGAAGACATAACCATCGGCTCGACACTGACAGACTCTTGTGTTGTTGACACTGCCGTCCCCTTTGTCCTCGCTAGCTCGCTGCTAGCCGCTTCGTGCTACCGTTGACACTAGCTAGCGTCGAACAAACGCTGCGGCTAACGATGCTACCCAAAATCTCGTCCAAGTTGATCCATCAAACTTGTCGTGGAAGTGCTGTGCGTGTTTCTGGGGGCCGCTGCTATACAACAACGAAACGCGCGGATACAGTTAAAATGCTCACATTACCCAACCGAGCCGGAGCCTGGCAGCGACAAAGGTGTATCAAATCTACAGGAGGAAGGAGGGGGGGGGAGAAAAAAAAAGGCCTCACAGAGCACAATCCCATCCCGACATTGCTCGCCGGGATTCAAGACAACAGAAAAATTGCAAAGAGGCATCCTTTAAAAGCCCGGCTACGGCGACAAAGGAAGCCAGCTACTCGCCGGTCCAACGAACGACCGATTAAGTTTGACGCACACCGAGTGCGAAACGTTAACAGTAAGGTGAACAGGATGAGGAAAATGTGTGTTTTTATTACCTGCTAACACGCTTCACTCGGCCAGCAGTAGACAAGGTGGTCACGTGACGTGCGCTGCCGCGGTGGATGCTCCCCTCTGATCCCACTCTCTCCCCACGGCACTTACTGCTCCTTACCGCCAACCAGCATTGAGAGATTAAAGACGTTTATGCACTTGCACAGATTTATTTAGCGGATTTTGTTCACTTCCGATTCACATATTTGTTACAGTGCTGCGCTGAATGACCAGAGGCTTGTTCGTGTTAACTAAGTTCAAAGGAACGAAAGTTTACTTTATAATAAGCCCTTCTGTTGTAAAAAAAAAAAAAAAAAAAAGAAAACTATTACCATATAGTCAAAGATTAAACACTGCTTATGATTACTATGAAATATCAGTCTTTTTTTTTTTTAAATAAATGTTTGCTCCCAAATACTGCTGGGCTATCACTACCTTAGAGCAAAATGGCTTCAAATGCAAAAGGAAATTGATGTTATGAATATTGCAACTAAAGAACCTGACTTCCAGGTTATCAAGAACTTCAAGGTGAAAGGTTGACATGTAGAAAGGAAGTATACAGGCTATTCAGGAAAACCCGGAAGCACCTAAACGGTTTCCTGTTAAGCATGTCGCGATGCACAGTGTTACCACCAGTGCAGAGCTTGCGCAATAATGGCAGTAGAAAGGTCTGGGAGCCTCTGTACTGCATGCGGGGAAAGGGGCTGGGGATTACTTCTACTCAGAAGTCAAATTTTCAGATTCCAGTTGACAAAAATTATTTTGAAAAACAACTCCCAAATAAATCAGAATTTAACTCTTGTGATCATTTTTACATCAGCAGCAGAGATGGTAGAGTACAACCTTTATTTGTGAACATTTTCCTACTCTTTATCAACCTTTACAAAAGAAAGGTTTATTATCCACCTGTATTTTTACTAGCAGTTTGCTAATCTTTCTAGTCTCCCCACTTGAAGAACACGCTCAACGGGGCGTGACATGAGTCACCGGTGGACTTTCGATTATCAGACTTGTGACAAAGCACAGCAAAGAAGACGTACTCTGTCCAGAAAGACATTAGCTGCAGTTCTGCAGAAAGGGTGGACTTAAGACTGATGCCACGTTATTTTACATGACGAATCCTAGCTCCATTTTGCACGTGGGCGAGATTGCTTCCTATGATCAAAATTTGTACCAGAAACAACTTTATCCAACAAATATGCATGATGGATGATGGAGCCTTTGTTACAAAGGACAAAGCAGTTACAGAGTTACTCTAAGATCCTGAAAATTGGGATCCAATACAAACTGGATCTCAATTTGTATTGGGATACAAAGAAAATATCACTTTCCTTTGAAAAGTGGTACAATAAACAGCACCAAATCAAGAGTACCTAATGAGAAGGTATGTGAGACCAGAAGTTCCCAAAACATTTAATCTTCTGAGCCCCAACGTACTGGAAGAGCCTTGAGTAGCTACAGATTAAGAATACAGGCATTATTTTGTAAGTCAAATGTGAAAGAAAACATAAATTTTGATAACTTTTAGCTGTACTTTTGACATTTTGTTTTGTAAAATTAAAGGCATAAACAGGGTTTTCCCAAAAAAAAAAAAAAAAAAAAAAAGGGTAGGGGGTTAAACGGGATTTTATTGGGGGTCCTGACCAAAACATTGACAACCTCTGGACTAGCACATTTCTGTTAAAAGAGCTGCTTAAATAATTTCTATCAAGTTGACACCTCAAAACCAAAAAAAAAAAAAACCCCACAAACAACAAAACAGATACATTAATATACATTTTATTGTATTATTTACTCCCTTTTAAAGAATTAGATTTATATCCCCAAGTGTTTATATTTTACAATATCCTGTTTCAGTCATTTGTAAAAACATTCACGAGGCTTGTATTTAAAAAAAAAAAAAGTGTCACCAAGGAGACGGATCAATCCACACAATTTCTCAGGCGTACACAGAAAATGCCCGCAACTGTCCTTAATGAATTTTTTTTTCTTTTACGAACACACATATACACATTTATATATTTATATAAAATACACTTTAAAGTGTTGGTTGTTTAGTCAATACTTGGTCAGAATTGTTTCATTTCAATGTAGAAAAGGAAACTGATGATTAACTCTGTGGCTGTCTTTCACAGAAAGATTTCAGGAAGGCAAAGACATTAGTTGAAGCCAACCCTGATTCTACTTATAACAAGGGGAAGCACAGCCACTCACGGCTTGTTAAAAGAGAGGGCGAGTGGCTATGAGAGAAAAAATATATATAAATATATATGCGCCAGGAGAATTTCCAAACATAATGAGCTTTCTTTGCATCACTTCTGAGAAACTGTTCCCGATGGATCCTATCTGATCACGCTATCAAAACCATCATCCTTTCGAAGAAGCAAAATGAACAATCCTGACCAACAAAATGAAGTCGACAAGGTAAAATGGTGGTAAAATAAATACAAATGAAGTAAATTAGATCATCAGCATGGGATCGCCCGTTGGATCAAAGTGGAGGGGAAAAAAAGAAAGTTACTTCTATATTACGTCCTAGCAGAGCAATAACACTGCGTTTATCAAGTCTAACACGATTTTTCTCCTTTACATCATCTCAGTGAAGATGAGAGGAAGAAGAAGGAAAAAAAAGAAATCTCTCACTTGATCCGGTTCTTTGTTTTACTTCTGAGAACAGAGGAAAGAAGTGTTTTGCGAGTGTTGATCGTTCTCAGATGTCAAACTGCACTCGAGCTCGGTCCATCAACAGGAATGGCATCAGTAATCCTTCAGTCATTATTGCTGTCCATTTATGCGAAAGAAGGAAAAACTATTTCGAGTGAATTCTGTTTTTTTTGTAGTTTTTTTTTTTTTTTTTTTTTTACAAATACACTTATCACAGAGAAAGCAGCAGTTAACACTATCCTTGAGTACAAAAATAAGCGAGCAAAAGACCACAGCGTAATCCCTGCAGGTTGGATGTGAATGTATTAATGATGCTAAAATGAATATTTTTATTCTTAATGTTTTTCAAAACTCTGAGTTTCTCAGTGGCAGACTTTGTAGCTCTTTAAATTATTAGTTAATTGTACAGTTTATATACACATCTATTTATATTTATATATATGTCTATATATATATATATATATAAATTAAAAAAAAGGGGGGCGGGGGCAAAACAGATAAAAGGTGAAATAGGTTATTTGGGGAAGATGAGAACATAAAAGTGGACACAAATATACACAGCAAAAACATTAAATTATGAAACACCATGCTCCTGAGTCCAAGTGTGAGCAAAACAGATGATCTGCTGATCAAAACAGATCCCAATGAAGGTGATGTGGATGAACTTAAGCTAGTAAGATGGAGGGATTTCTGTAGAACGATGGGAGACGTAGGGAAGGAGCTGATTGACAAGAAGAGGAAGAGGCTAACTCCACAGTCCTGCGTAGTTTCCGTGCAGGCCAGAGCAGAGCGGCCCACCGGCTACGAACAGCTTGGTACCAGAGTCGTCATAGCAGTGGGTGTACACAGCGTTGGGGAAGGAATGAATGTCTGAGAAGTAACTCCTCCATGTTTCATCATGATTCTGAAAGCAGCCCAGAACAGGAAGGCAAGATTTGGAGATTAAACAACCTTTTTCTGTCATCTTTCAGTAAAGAAATCTTTAAAGAAAAAAGAAAAAACGCTTACCAGCCAGCCTTTCCCTGTGGTTAGCTTAAGGATGCCATCCGGGGCACCCTTCCGATACCCGCTGGATGGATTGAAAGGGTTCTCCAGGAACCTATGAGCCCGGATGTCGTAGAAGAGGAGAGAACCTTGACCGGTACCCACAGTCACAATGTGCTCATAGAAACTCACGGATCGGATCCCTGCACACAAAGACATGGCTAAGCATTAATGAAAGGAAGCCAAAAGGTACAGAGTAGGGATGCAAAGAATTGACAATTGTCGATTAATAGTTTATTTGATTAAAATCAGTTTAAGTCGGTTAACTAATAATGTCCGTTTACACCAGGGGTGTCAAACTCCAGTCCTCAAGGGCCAGTGTCCTGCAACTTTTAGACGTGTCTCTGCTGCACCACACCTGAATAGAATAATTAGGTCATTAGCAAGACTCTGGAGAACTGATCTACACAAAGAGGAGGTAATTAAGCCATTTTGTACCTGTGGCACATCTAAGAACTGCAGGACAGCGGCCCTCGAGGACTGGAGTTTGACACCTGTGGTTTACACCTTCTTTCAGTATTGTAGTTTGGCCGCCATGCAGCAGAAGGCGCCGCTGGTCATCCTTAAGCGGAGCCAGATACAGGAATAAAGATGGCGGAGCCACACCAAAACAAGAAAGGGTCCAGTTCGGGATGCTAAATGCACTTCACGCGGTTCTGTTTTGAAATATAAACACTTGACAAGCTCCTACAGCCATCTCCTTTATAGCGCTCATTCGGTTGTGCTGCATGTCGGCGCATTGTACTATGATGAAAAAAAACAACCTTTGCGCCAATTAAGCAGGTTTATTTTGAGGGCTGTCGTGAGATAATGCAAGTCATCGAGGGAAGTTCTTACTTTCTTTCGAGAGCAACTACCGACAGTATTTCCGTATGAATATTATGTCATTTATTATTTTCATCTTTTTCTGTTCAGCAATATAATAGGTTCATGTTCGGTTATATTTTATAAATATGTTTAATAATGTGAGGGGAAAAAACTTTGTCAGTCAATTTAGTTAGTATTTAATACAGCTGACAAAATATTTTAGGAATGCAGTTTTTTCTCTATTAAGCATATAATGAAAAATGTAGTCCTTCATGTTATAGAAAGACAGTTGGCCAAGAAGAAAACTTAGATTTTTAAGAAAATGGTCGCTTAACAAATAATATAATCAACTTTAGATCAACTCATTGATAACTTGCATCTCTACTATAAAGCATATAAAGTTTAAAGTATCAAACGCCAAACCATGAACTTAGTCAAGCTAAAATATTTTTAAACAATATGTAGCTAATATTTAAATAAATGTAATTCTAAGAGTCCATCTCGTCAAAGAACGAGCTTGAGTTCCTCCAGGGTGATGTGACTTCATCATTTAGTCACACAAACTTTTTTTTATTAGTGAGCATTAAGTATTTCACGAGAGTCAAATGCAACGATCTAAAATCTCTGGATTTGACATCTTCTTTGGAAACTTACCGCTTCCTCTCTCTCGAGAACTAACAGACTTGATGTTGTGGGTAGGCTGGCGTGGATCCAGAAAGGAAACATGGGCCTGAGAACCCACAGCGTACACGGACCAGTCCTGTCCATATGCTAAACACACATTCTCTTTGCAGTGAGGCAGCTTGGTGGACAGTATCTACAGAGACGATGTGGAAATGGCAAGAATTTTAAGTTAAATTTGATATAAAAAGCACATATTTTCAACAAAATTATACTCTCATGCGCCACAGACGTAGAAAACTGTAGCAGAAAATAAAAGACACATGCGATGTCAATGTACTTCCTGCAAAGGTGAGTACATAGAAGCACACAATAAATCACAGAATAGACCAAATGATTATTTAGTCAGGTACCTTGCACAAATTATGCTCTGCTTTCCAGAGGTGAAAATAACCATCCAAGGACACAGCGCCCAGCTCCTGAAAAAGGAAAAACCGCACAGGAAGTCAAGACAAAGACCACTAAAATATGGGGCACGAGAAATGGAGAAAAAAAAAGTTTCTGCTGTTTTTAAGTATCTTTTCGGTCTCTTTTTAACTGAATGAGAACTGACTGCACAGAGTTTAACCACACAGACAGGAAGGACGAATAAGAGGTAATTATTAGTGAAAATGTGAAGTACCCGGACAGTTTTCCATTTAAAAATAAGTTTTTAATCCCAAAAGAAAGCTTACATTTTCTCCAAAGAGTCATTATTGATCAGTCTATGGTTTATGTTATTGGTCAAATTAGATCTGATAAATTCTACGTATAAAATTATAGTAAGATTACAAAAAGTTGCAGCTTTAAAATGAGCAAAAATGTCCATCATAGCATCTCTGTGGATTAAAGTGCTTTTGATAACATGGAAAGTGACCAGCGATGTAAAGACCTTAGAGCGACGCACTGCTGTCCCTCCCCCGTCTGTTTCTGTGTAACATTAATCAGTTGGTCTGCTAACTCTTTTCAAGGTTACTCTAATTATGACACCACTGTTGAAGATTACAGTAGTGATATACAGTAGATCATGATTACTCCACATTTTCCTGATTTCCTCATGTATTTTATTACCATGTCCCAAACTTTGAGAGTCTCAACCAATAAAAATAATTATCTATTGTAGACAACGAGGGCAGAAAACGTTTATGCAACAAGCAGAAAATATTACGTGCATGGTGATTTTCCTTTAAAATCTAACCTGATACAAAAGTTGATATGATAGCATAAAAAATATGTTTTAATGTTTTTAGCTAAATTAATTGGATCACATTTTAAAGTGAAACCGCACCATTTGTAACATGTGCTTGTTACGCCAACTTGTGCCTAGTTTCATTAAAGACTAACCAGTTAAAAACAATTTCATTCCAATAAAGTTTTCATTTAACAACCCTTAATGCAAATGTTTACAAAGTCCATTTAATCCATCCACTCCTACAGTTGCTACATAAAGATGTATTCAATTGTATCCTGACAAGAACAAGAAGCAGCAACTCAAAATGAGCTTACTAATTAAACAAATACAAACAGATTTATTGAAGAAATTTAAATTAAAAAAATCTAAAAAAAAAATTTAAAAAAGAAGTTCAAATAACACTTTGTATAACACTAGCAGTGGGCAACATTAATCATGACAAAGAGATGGGAAAGTTTCTTCACATAAATTTAGTTGTGTAACAGATCAGAGTTAATAACAAATTTTATGAGCTCGACTGCTTAATTACTTATTTTCATCAACAGTTTTTTTATTATTATAATTTATGCAATAACTTAAGCTGTTTAATACAGAGTTATAGAAACAAGTATCAGGATTTATCTCTTAAAGATGAAAATTCGTCTCATCTGTGCTCCTAAAAACAGACAAAAAAGCCAAATTTAAGGGGATTCAAACTGCGGAGGATCCAGAGGGGTCTTACTTTATGGGTGTTATTGAAGGCCAGAGCCCGAACTTTACAGTTGTATGGGTTGGTATACTCCTTGGGAATGTCTTTCAGGGCACGGTGGGAGATGTGCGCGTAAGATGGTACCGTGTCGTCACTCGGACTCCTCTCAGACTGACCGGTTACTTCCTCTGTGACCTCCCACAGACCCATGGAGCCGTCTCTGGACCCTGCAGATGAAAGCCCACGCAGCGGATAAACAGCCAACCCAGTAAGTAGGTAAAAGGTGAGGATTTTCTAAAACGGTCACAGAAATAATTGCTAAACACTTTGCGGGACAGCAGCTTGGATGGAGAGAGCGTGTACCTGCCGGTTTTACTGACTGCCCAGAGGTCCCACAGTTCGTGCTTACTCACCAGAAACAGCCATGGTGTCACTGATCCACGCTATGGAGAAAATCCAGTCATTGTGACCATCCTGGAAAACAAAATGGTTTTGAGGTGAAACATCATAATAGCCAAAAGAGTTACAAAATACTTTTTTACTTTAGTTGTTCCTAATTAACAACTCAAGAACCTTGACGTGTAGATTTGGAATAAAACTCCCAAACAGACTCACTGTCTCATGAAACGCTGTAGGAAACACTTAATTTTCCACAGAATCCGAAACTCATCTTTTGTATTTCTCAGTTTATCCTGTTTAGGATTTGTACTCAGAATGGGTTGAACGGTTTTAAAAGACCTATTACTACCAAAATAAATTAGTGAACTTTTAAGTGATAGAAAATTGAATTTTTTCAATATATCAAAACACATTATTCAGCCTATTCTGCTTGAGACCTTCCCACTGTGCTGCAGGAATCCAGGAGTTACTGCACAGTGCTGCAGAATATTCCACTGTATTCGACACAATAGACGGGACAAGCTGCACACTTTTACTGCGGACTGCTTTGACCCCTTTAACTGACCCTGCTTTAGACAATATGGCACTTTGAGCGCTTTAGTGGGGGGGATTTTGGTTGGGAAAAAAAAACGTAGATTCAGGGTCTCGGCAATGCCCACGTGAAAACAACGGCTTTAACTACAACATAATGAGAACTCCACTTTTATTTGTTGAAACAAAAAACAGGGTTTCTCTGACTTTTAAGATAATATATGGAGTATCTTATCAACTACAAGCTTTATTGTATATTACTAGACTTTTTTTTGTGAAACACAAATACAAAGTAGTGCAGCACACTGCAAATCTACCAAAACACACCAATCAACCCAAACTACTACGCTGGGAATTGAAAGCATTAATAAGAGCAGGAGCAAAGAGGCCCATAGAAACTATGGAGAAGCTGCAGAAATCCACAGCTCAGGTGGGAGCATCAGATTGACAGTACAGCTTTTAGTCTTCTACTCCACATATGTGACTTTCATGGAAGATCAGTGAAAAGAATCCTACTGTTGAAAAGAGCTACGAGAAGTCTTGTTTGCCATTTTCTGCAAGTCATATAGGAGGCTCAGCAAAACAATGAAGACACCATCCCCTTGGGGATGCATGGTGGTAGCACTCACGTTCACCAAGTACAGAGAAGTTGATTAGAATTGATGGGAAGACAGACTGCTGCTAAACACAGGGTGATCCTGGAGGAAGACTTGTTAGAGGCCACAACAGACTTGAAACTGGTTCATCTTTCAGCAGAAAAAAACAACCCTAACATACTGTAAGAGCTACAAAAGATGGTTTCGATCAAACCATATCCATGCGTTATTAAGGCCAAGTCAAAGTAGAGGCCTAAATCAAAGAAAAAAAAAAGTATGCTTACAAACACCATCCACTTTGACAAAATTTCAGCGGAAATCCAGTCTAACAATGAGAAGTGGCCATGGTGAGTCCATGGCAAAAAAATCTAACCAACCAAACAAACAGATAAATGGAAAATTAATTAATGTGTTTTTTTTAAAATGAATTTATGGGGTAGGAGCTCATAAGTTTCTTACTTCTTCTTACTCCTTTATGAGCATGTTAAGATTATTGTGGTACAAAAATATGTATCATTTGCATTTCTTGTTTATGTCTGTTATTTTATACTGCTATGATGTACAAAATAAATTTTTAAAAAGCTGGTAGCGGGGCGTGCCGTGGTGGCGTAGCGGTTAGCGCGACCCGTATTTGGAGGCCTTGAGTCCTCAACACGGCCGTCGCGAGTTCGACTCCCGGACCCGATGACATTTGCCGCATGTCTTCCCCCCTCTCCTTCCCCGTTTCCTGTCAGCCTACTATCATATAAGGGACACTAGAGCCCACAAAAAGACACCCTGGAGGGGTAAAAAAAAAAAAAAAAAAAAAGCTGGTAGCGACAGGCTACATTTTCAGATTTAGATTTACAAAAATGTTAAAAAGCATGTGTTATTTTTCTCTCCACTTTGCAGTTATACATCTCTTCTCTTTGTGTTACTATATCTTATAACATCCCAAGGAAATACATTGACGCTTGTGGCTGCAACATGATATAATGACATAAATACTTTGCAAAGTATTGTATGTTTCAACTTGATAGTGATGTTTCTGCATATAACTCAGCCAATCAGCTGGCTGACGACCTGGTTAGAAGTGTTTAGAAGAGGCCGGGGAGTTTTTTCCCTTTTAGATAAAAGGTAAAAAACTTGCCAAAGGGAGGAGGTGTTTCCCCAAACCAATGAGAACCTGTTAAAGGGCTGTATAAGTTGCTGTGTGGTAGCATATTAATACAACTCTTGCGAATTACTTTCACTTGACTTTTGTTTTAATTTTCTTTTATTAGCTGGCATAGTTTAAGTGTTGATTGATTGTAACAATTATGTGTGAGTCTAAGTGCTTTAGATCAAATAAACTAAACCAAAACAGAAATATAAATTAAATTGACTTGTGAAAAGGGTAGGACAATTCTCTTTAGCAAATTCTCTGCTAATAACATCGAAATGTTTTAAGAAAAAAAATTAAAAACATTTGAACTTTGACTTTAAAAGACCTGTCGTATTTTAATCAGGTTCTGGCCCATTTGCAAGGCAGAAAAACACATTTTTCTGCTTCATAAATTATTAGCGAACTAGAGAAAACTGAGACACTGTTTCACTAATTATGCTTGCATGTCTGAACAACATATAAAAATTACCATACAAGAGACACTTACATCTCCAACACAAACAGGGTCCAGTGTTGGCAGCTGGTAGATGGCTAAGCTATTGGGGTTATCTCCTCCAGTGGCAAGCAGAGTTTTTGAGGGGTTGAGTTCAATTGCATGTATGCCACAGCCCTGCTGGTCCAACCGGGCATGAGAGCCCCCTGTTGGGAGATATTGCCGCCCTGTTGTCATAGCACCCACTGTCCCAGAGCCTGCATCACTACACTCCCTGTCCTTTAGCATTGGGATGCGTGTTATTTTCCCCGTCAGGACATCAACGACAAAAAGCTGCAAACAAAGGAAGAATACGTAGCCGGTTAAGTACAACATATGCATGAGAAACATCAAAATATAAAGACGGCACCAAAAACTGGATTAGCTCACCGTGTTGCACTTGGTCCCACACACCACCTGTCTATGGTTGAGCCACTGCGAAGCAAACACCTTGTTCAGCCGTCCCAGAGAAAACTCCCTCTCCTTGAGGATCCCAGGGAGCCTGCCGGCCGCGAAACCACGCAGGCTCCGCTGGAGCCGCAACTCATGCTGCTGCTGGGGCCTGAACTCGCGTCCACGGAGAGCGCACACAACGGAGTGGCGACTGCCGCCCCACTGCTGAGCATGCAGCGACGAACAAGAAATACGGATCCGCTTCTGTGGCGCTTGACACCAGCCCAGCTGTGGAAGAAGGTAGAGGGAAAAGGTTTGAGCATCACGGAAGAGTTTTTATTACGAGCGAGAAAAGGTTACCCTGCATTCTCAGCAGTAATAAAGTCGCTAAGCAATATTTATTTCTGCTAAGAATCTAAACTGATAGAGCATAACTAAACAGTTCAAACTGTAAAAGTAAATTATGAAAATAAAGACGTTCTTAGTGTTTGACTCATCTAAAATTCAAACTTATTTAAAGTTTACAGTGCAGTACTCATACCTGTTGAAATGTTTCAAATGTGATGTTGTAATTGCAATCAGTTTACGGCTGGGATTCATGTAATAGATTAAAACTAAGTAATTTGTAATTATGAGAAAGAAAATGATTCATGGGTTCAAATGGTTTTACAAACGAAACGTGCATTTTATTGATGTCGATGCTTTGTAGAACCATTGACATGGAACGGTTGGAATATGTCTGCATCTGCTTTTTACATGCAAATTATGGGACTTTTTAGGACGTCCTGTTGCCCCTTTATTTCGGGGCATCAGAGTCAAGGAGACTCAATAGAAATGCATGCAATCCTTTGCAGATTTTGCTTAGAAAAAGAATGTACAAAAAGTAACATAATTAAAAAGGCATACATTCGAGTTTGTGATTACAAACAAAACATGAAAAAATACATACTTTTGCAAGGCACATTATCAAACAAAGGTTTATTTTTGACAAATTGCTCACAAATTACTACTACAAATAATGTATATGTTATCCCCAAACGACCCATTTTTATGAATGTACACTAATTCCGATGACAAACGTAAGCCAACACACTAGCACATATGACGTCCCAGCTAACGCTGACGTTGGTAAAATGCTTTTCAATCAAGATTCCAAATGGAAATCTCGCTTCCAGTCGAAATCAATTCAGTTCTTGTTGGTGATGAAAAGTTGGTCTGACACGCCAAGTCAAGCCAAGAGGTGTCACCTATAAAAGAGCACCTGTGACCACGTAATTGCAATATATATATATATAGAACAGCTGAACGTCAGCCTTTATCGGGGCTGAACAACCACTGAGCTAACGTTAGCTCTTGTATTGTAACGGACTGCCGTTGGCGAACGTCGAGCTAACATTAGCGGATGCCGATCCTCAAATGGAAACATGTAGAGTTCTTCTTTTAAAACGTCTCTTGTGTGTGTGCGCGTTCTGGCTTATTATGCGTCCGTATAGAGCGGTGGTTGATCTGTAAGCTACCGCACGGATGCTAATAATGCTCTTGTCGGCTAACACTGGCTAGCACATAGTTAGTTAGCACGCTAACACAACCGGTTTCCGCCTACCTGTTGTTGGTCCTTCGGCTCTCCTGCTCTCCTTTTCCTGCTAACTGTTTTTCTCGCCATAATCTGACACACACAGTTCCTTCACCCACATGGAGGGTACAAGTAACACTGGATACTGGGTCATATAATGGCGATATGCTATTCTGTTCCTTGGCCCTCGCTGGCAGTGCGCGACGATGAGGTAGGGCGATCACATAAGGGTAAGGTTGGTCAGAGCGAAGCTAAGATTAAGGTAAATATGCAGCTCCGCCTCCTGAATAATATGACCGTGAGGCCGCAGAAACTATCCCGTTTCCACTTAGTCAGTTTTTTTTTCCTGCCAAGCTGTGTTGCGAAGCGGCGGCAACGGCGAAAGCGTTGGGCAGTGCGCAGCCGCACTCAAATTAAACATCAACAACAACAAGGTCGTACGGAACCGAGAGCGTAATACGTACTCACTGACGTCACTGGCGTTCCGGAGACGCTTTTTCTGTTTATCTGTTAGAAAGATATATACGTAGACACACACACATATACGTTTTTAGTGTTTTTGAATTAAATTTAATTTAATTAGCAGTCAGATGATTCCAAGAATTTAGAAGCCTTGCAAAATCTGGCCAAGCTTTTCTGCGTTAATAATATGATCAACCTTCTGACGTCATTAAATACTTTAATTCAAAATATATCAAGTTTGAATTCATCATTATTTTGCCACTATTCTGGAAGCAGTTGTGTTTAACTGCCAGCCTTGAATGTGGTTTCTTGACAGTTAGATGTAAACATGTTCATAGCCCTACCAGATTCAGATTTGAAGTAAGCTTTTGATTTCATAACTATTATTTTGACTTGAAACGATTTTTACAGCATGGAGTGGCCCAGCCAGAGTCTTGACCGAATTGAGAACCAATGGAAGGAGCTACAGATTAGGGCGATGGCCTTCCAAAGTCAAAAAATTGGAGTTAATCTCTAAAGATAAATTGTCAGTATAGAAGTGGAAGCATGCAAACAATTTGCCCAGCAGTTGTAAAAAGGGGTTGACTGTTGTAATGAAAATAAAACCTTTCTTTACACAATGATTCTTGTACATTGTTTTATGTTTTGTAATATCTAATGTCTCATTTCAGAAACAAAATTGTTTCTTCTCCAAATCTACCAGGGTTATGAATATTTACTATTTTTAGGAGTAGCATAATTATCTGTTGTGTGCCACAGGGCAGGAAAATCAGTGAAGCAAAACTGTGTTTTGTTCCTGTGATATTTTTTCTGAATTTGGCACGAGAAATCTGAATTTTTATTTTGTATTTGAAAACTGGTAAGTGTTGAAAGATCCTGCTGAACATAGGTTCTTGCAAAGCTGTATCTGAATTTTCTGGTTGCCTTCTTTATTCAAGAAGTCAATGTGACTCAACAAACTTTTTGTTTCCATGTCTCAAAACATCCTACCTCTGAAAATGCAGCCAGCATCCATAGAATAACGTTTGACATCTAAAGATGAAAGCAACCTCTCCTTTGTTGAAAGCTAAATATGAAAACGTCAAGATGACTCAAGACTTCTGTTCAGGATTGCATTAAGATCATGCTTTATGAGAACCAAATGTGTGAAATCTTAAAACAAGAAGATCACAAATGTCTTGAAAATAATTTCTTATAACAGCAAGTCAGTTGGACTGAAACAATTCTTTACAGATATGTAGGACTTTATCTATTTTTATGAACAGGTGCTAGCTTTCTCTGGTTTTTAGTTGCAGGCAAGTTGCATGGGCCCCTGTACTACTGCATGCTGCTCTTCTTTATATTTTTTCTGCTGACCAACAGGTCACAGTTGGATTTTTCCAGTCAATAGACAATAACTTCTTGTCTATTCAGCTGAACATTTAAAACATTTAAAAAGAGAGACACAAATCCAGGAAAAGGATGTGTTGTTCTTTGAAAGGTTAATCTCTCACATTTAAATACTTGGGATAAAACATGAAGCTGGGCTAAAAAACAGAGAAACACAATGCTGAAAAGATGAGCATATTTAATTGGTTGGATTCTCTAAATAATTTCGCAGAAAATTAAACATTTTGTCGAAACACATCAATGAATTTGGAAAACCACACTGAGCTCACCAAGCTCAACTTTGATTAGACTTGCTTTGTGGTCATGCCGAAACTGACTTTTTCTTCTTTTTTTTACACCAACATGTTTTTACCCGAAACCTGTAATCCAAATAAAACTTTTAAAAAAAATCAGAACACAAACAGCCAAAGGTGCACAGTTTTAATTAATATCTGTGGATAACAAAAATCTAACAAGTCAAGTGTGAAGACAATAATACCACTTATGTGTTTTCTGTTTTTTAATCATAGAAACTTAAATAAAAAAAGGAAGAAGCAGCTGTCAGTCGTGTCAAAACCTATTTACCTTAAAGTGCTTCCTATAGGAACTCAAGTGAATTATTACGACATGGAAATTCCAACTCTGTAAATAATTATGAGTCTGGGAGCGATCCATGTGTTTCTAAAAAGTCTCAGTCATGTAGTCTGAAAGGTATTTTAGACTCGACAAATATGTTGTTATATCCCAAAAGTATGATTACAAACATAATTTCATTGGTTTTAGTGTCTGGATAAGGCATGGGCCAGTCATGTGTGTCAAGATATACTTGAGTGTTTACATAGTTACGGTCTTAAAAACCGCAACATTTCTGATTAGTCCTTTAAATGTAAAAGCCAGAGTGAGTGTCGCCGGTTGTATTGGTACAGTGCTGCAAATAAGCACCTGTATTTATTCTTTATTTCTCTAAGTTTACAGTGCTGAGAAAAATTATTAGCCCTTACAGATTATTCTAGGTTTTTACATTTAAATGTTCCAGATCATCAAATTGTTACACAGGACAAACATAACCTTAGTAAATACAAAATACTTTTTTCGCTTATTAAGGGAATACAAGTTATCAAAATAACCTGACCCTTGAGTGAAAAATTAATAGCCCCCTTTATAGTTTGTTGTATCACCGCTTACTGCAAATGTTAAGTTCTTGCAGTAACTTGAAGTGAGTCTTCGATTGGAATGGAGGAATTTTGGCCCAATCTCCTTTGCAGAACCATTTTAATTCAGCCTCGTTGGTAAATTTTTGATGCCACACCATCGATTTAAATCCAAACTTCACTCCAAATTATTTTTTATTTTTATTTTTTAGAGTTATTGCTGTGCTTTGGATAACTGATCCAAATGCGCTTGGGCCCAAAGTCACAAGTTAATGGTTGGACATTCTCTTGGAGGATTTCCAGATAGGGGGCAAAGTGAATGGTTTCATCAAGCGCAACGTGTCCAGTTACTTAAACCACCGTACATCACCCAGTTATGTTTGACTGTGGGTATTATTTTCTTTCTCTGGATGCTATTAGCTTGACACACTTATAAGTTTACAGAACATTTCCCTATAACTCTTGGAACTCCTCAGTGTTTATAGTGGCAAACAAAAGACAACCTTCAGGATCTTTTTGGTCAGCAGTGGCTCAGGCACTGGCACCTTCTCATTGATATCACTATGGCCATCTTCTTCATTGTTCTTCACCCCAATGTCTTCAAATCTAGCATAATTGGTGTGAAACGTTTGTGCTGGTGACCTCTAGAAACTTTCTTTTTTATATCTTCAAAATAGCAGCACAAATGAACATTTTTACCGCACAAACATTTGACACCAAATTTGTTAGATTTGGGTAATGTGGGAGGGCTGGTTGACCATTACACTTTCATTAATATTTTCAAAGCAAAAGCAGCACAAACGAAACCCTTTGCAGTACAAACCAGCACAAATGTAGTCGAGTTAATACCATTTTTGTCTGATTGGAAGAAGGTGGGAGGTCTGGATGACCTTTCATGCTCTCTGGAAACATTTATTAACATCTTTAAGATGATAGTGGCACAAACAATTTTTACTGCACAAACATTTGACACCAATTTTGTTAGATTTGACAGTGAGGGAGCCAACTTCACTCAAGTCTTTCCTACTGCTTAAATCAAGAACACTGACTTTAACTGAGGGAAATGGGGCCTTAGATGGTCTTTTGCAACTTCCTAGATGACTCATCAATTTGCTATATGAATTACTTCTATAGGCATGTCTCTTATGGGAAGGTTCACCACTGTTTCATGTTTTAATAATGGTTCTCACCGATGGTCCAAAACCCTTAGCAACGGCTTTTTAACCTTTCCCAGATGTCAAAATACAGATGTCGTATTCTCATTTGCTCTGATTTCTTCAGATTACAGCATGACGTGCTGTCTTAGCCTTCTTCATGTTGAATAACAGGTTATATTTAAGTAATTCAATGAGTCTACAAGTCTGGCAGTAGTTGGACCTTAGTGTGGCTGATGAAACTAGAACCCAAAAGAAAAGGTTAACAATGGCCAAATCATTATTCTTTTTTTTTTACCCCTCCAGGGGGTCTTTTGTGGGCTCTAGTGTCCCTTATATGACAGTAGGCTGACAGGAAACGGGGAAGGAAAGGGAGGAAGACATGCGGCAAATATCGTCGGGTCCGGGAGTCGAACATGCGACGGCCGCGTCGAGGACTCGAGGCCTCCAAATATGGGTCACGCTAACCACTATGCCACCACGGCACGCCCACCAAATCATTATTTAACAATAGGGGCAGGTTAGTTTGGAGCTTTTTTTTTGTTTTATTTGTATCTAATGAGAACTGTATTTTGTAACTAATCACCTTATAATTTTGGCAAAAATATTTTTGTTACTTTTCAGTGTGTGTCAATATAAAATGTTTTAGATAACTACAATTGTAAAAATTAAAAGAAAATCTGTTAGATTATTCTAGCAACATGAATAACTATTGCTCATCTTTTTTTTTTTTTAATAAAAGCAATTAGATTGTTAAACACATCTGCTACATTTCTTGACAGGGAACAATGGTAGCATCTTCTTCTTCTTTTTTTAAGATTATAACAATCTCATACCGGCCCATGCCTTGTGTAGATAGAGGGCTTGCCTTTGAACAATACATGAAAATACTCAACCTGCCTGAGGTATGGAAAAAAAAACAGTACATGGGGATCAGGGGAGGAAATGAAGAGTCCAACCTCAGCCTTGATTAAATTTTGTCATATTAAATTCAGTGACAGAAAACAAATGATAGAAATCAATAAAACAGAAACTTTCATCCACATTTCCAGTAAGGCTTTAACGACCATTCCTTTTAACATTTTTGGAGGCTCAAAGTGCAAGTCAACAGTCATACAACATGAAATGTGTCTATTGCACTGTAATTTGGCTGCAGAAAAACAAACAACCCTCGCTTATATTATTTTTTTTTTTGTTGCCTCTCACTCTTTCAGTCTGCAAACAAACGCTCAGGACAGTTCTATAGCGATGCATTTGTACGTTAACATATCTTACATAATCCAACCGAACTCCAAATAAATCTTAAATCAAAGTGTCAGTGTACTATTTTAAATAAGATCTGAACAAATGAAACACGTGTGTGCCTGTGCGTTGTATGATCAGTGACATTGGGGCAAGAGATATATTGTATTTCTTTTAGGGAGAAAACGTTTCCCACTGTAGCAGGTTTCTTTCCAGTGCAGGCGGAAGAGTGCAACAGGGCACTCTTTCATTTTCAGAGTTTTCATGACTAATGATCTATAATGCAATTCCTAAAACAGAAAGCAAATAAATGCAACCTTTAAACAGACAAAATGATGTCCAAAATGAACAGAAAAAAAGAGACATGAATGTAAGAAAAGCATAAAGAAGAACAGAAATAGGTCCTGGGCACTACAGCTCAGAGGGCACTTCTTGAGAGTCAGCTCTGTTCTGTGATTGTGCCTTTCACTGTAAGCTGGTTCAATTAGAAAAGAGGGCCTTCTCTCGACCTCTCCACTCCCATCACCTTTTTAAAAAGTCTGCAGCGAGCAGTGGAACATGGCGGCTGTCTTATCAAAGAGTTTAAGTTCCCACAAGTCTTCCCATGAGGTGCACACAGCCTACCGCTAGCTCCTCCCCCGTTTAATTGTGCAGTTTCTCCTGCATTCATCGAAAGACTTCCAAGAGGAAGCAAATTAAGAGTGGCATCGAGATGCCACAGCCCACATTTCCCAGCATCAGTCATTTACTCCAATAACACAGCAGTACCTGAAATGAGCATTTAGTATTGGTACAGGTTAACGCAATCCAATCTAGGCACACAAACTTTCAGAAGTGCTGAGGCATGGTATGTTTTAGCACAGACAGAAATCGCCTCCGGGGTGTCCTTTCCATAGCCAAGGCAAAAAGGGCAGGGAGTAGTGAGATAAGGTAGGCAGAGGGAAAGGGGCTTCAGGATGGGAGCGGAGACAGATGCCTGGGGTGGAGCTTTGGCTTCCCCGCCGGCTTGGCTCAGCTCGCAGCGGCGCGGGCCATCAGATCCTCCAGAGCCTTGTCCTGATCGTTGTTGTGGACTAACAGAACCTCTTTGATCGCGTCTCTCTCGAACCCCATTTCACCAAATCTGGACATGAGTTCAAGATACTGCAAGGCCTGGAAACAAACGATGAAAAAAAAAAAAAGCTCAGTCAGTGTAATCTGCAATGAAATCATTATTAGAGAGGCCAACAGAGTGTTTCCCTTCTCTTAAGATCAAGAGAAAACTACAAACCTTTTCTTCTGAGCACTGGTACATTTCTAAGCACTCTTCCACAGCGCTGGCATCAAAGCCTCTCTCACACAGACGACCATGAAGAAACAGATAGTCCAATACCTTGGACAGAAGATAGATGAAGGTCAACCATTGGTCCTACTAACTTCCCTTTTGTAGAATCAACAAAAACTTGCTTCCTCTTTAACATACACTTCTTTTACTTTCTCTAAGTGGGAGCAATGAAGTAAAATGTCCTATTAGAAGGTCTTAAAAATTCTATTTGTGCAAAAAACGTTTGAGGTTTATACCAAGGCATGGTGGCATTTCTAAACTAAAATTACTGGAGGTCTCGGACAAGACGTTCTGGTTGGAAGAAAACCTCTACCTCCCGACTTAAATTATTGCTCTGTGGCCAACAGATGATTAAGTAGCGCGCGCAACCAAAGACAACCAACCACAAATATCAAGCAGCGACAGAAATGTTCTGGAATAATTGTGCAATGGAATTTCTCTCAAAACAGAAAAGCATTTCTTCTCTTTCTTTCTCGTAAGCGACTGCTTTCCGCTCATTTCACCCTTGAGCCCCCCTCCTCCCGAAACTTGCATTTATTATTGGACCAATAAAGAGAATCGGCCAACACCAGCAAATCTTGGCTCTTCCACAGCACAATGTAACAGGAGCTACAACCAAGAATTGATAATATCTAGCTTGCATAGATTTGTTCACACTTTAGCTTGCAAGTTAAAGTGTGTGGCAGAAAAATGCAAAGAGCTGCTTGCCTAAAACTTACTCTTATACAAGTCAGAGCAACAATTAAAATGTTTAAAATAATTAGAAATGTGACAAGGATGGAGACTCTTTAGTGTCTGCACACAGTAGCCTAAGACCAGATGCTCCCAGCAGTGTACCTTTTCTGCACAGCAATCTCATTTAACTGTCATATTTTTAGTCATTTGTGTGTTAGGAGCCTCCGTTCTGTATTAATGTTCAGCAATTCAAAGTAAGTTATTCAATTGACTGCATGTAGATATACATTCAATGTTTTGGTAACCAACCTGCTCCACATTCTGGCCCTGTCTATGCATGGCCCGTAAAACTTCCTCATAAGAGTAACCCATTCCCACAAGCGTCTCCACACACTGACGTTCACTGGGCGTCATGCTGAGGAGAGCACCACCGCACGGCAGACCAGTAAATCCTGTTCCAGGGTTGGCCTAGTTAAAGGACGAAAACAGAGTGAATATTGAAGAGTTGCTTGAACCTCAAGCAGACGTGCAGAGCGCTCTTTAACACTCACCGGCTTTGGCATTCCACTCTTGTTGTGGTTGGATGGCTCGGGGGCAACAATGACTTGTGTTTTTGGTAATGCTGGCGGGCTGCCGTTGGTTAGGTTCCGTCGAGGAGAAGGAACGGGAACGGGTGCAGCATTGTACTTTATCGACTCCGGTTCACCAGAATCGGAGAGCTTAGGGAACGTCAGAGAGCGGATGTTACAAGGCCGATCGTCCGTGTCAAAGCCCGCTCTGCTAGGATGCCCCACTTTGTCCATATCCAGCAAAGCAACCAAGCCGTTCGGCTTGTGGGCAAAGCCTGGCTTAGAGGAGATGCTGGTGTTGGTGCTGGGTGGTGACGGGCTGTCTCCACAAGATACTGAACCTGGCTGAGGTGGAGACACACAGGGCGGAGGCTGAGGTTGGCTCTGCAGAATGTTCCTCAGCTCTTCCTTATCATCCAGGGTTTTCAGTTCCAGCTTGTCAAACGGGTCTTCCTCCCGCTCAAAGTCGGCTAGGTTGAGGTTTTGTGGCTGTGGAGTGCTGTCCTGGGATTTTCTGGGGCCGAGTCTGGGGGCCGGCAGTGGAGTGAGGATGGCGTTGTGACTGAGTCCAGCAAGGACCGGGTTCAGGGCTGGCGGTGGAAGGTCCTGGTCCTCCGCCGCGGAGCAAAGGTTGTTCCCTCCAACTCCATCAGCATCCCGAGACAGAGACTCCATGCTCTCAGCCTCCTGCTTGGCTGCTGCCTCCTCCGCTCTGGCTGCTGCTGCTCTGGCGTCAGCAAGTTCTATCCCCCAGCGAACACTTCGCCTCTCCAATGTAAAGTCATACTGTTCAGAAGAGAAAAGGAAGATGGAAAAGTAATTACATCAGTCACGATAGCCAGGTAGTGTTAAAATTCCAGTTACGGAAATATCTTTTGCTTGGCTACACCTTAAATATTTACTTACTAATTTATTTATTTACATAGAACTGAATGTATTGAAATCCTCTTTCTCAATTATCATTTTACACAAGTCATCCAACTTGTAACTGAAAAATAGAAAAAAAAATCTCTATGTCCTCTGTACCTTTGTGTCTGCAAGTACAGCTCCATAATCTGGCATAAGGAAACCAACGGGTAACCCCACTTTAGCTGGACGCCGGAATTTGTCGTTTATCTTGAAGGGAACATCATCAAGGTAGCTGATGGGTCCTGAACAGAGAAAAAAAAGGATACAGTCAAGGCTGCACAAAATATTGCAAATATACCATCATCACTATATCCATGTATGCAATAGTGTTGTGAACTTGCATTTTTCATGTAATGTAATAGTTAGCCAGTTGAACAGAGTCCAAGATGACATTACCACAAAATGTTAAAGGTCACAGAGTGATGGAAGCACAGATGAGAAAGAGAGGACAGAAGATAAAAGGCATAAATTGCACGTGATATTGTTATTGTGATATACTGTATATACAAATATTATCGTCAGTGTAAGATTTTATATAGTGCAGCCCTAAGTACTGAAAGCTTAGACATAGACACCCTAACGTAGGACCTTAAAGTAGAAATGAATCGAGAAATTGGCCCGTCAGAAAGTCAAACCTTTTTCTGATTGGTGAACACATCATAACTAAACAAACAAGTCCCCTTACAACACTCTCTGGTGAGGAAGTTGCAACTGAGATGAGAGAATAGAAAACAGTATAGAACAGAATATCCTTTATTCTTCCTCAATGGAACGACTCAGGTAGGTGTAACAGCAGTGAAGGTACAGGCAAATGGAAGAACAGATTTACACAGAGGTAAAAAAAAAAAAAAAAGGCCTGCAAATTCATGTACATATTGTACATTAATCCTTATTTAATTCCTGTTAATGTTTATCTACTTACTTACACTAAAGGTTTGCACGTGTGAGCGAGCGCTTATAAACCAAAGTCAAGTTCCTTGTTTGTGAACACAATCTTGGCCACTTAAGCTATACTGATTGTTTAAAAATACAGAAACAAAACATACAGATGTGAGGCTGAACAGTAAGAGCAAATTTATAGCATGTGAAAAAAATACTGTACAGTTAACGTAGCATACTCTAATTAAAAGAAAGAAATAGATTCAGCTAACTTTGTAAAGAAGCTATTTAAATGAACGCTTTACAAAAACTGATGAACATTAAGCATCCGTGCTACACTTACCATTGTTATACACGTCTGATCCAGACTTCCTCGCAGCCATTTAGTCCCTGAAAAAAAGAAAGAAAAAAAGCGCATGAGTTCAATGTTTTGAGTGAGATTGTAGTTTAAAATAAAGCAAGAAAACTGGCAAGTCATAGCTCCTTGCAAACACACACAGAATGACACAAACTTAATTACTAGAATGAGATACTAAGATAACAATACTTTATTTATTTATTGCGTTTAAATGTATAAATGACTGTGCCTTTATCAGGTTGAAAAGCTACTTAAATTTAACCACAGGTGTGTAAAGCCACAAACCACACATTCCAAATTATTATTGTGCATAAAATAAATACGAAGTGAAAATGGAAAAGTTTCAGAAACTATACTGCACCCCCCTACCCCCAAAAATAGGCCTTTTCTGGTTAATACAGATTTTTGTTTTTCTTTGAGGTTTGATTTTTATCAAAGTCAAAAGTCAGCTTCAAAGAGACAAATTCTGATGAATCATTTTCTGGTTTAAAAATTGGATTAATCCTTAGTTTAGAACCCCCCCCCCCCCCCCCCCCCCCCCCCCCCCCGAACTCCCCCCACCCCTCCAAAACAGATACATAACAAAAACTCGTTTGAATCTGAAATTAATTCAATTTTTTGGTCACATAGCAACAGAGTCTGATTGTAACGAAAACAAGAAGCTCTGGAACAAATCTGTCACCGCACAGAACTTTGAACCGATGAGATAAAGTAAACAAAAACAAATTAATGACGTAGTTAATCACAGATATAAAGTATGTTTTTGCGAGCAAAAACAGTAACTTTAAACGAAACCCAGGGCAAATTTGACTTTGGTGTGTTTACTGTGCATAGATGACAATCCGCCATGGATCACTCATGACCCGCTGGATCTTGTGATCAAGGCAGCGCCGTGTCTATGGCGGATTTCCCATGTATTAACTTCAAGCATGAAGTCCTTAACATAGTAGTCACCCTACAGTTGCTAATAGTACTTGGGGATAAAGTTATATAACACCGTACCTTCACAAGTTGCTGTTCCGCATTGCTATTCAACAGCTTAGCATGTCACGGAAACACAGGGTGCGTTGATATATTTCAGGGAGAAGTGATGACTGTAAAGATAGGTTAGCTAACTTAAACGACAGGAGTCAAGAAAATTCAATTCCCTATATCCTAATGCAAGCGTGACTAAAACTGGGTCATTGTAGGCCATCAACTGTCAAATACAGCTTATAGTATGCTCTGTCAGACAGTTAAGTTTTACATATTTGAATACCTTTGGATACCTTTAGCCACAGCTAGAATAACATGTACTTGTAGAATAACGCGGTGGCCCCTGTCAAAATGCTTAAGTTTCAAAACTCGACGTAGCTAATTTTAGCTATCACTTGGTAAAAGAAAAGGCAAACTGAAAGTGCACACTGCCAAACACAAGCAGAGAGAGTGTAATGGTCCTCGGCGTACGCCACTGTTCATGCTAATACGCTTAGCTTCGGCTGTGGCCTGACTTGTAGCGTTACGTGCTGCCACCGCCCCTCACACAGCTAAACAACTGGCCCGCAAATTAAAAACGGGGCTTTCTCACCGGTATTGACTCCGTTTCTTCCTTACGAAATCCAAACGACGCCCAATCACGTTGGCAATACGTTTAAAAACTGTTTTAAAAATCAGTTTTATTTCAAGTAGAACCTCTTTCCTGCTTCGCCGTAGGTCGCCATCTTGGTTTGTCAAGCTCCCTCTACTGGTTCCTGTATGATGTCACTCCCCTCCATGACGTCAGACTGAGATAACGCAATGGTTCATAACCAGCTGAACAAGGACAGCAATCCACTTTTTTATTACATAGTAGTGCATCTTAGAAACTTACTTTATGATCGGAAAATTAATTTGTTTCATTAATTCAATTTAGTTTAATTCAGGTGAAACTCATAAGATGTGAATTCATTATACAGAGCGACATATCTGGGCATATTTCAAGAATTGTTTTTCACAATTACATCAGAAATTCAATTAAAAGCCAATAATCTGGACCAGTGCAATCATTCGCTATACTTATTTTAATTATATTTGATCATTTACACGATAAATATTTTGGCTCTGATCCCTGAAGTGTATTGAAGTTTTTGGGGATGTAACTAAAAACACATTTTTAAAGATTATGCTAAAACTTTTTCTAATGTAACATATTAAAGGTACGAAAAAATATACAGCAAGTTTTTGGATTGCTGTATTATCTAAAAAAAAAAAGTGCTAGTTTGAAATTAATCGTGATACTCATGGTAGCTCAAATGTAAAATACTTTATTTAACATCACCTGGATATTCTATTCACGTTTTCAAACTTGTAGATAGTGTCCATTATTTATTTAAAAATAATAAAAATTTTCTAGATATAAAATGCTGAAAAACATGTTTTTCAAAGATAAAAAAACAGCTTTATGATTAAAAAATGTCATGTGAACAAGCTCTTGTTCCTAAGAACTCCTGTTTTCAGTTTTATTACGATATTTATTATTATTATACAAAAAATAATAAGTGCTTTCTTTCTGAAACTGTTAGTTCATGAAATTTTGAACTAGCAGGTTTTTTTTTTCTCCCTGGGGTGCGCGCACGTCACTGTGTGCGCGCATTACGTTCTGCAGACACGCGCAATGATAGCCGGAAGCATCGATGGGAGGAAAATAAAAATCGATAAAAGCCAGTGTAATTCGCGAGTGTAAAAAAAAAAAAAAAATCTCCTACTTGCTGTCCTTTCTCTGACCACAGGCTCGAGTTCCTGCGTGTTTTTATCTCACCGCCGTGCCGGAGGGGACGACAGACGGCAGAAAACCCGCTCCGTTTGTACGAAGTTGCTCGGTGGGGGTTTATAGCTGACGTGTGGAGAAGTTGAGACTGCTGGAGCGCAGATAAACAAACATAAACAAGCAGGGGTCAGTTGAGAGCCTGTTCGAACCGAACCAGTAGCTCGGGGAGATGGCGGGGACGGCCAAACCCCGGTTCTGAGCCCGGGAATGATCCGCAGGAGACGGTGACTTCCACTGAGACTTGCTTTCTTCATGTCAACTGTCAACACTGGCAACACAAAAGAATTTGGAAAACACGAGGAGCAGCCACGGGCTTTCGGAGGAAATCCACTGCTCCACTTACTGTTGTCCACACACAGCGACGTTAGCATGGCCAGCCAATGAGTTCACCTTTCAGGTTTCAGCTGGGAGCAAACGAAAACGTATAGTTCAAGGAGGCAGAGGTAAGCACTTTTTTTTTTTTTAAACTTTGCAGTTCCACCTTTAAGGGCCTCAGAAGAAACCTAGCTTGACAGGCCACATAGCATGTTTGTATTTTAATTCTTGGTGTAGCATTTTGGTTTGTCTGTCTGTTTACACCAAGTTAAAAAAACACTGAGGTGTCTCCAAGCTGTTGACTCAGTTTGTTACCTTCAAATGGAACCGTCCGTCTCATGATCTTTCTGAATTGTCTCTAGGTTCGCTGATCTGTGGCTCCTGGGTGTCACAAGTGGAATGAACATGGCCCACCAGGCAACCCCTAGTTCTCAGAAGGCCCTGATGATGGAGCTGAAGTCCCTGCAGGAGCAGCCGGTGGAGGGTTTCCGCATCACCCTAGTAGAGGAGTCTGACCTCTACAACTGGGAAGTGGCCATCTTCGGACCGCCCAATACTCTGTATGAAGGAGGCTACTTCAAGGTGGGAGAAACCTGCACAAATGGTCACATTGCACTCATTATCGCAAAGAGCTGCTTGAATGCAGTATTTGCAAGGTTGTGATTATTACTATGTAATGGTAATAATTAAGTATTGTTATCATATTATCATGCTGAAGGGGTACAGAAGCGGCGGGAACATCTTGATGAGAAAAGTGAAAAGAGGAAAAGTTTGGTTTATCGCAAGCAATATTGCTTTTCCAATGTTTTAACAAAGACATAATTGCCAGTATTTCTCAAATTGTCCAAAATATGTATTCAGAAATATAAAAGTTTTGCATGATTACCTAAAATAACTTTTACGTTACAGAAGATAAGGGTTATGTTAGACCTCAATTTCTTTTCTTTTTCTCTTCCGTCATCTCGATGTCCTTAAAACTTTGAGCTTAGCATCTTGATGGCAATAAAACACATTCATTTTTCATCAAAAAATCATCCATCCAGTCCAAGTTAATATCGCAATGACCATTTGAATTTATTTGTTCAAACCCAAAGAGTCCCACCATCCTAGAGATCTAAAAAGCATAATTCACATCTTCATGCTTCTTCTCACCTCTTCTGCAAGTAAAAATGTTTTTTTTTTTCAGTCATTAATTCTGGCTCCATTCTCAGTCTCCACTCCTCATCACTGTACGGTGGTTGTAATTCAGAAAGCTATTTTTGGCTTGGTGACCGCTATAAATGGCACTTCAGCACAGAGAACGAGTAGGAGAGAAGGGCAAGATTAGACTCCTCATCTGTCTTTTTTCTCAAAAAAAATAAAAGAAAAAGACAGATGAAAGACAGAAGATGCAGGTCAGACATGGGTTTGTGTGAGGTTGTGTTCATGCAGGTGTAGCTGGAGTTTACAACGGGTGTACAAAATAGGTCAAATAATTAGTTGGGATTTTTTTGCCCTGCCTTTTTTAAACTTCGTACAATACTTCGTCATCCTCATGCATAGCTCACTTGCAGACAAAAATAAGAGAAAGAAAAAAAGCTGAAGATCCAGATTTGTACATGCTAAAGATGGATACTGTGGTTGAAAGTAAATATTTCAGTAAGTAGAAGCACTGTTTGTTAGGCTAGCAAATATATTTACTTACTATTTAGAGTTCTCACTAGACATAAATCAGTGTAATGTTCTATAATAACAAATTTCAATAAGCTCAAGTCAAAATACCACAATTTGAACATATTCCGGTAAAGATTCATCTTTGTTTAAACAAAGAGTTTAAACAAATTTAAATTAATTTTCCTTTGGGATCAGTAAGGTATTTTTGATATGAATTGAAATGAAAATGTATAGCTTGATATAATTTAATGCTTGAACTCGGGGCACTCAAGCTCTTTGTCTGGCATCTCATTTATGGATTTTAAAGTGTAGCGAAGGTATGATGGAAAATCGTAGGGATTTTATGACCATAACTCGATTAAACCTTGGTGTTTGTTGATACAGGCCACTTGCCCGTGTTTGATTACATCTTTTGTGGTTGGATGACCCCTTCACACATAAAAATATGTGGAACCTTAGAAAAAGAAATGGCAAGCCATTCACATGTCAACAAAGGTGCAATTCTGTTACTGTTTGAGGTATTCAGAGTTCCTGATATACCTGACCTGATATTTTCCTGATCTTTTAATTTGAAACATGACTAACATGTCTCTGCAGAATGTGATGACAGGCTGTTGAGGTAATGTGCTGGAACAGGGACACATCTAAAACATGCAGGGCAATGTACCCCCAAGATCAAGGTTAGGAAACACTGATCCTACCTGCATATTTATTTTATTTTATATTTTTTAATTGACATCTTTATTTAACAAAGAAGAAAAAAAAATTTCCCCCTCTCTGTCCTTCCTTGAAAATAATTGCGACGGTTCCTGTACAATCAAAGGTTTAATCAAATTATTATTTTTCTTGTCAAATATGTACTAAATACAAATACATGGCTTTGTATAAAGGACATACAGACAGTTGTTGTAAAATAAGATAAAAGCTTGGTTTTTATTTTAATGTTTTGTGCTCGTCTTATGCTTTTAAGCAAATAAAAAAAGACAACTCTCTCTGTAAAACTCCTGCCAATCTACGGCGATATTTATATTCATGCTAAAACATGGCTGTGGTGGTGTAGTTCAGTGATTAGCTGTGGACTGACGATAGTCTTATCTGACTGGCATGCAGCTGATTTGAGGCTGCTGGGTGCACACCCAGGCTCCCATGCATAATACTTAATAACTGGACAGTGGTAAAATGAGGGGAAAAAAACTGAACCAGACTTATAGCGAAACTATTCATAACCCTTGAACTTTTCTAAATTTTGCCGACACACCTATGTACGTTATTGGCATTTTTTTGTGATAAGCTAAGACGAGGAAGTGCACAACTGTTCAGATGAAGAAAAGCAATATGAGTTTTTTAAAATAATTTTTTACAAATCCTGAAAAGCGCTTTACTGTGATACCCCTAAATAAAAAAAAACCATGTAACAAATTGACTTTAAGATGACTTATTTAGTAAACAGCATATTTATTACAGCACTAAAGAAAGTCATTATCGAAGAGCAAAACAAACACTGCACATCATCCTCAAAGTTAAGCACGGTAGTGGCAGCGCCGTGCTGCGGGGATGTTTTTCTTCGGTAGGGACAGAATTGATAAAAACGGGACAGAAAAGGAATTTATTGTATGAAGTTTACTCCAAGTCAACATTTGAAGTATAAGATTTTACTCAAAAATTACCGTTTTGTAATGAAGCATTTTAGTTCAACTTGCAAAGTGAACCATTTGCTGAATTGTCACAATTCAGTTGTATTAAGGTCTTCCTTAAAGCAGCCAGCACATTTTTCATACTGCAGAATAAAATAGTTACTTGTGCTCCCTTTACCAATAGAAGTGATTTTTTTGGCTCCGCTGGACTAGATTTACTTTAAGGATAAAGTCGCCTGTCATTTGACCCTGTACAGCTGAGGTCCCAGCAAAGGCCCAACAGTACATAATTTACATTAACTCTCTCTCTGTTTATTCTTCCAGGCTCACATCAAGTTCCCAGTTGACTACCCATACTCCCCTCCTACGTTTCGCTTCCTCACCAAAATGTGGCACCCAAATATTTACGAGGTGAGAGCTTTCGACTGATCTGGATGTAATGCTCACTTTTGTTGCTCATATGGCTTTTAAAGTTTCTATTGGACTGAAGTTGTTGTCTACTTAATAAGGCTTACAGTGGTTAAAGCACGTTTTAGTGACAGCCTGTGCATGCATTAGGTAATAAGAGTGTTTTGGTTAATAACATTTGTTTCAATCAATATCTGATTTTTTTTTTTTCATACTGATTCTCCTCAAACAGATTTCAGATGGGATAAATAAGAGGGTTGCATTTATGTCCGATTTCCTTTTTGGGTTCAAAAATGAAGACTTATTACAACTTACAGTTTTCATTTGCAGCAAAAACAAGGTTCACGCTAAGTGCTTAAGGACTCAAATTGATGAGATTTTGTTGTCTGGCTCCACAAAAGGTGCATGTAAACTTTGCAACGATCTAGGATAGAAATAGGTTTAGTGGTTCAAATATTGCTACTTTGGTTTTGTTCTCTGTCACATTCTTACACTTTGTTCGTTGCATTATATTCAATGCTAGTTTATATTCCTTTCTGAGAAAAATGGCAGATGGAAAAACTGTGTGTCCCACAGAAGACCATCACACAGCCAGGCTGAAACACTAAACCACAGCTGTGCTTCAGTAAAAAGAGTGTTGTGATCGGCCCTTAGAGCGCAGATTTAATTTTTCAGCGTAAAAAGAGAGTAAAATAAAACCTTCTTTCTTTTTTCCTAAGCACACCTCATTCATCTTGTCGGAAAACACCATGAGGATAATCCCCCAGCCTCACTCGAATTTACTAAGGACTTAGGAAAAGTAAACTGTGCTGCAATGAAAATCCAATAATCACGTAACTCAAACAAGTTGTAAGTTGGGCTTCAAAATGCAAAAAGAAGAAACAGGAGCAAGAGAGAGAGAGACAAAAAAATAGAAGGTAAAAGATTAAGACTTGTATTTGAACTCCAACAGCCTATTAATTGAATCAAAACCTAAAGACATCTGCCTTTAAAAAGTCAAAACAAGCAAACAAATGTGACTTTCGTGCCATTTATTTGACTTTCCAAGCATTAACACCGCCATGAGCTCATGAGGGATTAAGAGGAAGGCAAAAACAATAAAGCAATATCTGTCATATTTTAATGACAGATGCCAGTAGAATCTCTTCTTGATTTAAAAAAAAAAAAAATTTTTTTTAGCATTTCTGCTATTTGTTGTTTCTCCAGAATGGAGATGTGTGCATCTCCATTTTGCACCCCCCGGTCGACGACCCCCAGAGCGGGGAGCTGCCGTCTGAGAGGTGGAACCCCACCCAGAACGTCAGGTATTCCCTCTGCAACACGCTGGTGATTTTTGTGTCTTGGATTACACTTGGAGGCAGTGTAATCCCTAAAGGAATAACGGTTTATTTTGTACATCTTATAAAGAGCAAAAGTGAAACAGAGGCCCCACTTGTCTCTTCAATCTCGCATGCACTTTATTACAGCTTGATGCTAATTTAGAAAACACAAGGCTTTGTTCTAAATAAAGAAAAGGGGAACACACTGAAAGTGCAGCTCTGTTGAATAACTGCTAAATTTAGCACGTCAGCAGGATTCACATCACTGAGGGAAACTGCTGAGTCCGTGTTTGGGAACTTGAGCAGAGTGGAGGTAGCGTGTAATTGAGCCACATGGGGGAGGCAGGGTGAGCATAATGTTTCTGACCGTGCCGATGCAATCTGATATCTGACTGTGTGTACATGTTGCTGTGCTCTCTCTGCCGTCAGGACGATCCTGCTCAGTGTGATCTCTCTGCTCAACGAGCCCAACACCTTCTCTCCAGCCAATGTAGACGCCTCGGTCATGTTTCGCAAATGGAGGGACAGCAAAGGCAAAGATAAAGAGTATGCAGAGATTATAAGGTAACGCACTGCAGTGGCTGTAAACGGGTGCCTCTGCTTTACTTCAGTGATTCATTTCAAAACATTGATCTCAGGTGTTATTTAGATTCGTTACGCACAGAATGAACTATTTAAGGTGGGCTTTTTGTCTGTTTATTTAGAAAAAAACACGATTTACCTTCTTGAAAATGCAAATGATATACAGTGTTTTACCTTTTTGCCACGTTTCTCTATGTCTGGGTCTTCCAGAAGGAAACATTTTTGAAGTCTGCCATATTTAGTAATGTCCTGTTTCAGTGAGATGCAGTTTAAACCTGTATTTTTAAAGCTAACACTAAGCTCAACACTTTTTCAAATTCTTAGTTGATTTTTTTCTCCCCCCACCATCTTGCCTGCAGGAAGCAGGTGTTGTCCACGGCGGCGGAGGCTGAGCGGGACGGCGTGAAGGTGCCAACCACGCTGGACGAGTACTGCGTTCAGACCCGGGTCCCCTCTCAGGACAGCAGCTCCGACCTGCTCTACGACGACCTCTACGACGACGACATGGAGGAGGAGGACGAGGACGAAGACGAGAGCGAGATGGAGTCCGTGGGCGAGGCCGGGGCCATCAGCTGCCTGGAGGACGGTGGGACATCCACCAGGCACTATGACAACCAGGACGACTCTGGCAACGAAGACTCATGATGATCTGGACGATAAATCCTCCCTGCCAATTTAGTCCCGCGGTCGTCTGTCATTTTTCAGAGTATGTGGATGGGTGTGTGTGTGCTTGTGTGTGTGCATGTGTTTGCACAAACAGTGGGGTCAAAAGTCTACTGCCAAAATGTTTAATCATTTGTTAAACTGATACAAGTTTGATTGAGTCAATGTTTTCACACGCTGTCGAAAAAAGAAACAACAAGTTTGCAACAGATGTTTGTTGGCGCTATTTCCACTTAAAGTCAGAGTTTGGTGTTCTCACCGTTTGCCTTAACAACACCTTGCACTCTGTCTAATGTTTAGCAAAGTTTGAGTAAAGAAATTATTGCAACCCAGTATAGAAAATTCTTAAAAATATTACTAAAACTCAGATTTTAGATTTATCAAGCATTCAGTCATTTTTCATCCTCCATTTCAGCATGCAAACGTCAAACTAGACCAGTGTTTCCCAACCCTGATCCTCAAGGCACACTGTCCTACATGTTTTAGAGGTGTCCCTGCTTTAACGTGCCTGATTCAACTGATTGCAGTTCAGCAAACGACCACTAATCAGTCATCAATTGAAATCAGCTGGACTGAAGCAAGGAAATGCCTAAAACATGCAGGGCAGTGTGCCTGGAGGACCAGGGTTGGGAAACACTGAACTAGACGACCGTCCTCTTGAATATTTACATCACCAATCTAGTTTAATTTCCATGCTATACCAGTTCCTGTCGTATTTTTATTACACTCACGAAACTTTGATTACTCTTCATCCTTGCTATGTCCCTTCGCTTTGTGTCTTCAGTGCTGGCACAGTTCAGTGGGCTTCCTGGATGCCATCTGGAGTCTGACTGGCCCAGGTTTGAAATGACAGAAGAAACTTTGTGCAATCTTTGTCTTGACAATGCCACTATAGTTGAAAAACTAATGAGTAGGTTTATTTTAGTGTACGAGTACTTCATTAGTGGAAATGTACTCATTAAAAAAATGAAACACAGCGGTGTCCTTTGAGTTTGACAGGTTGTTGGCGCTGATAAATGATGACAAGAAGTTGCATTATCTGCCTGGAGTTGAGAGATCGGATCTATGGTGTGTTTTCTTGCAGCTGTTTTCCCATTTACCTAATTGAGATTGTGTGTTCTCTGACTTGTCTCTTATATTTCCTGCTGCGTCTCAGTCAGTGTAGTGAGGGGGAATCTTGGCCCTTTGGCTCATTAGGCGATCAGTGAGCTGGGCAGCTTGTCCTCTCAACTCTCATGTAGGATGACTCTGTCTCTCAAAGTTCTCCGTTCGACTTTCACTTGATTGTCTTCCAGTGTCCATACCCCATCGCCGATACCGCACTGCAGCCATAAACTCCAGTAATATATAGGGATCTAACATGATGGAGCAAAACAGTGCCGAGTTATCTTGCAAAGAATCTTAACCGGACTTATGTCTGAACTTTGTCTGGGCCATTTGAACACGTGTATTTCATGGATGCAAAGTGTTTTTCTTCTAAAAAAGAGGTTCCAGGGGTGGCGAATACTTTTTGCAAGGTATTGTAACTCAATTTTTCTGCCGTTTCTCGGCCATTCGAGCTTCAGGGTCTCAGTCGGCTTTCACTTTTAAGAGAAAAGATGGTCAGTGACAGTCCTCGGAACCAAACGACTCTTCTTTACGTTCTTTTCTTGCTCATTACCAGACCACGTTGCTCTGTTAGCCTCCGATCCACATGTGAGCGTTCAGTCCAGGTCGGGGTGCTTTGTCTTGGGGTTTTTTCTCGCTTAGTTAAGAGAATCAGAATTACTCTATAGGGACTTCTCTTTTAGACAAGCCAGACATTGAGATGCAGTTGATGAGAAGTAAAAAAAAAAAAAAATTTTCCTCTGTGACTCAAGCTTGTGCTTTGATGCTACTTCATTAGAATTGAAAATGTATTTCTGTTTAAATAACAGAAAAAAATCATTTAAATAAGACACTGATTGCCTGTTCCCTGTTTGCGTGTGCGCGCGTGTGTGAGAGGATTTACTTTTTCTTTTTTTTGTTCTTTATGATGTCAAGTTTTTTATCTTCACCCAAACGTCCCTCCATTGGAATACAGTCAGACTCTCGTCACCTGAGCGATGAATGAAACTTCCAGCTCGAGAGAGCGGACTCGTCTCTTATTTCCTGCTTTTCTGCCAGCCTGGATTGGCTGGAGATTTGAGGGATTAAGAAAAGCAACAGACCTTCTTAGTATTAAGCTTTTTGAACATGCTGAACAGCACAACGTGACTGACGTAATACACACGAATCTCACACAATCTCTACGTTCTAAGAATCTCTCGTCCCGTTGAGCGCTCATTTCAAACGGATGGATTTTTACGCCACGGACACAAACAAACCCCCACATGAGGTCTCGTCTGAAAAGCATGCTGAGGATTTACATGTTTTTTTTTAACTACACTTATAGGATACCCATTGGATTTTAACGTGAAGCTGAAGGAGTGAAAGCTTTTTCTCCTGGTCCTGTTCTTTGGGGGCCACAGAAAGTGAGGAAGACTCTGGAAATGGACCTGTAACATAATTCGGAAAGATGCCCACAGAGCTCTGGTTGTCACTAAACATTGCCTACTTTTGCTGCCCCCACACCCACTCGCTCGCAATCATGCACAAACATAAACCCCTGTTAATGATTTAAAAGCACCATCCTTGTATATCTCCAAGATGAATTGTTTAACATGTGATGTGCACAGATCAGCTATAATATTATGAAGTGAAAATCATCTTAGCCATTCTGACCCCTTTTTAGGCAGCAATTAATTTCTTTTACATTTAAGGAGTGATTTTAAGTGGGTTTTATTGGACTGTTGGGTCACATCATCTCTACTAAAGCGTTAAGAGATGCGGCTATCAGGTTTTCGCTGGACAAAACAAATTTCTAGTTTTCTTTTCGTTCAGACCTGCCAAATCCCAACTTTTATTTTATTTCTGAGCATTATAAGTACAGATGGAACAATAAGGCTAAACAACTTCTGGATTTCTATAAGGACCGCTCTGCTAATTCAAATTTTGACAGATTCCACATTTTTTGTTTTGTTTTTTTCCTTAACAAATTATAACATAAAAAACGTCATGCAGGTATTATGACGTCAGTTGTAGTTTTGAGTCCAACATAAAAAATAAGATATTCCACTATGATCCCTAGTTATGCATCACAGCTTATAGCTTAGTTTATTTATTTATTTATTTATTATTAAACTCAAAAACAACAATGCTCGCTCTAGGTTAATTTGACTGAGATCTGAAAATGTTCTTAATCTTAATGCGTTTTCTAAACTTGCAGATATAACAGCCAATCAAATGTAAATTTAAGTGAAAAATTAAAACTAAAACATGCATCTACCAAAAAACGGGAAAACGTGCTGCAAATTCATTGATAGAGATTGTAGTTTTAATCCAACAAAAAATGAAAAAATTACTATTGTTGTTCATTCATCATAGACCGTGTGTCTTTATCACATTCAGTGTGGAACGAAGGGTTGAAATGTTTTGGCTTATCAGTGATTCTGAGGTTTTGCTGCTGAGCTTTAATTAATTTTAAAAAAGGGAAAACAACTGTCTGGATTTGCAGGTCTGATATTAATTGTCTAAAACCTAGAAGATGGACGTTCCTGCATTATGATGCACAACCTTTACAAACCCACGGAACTTTCCAGAGCTTTTCTGTGCCTCCTTCCAACATAAAAAAATGTGCTCGTTAGAAAAAGTGACATTTCTTCGCTGCTAAATAGTACAGCTGAATGTACAGGATTAAAGTTACCACTTCCTGGAAAATCCCCTCAATCCACTGAAAAACACACTAGTGAAGTCCAAGAGGTGATAAAAATAATGAATAATCAACTTCTAGCGTCCAAACTTTAAAACCTAAATCCAAGTAACCATAGCAAAGAAAATGGGGAAACCCTGTGTATTTAGCTGTAGCTGGTTAGCTTTTTTAGCATTTAGAGGGGAAAAAAAGTCTGGCTTTGTCCAGCAGTAACAAGGGGTACTAATGAGTACATTTGGGGAAATAAAATCACAGCTTGTGCTTTTACTTGGACTCGGTTTCTGTGCTGGACTACACTCAGAGCAGGAGACATGAAGTCAGACAGAATTAGGCTAATTGTTACCCTGATTCCCTAAGCTAAGCCAGCTAACTTGGTGCGATAGCTCGTATATTTACCACATACCAAAGAGCTGCATCGGTTTTCTCAACGATATGAAATAAATTTCCACATCTGCTTTTTTTGTCACTTCCTGGCAAAGCTTCAGATCTGTGATTATGGCCTGGTAGGAGCGACAGCATCACCAAGTTATAAACTAAATGTTGGCCTTGGTTTTTATAAGGTAGAATGGAGGAGCAAGAGCTATTAAAAAACAAACAACTCCAAATTCCCTACACATAACCCCACACAAAATCTGAAATATTTTAGTTAATTTAATGCATGTTTTTTTTAAGAGTAAACAAATCCCCTCCAAAAACTCCAGTGTCACTGCTGAAAGACAGACCCATCCACAATGTCCATCCTGTTGATGCTGATCCATGTTTGGTTTTATTAGATTTTTTTCTTTTCTTTTCTTCTATTGCAAGGGTGCAGATTTTACACGAGGTTTCCGTTTTTGCGAACCCCCTTCAATGTTGGGTTTAATTGTAAAATTATTTTTGCTATCCCTCACTGAGCCTAAATATCATCAAACATGAAACATTGAAGAAAGTAGGTCTTCAGGCTAAAGTTGAAAAAGTATGCAAGAGTAAAATTATTGTGTTCAAGTTGTAAAGTCATTGAAAAATAAATAAAAGTTGGTCTTTGATCAGTGACTGTCGCTTCTTTCCGCTACATTTGTAATTTGGCTTTTATGGCTCCAAAGCGCAGAAGGGTTCAATGATTTTTACAGCTTTTATTTCATGTTATCCATCAGCTAAAGAGCATTTAAAGAAGAAAATGTGTCGATTAATAAATCTATTTTCACTTCACAAAATTCTTCATGTAACTTTTATTTTACAGACAAGATGTGTCTGTAAAATAAAATGTTGTTCTTTTTATCGTTAGTTTTCAATTGCAGGGAAGAAAGCATTATTCCTTCAGCTCCAGTTTTACTGATCTACACTCAGGAATAGTTTTAAAGAAAAGTATCTGTAAAGCTGTTCAATAGAAAACTTTGTGCTTTTTATCTGAACCTTTCAGCCTGAGTGACGTTCCTGGGTACAAACTATTTGTGTGATTTAATCCTCTAATCATTTTACTGCTGATTTTATTACAGGGAAATGATACACTCATTTACCTTTTTTTTTTTTTTTAATTTTTGAATCAGTTGCTTTTATTTCAAAATGATAGAAGTCAAAATGCCACATTAGGTGGCAAATTAAGTGCTTAATTTCAGTTTAACTTTTGTGTAATTACATGGTGACAGTAAAAGGATGCAGATAAAACTGTGCCATTGCAATGAGAAGAGCTCTGAGTTCATCTGGGGGTTTGTTAACTTAAATATTTCTAAGCAATGGATAGCAAACTAGTTAAGCCTACAGTGAATATTTCCTGTATCTGCTGGTTTGGTAACATTAGGAAAAGAAATTTTGTCCTTTAAGTGTAAAGATTAAGAAACTCATTGAAAAAAAAAAGTATTAAATGAATATATCCAGACAAAAAGCTGAAAGATTTTAAATTGAACAAATTTCTTTGAAAAAGTTTGATTATAATCCTGAAGTCAAATTGAATATTAAGTTAGGATCTTCTGTCATTTTTGTACATTAACTTTAATGTTGCAGTTTGCACTGTTGTGTGTTTCTCATTCATTTGTTTTATATATCCAAAAATGTTAATTAGGCGTTGTAACCTAATACTTTATAAAATAAGAAAATACTGAAATAAAAGCTAAGGATTTGACCTTTTTTTGATTGCACTTTAAATTTGATCTGCTGTTCCTAAACTTTGCCTGATTTAAATGCCAAACATTTTGCAAAATGAATAAAGTGATCCCACATGATAAAACCCGATTTAAATACATTTCTAATGTACAATTAAACATATACTTCTCCAGAAGTCTTTAAATACTCTACATTTTGAAGAGGGACTAATCTAAGTTTGTCCAGATGATTTTACTACGCATCAGTATGTTGTGGTTTCATAACTTATTTAGAACAGGATTATAAAAATAAATGAGGTAAATATTTTGTCCCAAAAATATCAGAATATGATCAAAAATACTGGAGAAAATGCTTGAAGATTCACTCGAAAACAAACTTGTAGGAACCTGTATTTGAAGCTGGCACATCGATTCAAATAGAGAAAACACATAGAAATATATTGATGACCTAGCTTACACAACTCAGTTTCATAACAAAATTGGCAAACAGGTTCAATGCTATCCCAATGTTGTTGTTTTTGTTAAACCATTAGCAACATTCCACTCGTTTAGTGTGTATTTTCAGTCATTCGGGTCATGGCTATCCTCATCAGTGGCATCTTGAGAATATTTTCCTTCTCATTACACACGCAAAAGATCTTTGTTTTTGATTAGATGAAACACCTATGTGAAATAAAAACACACTTCCTTTCAATAAGGCCACTATTTCTTACATGTTATATGTTCACAGTAATGAAGCTGCCTGCTTATCTTCTGTGCAACATTAATCTTTTAATTGTCAACAAGGTGAAATATTCTTTAAGCTTCGTGGCGTTGTGTTTGTCTCCCCCTTGTGGTACAATCAAATGTTTACAACTGACAATAATTTTATAATAATTTTTTTTCTCTCAAAGGTCTGACCGTGTTGAGTTTCTTCTTTCATTAAAATGTTTTTACTTATGGATCCTCATGTGACTAAATCCAATTTAACTACCTGTACATAAAGTATACCATCACATACACATAAACGTGTTTCCAAGGCAACCCAGATTTGTAGATACGGCGTAAGAAGTCGCTGCCCATTACAGGTCAGGTCATATACGTTTTTGTTCCAGATTATTAAGAGACGATTGTAACAGTAAACATAAAAAGATTTTTTTATGATAGTTTCACTTATTAAAAGAAAGAAAAGCTAACTTTAAAACTCATTGCCCGGTCACTTGAATTGTGTCATCGCAACTGTTCGTTTAGTTCAAAGATGCATGAAATCACCATTTGAAAACTGCGTTTTATATTTACTCATTTCCTTTCCACTTCTCAGTAGATTGAAGTGCAGAATCTATGGACGCAGAGGGAGAAGAATATTTAACTTAAACCCTACGCAAACTTTATCTGAATGATCTTTCCTCAGTTTTAGTCCCGCTGCGCCTCCAAGTGTCTCTGAGCGGCCCTCAGGGTCTCCTGCAGGTCTTTGTAGCCCGCCAGGCTGCAGGCCTCCTCCAGTGGGACCCAGCGGTAGTCCCGGTGCTCGTCGGACAGCGTCACCGCCGCCTCCGGGTTTCTCAGCTCGGCCAGCCAGTACAGCACCTCTTTGGGTCTGCCGCGAACCTCGTAGCGCAGCTCCTGCACGAAGCCGTCTATAACCTTCAGATGCTCCGCCCCCAACCCTGCTTCCTCCTTGGTCTCCCTTAGAGCCGTGGTGAGGTCATCCTCACCTGGGTCAACGTGACCTGGGAGGACCACATGTAGGATGAAATAAAAAAACAAACAAACAAACAAACTGTGCATCCACACAATGTGGCATTTTATTGTTCGAATGACAGACGAGGCTTTGTGCAGACCTTTGGGTGGGGTCCAGTGGTGCTGCCCGTAGGACGTCTGCAAGAGGAGATACTCGATATTCCCCGGAGGGGGGTTGAGGCCGGCGAGGCGACGAAACACTATAAACCCACAAGCTCGCAGAGCCATCGTTTCTTATGTTGTGGAAAGTTTCATCCGCATAAACTGCCGGGAATGATAAAGTTAGACGCCTTACTGTTTTGTTTTCAGAGATATTTCCATTGAGAGCCCCAGTGAGCCTGCTGCGCTTCAAGAAAACTCGTCCGACTGCAGTTCAAGACAGACACATTTGTTCCGCTATGTGGTACTCGAGGTTTGCTCTGTGTTGTTGCAATAGGCTCTAGTGTAAAACAATCCATCTCACCTCACCTGCTAATATTAATAACTAAAATGTCTAAATACATTTCCTGACTAAGAAAAGGTACTATATGAGGCTAAATAAAAAGCATAGAGGCAGGGAAAAAAGCAAATGAACCAAATTAATTTAATTAATATTTTTGCCAAAGAGGGACATTGTGTATTATTGAACATTTTTGAACAACGGGCTGAATAACATAAAATTAACAAGGTAAAAAGAAAAACCAACAAAAGAATAACATCAAGATAAAATACATCAACAAACACTATACAACACACTTTAACACTACATCTTTCCCCCAGGTTTTAGTATAATTTAAGCTCTAAAAGATACAACAGAGCAAGTTTGATATAATCTGATCAGTGTTTTTATTAACTGATCATTCTCTATCAGCTTAAACATCTGTCCTGGAACATGCTGGACTATAAAATGCTGGCAGCTATTAAGGTCAGAATCTACAGCCTTGAGGGAATAGACAAAGATTGTTGTTCTAGTATGAAGACTGTACAAAGCAAGTATATCAATCGCTGTTTAAAATGGTAACTTCATAATCATTTTGTCTTTGTTAAAAAAAAAAAAGTAAAATCAATTTCAGGGATACTGATTTGTCACACCCTCAGTGTGACTTGGTCTCTACTAACAAAATGTTATTATATCTTCTTACATTGTAGAACCTACAGCTAAGAAATTTGCTCATCTGTAACATTTACTGTTGCTATGTGAGCTGCTTGATTGTGATGTCACCAAGCCAAACACTCACAATTGCATTTTTCTTCTTTAAATACACATTTAATGTATGATTTTTTTGAGGTGGAAATTAACCACCTTATGTCTTTTTGTCAGTCTCCACTAGTTTGTGAAAATATACACTCCACTGTATCTTTAAAAATGGTTTCCAGTCTTTAAAGCCTGCATCAAACCTTCCAACAGCACCATCCCTCCTGTCTTACAGAGCTTCTTCACGGTATAGTGCTGGTTGGTTGTCCTCAGACGCCAAAGCCCTGCAGCTGCCACCAGTCAGGTTCAAATTCAGAACCTGGAGAGGAAGATGCCTTAGCGATGCTAAGCTCTCCTTCTGGGCCGCTCTTTCACAAACAATCACAGACCGCAAAGAACCACCCTCATTCAAATCACTTCTCAAAGCACGCCGTTTCGAAAGAGCTTTAAACATTTTACAATTTTACCTTCCCTTTATCCCATTACGTGTCTGAAATCAACGTGTCCACGAGTATCTCGTGAAGCGGCTGGCAATTCTCTGCAATAAATGTAAAACAAATGGGTTAAATAATTAAGAAGAAGCATTTCTGCACGATGAAATGGACTGTGTGGGAGAGGCAGAAGGCTAAGACCCTCAGATGTCATCAGAATTAATAGAGTGTGCTTCATGTCGGAGGCTGGTTAGATAAGGAACTGACCCAGAGGAGGCTGGACCAACTGAAGGCAGCCTGTGCGAGGAGATAATAGAAACGAGCCCTCCCTTCACCCCTGAGCTGTCAGCAGAGCAGTCCTTCATTTTGACGAAGGAGTCACAGCTGCTGGGTTTCAAGGTAAAGTCAGAGTGAGAGCTGAACCATCTTTTGTCATTAAAAAAACAAAAAAAAAACTGTAGATATATATTTTTTTCATGTTTACTTCTCTATAAATCAAAGTGACAATGAAAAGTTAATTTAGCTTAGCGAGTCAATTAAAGAATGGGAACTTGTATGCGCTGTTGGTTTTGGTTTGTGCTCGACGTATTTAGAGTATTTGTTTATGTTAAGCTTGATGACTTTGGCTTATGGATAGTGAAAATGGACAGCTTTTAGTTAAAATGATACTTGTAATACAGACATGTGTACCTGCTGAAAAGCACATCTATTCACTGTGCAAATTTGTGATCATCTTCTGCCTGAGTTAATTCATCTGCGCTGTGTGCTGCTTCGGCTCTTTGAGTAAGTTAGGGTCGCTTTTAACTTTGACTTTAACCTCGTTGGCTCAGATCTTCCTCATCTTTCACTTGAGAAGACATCGTCGATTCTCTACAGATTTTCGGTGCCCCAACCACAGCAGAAGATGACATGTTTGTCTTAAATCATCACTAATTTTGGAAAGTTCATGCTGGACTTCAAGTAATTTGGGTTCTGGGTCTATTCCTTCCTCCAGCAGACTTTGGGATGATCTTGCTACCCAAATGTAAAGTAAAACCTATGTTCATCTTTGGACCGTTTCATATATAGCACAACTTTTTAGTGCTATTCTGTATTATTATTGTATTACAGTTTCTTTTTTTGTACATTCTTCCTCTTCTTTATTTTGGCCAGGGACTACAAGAGATGTTACTTTTTATCCTAATAAAGAGCTTTTTTCAGCCTGTGATACAGCACAGCTCATTATTCCACTTTTCTGTACATGGAGCAGATTTTTATCTGCTGCCTCTGTGGAGGTTGCACATGTTCATGATGCAGCACTGTGCCCTCTGGAGGCAGTGATATTGGCAAAATCTAGTTGGATTCGCAGTTTCATAGATCCCCTATTTATGTAGGTCGTTTATTTAATGCGGTTTCGCATCAGGACCAGTTTTTTTTCTTTTTTACAAGCTTTCTCTTGCTATTTCTGACAAAGACGTCTAGCGGATGTTTAGTAAGCGATGACAAGGCAGATATGAGGGATTAATGGTTTCAAAGTGCGGGGAGAAGAGTTGATCGGTGCCAAGGATGTTCTCACTTAAATGTTCTGGAGGTGTTGTGGACTTAATCTAAGCTGACAACTGAGACGTGAGGTCTCAGTAATCCCGCTGACAATTTATAAAAAAAAAATTTAAAAAACTCTTTCCACAAGTAGCTCAGGATGCAGTGAAAGTTTTCAAATTAACACACATCAGAGAAACTTTGTTGCATCTTGAAACAGACTCACACAGAGAGCCATGGAGGAGAAGAAGCAGTCTGGAGGACTTCACTTCGTCGGCAAGAAGGATGAACTGATTAAAGCAAAGCGCTCTTTCCGGACTTTGGAGGGTCGAGACGTTCTGATTATCTACCATCAGGGAGTCTTCTATGCTATGGACTGCTACTGTTACCGTGAGTAGGATTTTTCTGGTGGCAATTCAAAACATTCCTCCCCCAATTTCAACATTATGTCCCAGATAAGTTTATTGCATATCAGAGAATTTCATTACCAGGCATTAGACTTTAATGAGCAGAACAATCTGTTCTGAATCTGATCTGTTCTGTCCTGTGATAGAAGATTGTCATTACTTGATTGGTTGAAGCAAATAAGAATCCAACTTTCGGGAAAATGTCTAATTATTATTGTTGTTGTGACCTATAGATAATAATAATAATAATAATAATAATAATAATAATAATAATAATAATAATAATAATAATAATAATAATAATAATAATAATAATAATAATAATAATAATAATAATAATAATAATTACTATTGTGGCATTCTGAGCACCCTACTGGCCTCCACAGAGAATCATGTTCATGTCAAAGGAAGGCATACAGAGTCATCTTCTTCAATACAGGGATAAAACCTGATAAATAAATAAGTAAATAAATACAACATATATTAATATATAAATAAAAAAAATAAAAAATTAATTGTATTTACTTTTTACAATTTCTTTTGCTGTTCCCGACTGAATTTTTTTACTGGCCTGGTGTGGCCACCCTTATGAACATTTCTCGGGGCCACCACTGACCCTACAGGGTCATTTCTTTAAGATTTGATGGTTACAATGTGTTGAAACACGTTTTCAAGTCCCTACTGTCTTAATAATTTACATTAAATAGTAAGTAAATTTTCAGAAACCTGGGTTGATGTTGCATTACAGGATTCCTTTTTGCAGAACAGTGTATAAAAGTCTGCATTCATCTGTGTGTGGGACGTCAGTTCTCAATGCATGTAGTCGGATACAGCCATCTTGTTTGTCTGCAGTTTTTAAAAAAAGGAAAACTTGTGTTCTTCATGCAGATGCCGGAGGAACATTGGAGAACGGAGACATAGAGGTGAGTTTCCATTTGACTTCATGTCAGATTAACCTATAATATCGTTCAGATCAGGTGGGAGCACTGAACTTTAAGTCTTTAGTTTCACCCTGCACTTGCTCTCACATGCTAATCCATCTGTACCTTAATCACCTACCAGCTCCTGCTGGGCCAAGACACAGAGAATTACTGTAATTACCATGTCAAATTTGCATTGCATTAACATATTACCCACCTGCTTTGTTTCCAAACAAACACGCTTTACACACAGGACATCAACGGCAAGCTGTGCATAATTTGTCCAAAGCACAAGTACAAGATCACTCTGGCCGAGGGGGAGGGCTTGTACAGGGGCAGGAACCCCCAGGAGAAGCCACCGGTGTTCAGATGGTACTCCAAGGGGGTGAAGCAGAGGGTCCACACCGTCACAGAGGAAAACGGGGAAGTCTTCGTCAAGCTCGTCATGATCCCAAACTGGGTCGATTCGGACTACTACCAGGGAGAAAAAGGCAAGGTGGAAAGAGCCAAGGCCGAGGAATCTGACGGGGACATGCCTGTGATGAAAGATGACGATGATGAGTGAAGCTTCTTCCGCTGGTCTCAGAATGAACCGTGACTTTTGCAAGGATGTTCATTGATACAAGCCAAGATATGACCTGCTTTAGTGTAGAGGTTTAAAAGATATGTATTTCATAAATTAATCATTTCAGTCCCACTCGGTAGCCGCATGTTTCCATACTCTCTTGGCCTCCATCTCTCCCTCATGAATTATGCAGCTGGATCGATGTGATAAAAAGCTTTATAGTGATCAATACAGTCCTGAAGTGGAGAATCATTTGCTTAAAAAAATAAAAACATCATGCAACAAATGTGGCCAGTTTTTTAATTGTTAAAGTAGTAGGTGACACAAAACAAACATTTTGTGGAATTAATTGCTTTATGTTGTACCACCACAGGCCTTTCAGTCATACTCATGCTGATTGAATTGTTTTTTTCTTTCATTTTTTTCATTATAAAACCACAAAGTAGCAACATATTTTACTGGATATTTTTTGCTATTGGCCACAGTGTTTGCAACACTAATATTCTCTCAGACAGCTGTGGGTTCCTCAAGCTTCTCAGCAGCGCACATCGACATCGTGGTTGCTCCTCTGGTTGATGTTCTCCTTGTTGGCTCTGTGAGTTTAGTTGGAAAGCAATGCCTTAGTTGGGTTGCAGAGCAGTTGTGCATAATTCTTTCCATTTTGGCACAGAGTAAAGTGTCAAGGCACACTTTTCAGATTTTTATTTGTAAGAAATTTTGAATATTATAGGTTGTTGTTCTTCCTCTTCACAATAAAGGTCGAGCTCGTGCTGTTTTATCACATAAAAATCCCCACGAAATGCACTGCTGTTTATGGTTTTCATTTTTCAGAATGGGGCAATTTTGAATATTTTTGCAAGTGACTGTATTGTGTCCCGGAAAACGGAAAATATCCTTTCAACCTTCGTAACTGTAATGAACGGCAGGGTAGTGTATAGTGTTTTTCTTTTTTTTTGGTAAAAAAAAAAAGCATTACTTAACAGCTTACTGCACACCCAATGCAGAACAATGTGGCTTTGAATTCAATATTAAGAGTCAAACACGATCTCTGTTACTATCTCACAGCCGACTTCCACAGGCTTTTTCTATTCTATTGACACTTCAAATCCGATGGATAAGTGAGATGGGGCTGCAAAGTTGCGATGGATTAAATATTAACATATTATTATGCTGTCAAACTGACACAATCCTGGAGCTACTATCTGCTGAAGGTCATTTCTAATGGGTCAGCTGAGAGTTGTTTGTCAAGATAAAGAGCCGAGTGTGTGAGAAAACTGTTAAGTGGGGGTTCCTGAGGGACAGCAGCGGCCTGGGAGCGGCATGGTTTGCAGGAAATTTAAAATCTAAAGCTTGATCACATTACACGGCTGTGAATGAAACAAGATGCTCTGATTAAAAATGTATATGTCCTCAGGCTTGTCTACCTCTACAAAACAGCAGTAGAAGACCTTGAGTTTATCCAACAGAGATGGCCAGATCTAATTTATCGCCTGTTATAGACCCCCACAACAAAACAACCTTGAACAACGTTAGGTATATTGCAGTTGTGCTTCTAACCGCCCCCCCCCCCCCAAAAAAAAAACAAGCAACTTAATTTAATATTTGATTGACAAGTAAAAAGAAAAAAATAAATTAGATAGTACAGGCAGTTATTTACTTTCACACCATAGTTGGTGATTAAAGGGTTTCCTGCAGCATTTTTAGGTCCATATGCATCAAGACTCCATCTGCAATTCACAGATTAAAACTACAAGTGCACCAAGAAGAGGACAAATCAGTCCCAGGACCTTCTTGCTGCAAAGTAAAATGCTAGCCACAGCACCACAGATATTCCACAACAAACACACAAAAAATGTCAGCTTTCTAAAAAAAAAAAGAAAAGCTAAGCGCTAACCATTAAGCCAAATATTATTCACATCCCTGGCAGATTAAAGTAGTCTTTTAATTTTACCAGATTATTTAATCTAACAGGAAATGCTTTTTTTTTTAAAGTGGCCCAACTAGAGATGTAACTTGAATCTGATGGAGAATCTGTGGAAGTAGTTGAAGATTAGGGTAATGGCAAAGAGGCCTTCTGACATGGAAGATGTGAAATTCATCAGCAAAAACAAGTCATCAAAATACCAGCGGAGACAAATAGGAAGCTGGTCGGGGTTATAGTGTATACCAGAAGGTTTTCCATTGATCAATAAGAAAATGTTAACCAAGTAATTTTTTTTATGAAACTGTCAATAATGCAATTTTTCAAAACGGGTGCTCCTTTTCCATTATCTTATTATTCCAAAACTTCCTGTAGTAAGAATAATCTAGAAGACTTTAGCTGCACATGGACATACTATTCAGTAAATGTGCATTTCTGACCAATTAAAATTCCTATTTTAATTGGTTTCTGGGAAACTGAATGTGGGGTTTGAATTAGGTGTATCTGTGTGTTCAGTTTAATATGAATTTCTTTTACAGTTGAACACTTGGCTTGAAATCCTAGACTTGTTTACATTTTCTCAATACAATAGAACTTGAAAACATTGCTGCCTGCTTGTTTAATAGGGGTTAAAGATGTTGCCGGATCACAAATCAAAGTTTTTCTTTAGTCATCAGGACCAACTCTAGAATTTTAATGAGAGCTGGACATTTCAGCGTCTACGTCAGTAAGTTTAATTCTCTGCGAGGACGGGGACGAGCAGGACAGCAGCAACCGGTCCACTGAAAACAAAGCTCACCTTCATTAAGAAAAAAAAAAAGAACATATGGAACAAACTACAGCAGACCAGCCCTGTGTCCTGGACGTCTGCAGCCTCGTTGTGTTTGTGTGAATTGGCGCGCGCTTTAGCGTATGTGTCCGCGTGCGCGTTGCTGAGCCAGGCGCGAACACCCCCGGTTCCCTCAGCTCGCTGCTCCTCTCTCCGTCTCTCTGAAGATCTGTCTGTGACTTTTTGCTTCAGCCGCCGAGGGGATTCTTCGCGTGTCTGGACACTCCGCTGCGGAGCTGCCCCTCTCACTGCCGTAAATCTGCTCGGCAACTTGTTTGTCTGGCCGCCCATGGGCGCTGCTGCTCTCACCCACTTCGCTGCTCCACCGGCTGGGGGCTGTCCGGTGCGCCTCTGCGGTCGCTCGCTCGGTGGGTTCGGGACGGTGCCGAGCTCCGCTTTTATGAATGACTAAAGAGACGGGGGCTGGGGTGGGGGGAAATGCGAGTAAGCGCTAAACCCCCGTGCAGCAGCCCGGGCTCCCGGGGGGCCAGCCACCGATGAGAGAGAGGGATTATCGGCGGCTCATTGCGGAAAAGCGAGCCTGACTGCAGACTGGCGTGGAAACGCACCGTGACCATATAGCGTAGAGCATCGGAACACAGCCGCGGTGTCCACAATGTAAGTTCATCTGCACGCTGCAACTCATTGGCACACACAGAGAAATGATGCTCCTGTTTGCATGTCTTATTTATTCTAAATCCATTCATCACTGCACGGTGAGCACTGAAAACAGTTGTCCGACTCTTTGATTCGCTGAACCACATGCCCTCTCAGGTGTAGGAAAGGCCTTGGTGAGCTTCATCTCTGTCATTTTCAGTGACATAACAGGTGATGCGCTGTCTCCGTGATACACATGAATAATAAGCTCCCACTTAGTCTTACCCAGGAGCTATTTTCCTGGCAGGTCCATCCACATCGTTGCTTTGGGCAGCGAGTGTCCCGGAGGAGTCGGGCCCGGGGAGGAGCTCATGGGCCAGGGCCAGCTGCAGGGAGGCTTGCTGTGGAGCTACCTGGGTCACGGAGCGCTGGTGGGACCCTGCGACCTGGAGGGCAGCCTGCACAACCCGGCCTTCATGGAGTACACCTCACGCGTGTTTGGAGACGTCACGGTGGTGGTTCGGGATTGCCCCAGTTGGGTAAGAAAACAACCACGCTGAGAGATAGAGTGATGAGTTCCTTGTCAGATTATTTATTCATAAAATTGCTTATAGTTTGGACAATGTACAAAGCTTTGAGCATCTCACAGAGATTTGTAAAAGCCAATGCAGCGAAATGGAAAGAGTACGACTCAAATGCAAGCCTACCAAGAGATTGCCTTCCATCTACACAAGAGCCAATAGACCCTTTGTACCTCAAGTGGAGCTCCACCAACCTGGAAGAGTACACAGAAAACATAAAGCCTATCAGTAGAGATTTTCAGACACAAAATACCAAAATAAGACGTTTTTTGCATAAAACAAAAACTGCTCATCAGTCTTGTCGCAGCCTTCCGTTCCAAAAAAGCCAAAGATTCCAATAAATGCTGTGGGTGGTAACAGGCGGTTTTGGATTTGTACGCACTTTCGAAATGATTCATTTATTGTAAAAGTAGAGATAAAATAATTACCAAAAAAGGTCTTGTAACTTAGTCGAAACGAAAAATAATCTCAATTTAATGTTTGAAGGTATAAAAACGTGTAAACAAGTGGTCAAAAAATAATTTTACAAAACCTCCCGTCCACACCAGACATTTACCAAACAATCCACCTCCACCAAGCACCTGGTGTGTTCTTAATTACTCAAATTAATGGGAGGGTCTAACAATTAACAATGTAATCTAAACAATTCCAAAGATAAATATTAATTACAAATTTGGATTCTAAATTAACTTAAATATATTCTAACTACCCAAAGAACAAAACGAAATTGGTAGAAATTATAAACTACAAAACTTTTGCATAAATGGCCACAAGTCTGATTCTGCACACACCACCCCCAGGGTGAAACATGGCAGCTTCATGTTTCATCAATGGGATGGGAGTGCTTTTCTTTAGCAGTTTCATGTAAATTAGTTTACGGGATAGGAAGATGGCTAGAGCTAAATATGGAGCAATACTGGAAGATAACCCATTAGAGCAGGGGTCTCAAACTCCAGTCCTCGAGGGCCGCAGTCCTGCAGTTTTTAGATGTGCCTCAGGTACAAAACACTGGAATGAAATGGCTTAATGGCCTCCTCCTTGTGTAGATCAGTTTTCCAGAGCCTTAATGACCTAATTATTCTGTTCAGGTGTGGTGCAGCAGAGGCACATCTAAAAGTTGCAGGACTGCAGCCCTCAAGGACTGGAGTTTGAGACCCCTGCATTAGAGGCTACGGAAGACTTGAGACATTGGTTGGTCCAGTCAAAGTCCGGTTAGACTTGAAAGTTGATGGGTGTGCTGTGGTGGTGCAGGGGTTAAGCACTACCCACATATGGAGGCCTTAGTCCTTGATGCAACCGTCACAGGTTCGATTCCCGGCCTGGTGACCTTTGCCGCATGTCTTCCCCTTCTCTCATTACCTGCTTTCCTGTCAATTATCTATCAAATAAAGGTCACTAGAGCCAATAAAACCTTAAACAAAGGACTTGGAAGTTGATTTTCCACTGACTTTCGACATCCATTGTGATTAAGCTTTAGGTATTGCAAAGAAGAATAAGAAAATATTTTACCGTCTGGATGTGGAAAGCTGGCAGTGACATATCCTAAAAGACTTGCGGGGCAGCTAATGTGAGACGTGGTTCTGCAAAGGCGGAGCTAAATATGAAATCCTATATGACTAAAAAGTTTTAAAACCCTTCTTCTGCTTCTTCACATGAAAAAGTCAACAAGTGTGTTGACTTTTGCACGGCAACAGACCCACCTGAGTCATTATTGTAGCTTCTGGATGTGGCTAGATCACGACTGATTGAAGACGGGACGTTTAACGAGGCCAAACATGCCGTAAAATAGTGGTGCACATTTTCATTCAGAACATTGTCTTTATGACAGAGTGCGTGTGTCTCTTCGCTGACATGCTTTTTTGCCTACTATTCCATTTTCTTAGTCCTCTCAGAAGACACGCAGCACATTATTTTCATATTCCCAGACCTCCCTAACACTGATTGCAGGCTTTATAAAACATCCCGTTTCTTGGAGGACGCTATTTTAACATGCAATGCACAAGAAAACCCAGATGAAAGACCTTTTTGTTCTAAGTAGCACATGAATTTGAAATGAAAGCTCTGCTGTTGTGGTTTTGTAGCGACTCGGCACACGTCCTATTGTAATTCTGTCAGTCCAAATCAGGAGTAATTGTTTCGGTTTAATTTTCTGTGTCCTTTTGTCCAAATTCTATTCGAATGGGCCACAGTTTTTTCTCTATGTGTGTGTGTGTGTTTTCTAGTGTTTAATAAGTGGAATCAGGTTGGTTTAGAGCTGTTAGATTTATGCGGGTCCTTGGGGGTAAAGTCCCAGGAGCTAACCACACAGAGGCATTTAGACTTTAGAGGGGAAAGGTTGGTGCTATCTGAGGGGAGATTTATATTGCCTGTTGAGTTCACACAGATGACTCTTTGCTGCTTTTAATGTGTCAGCTTTTAACCTCCTTCTTATCCTTGTTGTCCATTTCTCTGACTGTCCAGGACTTGTTAGACAGCGACTGGGCCAGTGTGCGGAAAGTTCTTGAGCAGGCTGACATCCTCGTCATTAAATACGCCGTCACGGACAAGCTCGCCTTCCAGCAGGTCAGGAATGGCTACGCCCCGAGGCTCCGCCCTCTCCTGAGGCACTGGGGTGTGCCGGTCATCCTTGTTGCTGTTGGAGCGCGGCTGAATGGTGAGCATGCGCGTTGCCTTTGTTCTGTGCTTTTTGTCCGGATAGGATCAAGTTTAGATTTGTCGCCGTCATTGTATGCATCACTGGTGCAGAGGAATTTGAAAGGTCCCAAACACAAAGTCCCCTATACTCTCTCAGTGATTTGGTATTGCTGCACAGGGTCTTAGTAAACACTTGAGACTTGGGTGGAGGTTCACCTTTAAAAAACAACCCTAAACATGTGGCAAGAACAACAATTGAATGGTTTATATTAGAGGTAATTACTCGACATACGAATAATTGTCATTTAATGGTTTGTTAGAATAAAATTAGTTCCAATCAATCAATCAGCTCAGACCTGCTTTCAGTGTGGCAGTTTGACCTCCAGCCAGAAGAGGATGCTGCTGGTCATCCTTAAGCGGAGTCAGTTGACACAGAAACAAAGATGGCGGGGACATACCAGAACAGGAAATGGAAATGGTCCAAACAGAGTCCAGTCTTTTGATATATATACTTGACAAATTCCTGAAGTTCTCACCTCAATGCAGCTGACTCAAAAAATTGTTGAAATATATGGGTTTGCTTCTTTGTTAAAAAAAAAATAAAAAATTCTGCATATTATGAAAAATGTAGCCCTTTATGTTGTGTAAAGACGGCCGACCTTCTTGATACAAGAGAAAACTGGCCACTTACCAACTAGTCGTTAGTCGATTGATGAGCTCAATCAACTTTAGATCAACTCGTTACTGGATAACATGCATCCCTTCTTTATATCAAAGCATGTTCATGTTAAAATGGCCCAGTCAAAGTCACAATCAAAATGCAACTGAGAATTTGTGACAAGACAAAACTCCAAAACAATACATTTAAGTTTAGAGTGTTTAGCGCATCAGAACGGGAAACATTTGATGTAACATGAATACTTTCACAAGGCATTGTAGTACTTTGGGGTCAGCTTGCTTCTGCATCACTGCTTGATTTTGTTTTCAGGACAATATCAGGCTTTTCTGGACGGGTGAATGCACTCGCCGTCTGAGTCTCGTGTCCTCTAGCGTGTCCTCCCCACAACGAGGAGGATGCTCATGATTAAGCCTGCTCTCCGTTGCCTTCAGGCAGTTGGCTCACATGTCTCCCCGAAGGAAAGTCTCCAAAGCAAAACATCCAGTTTGTAGTTTCTTTCTTTTTTTTTTGTTGAGGTTTTGCAAGCAAGGCAAGAATACATATTCACAGCTCAAAAGTGCAACAGCAGCCAAGTGTTCCTCACAGTAAGGAGATTACAGCCTTTGGGTGCAGCCTGACCGGATGCCGTTCGATACATTAGGCATTAACGTTAAGTGAACTCCGGCCACGTTGGCGGGTCTGCGTGTGGTTTTTCCCGCAGACACACCGACCCCTTGTTGAATCCAGATCCCATAAACAAGCGCATCAAACACAGCAGGTTGTATTTTTAGCTCGTCTGCTCGAAGACAAGAGAACTGCTACTGTCAGAGAGCTGCTGGAGAAAGAGGCAGAGGAGAGGAGGCAGCTTTGAACCGGAGCCTTGGTGTTTTTGTTTGTGGCTGCTGTGAGTTTCCACCCTATCCCCTCAAGACTGCAGAGAATGACAGGCTGAGCTCGGAGCGTTTCCCCCCCTGCTCGACTCTAGACCACCTAAGGTGCAGCTGTGGCAAAAGAGAGCTGCTGCACCTACATTAAGGCATCTATAAGGCAGTAATGAACAGAGAACCACATATAGATTTATCCCCTGCCAACCTCCATTCTAGCGCGCGCGCACACACACACACACACACTCGTAACACTGATATGCCAAGTCATTTCATGTCAGAGATTCACTCATACCTCGCTTGCCCCTCATTCGTGGACACACACACCCCCACATACACACGCACTCGACCCAGCTCCATCTCTGTGTCATGCCTTTAGGTTATTAGGAGTATGATTTATCAAAAGCTCCGCCCCCTGGCTGTATGTCCAGCTCATTCGGTCTTGCTCTCTCCTCCTTTAGTGCAGTGCGCTTCTGTCGTTTTCTTCTTCGGGACACTCCATCCCATTTTCTGTCTTGTTCTGTCTAAGCGTTTTCCATCTAGGCACGCCACAGTTCAAAGGTGGTCATTGTTCACGAAGCTTCTGCTGATTTGATTTTTTTGATGTTCCATATCAAGCATCCTGAACAAGCAGTTTGTTTACATGAAGTCTTAACACCCTGTTGTGATGGAGCGCTTTCTGATTTTTCTATTTTCTTCTTTTTCTTTAGACCTGTGCATCGTAGTGGACTTTTTTTCTTCTGATATTCTTTCATTGTTTATTGTTGCAGGCAGTGCAAAATGTCAAACTATATATAAATTGACTACTGCTAGTACAGCGCTTTGTTGAACTATTGAGGCACCTTAAAACTTTTTAATGTTTTTTTCCACGTTAGAAGCGCAAACTTCAGTGTGTTTCACAAGGATTTTTTATGATGAAACAAGAAAAAGCAGAGAGACGCTGAATGAAAATGATTGGCGGCTTTCACAATGTTTTACAAACACAAATCTGAAAAGTGTGGCATATTTAGGGCTGCGACTACCGAATATTTTAGATATCGGTTAATCTGCCGATTGTTCTGATAAGTAACCGATTTATAAGAAATGTTATTTAAAAAATGGCTCATTCTGCAGATTTGTCATTTAAGGCTTCTTTACATACATTAGAAATACATCAAAAAATGAAAACAAATAGTCCAATTCCTTTTTTAGATAAGAAAATAAACACTTTATTGCGTAAAACACAACAACGTATCAAAAAAGATTTTCTCAAAAGCTCAACTCTTTCTGTTTGACTAAACATCAAAACACTGTAGGGCTAATCTGTTGATTACTTTTGGATTAACTGATTAATAATTGGACAAGGTACTTAATAGAAGATTTAATTTAATACAGAATTGCAGTCGGGTGAAGATAAAACTGTAATTTGAATAGTTTTGGTAGAACATATTTAAACACTTTTTTTTTTTTTACCTTAAATGCTAAGTGTATATTTATTGTTGTACAGTTTTGGCTTAATTTTTGCTATTAGTATGTTGTTCTTTCAGCCTTTCAATAAAGCTACATACTCCAGTTAATAATTAATTGATTAATAAATAATTGATTATTATTTTTCATACTTGACTCATCACCATTAATCTGATTAATCGGCCCGTCTCTGCTCCAACACGGCTGATTCAAACGCTGTGACGACCTCCTCATCCTGTCAAAGTTGCCTGCCGATGAACCATCATGTCACATGGTGTGTTGAACCAGGGAAATAAGTAAAACATGCAGGATATCCACCACTGAAGACTGACTTTGGACATTACTGATTTAGATCAAACTAAATTCATGTGTTTTATTGCCTAGTAAAAGTTCAGAACTAAATCTAATTGATCGTTTTGGCAAAAACACTGATATTCAGAGATGCTCTTTGCGCAGTCTTGCTTAGCGAAGAAGAAAGCTGGGAGAAACATACCAAAAAATACTTTCAGAGTATTGACTAAAGGGGGTTTGAACAAATGATCAAAACTTACAAAACCATGTATTATTTTCCTTCCCCTTAACAATTACGCTGCCCTTTGTCTCACTGTCACCCCAAATCCCAGTAAATGCACTAAAGTTTGCAGCTGTATGTGAGAAAGACAATACTTGTGCATGCGAACTGAAAGTCATTGTACAGTTTGAGTACTTCAAGTTCTTAAACATGCTCTCCTGCATGGCTTTAAAAGCGTAATGCAATATTAATGACGTGTGTCTTCTCTTCTGCATTGAGATGAAGGACCTCCGTGTACGTGTCCGCTGTGTGCGTCTGACTGGAGCAGCTGTGTGCCTCACAGTGAAGGTCTGCAGCTCTCCCGGGACCTGGGCGCCACTTATTTGGAGCTGCCCTCTCTCAACCACGTCTTCGTCGGCCGCTACTTTGGCAGCGTGGTAAGCGGCGATGCGGACCTTTAGAACGATTCACCCAATTGCCACGGCCTTTAAATGTTCATATTTAACGGTTACATCCACTTCTGTTTGCAAAGAGGCATTTTGAAGGTTAAGGATCGATGACTTAACAGTGTTATTTCTGTCTGTTTTGTGCAGCTGGAGTACTTCATGATTCAGTGCCTGAAACACAAAGCCAAAGAGAGGCCAGACAAGAGACGAGGGAACAAAGTGAACGAGCTGCGTCCTCCTCACTTAGAGCAACCAGGTCAGAGAAATACTACATCACTTAATGAAGGAGGCTCTCCATGTTCTAACTAGCTTGTACTTGTGCATTGCTGTCCTCCCCTTTTGTTTTCAGTCTCTTATTGCCGGGTTTAGTGAACATTCAGTGGACTGACTGGATTGTTTCTTCAGGAGCTAACGTAGTCGTGAAAAGAGCTGAGCACAAAGGTTTTATGTGGATCAATATTCCTCTGGTCAAACTGGAAAAAGGGAAAGAGACAAAAGAGCAAGGTGGACTGCTTTCTTTTGCAGAGACATTTGAATCAATGTCATAACAACTGAGTTGAGTACCCGGAGTTAACCGGCTCGGCGATGAATGAGAGACGAATGTGTACGTTTGACACATCTTTAATTAAAATGACAGGTTCTACTTATAGTGTTTAAAAATCATGCATGGCTAGTCTGTATGGCTGTTTTTATAGCTCTATGTTTATGTATCAAATTTGAAAACATGAAATGCAACAAATAATTCTCGCTATCATAATTTGGTCTTTTCCTTGTTGCAAAATGGCTTTTAATTCGTTTGTTGAGAGATGCACTAATCCTACTTTTCCTGGTTGATGCTAATTTCCTTTTTCATCATAGATGTATTTGTTTTTAGTTTTTCTTATGCACAAATGTGTGTGTTGTAGGCTGATGTGTTAATGGACCAAAAATGGAGGGAATTCTTAGTTTTAATGCATTTAATAACTAGAACAAAAAACAAATATTTTTAGTATTCAACCTGCTAATCCCTTATCTGACCTGATCGATTGAAAACTTATTTATTGCTTCGTCGCTCGTTATAGTTCCAGGTATTTAATTATTTTTGTTAATAAATGACATGTATTGATTGAGTTTGGAAATCCAGAAATTAGATTTAAGAAAATTCATCTGTCCATCCGTCCGTCTGTCTGTCCACCCATCCATTTAATTTACTAATCTGGCAGCAACATTTTCTCACTTGCAGATCTATTGCAGCCTTAATCAAACTGCCTCCAATCCAATAAAACCCCCAAAATACCGTAATTATAGGGGATAAATGACTGTGCTGATCAAAAGAGGCTAAAACTCTCAGATTTACTCACATTAATATGCAGTGAACAGCTTTCAGACAGCGAGTTTGATTACTTCAGTGGCAAAGCTTCCAAGTACTAAGCCGGGCTCCGGAGCTTGACAGTCGCATTTCCCCCACTTCACTCTTATCTTAATGTTCATTTTTCTCCTTTGTTTGAATCTGTGTTGTTGCAGCCGGATGAAAGATGTGTGATTAAATCTGAAATTGGCTTTTTTAAACAGTTTTTTTTATTTTTTACATTATGGATGTTGCTACAATATTTTTTCAGTGATAAAACTAAAATGTTCGATCTTTTGACTGACGTGGACCGCCGACGTGACGATGTTAGCTGTACATCGTTTTCTTTTTGAGCTTTTTTTCTCTGTGCTTCTGCTAGATGAAGACACCTGAAGCTCTTCGGCATAAACCACGCTGTAAAACTCGATCTAAACATTGATCCGGCTGCTCTTTCCTGTGCCGTCTGTTTGAATCTGACACGGTAACGGAGAGCTGAACGTCCTGCCAGAAACGGCAGCTAGTGCTGCTGGATTTATTGGTCGCTGTCTGACTCCACTTAGCTCAACTTATGGCCCAGCTTACATTAAATATGACAAGCGCTGATTCAGAAAAGGCAGTTTTCATGGCTAAATCACAGCTGCAATAAAACAAGGGGACACTCGGTACAAATTAGTGAGTGTGCAGCACGCATAGGATTGTAATGGAACAATGATTTGTGAGGCGTCTATACTTCTTTCGCTCTACCGCCTCCTATTTTCTCATCTTTTTATGAATCTGACTTTATGATATAACATTTGAAAGCACTGCGTTATTATCCGTTATTTACAGCAGGCCATCCTTTTGTTTTTTTTCCTTTTCTTTGGTCATTTTGTTCTTTTTTTGTCAGTTCATTCTGATTTGCAGTTTTATTAATGCCAGTTTACAATTATTCTCTGTGCTGGTGTAACATTAATCTTTTTGTGTTCTTTGCGCTACATTAACATATTATTCAAGGATCTTCTGTAGCAGTCTGTGTTACTGGGAATTTGAAGAAGCCTCTGACTGAAGACACTGTGTTTTTCTATGACAGTCTCATGAAGAGCATGCATTTTTCATTTTAGTAGCATTGGAGTAAACAGGTCTGAATACAAAATTCACACCAAACATCAGATTTTTAGATGTAAAAACACTGGAAACAATGTTATTGATTTGTTTCATTGATTTATCACACTAAATAAAAAATATATACTTATAACCTAACAAAATACAAAATGTTTTTTTTATATGGGTATGAATACTAGTGCAAGACACTGTTTGTTTTGTGTCCATTCCTAAAGGTCCTGCATATTTTAGTTGGCCAGAATCCAGTTCGGCAGTCTGAGTCGGGATCTTCTTAATGCTGTCAATAATCCAAAGAGGAAAAAAAAACAACACCTTTCTTTCCTCATTTGAACATGACTTTGGCCTCCCACCTCACACTTCTATATTCTGTTGGTGTCGAAAACTATTTGTCCACACACACCCCGTCTCCCTCAGGCCAAAGGTTTGTGCCGAAAGAAGCAAAAGTCAATAGTGGAGGTAGACAAGACTGTTCTGCATCATCCCTGCTACACACTTTTGCTGGTGGAGGGAAGTCTGAACTGTTTATTATCTCACAATTTTCTTTCTTCGCCTCCTCCTCCTCCTCCTCTGTCCTTTCAGCTCGTCTTCCTCCTATCCGAGTGGAGGAGTCCAGCTTCTCCCAGGACATGCAGTGGCTGTTGGAGCGTGGCATGCAGTTTGCTGACGTGGCCTTCTACTCCGGGGATTCTGGGAAAGAACTGGGGTGGGCCCACGCGGCCGTGCTGTGCGCCGTCAGTCCGTACTTCCGACAGCTGCTTCTGGGGCCCAAAGCCAGGTAGAAGACATGTTTACACACTTGCGGTAGCTTAAAGAGCGCTAGTGTAGCTGCACTTCCTGTCTGTAGTGTCTTGTCTGACTCTCGTTGGACAGGGAACGTCCACAGTCACGGTGTGTCTGCAGGGAGCGAGACGGAGGCCCCCATTCGCTGCTCTCCACCTGGGACGGCAGCATTATTGACGACTTGCCCCGGTCGGATGGGCACATGACGGGACGACTCACTCGGCTGGTGGTGAAGGACCCCCTGCTGTGCATGTGCCTGTGGGAGACGCTCATGTTTATTTACAGAGGTAAACCCACCCACACTCGTCCAAAGGTCTTCATCTTTGGCTCTGTTTGGGAAATTCATCCTCATTTAGAGGTCGAATCTACAATAAGAGATGTGCATTTTCTTAACAATTATTAGCAATAAAAAAAAAAAACCAGATCAAATCCAAACATCCCAATGTCGAATAAATTTTAACCAGAGCACTGGCCGGGGCATCCTAACGGAGAAAATAATTGTTAATTGATCAATATTTCCATATCAATCACAAGCCCTTTTGTGAATCTGTGAAATGAAAAAAAATCTCTGCTCTCTTGAGAAAAGAAAGAAAACCCTCTTTCCATGATAAACAAATTTAATATGACAATGTGAAAATGATTTCATATTTAGCTAAATAAATCTGCCATCAAGTGTACAGAAACACTTATCGGATTTCAAACTGTCATTGCTCATTATATCAAAATGAAGCCAAAGCATAAAAGCTGTTTGTTGTGGATCCTTGATGTTCCACTGGGTTTAGGAGGAAAAATAGCACCCTGGCGCTGATAATTAAATGCGCTTTATTATTTTCCAATGACTGGTGAATGTGACCATCAAAATAAAAGCACACGTTCCAGCAGTTTTGGACGATACAGGTGCGTTTTAACTGTGTGCCAACAATCTGATACGTACTATATGCTATTTCCAAAACTTTTGAAGTCCGCTCTACAGCGTAAATGATTATTCAAGAGTTGAAAAGATTATTTCCAAGAAACAAAGTTTAATCTTTCAGGATTGTCATCTCAAACACAGCAGCAAATCCACAACAAAAAGACTGGAAAAGAAAAGTCCAGCTTTTCTTTTTCTAGATATTTAGCTAGATATTTCTAGCTCCTCTCCGAAAGCACCTTTATCATCTTCAGGAGGAGGGGCTGGGAGAAATTAGCTGTGGTTTCCTGTAGTTGCTCTTAATTTGTTCGCTTTTCATAGACAAACATGAAGCCCCTTCTGAACATGTCTTCACTGCAGCAGCTGCCATATATAGGTGTAGACATGGGCTGGATGGGAACCACAGCAGATGACAGAGGACAAGTGGTATCGCTCCGTTCCACATTCTCCAGGTACATCGATGTTTGGGTTGGGAATGACTTTGAGTTTCTTGTTACATCTGGCCGACTGTGGCAGAAAAAGGACCAGGACGTTATTGTCAGTGAGGCAGTGTTTGTGTTTTAACTTTGAGCTGCAGCCTGAGCAAATAGTTGTGACCCCCAACTCCACCCAACATCTAAAAAGAGCTGCTATGTTATCTATCGCTGTGGAAGGTGGAAGTACAACATTACTCAACAGCACTAAGTAATCCATTTCACATGTTGTACAACTGCCTGCACTGTACAACTCCCTATCCGTACTGCCACCAAAAGAATCGAGCCAGACCAGCAAAGATTCCAATAAACAGGAAATCTCAAAGTCTCTTCCCAAGACCAGACTTCTCTCCCTCAGCTCCATGAGGACTGGGGAGATCTCTTCTGGAGAAATGTGCTTTCGGCTGAGTGGAGAAGAGCCGCACAGCAGGGGATGGATGACGCCTCTGTAAACACCTTTTCCGGAGTGAGACACCTGGTCACGCTCAGGTTCAGGATGGATTGAAAAGAGGCATTCACCCAACTGTTCTGGAAAACGTTGGAGAACTTAAAGAAGTTCTCTGTGTCTTCCATGACAGTTTGTCCCTGCTGTGCGGCTGCTGTGCTCACCACATCCAGGATGAATGAACCAGCTCGCTGTTCCGAAAGGTTAACGTCCCCGTCCGGGTTGGTTATCCCTTTCGGAACAGTGAAAAAACTGTCCCCAAAGACTTTGCTCTCGTCCTCAAAGAGAGCTACCCCAGCCGGGGCAGCCTCGTCTTTGGGAACAGTCACAAACACGCCACTGGTTGGGGTTTCAGAGATGGTTGTTAATTGAGCTTCCTTGTTCGGGGAACAGTTAAGCTTAATAACAACAGAAACTTCACAATTCAGGGATGTTGGAATGTTTTTGACAGTCCAATGGCTGTGACGTCTCTGTCAACTCCGTTTCCCTCTGAGACACGTTCCCCGTCCAGGGAACTCGGTAATTCAAGGACACCGGTGAATGTGCCTTTTAGCGACGACATCTCTGGCTTTGCCAGAATTGATGAAGCCAAAGCTTCAGCAAAACCTTTAGCTGTGAGGTCAGCCTTAGAAAAATCTTCCTTAGCCGGGTCAGCTTTTTCTACGACTGTAGAGGGTACATGTACATCTCATGTACATCTCATTTTTGACCTTATCAACGAGCTCACTGTAGTTTTGTGGCACGGTCTTGCTTCTGATCGTTGCTATGGAAACAATCAAATCACTTCTGCACGTCTCAAACTATAGACAAAATAATGACTGCTTGCGTTTTTTTTGTTTTGCTTTTTATTATTTTCCTAAAAACAAGTAATGCTTAGCCTGGCGGGGGGAGCTAGTAAAGCTAGTAAAGCTAGTAAAGCATGGCAGGCCGCCGCTGGGGGAAACCCTGCAGTGGTATCTCCTGTTTAACTATTCTTATTATGCTAGATTCTCTAGAAATGCCGGATAATTATTAAAAAAATTAATGTTGCTCTGTTACATTTACTGAATATGGGCTGAGTTGTATTGGAACAGCTCATGAACCGAGTTGGGATACAATCAGTTTATCTAAAACAAATAAGAGAACAACTGTAATCATTTGTACAGTCACTCTGAATATTTAGAAATTCTTCATGATTTCATCTCCCTACAGGATTGTTCTGGATTTTTTCTATTATTTATCTCAAAGTTATGCCTTCAACTTGGTTTTTAATAAACTCAGTGTGCTGAGTAATTAATAACAGGCCGATCTTTTCCCATCCATCAACTGCATTACGACAACACTGTCAGGGTGACTGAGATTTTTTTCTCTAAACATTTTAACTTCTCATTTAATTTGAAATTAGTCTTTGAACTTTTGGAGCCATGCCATTATTAAAACAACAATGACACAGTCTTATAATAAATAATTTAAATAAAAACAACAACAATATAAAGAGCAGTGAGTTATTCAATTTAAAATTTTAATGAATACTGCCAGGTTGTTAAAATTTGGAGCAACATGAACTGCAGCAGCAGAGCTGCGACACAGAAGAGCCTGCCATCCGTTCTGAATAAAAACCCTCTGATTGGCCAAGGATGAAAATTACCCAAACTGAAACCCTGGCAGGGGGATCATACAATATGTGCAGGAAGTGCCAGACAGAGAGTGGAAATCAGAAAAGATAAAAGGATCTCTACAACAGCAGCTATCGTGTTCTTCGTCCAAACAAATCCAAGCTCAGTGACTATAACCGTGGCACAGCGTGGAGGTCACACATTTCCTGCTTCTCAATTCACTGTCATGTGTAAGATGTGCATGTTTTTCAACCCCGCTGTGGAGATGTAAACCCGCTGGTCAGCTGGAGCTGAAACAGGGCTGGGAGAGCTGGACTGATGTCCACAAGATGGGAACTCTGTTCCACAAGAGCCCTTAGTCATTTCCTAATAATTCAGACGTGACTATAAATGCTGCCTGGCAGTAGGAGGCCGTCGGTTGTCTATTGGGCGTCCTCCAATGGCCCATTACACTGAGGAGCAGAAATCCTTCAAACTAAAAGTGCTTGATGGTAAGACACTATAGAGTAGTCATCTGGGAGTCGAAAGATCACGTTAGAAGTTTGATCTTCTTCCCTAGTTTGACAGCTGCGTCTTCTTTGTCTCACTTCAGTTTATCATGATAGAAATTACTTAAAAAACCGGGACACTGAGGAAAGCCTTTGAAGAAAGGTTCAAGAAAAATCCAAGATATAAAAATCGTGATCTGATTTTTGTGATGAAGCAGGTTTTGAATTATTACTGAGCCTTATGTCAGAGACAAGGATGTAAACAAGCGCGTGGAGCTGCATGCATTTGAAATTAAGTCACAAATACCCAAAATGTGTTCCTAAGCTTAGTTAAAGGCTTCCTCCATATCGTGACATTATGCTTCAGCTGGAACGTGCATGGCCTGTGCAGGGTCTTTGAGATTTCCCTCTGGAGCGCATAAGGAATGCTGCAGACTTACTCAACTGATTCGAGCATGCAAAAATCAGTCGAGTAACGTAGTGAGACGGCGGTGATTATGATGGCGGCAACATATTTGAATTCTGGGTGTTGCATGGAGCAGCCTGGATGTAGCAGTGTTGTTTTTGTTTTTTGTTTTTTTTTTAATCAATGCTTGCATCTGCCTGGATTGATCACTTGTGTGCTACGCAGTTTACTGTAAGTGTTTTACATTCCAGCTCCAATGCACATGGTATACAACTCTGGCTTCAACAAAAATGAGCACTCTAAGCAAATAGATTCATTCTGACTACTTCAAAATAGAAAAAAAAAACTCTGCGCCCAAAGAGATTTCTGTGTGCTGCATTCCCCATGCCCCATGGTAGCACGTTTTGATCACACATGCCTCCATATTGCACATATAGACTGAAGTCTCAGAGGAGGAAAGATGAAGAGCTGTTTGTCATGCTGTCAAAGGAAAGTCATTGCAAAAACCAGGGATTTTGCATTTTGTGTCGATGACTTCTATTGGCACAGAGAATTGTACCAGGTTAGAAATGACGAGGCACAGAGTGCAACGCTCTGCCCAGAAAACACCGCACTCTGCAGAATACTATAATGCTTGATTAGTTGATGAAAATGCCGATGGTGTATCCTTGCTGACAGTAGCCGCTTCTCCACTGACCTTAAAATTGTGCAAATCGGAAATACAAAAATACATTTACTTAACTGAAACGTGCCAATTTCAAAGTAGCTCATTTCAATAAAAAGCTCTGGTGCTCGGATGAGGTGGTTTTTCTGCTGTTTCAGAGTTAGTGTATTTTGAAAAAACTGCAATGGAAACACTTTTTGCATCACACAAAAAAGACGAAGGTGGTAGGAGGATGAGGAAGCAGGATGTTTTATAATGACTTGTGTGATTTTGTTTAATGGAAACTTAAATTCCAACATGTGCGGAATTTTGACAAAGTTTTGCGCACATTTGTAATGGAAACGTAGCTAGTGAGGCTGAAACTGATGGTGGATGTGCAGAAACCTCCCATAGCTGTTGGAAAGTGTTGCAGATTCGGAAGAAACGTCTCACTGCAGATGTCTTAACAGTGCATCACATTGTTATAGGAAGATCAGGAAAGCTGGGGGGAAAAGCCTGCGGCCCAAGTACTTGCTGCACAGTAAGGTTGTGCTTGTCTTCACTTTGAGGCTTGGAAAATTTGCAGCAATCCAGCATCGTTTAAACAGTCTCGGATCTCCAAAATGAGCGACTACAGGGCAGTCTAACTCTGGTGTGAAGAGACCTTATCAAAATCTGGAGAGAAAACCTTACAACGGTGTCCTGCGCCGCGCAAATATCCTTTTTGCACAGTGCAACAAGCTTTTTTGAAGGATCTGATTCATGGCACGCAATAATAAACATGTATGAAAGCAGCTCTGATGCTCTGACACATAAACCCAAGAGGAAGGTGCACACAACATCTGAGCTGGAGAAGGCTGAGCAGAGGGGGAGAGATTATAGAGTGAGCCCGATTCTCTGTGAGTGACTATATGAATAAGAATAAGCGAGACAGCAGCTGAAATTGGGAGCAGTGTGGGCTTTTGTGCACATCTATACAGTGCACAGCCCTGCATGTGTGTGTGTGTGATTTCATAAGAAAGAAGTGCAAAAGGGAAAGCAGCGTGCAGGGTGAAAAATGAAGGTGGCAGAATATGAGGATGAAACGGGAGTCAGAGAGTTGGAGGAGGAGAGAGTAAGGCGCTACTTTTTCTTAGGTTGTGTAAGAAGACGTGTTAGCAACAAGCCGAGCAGCTCAGGATACCGTCAGGTATATTGATGTTTGTTTTGGAGCGAGTAGGAAAAATGGAAGACAAAAAAAAGGGGAGGGGGCTTGATGCTCTAAGTGGAATGTGAACGCTTTTCACAAAAGACAGAACATGTTGAGCCATGTGGAAAAACATCCCAGTTAACCTTCAACACCGACGGTCCGAACGAGCTGACATCGTATACAGCGCACGTAGCCATGCGTCATCTTGAGTCGGCTAATTAGATGTGAACAGGCGCCTTCTTAGCCTGCAGAAACGTTTTGAGCTCAGTGGGACAAAAATGCTCTTTTGCAGCATGCGTTCGTGAAAGAAAAATAGAATAAATAGTTTGTTAGCAAATCAGCTTCATTAATTGTCCTGCTTCAGCCCATTTCACTACATCGCAAAAACAGTTTTCCAGCATCCTGTTTGCGCATCACACCCACAGTGGGAACTGCATGCTGTGAGGTTTTGCCACTTGACTGTGTGAGGACAGTCACAGAGGCCGTGACTTTGTGTGTGTGACGTTAACACTCTGAGACTCTGTCTCCTTTTGTAGTGAGCGGCTGAATTATTGAAATTGTCGTTTGGATGCAGTTGTGTGGATGTGCATTTTCTGTGCATCTGTATGTGTATGTCTCTGGACACAGTTAGATTTATGGGTCCAGTTAGGTCCTTGTTAAAACAGCCATGTTTACAGGAGAAAAAGTATTTCCCCCCTTATAGGTTTCTTGTATTATTGCTTTTTTACACCTAAATGTTTCAGATCATCAAAAAAATATATTTTAGACTATAATAGCATGATTTAATACAAAAATAAGTTTTCAAATAACAGTTTGTCCAAACTAATCTGCACCTATTTCAAAAATTTTTTTCGCCCCTTTAGTAAGTCTTAAATGAATTGAGAGCAATCACAGTTTTTTTTGGGGGGGGGGAAGCTGAGTTCACACCCAGATCTAAAGAGTCAATAAATTGTTTAATTAGAACTTATTTAACAAAATGAAAGAGAATAAACTTTAAAAGCAGCATGTCTTCCTAAAGAAATTCAAGTACCAAAACATGGTCAGAACGAGGAACAAAGATTTAAGTGACTTTGGGCGTTGTGACAAGGTCGTTGATGTCTGACGATTTCCTGAGGCATGTAGTTTAAATTTCTTCAGATCTTGTTATTTGAAAGTCACACAGTGGGGGGAAAAAAGACGACAAGCTCAATATATGAAAACTTGAAAGTTGTGGCATTATTGCTGTGTATTTCAAATATGATACTGGTTGAAACTGAGCCAAGACTCCTGGTCAATAAAATCTTCGTATCTCATTTTTCAACATTAAAAATAAATTACGCGTATGCACATTAAGTTGCACGGCACTTGAAATGTAATCTACCAAATTAGTGCATCTAAGCAATTTTTTTTTGTGAGACGATGGCTGTGATTCAGTGTATTTTGCAGCTACAGTTTTGATCTATAAATTATTGACTTACTGTCCAAAGTGTGGCAGCAGGAGTAATTTGCTTGTGCGACGTAGGAGATCAGATGAACAGGAGGTGATGTCGTCATAGGAGGAAAAAAGCAAAAACTTGATGAAACTTAAACTGTGATGCCATAGAAGAAATAAATAACTTATTTAGTTTTTGCTCAAAGTCTTCCAGCATGTTTGGAGTTGGACTGACATTTTTCTCCAAAGGTCAGTCTATCAGTAGATAATGATTTTAAAGCGCACCTTGGTTATTTTCTAAGGTATAAAATTGATGAATACCAAAAATTATAGCAAACATCTGCTGAATAAAATAGCACAGAGTATTCAGAAGGAGTCAGTGATCAAAGAATCACCACAGGATGGCTGTGAAACATTCGGAGACGGCTTGATGACAACACAAATCATAAACATCCAGTTTATTATTTTTATGTTTTGGAGTCTTTATAGGAAAAATATGGAACCACAGATGTCAATTATGGTTTTTTTTTCCATGGGATTAATGAATAAGACATTAATTTTGCTTTTGAGCATCATTCATGACAAACAAACTTATGCTGAATTAATTCAAATAATTTTCTTTTTGAACATTATTTGCACAGTTTAAAGAATTTGCCTCCCAGATTAACCAGATTTTATTTGGACGCAAACTTTTTTCTATTCAGATTAGCTCTGCAACATTATTGCTAAATGTCTTTGAACACCCTGATGCGTCGTTCGGACTTCTTGCATTCTTACCAGCAGCTCTCTCTGACAAAACCTTTTTTTTTGTTTTTTTTTTTGTTTCTGGATTTGTCCCTGTAACTATTGGCAACTCTCAGCTACATTGGGAGCTGAAGAAATGAGGGTGAAATGATTTCACCATCATCTAAAATATTTCTCCCGCCTTGCCGACATTAATTATTTACACATTTTAAGGGATGAGCTGCTGCAGGGATGAGCCAATCTGTTGCTGATTGGACAATGTTGTTACAGTTAAGATAATGATAGCATGAACAAGTTATCGCCCTGGAAGAAGAGAACTGGGTTAAAATCTTTTGAACGTTGCCAAAAATAATTTTCATCTGTCTTGTTGTGGAATAATAACTAGTAACCTGATGAAAAAAAAACAAATTTTATATTTTCTATTGTTGATATTCGTAGAGCTGGGGATGGGTTGGTCCCCCCCCCCTTCATTACCAACCAAGATTACATAAAAAGGTGCAGTTTATAAAAAGCTTTGACTGCAAGAGAAAGTAGAGAGTTCGGTGTTGAAAGCATGTGGGCAGTCAGAGCCCAGTGCCAAACAGAGATCTGTGTTTTTCTCAAAACCGCACCCTTATGGAAACAAAAGGTGTGACTGTAGATGTATATGTTTTTTTTGTTTTGTTTTGTTTTCAGGAGCGTGGGAGTGGGAGCATCTCCAGGAGGCCCTGGAGGAGAAGCTGAAGAATTCGCTAGCCGTGGCTCAACTTATGGAGCGCATACGATCTCTTCTCAGCAGAGACAGGGTCAGCTCTGCTAAACATCGCATTACAGCACACAGAAAAACACTCGTTAACCCTTGAACTCTTCCTGTGTTTTTTTTTAGGCAAAAAAATTCAATGTACTATATTGGTTTGGGGCATAAGGGGTTGTTTTACTCAAGTTGAAGCAAAATTTGTGGGTTTAAAAATGTTTTAAGCGATTAAAAATGCAGTTGGTACTCTGTAGCTATCGCAGCTACGGCACAAGTGTTACAGAGTACTAGCTTTTGCACAGCAGGGTTTGGCCATCCCTCTAAAAATACCTCAAGCTCAGTCGATTCAATTCTCCAGTTTTGCTATAGATTCTCAGTTGGATTGAAATCTTGACTTTGACTGGGTCACTCACCCAGCTATCCTGTGATCTAAACCACCTACCAAGAAAAAAAGGTTTTTTTTCTGCAAATGAAAAAAAAAAGTTTTCTATGAATATTATTTTCCTGCTCAGCAATAAATTATTATAATAAATTAATAAATTAACATGCAACATTTTAATGAAAAGAACAAAGTATTCAGATTTTCAAACCCTTCCAGATCCATTTTTGCCTTATTTGGGTCTTATTTGTATATATATATATACTATATATATTTATATATTAAGAAGAAGACAAATAAGTATATATATATATATAAATATATATATATATATATATATATATATATATATATATATATATATATATATATATATATATATATATATATATATATATATATATATATATATATATATATATATATTGTTTTTGTTTGGATAGAAAATAATTTTCTCCTATTCTCAGTAACCGCAGCAGAAAATGGATCATCTAAACATCTAATAATGACAAAGAAATGCGCCAAAGTTTGCTCCTGAGGAAAAGTTACTGAATGTTTTTTGTCCTAATTGGTTAATAAATAAACCGATACTTTTTTATAACTAACATTTTCTATGCTGCATAGCAGCACAACCTGGCTCAGGGACTGTGATAAAAAAAGAGGAAAAAGGACATAAATACATGATTTATAAATGTTTATTTGTTTAAAAATGTAGTCTTTGCATAAAAATTTCACCCTAAACATTTTAAGTCTTATTGCATCCAGTATATAAACTGGAAAACCCCTGATTTAGCCCAGTCCGTTGCAGTTCTTGCTGCATCTTTAAGGTTGCTGTCTTTCTATAAATATTGACCAGTTTTCCTGTCCCTGCTGAGTAAAAGCATGATGCTGCCTTTCTTTCAAAATCCTGACACTCTTCCATAAAGCTCAAATTTGTGCATCTAATGACAACGTAACCCACCTGTGACTCATTCTAAGAAGTATTTGCAAAGCAGTGTGTTCTGTATGAAAAAAGCAGCTGTCTAATGGGATGCATGAAATCCATAACAGAGGTTAAACAGCTGAATTAAATTTCTTTTGAATGCATAAAAAAATGTGTTTATAGTTGCAGATTAAGAGGGCCTTCATTAGCAAGATCATATCAGCAATAATGCGTCTGTGATTATCATATTTACATAATCAGTGCCTCTAATCACCTCCCAGATACTGTGGGGATTAGCGCAACATAAACACGAGATGTTTTCCAAGAAGCAGAACGCAAGATCTGGAAGGGAGTCGCACTCGCATGGATGCTGTTTTCAGGCGGCCGCGTGGTTTAGGTTGTCTATATTTAGAAAGCGCGAGGACACAATGCAGCAGACTTTTAACATTTTGTTGGGGAGTGAGAACGTGTGACGCGTGGAAGACCTGACCAGCCTTTCTTTCACACCGAATGCTTCTACCTGAGGCAGCGGCTGACGCAGAGTGGCAGAAGCGGTCATTTAACGTGGTGAGGCACCACGATGTCCGGCCGTGATTCAATTCCTTCCTCTGCGAACCTCCTCCTGGTCATCGGCACGCTCAGGAAATTGGTCAAATCCAGTTTTAAAACAAGCCTCTCTGTGGATTATCAAGTCAAAGGCCTGGTTTCTGTTTCCACGTCCCTCGAATAACGTGCTCAGCAGGGCAGCGTGAGAGCGAGAGGTCTTTGTGCTCCAGCAGACTGATAAAGGTCACGCAGTGGTAAAAGGATGCTTTATAACTCTCAGCTGTGAACACGCTCTACACTATGCAAATGTTGACAAAAAGTTTTTTTTTTCTCTCTAGTATTCCATGTTTCATTTGCAGGGCACTAAACATGTTCCGTACTTTGTACAAATCTGAAAAGTGTGATGTGCATTTTCAGCCAGCCCACACAAATCTCACATTTTGAAAAGAGAAGAAGAAATCTGTGTAAAGCTCCAGACAATGTTTGCCACAACCCATGTAGGGTACACAGCGAACATATGGAAGAACGTGATCACAGGAGGAAAAAATGAACTGTTTTGATCTGTGAGGATGTTTTCCCTTGAGCAGGGACAAGAACGCTGGTTAGAAATGATTGCATGAAACTAAATATTGGACAACACTAGAAGAAAACTTGAGGAAGGGTACGAAGGAGGGAACTAAAGCAGAGGATCACCTTCCAGTATGTGTCCAGTAGGACGTTTTTTAAGCTGTTGGAGATTAACTACTTGCAGCTGTTCTTATAATGAAAGATCCATCCATTTTCAAACACCCTTGTTCCTAGGGGTCAGGAGGTGCTGGTGCATATCTCCAGTGAACGTTTCGGGTGAGAGGCGGGGTCACCCTGGACAGGTCGCCAGTCTGTCGCAGGGCAACACAGAGACAGACGAGACAAACAACCATACACACACTCACTCTCACACCTAGGGAGAATTTGGAGAGACCAGATTTATATCTGTAAAAACAATTGAAAAACATGCATCTCTTTCTTTCTAGTTAAGAATTATCAACTAGTTTGTTGCTCTGGTATACAGTTTCAATGAAATAAGTTAAAGCTTGCCATACTCTTATAGGGCTGAAACACTTCATTGGATTAATCACCATTATGGAAATATTTATCAACTGATTTAGTAATAGATTACTTGTTAACTGCAAATTGCCTTTCAGCTTTTTTGCTGAAAGGCAAAAAATATATAAATCTTGCCTTTAAGATAAAAAAAACCCCTGCTGCAGTTGTCACCGGTTTAATTCCTGGCCTCAGGCCATTTGCTGCCTGTCTTCCCTTTCTCTCTCTGCCTTTCTTCCTGTCAAGCTACTAGAGCCATATAGAAAACTTAAAAAAAAAAAGAAGCTTAAATGTTTTATTAATAGGTGGTCTGGACGACCGTCTGGTCTGCAATTTTCATTCGCTGTCGGCCACTTGCCGTCCCGTCGGTCTTGGCTCTGCAGTTTGAGTGTGTTTTATTGTAGCGCTGAGTAGAACTGGCAGGAGGAGCCATCTGTATTCTATGAGGGAGGCACAAAAGATGCTCAGCATGACAATTTTTCCTAGTAACAAGAAGCTGACACACAGCAGACGAATGCTAACTAAACTCCTTATGGCTTTCTGCTCCCTTTCTCTGTGTGTGTGTGTGTGTGTGTGTGTGTGTGTGTGTGTGTGTGTGTGTAGAGCTCCAGGGACACGCCGAGTGCACGGGCAGCTCAACTCGGACCCCAGACCCTCGTCAACCTCTTTAATTCCCCTCTTTATTCGGACGTCATTTTCATGGTTCAAGGTAGGCGCAGTTAAACACACTGACTGACAAATGCTGGCAGAGTCTCACACAGCAGGGTGAAGTGAATTATTAGCTCAGGTCGTCCATTAAGAGACACATTACGGTAAAGCAGTTGAAATGAAAGGCTCTTTCCCACTTCTGTCATGTTTCATCTCCACAAAAAGCTTCTCCTCTCTATTAAACAGAGAAATACAAGCAAAAGGGTCCAAAGCATCTCATGATCAATATTTATCTCATAAAGAATGCAGTGAGCTTCTTCATGCACCCCTGAGCCAAGTGAAAATTTTAGAGGTCAAAGTATATTTCATAAAAGTATATTTCTGTTGTATAAAATGGAAACTCGCCACTGGCTGTTAAGTGCAGTTAATGAAGTCAATTGGCCCATTATGACTTTAGACCCCTTTTGTGATAATTTATTCCCGTGTTGCTGCAGGCCAAACATGTTTATTATCAGCGCTAATCGTTTTGTCCTCTCCAGTTCTTTACATGTCAGGGATTTTTGCCGAGTTAAACTGTAAACCCTTCCGATTAATGTGTAATTCAGGAAGCGTGTTGCCCGCCCATCGGGCGGTGCTGGTGGCCCGCTGTGACGTGATGGCGGCCATGTTCAGTGGAAAGTACGCCGAGGCCCGGAGCAGAGTGGTTCCCATCCACGGCGTCTCCTCGGACACCTTTCTGTCTTTTCTGGAGTACCTCTACACTGACTCCTGCTGTCCTGGTGAGGTCACTGCACACAGCCAACCCACAGGTGGAACTCGCATGCTGCTTTTGCTTGATATAAAGAAATAATGACAGCGTGGGAAATGTGTTTCGCAGAGCATCTAAGGTGGCATTTAGCTAACTTTTAGACTAGATAAGGACTAGATGTCCCGAAATAGAAAATATCCTGAAACTACATACAGTAGAGCATCCTTCACAGACAAATCCTTTATTTTAGTTGCAAAATTTCACTGAGGAACAGTGTGATAAATCTATCTTTTAATTTTAGCGTATTTATTTAGGGATAAAAAAGATTAAGTTCAAAATGTCTTTTTTCTTTTTAACATAATCAGAAGGGTTATTAGCAACCATAATGCTAAGAGTTTGTGTAGCCAACCTTTACCAACAGGACAGCATTTATTCTCCTGAGACATTTCACAAACATACTGTTGAGCCCAGAGGGAGAAGGATCTCTCACCATTCATCTTTGTGCCATTCTTCTAGACTTTCCAGAGTTTGTGATTCTCTTTTCTGTTCTTTGCTCTTCAATTCACCCCGCGTGTTTTCTCAGGGTTTTAGGTATGGCTGAGACGATTAATCGTGATGAATTGATTATTGAAATAATCGTCAACTAAGTTAGTAATCGATTAATCGCCAAGTCAGAAAAAGGTCATTTGCAGAAAAAACAAACAACATATTCAGTGCAGTATTTAAGCCAAACCTGTCCAAAATATATATATATGCATTTTGCATTTAAAATAAAAGTACCTTTGTCTGTAAATGTGTTTTACCCGGAACTCCTTAAGTGGCGTAGTTTTAGTTTCACCCGGTTGAAATTTTCTAAAAGAACGCTATGTTGTTGCGTTTTAGGCAATAAAATGTTTATTTTCTTTCTCTATAAAAATGATTTGAATAATTAATGCATTTCTAATATTGTAGAAAAAGGCTTAAGTGGTTAAATGAAAAATCTGTAGAATCTGCCAATTTTTTTCTCAATTAATCGATTGAATCATTGATAGATTAACCGATAATAATGGTTAGCTGCAGCCCTTGTTTTAGGTTTGGGGACTTGTTTGTCACAGTTCCAGCTGTTAGCTTCATCACTTCATCACTCTTTCTCTGATTGTAGACGCGTGGAGATCAGGATGATCATCTGTTTTCTTGACTGATTTCTTGACAGCATTTACTGACTGGTCAGGAAAACACACTTTACTTCAATGAGATCTTCTCTTATCTTTCCCATTTTGAGGAATAACGTGCGTCTCTGTCACCTCATATTCATGCCTCATAAGAGATGGTTGTCGATGAGGGCTTTTACTAGACCAATTATTTAACGTGTCATTTTCTCTGCATAAATGTTCTCAAATCAAAGGTTAGATTGCTCCCAATTTTCACCGTGGGATCAGGTCGCTGCAGCTTTTACACAGCCGTATGCAGCGCTGGGTCTAATGATGAGGAATCTCCCAGTGAGCAAGTTGTCAATAGACGCTTGATTAGTTCGTAGCAGAGATCGGCGTCTCTCCGCATGCTGTGGAAATGAGCCCCCGAAGAAATCGGCAAACAACAGAGGCGTGTATCAGCGTTTCCACCCGGCCCTCAGTCACAAACCTAAGCCTTAAACAAAGACACAGTCGACTGGTCTTATCATCCATCTGTGAGAGCGCGACGTGTTGCCAGTGTTGGTCTCTAGAGACACTGGGAAAACAGCACTGAGCTTAAAATTCAATTAGATTTATGGGGAGGCTTGAAATCGGACCGTGGCATTGCTGCTTCAGCTGCCAAGTCACAGCTCCACACATGTTGTTGTTTTCCACTGTCACACATTTCACTTTGAGAGCATTTTAGCGGATAAATCACTTGTTGTGACAATGAGATGCTGTGATATTTATGCACCTGATTACAACCTATATGACAGAATTTACTTCTAAAAATATTTAAGCTTCCTTTGCCTTCATTTTAAACTCATCACTGATAATTACTACTTTTGACTCTTGATCCAGTTTCCACAGCGTCTCTTTGGAGCTGAGCTCTCCAAGCTTTTTTACATTTGGGCCAAAATTGTCAAGTTGAGAGCACTCTAGGGCCAATTTTAGATTTTTTATTAGTCTTAGTGGCTTTTATTTGAGAGGAGTTAGAAAGGAAAGTATGTAATGAGAGAGGGGAAGACATGGGGCAAAGGTCATTTGGCCGGGAATCGAACCTGTGACGTCAGCGTCAAGGACTAAGGCCTTCATACCGGGGGTTGTGCCTGAACGCTGCACCACCACATTTTGTTTTTCTAAATTAAAACTGAACTGAAAGATTTACTTCTTAAGACATTTGTTGTTTTTGTCTTTTTGATAATATACTGAATAGACACTATTTTGATAAAGCAGTCTAATTCTTGTAAAAAAAAAAAAAAAAGATCCTGTAAATCTTTGTTGATCCAACATAAAAACAGAGTCCTTCACAATTACTGTATTAAATGACAGATAAACAATTTCAAAGCTTTTTTTTGGTTGGTTTATCGTCTTCACATACAACCATCGGCCGATCATCAATCTCCCAAGATTAATAAAATTTGCACCAATAAATCAGCGGGCCGGTAAATCGGTGCACAGCTGCTACAGTCCCAGTTTCTCTTTACGTTCTGTAATAAAAGGGGATCCAACAGAGGCCTGCACCCTTTGACATACAAAAAGAAATTTCTGCCCTCAGTTCAGCTAAATAAAACTCATTTAGAAACATAAAAGTTACACGAACTTTGAAAATAGAAGACGTCATATTTTACATAATTTTACAGTTTTAAGATCAAGAGAAACACAAAGTTTTAGTAAAAGGATGATGGATGCATTTTCTTCATAATATGGGATGCTGATGTTTATGGAAAATAATGTAAAACAACCAGATAGTTTACAACTTGACGACAAAAATCTATTGAAAGAAATTTCACTAGTACTTTTAGCGTCATCCTGTTGTGGAGACTCAAAGCAATTATCCAGTGAAAACACAGAAAAAACCCCCACTAAAATGTTAATCACATCACATTATTAATAATAAAAGAGCCATTATGGAAGTTTAAAAGAGCCACTGAGCCGCAGGCTGCACTCCACTGGGACAGAAAAATGAAAATCATGTTTTCTAAACTTCCTGTCTTCCTGAAAGCTTGAGTTTGAAATCAATTTAAAAAAAAAAATAGAACAAATGTGCAAACTCCAGCTCAGTCCTTACTGTTATCTGCTGTGAGCCTTGCTCTCTCTCAGCCTGAATAATCCACAGAAATATCTTGACATGCTTTTAAATAACTCCTCTGGCTCTTCTTTTAAACACTCCACTGATACTGCTAACAGCTGACAGCTGCTAACTTTGAGCGTTCTCCCAGCTTTAATCATTTCCACAATACAGATGTTATTTGCTCTGTCCTGGGAATGTTTATGGATTTTTTAAAATTATTGGATTTTTTTTCATTTCTCAGTGCATCTCTAGTGGTAAGAGCTTGATAGAGGACAAAGGCTTTTAGAGTGACACCGCTTGGCACTAGTGTCTGGAAATGAACACATTTCTCTCCTTCAGTGATGTTATGAAAAGCAATATTGCAACTTTGAGGACTCCTATAATTATTGCTTGTCTGCAGGATATCGCAACACATTCATATTGTAGTGGCAATTAACAACAAAAAAAAAGACATTTATTCCTTAATATCCGGTTTAAATAGCCCCAGGATGAGCATCTCTGTTTTTGCAGAGCTACAGCTTTATATCCACTCATGACTTCAGGAACACTGAGAACAAGAAGCAGCTCCTGAAGCTGCAGCAGCCCTTAAATTACATAAGACCCCCGGCGCTGAAGGTCAGCACAAGGTAACTCCACGAGTATCAGTGACAAAAAGAGTGCTATCAAAGCAGCGGGGCTAGCACGGCGCCTCACCCGGATAATGCGGCCTGAACATATGAAAGGAGACGTTCCTAACGCCCGTTTGAGCAATTGTGCAGCCAGACATAACAAAGCCTTCTGTGTTTGCTGCTGCTGAGCTGATGGTGCAGCAGCACGTCTGAGGAGCGTGCAGGAGGAGGGAGAGACGGGCGGTGTGAGCACGATGAGGCAAACGCTGCCAAACACGGGGTTGGACATGAGTAACAGGAAATATCAGCCTGCACCGGCATAGTTTGAGTAGGTATTTTAACATCATCCAGCCGAATTTATTTATTTTTTCTTAATTAAACTCAAGAATATAATGTAACGGCACAGGAACGTGGTCGTAGTCGTAGACGTCATAGCCGAAGCTTATGTGTTATGTAATTAAACTTTCGGATGTAATCATGTTTGGAGTCTTTGTTTAGGATTGTTAATGCGTGTCAGGGGTAAATATAACATTTAAAATGGTATTTTCCTATATCGCGTCAGCTTTGAGATAAAATACAGCTACATAATGTGGTACTATAACCCACATTTTACTGTAATCACCCTTCCCCCTTAAAAATATCTCCTAGAATAAGTTTTATGTCTAGCTTTATGTCTGTAAAACATAAAAATATCACCAGTTATAACGAAAGATGTTTGTATTTTCGTTCATTTCAGAAATCTTTATCAAGCTGCTATTTTTGGCTAGTAATCTTTAGCATAAGGAACCCCAATTTATATTTCGTTGATTGAGACAACCCATAAAAAATATGCATACGTATTGTTTATATGACATAAAATCTAAATATGAACGTATGTTTGGCTTTAGAAGACGTCAATGATAGCAGATAAAACTGACCTTCATTTGGTGTGGTAGTAAAAGTTTAATAAAGATCTGCATTAATACAATCATATGTTAGGCTCTGATACTACCAAACAAGGCAATACCTGTAAGAAACTGTGTGGTATCGTTTGTATCCCGATGCTTTGGATTTCAGGTCACAACTCTCAGTTCAAGCAAAAATAGAGGTCTTATAATACTTTTTTCTTAATTTTTTTGTCAGTAAACCGAATGTGTAGTCAGATGTTTGTAAAGAAATGACCTGAATGAATCAGCTTAGAGGTGTTCACTCATTTGCACTGTATTAAAATCAAGGCATGAGAGATTTGTGACTAAATGAGTCTTTTCTAACCCGCGTTGCCTTTACCCCAGGTCATTTTTAACTAATTTTAAAGCATGTTCGACAGACCTATTGGTGTGTGTTTCTGTGTGTTCAGCCAGTGTGCTGCAAGCCATGGCGGTGCTGGTCTGCGCCGAGATGTACCAGGTGAAACGGCTCCAGCATCTGTGCGAGGTGTGCGTGTGTGCTTACCTACAGAGCATGCCCAGTAGAGAGCTGTCGTCGACGGGGATCAGCGTGGTTCGACTTCTGCGTAGAGCGAAGGTGGGCGCCGCTGAAGCCGTCGTGTGGCTTGAAAAGAGAGAGACTTCAAAGTAAAACGCTCTGTTGATTTGCTTTGAATTGCCAGTGCCACAACGCAGAGCAGCTGTACATCTGGCTCCTCCACTTCATCGCCAACAACTACCTGATCTTTAGTCATAAACCTGACTTCCTGGAGCTGTCAGGTCAGTGGGAAAACTAATATTTCATCCCAGCGTGTCATCGTGTGAAATGCATGATCTTTGATTCATTTCCTTCTTAATATTTAATACAGCAGAATACATCCACGCTGCCACCACGTTGTGAGTGGGATTTTTGCTGAAATTCTAAAAATCTGACACACTTCCTGTTTTAAGTGTTTAAGCTCACTGAGATATTAGCAGAACAACAATGTTCTGTTTCACTTTAGATAATTGATCAATGAATGTAATTTAGAAAAGAGTCAATAAAGTTAATAAATCACCCAAAGCCAAGTAGTCTAAAGATTTGCTCTCATGCACTAATTAAAAGGTCATTTACATTTCAATACAAACACAGTTAACCTCTGAAATGAGCCTGTCAGCCCTTAATAACAATATTGCAAATTGTTTTTATAGTGATCATTTGTTTAGAAAAAATTTTAATAATTAGGATTCAAATTGTTTACCATATCACAAAACCATTTATAGACCCACCAATTAACGATACCTGAATTGAACAGTTCTTTGGTATATTTTCAGAGATGAATATAGGAAAATTTTGATACATTTTAATAAAACCTTTTTTTTTAGTTAAAAGGCATCCATCTACATAATCAAATCTATTAATACCAAAATTAAAATATGACTCATTTTCAGAATTATTTGTTAATGTGAGTCACTTCTGGTACGAAGCTAATGCAGCCTCTGCTCTTGTAGGATGCCTTATCAGCAGTACAAAAGTGTGTTTGCATCTTCATTTAGTATAAATTTAAATTAGCTGAACTCGGACGACGAGACTAAGGAGTCTCAAATCGAACTTCTACAGTCTTAAAACTCCAATCTTACAAATGCAAATTACACTTTACAGAAAAGATATTTATCTTTTCCCCCCACTGTAAATAAAGGCGGAAGGTGGAGTGACATTATTAACCTTCCTGTGTGAAACAGGAACATGAAAAGCTTTTCCTGTCAGCTGATTTGCATCAGTCGACTTCTTTGTTGTGTTTCACTCACCTCAGTATAACACGTTCGTGTTTTGGACCCCTGTACTGTCATTTAACTGGGTTCCTACATAGTATTGAAAAGTATGGGAAATTAGCTTTTATCATTTTGCAACTTTGCATAAAGATGTAAAAGAAAAAAGAAGATGGAGGATGGAAAAACGTTTCAGTTTCAAGAGAGTTTTGTGTTCATTTATCAGTACATTAACAAATATGGGAAAACTTTAGACATTTTAAATTATATCCAATTAATATTTTTGGATCCAAGTGCCATCCTTTCACACGTCAACCTTGGTTTCTTTTTGAGATTTATTGTTTTGGTAATTACATTTTTGAAGGGGCCATTTTGCAGTTTTTAAGGCCTCTAACGTCCTACGATTACGGTTTTAATCTCTGACTCTGGTTTTGATGCCAAACAGCATGGAAACTAAATAAACATACAAAATAATACCTATAATATTAAAGAATTGGTATTTAATATAGGATAATAATTTGGAGATTTGACAACTCTTAACTGTAATACAGTTTGAGATCAGGATAAGGTGACTTGGTTTGGATGCCAATAAGATAACATAGAAAACAAAACTGAATCCATTTGTTTAATAATTTGGAAAATATACAGATAATAAAACCAACTAGATACTGTTTTCATTCTCAAAAAATCTTGAAGAAACATTAAGAAAAACAAATGACATTCTATGAATAACTGGGAAATGTGTAGGAACCCTAAATGAAACCAAACACAAATAAATGTCCACTGATAATTTGTCTAATTGGTGGAGTTTATAGCTCTTGTGCATTTACCAGGCAACGACAAAGCGGATAAATCCAGGCTAATTGCATTGAATAATACCAACATTGCAAAGCAGAAAGTGTTTTATTGTGTTCATCAATCGCACAGGATTCAATATGCTACTGGACGGATACTTAAGGGCACACTCTGGCTGGGGACAAATTTTTAGATGTTTTATGCTCTTTGGCTTCGACTAAGAACATATTACAGTTAATGTGTGTAGGAGCAATGTAAACATTTCCATATTGTTCTTCTTCATGGGCCTGCAGCTGTAAGCGATTCATGCTCTTCAAGTCGTCTTTTTTTTTTTCTTATCTCCAGAGGAGGAGCGTGAGCAGGTGGAGAGGCTCCGCTGGCCGTCCAGAGGATACCTGCAGGAGCTCAGCGAGTATCAGCAGCGGCGGCGCAAACTTCGCAAGTCCCGCTGCTTGGTCATGTGACCACATCTGGAGGCTCCCGCCCTGCAGGAAGGGAACAGGGGGTGGGACGGAGGAAAGGAATCAAGGGAGGGAATGACCCGAGCGAGGAGAGGATTGTTGACTGAAACAAAGGTTTGACTTTGTGGAACAACACTGGAAAGGACGAGTTGAGAGACAACGACAACAAAAATAAACTGATCGGTTGGGACACGAGTCTCCACATTTTCCTCCCTCCTTGCCTACAGACTATTGCAACACGGGCAATACAAAACGACTGATCCTTAAAAACCCGATAGGATTTTAAAAACGACCGTCTGACCTCTGGTCGGAGGCTCTGTGATAGATTATATTTTCTACTGGCAGCACTGGCAATACAGCGAGCTTCAAAGAACAAAACGACACTCATCGGAAAACAAACCAGCATCAATTATATGCAGATTGTTTGAAGCTTGTTCCTAATGTAACTTCAGGTTAAAAAAAAAAAAACAGAAGAAGAAAAAAAGAAAATCAGGAAGTGGCAGATCTGTTCGGTACAACGTCCGGACGCGGGGCTGTCGGTGTTATTTATTCAGCGCCTTGCAAAAGTAGTCGAACCCCTTAAACTTTTTACACCTGGTCACATTAAAACCACAAACCTTCAGTGTGTTTTAATGGTATTTTATGCGATTGACCAACAAAACAAAAATGAAAGAAACTTTTTGTGGTGGAAAGTAGAAAGGAAACAATACAGATTTTTTTTTTTTAATCTAATAAATATGGCATGTCTTTGTATTCACGCCCTCAAGGTAATACTGTGTAACTTCAAGCGACGGCTTGTTCTTTCATATGGTGAAAGAGCAACACTCAGAGCACTATTTAAGCCAAAACTGTACAAAACATAAACACATTTTGCATTTAAGATAAAACCCCCCCCTTCTTTGTCTGTAAATATGTTCTACCCAGAACTCCTAGAATTTAGCTTCACACAATTCAAATTCTGTAAAATAAATAAATAAATAAAATAAAAAATCTCCCATTAAGCACCTTTTGCACTCATATATGAATGAGTTAATCCAAAAATATATCAGCAGTTTAGTCCTACACTATATGAACTTTTCACATATTGTTGTTAGGAAGGCTGTTATTGTATTTTCAGCACCAAAATGTTTGTTTTCTTATTTAAATAAGTATTTTATTTGCATCACTTGATGTGTTCCTGTTATATTATAAAAGGGCCAAAGTGGTTGAGTAAAAATCTGCACAAGATGCCAATTTTTTAATCGATCATCAGAATAACTGATTACTAAAACAATCATTAGCTGCGATTGCAAAATGAGTTTCTTCTGCCAGTCTTCAATGACTCACAGTTGTCCTTCTTCTGAAGATTTTTTTATTTATGTGAATTAGAATAAAGGGGGGGAACAAATACAAATCCATGCCATCATTTTTCAAACTCGCGCACCATTTTGTGTTGGTCCATCGCATAAAACCCAACAAAATTCAATAACGTTTTGTGGTTGTGACGAGTCAAGACGTGAACAGGTCCAGTGCGTTTCCGTGTCCTGATGGATTGATCGTCGTCACGGCGCGCGCGTGACTTAAAAGCGGAAACATCCGACAGCCCCGTGAGCTGCTCAGTGGAGCGGGGAGCGAGAGAAGGACAAATTACAAAACTGCTCCGGTTTCCGTCTGTAATATATCAGAAGCTCAGATTAGTTTTTGAGCAGGACCAATTTAATTGCAATTTCAAATTTTATTGCCTAATCACTAAAACATCTCGTCGGGGGCTGAGGGGAGTAAATTTCATCGTCTCGTTAGACGTAATATATTTTGATCACAGCTTGGTTTAAACGAGGGCATTTTTCACTTGCACTGACAATAATAATAATAAAAAAAGTCTGAATTTAAATCCTTTAAACAGACGGTGTGAAGGCTGTAAGATGAATTAAAAGTGTTTTATGCACCAAATGTAAACATTAATCGCTATATTTTTTACAGTGTTATTCTAATCTGCTTAGCTTTAGTTTTCTTACGATGTTTTTGGTGCATTGGAAACATATTGAATAGTCCTTACTGGGAGCATTTGACCGACATAAAGCGTACCAGATTTCTCAGAAGCGGAATTAAAAAGAATCTGAATTAGTACAGGAAAAACCTTGCTGCCTCTGAGTTACAATACTTATTTTATCCTGTTGAATTTTTTTCTATCGTTTCTTTTTAAGCAAGATTATTTTTAATCATAATGGGATTTATGGTTTATGGTGCTGCAATTATTTTCGTAAACTCTATAACCTGTGGGCGTTTCCTTAAACGTGACGTAGAGACAACGTGGCTGCGCTAATTTACAGTCGGACTTTTCGCTGCCATTTACAAGTGAAGTGTGTAAGTGAAACTCATCAGTGACCAGTTTTTACAGCTCTTTGTGTCTCCCATTGATTACTATCAATGTATAATAATTAATCTCGCCGTCCGTGGCATAGTCGGATCAACTAGCTGAGTAGATGTGCAGAAATGTAGCCGAGAGCCGCGCGTCGCCGTCAGTTCCGATGCCACTTGGCGCCCGTTTCACCTGAAGGCCGCCAAATTAGGCAGCCGACAAGAAGTCCTCCGATAAATCTGAATTCGTGAGCGAAAGCAGTAAATGGCAGGTGAAACTCTGGACTGTGAAACAAAAGCGGGACCCGGTGAAAACCCGGCTGAGCCTGAGCTGTACAGACCGTAGATCACACAGTGTCTGACTTTAAATAAAGACTTGTTTTAGAACGAACACGCCGCTGCTCTCTGCGTGGACGGTTAGCTTTTCATTTCCTCCAATTAATCCTGCTGATTGTTGGCCTCTTCTGAACAGTAATGGACAGTTTTACCTACATGGTGCTTATAGGGGTTCCTAAAAAGACTGGAAATTTTATTTCCCAGATCTGGTTTGGTATGCAAGAAGAAAACAGTGTGAAATGCGAGATGTTCTACAGTTGAATGAAACTATGTCTTTGCCAGTGCTTCAAGAGTTCCTCCATCAAAAATACCTGCTGTTCAGCTTCTGGGAGAATCTTAAACCACCCAGTTGATGCTTAGTGGCATTAAAGCTTCAGTTTACTTTTACTTTTTGAGCAGTAAGATAACAGAGGAAGAATTTGTGAAATTCAAGGGGCCGAAATGGGCAATAAAGATGAATATCATCAGTGGAAACGAGAGAGCAAATGTCACCAAACTGCTGAAAAAAGAAAAGTGAAGTCGGCCCCCCAACCTTCTTCATTAGGTGTCAAACGTTTGTGCAGCAAAAATCTTTTGTTTGTGCTGCTTTGGTTTTGAAGATATTAATGAAAGTTTAAAGGTCAACCAGCCCCTGCCACTTTTACTAAATCAAAATGACCTTTAAACTTTCATTAACACCTTCCAAGCCAAAGCAGCACAAACAAAAATGTTTGCTGCACAAATGTAGTCGAGTTGATTGACACAAAATGTTATTTGATTTGAAGAAGGTGGGGGGTGAGGGTGCTGGTTGACCTTTCATGACCCCTGGAAACATTTCTTAAAATCTTTAAAATGAAAATAAAAGGCACAAACAAAAATATTTTGCTGCACAAAACGTTTGACACCAATTTTGTCTGATTTGAGGAAGGCAGGGGGGCCAACATTTAAATAATGGGTGAAAAACCTGACATAATAGTAGAATAAATACATAAAGGCATTCACATTTTCAACAAAAAGTGCTTACAAAACATATTCGAGTTGGGAAAAGTGTTACATTTTGACAAGGCAAAGGTCATAGGAACCATGTGAGGGCAGCAGGAAGATGCAAGGTGGAACAAATACAGAGTTTGGTACCTGGAAGCAGATCACTGAAGGGCCCCGATAGACTCCAGCATTCCCTTCAGCTTGCCACTCTTGTCCAGCTCTTGCACGTCACTTCCTCCTCCCACACACTTCTCACCAATAAACACCCGTGGGACCTGCATTTTTTTTAGCCATGGTGGGAAAGAATAAAGACTGGTGAACTGATGAATAGTCTGACAATTACCCACACCCCTTAGTAAAGATCTGTAAAAAAAAAAACAAAGTAATTATATAAAGTTATAATCTCTTAGAGGAGGCAAGGCACAGAAAAATACAACCAAGAAACAAGGATGGCTCCTGAACCATTTCTGAAAATGATTTGAAGCTTAAACAATTGTTTGAGCTGCGACTAGCTTTTATTTTAGGATGATTCAGAAGTTTTTTTACTCTGTAGTCCGTAGCTTTTGCTTTACCTGAGGTATAAATGAGTCCTAGTGTAACATGAATCCTCCTCAGAAAGGCAAAACCAAAAGGTGAAACATGTCACAGGGTGGAGTCCACTCATTAGGACTTTTACATTGGGGTAAATTTATAAAAACAGATTCACAGCTTTTAATAAAAATTAAGATTTAATTACAACTTTAAATAGAATAAAATAGTCTTTTTGGGCACCACGTTCAGTACTTCCCCTATTCTTGCAGATTTTTTTTTTTTTAGGAGAAAACGACTCAAAAAATAATTTAAAATAGTGATAATAAAAATAATAATAATTATTATTATATTAAAGTTTTTCCAACAAAAAATAGCATCTAGTACATAACTTCTAAAAATAAACTTGGAATTTAATTTTTTTTTTTTTTTTAAAAACAACGGTTCCGTTTCGTCATGATGATTCATGGACATAATATAAACAACAGTTAAAAGAGGTTACGTAGGGAAACGCATCTTATAAGGGCAGATAATAAACTAAAATGCGTTTTTTAAAAGGATGAAGACGGAGATGAGTTTACCGATCGGGCTCCGGTGGTTTCCAGGAAATAGTCCTGGAGGCTGTTCATGTCGCTGCGTCCACTGATATTAATACACTCCAAATGGCCAGGCTTGAACTGGTACTGGGAGAATACCTCCTGAGCCACGACGCAGTAGGGACACGACGGCTTCAGAAAGACCACCACTTTGTCCCCTTTAATCTGAGCCTTCACGAACTGCTGCGCCATCTTAATTCTCCTTGAAAACTTCTGGGTTTGTTCTGACGAGGCGTTCAATGTCGTCGCTGAGAGGATGATTCTGTTTGAACGTTTAAATTATGGGTGACGTTGAAGGCATGAATCTATGGCAAGCCGTTTTAACATAAATTCGGTTTCGCCGCCCTTCCATTCCAGATGTCTCAACTTGTCTTATGACTAAACGTTTTAGCGATTTAAGATATCTCTAATTACATTCTGACTAGTCGAAATGACGTCAGATTTACCATTGAGTTGTATGGAAACTTCGATTCAAGATATCTACAATAATTACTGACTATCTGAAATACACATTTCAGATATCTACAATGAAATTATGACTAGTCATAATTCTAACTAAAGATATCTCGAATGACAACATCATTGTCATCATTGCTCGTCTTGCGGGGCGCAGGCGGTTGCCACGGTAACAGGTGTGCTTAAACTACAAAGAAAGAGAGAGAGAGTAAAAAGGTAGGAGTGGTTTTGAGTTGATCACCTGTTCAGGTTATTTTACCTTTGTTTACCTTTGCTGTGGCGCATTACAGCCGCTGTAGTTTCTAAACGTTGGACTAATTACCTCGTTAGTTTGTGAGTTTATGTCATTCACAACAAACATCAATTAGAACAAATATATTTCATAAAATTTTAACAAACAAATGGCTTCTACCGCGGTAATTATGTGAAATTAAATTAATTATATCCCAACTTCAGAATATTTGCCTTTACCTTTACAGAGCTCTTTGGTTCCTCCTATCAGTCTGCAGCTTCTCATATTGACGTCATCAAACCAAATGTCAGATCTACCATAACTGACTGACACCTGCTGGCCTCAGGTTTGCAACCAGCTTGTGACTGAGAAACCAGTAACCTCCTCCCAGATGATGACCTGAACTTGTTAGTTCCTCTGTCCATTTAGTAGCTGATATATTGTGAAAATCTGGTAGAAATGATGCACTAATTGAGTCATGTTTACATAAAAACAACGAGCCGCGAGGCTTTGTTTGTGAGACTTGCGGTCACGTGGGTCGGTTGTGGGCGGAGCTTGGTAAGGTCCATAACTCATTGCTCTTTGGTTAGGTGGTCTTGACTACAACACTGCTACGTGGCTCCTTGGCTGCATGTCCTCCCTCATCCACCTTCTTTCCATCCCCTTTCTGTTGGATTTCTTTCAAAATAAATGTCATTAGTGGCAAAAAAAAAAGTGAAGTTCATGCGATTAGGACAGCAGACAAGATGTTTCCATCCCTGACATTATGATGCATAGAATCACATAAGTCTAAACTGTCACAGAGAGTAAACACAATAAAAACATGCATTATCTATGGCATTGTTCGTTAAAATGGCACATTTTTTATGTATTAAAATTAAATACGATAGGTACTCTTAATGGTATTGTATTAGCGATTAGGTATTACATTCAGCAAGTACTTTTACTTTTAATACTCAAGTATTTTTAAAAGCCAGTACTTTTTTACTTCTACTCAAGTAAAAATGTTAATGTGGTACTTCTACTTTTAATAGAGTACATTTTTGTCTGTGTATTTGTACTTTTACTTAAGTACATTTTTCCGAGTACTTTCTCCACCACTGTAAGTCACCGTGATAGTGATAGCCCACCTGCTACTGGTAGCATTTTAGCAAATTTTAACTTATAAACTAATGTTTGCATATTTAATAGCGTAAATCCACATTAACATGATGGCGTTAGCCCACACACCACTGGTAGCATTTAAGCCATTTTTGTTTTCATGAAAAGGCTACAGCTTTACATGCTGAATGGAGTAAATCAGTGTTCGTCAACAGTGATGATAGCCCATGACATCATTTTAGCTAACCTTACTTCTTTACCGACCCGATGAGAGAGAGGACATGAGCAGCCAGGTTAATGTCTGTAAATTTGTGTTTTGGAAGAACTCATTCAATTCAGTTTTAGAAGAAAACGCCCCATATAAAAAAAAGCAAGGCAGATTTACAGCTGCAATGATTACATTTATTAAGACATTTTTCTGTTGGTTGAGAGTGACCAAAAGTGATTTCAAGAAATACAATTTTATATTTTATTAAGCATTTCTTTAAAGGTTTCTCTACTTTACGTAAATGTAGAAGTTTTGAGACAACACCTGAGACGTTTTATACACTTGGACAGCATGGATTTTTAGCAGATGTCCTTTCTGGTCAGTTTCCTAAAGTGTGAAGAAAGTTCACCTTTGAGGAGATATTCTCCATATGCAAAGCTTTTGGAGTTGCTTCAGAATAACTGAAGTGGCTAATGACCAAGCCCAGAAGTTGGGGTAAGTTCAGAATGTCAGAAAAGGCATCCGACATTCAAAAAATGACAAGAGACATATTTCCATGTAAACCAAGTTGATTTTTATTGAAATGTCTTTTACATTTTCAGGAGAGCAAGATGACATTTCAGTCCAAATTTTCTTGTTTTGCTTGGGTACTTTTCTTATTTTGCTCATTAAGACTGGTCAAATCCCTTTATTACATGAAGTCACATTAGGCCATATCATGTTGTTCTAACCAAACTCAAGAAAATTTCTGATTAGGACAGAAACCCTTGGAATGCTGAAGAGGCCCAATGGGACACCGTGGAGACTTTGGGGTGGGGGGATAAAAAGAAAGAGGCATGCTTTAAACTCAAGGAATTCACCTTTTTAAATAAATGTAATTTATGTGATCCAAATCTGTGTGAGATGTTGTGAGATCTAAACATACAGGTTTAATATTTCTGTCAAAAGTAACCAAAAAGGGAAAACAATAATTTTTTTTTCCCACTGATTCTGGCAGAAAACCAAAACAGCCAGTCTGCTGCAGAGACTGACCCTAAGGAAGAATGCCACAACCAACATATTTAAATCACCCAGTGGAAATTACATGGGGCAAACTCTAAGTAGCCCAATATCAGATTTAATGAAGAGGCGGATCCTCTTCACGTTCCTGAACTTTTTTTTTTTTCAACAGACAACTCATTCTGTAAATCTGTTGTCTTAATATGTCCTTAACTTGTTCTACTATCAGAACCTTTACTCCATAGAAGCGCTACCACAAAGGCATTTCATCTTTGGCAAACGTTCCAACAAGTCTGTAAACATTTCTTTTCCTTTGTTGGGAAGAAGAAGAAAAAAGAAAGAACAGAAGCCAGCCATTCAATCCATGAAAACAAACCTGCATCAATGCAGAGGAAGTTCAAAACTGAACTCTTTTTAAACCAACAATTAAATACAAGGAACCCCCAAAGAACAGATGGGTCCTCTGTTGGATGAGGTGGCTTCTTTCAAAAACTGAAATATACACTGTTTGCCACTGGATAAATACGGGGTGGAGGTGACTCTTTCCATGGTTGAGAAAGAAACTGCTGAAGGGGGGAAAAAAAGAGGATGTTTTGCATCACTACTTCTAGGATCAGGTACTGAGTCTCCGGCCGGGATGATCCCGAGTGCACCGGCTGGTAAACAGACTATAGCAGCTTCTTTTTTTTTTTTTTGGGAGGGGGGATTTCACGTTTCTAACTTTTATTCTCCATATCATTCACAACCGTACGCTCACATACTCATTCTGCACTCTGTATCCCTTCCTATCGTCATCATACACCCAGTCTCACACACACACACTCAAATACGTTTCAGGCAGTTGTAGTTCCTTTGCATAGCCTGTGGACCACAGTCCACGTTCCCAAATGCAAACGCCGTAAGGCATTGTGAATTTTATTTGGTGCAAAGAATACTGCCCCCCCCCCTCCCACCACCCGCCCACCCAGAGGTGTCACAGGATCACAAGCCTTTGGTTTCCCCAGCCTCTCCCCTCTTTCACAACTAATCATCTACCACCCATGCACACGTTTTGCTACTTCTCATAAAGCTCATGCGATTCCTCCCCACCGCCCCGTTTCCTTCCCTTTTCGCTCAGCTTTGGCAGCAGTCTTTATAGTACGGTTTTTGTTTGAAGGGTTAATGGAAAACGAGGCAGCAGAAAAAAAAAAACTCAGCTAAATGAGAAGCATGGATCTTGTGTGCAAAAATGGCTTCACAAATTCAACACATAAGGCTTGTGGTATACACTTTTTTTCCTCTTTTTTTTTTGCATTGCTCAAGAAAAAAAAAATTAAACAATATATCATCTGCTAACTCTTGTTTTCAATACGAGTCTCAAAATAAATAGATCTCCCTCTTTTTCTTTTTTTTTTTTTACTTAAATACAAGTTAATATTTTCTCTCTGGTGCTCAAAAATACTTTTAGTCTGAAGAGAGTCCTTCACAAGTTAGAGCTGAAGATTTCACACAAGTAGGCTGCTCCTTTCTGCTGATCCAGTGGCATCAATTCCACAGGACCAAATTCATCACAGGGGGAAAACAAAAAGATTTTCAATATTGCAGGCTATTAATGAGCCTGTGGAATCAAAGAAAAGAGGGAGGGAATGAAGGATAAAAGGAATAGGAAGAGAGAGAGAGAAGGACGTAGGGGCAGGAAATAAAGAGGCGTTAAATAAATAAGAGCGGGTTTGGTCACTCCCACCCTGGCTTGACACTCCGTTCACAATACTGATCGGTGCTGGCTTCTCAACACCAGGTCTGGGCTCTGCGCTGGTCAAAATCAGCTATTAGTCGCTTGATGTGGGCCAGCTTGTTGTGCAGGTATTCACAGCGCTGTTTCTCTTCATGGTAGTTGGGGTTGTGCTGTAAGAAACGCAAATCCATAAGGTCAGACTCGACTTTCGTCCCTGTAAGGCAGTATTGTGCCGCGGCTCACGTTTGGCCGCATGAGGCCAAGTAATGTTTAAGTCATCTCTGAAATTAGGGCTGGACATGAAATCAATAATCTGTACCACACTAGACATGTTCAATATCAATAGATAATGCGTCTGAGTAGAATATTCAAGAATTTCATTGAACTCAGATCGAGAACCGCACAGCATTTTGGGGGATGTAGGCAATGGAAAGACATTAGCTGCTGCACCTCTCGCAGCCAGCTAAGGTAGGTTGATGGCAACTCACTCTTTGGTTGCCTAGCAACAACCTGTTGAGTAACTTGCGCAGCAGCAGTTTCAGGTGTATTTGCTTAAAAATAAAAACACCCTGTGGAGGGAAAGCTGAATAAGGTCACACCACCAGTTTGGCAGTAATTTTAGATATTTAAAGATAAACAAAAAAATCAAAAACTATCGATACTGTAATATAAAACGCTTATATTTGTGATGCGTTTCTCAGCCATATTGTCCATTTCTATCTGCAATAAATGTAAAACACTGATTAAAAGCTAATTTTACCAGATGGGTTTAAAACAGCATTCTATTAAAGAACATCCTTCTGACGTCACTATTGAATAAGTTGAGTCGAAAATTCTACAGTGTTTTGCAAAAATATTCACACCAAACTTCAACCAACACAAAGTACTGGTAGAGAGATTTGTTTCTGCTTTTTAAACCTTTCTACAAACGAAGATCGCAAAATGTGGAATACATGGGGACGTGTGAGCCCTGGGTAAAGGCCTTGCAGAGCCACGTTTTGCTGCCACTGAAGCGTCTCTATTAGGAGACTATGACAGACTGACTGAGTTTACCCATAGTTCTTTGCAAAATAGCTCAATCTCTGTCAGGTTAGATGAAGAGTAAAGAACTTATTTCAAATCTTGTTGCAGATTCCTACTTTATGTCTGAACTTTGACTACTTCATTCCAACACCTTAATATAACTTAATCTCGGAGGTACAGATCCAGGGGTTGAAGACATTTCAGGAGAGATTTTGATTTTATTTTTTTTAGTTTTACAGCAGACTTGCTGTTTAGTCTTCCAGAACTACTCTCCTGTAATGTTTGGATGCATCCATCCATCCATTTTCTGTACACCCTTGTCCCACAGAAGGGTTGGGAGGGTTGCTGGTGTCTATCTCCAGCTAACGTTCCGGGCGAGAGGCGGGGTCACCCTGGACAGGTCGCCAGTCTGTCGCAGGGCAACACAGAGACATACAGGACAAACAACCATGCACACACACTCACACTCACACCTAGGAAGAATTTAGAGAGACCAATTAACCTGACAGTCATGTTTTTGGACTGTGGGAGGAAGCCGGAGTGCCCGGAGAGAACCCACGCATGCACAGGGAGAACATGCAAACTCAGAAAGACCCCAGGCCCAGGACCTTCTTGCTGCAAGGCAACAGTGCTACCAACTGCGCCACTGTGCAGCCCTGTTTGGATGCATCTCTTCTCCAAAACATCTGAATGAAAAGCCTGAATTCCCTCATCACCATGCTATTCAGCTCTGCAGAGGCCTGCTGATGAGCCATTCATGTGCTGTGTTAGAAGAGGGATGCATCGAAACGTGGCAGGATTGTAGCTCTCAGGGAAGGTGATTAAGACTTGGTGTTCAGATCTACAGAAATATAGAAGATCACTAGAATAAAAATGGATTAAGGCAAATGGTTAACATCAAAGAACACACCACCTGTCAGTCAGAAAAGCAAAAATTACAGTAGCCAGTTGAACTACTCACTTGTTTCATCTTTTTGTACTCTTTCAAGACCTCTTCTTGTACTTTCTGTTAAGAAAAATTATTTCATGTCAGAAAAAACTTTAAGCTACATCAACAAATGTTTAAGTAAAAACAAGCATTTAAAAAAAAAAACAGGATCATTTCTTTACCTAAACTGAATGAGTTTACTGACAGAAACTAATCCAAATCCTCACTATCAGACAAGTTGTATGAAACTTTCTCTACATTATACATCTTAGGCTCATTAGTAAATATGACGTGTTGTTATTGCTCAAAGATGAAGGCAGTGCTTCAGCCCGACCTGGTACTCCTTGGTGCCGGGAACCAGCTTCCTACACCGAGCGTCGAGCTGAGAGAAGCGCCTGGTGATGCTCTCCACGCGGGCATGCAGCTGACGGTACTCGTCGTATTCTGCGTTGAAGTCGTCTTTGTAGCTTTGTCTCTGGTCGAGAGACGCCAGCGGGGCGTACTTCCTGTGAATGTGCGGTAAGCATAAAACCGTCCGTCAGTCCACCTCTCCAAGCAGTTATCATTTCTACAGATTCACCCAGGAAGCTTTGCACATGCTGAGCTTCTCTATAATCAGACAGAGCAGGAAAAAAACAAAGCTCTGAAGGACACAGAAGAGTGCTCTATGCCATTTCTGCATCCTCTTCAAATAAAGTTGTTTTCTTTATTTGTCAAATTGAAAATTAAAACTCACACTACATAGTCGGGCACATCAGTTTTGGAAGAAGGTTCAGAGGAATGGACTGGCTTCTCTTTGACTGAAAAGACAAGAAGGAAAAAGAAAAGTCGATACTGAACTAGAAGCCCATTCAACATGATGAAGGCTCACTAAGAAACTAAACAAACCAGGTGGCACAGTTAAATGCAACATCAATATCTGAATTCATCAGCACAAAATATCACAAAAAAATCACTTATATGACCCAAAGTGCTGAACTTAAAAAAGGCTAAAATCCAAACCATAATGAAAAAATGTGGAGGGCAAAATTATGGAGGTGAACTGGCAGAGAGAACAAAGTCTTACCACCAGCCTTTATGACTTTCAGTTCATTATTTCTGAACAACGTCCTGTGAAACTAAACATCAGAACAGTGATGGATTTGAATAACATCAAGACAATAAAAACTAGAAATATTTCCTCAAAAAGGTTTGTTGACAGAATCAGGTTTCAGAACAGATCTAGTAAGTCACATACCAGCGAGTCGCTTATACACCGAATTCAAATAAATAAAAAAAAAGTAAAAAAAATTTCTTTAAAATTCTTTTGAATTGCCCCATGACAAGTGAAGAAAGTAAAACAAAACAGAAAACAAGAGGGGACCACAAGAACCTTTTCATTTTGGGTTGTACAACGCTAATATTTAGCCCATAGAGGGCAGAAGAGGGTTGCTCTACTGCTGATGGCATTTATGGATTTTCTAGTGAATAGTGCTGAATTAAGTTCAGACTTCCTGTGCAGTTCCTGTTCATGGCAGATTCTTCTTCTATGGTCAAAATCACCCAGTAGTGAGATTTTAGATAAAAGTCAGTGCTTTCGGATAAAAATATTAATGAGAAAAACTCCCATTAGTATATTTCCTTTTTCATTTTGGAAAAAACAATGTAATTAACTTAAAAAATCTGGAACAAGACATAAAAACAATGTATTTAATAGAGATATTTAGACCACACGCTAATTTAAACCTTGTCCAGTTTCTGACTGGGGTTTAAAACTAAAATTTTAAATCTGCAAGTCAGCTTTTTCTCACTACTGGTGGATAATAATCTAAAACCAGGACCCTTTAAAACAGACGGGATTGTCTAAATGGTGTTTAGGACTTTCCTGAATTAAATTCTCTATTCAAAGGTTAGCTTAAAAAAGGTTATTTTGTAAATCCAACAAAATTTAGAGGATTATACTTTTCTGGATTTAGTTTAGTAGAATAATTTGGAAAAAAAAATGTTATGTGGACAACACAGCTATTAAAAACTAACACAATCCATGTAAAATGACAAACTTTTTACTTTTGCTAAAAGACTAAAATCAGAGATGACCTAAAACGTTGATTAATTTTCACCTTGGCTCCTGATCAACTGAATGGAAACAAAAATCTTTCATCAGTGAAAGCACCAAAACCTAAACCCCACCAAGATGCACTAACATCAACTCTCTTCCTTAAGGTTGTCATGAAAGCGAGAAGAAAACTCAGCTATTTTCAGCATCAGTGATGTGTTTAATTAGTTATTTAAAATGGAAGACCAAGAGAAAAGAAGAAAGATGAACATAGGTTGCTCTGTTTTATCATGTGTAGTTTTTGATCTCTGATACTCAACAAGCTGGATTTTGACTTGGATTGCTGGCAGCCTGTAGGAATCTGACTCAAGTAAGGATCATCATTCTGTAAAGATGATGGACTGACTGCTGTTTCAGTAGGACTAACTAACAATGGTCATGAATATCTGATGCTAATCATAGGAAAAAATGCCAACTTGGCAATGAATTGTTTTGCTTAACTTTAGTAACATCCTGTTTTACAGTAACTGCTTCTTCTCCTAATGTGGTGACTGTTTGCAATACAAATTACTACAAAGCTCCAGAAAAAAAAACAAAAAAAAAACTTTAATGCTGTTAATTGTTGTTCTGACCCACAAAAATGAGAAAACCCTGATCGGTTCAGAAAAACACTATGCAGCTGTCAAAGGCATAATATATTTCCCAAGTCTAAGTTTAGTCGGACCTAATTGTTGATGTGGATGAACTGGCTTTCTGGATGTGCTCCACCAGAGTCGGAGTGAAGCAAAGTGAGACGTGTGAAGCGATAATAAAGAAACTCCTGCTGTTAGTGAAAGTGTTTCCAAGTCAATCTGACAACAGTGTCAAAGATTCTTAAAGTCACACTCAAACCTGATGGCCAACTGGACTTACAGGAACTGCACTAGGTATGAATCACTTATTACTCAGTATATTAAATGTATCGTCTGCTCGGTGGTTAAGCTATGCAAACAATGCCTCTGCTGTCATACCTTGATCTTTGTAAGGATTTTTCTCAACAGCTACCTCGATGTCTTCCTCAGCGCTGCGCCTCTTTCTCACCCTGTGACTCTCCTCTGCCACCGCATCAGGAGGAATGCTGCTGGAAGCTCTTTCCGTTTGTTTCCCTTTGACCCTCTCACGGTCCTTGTCTTTGTGCTTCTTGGATTTCTTCTTGAATTTCTTACTTGTACTGCTAGACAAAGGAGGGCTGGTGACAACAGTGGAGGCAACTGTGAGAGAGGTGCAGGGGGGCGGGCTGGGAGAGGCGGCCTCTCTGGGGGCCGGGTGCTGACAGCGTTCCTGCAGGGAGCGGGAGAAGGGGCTCGGCGAGGGGTCTCTGCAGGAAGAGCTCTGGTCCATGGGCAGGTCCTGAGTGCCGCAGCCTTCCGGGGTGCTGGGGGAGTTGGAGTTGGAAGCTGGGCTGAGCTGCCGATGCGACGGCGCCGGCGGGTGGGAAGGTATGGGGAGATGGGTGGGAGGCCCTGAGGTCACGCTAGGGGGCAGGGATGAGTGTTTGGAGCGGGGGCTGCTCTCGTCCTCGCGGCGGTCGGAGGACGAGGCTGAGGGCCCTCGGCTGCTGAGGTGAGAGATGCGGGCTTTCTTGGGAGCCAGAGGGTCGATGAAATCGAAGTCTGCCTGGTGCTTCTGTGAGAGCGCAAGAAAATTGTTTTAAAATTTAATTAAAATTTAAATCCTCTTGTATGGGTGTCTGTGTTTTTCTTTTACATTTTTTTCCCATACCTGTGGGGATGAAGGGAAACCGTCTTTAGGCAAACTGTTTGATGAGACTCTCTCAGTAGGGAGACCCAATTTGCTATTAAGAACAAAGAAATACATCAGGGTGGAGCAAATATCATTATACTACTGTAGCACTAGGTGAAAAAAAAAAAACAGTTTCTTTCCTACAGCCGTCATAGATTCACATACACACAAACTCTCTCTATATATCCATATTCTCTATTTATATTTTATTTATTTATTAGGCTTCTTAAACTGGGACCCGAGTCTGAATTTCATGCAGATGTGGGCTGGGATGACAATGAAAATCTTTCAGAAGATACACTTATTGAAGCTAATGCAAGGTTTAAAAAAATGAAAGATTCAACTTTCAATGATCTTGTTATAATTTATCAACTTAACTCCAATAAAATGGATATACAAAAACAACAAATCAAATTGTAATAAATAGTTTTAGTGTCACACACCGTGAATATTGTGAAGTTCAAGACAACTATGTTTACTTCTCTGACTCTTACCAAAAAGCCAATGTAAGTCTCTGCTTGAGTCATATAATGCATCACCTGCAGTGTGCAGGCTTTAATAACACGTGAGGCTCTGCGGCCCTGATTCTCCTTTTGTATAAAAATAGACTTAGAAAGTCTTTTTAAAAACAAGAGAGACAAAAGGATAACAGGTTATTCCAGTACCGGGCTAGAATCCGGTCAGCTTGGATCTTCTCATCCTCAGAATAGCCAGGCCAGTCTCGCTGCACGTCGCGATAAATAGACTCCTTCAGCGAGTAAGTGTTATCTTTGGGATTCAGGATTGCCACCTGTTGAACAAAGACTCAGTGAGCGAGTTTCAAAAGTTCAAACTTCAGTTGCATGAGAACTTTTCTTACATGTACTGAAACTTTCGAATTTCCTGCACGGGCCACCTGTGCATGCAAATGACCTGCAACAATTTAGTGATTGGTTTCTAATCAATGGAGACTTTCTTTTTCCTTTTTACAGAAGACAGAACTTCCTCGGGCAAATGTAGAAACTTTAATCATATGTTGAACAAGAGCAAAGAGGATCTCTGGGATTAATGTCGACTCAGAGGCCTTACAAAAGTTGCGCAGTGCAACTTTGCGCAGTGCAAAATTAGCTGCACTGGATTTTCTGCGTTGCCCAAGATGCGACTTGGGCTTAATCCAACTTTAATTGCTGCACATAATCCAAAATGTGGGTAAACAAAATGTCTGATTACTTGTTGCAAGGTAGTCCCCAGTGAGTTTCGGTCCTTCTGGTTGATACCGTCCCGCTGCAGACGGCCTAGCACTTCCAGCTTCTTGTAGGACTTGAGCGCCAGCAGGTGGATAATGCGGTCCCGGAAGGGCTTCTGAGATACGGGGTTGTTGGAAAGGCACTTGCGTATAGTGTTGGCTGGGTTGATAGGCGTGGAGCGTTTGCGCTCTGGGACTACATCTGGGGCCGACAGTGCTGGCTTACGAGTGTGCACCTGCTTTCCTAAACACAGAACGTAAAAAGGGCGTTAAACATTTTCTCCACAGGGAGTTTGATCTGCATATCGTATGGGTTTATGTATGTATCTAAAAAAACCAGCACAGATCTAAACAGATACAACCCACCACTTGCTATTAAAAATATCTACCGGGTGCTGTGGCACAGGGGCAAAGCACAACCCACGTATTGAGGGCTTGGTCCTCGTGGCGGTGATCGCAGGTTCGATTCACGGCCTGGCGATATTTGTGACATGTCTTCCCCCTCACTCATTACCCTTTTCCCTGTCGAACTACTTTCAAATAACGGCGACTAGAGCCAACAAAACCTTTAAAATATATGTATATATACCTTTGCATAATGGGGAAAACTGGCCATCAAATTGAACTCTGCATTTCTTGGAATAATACTTATGCAATTAATGGACAAATTAGGCAGAAGCAAAGAATAACCTAGTTTATCATCAATGTAAATAAAGCCAGAAAGGACAGGTGAACGCTAACTTTGATATTTTAAGGACACATAACAAGTGTATCCCTCGTTAGCTAAAGGAAGGCGTTTAGACGACTGTTGTATTTCTGAGCCACGTGTTTTACAACAGAGACGGCACGTTCTCATGCTTCCTAACACTTGTTATGAAATTCTAAAGTTCTTTAAGAGATTAAGGCTAGTGACGGAGAAGAGAAAGGAAGTCAGTTTTTTTTCCAGGCAAGATGCAACGCGAGATGATCTGTACTTTATCTAACAGGTTTAAATCATTTTCACACAGAAATGCCAAGCATTAATAATAAAAATCATAATAATATGGCTATATCTCAAAAGAACCAGATTATTAAAGATAGCGAGAAGTTTTGGATTAAATAAATGGCTTAAAATGGATTTTGCATAAAAAGGTGCTGACAGTAAACCAGCTGTGACAGGTTTCAGACCCACCGCTTTTCTATGCAGCTCCTCTCGTTTCCCAGTTTCTGTCTAAACTTGTTTATGTAAATCGATTCTTACATTTATGTCACAGAGGACAGAGGTCATATTATACAGATAATTACAAAAAAAAAAAGTACCTCAGAAAGTTCATATTTTAAATTCTTCTGCAATACCTTCATAATCCTCGGATCTGTATCTGCTGCAAGTGTTGGGCACAAAAACAAAGGATTCCTTTTTTTCCATCTCATTTTGAAATGAGATGAACTTTAGCTTCTCTATGCAGAGAGGAACTTTCAGACAACTTGGTAGAGTACGGAAAAATATAGCTCACAATTTTATTTTTATGTCAATTAAATACATTTAACCTGAATAAATATTTTTAAAAATGGAGTCATTAAGGGGAATAATCTTTAAAAGCCAGCGTTGTTCTTTGAGGAAAAGTAATTGCCTCATAAAGCTAATAACTGGTTGTGGCAGCCATGGCAGCCAAAACTACCATCAAACATTTGCAATAACTGGCAATTAGTCTTTCACATTACTGAGGAATTTTGTCTCATCATTCTTTTTTTTTATTGTATTAATTGAGCCACATTGGGGGGTTTTGAGCCTAAAGACGTTTTAAAGTTCGGCCTTAGGGTCTTATTTTAATCTAGAACCCTTATTTTGATTTTTTGGGGGGGGGTTACTGTCACTGATGTGCTTTAGCAACCTGACTTGCTGTATAATACGCGTCCTCAGGCCTTTGTGCCCTTATTAGACAGCAATTGGCCTCGCCTTGGAACTTTCTGATGGATGTCATTCATGCCAGCTTGTTTCCGACTGTTAGATCATGAACACTGACCTTCACTGAGGCAAGGGAGGCTTTAGATGTTGTTCTGGGTTATTTTATGACATTGTGGATGGGTCGAAACACTCTCTGGAGTAACATTGGTAGACTGCCCACTCCTGTGAAGGTTCGCCAGTGTTTCATAACTTTTCGTTCTTTGGACAATGGCTCTCATTGGGGATTGTGGAGACTCAAACCTTGGAAATGGCTTTGTAAACTTTCCAGACTGACAGATGCGATTCATTTTGCTTTTCATCTGAGTGTCTTTGTACTAAGGCACCATAGATTGCACTCTGAGATCTTTCTGCCTACATCATGTTGTCAGACGGGTCCTGTTTGAGTGACTGATTTTACAGGAAGTTATCAAGCCCTGTATTTTGTTAAACAGAAGTCAGTTTTCCTCAAAATGTGGTTAATTACAGCTTATTTATGATTAAGCAAACTGTGTGAGGTTGACTTTTTTTTTACAATGGCAAGGTATTTGAAAGATACAGTGTGAATTTTCAAACTTTAGATGTCTGATTAAAATTTGTTTAATGAACTGAAACATTTTTTAAAAATTACAAAAGAATATATCAAAATTTTAAGTTTGACTCTTTTTTATAATAATACTAACTATAATGCTTAATCTTTATGGGTAATAATTTGGCATGCCAGCTATGAAGTCCAAAAATGGGAAAGTTTGCTAAAATTAAAGGTTACTAATGCAAAAAAATATTATTTAGTAAAGACCTTCATTTGGAGTTTGTCCTGGTTAAAAATAAAAACAACTAGAGTTTTAGAAGATATAATTTTACTTGTTTCCAAAATGTAACTTCACTTTTTTTGTTCATATTGTAAGCATTAAGACATAACTACATCATAAAAAGGTTATTATAAACTACATCAAAAGTAGAGGGACACTATTAATTGAATTCAATTTCTGTTCAAATTAAAACAAAGTGCCAGAGACTAGGTCAAAACGGTCCAAAACAAATAAACAGAAAAAAAAAAAAGACTTCACAGTGGCAGATAAACAAAGCTGGGCTGAGGGCCTTACCTCGGTATTGCCCCCCAGGCTTGATGACTTTGGTCCCCCGTTCACGCGTGTCCTCCGCGGCCTGGGTCATACGTTCCCGGGTCACCTGGTAGGAGTCATTGGTGGCGCACACTGTGACCTTGTCCTGAACGGTCGCCAACAATGCCAGGTGTGAGGCCCCTGAGCTGGAGACAAAGATGCAGCGCGAGAGAGAAATGCGAGGCAGAGAGGGATTACCTTCCAGCAACGCGTAGTAAGACAGCAACAGTTGATTCAGCTGAACAGCGATTACCATTACCTGGACACATACTGGTGGATGCATTCAAAGCTTCCCTGAGGGTTGTCCTTGCCCACATTAGACAGGTAAAAATCAAAGTTGTGGAAGGCGTCTGAGGAGTCAGTCCTGGGAATTTTAATGTGCTGTAAAATAAAGTAAAAAAAAAACTGCCTAAATATGAGACTTTAAATTTGTAAAACAGAATGGTGACCAAGGTTTAATTTACTAGTTTGTAAGTGAGAGGTATTTTTACAGTCATTAAAAGAGACTAATGATGAGTAACTCTTTAGCTAATTGATTAAACAAGACTGGGATAGGTCAATGGTTTTTATTGTCGTTCAAGACATCCATATTTAAGTAGCGCTGCGTTCACAAGTACAGGACCTTGTGTCCCTCAGTACAGCTCGTTTTATGTTTCATTGTCCCAACACACACTGGTCCCCAAAGAAAAGTCAGACTGATTGTTTACAACTCTGTTGAAATCTGATAATGCCCTGTTTGATAGAAATGGATGGTTTCTTTAAAGACATGGCAGAAATACCAACACACTTTTACCAAAGCATGAAGTGTGCAACATTAAACCTCACACTATGAGGATTTTAATACAAACTATGTAAATAAGATAAAAATTACCCCTTGAAGTCCCTTGAATTGTACTTTTGGCCTTGAAGATGGTACATTCTGAAATAGGAAGGAAAAAACACAGTTAAATATGTTTACAATTACTGACGAAGAGGGAACATAATCAAGTTAACAATAGATATAAGAGTTCATCAACAAAAAAAGTCCACATTAAATTTAAGCCATCAAAATTCAACAAAAATCAAAATCAGGTCGATTCTCTCCGGGTTGCGTCTGATCGGTAATCAGCAGATCAAATGAAGAAAAATCTTGTATTTATCTTCTATTCAGTAAGTGTATCAAAACTAACATTTAGTCTACAAAAGCATCAAGCAAAAACACAAATACCTGCTGTACATTTTTTGTCTTATGTGCTAGAAAAAAGAACATCAGGCCAAAAAGAAATCCAGAAATGGAGATGAGGTTCAGGTCAATCATTTAAATACATTAAAAATGTATTTAAATGATTGATCTGAACCTAAAACGTAGCATGGCAGGAGTGTCCAACGTTTTTAAGTTCTCTCCCTGGTGGTAGTCACCGCATTCAATTGTTCTACAGATGCCTGCGAATGAGCCATTATTTGATCCAGATGAATTGAACATGTGCAGAGCATTTCATATTTTATCTAGAGGACGTCGTCTTAATTTAGTATTATTCCAGATTAGGTGATTATATAGGCTGAAGCTAACATCTAATACCAAAGCCACCTTAAAAGACTCCAATCTCAAGAGAAATTTATCTTTATGTAATTTTGTTCAATTTCCTGTTACACTTCAGAAAGCAGATCCAACCGCCTTGACAATACGCAGTTACAACAGTTGCTTGTTTGGGGGCGCTGTCACAAGAAGCAGAGAGCTGTCCAACAGGTTCATCTAAGTGTTGTGGTAAATGCAGCAGTACCATGAATGCAGCTGTAGTTATATCAACAAATACAAGGAATTAGGAGTTTTCAAATAACATATTCCTATAAATCATATCTCACTTACTCTCTTTGGTTCGCTGGACAATCAGCTTACATGGCCATATAAAGGTAGTTTTCACACCGCTTAAAACAAACTGGTTCCTTCCCAGTCTTGATCCAGTTTGTTAGTGGAGATGTGAACACCGAAATCGCAGAAATGGGTGTACATCCGTACACTGACCGTTTGGAAGAAGTGGATCCAAATGCAATCCGTCAAACTCATAAAGAGATTTGGACCAAAGTAAACCAACCGCAGGTGTGAAAACGTCCATAAGGTAACCCCCGCCATGGTTCATTTGCAACTGAACTGACACCTATGTTTCCAGACAGACCAGAGCATGATGAGCTTTCACACCTGATCAACCTAAGCAGACAACCTGAATAACAAACTCTGGCCCTTTTAAAGTGGACTAAACAGCTGTGAAAGGGCAATAATCTACTGGAGGCAAGATATTAACTACTTATTGCCTTTTAATAAAATGTAACCTCTGAAATCCTGGCCCGTTTCTTCAAATACAGAAACTGAAGCCTTTATTAGTGTAAAATTATGGAGGAGGAAAATGTTTTATCAAGCAGGAAGTAAAGATGGAAACATTTACACCAACAGCTACACTCCTTTTCACATAAAAAGGCAGGATAAATAAAGTCAAAGGTGATGTTTGAAGAGTTCTCTTGATATACCACTTTGATAATGAAATGTGAAGTAAACCTGTAGTGTTTTAGAGCTGTAAAATTGTATGGCAGGTATGCATGTGTGTCAGTGTCTAGGTTAAATAAAGCTGGTAGCCACAAATCTGCAGTGGCTGCAGCAGATAATAGGTTAGGACAGGAAAGCACAAAACTCAGTTTCTTCACAAAGCCTTAGCACACACACAAAAAATACTTGGCTAGAGTCATTAAACATTGCAATCAACTAGCCAGAGAGGAAAGAAGTTGTTTTTTTAAAATCCAGCTACCTCCCTTCAATGGTAAACGTGACGCATGCTTTTAAACTTACATGGTGAAGGAAGGACCGTAGTTTTGATAAAATACTTTAAGATTGAGAGAATTGTGTCACAGTTGTGAAGGCTAAGCTAGTCCAAGCCACAGACTCCCTCCCCCACTCGCTCACGCAGTTCTGATCACATTTCACGTCGCCACAGAACGACAAAGATAGCCGGCTTCCATAGTTCGATGACTGGTTCAACAACAGCACACATTACTGGGAGGGAGAGAAACAAAAAGCAGGCAGTTTTGGGCTGCTCAGTCAGCAAGAGATGGCAGGCTTCCCTTCAGCAGACAGAACGCACTAACACAACCAACGGACCCTTACAAAAGAATTTTTGACTTTGTGATAATTCAGTCGTCCTAACGTTTATAACCCAAGTTAATGAAAGAAAAAATATTGAGCTTTACAGAGTTTAATTGCTGATGTGGAATAATTTTGCATGAGACATCATAAAAAAAAAAAAAAAAAAGCTTCACAATTTTTTCCTTTAATTTTGCCAAAGGTCAGCAGACAAACAAAGAAAAGACAAAAACTGACCTATTAAATGGAAACAAAATGAAAACTGACCTATTACCGTGTCTGAATCAACTATTTGCTTGAGAACATTTGAATGTATTAATACCAAAGTGTTTTAACATTCTGGCATTTAAAGCAGATGTATGTGCATGGTGTAATCCTCCTTTTGTAAAGCCAATCCCAAATGTCTGACTGGTCTTAAAACTAATCAACCAACAAAATGCAGTTTCAATACACTTTTTTAGGAATGCATGATTTAATGCTTTACTATGAGTAATTCTTAATTTCTTCAGGGTAGATTCAAACTACAACTTTGAACACCTGCACCATGTTTTCTTTTTACATTTTTTATTATCATTATTTGGAGAGGAAAGAAAAACATAATCTGACAACCGGGAAATGCCTGATTGTCACATCTCTCAAAAACAAAACGAAACACAACAAGAGATTTCTGAACACTAATGCCCTGCTCTATGCTGTAGTTTATCAGGGCGAAAAGATCTAGTCAGAGTCCTGACATTATGTAACTCTTTAGTTGTTGGCAGATTGACAGAAGTTAAGGGCAGATAAATTGGCTTCAGGCATCTGCAACTCAAGTCTGCAGAGGTTTCTTCAGGTGAGTTTACCTGCGGTAATCTCAACATGCTTACATCACACCTTAACATTTAAAGATTACAAAAGTTATATATAATGTGTTGCATTTTCTCAGATCCCCATATAAATCATCTATTTGTGGTGAAATAGTAAATAGGCTCATGTCAGTTGTATATAAAATATATACTTATTAAAATAAGCAGCCATTATTAATTATGTGATTTTCTACAACTACAAACACGACTGGAGTCACGTATTAACTGTTGTCTCCTATGACAGGGACTGTAAGAAAAACATATAAAACATTGACCTATTAAAATAGCTTGTACGCCATTCTCCAGGAACAATTAAAGTTATTTGATTGCCACATTGTATAATAGGTTAAAAAGCTATAGAAAGGTGGCTCTAGTCTAGCAGAACGTGCATATCCCTAGCAGGCTGCGGTGTTGGGTTGTCCAGCCAGTTGAGACCATATGGTAACCTGACCAAACACCGACGTGCTTTAAAAGCCTGCAAAGCTAAACTAAGTTCAATTTGAGTTTTTTAGTATATACTACTACATATTACTGGTGGTGACATAGTTACAATTTGCAGGCATTAAAGTTAAAGTTTGCTAATATGCTTGTTTACAGTTCTAAAAGAAAAAAAATACAAACTCAAATGTTGATAACGTACGATATTGAAACCATTTCCTAATTGGGTAAGCACGTTAGGTCGGTTGAGAGGACAGGAAACATGGACTAGGTTGACCAGCAAAGGGGGATTCTGACTGAAGCAGTGCTAACGCTAATCAGACTGTCAATAAGTTAACAAAGAGGATTTATAGTTTATTAAATGTGTGTCAGCTCCTAAAACCTGGCCAGAACAAAAGATGTGGCCTTTGTTAATTAATATCAGCCCACAAACCGGCTGACACAAAACTAATTTAATCAAAAACAGAAGCAGAAAGTCGCCCTGTCAACAGTTTAGCTAACCTCCTAGCTTTAGCTGTGCGTGGCAGTTGGGAGACGCGGCGTCGGCTAGAGACAGCCAGCTGCCATATTTACAGGAATTAATGTCTTCTTCAACTCACCGAACTACTTTGGTAGTTTTCTATCGCTCTCAGGGCCGTCTCGGTCAACTTGACGTGTAGTACGGATACTCTTTCAGCACCCTGTTGGCCACAATTTAATCCGTAGCTCCCATCCTCGGAGAGAGCCGCCATCTTTACCAGCCCTCCACCATCGTTCCTCTGAAGCCGGAGCATTTAGCAGCTGAGGCTCCCTGGGCGCACTCTGCTCCTGGGAGGGATTACACTGCTGGCCACAGGGCTGAAATTGGATTGGTCTTCATTTTTCTGTCTTTCTAAACCTAACCTAAAGTGTTTTACAGAGAATAAAGAGAGCACTGTTTTAATTAAACATTTTAGTTCAAATGTCCTTTTTTTTGAGGGGCTATATTTAAAGGGCCAGCTTTGTCTTTTTTAAAACCTTTATTTGAACACTTCTAGCTTCTAGTTCCTCTTTCTCTGTACACACAGACCCACTTCTGAGTTATGCTGACATGGTGGAACTAATTATAACCTTCTGAAAATGTCAGAGTTAGCTTCTGGGACAGTAATTCATCTATTTCACACACACGGTTTGGCATACATTTTGATGACGCTAATCAATTTTTGTATTTCCAAGTGCCACCATATGGATAGAGATTTTTGAACAATGTTACAAGCCAATTTATTTATTTATTTATTTATTTATTTATTTATTTATTTTCAGCTTTTGTACGTTTTTTGGGTTTGTGAGATTATGAAAACCAGGAAGAAGAAATTAGCAGAAAGGTCCAGTAAAGCGGAAATTCCAAGTGGTAAAATCATAGGTTTACCACAAACCTCAAAGTCCAATATGACTGCCTTGTGTAGACTAAGAGAAACTATATAATAGTTTAGACTTTATAAAAGTACAAATATTTACTCGTATTTTTGAAAAACAAATCTCATGACTTCTCTTTGATCCACAGTGTATTCCAAACTTCAGCGAAGATGTTGCTAGTGTTCAAAATACCAAAATTGCAGAAGATTTCATTAGATGGTATTGCTTTTAATACAGTGACATGACAAATAATTTAGAAAATATCATTGTTTTTTTTTAACTAGAACACAGTTTTCAGAGTAAATTTTAACATTGTGAAAAAATGTTGCAATATTATTTTCTAGTCATAGAAAGTTGAGTGGAAGAACAAATGTGGGGGGAAAAGCTTGCTCCAGGAACAGGGATAATGACTGCCTTTAGAGCATTCTCAAGCATAATTTATTTAAGATTTTTGGGTTGGAGACTGTAATTAACACATAAAGATCCATTATGCACAGATGAATCCTACACATAGGTTACAAATGTTTTATTCCTTGTGTCAAGTGGGGTATTTCTGTGTAAAATATTCTTTTTTTATTGACCTTATGAAAAATTGTGTTTATAGACACTTAAAATGCCCTTTAAACTAATTTCTCCCATCTTTCAATTGATTTACCTCGCACTACCATTCAGGGTAGAACTGAAAATAAACAATAAACAAGTTTAACTTTCACAACCACACCCTTGTCCTCTGCTTTTCCTAGTTTTTTTTTATTTATTTTTGAATTTATTTTTTACAATATGTGTTTTCCTTGTCAACTGGACTATCTAGCAGTGTCAGTCCCCTTGACATGGTGATTAACGGCGTAGCCATGGGCAGGGTGGGGAAAGGCTTGTGTGAATCCAGCAGATTACCGTGGCTCTTCACCCCACCCATCCCCCTGACTAGTCAGCCAATTACACACACTGATGCAAAATGCTCACATGTTTAAAAATATCTTAGCTGTGACAAACCAGGATTTTCCTTTGTCCATTTTTGTAATCCGTTAACGTGTCTAACTTCAACTGAGTCAGAGAAACTCGACAGCCTCTGACGGTTTTGGTTTGTATTGCACCCTTCCTTTCTTTGAATCCATGCAGATTTCAGAACCCGGTCAACCGCTCCAGTTCGTCTGACAGATTGCCGACTGTACAAGCAGTTAAGTAAAGCCTTCGAGGTGTATATGACCTGTTCATTTTAGACGTTTTGTGTTTACAAAGGCCCTGAAGGTGTCACCTGATAGAAGCTTAAAGAGTACCTTAAAATTACACCCCCTTTGTTTCTAGTTAAACTTTAAAGACTAGATGCTTGAAACTATTTCCAGAAAACAATACTGTCTAACCATGTGGCTAAACAAACTGCATGCTGCTTTACTGTGTTGTCAGTGTTTTCGTTTATTATTTTTTCCAACAAGAGTCATTGTAAAAGATTTCATTTTTGGGGGGCTCCAGGTTTAGATCTAATCAATCTAATCTCATGTTTTAGCATGAGATTATATTTATTCTGCCCTGTTTCAAGTGCAAAAGGACAACACAAGAAGGGACTGTTTGGATGTCTCCTTTAGGTTAAAGTAAACCATACCAAGAATTACCAACACCCACTAAAACCTTTTCACAAACGAGTCATTATCATCAATGTAAACATTCAAAGAATTCTTAGCAAACCAATGCCATTAAAGTACTTGAAATTAAGAACAAAATGTTATTTTTCAGCGTCATTCAGCACAATCTATGTGAAAAGGTGTTGTATACATAAATGCCTTTTAGCAATTTTATTAATATTCAATAATTCAAGTGGTATACTTTATAAAACTTTTTGTGGAATTGAATTGAATTGTTTTCTTGAGGAATAAATTAGGACACCCCGCTTTTATTTTCCCATTGAAACAGACAAAGTCAAACACCACTGGATCTCATCGGGTTCACGTGATGAAACATCGTTATTCAGCATTTTGAAGGAAGTCCAGTGTGGTTAGACCTGAGACATTTACTTTATGTTTCAGAAACAATGTTTTGAGGTCTTCAGAAAGTTTGAAAATTAGTGATTTCCCTGTCTTGAAATGAGGAACATCCAGAACAGCTGCTGACATGTGTAGGTTTGGCCATCATGGAAGCCGACCGAAGGAGGCTAAAAGAAGCCTCCAAAAATCCTTAAATCGGGCAAAGACCAGGGATTCTGGAGTTCTGTTCTTGTAACAAATAAGTCTAACAGTGAATTATTTGGGCATGTTTGGTCTAAGCCAAGCATAGGATTTTAAGAAAATGACTGCATACCAGTTGCGAAGCATGGAGATGGAAGAATCTCATGAACCATCAAGTGGCAAGTACATAATATATATAAGTTGTGCACAACACAATTTTACACTCTCTGGATCATTTTTCTGTCCATTTATTTTTTTTACTATTTTTTCCACATTAGATTCTCCTTCAGTCCCACAACAATTGGCAGAAATTTTCACAAAAAATGTCCTCTCACCTACATGTGCCCTGTATGCTGGTTTCTGCTTTGGGTTATGCTGATGTCAGTAATCTGTTATTTTACTACCACTGAAACACATAAAAAGGACCGAACCAATAAATCTTTAAACTCAGCAAGGAAGTTCAGCTAAAGTATTCCAGTAAATTAAATACCAAATTATTTGTAATAGTAAAACTGTGCAAATTATTAAACATAAGTTAACGAGTAGATAAAAGGAGTCATTCTTTGCTTATGGTAAGAAACTAACCGTTGTAAGATTATTTAGACACAAATAACAAAACCTTTAAAAAAATAGCGTTTTGCATTTAGAAGTTTGTAAGATGTTTCATTACTAGGACCGTCTCAGGTACGAGTCTGTTATACTGTGTTTATCTAATTATTCAGTCATAGATCAAAAATGTGGTATATATACAGAGTTGACAAAAATGACAATTATTCAGCAAAATTGATGAGCAAACAAAAACATGTTTAATTCAGATACAATCTAGAATACAACTCTACAGTTTTTTATTTTATTTTAAGTGAAGTTCCTTTCAAAATTATACATGCACATTTTAAATACATCATTTGATGTACCTGTGAAGTACATCAGATATATACTACCAGGGAGAAACAAGTGAAAGAAAAGGATTTCTCTTCGACCAAAAGCCCCCCATCCAAGATAAAACTATGCTAAAGAAAATAATACATTAATCTTCTTTGGATTTATGACAGAAAAAATAGCATGTCATTAAAAGACCAGAAAAATATTCCAGTTTGATGATGATCACATTAATGAAAACTACAGCCTTTCCCGGTATGTCGACTGACCTGAAGCAAGAGAACAAGTTTGAGGCGTTCAGAAAAAATGCGGCAGTGTTACAACTACAAAAACAACACTATGGTAACCGAAAACAAGAGGAAACATTTTGTATGTGATGCTCAAATATTTCTCAATTCTGATAGATAGATAGATAGATAGATAGATAGATAGATAGATAGATAGATAGATAGATAGATAGATAGATAGATAGATAGATAGATAGATAGATAGATAGATAGATAGATAGATAGATAGATAGATAGATAGATAGATAGATAGATAGATAGATAGATAGATAGATAGATAGATAGATAGATAGATAGATAGATAGATAGATAGATAGATAGATAGATAGATAGATAGATAGATAGATAGATAGATAGATAGATAGATAGATAGATAGATAGATAGATAGATAGATAGATAGATAGATAGATAGATAGATAGATAGATAGATAGATAGATAGATAAATATTGTTTTACATACAGACATGGAGTACAACATAATAATAAAAAAGAGTAGCCTAAAAGAGACAGAGTTAAGACGGAAGCCGGAGATCTGGCAGTGGCAGATGCTTCTAACTTGATTTGATGTGAATGTCTTTGGACATTTTCATTTCAATAAAGATAATTGTGAATGTATATGCCTATGTTGCTTTCACACTATGTAGTAATGTGTATTGCAGAGTATTGCAGACCATATCTTAACCTCTGTTGAGTACCACAGTTACCATCTGGATAACTCAACCAACAATACTTGCATCCATCATTTAGATGTGAATTTCTATTGTTCTGTGAAAAGAAAAACTTGAACAGTATAAAACTGCACCTAATTTCCTAATCCTTTTTTCCACTTTTAATTTATTTCTCCATGTAAAAGTGACAACTGCACTGGGCTTAAAGTTCATGTACTTGTAATTTTTTTTATCGCCCCGCAAGGGGTCTCTTTTTGTGGGCTCTAGTGTCCCTTTTTTCAAAGTAGGCTGACAGGAAAGGGGGCAGGAGAGGGGGAAGACATGCGGTAAATGTCGTCGGGTCCGGGAGTCGAACCCGCGACAGCCGCGTCGAGGCTACGTTTTGCCTGAATGTGGGTCGCTCTAACCCCTCTGCCACCACGGCACGCCCATGTACTTGTAATTTTAACGTCATTAAAACCTTTCAGTTCTTGCAGTCAGTAAAAGCATATTGGCAACATTGGCACACTCATAGGAATTGCACAGCAGTATTTGCTATGTGACAGATATAAGATTGACGTTGATCGTCTAGAGAGCTTTTATTCACTGTTTGGTAATATCCAAAAACATGAAAAACGAATTTTTCATGTGAAGCACAGAGCTGTTTGAAGTTCACCTTCCACTCCACTCCACGTGGCGATCTGGCCCTAAGGACAGATTCTGTTGGCAGTGAGAAGAAAACATCTGCTCCTGTTTAACCCACCCAATAAAAAAAACACACAGCACACAAGACAGCAAGGTCTATGTGTGAACGTGGGAGCATGTTTGTGTTTGGGGTGAGAGGGAGGAAGACAACAGCATTGTTAGTCAAGTTAGTCAAGTGCAGCTTAAATATATATATATATACATACATACAGTATGTACAGTATGTCTGTATATATATACATAATATTCTGTACATGCTGCATACATTCTTGTCATAACCCCAAATTCTTTCCACATGCAACATAGAAAAACAACTCCCAATTTGAGTCTATTTTCACCCACCTGGTCTTTAAAGACCTTGGGACAGCGGCTCTTTCAGTTAATGATTGGCCACTGTGGGGAAAGTGTGCACTTACTGTTGTCTCTTATCACTGCCGACCACAAAGCCACTGGAGCAGTATCTCTGAGGCTGACATTAATGGAGAGGACAGTGCTTTGTTTGCAGAGACAGGTCAGTTTCTCTTTGTCTGCTGGGGGAAGAGAGAGTGTCCATGGAAAGGCGCTATTGACACCAATGGACCTTTAATTCAGTGCAGCTAGCTCTAGCACGGTTGCTTGACCCATTTGTTATCTCACAAAACAGACCATAAAAATAAAATGAATCTTTTATGGAGATTTTTTTATTATTTGCATTCTCATTACATTGATTTTTTTCAGTTGTCTTGTGAAATGCCACGTTTTCCACCTCCATGGAATGGCATGAGATACAGTGCCTTGCAAAAATACTGATGTTTTCTTTCCTCGTCCTTCACATTTTAGCACATTACAACCACAAATGTAGCGGAATTAATTTCAGGATATAAGTCCAGCTGTTTGGTGGAGACCTTGGTGGTTTGTTGAAGTAAATCCGTGAGTAAATAGCATCATGAAGACCAAGGAAAACAAAAGACAGGTCAGTGATAAAGTTTAGGAGATTTTTAACTGATACGCCTGACACAGCATCAATAGGAGAAGCAGCCATGGAGACGGTGCAGATTAACATCTTAGGTAGGAGTATCTGTTGACAGGACAACTGTTAGTTATCCACTCCTTCATGGAAGAGAGGCAAGAGGAAGTCTAGAGTGCTGAAGAAATCCCATTTGCAGTTTGGCACCACCATGTGCCAGGGACACATCAGTTACCTGGAAAAAGTTGCAAAACACCATGTATAATGGAAAACTAACATTGGAGTTCAACTTGGACGCACCATTGAAACATGGCGGAGGCGGAATTATGGTGTGGGGATGCTTTTCTTTATGAGAGAAAGGGTAGCTTGTCAAAGATAATGGATGGATCTAAAGACAGGAGAATACTGGAAGAAAACTTGTAAGAGAGCAGACTTGAGAGTGGCATGGATGTTCACCTTACACCATGGCAACGACATTACAGTTACAGCCAAAGCTACAATGGAGTGGTTTAGATCAAACCTCTTGGCAATTCCCCTAATGGAGACCAATAAAACACACTGGAGTTTGTTCTGATTTGAAAACGTGCAAAGGGCATGAATACTTTGCACACCACTGTGTACATAAATGAGTGCAAATTGCATTACTGTCTTGTCTTTCCATTTTTTAAAATTTCAACACCTCTGTAGTTCTCTCTTCTCTATGTCATAAGCCTCACACTGCCTTCCCAATGAGACCAGTCTTTTTTTAGGCACATGGGCAGTAAGGGGCGAATCCCACCAGCTGTACTCTGGTGAGAGCACACAGGTAGGTCTGTGGTCGATCAGGTAGCGGTTTAAGTAGCTTTCCTCCAGTCCTTTGGCCATCATGTTGTTTGCCTGGTCCTGAAGTATAAGCAAAGAACACTCCCGAGCAAGTCTGCGCATCTGAGAAACCACCCCGCCATAAAACTCTGATGTATAATAGTAGTCTCCCTCGTCCTCCTCTACGCAAGCGGATGACTCTTCTTGGTCTTCGTAAGGGAAATTGTTTCGTGGCATTTCAAAAAACTCTGGGTGTAGCGTAGCCACCAGATCCCCAAGGATTTCTTCCCCTACTGGGCCCACAAACTCCTGGTCAATGTCAGCGCAGAAGATGTAGTCGACCTCTTTGCCAATGGACCCCCAGATGGCTTCGGCGAACAGCACCATGCGACGGTAAGCCAACCTGTCCCAGCCAGGCAGCTCCGCAGCCGGAAGCATCTTCATCTGTCGTCCAGGGCCCAGCTCAACCGGAGGATCCAGAGTGCGGGGGTTGTCTGTAAGAATGTAATACGTGACCATCTGACCAGGGAGAAAGTGGTTTTCGGCTGAGTAGAGGAAATGACGGACAAACCGGGCGTAAGTTCCCACCACAAGGGCCAACAGGCCTATGCGAATTCCTCGTTCTGAGAGTTTTGCCCTGCGCCACACCGAATTGTGGCTGTCACCCCAAACCATAGGGGCTCCCCATGATGTCTCCTGTGGAGTTTTTGAGTCCACTGTCTTCATTGAAGACATGTCTTTCAGTATCATTCCATCCTTCATTCCCAACACCTGAGACAAGGGATGGGCTGACTCCAAACTGGCAGCAGCTCTACGTCCATTAAAGAAGTCTAGAGAGACAAAAAGTTGTCATTTAAGAACAAAAACCATACTGTACTTGGATATGGAAAGTAATCACACCTATTAATATTTAACTGATACCTAAAGCCAACACTGAGACAGATAAGTTTAAAACTCTGCTAGAAATGTAGCAAAATACAGAAATTACCTTTATAAAAATGATCAGAAGCAACTGATATAACTATTTGGCCCACAACTCATCTAAGGTCCAAGTAGGTCTGTTCAACACATTTTTCGGTGTGCATGCATTGTCCTGATACAAAGTGAAAGAACATATTGCTCTGTATACTTACATATGATAAGAGACAGTAGAAAACAGCACAGAAGGAGCTGTATTCTGTTCATTCTGACTGGGCCTGCATGACGACAAACACACAGTGAAACAGCGGCAACTTGTCCTCATCCACTCTAATGCAGTGATGGGGTTTTTTTTCACCTTCTTTGAGATTTCTTCCATGTTAGCTGTTTCCATGCAACTTAAACGTTTTAAAAATGAAGACAAAGATAACCTGGGCAAACATATAAAAACAGTTTTAATCTGCTCAAGCTTTTTACTTCCCTGTGAAGAAATGTTTTTCCACTCCTCTGTGCAGGATTACATTAATTCACTCAACCTGAGGGGTTTTAAACATGAACAGCCTGTTAAAGGTCAAGCTACAGCATCTGAATTTATTTCAACGTCAGACCACTCCTAAAAGTAAATTTATTTTGATCCATCCAGAGGTGGACTTGCTACCTTGGGGTGCTTGAGTTTAAGTCCTGACCTGACCTTCTCCTTTTTTGACATCGGTTGACATTTTTTTTAGATTTTTTTTTCTGATCTGTTCTTAAATTTCTTGAAATTGGGACATGATGTTTTCTTTTAGTTGTTTTTTTTTTAGATAATCTAGTCAACTTCATGTTGTCAGGTAGGTTCTGGTTACAGGGTCGATATTTTCCAGGCACATAGTGTCATCTCACAGCATAATCAAGTAACTATATTACCTTCAGTTGCTATAAAAATCCTGAATTTATCAAACATAACTCAAAAGCAATTTGACTTTGCAATTTGACATCTTGAAATTAGCCCTCTATGGCTTTAAGAAGCTCCTGCTCTTTCTGATATTCCTCTTGCAACAAGTCATCACAACAATGCTCCTCCATTATGCTGCCTACAACCATTATTATTACGAGAGTTGGACTGCAAAGTAGTTAGTATGATGAGCTCAGCAGATGTTCAGTTCCACCATGTTTGAGGATTTCTGCTGCTGCTGCTGCTAGTCTGTAGGAGTTGACGAGTTGCTCTGTGGTGACTGCACGGAGGAGCTTTGTGGAAATAGGCGATGCGTGGAGAGAGCAAACGTTTAGGCATCACAAATGGTTGCCACAGGAAATTAAAGGATTTCTCAAACATGCATGAAAGAATCAAAGCAACACTCCCAGGTATGATTTTGGTGATGGAATAACATTAGAACATGATGTAAAGCTCAAGAAGTTGATTTTACATAATACCCCCATTTAAGTATTGTTTTTAATCCTATGTTGATCAGCTGTGGTTATGGGTTAATAGGTAACAACTTTCTTTTCCTCACAACCAGATAAGTTGCTTTTTTTCATTTAATTAAAACCCTTTTTGCTTTTTGTATTTCATCATGTGATTTTTGTCTGATACTCAGATTTGTTTCATGCTCTAAAATGTATAGGTGTCGTCAAATAAAAGCATTAAAGAAAAGAAATCTGTAAGGGGGCAACTACTTTACCACACTATTGTTTTTTGCTGCAGTTTGAAACCCAAAGTTTTCTGCTGTAGTTGTCTGTTTTGACTTGGAGGGAGGAAAATAACAAGATAAAAATGACATTTAGATGAATAAAAGCATGTAATCTGCAAGACCTCATGTGATACTTTAGGCAAAAAATAGAAAACAAACGAGACAGTTAGATGTCAAACATCTTTGAAGGCATGCAAGTCCCATAGACTTTTTATGTTTTACTTGACGAATTTCTGAAATGAATTTCAACTACAACTTTCAGAACAAAAGCAACTTTAACCCACATGCGACACACATACGCAGCTGCCAATGATAAATAAATTAGGAGAACAAAAAAAATGACCAAAGAAAGAGACTGCGCGTTGCCCCTGGAGAGTCTACTAACCTGCAGGAGACTTGCAGAACAGGAAAAGTGCCATACTGCTATCGGTTGTTGGTTTAAACTCTCAAAACCTAATCTAATCTAACAGTGCAGGAAACTATTTCTGCCCATTGTGTTTATTTCTCTGGGTAGCTCAGCCAGCCTCTTCCTGAGCGTTTGCCATTAAAACCACGGTGTTTGGCCACTGGTTTTCCAAAGCTTCAGATTCTCTCTCCTCCTCATGGCTTTCAGATTATTTTCCTCTCCTCTTGCTGCTCATACTGAATCTTCTTTCCAGCAGCTCCCCCCCCCCTCTCACATTCCTCTTAACATTTTTTTTTGTTGTTTTTTTTTCCTGCAGCTTTGACTCTAGGAGCAAAATCCAGACAGCCAGATGTGTGGGGAGGAGTTGAGGAAAACAAAACCAGGGAAGTGCAACTGCTGAAAATGTACACACAATCAAGAAACAGCAGAGATAAACAATTTAGCTTCCTTCCCACACTGGGGTTAGAAGCTCAGAGTAGAGAATCACTAAATGTCTGGGTTTTACTTGCTTTATTTACAGTTGAACTTAGTACTGACGTTGGATTTGTTTTGTCCACGAGGTGGAGATACTTAGTTGGAAATAGACACTTGACTGCATGGAAAACATGAGAGGACGTTTGAGCAAAATCAGACCAGCAGATGGCGTAGTAAGTATGCTAAACCGATTCACTGTGAAAATATGGAGCTTACATATTCAGCCTTGTTTAGGCCTTACTTTTTGACAGGCGTCAGGTTTTCTTGTTCTGGCTTGTTCTGCAGTCCCAGAACCAGAACCAGAACCAGAACCAAACATGGAGAAGCAGCATTCAGCTTCTATGAACCACAAATCTGAAACTGAAGAAAACTGCAAAACAGCTGAAACATGAGTTCCTTTAAATCGAGACTAAAGCCCCCATCTGGTTAGAGTCGCTTTTGGACATTCACCAACGTATAACATGAGTATTGACAAAATGCAATGTTTGTTACTATTTTCTGGATTGGTGACTGTGTGTTGTTTTGTCAGCAGAGGTGATCTGTGTGGGAACAAGGCTGCCATTCAAACCTGACTCAGTCACAGCAGCTCTGTCAGGAAAAACGGGACAAAATTCAAGGAAGCTATTTTGAAAAATTTGTGGAAGGAGACGAAACATGATTGACTCAAAAATAACAAAAAGAAAATAAAAACAGGTAATTGCCAGACTACACAATCGCAAATAATCATAACATATCAATAGGAAGTCAGTACTATTTTAGAATAAACAGATAAACAACTATTGCATTACTTGAATTCAAGGCAGAAAAAAGTAATTATGTTGAGCAAAATAAGTGTGCAGTTGCAGAGCTGTGGTGGCCCAGGGGCAAAACACGACCCATATATTTAGGCCATAATCCTCGTGGCGGTGGTCGCAGGTTCAATTCCCGGCCAGGCGACATTTGCCGCATGTCTTCCCCCTCTTTCCTGTCTAACTACTTTCAAATAAAGGCCACTAGAGCCAACAAAACCTTTGCAAAAACTAAGTGTGCAGTTGGAATTTTTTATAGCTGAAAGAGAGAAATTATTGGAAGGGTTTTTGAAAATATAGCAAAAACTCATATTTTCTGTATTTATTGACATTTTCACTCACAGAACCACACAAGGTTTTTACTGTGGTCACAGGTAATAATGTCCCTAAAAAAAAAAAAAAAAAAAACCTCTCCGCATCCCGACAAAATCACCTCAGACTCAAGGTATCACTTTGCAGTTTATTCGATAAATTTCAGATTATTATTTTTTTTTATACATCCATACAGAAATGGCAACATAACGTTAACTTGTGTAAACGACGTTTGACTGAAAAACCTGTCAACAGAAGTGTTTAAGAAAGCAGCACGGGCTGCTCTGAAGGAAAGGTGAGTTGGAGCACGAAAAGCTTTTAACCAAACGGGTCACTTTGCTGAGGCGGCGACCCGAGGCAGAGAGCAGAGACTCCCCGTGACGGCTTCCAGAAGGATTCATGTCACAAACACTAAATGCTAAATCCAGCAAAACTGATCAACATTAAACGGAGATTAAATGTGCCCAGTAATCATAGCAGAAATTAAGGCGTTCAACAGGAATGTGCTTTGATGCTGCAGGATTCAGCCCCTATTCTACAGAGGTTTGGGCCAGGTGAAGTTTTTTCTTCTTTTTTTCCCCCACTGGTACATAAGCTGGAAAACAATTTTTTTTTCTTCCTTTTGCGAAGCTTTTCGACAGCAACATTTTTGGCAGTGTTTGTAGTTATACATATTTATAACCATACAGACTTTGCAGCCACAAACTGTGTGACCGGAAACCACAAAGAAATACATTTTTAAAAGGTTCTGATGTCTTATTAAACTTATTTCACAGGCTTAAATCATCTATAGAAAAATAATTTCTTTAATGCAGCATTGCACTCGAAACAAAAAAAAAACTGCTGGGGTATTTGCTTAGCTTTTTGTGATTTTTAAATTCCTTTTTTATTTTTTTTACATTTGTTTATCCTTATTGATTTGCAAGTTAAAACATTTGTATTTGCTTACTTAGATAGCAAATAATTTTTCTGAATAACATTTATTTCTCATAATACTTGTAAGTATATAGAAAATAAAGCTATTATTGTGTTGCTTGTTGACACCCTGAGAACAGATCGAAAGCCAACATTTTCAAAATAATTTGCAGAGAGTATCAATTTAGCATTTTGCAATTTGTTTCTGGAATTTTTCAGATTTATCTAACTTCCTTTCAGCTTTATAGAATAAACTTTTACTCAGAGGTAAAGAAAAAAAGTTATTACAGTAGCTCAGAGCATCAGGAATAACTACATATAGATGGGATTTGCTTAAAAGGGCTTTCAAACCATATTACAATCATTGTTTCCGGATGACAATATAGAAATAGATACTACTGCAAAACTTATATTCTAACGGTGGCATGCTTAAGCAGGCAGTAAAGAGAAGAGAGCCAAGGCCACCGAAACTTTCTACATCCCTTTGTTTTCTGGTTAAATGCATTTAGATGCTCCACATGAGGATATACTTCACAGCACGCAGGCTCCAAACAAGTCCATGTTGGAAATAAAGAGTTTACTGCTCTAAAGGACTGGATGAAAGAACGGATCTACAGACAGTTATGGATTAGAAGTAGATAATCAGAAATGCAGCATTTTGGGTATTTCTCATCTCAAGGTTCCCTTTAGAGGTTTTGACATCCGGCTGCCTTCTTTCATCTCTTTGTCTTGTTCCTCCGCTCTCTCCTCTCCTCTCCTCTCCTCTCCTCTCCTCTCCTCTCCTCTCCTCTCCTCTCCTCTCCTCTCCTCTCCTCTCCTCTCCTCTCCTCTCCTCTCCTCTCCTCTCCTCTCCTCTCCTCTCCTCCTGCGTCTTGCGCCTCCCTGGCTTCTACTCGTCATCCAGCATTTCAAACAGGGCCTGCAGCAGCCGGTCGTTTCTGTGCTTGTACGGCTTGATGTTGTAGAAGCCGTCGCTGTAGTCACTGTAGAGGCTGTCCCCCGGCCCGCTAAACTTGTTGATCAAGTCCAGAGCCTGGTACAGCTTATGAGCTGGGAGTTTCGTAGGAAGAGGGAGAAAACCCCGACTTTGCTGCTTCCTCCGGGCAGAGAGGGGCCTCGCTGTGGCCCCGGGACGCTGCGACACGGTGGCCTGTTGTTTGAAAGCCGTCTGAAGGAGACGTAGCAGGGCCAGGGAAGGGCGGCGTGGGGAACCGCTTGAGGGGCTTTTGGGCTCCTTCTCTGAGACTGAAGGAGAGGCTTCTGCAGCCCCGGTCTTCTGAGGGGGGCGGGGCTGCGTGGGTTCCTGTGTCACCAACAAGACACAAAGAAGACACGGCATTTGGTCATGACGCAGATTGTAAGAAGAAAAAAAAAACAAAAAACAGAGATAATCCTCAGAATGTGCGTGCGGGTTGCGTTGTGTTTCATTTGGCTTTAACAGAACTGATGTGATAGCGTGTAAGACAAAAATTGATCTCATCTTCAAGGATTGGACGGAGAAGCCCAGAAATGAGTCTTAATCTGAGACGGCACCAGGACCAGCTTTGAGCCTGCGGCCGAGTTTTGCATCTTATCTTTCTCGGTTCCAGCCTTGAAAATACCCTTGCTGCCATTTGTCAGGCTACACATACCAAAAACCTCTCTGTATAAATATATAAATAGATATTACTTACATAAATGTGATTTTACAAATATCTCTACACATTTCTGCCATTGTTGTCGCAGTTGGGTATTTCTGTGTAAAATTTTGAAGCTATTTTAATACAATTTGAAAAAAGGCTGTAACATGGAAAAAAGTGAAGAAAGTGAAGGAGGTGAATATTTTTCCAGAAGCTCTTTAAAAGCTAATAGGCTGAAGAAAACCTATAAGAGTAGCAATTCTAAGAGTACAGCATGAGCTACAATTCAGCAGTTTAGTTAAGGTACTTTTATGTGTTAAAATGGTGCACTCATTATTCTGACCTAAATCTAAGGAGGGATCTTGGAAATGAATGTTTGACAGGCAGCTGCTCTCCAGCAAGTCTAACTGTGGCTGAATTTGCAAAGAAGATTGGGGGGGAAAAATCTTCTCTGCACATCCAAAGGCGGCAAAGACGTATTACTGAAGTCCTAAAGCTGTAATTGCAGCAAAATGTAGTTCCACTCAAATCCCAATGAAAACGCCTTAAAGTTTTTGGCTGTTCGACGACATCAGAAAAAGTTCGAGGCTCACCTCCATCATGTCATCCATGTGCTCCACCCCACGCCGGTCATTCTGAACGGCGTTGTAAGGAATGTAGACTCGAGGTTTCTTCATGTGTTCCGGCTTTTCCGATGTTCCGTGGAGTATCAGCTTCCAGTTCAAGATCCGCCCCTTGTTCTCCATTCGCCCCGACTGCGTAAAAGAATACGAGGGCTTAAAAGGCAATAGGAGATACTCACATCTACAAAACAAGCAATATGATGTACTGATTTGTAAACTAAAAAAAAAACCCTCACAGTATCTGTGATCTTCAATGTCCAAGTACCAGCAGGGTCTTCTCCCCAGGTGTGCACCGACATAAAGTCCCAGTTTTTGAAGCCGTTGGATGACGTGTCTCTTTCTCTCTCGGCCAGAAGCACAGTGGTTGTACCTGAGGCAACACCCAAAGGAGCGAACTGTTTACAACTACATCTGGGTTTATTGTTTGCCACACATCCTTGTGTTCATGTGTGCACATCTCTGACCTGCGGGGGAGGTAAGGGTGATGTGCAGGTCTCCTCTCCGGGTGTATTCAATGCTGGCCTCCACCTGCACGTGCTCCAGGGAGCGGATGGCGTTCTCCTGGCCCTCGCAGGCTTTGGTTGGAATCTCTATGGTGATCTCTCCCGCCGCCTTCAGCTCCCTGCGGAACGCATAGAATTAGCTGCGGCTGCGACGTCAACAAACCCAAGGACGTCACATGGCCCCTGGCTCAGGACATTTCTATTATTAAAGAAGGACAATTATTAAAAGCATGCATTATTATGTTTAAATTTGGAGGAGTAACAATCATCTTTTAACCGGCTTGTTTAGTACGGTAATCTTGTATATATATTTATTTTTATTTGTATCGCCCACAAAGGAAATTCTCCTATTTTTCACCTAGATATTAAATTATAATACATTTCTTTCAATTGGTGACTGTATCACATTTAAAGTGATACACTAGAAAGTTTCTTTTTGCTATCTCACAACTTTATCCAACATTTTCACAGACCTACTCATCATTCTCTTGATCTCGCAAAGCTCCACACTAGTCAGGCTACACACGCTGGTCAAGACTTGACACCTGGTCAGTGTAAGTCCTAGTTGCACTCGTTACATGCCGCCATGTTACGTGTTTAGCGGCAGTCCCAAGTGCACACAATATGCGTCTGCAGATTTCGCAGCATTTGGTCATTCATTTGCAAAATGCAACTAATCCCAATCCGTCCCAGACATGAATGAAAGGATTTATGCGTTCGAGCTGGCATGAAGCCAGAGGGGCCGTCCAGACTGCTAAGCAGAGCAGAGGAAATGGAGAGGCAAATCTTTCAGATTAAACAGGGGCAACACAAGGTAATCAGAACATGCGTGTTGGGGATACTGAGACTGCTAATCCAGCATAAAGTGAAGAATCAACATAAACTCTTTTTTTTTTACTCTAGCGCTCTCCTATGCTGGATTATGCAGCAAAATGTATTATCTCTGCCTCAAAATGTTCCCTGTACCTTGGCTGAAAAGCGTCGTCTCTGACGATGCACTGCTTCTTCTCCGGCATGTGTTTCCACACGGCTGGGTCTGCGAGGTCCACCAGTGCTTTGGCGTTGAGAAGCCCGAATCCGAAGCGGCTGTTCACCATCAGCCCCGCTCCGTTCCTCTTCCAGCCCGGGTTATTGGCCAGCGGGTCGAACTCCGAGGTCCACACCACAATGTGCTGCAGGTCCCTCCACGTGAGATCCGGACTGAGGCAACACAAAACAAGCAGACCAGTGAGCATGTATTGAAACGCGCAAAACAAAGCTTTGATTTGCTAAGTGACTTGCAGAGTCTCATACTTTTGCTCCAGTGCGAGGGCAAAAATCCCAGCAGCCAGTGGGGCGGAAGCCGAGGTTCCAGTGTGAGTCTGAGTGCAGTCGTCGTGAAGATCGGAGCTGGTCTGAAGGCAAAAGCAACAACAAAGAAGGCTCGATGAAGAAAGTCCTGAGGTAGATGAGCTCCGTCTCTCTCTCTGTACTTACAATCCTCTGGTCAGTGTAGTCTCCGCTGCTGTACGCCGTAGCCAGAGTGGAGGAGCACTTCTCGGCGTACCACGGGGACAGGCCCTGCTGGGAGGCGCTGCTGATTGAGATGGTGTAGATGCTGTCTGTGTAGCCGTCGCAGTCACAGTTATCGCCCTGGCGACCTCCATTACCCGATGCCCAGACGAAGATGGAGCCTTTCCCATTGCGACCCTACACAAGACGAAACAGAGAGCGAAAGGAGGATACTGGGATGTCTGAATCAGATAGTCTCCTGCTGGTTAGAATCTAAAGCTGATCCTAAACTATGTTTAAAATGAATTAAAACAGTTATTTTATATGAAAGATTAAAAAAAAAAGTGACAGCTTAGGATGCAGTTTGATGTTTCTAAGAAAGAGTTCAATTAGCATCAGTGCAACGTTTACAACGTTTTTGTCATTAAAATCTTCACACTTAGCAGATCACTGCATGGTTTTATATTGATCCTGATCCATTTGACTCTCACCACTGCTGCATATAATTGCTCCTGTTAGCAGACCCCAGCAGCTAAATATACCGTAGTTTGCAGAAGTATTCATACTCCCTGAATTTGTAACCGTTTTGACATATTACATCAACAAATGCCAGAGTGATTTGGGGAATTATTTGCACAAAGTTACACCGAATTCTGAAGCAAAGATTTAAAAAATAAAAATAAAATAAAATAAATATGTGTAACATGCATTTGTATTCATTACCCCTGAGTCAATTCTAAACCAAAACTTTGGTGCAGTTACAGCTAAAAGTATTGACGTAGCGATGTCAAAAAATGTCAGAAGGTTTGAGGGTGCATGTATAATTTTCTAGTACAAAATGGTGTCTGTGTTATGTTTTCTATACCTGCTGAATACCGTATTCAAATGCTTTCTGGGCCAGGCGGCCAGGACCCTCCACGGTCTTGCCGTCGTCATTGGGCCCCCAGCTGGCGCTGTAGATGTCCACATGGTTGGGGTTGAACCCAATGGAGCTCGCCTCGATGGCATCCGTCACAATCCCATCCAGCATGCGAATTCCTGAGGGTTAAAAAAAACCCCAAACAGAAACATTAAAGTTCAACACACTTTTTTGGCTACATTATCTGAGGTTCTCCAGAGAAGTAAGATTTCGACATGAAAGCAGCCATGTGGTGTGAAGGAAAAGGTTCGGATGATCGGGGTCAAGTGGAGAGTTCAGAGGAAGTCAAAGGTGAGACAAAATCTAAAATACTCGCGTTCCATCTTTAATTTCAAAACCAAACACTGCCGCTTATAAAAACAAACAAGCAGCAGATAAGACAAAACACACACGGCGTTAAGAGGTGGTGAAGCTGAAGCTCACATTTAGCTCAAATCAAAAGCTCTCACCTCCAACCTTGGAGTTGTACGCCACTCCGACGCCACATTTGTTGTTGTCAGCCTGCATTGCAATCTCCCCTGCACACCTGGTGCCATGCCTAAAAGGAAAAGAGTAAACCACAAATATCTTCATTTCTTCTAAGAAAGGTTTGGTTTTTACCAAATAAACAAATAGCTAAAATAAGTATATCTGCCGTAAATAGTCTCTTTATGGAAGATTTACCCAAATAAATAAATTGTAAAAAAATCATAACAAATTTTACTTGTATAGCACATTTCAGCAACATGGCAGTTCACAGTGCTTCGCATCGTAAAACCACAAACATCCAAAATTTAAATAAATGAATAAATGAGTGAAGCAATGAAGACATAAACACATACAATTGAATTGTTTAACCGGCCTTAACTCAGTCTGAGACTAAAAAGTTGAGATTGGTTAAGAGTATAACCTGGACTTACTTGTTTTCATTGGTGGAGTCGTATCTGGGGAAAGGATCTGGATCGTTGTCGTTGAAATCGTAGCTGGCTGCCGGATCCTTTAAAAAAAATAAAAGGGAGCAGGGTGAATTTTTTCATACAAAGAAGAATCTGATGCAGAATATAATAATTCTGTAATTGTTCTTGACAGACAACTTTGTCATGAATTAACAGGCTGCCTGGTCTTCCTCAACCTGCGTTTATTTCCGGTTTGTCAGTCTCATAAAACAATGAAATAAAGAGTTTCACTGTCATCCTGTTGCCTCTGGTTCACAGTAACAGTTTCCATATCCAATGAAATCAGATGTCTGTGATTGTCATTTTAATGATTATAAATTATGCAAATGAATGCTGACAATTTGCCCTGATTATTATGAATAAACATTCTGCCTGATTGATCTCTGGATTAATAAGCCTGAGCCTAATCGCATTAGGAGCTGTTGTCATACATCATTCCTCATCTTCGCTCTCTGCTTTCCTTCCCTTTTCTTTGCTGTGTGCATGGCTCCTGTAAGCGCTGCTTTCATACCATATCACACTGTTGATTGGAATTTTTCTTGTGAAATAAATAAATAAAAGAGTCAGAGAGGCCTTGCAGATGCAAAAAAAAAACCAAAACAAAGAAATGCGTTTTCAAACTCAGCAGTTACGAATTCAAAAAGCCTGGAGGCCCCTGAGCTGACAGGCGTCAGCAGAGGCTCATCACTGCCTCTGCGAAACGCCTCGTGAGGTGTCGCCGGCGCGCGTCGCCACGGCAACGGCAGGCCCAGACGACGGAGGCTGTCACCATGGAAACGGTGTCTTACGTAATTGGCATAGATGTCTGTGTGGTTCCACTCCAGTCCGTCGTCGAGGACGGTGATGACCACTCCCTTCCCCGTGATGCCCTTCTGCCAGACGGGGATCACGTGCAGGTCCAGCTTCGGCAACGAGGACGACGACCGCGTGTCTTGCTGGATGTGGAGGACAGAAAAAGAAAAACTTTAATTGATAATTATAATTTAAAAAAAACAACAAAACAAAACCCTTCTTATCTCTTTCTGACCGCTTCACCTGAACAAGGCTTTTCAGGAATTATCATAATGAACTTCTCCTCCCTCCGCCCCGCTGACTCTGCTGACCTTTACAGACATTCATCACTGGGCTGTCAGCCTTTTTTCTTTGTAGGAGTTTGAATCCACTCCTGCTGCTGCACAACCACTCACAGGGAGAGTGTGACTGGAAGGTCAAACTAATTGAGCCTTTTGTGTCTTTCAATACAACATTTTGACGCTCAAGACTCACACTGGTGCACATGGACATGGGGGGCTGGAGGGGAGCCCAGCTCACATTTAGTGATTCCATTAACATAATCAGAGGGAGACGAGGATGACTGAACGATAGTCTTTCCCGTTTTGAGAAGTTTTGTGGTTCAAAGCTGGAAGAAGCTCAGACTAAAAACAGAGCTCTGCACATTGTGCGTTACGCTGCAGAGCTCCTCACCAGATATGAGTCATCCCTGCGATGCGTTGGCCTCCGCTTTGATTCCCTGCCTCCCCCTCTGCCCCCTCCTCTCACCTATCGCAGCTCTTTCACTCAGGACAAGAATCCGTTCCAGCTGTGGACGATTTGCTTTACAACAGACGGTATGACGTGAACAACAAATGCCCAAAGAGATGCACTATTAACACAGACCGACAACCTCGCAGCCATGCATGTGAGAGGAATTTCAGGCCACATGTATGAGTCACCCCCTAATTAGGCTCATGCAGTCACCCACTCATAATAGATAAAGACACTTCATCTCTCGCTCCCTGCTGCAGCGCTCTACCTCTGATCGCATCACAGAGCTCCACCCTAACTCCAGTATCAGCATCCATCGGGTCCGCCAGCATCGCTGTCACTGCGGTCTTTTATGACCTCTCAGTCTTTGTGTTATCTAATCATTTTCCTTCGTTATCCTTCCTTTGCCGGCTCTGTGGGGAAACGCCTTATGCCACAATGTTAAAAACAGAGGGATGCCTCCGCTCGGTTGTTCAATCTGCTGCCGGGTTGTTGTTTTTTTTTTGCATCCAGTTGTAACCCGGTCCTCCCGGTGACACAGACACGGCTTGATGTGGAAACACAAAAAGTGGCGCTTTGAGGCCGATCCCATTAGTGTCATCATCCCTCATCGGCAAAGCTGATTCATCTCAATTTGCTTTCTCGGTCGCTGCAAGCATGACTCATGTTCTGTTAGTACAGCTGCAAAAAAGAGTCGAGGCCCAGAGAACGGATCTGTCTTTCAGACGTCCACACATCTAATAATAAATATTTTAAAAAGTCCGATTTGTGGAAAGAATTCGATGACGTTTAAGCCCCAAAAATGGCTAAAATAAGGATTTGCTCTCTTCGGGTAACTGGTCGGTCTCACCTGTTTGACCCGTTAATCCAGGTCATGTGAGGTGATCCGGTCAATAACAGAGCACATCTGTTCCCTGTAGCTTAACAGCTGACGGTGAACATGCTCCTCCTCTGCCTCTGTTTGCCACTTTATTCCCAGAAAAGTAGCTCAGAGGATATAATATTCATTAAATCGCAGTTGAAAATTAATAACTTGATGTTTTTGTTTTTTGGAAAATGCAAGGCATTTTACATAGTGTTAAAATGACTTGCTTTCAATATTTTTTGTCATCAGATTGACTTGGCACAATAACAATCTTATACTGGACGATAAACTGTCCCAGCAATCACTGTGGTAAATGATAATATTGCTGTTTTGAGATGATTTTCAAGTGATATATCGATAATGGCATAATAATGCCCTCTTACAGACCAATAAACTTTCACTTTGTAAAGAAGACTCAACACTGGAACAGGAAGATGTCTTCAGTATCCAAAATAAAACGTTGTAACCAAAAACAATAAATGAAACGAGAAAAAAAAAAAAAAAACGAAACCATAAATAAAACGGATTTGGATGTAGCTGCAATAAAAATTGTCCTTCAAAAAAATATGAACCATCAGGATGGAAATTATCAAGCTCATTTTAATTGATCTTGCAATTAATTTATTAATGGTTTATTGTGATTAACCAAGGTTTAGATCAGTCCTTGAGTTGTTGAAAGTCACTCACTTTTCATGCAACTTTGAAATGCATCCCTGCTCTAACACACTCCAGTCAAATGGATGAAACGCCTCCTTAAGTAAGTGATCAAGTTTAGCGGATGCCTTGCATCGAGTCGTGTGTTATTCAGGTACATTAGACTGTGGCTGAACACCATTGGTTAAGAACAGAGCACGTTCATCTGTTGGAATGGCCCAGTCAAAGTCCAGACCTACGTCCAATCGAGAGTAAGACCTGAAAGCTGAAGTTCACAGGCACTTCATCCAGCCACACTAAGTTTCCAGAGGCGAACACAAACGCATGCTACACTTGTCAAATGTTTGTATTTAAATGTTTTAAAAAATCAAGTGTGAACTTTGCAACTAAAACTATAAAGCTGGGATTTTACCAGTTAGAACAACGTGGAATAGTGCAGCACAGAAGGAAAAGGATGATTTTCAAGACAAATGACTGACAATAATGTGCTGGATGTTTTTGCATTTAAGCCTAATTTTATTGTTTACCCCTAATGAAATGCCTCTCTCATATATTCCCACCTGGCAAAAAGTTTTCTTTTTGCCCATGAGCTTTTATGACTTCTTTTAGGACAGCTGGTTGTTTTCTATTGCTTTGATTGCAATCTTTCCTCTAACTACATGCCCTGGGACAGTCAAAACGTCCCGTTTAAATAAGGATTTAATGCGTTGTGCTCTGGCTTACCCCATCCGACTGGATTACGGCCTCTCCAAACCCTCTCATCTCCACAAGGGACCGGGTGACCAATTAAGCAAATAGCTCTCTTGGCTGGCGCTGCCTGACAGAATGCTTTTTTTTGCCCCTCCATATTGCAATCTGATGTCGGTGTGTGTACATATGCAGCATATTCACTGTTTATTCTCTCCATCGCAACACTTGGATTAATTAATTCACACAAACCGGCTGATGCTTTACGTGTGAAAAATGCAGAGGTGTTCCCATTAATCTCTACTTAACAGGCTACGGGATGGGCGCGCTGTGGTGGCGTAGGGGATAGCGCGACCCACGTTTGGAGGCCTTGAGTCCTCAACGCGGGTTCGATTCCCGGACCCACCGACATTTGCCACATGTCTTCTCCCCTTTCCTTCCCCCTTTCCTGTCAACCTACTTTCATATAAGGGACACTAGAGCCCACAAAAGACCCCCTGGAGGGGTAAAAAAAAAAAAAGAGAGGCTACGGGACAAAACGTGGACCCGTCCAGCCCTCACAGGGCTTTAAAATGCATGTGGGTGTCTGAGGAGAGCAGACAATCTGCAGGCGAACAAACCCAAAGTACACATCATATAGCCTTCAGGAAGTAAATGACCACTCAAAACACTTTTCCGCTCAAACCACAATCACAAATGTGCAACATCCACACACCTCTGACCTAAAACTGAACATGCTCAAATGGGTTTTTCGAAAGCCTTGAAAACAAACTACAACTCACCAGGTACCACTGCTGGTTCCACATGGGGTCGTCAAAAAGTTTGTCCACTGAGCAGTCCCTGCATTCCCTCAGGGCCGCCCGCTTGCTCCTTCGCTTCTCGTACTGCTGCTCTGCCCACAACACCTGCGCCGACAGACGAAGAGGTTTGATTTTGCCGGTCTCTGAAGACGAGAGAGCTCCAGCGCGTTTACGGGCACAGAACGACCCCGAGACTTAAAAACCCACCCGGTCATCCTCCGAGAGCTGCCTGGTGATGTGCTCCGCGCCGCGTCTCATTCTGCGAGGGTGGCTGCCATGTTTGAACAGGAAGAGGTTTTCCAGGGCCCCGATCTGCAGAGAGCGTCAGACGGTGGACAGATAAGCACACTGCTCAACTGGAGGTAACATAAAATCAACCATTTGGTGATGCACTTTTATTTCTTAGCTCTTTATTTCAACTGATTATATTATATATAGTAATACACGGTTGCAGATCAGTTTGTAACAGGATAAGCAGTGGTTACTTTACAGGCTTTCATTTATTTTATTTTTTTCAAATGAAGATAAAATAAATAACCCACACAGATCAGACCAGCATCTTCAGGGACTTTAAAGCTTGCATCGGCCAAACTGTTGCCACATAAAGGCTCAGACCAGTTTTAATCTTTACACATATCGCTGGAAATATAAAGTCCTTGGAAAATAAACTGTCCGCAGATAGCTTGAAAGACTGCTGAAGGACGCCGATTGATGCCCAGAGCAACAGGCTCCAAAGAGTTCAGACCTTCCCTTGCTTCTTTCTCCTTTTCTGCTAAACTAAAACTTCTCTGCTAAAGAAACCAATTCCAAAGCATGATGCTGCCACTACCATGTCTGAAAGCTGGTCTAATCTGACTACACCTTCTTCTACACCTCTGCTGTGTCTCTACATGACCTGTGGCAAACTGGGAATGTGCAGTATAGTCGCAAATCAAAATCACCGAGGGAAAGTCAGCAGGTTTAGCACGGTTTTGTCGTGTTTAGAATAAGTGGAGTGATGGACAAGATAAAAATAAAAAATAAAAATCCGGACCCAATTTTTTATTATTATTATTATTTTCCTCAGTGAAATGAGACGATTCATTAACCCCCCCCCCCCCCCTCCCCCCAAAAAAAAAACACACTTTTCTTGTTCTGGCTCTGCCTACGTTAAAATACTCCTACGTAAGACACCCTTTTTTCATTAAATTAAATAAAATTATTATTATTATTATTATTATTGTTATTATTATTAATTAAAGCTGGTGCTTCAGGGCGTTGGTGCGGGTGTCGCCTACCTGTCGGACCAGCTGGTAGTCCAGCTCCTTGGCGATGGCCTCGGCTTCGGACAGCCCGCCGGGGATCTCCACAGCCCACTCGTTCAGGTACTGCCTGTCCGCGTAAGACAGCGCCTGGGAGCGGGACAGCGCGGAGCAGAGGACGGCGAAAACACAGCACATCACCGCTGGACGGCATCTCACTTCCATGTCAGAGGGAAATCAACAAGATGAGAAAAAAAAAAATATATATATATATATATATATATATATAATCTCCACACAAAAAAAACAGAAAAAAAGCCCTGCGAGATGTAAACGTTGCGCAGTTCTAATAATGACATAAATGGATGAATCAGTCGTTAAATTCAGGATGTTCCTGATGGAACCGGCTCCCTGAGATGGAAGGAACCAGCTTGTCGTGGGAGAGGAAATACTGCTGAAAGGCAGGGCTCGGTGTCAGTGCGCGTCTGTGGTCGTGATGTTGGTAGGAGGGGGGAGCTTACACGTCACATCACTGGTACTCTGACGTCAGTCCGGCGTCCACCTCTGTTTAGATTGGGTGCTAGTTCCTGAAGGAGAACGTCTAAGCGGGAGGACTAAAAATATCACACGAGTGTTTATCTCGGGGGATAAAAAACAACAACAACCAAACAAACAATACAGATCCCATCTGATTACATATTTTTGTATATGTTCTTTATCGTCATCATGAAGGCGGATGCGCTGCAGCATCTGCCTCACGTGCATTTTTCGTCTGCGCGTAGCCGTCATGATTATAATCAAGAGTCGTTCACGCGTGTCTGAGCTTTTTTTGTTCCACCCCAGTCCGCACTGAACAAGCAGATTGTGCTTCAAGGAACTCTGGGAGGCAGATTCTGCCGTCTGTCTGTCCTCAGGCTGCGGCCGCGTCGGGAAAAGCTTCAGCACCCCGGACAGCTCCTCCCTCCCGCCATGAAACCCAGCCGAGCATTGAAAGCGGGGCTCTCAGGGGCCCAATTTCGAAATAAAACAGCAGATATGCGAACTGTGGAGCATGCATACCGTGCGTTACATTAATCCACTCTTTAGTTTGTAGATTTCTGCACATGAATCAAATCTACTTAATGAAATAGAGACTGATAATAACAAGTACTATTCCAGAATTTAAGACGTTTTCACGCTTTATGTAACAGTAAGCCTCCACAGATTCAATTGTGATTTCATTTTATTTTTTATGGTGGTGCAACACACACCTGTTGATTAATGACAATAAATGCATCGTTTTTATTTACTTCTTTTGTTCATGTAAAAATGTTTGGTTTGCATTTTGTGGTCAATATTTGGCACAGAGACTTACAATTTAATTTCTTTTTGGAAAGTAAATCAAGCTCGAACAAAAACTATTAGATGACAGTAAAGGAAAGAATCTTAACAAATATTTTTTTAATTGAAAGCTTTATATTTCTTTTGTTTTAGCCTATCACACAAAGTATCAAAAAATATAGTAAAGTTTGACTAAAATGCCAGTGTGAAGTCACAGTGTGTTACAAATGGGTGTGAATATTTTGCTCATGCAGTTTACTATTTCCTCACTACAAGATCACTTCAGAGGCGACATGATCAGGATCATAAATATCTTTTTTATAGATATTGTTTTATAGATAGTTGTGGAAAATTTAACACAGGAAAGACCCATGGCTCACACAAAACACACACACACACACACACACAGTGAGCTTTGTTTGCTAATATCAGAGAGGGAACATAAGAGCCAACTTAAGTGCAGTGATGAAATCGTGGTAATAAATGGCTTCTGGTACTGAGGTCTGTAACCTGAGCTGCACGTCCAGGGAGGTTTAATATGACAAGAAGGGAGAACAAAACAGCAAAAACAAACAAAAAAATGTTTATGACTTGAATATGACACAGCCAAGCCATATGAACATATTTAAATGAAAACATTGCTGATGAACCCCCCCCCAAAACAAAGAAAATGCTTTAGGATGAAACACATGCAGCCTTTAAAGATAAACGCCGTGAAATGAATTCAAGCATTCCCAGCCGGAGGAAGTGAGAGTCAAACACAAAGAAGCGGACAGAAAAAGGAGTGAGCAGGCTAATAGCCTGGTCACTGTTCAGAAAATGTTGCTCTTTCGAACCCAGACCTTTCCTGACATGCAGACTGCAGCTTTAAAAACCCTGATAAACAGTTTTACCCCCATTGATTCTCAATTGGCTTCAGGTTTTTATTGGGGGTCTTTTACTCGGGAACATGATCTGATTTAAGCCCTGCCATCATAGCCCTGTCTAAAGAATCATCGTCCTGCTACAAAGTAAATATTTGCCTCCTTCTCATGTTTTTAGCAATCCAACTGTTTTTCTCTTTTGTTACTTTGTCTTGTACTTTGTTTGCCCATCACCTCTGATCAGATTCCTTGTCCCTCCTGAAGAACAGCATCTCCACAGCAGGATACAGTCACCAGCCACCATTTTTCTCCATGCAGATAATCTGTTCATGGCGCTCATGCTGTTCACATATCATGCCACACATAGCAAGTAGGCTAACATTTTGGTCTTATCTTTCCTGGCATCTATTGTTACTTTTGCGGTGGAGCAAAAATGATCTCTTTTGTTTCAATTTTTGGTTTAATCTGATCAGGGCACCTTGTTCCAACATACTTTTTTAAAAATCACTTGATGAAATTATGCAAAATCCTAAATAAAATTAAAAAAGCATCAAACTTGGTGGTTGCAAGTTTCAGGAGGATGGAAACTTTTGCGAGCCGAAATAACGTCTTTCTGTGTTATATCATGATCTTAAAAGTTTCATACTAATTTTACGAAAAATGATGCTAATAGCCGGATTAATGAGATAAATAACACTGGATTACAAAAGAAAAAATCTTTTGGACGTTGTCTTATGTTTTTTCCTACCTAATTAGGACTATTTCGCACTGCTGAATCCAAAATGACATCCATTTTTGTCAATCGGGTAAAGTTTTTATTCTAATTTGATTGAGAGAAATCCGATCTTCTGACTAAATTGATGACATTTTTGTGACATAGTCAGCTAATTTCCGTTAATATTTGTCATTAAAAAAAAGTTTTAGGAGAAAAAGAAAGTTTTCTAACTGAGTGTATTAATTAAATGTTACAAACTTGGATTTCTGTAGATTGAATAATAAACTCTGATAAGGGTAACTGCATGTAAATTCAGCATTTCGCCTTCATTGTGCTAAATTCTCCGTCTCTTTTCTGTCCTGATGGAGTCTCTCCTCCTGCTCTTCACTCACTGATCCAGATTCTCAGGAAACCGATCCAGATGTGAGAACAAGTCGTGCATTTTGATGCTCATGTTGCATCCATAGTTCAGAAAGTTGACCTGATTGAGCAAAACCAATGAGATTTTTGGATTCAGAACATCTAAATGACCCTAAAACAGTTGAGAAACCCCAGACAATTGTTTAGCTGTAAACCAGTGTAATAAGTCTATTGAACAGCTTTTTTTTTTTTTTCCATAAAACGGCGTTATTACACAGTATGCACTCTCATTTAGCTATCTCGTCAAACTGCGACAATTTCAGTTATTCGTGGAAACAATAACGCCAAGCTCAGGCTGCTTACTGATAGAAACAGTGTGTCAGCGGTTTTAAATGAGTGCAGTGATCCAGAGACCACGGCTTGATTGGAGAGACGGCTGTGTTTGTTCACCCTCCTTGAAACCACAGCGGCCTCAACAGCCACACAGCACAGCAAAGGAACAGCATCAACCCCGTAACAATGGAGCACAATACTAGTACTGCTGCGGTGGTAAAGGACACTCCAGTTTTCATTTTAATGAGGTGTGGCGTCTCTGTAGAGTGAGTTGTTAGTCATTACCTGTAGTCATCTGGTCGTGTACAAACAGGTTCGCAGCGCATCGGCTGTATAATCCATCTTTACCTAGCAACAACTGTTTGCTCTCACTCATGCACGCAGAAACACAGAACGAAAAGAAAAAACACACGGGGTCAGTTTATGTCAGGAGAAGCTGATTTTGTTACAGATCAGTGAATCTTTGTTTATACTGATTCCCTGAATCCAGTGTCCTTACATCTAAACTGTGCCTGAGCATGTCAGCAGAGAGGGGTGAGATCATTCTTACGTCACACACACACACACACACACACACACACACACACACACACACACACACACACACACACACACACACACACACACACACACACACACACACACACACACACACGCACGCACACGCACGCACACACACACACACATCACTCGCATCAGGCGACTCCAGAGGTCGAGCTGCGCGTCTCAAGCTAATTATTTTTCCAGGTGCACCGAATCGCCTCGCGATAGGGAGCTTTTAGTCGCAGGGTGACGCAGGTGAAGACGTGGAAAGAGGAGAGCTGACTCAGCGCATGTTAACTCAAATGAAATCAATTAGGTGTGGCCAATTGATCATTCCTGCATCCCTGCTCGTCTCCTGCATCGTTAGCCGTCGCAGTGTTCGGCATGAAGTAAATGCAACTCAAATCATTTTCTTAGATCATTTCATTTTAACATTATGTAAGACGCCATCGTAAAATAGAGAACAATCGCGTCGTGGACAAGGAAATGAATACACAGAGTAGCCACACTTTTCAGATTCATATTGTGTAACAAGTGTGTGTTGGTCTATCACACAAAACCTCAAGTTAATCATAAATGAGTACTTGAGCGATGTTTGTTTCAACTGTGTTTCAAATGACAAAAGCAGTAAATGATGAAGAACTGGACATTGAGAGAGTTGGAATATATCCCAATGTTTGGTTAACTTTATTAAACGTTGCCTATGCAAGTAAAAATAAATAAACAAGTAAATAAATTTGTGGTCTATCGGGAACTTGTAGCAGCTAACACACTGCGTCGTTCAACTGTGACCTCGTGCGACCGTAACCGTACAATTAAAACTGGAATCAGACGCAAAGGTTCAGGATCTGCTCCAGTCGTTCGCATGATGAACATTTTCAGGCAGCCTTCCACAAATGTCATCTGATCTCATCCTCAACGACGTAAAATGTCACTCTGGGGTCAGATAGATCTGTTTCGTATTGACAATGACGCATCGAGGATTGATCTGGGGACGGGCGGAGGTCTGAACGCTTATCGGGCGGTACGACTTTTTGAATTCACTCTGAACTGTGAGTTTTTTGGACAGCACCAGCTGCTGCCCTTTTTGTCTGTCTGTCTCCTGCCCAGCTGTCTTTGTTTAATGTCCCAGACTTACGTTGTGTCCCTTACGGCGCCATCAAACTGGTCTTCAATGGAGGTGGGTGTTTTTGTTTTGTTCAACTATGTATGACAGTGACTGGCTGGACTCCTCCGACCTCTGACCTGACAATAATGTTTTAAATATTATAGAACTGTAGGACTAACCTCAGACTTTAGAGCTCCTAGTGAACTGTTCCTCTTGAACACAGTCCTGGCTGGATCCTCAAGGCGATCAACACGTAGGGCTGATAAGACTGTGAATCATTTGTGATCCTTCCAAAAATAAGCAATACAGGACATTCTGTTAAAGCTTGTGGCATTATCGCTACATGTGAAACTTCTTTTTGTGCACACGCCTTAGAGGTCCAGCTCAGCCAACCGAATGGTGTTTTGTTCAAGACTTCCAGGCCGTGATTTCAATTCAAACTCAAGCTCCAACTGTATACATCCAAATACTGTTTTGTCCCAAATTCTACCTGATGTCAAAGTTTTTTTTTCCCGAGAGTCCTACAATCTCTAAGGCTGCACTGAAAAACAGTTTAGACTCTCTCGCCCTGTGCGATGGTGCTGCACCGTTTCAGTATGTTGATGAAATCCTCATCTGCAGCCAAGCTGCTGCTCAGGGCACAAAAGACATTGAAACATTTGCATGCTTTTGGACACAGTTAGTTTGTCAAATTTGCGATTTGTGCAGGAAAGTGTTACATTTTTAGGACATTTTATCACTGCTGACGGATACTTTGTCCTCGCAGTGTGTTTTCTGGGGTTCAAAATATTCCCAAGCCCACCACTAAGAAACAACTTTTGCCATCATATTGCAGAAATTTAATTCCCAATTACCTTGAGGAGCCCTAATCATTTAAACAAACACCTGGGAGAACTGCGCATCTGCTGAGCTCATTATACAAACTACTTCTTACTGCTACGCTGTCAAAAAACGCTGGTAAAAAATGCTGTTAAAGGGTTAATAGAGGAGCGATGTGTGGACTTCCTGAAGGCGGAGTTTCAGAAGAGCAGGAGTTTTTAATAGAGGTCCAATCTCAAGCCGTAAAAGTACTAAGTCGAATTTATTTAAAGTTATGTTTGGTACATACAGCATTTTCATAACAACTGAAAGTGACATAGTTACTGGATTGTGCTGTGAAATGGCACTATGTGCCTGGAAGACCCATAATACTGCCCCTTTAAATACCAACATGCAGTGTGTTCAGTGGTTAGCATTGATGTCTCACAGCTAAATGAATCTGGATTCAAATCTCATCTGGCAATTGATGACCTTTTTTTTTGTTTATTACAGCAAATGATGACCTAAAATTCAGCTTCCCAGAAAAGAGAGACCAAGATATTTAATAAGTGTCACAATGTATGTAGACGGATGGCCTAGAAAATCATGGAGACAATGAGAGTCACTGACACCCTCTACAGGAAGGATAGGATGTGGTTATTTCTGAATGACAGTGTGTTGGACAAAGGTGTCAAAGCCACAGGAACAACTCCAGTTGTAGTATGAAGTTTAGACGGAGATTCACGAGGTGAGGACGGCGGCGGGAGTCAGAGTTTCAAACAACAAAAGACAGACATGTCCAGGAAACGAGCCACAACTTTCACATCTGCTCCTGAAACAGATACAATGTTGGAAAAACATCTTAGTTCACTGCTCAGTTGTCCAAAGTTTTGTTTTTAGGTTAAATATATTTTTTTCTTTTCATTTGGAGATCAGTGTCCAAAAATTTAGAGGAGGGGTAAAGGCCTGCTAGATGAACGAACAAACTTTTGTTTCCTCATTTCTATGCATGAGGAAGAAACACAAACCTAGATTTCACAAATTCACCACTTAATAGTTAACTCACAATATATCCAATCAATAGATACAAAGTACATGTTAACAAAACAAAACAGGAACTAAACAAATTCTAAAATCTAACTAAACACTTGACATCCTTTAGTTGTTATAAGGGGCGTGGATATTTGACTACATGCTCCTGTTTTCCCATATTGCTGGATAGTAAACATGCCATTAAATGTGGTTCTTTAAGTAAAATATACAGTTTCCATGGTCAGTGTGTATTTAGGGAGCCATGCCATCTGCTGAGGTAGGTCAGCTTTGTCCCATCAGGTCCAAATTCAGCTACCAGGATAATGCGAAGCACCTCAAGCTGCCCTCTGCTGTAAAGCTTTACGGAGATGCTGATTTCGTTTCCCAGCAGGAGGACCGCTCTACCAAAAGTGCCAGTACCTGCTTTTATCTCCGCAGTGTCACTGGGCTTGACTGGTGGGTAAACTCAAAAGGAAGATGAGAAACATCAGAAGCAACAATGAAGTTTAAAGCAAACTGAGTCAGTGAGCCTGGTCCAAAATATTAATACACACTGGATAGAAAATTTTAACCAATAATCAAAACATCACAGAAATGCAAGTATCACTTCGCTGGTGTTTCTGCTGGAGGGCTCCACTTCAAGTTGGCACAGGCTATAAAGTCTCCTTAGTGCCTCATTGAATTTTATAGCAGCCGCGCAAAAGCCAGAAGCCATTTTCAGAAGCCTTGGCTCGGACAGTTCCAGTTTTACTCAGCAGAGGGCAGCATTGTGCTTCGGGAATGTCTCGGATTACTGATCGGAAATAATGCCATCAACTGATGAGTCAACTTTTCCCTTTACTGTGTGTGTGTGTGTGTGTGAGGGGGTGTATCCTGTCTAAAGAAAGCCCAACCAGCTAGTGAAACAATAATTTGTTTAATTTTACTCAAATATGAACCGAAATACTGAGTTCAAGTAGTTTATATACTTCATTTAATCAATCATTTGAACAAGCCTACATGTATTTGACCGATTTTCAACCAAATATCTGACAACATTCAACAAAACGGTAGCAATTAGCGTCACAGACATGTTTGATAAGGTATCATAAACTGAAAACAAGAGTCTGCAAGCTGCAAAACTGTCACACCCACACCCACACCCACACACACACACCCAGACAGAGAATATCAGAGCACAGAACAGGTTTGTGCGCTACAGAACGTAGCTGGATTAGGTTTCGATTGATTTGAGTTGATGCTCTGAAAAAAAAGCAGCTCCCAGGTCAGTTCGCAGCTCATCTGTCCATCAAGAGCTCGGCTAAAGGATCGCCGCACTGGACAGATACGAACACAACTTACAGGATCAAGTGTTCAGGCTTGCAAAAATGTTCAGACCCAGTTAATTTTTTTCTTTTTTTTACATTTTGACAAGTTACAATTAGAAACGTATACATGTTTCACTGACCCAGGGCCGGATTTGGCAAGATGAGTGTCAGTTCTGGTGCCCTACCCAAACAAACAAACAAACAAAGAAAAAGCATTTACCTCATGCAAACTGCAGTACATTAACAGGTGGGCCGATACATACCCGTCCCATGTGAGATGGCTTGGTCCCAAACACATGTAGCTTAACTTCAGAATTTTTGAATATTTGAGTATAGATTGTAAAAAATTACAATATTAAAACCACCACACTTCATACAGGCCTATAAGTTTTATATAAGCTACAAAGTTTGCAAAAGAAAAAAAAAACATTACAAAATCAGCCCCTTCGCCCCCAAGAAAAGTAAAACATGGCGCCCTGGGCTGCAGCCCTACCGGCCCAGGAGACACCAACGCTCCATGCAGCATGAGAGATAAACGAGGAAGATAAATAGACGCTTTTTAAAATGATTTACAAATAGGATTTTTGAAAGGTTTGGCAATTCAGAGAATTCATATCAAATTGCTCTGAATGAACTTTAAGCAGATTTGATGAAAAAGAAAGAACCAAACCCCTCCACCACCACCAGCGCAACATGAACAGCGCAACCCCCTCCATGTGAAAACTATCAGTTCTCTGCTAATGAAGTATTTTGCATATTGACATTAAAAAAAATCTCCATTTTGTTATTTTCTAAGGCAACATCTTTCTTAGTTCCCAAATGGCTCGTGGAACAAAATTATTGTTCTGTCATGTTAAAAAAAAATCCCAACAAACATACAATGAAAACTGCAATTAAGACACGACAATATGTGAAAACGTCACGGCAGGAGCAATAGCATAAGAACGCAACGTTACATTTGTATTTCATGTTACTTTTATTTTCAAGTTGATGTCTTCGTTACATTAGAAAAAGAGACGGGATTTCTTGTTCTCTGGATGATTCTGAAATGTGCGTTTGAGGCTCTTCTGCCGAAGATCTACCCTAAGAAAACCGATTTCTCCAAACCATCTTCCGCTTTGGTGTACTCCAGGTGAGATCTGAAGTACTGGCTTTTATACCGGGGGCTGTTGCGAATGTACTCCAGGTAGTCGGGCGTTCCTGGGGAGATGACGTTATCTGCCAATAGGATGCTGCCTTTCCTGAGGAGACCGCACTCCTGTTTTAAAAAACGAAAACTGTGTCATGGCAGAATGAACAGGGAAGAGTTCAATCCAAACTGAAGTGTGTTACAACAGACGCACCTCCATCAGCTTTGTGTCGGGAAGGTAGCGATCTTTCCAGTGATCCAAGAAAACCAAATCAAACGTTTCTATCCCAAACTTCTCCTTCATTTTGGGGATCCAGTCACCAGATGCCCCTTCCACTAACTGGATCTAGAGGGAAGAAAACACTCGGCTACGTGACCCAGAAGTGGATTTTTTTTGTTCCCCCTGTTCTCGTAGTTTGCTTTAGACGTCGGGCTTTTACCTTGTCTCCCAATCCTGCCCAAGCGATCACCTGGCGAGCTATGGCGGCGTTGTGTGGGTTGAACTCCAGGGTGATGAGCTTGGCGTCAGGCGGCAGCAGGCTGGCGATGCGCACGGTGGAGTAGCCGCAGTAGGTTCCCAGCTCCAGCACCGTCGCCGGGTTCACTTCAGTCACCACGGAGTCCAGGATGCACCCTGGGGGTCGAAGGATGAATTGAAACGTACCGGAAGGGAAGGTTTTTTTTTTTCCCCTCATAAAAGAACAGAGTTATGGACTTTAAAAAAAATAAAAATAAATAAAAAGTCGCCACCTTTCTCATCTCCCACATTCATAGCCCACTCCTTCTGTCTGCAGAACTGATCGATGGCTTTCACCACGCTGCGAGGGTCCCCTCTAGTGGCGTTCTTCTGCACTGCAGCCAACATTCGCTGCAGGGAGCAAACAAAAAAAAAACAGGATCATTTTCAGTTCTGTCAATAACCTCCCAGTGAGTAAAAAACTAACTATTTTATTATTTTTCATCACATTTAATGAACCTTTTCTCCTCCTGGAGGCGAAAAGGTTTCGCAGTGAGCTGCAGTGTTGCAGTCAATTTCTTGAATTTCTTTTTGGCTCCGAGGACAACTGAGCACAGGAGCAACGTGTCAAGCAACTGGTTGCCACATCATTTAGTCTATTCGAAACCAGTTTCTAGGAAGCATGAACGCTTAAAAAAAAACCTTATATTGCTTTAAAAATAATTGCAAATCTATTCCGCATGAGTTCGATTTTTACTAAGCAGCTGTGTTTTAGAGTTGTTGTCGTCAGTTTGTGCTCGCGTGAAATTAAAATGGGACTGTAAGCTTTTAAAAGACGAGAGCAAATTTTATTTATTACTGAATTCTTCTTCTTCTTCAAATTTTATTTAACCGGGGGGGAAAAAAAATAAAACTTCCTCTAGATCAAAGATCTCCGACAGGAAAGTAAAAAAGCTTTTACAAGATAATCAGTTACAATTAAGGTAAAATCATGAAAACATTGGGGGGGGGGGGGGGGGGGGTTCTGGTTACATAGAATAGAATAGAAGTACTTTATTCATCCCAGCAGGGAAATTACTTAAAGGTTGAAGAAGAAACAAACATCACGACAACCAATTGCTCTGGTTGTTGGTTACTCTACATTTGATTAAAATCGTCTTTCTTTTCTCCAAGTATCCATGCCGACTTTTCTCCAGGTTCTAATTTTTAGGGAGCCGTGTTTGCCTGTGCGATCGTTTTCAGCCGGTTGCATTCACTTCTCCTGTGTGCAAACTAGAAAATATTTCAACAACCCCAGACTTGCGAAATGCCCCACAAAGCCTGAGCCGTTCGTGACAACACGCTGACACGTTAATGTAGCAGAGCGTTTCTCAATTCCAGTCCTCACGCCCCCCTGCCCTGCATGTTTTAGGTGTTTCCCTTCTGTTACACACCTGGATTGAATCTATAGGTGATTAACAGGCTTTTGCAGCACTAGATAGTCATGCAATCATTTGAATCAGCTGTTCTGGAATAGAGGCACATCTAAAACATGCAGAGCAGGGAGGCCTGAGGACCGGAATTGAGAAGCGCTGACGTAGCAGAATCTACATTCAGCGGCTGTGAGTGGACGGCGTAAAGATGCGGGAGGAGCGAGAACGAGGAACCGAGTCTTTGGAAACGTTTTTGGAAGGCGTCTCTGTTCTTGCAGGAAGGGTTTCATGTTATCTTCAGAGGCAGGGGCGTTTTTATTTTAATATGCTTCACAGCACTTACACAAACATCGTCCGAGCCCGGGTCGCTGAGGCTCGCTGCGTTGGGAGTAAGGTTTCAATCCGTTAATGCCAAGTTGTGAGCCTTAAGAAGGCTCAGACGACGAATCTGCTGAGGTCAGCAGATCTCCGTGGTTTTGCTGAGCCCAAGAATTGTTTTCTTAGCCGACAGGAGGGAGTCCCAGCATGCATCTGTCCTGCCGCGGGTCAGCCACCTTAACGGAATGGATCATCTCAAACACGAGGGGTTTGAAAGAGTTTTTAGCTTCCCTACTATCTTTTCCTACAAGTTCACTCTCAACAAGAGAGGGAACCCGAATGAAGAGGCAGAGATATTTTTTTGCAGCCTCCAAAAGACCAACATCAATTACATGCATCACGTTGCCATGACGATCTGTGGTTATTCACATAAAAAGTTATTCACATTTCAGATCAACAGAAAGCACTGGGCACTTATGAGGCGACAGGAACACGGTGCATCTGAAGAAGGGAGCACTGAAGGTCAGCCACTCTGATGCCACCAAATAAAATTCAGTCAAACCAATTGCCTTCAAAAAAACTAGAGTCCATTTGTGTGAGATTTAAACTCTGTGTCAATCCAGATGTTTCTAAAAGAACGTTAGTGAGCAAACAGCATCTTGAAAACCAGGGGCCGTCCCAAAGATCAAGTTGTGGAGACATTTACAGCCAAGTTACAAAGTAAAATGCATTAAAGGGGCAGTATTATGCATTTTCCAACCACAAAATATCAATTTATAGCACGATGAGGTAACGTCGTTACATCCAGTTGTTATAAAACTTAAATGACTTCAAAGAAATGTGACTTTGCTGTTTGACGCTTTGAAATTGAACCTCTGTCTCTTTAAGAAGCTCCTGCTCTTTCCGGAACTCTGTAAACGTTTGGTGCGGCAATGTTGACGCGCTGAAGGCAAACATTCGTCAGACCACTGCACCGAGAAACAGTTCATACAATGAGCTCAGCAAATGCACAGTTCCACCAGCTGTGTGCCAGTTGCTGCTGCTAGTTTGAAGGAGCCGAGTCGTGGAAGGATTATCGCTCCGTTGAGCAGAAGCTCGGGAACGCTCAGTTCCCCCAAGAGTTTCAACAAACACGAACGTCTGCCACGGGAGATTGAAGGATTTCTCAAACATGCATGAAAGACTGAAAGAAACACTCCAGGTACGTTTTTGATGGGGGAATAACATTGTAACACGATGTAAAGCTCAAAAAAGTCACATTTACACACTACTGCCCCTTTAATTCATAACTAGCCCTGTTCAGGCCATCCTGCGAAACTTGGGTATGACAGAAACTGGTACAACTGAGAATATATTAGGACATGGCCAAGATGGTAACTCAGGATGAGCTGCTGAGGTCAGTAGCACAGTCAGCAAATATTAGCTTTCCACTTTACAAATATGGCCTCTATGCAAGCGTCCCACTGCTAAAAGGAAGCCACAGGAATTTACAATTTGCCACAAAGTCCTGCAAGACGCACCAAAAACACCTAGAAGAAAATGCTCTGGTGAGATGAGAAAAATGTTTAAAATAACAGCAGTGAAATGCTAGAAATCAACACCACACATCAACGTAAGTGTTGACAGGAAGATGGATGGAGTTACGCACAAAGCAGTCCTGAAAGGAAAAGCTCTCTGAAGCTGCAAAACACCCAAGACGGGGTGAGAAGTTCATCTTCCGGTTAAAACCCAACTCCGTTTAAGGATCTGTGGAAGACTTGAAAATTGTTCCAAACAATCTCACTGAACCCGAACCGTTTCACAAAGAAGAACGGCCAACACGTTCATTCAGATGCTGCTTTCCTTCCACTTAACTTCCAAAGAATGTGAATATTTTTTGCAAGGCGTTGCGTTTCACTGCTGAGACAAAAACAAACCAGGTAATTTGGAGAGTTTAATGAAGTAGTAAAAAAAAACAAGGTCTCCCTAACACTCTTACGCCTTCGATGTAGGTTTCGTTCATTTATCGTGTTCGGCGAGCGTCTAGCAAAGGCACACCTGAGGACGCGTGGTCTGGGTCAGGGCGTTCAGCAATCCCTCCACGATGGTGTCGTGCCAAACGAGCGCGAGACCCGCGTGGTACTGCACGACGGACGGGATCACCCATCTGTAGAGCGCGTACAGCAGAGCGGCCCCGCCGGCGCAGCCGTAGAGGAGAGTCAGCCACATCCTGCGAGAAAAACAAGAAAAAAGAAAGAAAATTGTGCAGTTGCAGCGTGCAGTGCTGCAATACTGAAAGAGACGGTGATGAATGAAAAAATCCGCAAGAAGAAAGATCAAGGGGCTCTCGCGTCTCCCGTCGCCCTACCTGCCCCTTTGTGTTTAGATAATGAGATGGGTGTTTACTGTGCAGGGTACAATACAGGAGCTGCTCCTGCTGCCACATCCAATCTGAACACACACACACACACACACAAAATACATATATATCACTGTGAAGAAAGTATCTAAAATAAGCTGCAATAATCAAACAGCTGCTTTCCCACACTTAGGAGCTGTTTATCTACAGCCTGTGCACAGATGAAGCAGGGAGGGAAAAGAAGAAAACGAGAGAGGAGAAGAGAGCACAGCTTGAATCTTAAACACAACTCGTTCTTTGGAAAAGCAGTGAGGAGAGCAGCAGAGAGAGAGGGAGAGAAAAGGGAGTAATAATACAGCTGTGAAAGCTCTGTTGTAGCTGAGGGAGCTGAGGTAATCCCTTTTGATTTAGAGTTGGAGTCGCATGGCAACTGGCTGGGGGTTAAGAGCTGTGTCACCCAAAGGCACAAAACTGAGACTGTGACCTTTTTACTCGGGCTTTCTTCTCAACCTACCAAAATGCAGAACATAACTGGTACCTTTTTTATTATTATTAAACTAATCATTCCTTTTTGACAATCAACCTTGATGCAATGTTTAAATTACAGCTTCAGTAAAAAAAATAAAAATAACATAAAACACACACACACAGAGAGAGAGACAGCAAGGCTGTTTGACCACATTTCCTGTGGCAAAAGGTTGCAAATGTACAAGTTAATCTGCTACAAATTAACACATTTCTAAGTGCGGAAGGCATGAGTCCAGATTGAACCACGCGTCCCCTTTTAGCAAAACAGGAACAAAGTAACTCAAGAGTAATCATGAGTCCACTCACCGCGCCTTCCTTGCGATCCAACACGAGACTTTCCCCGTGTGGTCAGGTGGAGTTCCTCCGTCCTCTTCTCGCCTCGTCGCCGCTCCAGGGAAAATGTGTTTGGAAAGCCGGACATATATGCCCGAGTTTACACGAAGCTAACTCCTCCCTCGTCCTCCTCTGCTCATGCGAGATGTGGGCATGCGAGGAATGTGCAGCCTGCAGAAAATCTCCACGCTCCGCAGAAAAACAAGAAGCATCCGTCACAGCTTTAGTTGTTTTTAGTCTTAACGTGAGGAGTCTTTGGAGCGGAGAAAACCGTTTTCCTCTTCTAGATGTTTGGCTTGAATTAAAGGATTCCATTAATAACCGGAGCAGAGTTGTTCTTGCACGTTTTTATTGTAAAAAAAAAAAAAGAGAGAGAGAGAGAGAGACAGAGAAAAAAAAGTCTAAGATTTTATAAACACTAGTTCCCAGAATTCTCTGTTTTTCATAGTCACGTTAAAATGTGAGACACCAGGAAGAACGGAAGATTTTTCTAGGAAGGAGAAACGCGACATGGACGCAACATTGAGACTCTGATCTCTGTGGCATGAAAAGTGTCAAAGTAACAAACAATCAATGTAAGAAAAATTAAGTTTTACTGATGCCAGCACCAAACAACTGCAGCAGGCGGAGTCCCTTTGGCCGGACAGCGTCTCCTGTGTACAAGAGCGTATCTGGGCCGTTGTACATAGAAATTAAAAGAAGGCCATTTCCACCAAAACAACAACAACAAAAAAGCTGAAATTTTGAGAATAATCTCAGAAATGTTTTAAAACAAACAAAAAAAAAAGAAGAAAGGGAGTTTTTGTGGTCCAAAAGTAAGAAAAAAAATAAAGATTATGAATACCAAATTTTGAGAATAATCTCAGAAATTTTCAAGGAAAAATGATAAAATGTGACTTTTGAAACTCGGAAATTAATCTTTTTTCTGAGATTGACCTCAAAATTGTTTGTTTTTTTTCTAGCAAATGTTTGACTTTTGAAACTCAGAAATGCAAGTGCTTATATAAACTATTTAGCTCAGGATTTCCGATTTGTTTTCTTTCCCAGTAAACATTAGATTTTCCAAGCTCAGAAATGTCTAGATGTTCTAGAAAATCTAGATTAAGAGATTAGATGAACCTCTAGAGATTAATTTGAAAATTTCTGAGCTTTTTTCAGAAACGGACTCCTTCTTTCCCCCCCTTGTACAGTGGCCCTGGTTTCCTGCTGTGTGTCTCTAGGAGGTAACCCAGGGGTGTTTCAAGCACTGAGCAGCTGTGGCTCTTTTCTGTGGCTGCAGTTCCAACATGGTGAGGAGAAACGAGCTGAACTGGAGCGCTTCCTCTCGTGGCCACTCGTACTTATCCAGCAGGATCTCCAACAAGCTCCACGGTTTCAGTTTGGAGATGTGCCGCAGCTGCCCTGAAGAGAGAGAGAGAGAGAGAGAGAGAGAGAAAGGGGGGAGACGGGGTTTCTGGCTGCTCAGACCAGCCTGACTTTGTAATTATTCATATCATGAACCGTCGACATGGTCCAGTACTTCTAAAGCAAGAACCGTATCAAATAATTAGATTGAATCAATTTCATGTATTTTACAAATCTGTGTGAGAATCGGGCTTTTAAAATGTCTCACTAATAAAAAACAGCGTTGTACAAGAAATGCAGAGGGGGAAACAAAATGGCTGGTGGGAGAAATAAGTCAATTTTAAGCTCTGACTCATGATTGGTCAGTCAGGAACTCAAAGGTCGTGTTGGAGCGCAGGCTAGCTTTATCAGGTCGTGCTGATAAAGAAGAAAGAGTCGTTTGATTGTTTGCAGTACTAGCGAGGCACATCAGACTCAGGTCAGAGCCCTGAGATGCAAAGACTAGTCAGAACAAATACATATTTTCCATCTTGAGAATCATCTGGGTCAGCTCAGGCTGAGCGATCCTTTTCTGCAGATAACACAAAAGGCTGAGCGGCGTATAGCAGAGGCTGCCGCTTTATTCCCTTGACCTTTGAAACAAACACAGTCTGCTACGGGCAATGCTGGACGCTGGCATGCTGGCAGCTTTCATATATCCCAGAGTTCAGATTAGCGTCAACATATTGTGGTGAACAGAGGAGGATCACGTCTGAGGTTCACTGAGGTTTGCATGCAAAGTCATAAGCCTTAGAAACATTGGATCATAAGCTGCATCGGTTAATTGACTACTGGAATATACGTATGTATTAAAATTTAAGTCTCACTTGAGAAGCTTTTTATCAGTCTCAAATCTTCCAGAGCCTCTCTGAACGGCACATTGTCTTTGTAAACATCTCAGTATTAACACTTCAGGTAGAGGCTGAATGATTAGATTAGATTTAATCACTAAAAAAAATCAACAATGAGCCTATTAAGTACTCACACTAATAAATCGATTAATAATTGAGCAATGAAAGGAAATATTAAACAAGCAGAAACTACCTAAGTGGAAATTTTGAAGGGAATTGAGAATAAATGCTAGTATTATCTTCATGTAAGTGTTTCTATCCATCTCAGACATGGATTAATATTTTCTTAGAAGAGCACATGGGTGTCAGTTTGTCACGCTGCAATTTTGTAGCCGTGCCAAGTCTGTTTATCGCTAACAGAAGATGCTAAAGGCGCCCTAACAAAGTGAACACTCCAATCGTTTAGTCATTTTGGCGCCACATCACCTTTGCTCCTGCCACATTTAATGAACGGATTAAAATATTTTCAATGCCGCGCGTGTATTTTCTTGTGCTACACAAGATAAATTAGGTATGTATTCAAAATGTATTCTATTAAAACTAAAAATTGCCAAAAGAGAAAAAGAGATTGGGCACAAAAAAACCCCCCGTCTACTTCTTAAACACTTAACTTTACCTTTCCTGTTGAAGTATTGTTTGGATTTTCTCCCAGAAAGGGCAAACTGGGACGAAAGAGGTCCGAGCAGCTCGATGATATGAGCAATATGATCTACGGACATGAAAACATTCTGTTTAATGTTCATCTTGTTTATCTGCAACACAGCGGTGGTAAAGTACCCGAACACACACCTTCCTCCCGGCAGAACGCGGCTCCTGGCTGGGGGTCAAAGAGGTAGTCTCCCGTGGCCAGCTCAAAGGCCTGCGGAGGACACAAGGAGACAACAGCAACACAGTTATTCCAACGGTGGAATAACTGTGTTGCTGTTGTCTCACTCACCATGCAGGCGGCGCTCCAGATGTCAGCTGGCGTGTCGTAGTCCGCACCAATCAGAACCTCGATGGAGCGGTACTGACAGGTCTGGATGTCTTCACTGAAGTGCTTGTGCTGAAAACAGAGAAGACCTGAAAATATGATCCGGCAATCTGCAGCGCACATCTGCTTTTCTAACCAGGCTGGAGCTCAGAACCAGGATGTGAAGGTTTGTTTGTTTTTCTGTTAAATTGATTCATTTCTGTCTTGTTTTTTTTTTTTTTTTAATGGATGGCTTTCTATCCATTATAAGGTTTAAACCCCTGGTCATTTCTTTTTCTTTTTGGTCTGAAGTTCACTTCGTTCATCTTACTATCTTCATTCAAGGTCGAAAGATCAAGGTCAGATAAATAAATCAGAATGTCACAGAAAATCTTATTTAGGTTACTCAAGTCAAAATGCGAGAACGAATTACAGAAATTCATAACACTCGGGTTATATGTGTTTCAAGCTGTTACTTTTAAAACCCAAAACTGTTGATGATGGGGGCCACTGAAAAAAAAATCGTTCAGATTTTCTTTTCTTATAATTCTGACTTTCCTCTTCTGAGTCAGCAGATCAGAATGCTGAGATTAAAAAGTCAGAATAATAATAATTATTATCATTATTCCTACTAAGGCTGGTGTTTCCCGGTGATTCTTTATCAGCAACACATTTTTTCCAGCTGAACTTTTCATCCATGTCTTTAGGATGCAGCTCTCTGTGGACAGTTAGCTTCTTTAGCACGGAGATCTCCCAAGTCTATATTCCCTCTTGTGACGGTGCAGGCTGCAACTTAACTTTTCTGCTTTAACTTCATTCATTCAGATTTATTTGGTCAAACGGCACATAGTCAATTTCACAAAGAGTCTGTTGTCTGGACACTTGTAAAAAACAGAAGAATTTTACACACCTAAACTATTTAGGGGCAGATTTTTCTTGCTGCTTTTATGCGATCTTATTTTCTCAGAAGTAGATCTTTTGATATTCGATTTATTAAGATTCACCTCCATTAGTAAAACGTATGTTTCTGAAGGTTCTCAATAGCTAACAAAGACAGCAATGCTCAAAATGTTCAATCTGAGCGTTTCGAAGTGAAAGGTGACGAGAAGCTGACATGATGGTGACCTCAGCATGTCCTTTCCTTTCATACCGTTATAAAAACTAGAAAATACTGAAGTTAAGCTCCGTAATGTTACTAATTAATTCTGCTCATCTTCTTCACCTCTTCAGAATCTCATAAAGCTAGAGAATAAAGTGAGACATGAGACTAAAGCAAATTTTTTGTTGATTGTCTTGATGGTGAGCAGATTCAGATTCACTACATGTAAATAAAAATGAAGTTGTAAGCACCAACCCAGAGTGAGGGTCATCAAAGACTCAACTTAACCATTAAAAATGATCTAAGATTAGTCACTTAAATCACTGTAACTGTATGTTTTACTTTAATCACGCACCACCCAGCAGGCATTGCCCAGATCTGCAATCTTGACGACAATTTTGTCGGCATTGTGAGGCTTCAGTACGTCCAGAGGAGCGTCTGTGTCACCGATTCCTGAAACGCAGAAAACGTTTAAAGAAACTTCAATGACTTGGTCAAAGACATAAGAATGCAGATCATTAAAATACATTAACCAAGCTGAGGCTTCTTTTAAGTGATTTTTAGTTGTTTTTTTTAAACAAGTGTAGCAGTAAACAGTGATACTGACCTCTAGCTGAGGAAGCCGGAGGTGCAACGGGCTCGGTGTGCGACGTCTGGGGGGTCAGCGCGGATCTGGAGCTGGAGGCCGGAGCGTCCACGCTAAAGTTTGGGCATGAGCCCATGGAGTGCCTGTGGCTGCGCGGAGCACTGTCCAGTCCATCCTCAAACAGCAAAGTCTGCCTCCTTAACTTAAGGTTATGGCCTCTGAGCTTTGAGGTACTAGTGAAGTGATGCGTGCTTGAAGCGGCAGCTTCAGAAAACGTCACATGAGGCTTGTCTGACTTCAGGTCAGACGAACTCTTCTGTCCCCGACGGCTTTTGTCCTTCGCCGATAGCTGCTGCTTCAGCGGACTCCTGGAAACCTTGCTGGACTGGGGACGGCAGTCGTAGTCAGAAACAATCAGATGTGAGCGTTAACTGTGTGATTGAAGCAGTTCAGTAAACTGTCAGCTCAATGTGTGTCTTGGAAGCGAACCATGTAAATTCAGTCAACTCTGTGCCACGCATGGTCCCAACTCAACTGACTCCGTGATTCCTTTACTTGTGCGCCGTGACAGGGAAAAACACATTCAGAATTAAAAACCCTGTTGGAAGATCTTTGATCTGTACCGCTGAACTGAGCGTTGCTAACAGCAAAGTACAGCGTAACCACAACAACAGCTGCTGCTGCAGGAACCTCGAAATATTTCCTCGTCTCTGCTGACATAAAGCAGACATCGCCACTGCAGCGCAAAAGCCTTCTCCGCATTTCTCCTAATTTGGACAAAAGAAATTGACTTCAAATCTTGAAAACTATCTGGTTTCCTTTAGAATTTCTACAACTTATCCGCCACGTAGCAGGAAACGTACCAACTTATTTAGACCTATAAAAAAATAAGGGCTTGTGTGGATTTTACGTTTATAGCAAATAAACAATCCCTTAGAAAACCGGGTTTGAGATTCATCAAGCTTTCAATTCACACAGGCGGGTGGAAATGTCGGATGGCGAGTTGAGAGGGGTTTGGTTACAGCAGAGTGTTATCAAACCAAACAAAACAAACCAATATGTTTATGAAATATTGGTTCATAACCAATATGAAATTTGCAGGAAATACTGCCAGAGGGAAGCACGTATGTGATGAGGAAGGAGGGGTCCGAGGACAAAGCCCCGGGTACGCCTGATACAACGGGGAGTCAGTCAGATCTGAAAGACTTTTGGCTTTTTACCTCCCTTACAATCCTGCTTACTGCTTGTGGTGGAAAGACAAATATTATCACAATTCTCATCGGCTAAAAGAAATAGTACATGGATTAGGATTGAATTTGCTGAATCTTGAGTATTATGCTATAGAAATATTTTTTAAAGCTTTATATATATATATATCTATCGAGGGTGAACAGTTATTTTTAATCAGACACAATGCTGAAGAGGGATTAGAGAACAATAATGCATGCTTCTCCAACGCTCTTCATCAGCGTCCCATGCTGTTGACATCAGGAGGCGCCTGGAGTCTGTCAGCTCAGCTTACCCATTCGCCAAGGGTGTGCAGAACCCCCGTCAGCTTCCCAAACAAGTTGAACACGCTCTTAGGAAAGAGTAGCAGGAAAGATGAAGGGCATAACAGAGTTCAGCATAAATATACTGTAGTCACAGAAGAGTTCATTTTAAAGTCCCACACCTGCTTTTCTCTCGAGTCTCTGTTCACTGGCAGAAAGAGAGAAGAATGAATATGAGACTAATCAACAGCCCCCAACAAGCGCTACACCAAAAAAACACAAACAAAAAAACCCAACTTGATTCTCGAAATTTATCGAGTCAAAGCAATTACTCAAAAGATTTGCCCAAACCTGAGCTGCTGCTGCTGAGAGGAGGAGGAGGAACAGGTAACTGCCACAGCTTTGTGTTGGCTGCAAGCTTCCTCAGATAAATCTCGTCCACTCTCAGGAGGATGTTTTCCGGCTTGATGTCTGTGTGGATGACTTTGCATTTAGTGTGCAAGTAATCTAAACCCTGCAAGACCTGCAATAAAATTGACAAATTGATGCGATCTGAGTCAGAAGTGAAATGCAGAGCGGGGGATAACATACGATGAGGTAAAATGCAGCACACCTGTTTGAGGATGCTTTTAACACAAGGCAGGGGGAGGCCTGTGTAGTTGGATTTGACGATCCACTTGAGAAGCTCGTGGCCGAGAACCTCCAGAACCATGCACACGTCTGATGTGCAGCTAAGGAACTTTTTTTTTTTTTTTACCCCCACAGAGAAGTTATGTCAGCGTTTCTCGCAGCGACGGCATAAAAGCGGAACCCGCTAAGTCCAGCAACACCTCGCAACAAAATCGTTTAGGAGCAACGTCGTCTCCGTTCTGTAAAAGATACGCTCTCCGGTCGGAGCCGAGATTCTAAAGTCGTCAATGAGCTGCACGATTTTCTCACGCTTAGGATCCTTGGGGTCACTGTCCCTGACCTTGTAGCACAAAGAAAAACAATCAAATAACTTTTGGTTTTAACAACAACAACAAAAGAAAATGAAAACAGCAAAAACTAAAGACTGCACAACAAAATATAAGGTGTTGCAAAATGTTGTTTCACTATTCATTTTACATAATGCTTGGAAGAAACAAACAAAAGAGACGCATCGAAGTGGAAACTCAGACTGACACATTTAAGCAGTTTGATCTCGTCCAGTGCCGTCTCGGTGAACATTTCAGCGCTCTTCACCACCTTCAGAGCCACAAAGCGCTTCATTCTGCAGGCAAAAAATTTTTTTTCAAAATTGATTACAACAGTGACCATCACGGTTCCTTGCACTTCCTGGCAAAACTGTTCATACCCCTTTGGGATTTTTCCACAATTGTCATATTACAACCAGTGTTTGTTTTTTTTAAATAAGATTTTAATATCATAGAACAATACAAAGTCGCATATAATTGTCAGTGGTTAATTGCTGAAATCTCGCTGCCAGTCCCCAATTAGGGGCCTCAGCAAACGTGGAAAAAAAATTAGCTCCAGTCTCATGAAACCAAAATAAAAATACATGACCCTCAAGCCACCATCTCCACAATGGAACATGCTGAGAAGATGTTTTTCTGCAGCGGGAACATTGAAGCAGGGTAGCTGAAAAAACCTAGCCAAAGCTGTAAGAGGCTGCAAAAGGTTTGAAGCAGAGCCACTAGACTAGACTACGTCTGTTGTTGCAATGTGACACATTGTTGAAAACTTCAAATGATAGAAATAATACTTTTAGCATGGCTAGGTATCATTATACTTAATGCAAAGCTACAAGGTCAAGCATTTACTCACACCATGTCCCAGCAGAGCCACACGGTGGAGAAGTGACCCCATCCCAACTTTTTAAGGACTTGATAGCGGTCAACAAATATTTCTCCAATCTCTACCCGGTAATAACCACCTGGAAGCAACGCGGTTGATAGAAATCAGAAGTGAAGATGTCACAGGACACGCTGGGATTTATTGCTGGGATCTGCCTTACCGATGCCATAGTCTGAAGGATTTTCCTGTTGCTCTTCATAAGATCCCAGAGGCTCCGGTGAAGCGGCGTGGTTCTGTAAAGATGGAGGCCTCTTGCTGGGTGTGGGACTCTTTCTGCTGCTGCTCTTATGTTTTGTTTCTGAGAAAGGCTGATGGATTGGTTGGTTGGATGCGAGAAGGGCCGATATGGCAGCCGCATAGGACGACGACATGTTGACCGGAGCACGATCAGTTTGGGTGGAGCTTTAGAAGAGCCGGTATGACGGCAGCACTCGGGAAGACTGAAACAAAAAGGCATTTTAAGAAATTCAGAAACTTCAAGTACATCTCTTCTACGGGGGTCTGTGCATACACCCACTGGCTGTGTGGAATGACATTTTAAGAGGGCCAATGAGTGGGTATCTATATTTTTAGCTGGATGAATGGCATGTCAACATAAATAGCCCTGACACCAGCCCAGCTGCAACCAGACTCTACTTGGGCTTGCATAACTGCTGCTGAGCTCTCTGGTCTCTGAAAACCTCATGGGCCCATTTTTTATTTTTGTTTCTGTCATTTCTGTGCAGACTGATACAAGTACTGTAAGAGTCAAAAGATAATTTGGAGATACAAATTTAGACATTTAAACATCCCAATTATTAATTGTTCTTGTTATAATACCATTATCAACTTTAATTTGGTATTTCATTGCAGAACTGACAAACTTTTCTATTCAGTCACATTTTCGGATAAAACAGTGTAAGATTCTTCATGATAGTTTAACTTTAAAAAAGTCATAAAATGCTCAATAACTACTTAATAAACACATTTCTCTATGATACTGTAGTTGAATCATATCCATTCAATAACTTTTGAACATTTGCTGGATTTATTGAGCATTTTTAATTACGTGAGGAGAAAGCTATTTATGGGTCCTCTTTCACAGAATAAACAAACTGTATGGACACTACTGTTGAAGGAGGAAGAGGAAAGAACACCAATACAGGCTAACATTACACACACCAGCTACCAAAGGCTGAATATATAAAATACGTTCAAAAATAATACATTATTTTAAATTAGTTATATTGCAAACAACTTTATTTGCCTTTTATCCTCGCTTCTCGTACTTTACTTCTTAAAAAGTTAGCTAATGTCTTTGTGAAGAAAGGAAGTTTCAAGATGGAAACAATATTTATTATTTTAATGTAAAACTATGTTGTTTTGTTAAATGTACGTATTATTCTTTCAAAAATACTTAAAGTTTATATTACCCAATGGTTTCTTCTTGGGGAGGTCGAACAGAAGTCCTGTGTTGTTGGCGGCTCTTTGAAATTATGACGCAGCTTCTCCAATTAAAAGTAATTAATACCGGTATAAGGCGCGACTCGAAGCGAGGCCGACCCCAGAGCTGAGCGCGGCGGAGTGGACTGTTTCAGTCCTGGGCTGCTCTGCTCAGCACTCCTCCGTCTGAGAGGAGGGAAGAGCAAAGCGCCGCCGCTGCTGCTGCCTGGAGAGACAGCAAGATCAATTCATGGCAGCGGCAGCTAGAAGGGTTGCCACGACTGCTACCGCCGTTTTGGGGGATGCCATGCCGGTTTACGGCAACACATGATAGTTATATTGCCCATTAGTAAATTAGTGTTTTTAAAACATGACAGTGGTCATTAAGCCTTGAAAGACCTGCAATAAAGTGACTTCACTTACTTAATGTCAGCTTCAGTGGCACTTCAGTTTATTGACCACTAGGTGTCGTACTCGAGCGCCGTTTTATTGAAAGCTCCAGTGTTTCAACCACATCGTTTCACTTACTGAAAGCCGGGATCCACGATCACTAGTGAAAATTGTGAAATGGTTCAAGAGGCACGAATAATGTTGCAAGGTACTGCATTTAGATTATTCTTAAAGTTAAAAAAAAAACTATCACCACTAGATGGCAGTGTTTCACCAGGATAAGCTGGTGTCTTATTTTCCACTTCTGCGGGTCATTGGTCCCTCAAACAGCATCTTAAATCGTGGCCCAAACAACCGATCACATTTTATTCAATTTGTTTTTCAGACAAATCATTTTCAAAACTGGTGCTTTAATTTTCACCAATGTTTCCAAATGGTTGATCTGTAAAGCTGTCAAAAGACATGTACCAGATCTGTAAAGAATTAATCCGAATTGTTACGATTTAAAATATTCCACATAGAGATGTTGCTTAGCAACTAAATAACAAATCACCACTCTATTTATTTTTAAGCAAACGTACAGTAAACCAATGATATCACATGAAACTACTGCTCTGAAAAATCAAACTTAATCTAAAAGAGTTTATAAGAATCTAAAAAATCTTTGATAATTGTAATGTGTCAATTTTAACTTCTGCTACCAAATGTCTTGGAGAAAATACTTCAGAGGAATATAGAGGTAATTTCAACATGACACTTTATTTAGTAGAACAAATGCAAAATCTCAAATGTACAGCAGAGAGCAGGTCTGTTAAGTCAAATGTCATAGGCCTGATTAGAAGGAGATGAGGGAAAGATAAAACAGCTGCATTTATATATTTTGAAAAAAAAATAGTCAAATTATATGTCAACGCATCACACTGCTAAATAAAATGGTTTAAACACACACTGGCAATTCCTGCACCAAGAGCTACAGTAGATGGCTACAAAATGTTATAGGTTCATAAATATAATATAGTTTGAATACATTTTGCTTTAGAGCTAAATTCATAGCATTTATTTTGTATTTACAGAGTACATAATATGAAAAATACCTTTCTGACCCCCAGTGCACAGCAGTTTGGTCTTTGATTTCAGGTTTTTAATGAGCTGGGAAGGAGATTTGTGAAGCTGGAAACTGAAACGCATCAGAAAACATGGCACTCCACAGCGTGATACAGTGAAAAAATATAGAGTCACACACTTAAATAATCACATTCAAATTAGTTCTACAATGGCAATGCTTCAAGTATAAAAACCGACAACAAATACAATAAAAAAAAAAAAGAGAGAAAAAAGTTATGGTACACCAAACAGTATTTCAGGTTTTTATGCCTCATGGCTTTTCTAAATACTACAGAGTCTGATTAGAAAATGAATTATGATGCAACATATGGTAGAAAAATGTAAAATGAGGTTTTCTGTTAAACAACAACAACAAAAAAAACCCAGCACATGATTTACAGTCCCTACAAATACAGACCAGTTTTCATTTTATTTTACAGGATGCAACAGTGCGAGACCTGCTCACACCTTCGCCGAACGCTGCAGCAGCTCCGCTACCACAAACCACCAATAATGCTCACTTGGGGGTGGAAGGTTGAGGTGAGGTTATTTTATACTATACTGTTATGAGATTAGTTGGGAATAAAATGCCAGTGTGAAACTCCTCAGCACCATCCTCACCATCTACACACCCACACCCCACACCTACAGCAGACGTTGAAAAGCCTCTTTAGCTTTGCCTCATAGCAAAACCTCACTGCTGCCCGTCTCCTGGCGACTACTTAATAGGGAATTAAGGCTTCAGATGTTTATAAAGTGCTCTGTATGACACTCAAATCCAGCTGAATGTAGTTTCATTCGTTGTCCTACAGTCATGTGCTACAACCATACAGCAGGTCTCACTCCAGCCCTACGCGTTTACCTGCAGCTGGTTTTAACTCGTCTGTTGAGGTCTTAACAGAGAAGGCTTCATTTATTACCCAGCACTCATCTGAGTCTAGAAAATAAAAAAAAAGACAATCAGTCTATTAACTAATTGAGTGACATCATCAACGGTTTCACTTTGTTTATGTTATAACTTTTTACAGATTATTGTTAGCACATAAGTTAGCTAAAATATTTGAACCAGCCTGATCACCGTAACATTTTTATTGGGATTTTAAAGTGACAGACAAATACAAAGTAGCGCATAAATTGAGTAGGAAAATTGATGCAGGATTTTCTATATTCTACAGACAAAAAGCAGGAAAGTGAGGGGTGCGTTTGTATTCAGCTCCCCTTGAGTCAATAACTTTGCGTATATTTGTATGCCTCACTTTTCTAAACCATCCAGAAAGCCATGCATGTTTTTTGTTTTCCTTCATCTTTTTGCATCAGCGTATTTCGTCCAGTTTGATGTTTGTGGTTGTAAAGTGACAAAAACTGGAAAAGTTCATCTGCTACGAATACTTCAGCAAGGCAGTGTTTGTAAACAGCTTGGCACTTCCACCTGAGCGTGATGTCACTACAGTTCTTGCCGCCCTGTTCATTTTCATAAAATACTTTTCTTTAAAAAAAAAAAAGGAGAAATGCTAGCGAGTGAATGGTAGATGAACAGTGAGGCATGTTTTCACTTTTTTTAAAATATAGTTTAGAAAAGCAATCATGTAGCTATTTTGTTCAAATGTAATGAGACCGTAACCACTGTTTATCACATATTTGAGAAGCAATAAATTACCCTCTGTAATATAGCTGTTTTTATATCAGGATATACAAAATAGTTATTTAGAGATGTCTATATTCTGTAAAAAAGTATATCTTGGGAGATTTAGTGGGACCAGACGCAGTGTTTACTGGTATTAGATGTTTCGACAAGTCAGCACTTGTGCACATTCAGACAGAAACACTGGGTTACAAGTTTATACTGTTGGAATCAGACAGAACACAGGAAATTCTTCAGCTTTTTTAATTCTTCTTCTGTTGTTTTTTAAACTATACAGCTACACTTCAGTCTCATTCTGCTGAGGTTGCCATGTTTTGCTTTGCTACTGAGGTCACGTTGTATCCACTTGTAACTTTTAATCGAGTCTAGGTGAGGCTACAGTGTTTCTGCTGATACGTTGCATCGTGTGGCTTTCAGACCAGGGTACCTGGGTCCGCACTCGGCTCTTTTGGGGTCGCCTCTTGCTTTTGTGGATCTGGAGTTTCCTGGTAGAGAGAAAACTCCATTGACCTGGGAGAAAAACACACACACAAAAATTATGGTCAGTGCATGAAGCCCATAAAGGCAGTATGTTAAAAGTTTTTAAAAAATATTTTTAAAAAAGCACATCGTTAGCGAGCTGCATGGAGAAGCAGCAATCACTAGTCTGGAACAAACTCCCAGAAAACTGCAAAACTGCTGAAACACTGATTTCTTTTAGGCTAAAAATCCACCTGCTTAGTGTTAGTTTTGATTCATAATAACTGGAATATTGATCATTATATATTATTTGATGTCCACTTGCTTCATAATTTTGATGATGTCATTTGACAAAATTAAATATTTCTTGCGCATTCACAATTATGATGCAAAGTACTTTGATGTTTTGTTGCCACATGTGAGTGTTTTTGATCATGAACAACCCATTTGGGATCATAAAATTTTGTACAGACTTTGACTAGGGCACTTCAAAATTATTGCTTTGTGGGGAACGATTCAGAGACAGATTTGTATGTGCTCTTCGATCAACGTCCTGTTGCATGACCCAGCTGTACTTGAGCTAAAGGTCACAAACTGCAAGCTAAATCTGATTGGTGCTGCTTTTGAATAAAACAAACAACAGAGAGGCTAAATGTTAGCATAAGGCTTTAGGTGGGAAATTTATGCTTATTCAAAAATGGCCCCATAAAATTAGGCAGAGTTGTAAAATTAGATGATGGATCAATTCATAGCGGATAAGGCTAGACTAGAGTAACATGACCGTCCTCTGCTGGATAACAGCTAAACAAATATGATCTATAAAAGCAGAAAGGTCAAAGAGAAAGATACACACACGACATTCTCCTTTTAAGTAATTATCTCCCAAACAAACAAAACCTGCTAACTCCACCTCATTAGGATCTAGTCAGTAGTTTGTGTCTTCTGACAGTTACAACCTCCAGTCTCCTTTAAACAAAGTGTAAACTTTGTGAAGTCTGTTTATTTTTCACAAGCAAAGAAAAGTCAACAAGCATAAATCACTCAGTGAAAGTTTCAAATGTGCTGCAGATTTACGACAAAACGCTCCCTGTTAAACATGTTGCACACTAAGGTTAAAAAATGTTTAATTGAGGTAGGTATAGCATATGCATTTATTTCTACCATTTAAAACTTCACTAATATAAAAAGCTAAGCTTAATTCAAAAACACTACACAGTTTACATATGTTTTTATATTTTGGTAAAAATGTTTATTACTCACATGACAAATTAAAAGTATGCACCTCCTAGATTTACCACCTCAATCTCATAGGACTACCGGCATTTTCTGTCACAAATGTCTGAGAAGATTTATAGGAAAAATTTGAGGTTCAGAGTTTTGTTTTTTTCCCTCACACACTATTCTGACTTCACAATGTAAAAATATCCTACTCTAAAAATCCTAAATTCAGGCCTTTAACCACTGGAAATATATCATTTTATCTTGCAAATTTACAGCTTCTTAATGTCAGGTTATCCAAGTTTATCAAAATAAAATGTATATGTTTTTTGGTGTAAATGTACTCTGGCATTATTTTTTGCAGTGGAGAATTAGGGCTATTGTAGATTAAAAGGAAAAAAAGTCAGACATTGTCTTTTGTTGTTGATTCAGCATGACATAAATTCACATGCCTGACTGTTCATGATCCAGACATTTAGTGCTTCTGCTGTTTAATTTGTCTTCTTCTTTTAGCAGTGCATTGTAGTCAGACAATGTGTTGACTTTCCTTACAAACCACAAGATAAATACTTTACAGTCTAAAGTTAGGGACAATCTAGAGCATGGAGAGCATTTTTTTTCAAAAACAGAATGTTGTTTTAATCTGTTCATTTTACATAAATATGTATAAATTCTAGCTTTTGACAGAATATTCCAGTCATGTAGAGACATTTGTGTACTGACCGTCCATGCAGGGGGTGACCATGGAAGCTTGCTGACTGGGGTATTTGAGGCCTTTGGAGGTTGGCCGTTTCCCCTTGAAGGGACTGGGGATGTTGCACCAGATGATGGGGATGCGAGAGCCGAGAGATGCCCGCTTCCTGGCCCTTAGAGGCAGAAGGAGGGTAGCCGAAGGCGTTCCTCAAGTACCAGTCCCTCAGTCCCTCCAGGGCGAGAGCTTTATGTAGGCTTCTGGTCGAATCTTCTGGAGTGGGGAGAGAAAACTGCGGGGGCCTACGGCCAAAGGAGGGCCCAGTCAGCTCAGTCTGATATGGGAGTAGGTTGGGGATGGAGGATGTGGTGGTGCCAGTGGCAGGAAGAGAAGACTCGTACGCAGAGAGCAAAATACCATCTTGTGAATGTTGCTGCAAAGGAATGAAAGGCCCACAAGATTTGGTCCTGGTGACCTTGACCCTACGAAGCTCCGCCTGGGACCCTCTGAGGACCATGGGGCTGTAAGGACTTGCAGCACTGGGAAGGTTCACCTGGGAATGGGAGAAGCCGTTGGCATGTGGAGGCACTGCAGCAGTAGAGGAACGAGGAGAGGACATGTCTTGCCAAATTCTGCCTGTGGACTGGTACAACTGGTGCTGCACCTGCATCCTCTGCTGCTTTCCCCAGATGTAGTCCATCAGTAGTTCGTTGTAGCCTCCGCTGGCCCCTCTGCCGCCCACTGACAGACGCATTTTACTCTGCTCCACGGAGCCGTCGCCTTGGCTCTCTGGGCTGCCGAGCTGAATCTGCTGCAGTTTGCCGTCGGTCAGGGTCTCGGAGCTTTTGTACGGTCCTCCCCGCTGAGGCATGCCGTTTCTGGGTCCAGGCTCGTCTGGCAGGCTGGAGCGATCCAGGAGGGCCTCAGAGCTGTTGCTGCGCCGTGCTCTGGAGCTGTAAGGGCAGGTCCTGCGATCAGAAGATGAGCCCTCCTGAGCCAGGGGAATCATGTACGGCACATCCAGGCTGCCAGACCACTGCTTCAATCCATTACTACCCGATGTGTCAGACCTGCAGGAGGATTAAACACAAGAACAAGAAGACTCACAAAGACAACTACAGATAAAGATCAGTGGACATTTTCTGTATTTTTTAAGTGAGTCATAACATGGCAGCTAAATTTGATCAGTACAAAACTACAAGTGCATCAAATCAATAAAAAAAAATCTAAATATCAAAAATATGAAGAGCTGCTGTTTGCATGTTGTATAATAGGTGCTCCTCAACAAACAGTGTGACTGATTACATATCTTAGATTAGGGCTGTCCAAAATGTGGCCCGGGGGCCATTTGTGGCCTTTGAAATCATTTTGTTCGGCCTCTGATCACATGTCAAAATGGTAAACAACTGATGACCAACAAAGATGTGGAAATTGTTTTACTTTTAATAAGGCAACAGTCTGAAGCCATTTATTTCATGATTTGTGATGTACATATTTCAGAAAAATCTGGTTTATTGTTGAGCAGGGAAAATAAAAATAAAATTTTTTAAATCACAATAAACTAATTTTTGCATTTGTAACTTAATGAATCTTGTGGCCCACTAGTAGTTTAGATTTGTCAGTTTTGACCCCAGGAGAAAAAGTCTGGACACCACTGTGAGACAAAAGCCATCAGAGCCATCACTGGATACCTGATGTGAACGCTGATTGGAGCAGTTCGGGCCAACAACGGAGTTGCTGGAACACTTCTACCTTCAACATTAGAAGCACTTCTGGGTAAAGAGTGAGTTGGGCTGCAAAAGTCAACACAAAGTTTGTATAACTTACACAATAGAGATTGTATCTTGTACATCTATAAGTGACAGAGGGACCAGGTTGGCAGCAGAACGTGTACAACTGAACTCTTAGACAATTACCTCACAGAGCTTGTGACCGAGTTGCGACGTGTCCTCATTTCATAGTAAATCTCAACAGGAGAGAGTTTCCTGCTGATTCTGTGGTCGGGGCTTCCCACGGTGAGCCGGGGCTGAGACAGGGAGCGCTGGTCAGCAGCAACGCTGGGTGAAGAGTCTATGAGGAGAAAAACAGCAGCAAATGACGACCAACTGCAACATACACCAATGAATACCAACCATTCCTGGGGTATTTAGGCAGAGTAAAAAAATGAGAAAAGAACATTTATGTACAGCCAACTCACCGTTGTCGTGTGATGTTGAATCCGACATGGAGCTGGTACTTTCTGACATCACAGTGTCCTCTAAAAGACAGTGAGTAGTTCTGGTCATGGGCTGATTTGTTAATTTGGTGATGTTTCACTTATGGTTGCTAAACATAAGTGAAGTGCTCTTTCAGTGAGATTAACATTGTTGTTTGTATTTATTTCCTTCTCCTGCAGAGCTTACAGATGAATTTCTCATGTTAAGCCACAAAAATCCAAGTCTTTCATTGGGATTTATGTCACAGAGCAACAAAAAGTAGTGCTTAATTGTCCTCTGAATAAACATTACTCAGACAGGTTTAAATAAAAATCCGTACTGTAGTAAGTATTGCATGTATTTTAATATCAGTATAAAATCAACCGTTTAGACGTTTTTAGATTAGACTTTATTAGTCACTCAGGTTCCTCTGGGAAATCTAGTTTCCAGCAGCAGAAGAAACAGCTTAGCAAGAAACATAAGGCAGCAAAATGTAATAAAAACACAAATGGAAATTAATTAATGTCATATTTTTAGAGAAATTAAAGAACAAGCAGCCGTATGAAGACCAATATCTCAGTTTTATCAATAACAGATAAAGGTAGTAGCCATAGACTGTAGAGGCAAATATGTTCTAGATATACAGCATGTGAAAGCATGTCTTGTGATAATACAGTATATCCTTCCAAATAGTGCATCCAGGCATCCACTGCAATGTCACACACACTGTGGTATAGCAGAGGCGATTCAACATATTGTGCAGCTCTAGTTCAGATGTGAAGCATTTTAGTGAGCTACTATGGCTCAGTCAAAGTCCACACCTAAATTCAATTGAGACTTTAAAGTTGATGTTAACAGACGTTTCCCATCCAATCCGACTCAACTTTAGCTAAACAATGAGCAAAAGAAATTAAGTCTCTACGTGTGCAAATTAAGTGTGACACTTTCAGATCTTTATTTGCACAACAACTGAATACTAAGTAACCTTCTTTACAACAATACATTACTTTGTGTTGTTCTATCACATAAAATTCAACAAATGGGTTTATTGTTTGAATGTGAAAAGAGTAGAAACACATATGCACGGCACTTAAGGTTTCTTTTCATTTGGAAGAAACAATGTCTTTCACCTGTATGACACCCCCTGTGGACTGTCCTCTTGCTGTTTAGGCCATTTCTGTCTGACTCAGAGTGTCTGCATAGAGCGCCGGTGAAGATCGCCTTCATCTGCTTTCTTTGGCCGGAGTCATCCTGAAGCCAGAAAACAGTCGTTCACATTATGACACAAGCACAGAGATCCAGCTAATGTGTAAAGCACTATTGATATTCAGGGGGATGGCTTACCTCTGCCTTGGTGCTCGGCGCCAGGCCAGCTCTGCGCTGCACCAGTGGGGGTTTCTCCCCGACCTCCAGAGGGAAAGAACGCGGCAACTTCCCAGTCAGCTCCTACAGAGGACATTTAGTAGTGACTCTTTACTTGTCTGAGCGATCCAAGATGAGTTTACCGCACATAAATCCTATGAATGGTAGGGGTTGAACGACTACATATTTTTTAAGGTTGACTACATCATGATAATAGTCGAGTCGATGTCGACTAGTCGCGGTGACGTCATAGTGACGTAAGCGCAAAAACCCTTCACAACTACTTGGAGGCTTTATTAGCTATTTTCACGGCAAATATTGACCCCCCCACCCCCCCCCCCCTCCACACACACACACACACACTCTCTCCCCTTCTCCTGCTTTTACTAAGTCTATTACGGAGATTCTTCGTGAGCAGCTGGGAAAAGTTTGTTGCACAAAATCGGGTCTGACTTTTTTTTTTCTAAACACCGGCTGATGCTGATGATCTCTGGATAGTTACTATAGGAGTCAAATGATCACACTGACTACATGGTGCTTTTGGAACATCACAAGCCAAACTTGTTATGAACGGATCCCGTTTGGTTACAGCTGAATTCAACGAAACCACCTGCTTCTCCTCCGCCCGATGCGCGGCAGGAAGCTCTGCTGACTCAGCAGATTGAACGATTTAAGATATTTTCTAGTCAACGTCAACATGATAAAAGTCGAGTCAATGTCGAGTTGACTAGTCGTTGTGACGTCATGGCAACGCAAGACGCAAAGCTTTGGAGTAACGTACAGGCTTTATTACCCGTTTTCATGGAAAAATACGGCATTTACACAGAACAGCAACAAGTGAAACAACAAAACATCGGGATAGTTTATGATAAATAATAAGTTGCTGGGAAACCAACATTCAAAAGGAAACGCACATCTTTTAGATGGCATGTAAAAACAATAAAAAGAGGTGGCACGGGGGCGGGGGGTAAATAAAGTTCACTCGCTGTCAATATTCTCTTCGCTAAGAGTTCGCTAAGAGCACATTGTCATACAAGGACCCAGTAATTTCTACCTGTTTGACAAGATGCGGGTTTTGTCCTCGATCTGTTTGGAAGACGCCATTTTGTAGCCAGTGTTCTGTCAGATCAGCTGTCAGAGTGTCATACACTCTGACAGCTGATCTGATGACACTTCTAAGCACAAAGTGTCATTCTTAGCACGAACTCACGGCTATATATATGTCAGACAAGTATACACTGTCATTACCACAGATCTTTATTTAATCAGCAACATAACATCATAATGTATTAGTTAGATCGTCGTGACAAAGACACTCGCGAGCCGGCTAAGTGACATCATTAGCGGGAAGGGGGCGAGTTTTAGACGGCTCGTGTTTTGTAGTGGACTGCAGCTGCAACTCCATCTCCTTTTAAAAACACTGTAAAACCACAAATATGCATCCATCTACATATCATTTAAACTAATGTATTAACTTATTTTTCTTCTGTCTTGTGACGTATACTGTGCTGTCAGATCAGCACAGGCTGTCACCACCGGCAATCACATGACTGCGACTAGTCGACATGAAATGTAAAAACTCGCGAGACGTCCTAGAGTCGACTAGTCGACTAGTCGACTAATTGGTTCAACCCCTAATGAATGGTATTATGCACTAATATTGCAACAAATCAATGGAGACAATTGTATATAAACTGTTGTGTCAGGAATAAAATCCTGCAGAAGAGCAGCAGTTCAAAACATCTGAGACGAGCTGCTCTGTCGCCATTTGAGTCCAAAAACAGGCGAAGTGAGATGGAGTGACTCACTACACAGCCAGCTGAAAATGAAGGGATGTGTTAAACAGCTGCAAAGAAAAGCTGAGGGCCCTGTGGCCTTATTAACATGTGCTGACAGGCTCTCAGGAGCAACTCATCTGCAGGCCTTTGTATTTGAGAAAACGGTGCGGCAAGTTGCTCCATCAGTCCGAGCTCAACGGTGGTGAAGCAAAGAGGGTGAAAATATGGAGGTAAACTGAACGTGAATGTAAACGGACAGGTCAAAGAGAACACCACTTCTCAGTCACATGGAGGAATTGGGTCGCTCTGTTAAATACTTTGTCATTAAGAAATATTTACAGACGTTAATCTAATTTTTATGTCTGTGAAAAAGTAATTTTATTGTATTTAATAACTTTAAAAAAAGAGAGAAAATGTTAGGACAGCCTACCCACCAAGAGCCTGTTTTACCCTCTTTTGTCACAATAACTAATTTTGGGAAACAATAAATGGTCCCAGAAATTATTACGATAAATTATAATATTGGTATTTTGAGACCATTTTCAACTACCTTAATATAATAATGCAAGAACTCCCTCTCAAAGATCAATAAACTTTAATTTCCATTTAACACTGGAACTGGGAGACACATTAAGTGTCCAAAATAAATAAACAAAACAACCTAAACAATAAATAAAGTGGGTTGTGCAGTCTCAACAAAACACAAATTCCCTTCAGATCACATATTAGGCTCAGACAGAGAAAACAGGAAAAAGTGCCAAAAAAAAGTGCAAACTAACCACTTTGTACTGATTGTCAAATGTTTGCAGCATTTTTTAAAATGCTGGCTTTTCAATAATATTAAAGGGCAGCATCTCTAACAACACAAACAATCATGCAAATGGATATTATCATGCTCATTTTAATTTTAATCTCTCATGCAATTAATTGACTTATTACTTATTGTGACAAGCTTATGTGTAGCCATCTGCCAATTTCTGACACCTCTCCTCACGTTCAGCTTTGAGATGTGTTTCTAGGATTCTGGATGGTGAGCTGATCATAATCCGTCTCAAGTCATCGCTCTACAATGAACACAATGATCAATTCCTCTCACATTATACAAACCGAGCTGAAGGATCACAGGCGTTGTGCTCTTTCAGATTATGCACCTGGTGCACTAACATGGCAGGACTGGTGTGTGTGAGACTCGTGCGACTGCTCCAAAAAGCTTTTCAGTTCTGAATGTGGTCGGAAGTACCGGCCTCATACATATGTTGTAGTCAGAACAAATGCACTATTGTTTGGTCGATTCCTTATAAAGTGTTGCTATGGTGAAATGAACCAGTCATATCTGGTCACTATGTATGTTTGTCTCTGTCTTGAGAACAACTGGTTTGCATTATGTCATGATTCCAGCCCTTCAGCTCTGCCTTGGCTGGGCTGATTACTCATTTCCCTCACCTGCTCTGTGCTGCTCCCTACTTAAACAGCTGCTCGTCACCAGCTCAGTGCGAGATCGTCTGTTGCCACTGTCACAGCTTTCAAGCCTTGTCTTATGAGACAAAGAGTTTTCTGGTCCTGCCTGTTTATGACCACAGATCTTTGCCTAATCCTTTTGCTGTTGGAAGTCCTGTTGCTGAACCCTGCCTGTCTCTGACCCTGCCTCCTGCCTTCTGGTTATTGGATTTTCACTGCCTGAGACCCTCCGTGCATGACCCCGGACCGTTTCATGACTCAGCCTCTGGTTGGTGGATTTTGTCCCTGTCTTCTGTTTGTCCCCTGACCTCCCATTGTCCATTCACCCAAGCCTCCCCCGGCTGGACTCCTGACCCCTGTGGATCCCCCACCCCTGACCCATCAGTGTGATCACACCCTTCTACATCATTATTTTTGTAATAAAACTTGTTTTGACTGCGTTTTGGGTTCTGGCTGATTTTGCTCTTAACGCTACACATTATGGCCTACACACAGTGCTTTGAAGGTCTCACAACAAACCTCCCTGAAAATGCTCAGTGACAATGTTACTAGTCGTGTACCTGACATGCTAATGTTTAATTTCAGCCATTACTAGTGGAAGTACAAGTGAGGATGTTATAATTCATTTTGCAGAAAATGTTAAAATGCCTTCAGTTTTAATTGTTCGGTTTTATTTTTCAGCATCTTGTGAAAGCTGGTAATATCCATATGTCCAAGAGAGAAATAGGCTACAATAGGTTTTTTTCACATGGTGAAAGGGAATACATTTTTGTTGGGTTTTTTTTATCCTGACCTTCATTTGGTACGTCTGAAAACTGAAATGAAAGCTACTCACCGCTTCCTGCAAACACACTTGTTTAAGTTCTCCTACTCTGGCATTGAGGAGAGCCTCCAGGGTCTGCTTTCTCTCCTGCAGAGCTGCAATCCTCTCAGCCTGCAGTTTGCTGTCCTGGCAGCTTTGAACATCTGCAGGCCACAACACATGTAAAGCATCTTTAGATAGCAAACAACAGCAGCTTCACATTTAGAGCAAATGACTCAGGTTTACATGTACAGTAGCTAAAAAAAGAACCTGGTGCAACGAGTGTTTTTCCCATCATATCACTGTCTCTCTCTTTTTTTTTTTGCACCGTTTTGTTTTCAGATTTCTACTTTTCTGATTAAAGTATCTTCCAGCTGTGGTGACACTGTGTGAACAAAAGGCGTTCACACAAGCAGATGTTTTTTCAGCTGACTGGTCCCATGACAAAACTTGTCAGAAGAAGAAAAAAAAAAAGCTACTAAATAAATTTCTCAGGCCATTTCAAGCTTGTCCAGACATGATGGGCTGTTTTTTCTCTTTGTTTTCTTACACAGTGAGACGACTCTGCTACTCACCAGGAGTCCCCAAACCCATGGATGTTATCAGATGTCCTTTGACCTCCATGCAAAGTAACTTTGGGGACACAACTCACTCTCCCAGCAACGCCCTTACCTGGATGAAGACGGATTAGAGATCATTTGCATCTGAAAGGCACAGATAGAAATGTTTGCAAGTTTCAATCTTTCCTTCAGTATGACCTTGCAGCCATCTGTGGTGTTGAGGTGTGGAGGTAGCAGCATTTTCTCTCCAAATTAGCAGTAGATGAACATGGGCGGGGTCCGAATCGTGGGAGACACACAGCGAGGCGCTGCGCCTCGGCTCAGATGAATAAAGTCGAATTCTGAGAGAGATCAAAGGAGAAATCCACATTAATGTTATTATATTATTAGTTTAGAATAAATATGGCACAGTTCTCTGCTGCTTTAGGTTTACAAAAAATAGGAATTTAAAAGTAAGTCAAACCACATAGTGCAAGTAAAAAGGATGAAGGAAACTGATGGTTAGAATTGCAACAATTCACCGATACACTAACTTTAGATACTATTGTAAGGCCTTGCAAATATAAAATTTGTCACACTTTGTCACATTGCAACCACAAACTTTTAGTATTTTATTGGTATTTTATGAAACAGACAAACACAAGGTAGGGCACAATTGTGAAGTTATAATATCAAGGTGTTTATTAATTAAAAAAAAAAATAAAACATGGGGATATTTAAATTGCACATTTATTAAAGTACAGAGACAACAACTTTAGGCTTGTTTCATTACACTTACATTGGGCTTAATTGTTGAATTAAAGGGGTTGAAAAAATGCATCCCACACTTTAAACGTATAAAGAATTAAGAGTTGTTTTGTGTTGGCCAGCCATGTTAAATCCAAAAAGAAACATCTGCAATTCTACACTGAACTCAAATCCAGTTTTGAGTCTGATTTTAACATGCGTGTAAGAGATTCTGAAAGAATGACTCTAAAATTAGCACTCTACTACAATTAGCAACTAATTAATTTGCAAAAAGATGGGAAATGAGACACGATAAGTAACATTAATAATGTATGGACTGAATTAGAGGAGGAGAAATTTATTCCCTTAGTAGTTTGTCCATGTCTTGATTAAAGCAAAGTGAGGAGAAGAACAAGAAGAAAGAAACCAGAAGGACTGAAGCCTGGTTGGTGGAATCGGTAACAAAAGTAGGAAATCAATGAGTATTATTTTATCTCCTCCTGTCTTGACTTCCAACTCCCAAATTTCAGATTGTTCACCACTGAGACAGATAATTCTGAAAATATTCCAATCAAGAAATACACCCAAACCTTTGAAAAGTATTGTTTTCACTGAACTGACTGAGGCAGGTATTGTTTTGTTTCCATGTAGTCTATGTGCCAAATGCACAAAGCTTCATCTCTAATATCCAACAGAGACCTGATATCCAAAAATAGTGACAGTGTTTTCTGCCAAAACCCCTTTACTCATCGCTGCTCACAGATCGCTGCCATAAACAATCGCCCTTCTGTCTCTTTGCCAGTTGCTTGAATCATAAAACGACTTCCGGCAGCTCACAAATCCACACGGAGGGCTCTTCAGTCCTGGCGCACAATCGCCGTGGCTGAGGCCGCTTCAGCCGGCGCTGCATCTTTGAAACAGAAACATTTATCTACCGGTTAGTTAGAGCAGCCACCTTCGAAGTTCTGCTCACAATCAACCGGCTACTTCCTTGTTTTCTGTGAAAACAAACACTAGATGCTTCAAAAGGTTGTGCTGGCTTCTGTCCTGAAAGTGAACCGGTAGCTAGTGTATGTGTGAAAGCCTCCGCCCCCCTGACCTCCCTTTGACAGACAAGTGGGAGCCTTTCACAAAAAACATGTGGCAGACTTACGACTGCCGCCCGGACAAAAGCTCGTCACATGAATCCCGTTAGACCAAGTGGAGTCTATGATGATCGGATTTTCACTGCTAATCTAATGGACTGAGAGGAGGGTTTTTTTTGTTTTGTTTTTTTACCTGAGATAAACAATACACCGTCACAACTGTTATCCGATGGGCGGCCGAGTGGAAGAACCACAGAGAGAAGCGCTTGAGAAAACAAGTGGGAAACATTTGGTATTCATCTAGGCAGCTGAACGCGGGAGCCAAAAGGTTGCCATGCCTCTTAAGAATTGCTCTGTTGTGCCACAGAAACATTTGCTCAGACATTTGGTGCCTTTCTCAATAAAGATGTTCCCACCATCTTGACCAAAAACAAATATTTCACTCTCGCAGCTCTGCTCGTGTTCTTTTAATCCTTTGGCATACAAAGAAAAATAAAAAAAACGCACCACTACATTGTTCCTGTCAGTAAATGAACCAGTAGATCCAGAGGCACAATTTTCTCTTTAACTTTACAGTTTATGTTCACCAGATCTGCCTCTCTAAGGGTGGATGATTTTAACAGGGTTTCATAATATGAAACAAGGTTTTTTTCATATTGTGCAGCTTTTTCCACTTTGTGGCAACAAACAACTACTAAATCGATTTTGTTGGGATTTTATGTGACAGACCAACACAAACTAGTTGGGAAGTGGAAGAAAAACAATTCATGTGCAAATAAATAAATAAATTATGAAGGCATCTTTTTGGTGTCAGTTAGATAAAAACAAGTAGTTGAACTTTATCTAGAAGTATAATAGCAAATAACACAACAGTATGCCACACTTTCCTTTGTGAAAGAACTCTGAAATAATATATTATTTTCCTTTCAGTATACAGTTTTTTATTATATAAGGTCTGTGACAGAATGTTTTGTTATACATTAAGAGGAAACAGAAGATTTTTAAAAATAGAGTATCTCACAAGAAAAAAAAAGTGTGTTTGTGGAGTGGATTTATGGAACGGGTTAAATGTTGGATGGAAACAATATAAAGACATAACTCAGTTTAAAATAGGATATAAAAAGTCATTTTAAATGCTTCTGTGTTGGAGGATGTAAGCTGGAAGAGAGTGAAAGACTCGGTTCTCATAAGACTGTTTTTGTTGGATCTGGGTTTGACTGGAAGAAATGGACCGGGTGTTTTAGCTCTCTGTTGTTAAAGAAATTGTTATTATTGTTCTATATTTTATATATGCAAATATTTGTTTCCTAAATGAAGAATAATGTGTAAAAAGTAAAATCTAATAAAAGAAAGACAGGACTGAATAAGTTTATACTTCTGCCTAACTAAAAAAAACAACTATCAAAAAACATATTATGACATTTGAATTGTGAATAGGCCATACATTTCGCTGGATGATAAATTGTCCCAGAAGTTAATGCGATAAAACGATAATACTGTTATTTTGAGACTATTGACTGGAAGACATTATTATCCAAAATAACTAAAAAAAACAACAAATAAAATGAATTATTAAAGTCTGCAAACAAAATTGTACTTCATAAAAATGGCTAGTTGAGACCAAAGCACCAGACTGAAGACTTAGTTTTAGGTAGAAAAACAACAAATCATGCAAATGGAAATTATTGAGCTCATTCTAAAGGTTAAGGTAATTTTATTTATATAGCACATTTTCAGCAACAAAGCAATACAAAGTGCTTTACAGGATTTAAAAGTTAATACAAACAAAATAACAAGCCAAAGAAAAGAGCAAAAGAAGAAAAAGCTAATAATGTTGACCCAAAGTATATAAACTAGATACTCCTATTCAGGCTTGGTAGATAAGAATAAGTAAGTATCTAATTCCTTTTCTGGGTTGGGACAATAGGAGTCTAAAACATAGTTGCTAAGGTAGTTTTTCTGGGTTCCAAGTTCTAATCCCTGTTCTGGGTTGCAAAATAAGTGTAGGTATTCTCTGGACTTTCTAAGTGTGCTCTAAATTTGTAAAAGTAATGAGTACTCCACACTTTCTAAGTAATAATAAAAACTAAATGTTCCTATTCTGGAATATTTTTTTCTGGATTCTAAGTTTGTTTTAATTCCTTTTCTGGGTTGCAATAATAGGAGTCTGTCTGAATAATAATCTAAATATTAATCTAATATTGATCTAAATAGTGAGTACTCTACAGTTTCTAAAATATAAGTTAAGGAGTGACTAATAAACTAGAGTCTCTGAATTCCAAGTTTGTTCTAATTACTTTTCTGGGTTAAAAGTGAGTACTCCACAGTTTCTAACAAAATAAAATAAAAAAGAGGAAAGGACACATTAGGGCAAATAGCAACATTCAGACAAAACAAAGACATGAGTGAAGGCGGTGACATCACAAGGCCATGAAACCACGTTGCTCAGCCTCCTGGCAGAAGTCAGATAAGATGTTGTTATCGAGGAATGTCCTTGGGAGCGCTCAGCTCCACAGCTGCATGGATAACAGAAGGGGGTGAGGTGGGAAGGAGCGTTATGTTTACATATCTTCAAGGAGATTGGAAATGTGCAGCCTTTCCAAGGCAACACGGGGAAAGCCAATTCAGATACAGAATGTCTTAGGTCAGATAGATTCTAAATTTCAATCTTCCCTAAAGTCTCTCCAATACATCTCAGTTCCCAATCATCCAAATTAGTTTGGTCACTCCACCGAACCGAAACTAGCAACTTCTCCAAGATCCATTCCGTTAGTGTGTTTTGAGTCCTCAGCTGGGCTGCGAGTCTCAGCAAGGCTCGCATCCAACTTGTGTCTCTGTCCACACCAACAATCTGAGTGTTTGCTAGTTCAGCCAAGTCCGTCACAAATTTGTCAATAAGCCATGTATCCACAAGCTCCAAACAGCAGAAATCCTGTTACGAATAAATCCAGGGTGTATCCCGCCAGGTGTGTCCCCGTAGGACAAGAGGGCTCTCCTGTGCCCAGTCTTCTCGTCGAGAAAATTTGATCAATTGCATTGAGAGGCCGGTTGACCAGATCCATAATTTGTAGATCTGGAGGATGTGCAAAGAAAGGCTCCAAAAATATAGAAAAAGACAGTACAAAAACAGAGCAAGGGAAACAGGGAGCAGAGGGAAATAAAGCGTTCGTCTTTACCGAGAGCAAGAGATTAAAAAAAAAAAATCTAATTTATCATGTGATTAATTGGTTATTATTTCTTATTGTGACCGGCCCATTTGTGAATGTTTAAATAAGCTAAACTAATTAGGTGTTAGTTTCTAATGGTTTATCTTTGAACTGTGAAACAGTTCAAAAGGTCTGACAACTTTTTTATGGTGGTATTCATCTCACGAGGACAACATCTTCAACGCTGGTCGTCTGTCCAGCAAAACAAGCTTTTTTATTCCAACTGAGCTCCTGGTTTCTCTAATTAAATTACTGGAGTCTGTATGGGTCTGGTGTGCATAACGACTATCAGATGAGATAAGTTGGCTTTGAACAATACAGTCAGTGTTTGCTACACTTCAGTGTGTAATTATAATAGCCTGGTTGTAGCTAAGCGTTGTGCGTTTATGAGGTTTTGGAGAAGCGGTGGTTTGCACACAAAAACAGACTGAACAAAGAGGACAACCAGGTTTAAACCTTTGATCATTACGACGTCTAAAGTACAGGGCACCTGACTGCTAAATGTTCAAAAACATCTGGTTTGCAGATGTGGGCAGGTACAAAGGAAGCAGATTCCAGAAGGATGCTGGTGGGACAGTGGAGAATCAGATAAAGACGCGGAGAGCAGCATCAAAAAAGGATTACATTAAAGCATCAACAGAAGAGACCCGAGCATCAAATCATCAAACGCATGTTGACTTTGCACGTGTAGAGCTTTAGATGGCACCCAGGAGGATGTGTTAGCTAAACACGGGCTGAGAACTACCCTGGTACAGATCACAACACTGGAGATGCCCGAACGTCGCATCTTCATCTTCGGACTAATACACGAGAGATTATAACGTTCACAGTAAGATTAACTCTTCAACTCGTACGGATTTATACGCAGCTTTTATCCCTACATGATTCCAATCGTTCTGTTTCGCTGCTCTGTGTTTTCATCTCACTCTTGTTTTATTTATAGAGCACGTTTCATACGATCAAATGCATCCCGAAAACAATCAGCAATCACATCAAAGAATACCAACCAGGAAGTAAAATTATTAGGCAACTAGAATAGAAAGTGTCATTAACTGAGGGCACACAATCTTAATCAACAAAAAACAAATAAATTACATTCATTAAAATAGTTTAAAATGCAGTGTGGTGTCTATTCTCAGTCATTACATAATAGTCCTAATGCAAGTTGTTTTTGAAAGACTTCTCTCATCAAAAAGGATTCATCAGTTCAGTTCAGAACTGATAGGAACTGAAACGTCTCTAAGAAACAATAGAAATTAATTTACTGTATGTTATACATGAAGTAGTAGGAAACTGACATTAAAAACAAATGAAAAATGCAAAAGAAAAAAAGATATCTGAAAATTTGAAAAAAAAGTTAATAAAGGTGGAAAATATAAGGATTAATCAATAAATCTCCTGTTCAGATTGTAGATCTGAACAGCATACAGCTGTAGCTGAGTTTCATTACAAATGTGAGCAAATCTTTGAGTTGTGCTGATGTCGAAAAAATATAAAAATTGCCAATGAAAGTAAAATCACGTGTTAATAAGCTTGTTCCCGCGATAAGTCATTACAAATCATGTCAGGGCCGGATGTTGATGCATATGCTACAAAAATAAAAAATAAAAAAAGCAACACTGTGTGCACTGAATGCATCAAAACTGAGAACTCACTAATTTCTGTCTATAGACAGTATCAATAGATGTTTTCAGTGTAGAGAAAATATGCATATGCTCATTTTTATGTGTTCTAGTCCAAAGGAAAAAAAACTGTACATTTGTGAAGACTTCCAAAAATCTGCATCAGTGCATCTTTACTTTAAAGGAGGGAGTCTCCAAAACAACTACTGATGGGTCAGATAGAACATGACTGAAACTTCAGTCTTTCTCCAGAACAAACACAAAAATATTTAGCAGAGAATCCTATTTATTGACACATTACACACTGTAGGAAGTCTGTTTTCCTTCATACAGCAGGCGTCTTACAATCTGTAGAAATCCAAACACTCACAGCTTGTGTGTTTTAAATTCTTCACCTTCCTGAGATCATAAACAGTCGTGTGGTGCCACTATTAGAAATTCATTGCTGAAGAGTTTGACCTCCAAGAAATCCACATGTGTTTTTACAACAGTAACTCGTGACGTTTGCTGAGCAGCTGACGCATAAAAGAGCAGCTGGAAGCGTTCGTCCAGCTCGCCGTGGACAGGTGAGGCCGACACCCGCATGTTGCCTGTTGGTGTTGACGCAGCTGCTGTTGTCAACTTACACATGGTACCTACCCCCCTGCCCACTCTGCCGCCCGCCTCGGGGCCGGGCTACAAGTCGGCACCTCCAGTTGGATTAGAGCAAGGATCACAGCTTAGAGTTTATATAGAGCGTGTCTCTTTAAAATGACCGTGACAAAGATTGTAGATCTGAACAACATACAGCTGTAGCTGAGTTTCCATTACAAATGTGAGCAAATCTTTGTGTTGTGCTGATGTGGAAAAAAAAAAAAAAATTCCAAATGAAAGTAAAATCACATGTGAATAAGCTTGTTCCCGCGATAAGTCATTACAAATCATGTCAGGGACGGATGTAAACATTTTTATTATAATTCAGAAATGGCCCTGGCATCATCATCTCTCAGCCATCAGAGGAGACATCTGTGTCTTATTCAGGCGTTGGAGCGACAAGCTGCCTGGGAACAGCTATGAAGGCTGGGGTTTGGAGAAGTTGGGTCGGCAATTTTACAGAAGAGCTATGGATTCAACATGTGTGAGTGACTAGGCCTCCCAATGTAAACAATAAACCAATTAATCGCATGATAAATTAAAAGAAACAATAATTTTCATTTGCTTGATTTATTGTTTCTCTTTTCTCTCATTTTACCAAAAACTTCATGATAAAAATCTTCAGTCTGATGTTTTAGTCTCAACTAAACCTTTTTTGGAAGGATAATTTTATTTCCAGAGTTTTCATAATTTATTTCATTTGGTGTTTCTTTTGTTTGTTTTTTTATTTTGGGTATTCCAAATATCTTCCAGTTCCAGTGTTTAAATGTTCATTAGAATTTAAAGTTTATTTATGAGAATGTGTTCTTACAATTTTATGCAATTATTACTATTATGTTACTTGAAAATGTTCTCCAAAACAACAATGTTATCGTTTATCGCAATAAGTTCTGGGGCAATTTATCGTCCAGCAAAATTGTTATGACAGGCCTATGAGTGACAGACAGCATTTTATGAACTATGCGACGCTGTGAGAGCTCTGGTGGAGCCAGATGCACATTGTGCAAAACAAAACAAAACAAAAAAAACCCATCATCCTCCAACTACTTCCTGTCTTCCTCTTTGTCGTTTTCACCAGTAGTAACATCCAGCTGTTGATCACACGATGCGTGTGATGTGAAAAATGTGTTTTGATACGGATGGAAAACCACCTCATCCTGACGCTAATTACATTTTTTAATCTGAAAACGTGATTTTTTTTTTTTATTGTCATATTTCAATTAAGCCAGTTCATTTTCGTAATTTCAAGTTGCACAATTTTCTCGTTAATGGAAACAGAGTTACAGGCTTACACTCTGTGTGTCGTCTGTCCTCCGAACCTGTCTCTGTGTGACTGCGGTCAGCTCAGTCACTGTGGAGGTTTTACCCCACCTGAGCGACCCCAACCAAAGGAACAGTGCGAAAGTTTACAGGAGGTCAGGTGACCCCCACCGACCCCTGATTACAAAGTAATCTCCAGCTGTGTGATCTGTATCCACTATATACTGATCCATAAACACACCAAGCAGCACAAAGGAGGCTCACACTGACCAATCAAGTCGATGTATTATTCCACCTTCACTGGCCTTGAGTCACCTTGGCGCCTACCATGGGCAAAACGTAGACCTGCTGATTGCGATCCACCTGGAGTCTGCTATGATAGGCTGGGGGAGGAAAGGGGAGTAGCAATAAAGAAAGGAATGCGCTCCTGTAGTCCAAGGGGATTATTTCCATACGTTTCCCCCCCTCTGCTCTACACACCTGGAGGGACTCCTGCATGTACTCCAAAGAGTGTTTCTACTCTCTGTAATCCGCTTTGTTGATTTTGGAAGCAGCTCAGCGCTTTTGTTTCAGTCAGATTTATGAAGGCAGCCCCGGCCCTGCAGTCAGAGGCTTTACTTACACGCACATACAGTAGCTTCTCTGATCTGATTTCATTTTCCCCTTTTGTGCTTCTTTTTTTTCGTGCTTATGCGATTTAGAGACAAAGTGGGTTATCTTGTGGCTAACAAGACCACCACTTGATAAGCTCTGGGACTCGATTCCTCCCCAATGATGTTTTCAGGGTTAAATCTGTGCAGATGTTTAAGTAGATCCGTGTCAAGAGAGCGCAGAGGACTTTTACTAAACCAGTTGCTATGGTTATAGAAAAAAAATATTAAAAGATAAGAAGAGCAGAAATAAAAACAGATCAAAATGACAAACAGGATAAAAAAAAATCTCTGTGATGCCACTAGAGGTGCATCCAGGGCCGAATTTACATTGATGTGGAGCCCTGGGTGGGAAATCGTTTTGGTTCGCTAAATAATGCTAATGCTATTTATGCTAATTGCAGTACATTTATATGTCCTATATATAACCAGATATGAACTGATGATACCAACTGATTAGATTTAATGCATCCCTTGGCTAATAGCACCATGTTGTTTCCCTCTCCAAAAAAAACTATAATTTTTCAAATACTGTGTTATTGTTTATATACACAAAAAAAGAAGATATTATTACAACTCACCTGGTATTAGTCTATTTCTCATAATAGTACAATGTTTGCAAACATGTATTCATAAAAAAAATAATAATAATCTGTGGGCACCCCAAATAAACTGTAACCTTGGGTTACCGCCACTTTAAGCCCTTTCTAAGGTCCAGGCCAGGTTGCACCAAGAAATCACTAAAACACCAATGCAAGCACCACTAAACTGCGCTGACAACACTCTTCCATGTTGAAGTTGTTACAGAGGGAAGAAGACCCATTTCACTGCTTTCAGAACAAATGAAATGTTTAATATGAAATCACAAGAAGCTCAAGAGCTTATAGAGAAAAAAACTTTTTTTTTTCCTTCAGGCAAAACAGAGACTTTTGTAGACTATAGTAAAAACGTATAAAAGATAAAGCTGCTCTCCTTTATCCATTTGATGACCTCAATTCTATCAGAAAATTCAGGGAAGGGATCGTTTATAATGCTACAGGGCGTACATACCTGATGATTGTCCTCACAGCTAAAACAAGATGCTAAAACCTGTTTAAAGTGTAATTACCAAAATTGCATCTTTGCTTTGAACTATTAAATCATGTGATGTCATTAGGCTCTTCAATTACTGAATAAATGATTCAATGATCTATTAAATAAGGATTTTGCATTCAAATATTAAGCTAACTATATCGTTATTTTGAAGGAATAGAGGCGAGTACGTATAGTGCTACATTCTGAACAGTGAAATAGGAGCTTGTTTTCTTTTACTTATTATTATTTTGTACAGCCTCATCTGTCCCAGACAGTGTTTGCGTCAATGGCGCTGATAGCTTCGGCTCTGTAACACTGGCTTGTAACGTAACAGTTTTATTAACGTGTAACCTGACATATAAATTAGATCCATTTTCAATTCATCCAGAAAGCAGAACTAAAGATTTTTGGTTTTAGTTGTAGTTTTTCAAGATTGGCATACATTGGAATCAGGCCAAAATCTGATATCAAATCTCTGATTAGCACAGATATGACTAATAATTCACTCTCAGTTGAATTTTACATTTAAAAACACATGCAGGGAGTGCTAAAGTGAAGGGACATCACTTCACGTTTGAGGTGATCTAGCAAAAATAAAAACCAAACGTTGTATGTCCAGACAAATTATTTCATTTGAAATAGCTTAAACATTTGAGTAATGAGATTATGTGTCCAAGATACTTAATGTATCTAAAATAACACGCACTGAATTTTTCAGACTGAAGTTTTTGATCATGAATCAAATAGTCAGACTTGGTTTGTTCTTGAAAACCTGGACGGACCATTTGTTTACAGAAAGGTAAACCAAGCACTTTTAAAAAATGACATAAGTTTCAACTGTCTACCATTGCAACACACCTAATATCAGAAATTTACTAAAGACGGATCTAAACAAGATTCCACTATGTAGATGTTTACCAGAAAACAGAGGCAACAATCCCCCTTCAGCTCAAAATAAAACCATATTTAAGTTCTGAACACAAAGACAAAGCAAAACATGGGGGTAAGCAGATGACCCTGGAGGCACTGACTGACCAACTTCTTCTGGATTAGCTTTTTCACATCCCCGCAGGCCTCCTGGTTCAGGAATCTGTTAATAATAGGGCTTAACGAGTCTGCATGGGAACAGGCAGCGCTCATGCAGGTGGAAACAGCGAAACGTGTGAGAGACAGCCGGATCAGGATCCTGCCTGAGAATGCAGCAACAGGGAGAAGTTGTATTCCCAGGAAGCCTGACACAGATTTGTACTCCTTCATGGCACCTGATTATATTCATGTATATGGACGCGCATTCCCCGCTTTCAGTGTATTGGTGCCTGCCACGGAAAAACAGTGCGCTCGCTTGCACCCAGATGAAAAATATTTGGCCTTATTCCATGCAGTCCTTGCATTTAATGCGCAGACGTGTCGTCCAGCAAACAGCATGCCCCTCATTAAAGCCCGGCTTGTCAGGCTGCAGCTACCCCGCATTGAGACAGCAACACCGGCTCTTAATGAGCCACCCAGGACTAATTCATTCGAGCAATAACATTTCGCAGGTGTGTCTTTAGGCTGGTCTAAAAACAGGAGCTCTACTTATTTTTTTATTTATCTATTTATTTTTTTAACCCCATAAATACTTCTGTCGGCGTCGACTTAAAATGTTAATGCAACACATAAAAGCAGTGCTGACGAAGATGCCCTCGTCCGCCCAGTCAGGATGAGAGAGACATCTTGGAGCTTACCAGAGAGCATGACCGATGCCTTCGAAGGTCTTCGTGGTCCTCCGTAGCAAAAACCCAGCCGGGCAAAAACATTCCTGTGGCAGACTAAAAGACAAAAAAAAAAATCCCCTTCGGTGAAAAAGCTACAATTAGCAGAAAGGGGTGGAAATTCGTCGCACGCGATTTTTAAAAATAAAAAGCCCTGCGTTCACGGTGGCTCCGCGTGCCAATTGTAATTCACCAGCAGCCTCGCGACCTCCGCTGCGTCGGAGCCGCGCGCATCTCAGTCAGCAGCCTCTTTTTTCCGCGAGAAGAAAGCTCCCCCTTCTCCACCGACCGAAGAGCCGCTGTTTTTCACGGCCAGCTGAGACGTTACTGTCACAACACGGAGGCCCCTCCCAGATGTTTCACGCCTCCCAGTGATACTAATGTCGCCCAGTTGTTATTGAGCGGAGTGGCATGAAACGGAAAAGCAGCAAAAGCTAATTGAAGTGATTTTCCTCCTTTCCCTTCTTGGTTCAAGTAAGATTAAATGTGTGTTAAACTTGAATACATTGTTGCTAGAAATAGTTATTAAATATTCTGAAAGTAAAATTGCATTTGTGTGTGTGTGTGAGTGTGTGTGTGTGGGGGGTAAATATATATTTTAGTTCAGAGAAGATGAATGAAAGTCACTTGAATCAACGCAGAATAGTCTACAGTGCATTGCGATTGTTTTCATAACGCTTAAAGCTGGGGTACATCATTTTTATAAAATGTTTTTTTATATACATATTTGTTAAGCTATTGCTTTGTCATGAGCAGTGATGGCATAGTGACTTTGAAAAAGTAACTTTAATCGGATTACTGATTACTCCGTGGAAAGTAACTTAGATTACTGATTACTTCTTTTTGAAAGTAACTAAGTTACATTAAAAGTAACGTTTTTAGTTACTTTCAGCAGCTGCTAACAACAACGCTGTGAAAATGACATTGATCTTTACCAATACTTAATTGTAACCTATTTTATAATGGTAGCATCAACAATGTGTCTCCACTTGAAAGGCTGAACTGAAGGGGAGATTTTTTTTAATGGTTACAGTGCAAAAAAAAAAAAAGCTTTAGAAATTTGTGCGTGGGTTTGTGTGGTCCAGTATTGTCTGGAAAACTATAAATAGGATTTTAGACTCTCCCCCTCCCCCCTCATTCTCCGCCCCAGCGTCCAGGTTCTGCGTTATGTCCCTGCCTTTGCTGTCAGAGCGCAGCACACAGCTCCTCCTGCCGCTCCACAACTCAGATGTCCCGCTCAGTGGCGCAAAAGGTGGCTGTGCAGTGTATGCAACGCATAGGGGCGCTGCAAGAGGGGGCGCAAAAACCATGTGGGGAATTTTTTTCTAGTCAGCATTTTATGAAATGATCAATAACAGAGGAACAGCACTGATTAGGCGCCCCTCTCCCATACAGATAGCTTGGGCAGCGGCCCTTCAGAAGCGCTGAGGCGCGTTTTTTTTTTTGTTTCTTTTAAATTTGTAGTAATGCCTCGACAACAGGAAGCTAAAGATGGGGCGCAGAAAAAACTCCGGGGCACAAAACAGAAAACGGAAGAGGGGGAAGGATAAAGATGTTGGAGAGACGAAGAAAAGCTTCGTCTCTCCAGGTGAGATGTTCGCATCCACCTCAAAAATATGTAGTTACACAGATTTGTGACACTTATCTTAATATTGCTGATTATAAGGGCGTTTAGTTGCACAACTTTACTGACTCGTTCATTCGTGGCTGTTTTCACGTTTATTGCGCTGTTCATATTAGTCTCGATGTTTGCAATTTTCTGGAGCGCAACGCGAAGCTCGACGTCATTCACAGCAAATATATTAACTTGACATTAACAAAGACAAAGCGGGACGGATCATGAGTTTTACTGAAACTAACTGGATGACAGACAAATTCTGGGGTTTATGTCTGCTAATTTCCGAGCCCAAAACCCGCAACCAGCGACTCATTCAATCTGCAAGCGACTTTAGAAAAAAAAAAAAAAAAAAAAACAAGCCCAAAGCTGCTTATAATGATCGGACTTGGCGAGCCAACTCAAAAATAGTTTCTGTTTTTCCAGCAACAAAATGCGCATCTCCCTCTTTCCTCCGTTGTTTATGTTTCTGTCGCATAAAAACGGCAGTCACTCCCCAAGAGACGGAGAGGAAATAAAATTTAATTACAAAAGAAAATAGTAACGCAAAGTGATTTCGATAACTGTAGTCTGACTACTGGATTTGAAATAGCAACGCGTTAGATTACTCGTTACTGAAAAAAGTGGTTTACTGACATCACTGGTCAGGAGACAGTCTAAGGTGGTCAGCATGGCCACTGAAGACAAATAGTTTTCCTGAAATGGAAAGTTGTTTCTCTTCTTCTTACATTGGCGGCATTAAGCCCCTCCTCCTGGCTCTGATTGGTTGTTTTTGACCGGGAGCCATTTCTTCAGAATCCATTAGCAGCACTCGGAGGAGGTGGAGTGCTATCCTTTCACAGATTTTCTCACTTATTTTATACCTTTCCATAGTTTTAACATGCAAGTAAAAAAACTAGATTTTTAATATGTTACATAACCCAAAAAGAAGCAGCTAATTCATGACACAAAATGCAAGGCAATCCTGGAAGAAAATCTGTTGTGTGTATCTTCCAGCAGGTCAATAATCCAAAACATAAGCAAAACTGAGCGCATATTTAAGCACTTTAAATTTTTCTAAGCTTGAATCTTTTAGGCAAAGTAGAAAATTTCAGTTTCTATATATGACATAAAAGAGTAAAATTAAAATCATGGCATTTTTCTTTCCCTTTACTATTTAGCTGTTTGATCACAAAAAGACATTAAAATACATTGCAGTCTGAAGCTGGAGACATAAATGAGATCAAATCGTAATATCAGACAGACAGCTCAGGTTTAACTGTTTGGAGAAAATTGTAGCTAGGCAACCAGTACATGATTTAGGCAAAGAAGGGATGCTAAATACGGAGCTGGAAGGATGTGTAGACGGGTGTGACAGAGGTGGACGGTAGGATTTAGGTACCTCTGGTAACCTGTACAGGAAGCAAAGTCGCAATTTCATTCTTTTTTTAATAACAGAAAAACATTTTCTGTCTCCAAGTACAATAATTAGTCCAAATCGAGCACAATAAGTTCCTCGCTCTCATGATCAGAACACATGATCCATAGAAAAACCAACAACTAAAGTTTGGGTACTGATTTAAAAAAGTCTTTGATCCAACTCTTCAAATATGATTTCTTCCGATGACTAAATTACAATAGAATTTTAAAGCATCAAATATACACAAAGTAATTGAAGAAAACATGATATCCAAAATACATGTATATGTTGAAAATGCATAAAGTTTCACATTGTCAAAAAAGTCACTGAGTTATTCCACAAACATCCCAAAGCAGACGGCAGGGGCAACGGAAAAAAACTAACTGAAAAAAAAAAATAGATCCGATTGTTTTAAATTTTATTAAATAATTATAAATATTTCTACTAGCCATGGTTGCAAATTAGGGAAAAAGAGTCTAGAAAATTCAGCTTCATCAAGGTTTTTGAACGGCATCATCTGCCTGATGACTGGACTCCATTAGCACCTTCATTTAAGGACATCTCTCTGGAGTACACACACCCACACACGCCCCTCCACACACACACGGGAAGTAAACAGGCCCTCAGAACAATTACATGCAAATGTCCTCAACTTCTGACGTTATGCTACCCTTTGTGCAAAAAACATCTGGCAGAGCCCCTCCAAATTATAATCTTTCATGGGTTTTTCCATTTAAGCTGCACATATTTCAGCTTTAATGTGACAACTGCAAACATCTTAGGAAAAAAAATAAAATAAAAAAAATCCCACTCTGTTTCCGGGTCAGGAAGTGACCAGACGAGATGATAAAATGGAGAGGTAGTGTTTTGTTTCTTTCAGGAGCAACTCACTCACTGCCAAACTGCTACCGGTTTTTTTAAAAACACATTCTTATTTGACGAACTTGCAAGTTTCTTTCTCCGGACGGCCGAACTCGCGCAGGCTTTCTCCGATTCACTACATACGTCAAGGGAAAGTGTGCTGGAGACATTTCAAAAGACAAACCCAACAACAATCAAACGGTTTCTTGATAATGAAAGGATTGGAAAGAAGAAGAAAAAGAAAAACTTCTACATGATAAAGGAAGCGTGCTGGTCGTTTCGTACCGAGAATCTCTCCATTTGTATCCTTCGTGACAGCAAAGGATACAAAGTAAATTTATGTGATCCACAATAATGTTATGCTGTAAATAATATCTGCGTGAGGCAATTATGATTTCATGTTTACTTGCCTCCAAAATAAAGAAGATAATATTCTAAAATGCAATCAATCAACGGTAAAGTAAGAGGGTACGAAACAGAAATTAGAGCGAGATAGTAAGGTGATGGTAGACTGGCAACCCGGAGTTACAAACTCTGTCCAATTTACAAATTAAATGTTTTTCCAATCAGAATGCAACTGCTGTTTGACTCCATTATTTTTAAATACTGGTGTAGCACGGAAACAAGCACGGAGACCAAAGTTGCCAGCGAGAAAAACTGCCTAAAGTATCAATTTGTCTGAGGGCTGACTATTCAAATATGTAGTAGTAGTAGACGGGCTATTTTTTTCAAGTAAGAGACAAATGCATGATGGGAAATTAAAATACATAATCCCACACACTGCCAAAACACACAGCCACACAGACAGTCGTTTAGAAAAATAAATCATAAAAAGCAAACACCAGTGTGATAAAAATGTGGAAAAAAAAAACATATATACTGTACATATGTATATATATATATATATGTATATATATATGTATATAATTATATATACATATATATATATATATATACACACTCATACAGCTCCTGGAATTCCTTTGGTGATTTTCAAAAAGGTAAAACATACTATCACAGTCCAGAGGTAAGTCTGTCAAATTGTCTCTCAACTGTACAATATAGTGAAAAAAAGAACAACAAAAAACAAGAAAATGGCACAAAATATATATATATATAAAAAAAGAAGTCACTGTTTCCATCCAACTGTTTTTCACTCTCTGTGATGGATTTGAAGTTCTTGTAGTGCTTTGCAGCTCGCGCAGGTCCGCTCGTTCTTCTTGATCAGGAAGTCGCACGTGGCCGCCCGCTCCAGCACGATCGGCCCTTTGCCGAACGTTGACTGCTTCGTGGTTAGTCCCTGGCACACGACGAACCGCTCCAGAGACAGCAGCAAGCTGACCACGTCGGTGGCCGTGCCGAGTCGCGACGGGTGGATGTCGTAGAGCGGGTGGATGGGCAGCAGCGGCTGCTTCTGGACGGTGACCTGGTAGCAGAAGCCCGGGTCGATCAGCACCATGGTGTCGGCCATGTTGGACTGCTTGGAGCACTGGATGAGCTGCAGCTGCGGGCCCTCCACCATGATGGCGTACCAGAGGATGGGCAGCACGGAGGAGCGGAGCGCGTGGAGCAGCTTCATCAGCTGGTTTTCCAGGTCCATGCCGCTCTCCGCCGGATTCTCAGCTAGACTGAAGATCTGTGTAATCTGTGGATGAGCCGAGGAATGAATAACACGGGATTATTTGGTTAACATGTTGAAGAAAAAAAAAAAAAAAGACATGCCGGACACTCACCATGGGAAACTCGTCCTCGTCATCTTCCATGTGCTTTGGGGCATTTCTGCCTGTGTGCGATTTCTCTGTATCCCACTGACTGTGATGGTCCTTCAGTAATAAACACAGTCAAATGAGTTAAAACCGTTGAGCATAATGAAGCATTATCACACAAACACTTTAAAGAAAAAAGAAACATGAAGGAAAGTTTATCAAAAAAAGTAGGGATGCATGATATATCGGTAATGACATTGGTGTGAGCGCATCGGCATCGATTCGAGACATAAATCTGGGCTGATGTCAACAACCTATATCTACTTCCATCTCGTTGTCTTTCCTTTCTGGAGGGGAAGTGGAAGAGGTTGCTCGTGTGGCATTTGTTTGGTCATGTGACAGTGATACTGATGCAGTGCAGGATTGTGGGAAGTTTCCCTGAAGCAGAAACGCAGTGATGTAGTATCGGTAAGTATCGGTTACTGGCTGAGCAATATTAACATTGGACACCAATGTCGGCGAAAATTGTCATATCGGTGAATCCTAGGGACCAGACGACACGGCTGATAAACGTATCATGATACAAGAGTTTACCATCAGTCTATGTCAGGGGTCTCAAACTCCAGGCCTCGAGGGCCGCAGTCCTACAGTTTCTAGATGTGCCACAGGTACAAAACACTGGAATGAAATGGCTTAATCACCTCCTCCTTGTGTAGATCAGTTCTCCAGAGCCTTGCTAATGACCTAATTATTCTATTCAGGTGTGGTGCAGCAGAGGCACATCTAAAAGTTGCAGGACAGCGGCCCTCCAGGACTGGAGTTTGAGACCCCTGGTCTATGTAAATAATTGTTTATCAATTTTTTGTTTGAAATACGTTCAAACTGGTGTTGTGGCTTTTCCTGCTTTATCTGCTGCTGCACAAGTTAATCAACAGTAGGTTGTTGCTAGGTAACCAAAGAGTGAGTGAGTTGGAGGAAGGCAACAACGTTTCTTAGCTAGTCGTGAGAGGTTGAGCGGCTAGAGCCTTTCCTCTGCCTACATCCCCCAGAATGCAGTGCAGTTCTGGATGCGAGTTCAGTGAAATTCTTGAGTGCTCTATCAGACATATTATCTATTGATATATTGTTATTGATTCATTGCCCAGCTCTAGATAAGCATCTCTAAAATAGTAAACACAGTACTTTGTAATTATGACAGACATATATAGAGAAAAAAACATCCAATCAGAGAGCAGGAGACTATGTCAATAATGTATGTAAATTCTTACAACACTGAACCACATACAACCATTTGTTTTGTTTTGTTTTTACAGAGATGGCCCGGCACCAATAAATCAATTATTGATCAGCTCTATTAGCTCTGACTAATTAATGCTTGACTGGGAATGCTACAGCGATCTTGATTCGTCCGTCTCTAGTTACGCAGTCAACCACAACATCGACTTTCTGATGCAACGGTGTCCAAGAGACGCGTGTCTGCTAGGCGGTCATTGTTTGAGCGCATTGCACCCGTCTTGGTCCTACAGCTTAAAAAGCTCATGAATGTTTACTGTAACATCAGGTTTTTATCTGATTAGATGACTCATAACATCTTACCGCAATAACAAAAACTGAAGGACAGCCAAGAAAAGAGGAATGACAGCAGAATCAGATTACCTTTTTGTGGGGGATGGCTCGCTGCCACGCAGTCAAAAAAAGGCTTTAATTTCAACAGAGTTCAAACGTGTGCCCGGTTAGCTCTAATGAGCCGTTTTCTCATTCTGTCTGTCTTTCTCTTCATGCTTACTTTTAAGCTAAATAGGAGATTTAACAAACGATAAGCTTGTGACTGGTATTGGCTGGCAGCCAGATTCATCGGGAACTCAAAAAAACAACACTCTTTGGTGTGGACATTGTTACTGAAGGGAAAACTGAAAAATAGTGTCAGTGTCAGTGAGATGCTTAGGAGCTCATTAAAAAGAAACAAAGTCTGTAATTTATTCAGGTTGCTAAGGTTAACTGAAGTACAGCAAACATTTTCCATTAGATTTTAGTTTTTTTAAACTCAGTTGTGAAACATACTGGATTTGGAAATGTTGTCACCTTTCTAGAAATCTCAAATGTTAAGGATCTCTACTTTACATAGTTAGATACACAAAGAGTGCTTTTTAAGCAATGCGACCTGTCCCACCTTTAAGATGCTAACCGCTAGTGTAAGTTGCTAAAGTCAGCTTAAAATGTCAGCTTCGTGATTACGTTATAATTTTAAAAGAATGTCATGTAACTGGACAGAAACTTCTCATGGACATGGAAGTAAAAAGTTTCAAAATAATTACATACATCACAATTTGATTGTAGTTACTAAAACAATAGTTATAAATAGCTAAGTTCAAGCTATTATTTTAAAATAAAAACTTACTGGTTGGGAGTAGTTATGATTGCTGATGTGAGGGAATCGATCCGGCACGCCGTTCCGCACCCCAAAATCGGAATGATTCAGCTGGCGAAAAACAAAATGGATTTATGTTGTGTTTGCTCGAGAGCCCATGTGTCAAAGTCAAGGTCAGCGGGCAAAACCTGGTCCGCTGTAGCCATTTATGTGGCCCTCAAAGACTGGAGAGGACCACATAAATGCAGCTTCAAGATAACAGTTGTGCTTAAGTATCACTTTATCGGTCAATTCAATGAAAAAAGATGTTAAATATTATCTAAAAAGTACTCAGCAAACGCAGAGAAAATGGTAACATTTTAAGCGTTTGTTGAAGGGTAGCTTTATCACAACTTATCTAACGTGACGAGATCCAGTTGGAAAATTAGCAACAATGTTTCTGGCCAAAGCCCTTCGAGCCTCACCGGTTGTGGATTGCTGTCCTCGTCGTCGTCGTCATCGTCGTCGGTGTAGTCCATGTCAGCCTGCTGATCTTGGCTTCTCTTTAAGCTGGACTTGCGGCTGTATGTGTAGTGAGGCCTGGGCCTGCCGGGCAGCAAAGGGGCGTCTAGCCCCAACTCAGCTCCAGCCATCTGGAAGGGCAGCAAATGTCTCTGGGAAATAAATGTGCAGTTCCTTTACTACGACAGGGTTTCGGCAGGTTTCACCAATTAAAATTTAAAGACCACCATGAATGTAATCTAAGACCTGGATCGTGTCAAAATTGTACGAAACCAACAGCCTAAACCCCAGTAGTGCAAAGCTTTTTCACCCACTGAATGGGTTGGCAATCGACTGCCAATGGCAAAGACGAATGTCATCCAGCCATCTGCCCATAAATTTGAACTTAAGCAATATGTGATGTTTATTGCTTGTTTCATAAATAGCGGCTGTATGATGTTTCATGACATAAAGCACTTTGAACTGCCCTGTTACTGAAATGTGGTATATTTAAATAAACTTGACCCTGATAGACGCTAGCTTGCTTTTTTTCTTAGCTAGCTAGTTTTTCTCCTACCTCCGTTTCCACTGCAGGAAACATAACCATTGATTCCTGCTAATATAGCTGCTAATACACTTATGTTAGCTAGCGAGCGTATGTTAGCAGCTACAGTAGTAACCAATAACGTCAACAGCCGCTAGTCACAGAACAAATAAGCGGCTCAATCATTTGCCTGACAGAAAAGTCCAACCAAAAAAAGAAAATGTATACAGATTAAATAATCCTGACACAACAAAATTTAAGACCTGCGATAAACATATTTAAGACCAGCTTGGAATTTAGTTATACTGGTTGATCTGGTATTGTATAGCAGTATGAATTGTTTTGCGTTTTTTGGAAAGTTCTTAAATGACTGTCAGGACTGGGCGTGTTCATCTTTACGGAATAGGTTTTTAATTATTATTATTATTATTAATATTTTTTTTTTCTCATTAGTAATTTCAGTGCGTTGTATATTTCTAATGAAAACCTTTCACTGAACTAACATATTTAAGGCTAGTTTACCTTTTTTGTAATGTGATTTTAGGACATATTAAGGCCTTCATTTTAGAAATATGAATGCAAGACTTTTTAAGGACGCGCAGACACCCTGTACAGAAACGCACAATCACCTCATTGAACAAGTGTCTTACCATTGCTTGCCTTTGACACTGCCGTAGACGACACTTCTGCCTTTTCTTGTTGCTGCCTCCAAATTTGGGTTTGTCTATGCAGAAATCGCACACGCCGCAGTCTTTCCTACACAGGCAGGCCTTACACTCGCCACAGGAACGTCGCTTCCGCTTTTTATGCCACTAGAAACAAAAGTGAGAGGAGAGAAATCCAAAAATCAAGAACGCAAACTGGACACAATTTCACAATTTTTTTATTTTTTGGATTCTGTTTTATGAAGGCCTTGAAAATACAGCCTCTTGTTTGTGAGTAAAGGTCATTCGTTCATAGAGGTCGGTAATATTTTCTTCTCAAATGGCAACAAACGGAAGAGCGTTCAAGTATAGTCAGCAGTCGGGACAAACAAGAGTTGTGTACTCAGTTTATACCAGCCATATAGAAAATAGTTGAAACAGCAATGCTTCAACAACAATCCCAGAGTTCACTGGATGAAAACACTGAAGACTGTTCAGAGTTTCTGCTCTTCCACAAGTGAAAAAAACAAATCTGATTTCAAAAGCAGGGCACACGTCAGAGAGACATATGGTTGTGACAAAGTAATTTCCCCTTTGATTTCTTCTGGGTTTTTTTGTCTGTTAAAATTTTGCATTCCAGATCATGAAACTAGCTTTATCAGAGTAAATACAAGTGTTTATATATATAAATTTTATTTATTAAGAGAACAAAATCTACCAAAAAAATAAAATAACTAGACTAAATAATGACCACTGCTTCTTATAGCTTTCAAATGGATCAATTTGCAGAAAAATAACCAAAAACACAGATGCGGTGTGTGTCAAACTGTCAGCTTTTGCTGCTTTCCCTGCTACCGAGACTGATTAGCATGCGCCACATGCATTTCTTAACGGCTAGCCATGACGTCTCCGAGATGTTTGAGAAGCTTCCTGCACTCGGCGGCAACAAAACAGCACAACACCAATGGGAAATACTTGGGACAAACTTTGGCAAGCATCTTCAAAAGGCAAAAACAAAACGTGCTCACGTCATCGTCGTCGTCTGTCGACATGTCGTCGTCGTCGAGGTCCACGTTCGCCGAGAAGTTCTCCGTGTCGCTGCTTTTGAGACTTGGATGCTACGTGCGGAAAAATGCGATGGGGTTCCTCACTGGGCAGTTTTCCATTTAGGTTATACGTGTGAAATACGAGTGCACCGATTGCAGTTTTAAATATCAGTGATCGACTCACTGATATTTAAAAACCCGGTTCAGATTTTGACTTATGCCATTTTTTTTCCCCCGTCTGAAAAGTCGCAAAACAGAGCGAAAAAGTCGCCAAGTTGTCAACATTTAATTTCCCTTTGCAATCAAAATATTTTATAATTTTGAACTGACTATTGTTAAGTGAGCATGTGCAGATGTGACCAGATGTTTTTCAGGCAGCCATCTCTCTCTGCAGAGCGAAAGGAGACAGTGATTTCAACACCTTTGCGGTGGTGAATGAGATCGATTTGTCAAGTATCGGCCGATTTGGAAAAAATTAAGGGAATCGGTGCACCCTTAGAGTAAAAAAAATGGAGGCGCGAATTGCAGTACAAAAGTGTTACCTGTGACTCTGTGACATCATTCTGTACATTTTCAAGAGAAATAAAAAGAACAAAAAAAACAAAACAACAATTACAATAAATCAGTTAGCAAGGGAAATGTTTCAGAGTCGTCCTTTGGAGACTTACACTATCTTCATACGTATCAACAGGGTCAACAAAAGATCTCTTGTAAGTTACATTTATGCTTCCTGGGCTTTGCTGTAAAAAAAGAGAAATGAAACAAAAAACATTACTTCAATTGAATTTTAAACAAGTTCAGCTAAGACTAACGCTAATTAGCTTAGCTTGCTAGCTTCCGTCAGCTTACCTTGCGTATCGGACATATGCACCTGCGTTTTCGACAGAGGCGTTTTCTCGCTTCGGGGCTTTGCAGTCCGTGCTTGCAGTTTGCACACTGACCGCAGTCGATGGCGTTGTGACATCCCACGCACTGTCCACAAGGAATCCACTGACAGTCCAAGAAGAACAAAAAACAGACGAAAGGTGTTATTTGTTTGTTTTATTTTATAAATAATCTAGAAACTAATACGGGCTACATTAAAATGTTATGCAGACCGAATTAACTTCATCAGCATAAAGCTGCAGCTTGTCATCTGGTGATACTCTACCTTCCTGAAGCGGATCAGCGGGTGCTCTATCGACTTTGACGTTGCTGAGATTAAAAGAAAATTTTTTTTTTACAAAGGAAAAGGATAAAAAAAAAAACGCATGAAAATGCTTTTTGCAACATGTTTTATTTCTGAAAATATTACTAATTACACACTCCTACAGACACATACCCCAGCAGGAGGGACAGCAAGGCCGCTTTCTTTGTTTGTCATACCATGTACCTGTAAACGAAATACCACACTTTGCACAGATCCTGTGGAGAAACAGGGCGACATTAATTCACATCCGCTGCAGTGACATGCATAAACACGAGACAGATAAAGTTGTACACAGGCCGGCGGAGGCCCAGGGATCTCAAAACAAGTCCACAACCTTGACTTTTGTGTCCGAGCTTGTTGTCTGAATGCCAGATAACAGGCATGAAAGTTTCTCTTAGATAAGACTGAACAGTTTGTTTTCCAAAATCTTTTTTTCCCTTATCTTATTTTGTTTAATTTAGACATCCAGAGTTATCCAAATTTAATGCTTAATAAAATGATAACATGTTGGAATATTACAAGATGACTTGTGGGTGTGGAAACATCAGGCAGTGTTTGCTAAAAACAAACAAAAAAAATCACTAAAAACTTACAGGATTTTTTTATTTATATATATACAGTACAGACCAAAAGTTTGGACACACCTTTCTAATTCAATGGGTTTCTTTATTTTCATGACTACTTATAAGGCAAGAAATCCCACTTATTAACCTGACAAGGCAACACCTACGAAGTGAAAACCATTTCAGGTGACGACCTCTGGAAGCTCATCAAAAAAATGCAAAGTGTGTTCAAAGCAGTAATCACAGCAAAAGGTTGCTACTTTGAAGAAACTAGAGTATAAGGGGTATTTTCAGTTGTTTTACACTTTTTTGTTTAGTGCATATTTCCACATGTGTTATTCATAGTTTTGATGCCTTCAGTGTGAATCTACAATGTCAATAGTCATGAAAATAAAGGAAACTCATTGAATTATTAAAAGGTGTGTCCAAACTTTTGGTCTGTACTGTATATATATATATATATATATATATATATATATATATATATATATATATATATATATATATATATATATAAATATGAGTCCTCAATATGATTAAGAAGGCAGTTTAAAAAAAATAAACAAAAGAAAAACAGTAAGCTGTGTTTAGCTACGAACTTACAGGTAGGCCTGTCGCAATAAGCAATGAATGAATCAATCACGTGATAAATTAAAACAAACTCAATAATTTCTTCAGTCTGGTGCTTTGGTCTCAACTAGACCTTTTTTTTCTTTTTTTGAAGTACAATTTTGTTTACAGATGCTTCACAATTCATTTTATTTGTGGTTTCAGTTGTTTTGTTTATTTATTTTTGGACATTTTCCAGTTCCACTCTTAAATATTCATTCGAATTTAAAGTCGACTGATCTTTGAGAATGTCTTCTTGCATCATTACACCGTTACATTACTTGAAAAATATGGTCTCAAAACAACAATGTTATCGTTTGTCGCAATAACTTATGGTGATGATTTATCATCCAGCAAAGAATTTGTTATCGTGACAGGCCTACTTACAGGGTGCTCTCTTCCGATCCGAATTCTCCCTTGATCGAAGGCAACGAGAGCGGACGAGACGACGAGGGGAAAGGGAGCCGGATTTTTTCCTCCGACTGTTTTTCCTCGGAGTTGGGGCTCTGCTTCGACTCCCCCGTCGAGCTGTTCAGCGAGACGCTCGTCTGGTTGCTGTGGACGTTCCTGGGCGTGATGTTCGGAGTCAGCCGGTGGTGGGAGTCCGGAGTCTCGGCCCCGTCTCCTCTGTCCATCCAGCTGGACTCGGAGGAGGACCGATCCCGATAGCGTTTCTGAAACGTACGGGAGCGCGGCAAAGCGTTGTAGTTTTCTTTTTATATATATTTAAAGTTGTTAAAAATAAATAAAGAAGTTTTTAATACCTTCGTTCTGGGTCGACCTCTCACTGGTGGGATTTCCCCTTCCACGAACTTGCCGCTCTTGTATTCAAACTGGGTCAAGTCGGTTCCCTGGAGCACTGTAATTAGTTCTACTCTGCTCCTCACTCGGTCACCCCGTGGACTGCCAAGAAACACAATTAAAGCCACTAAAGGAAATCTGATTGGCAAAGTGTCATTCAGGTGTTCTATTGCCGTTAAAAATTAAACCAAGAGGGTGTATATATGTATATATACGATACATGCAGTGGCACACAAAGATATTTTGGGGAGCAGGTGCTCCAGTGGAAAAAATGGCACCTTGTCCACAACATGGAACCACCAGTTGCCTTGGTAATTGTCTTTTAAAGGCACAGCTTATACATTATATGTATATACAGTGTGTGTGTATATATATATATATATATATATATATATATATATATATATATATATATATATACTTCAAATCAATAGCCATATGTTGTCTTGGGTAACACACAACACATTGTTTAAAAAATTATTATTAATATATATTTTTTTTACATACCATGCCTATAATCTGTGAAAACATTGAGCTCGCTCCAAAAACAACCAATCGGTGCCGGGAGGCGGATCTTAATGCTGTCAATCAAAGTCGTGCATGCACTGCTAAATATGCTAATAGCAGCGAAATAACTCATCTTTATCGTTTGTCATCGGTGGCTATGCTAACTAGCTCTAGCATTCACAACAGGTTCCACTGACGGGAAAAGCTGTGTAAGAGCAGAGACATGACTGACGGAGGTAAGCCCGACCTCCTGGCTCTGATTGGTTGTTTCTAGTTAGCCCAGGTAGAAGGCAAAAGAACTGGATTTTTTTCAGATTTGTCATGAAACACAGTGACTGTTTCAACAAATGTGTATATAAATTTTTTTAAAAGTGACATACTGCAGCTTCAAGGAGTCATTAACATTATGTTCTGACTTTCTTTTAGTATTTTCAGTAAAAAACAAAACAACAACACAGTTAAAAGAAAAGCAGCTGCTAGTTAATACATACCTTAGATAATACACGTCCTTCTGGCCGATGCTGGAGCCTGAGCGTCGAACAACCTCTTTGCGCTTCCAACCTTGTCCGAGCACCGGCCACTCGACCCATCCCTCTTCAGGATGAGCGCGCTTACGTCGATACCCGTAAATCCTAGAAGAATAACAATAGGAAACACATAAAAACGAATACACAAAAACAAGTTTATGTTTCGTGGAATTTAGAAAAGAAACGTGAACCTACTGATAGAGCTGTCTTGTGGCTCTCTCGCTGCCTGCAACGCTCTCCGTCTCTCCTGGCAGGCTTTCTTCATCTGGATCATCATTGTCATCCTCAAGCGGCTCGAACCAGTCCATTGGAGGCTCGCCAGTAGGCTTTCCTTCCTCCTCCTCCTCCACCTCCTCCTCCTCCTCCTTGGCCTCTGCTGGGGTGTTTTCAGCAGGGTCCAAGCTTTTCTCGGCTGCCTCTTTGGGGTCATCTGAGGGTGCTGGTGGTTCCTCAGAGGGATTGTCTGTCTTGGGACTCTCTACGGTGTCTTCCCCCTGGTCCTCCTCCTCCTCCACTGCCTCACTGGCAGGGATCTTACTCTCTCCTGCTGCTTCTTCACTCATCTGTGCACCAAGGAAGGGCTACAGAGAATCCAATGAGTCTTCCCTCAGATAGATAATTTCTTCTACAGTTGCGCGGGCATCCCATTCAGAGTGGTCTGTTTTTGACGCTTGACTCCCAAGCCTGAAGGGGAATGGATTAAAAAAAAAAAAAAAAAAAGGGAAAAACGGGGGAGGTGGTTTCAGATAAGGGTGAAGAAGGTTGTATTCCAATATAACGTAAAGTCAGCACGTGCTTTGATAAGAAACTGTTCACAACGGAAGGCTACGAGGAGGTTTTGTTAACGGTTAATTAGCTTGCAACGGTATGTAGCTATTGTTAGCCGCCGAGCACAACGTTAGCCGCACAAACAAGCAAGCGCCTGTTCCGCACAAAATGCACCGACTTTCGGCTACTCTGTCCGAGTCACCCATTTACGGCAAAAACCCGCAATGTAGCGAACAGTCACACAAAACTACTGGTGCGTCAGACGGCTATAAACATTTACTGATAGCGGGGATGACGTTAGCCACTGCTAGCTGTAGCACCGTTTGGGGGTGCTTTGCTATGCTGATATTCATCAACCACTAATGTGTTATCAGCTGGTTTTTGTGGTCACTCTGTTAAAGATTTTTGCCGAAGTGGAGAGATAAAAACGACACACCTTCTCGGTTATTATTCCCCAAATTTATGCCACTCTGTTACAAGTAGGTTCCTTTCAGTTTATGAGCCAGGGCTACATTAGCCCTGTACCATGCATCCAGCACAGACAACGGAAGCGCTCGAGGACCAAAAGAGGAACGTACGACAGAGATAACCTCCTCGAAGCCCGCGTTCTCCTTGTCTGCAGGTGAGCAGGTATGAAATACATTTTTAAGAAGAACGCATTTATTTCAGAATATTGATGATTAGTTTCGAGTTCATAACGTTTTAAATCAAAATGTCAAATTTCACAATTCTGTCGAGGTGCTAGTAGAGTTACAGAAAATCAATGCTCTTTTCAGAGCAGCAGATCCCCAAGTGGAAGGGGTGAGTCATCTTGCCCTGGGTACGGGTTCTTTGATACTAGTCGTTGCTGCGTTCACGGTCTGTGTTATTTTTCAGCTTTTCTACCGTATTGGTAAAGCTACGTCGGGAGGAATCGCTTTAACACCTGAGGTACGGGTAAAATATGGTGAGGATTATACAGATTACATATAATAAAACAAAGTGCTATCTGTACGTGCGATTAAAACAGGAGCCAAGGGCTGTTTAAATACTAATTTACTGCATTTATTTGAAGTCCAAATATCCAAACTAAGTTCCACTCTGCAAATCCTTGATGAAGAAGCAGCAAGTTTTTAGAGATGGGCCACTTTGTCTTGTCAGTCAAAAACATCAGAAATTTCTGTCAAAATTATTTAAAATGTACTTTTATGAATAAAAAAAAAAATACAATTATAGCAAGATAAATGGAGGGAATAAAACTGAAATTTTGAAGGGAAGTCAGATAATAGCTTTTGGATGTGATACAACCACAAACACAGCAGGCATATGGAAGCAGGTACACATCAAAAATATTTGAAATGTTTCCTTCCTTGTGTGCAAGTGCTCTCCATAAAATCCTCCCAAAATAAACTGATTTGTGGTCGTAACTAGACAAAACGTGGAAACGTATGACTACTTTTGCATTAATCAAATTATTTAGCTTACAACAGTTACTCCAGATAATTTTGCTAATTTAATCTTCGATATCCATTTTTCTAACCTCAAATGCACTAATTAAAAAAATTTGAATTATATTTTTCCAAGAGAAAGTTAAAAAAATTGCTAAAAAAATTTTTCATAAAAGAGTGATGATATCTGTGTAAAGGTTTGAATGTGTGTATGTACAGTCCTGACACACACAGAGCTTGTTTCAAGGCTTTATTTCTAATGTTCATACCAAAAACAGCAGTTTCCAAACTCAAACGTGGCTCCTCTACCACTATTAGGAAAAAATATATTATCATACACACACTTTAAAATGGTAGAAAATCTTTTGTCATCAAAGCAGTAGTTAATCTACAAGTTTACATCTTCAGCACACAATTATTATGTTGCTATGTACAGCGATCTGCAGATCTAAATCCAGCAACAAACCCAGGCTGACTACCTATCCTTGTTGCTACGGAGATCAGTCGTCAGCGGGTCGTGCTGGATGGTCTGGTGCAACATCAGAGCCAGCAGACCGGCCCTGTTGGTCATTGCGGTCCTGACGTTCCGCTCCTGCTCAAAAAGCTCGTCCAGCTTGTACCACTGTGGGGACAGGAAGAGGAGAGGTCATTAAAACCCGCTAAGACATTCAGCTAATGCGGCTTCCATAGCAACAGAGTCTTACCACTCTGACCCGCTCCAAGTCCACCTCAGCTCTTCTCAGCTTTTCCCAGTTGTAATGTTTGTTGCATTTCCTTTTGGACACCCTGCAGTAGTCTCCTGTCGGCTCAAATACGTTCTTCACCAGAGGGCAACCGCACACCTCGTCTACCGGCACCTGGAGAAAAACAAACAGAAGAAAAACAATCACAATATTCACATTAGTGTTAAATGTGGTCAGTTGTGGGCATTATTAACTTAAAAGTTACACTAAAACATTAGTTCCACTACAGTCAAAGAATTCCACCATCATGGTATTTAGCAGAAGCCAACACTAAAACACTACACCATCGCTGTAGTGCTAACAGTATTTAGTTGAAGCTAATGCTAAATTGCTACATCACAATATTTAGCAGAAGCTAACGCTACAATTCTACACCATAATGTTAGCACAAGCTAATGTGAGTGTACTAACTTCAACTCAAATTACATCTGCACTTGAAAGACTACAACCCTTAAGCTCCACTTTAATTTTGACATAATTTACATATTCTATAACTTATCTTTACATCTTGTTCTGTAGCAAAAATGCTAAAAGAAAAATGCAGAGCACTGAATACGGTTCAGCAGAGAAGCGTGGAAGCTTTTCCACAGCCGATCGATCGAGGCTCACACACCTTTGGATCTCTGGAATGTTCTGGACACAGAACCTGCAGCCTCTTGCAGTAGGTCTTGCTCTGGGGGTTGTACACGTCACAGAAGAGTCTGGTGGCACTGAAGAGGAAATTAATAAAAAATAAACGGCGTGGTCCAAAAACGCTAAATTCTTTACTAAAACTTTGAAGCATCCTTTTACTCTTACCCCTCTATTCTTGTTGGATACATGGAACCAAAGGACGTCTGGCTCTCGTACTGTTGAGTAGAATCGTTTCAGAAACGGACGTTTAGAAGTGAAAATAGCTGCGAGCGACTCGAATCGCATTCTAGCTGTGAAGAGGCGGGATCACCTTGGCGTAGCATCTCTCCATGTGTCTCAGCGCCACTTTCGGATTAATGGGATGACCGCAGGACACGCAGAAAATCTGGAGGTCTGTGTCGTCGCCCTCACCTTCGTTCACCTACAAAAGAGCCGCTCCTTTGTTATTATTTTACTTTTTCAAAAATATGTAGCAAAGGAAAAGAAAACAGGTGAGAATTTGGGTCGTCACCTCCTCGTCCTGCTGAACCGCCTGCTGCTTGGCCTTGGCGATGATGCCCTCCAGCTCGTGGAAGCGCCGCTCCATGTCGGTGAGGCGGAGCCGGGCGTTCTGCTGGTCCCGGCGGATGCGCTCCAGCTGCTTCTTGCCGTGCTCCTCGGCGATGCAGGGACTCTGTTGCCACTGCTGGATCCGCTGAGGGAGGATCTCGTAGATCCGGCTGCAGGTCAGGGGTGGGGTGGAAGAAGCTTAAATTATAGCAATTATGGAGAAAGAAGCTGACATTTCTGATCTTCTCCTCAGAAATAAAATAAAAGATAAGATAAATGTTGCCATATTACTCACATACAGTCAGTCAAAAAGTATTTCTTCTATGGGTGCAACAATAAATTGGCCCCGATATCCTTAACTTTTGGTGATTGGTCAATATATGCGGAAACGACATCTACCGCAGCAAAGGACTTTGTTTCTCTATTTAGCAACTTCAACTTCATATGAAAAAAAAAAAAGAAAGAAAAATTGGCTTTGGACCGATTCTATTCATCTAAATCTGGTTTTAATGAGGGGTGCGGCAATAAATCAGCACAAATTTCATTAATTTTGAGAGGTTAGCCGATTATTATATTGCCAAATGATCAACTCTGTCGCTATATTTAGCAACTTTTCAGGAAAATAAATAAATAAGAATCTGCATTTGAGGTCGTTTCTTTTATTTTGGGTTCACCTCTCCTTTCAACTGTGCCTGTTACTTTGTGTTGGTCACATAAAAAACCCCAATGCAATATACACAAGCTTGCTGTTCTAATGTGATAAAAACAAATAAACAAAAACAAAAAAAAAACAAATCATGGGGTGTGAAAACTTTTGCGAGCCCCAAATCAACATGGCGGTGTGTAGGTGAGTAGGAGGCGTTACTTGGCTGCCAGCTTCATGCCGCAGTCCTCGGAGCAGTACTTGGAGTTGGGCCTGGCTCCTTTCACACAGTTGGGTCCCAAACACTGACGCATCCCCCCGCTGTCCCGCAGATCCCCCCGCTCGCTGTGCCGGCTTTTGTCCCTGTGCTTCTGCTTCTGCTTGTGGCGCCGCGACTCTTTCTGAACAGTCGGAGGGAGGCGCGTCAAAGGCAGCGCGGCTCGACGACATCGTCGTCTCGCACAAAGAAAGACTCACCTTTTTCTCGATCTTCTTTTCCCGCCTCTTGACGTGCTTCACCTTGATGGCTTTCTTCCGCATGACGGGGCTGAAAGCTGGCTCGTCGTCGTCGTCGTCGCTCCCCCACGCCTGCGCGGACGAATCCGGTGAGTTTCACAAATCCGGAATAAGCGGCGGGTTTAAATGAAACCGACTCACCAGGTCGCCGCCGAGTCCCGCCGCCCTGTACTGCTGGTAGAGCTCCGCCTCGCTGTCGTAGTCCTCGGAGTACCGTCTTCTTCTGTGGTGGGAGTTCTCCCTCCTCTCGCGCAGGGAGAGCTCCTCCTCCTTCACGCGCAGCATTTTCTGAGGGGGAAAAAACACAATTTCACACAATTTCTAGGATACAGTTTCTGTCGATCGGCAAAGAAGAGGAGAAGAGGCGGCATTGGTGAACCTTTCCCACAGTCAAATTCAAGCATTTTCAAGGTAAGTCTTCAAAACTTTTCCAGCACCTGCACACTTTAGAGATTAAAAACAACTTAAATGAACTAAAGAAAACAGTTTTCATGTTGTTTGTTACACAGGCCTGTCACAATAACAAATTTAGCTGGACGATAAATTGTCCCAGAAGTTTCTGCGATGAACGATAATATCGTTGCTTTGAGAGTTTTCAAGCAACTGAATGCTAATGGCTTAATAATAATAATAACACAAGAAAACGAGATCAAAAATCTTTAAATTCTAATAAACATTTTACTCCAGAAGTGGAGGACATTTTAAATATCCAATATTAAACAAAACAACAAATAAAATGAATTATGAAGTCTCTGTAAACAAAATCATCCTTCCAAAAAAAAAAAAGGCTAGACTGAAGACCTTTTGTCCAGTTTCTGGCAGAAGGAGAGAAAATGATAAATCATCAAAATGGAAAATATTGATTTTGTTATAATTTTTTATGCTGGTAATTTTTTTATTGCGACATTATTTATTGATTACTGTTATTTATAACATGTTGTGAAGCTATTCTACAATCTACAGCAAGAACAAGAAAAATTAAAACGTAATAAAATTTTATATTTTAAAATAGCTCTCTCTCACACACTCTATACACCTGACAGGTCTGAGACAGTTTGAAAAAAAATCTAAGAAAAAAAAATTCAAAGTTTTATTCTTAGCAAATAGAAATGATTTTGGTAACTAACTGACCTAAAACAAGCAAAGTTTAGACTGATTTAGCATCAAAATGTGAGGAGAAAATATACACATTTATCTTTTTATTATCCTCAACTGTAAATAACGCTTTCTAAATTTAGGCTTTTAAATCAAACATTAGATTGTGCTTTATTACAAAACTGTGTGGGGTTTGACTGTCAAGAACTTCACACAGAAATGAAGCACTTTCAAAACCTAGAAACAAAACAAAAAACACCTCATTGAAATTCAAGAACCTTCCGGGACTTGAAGCAGCCGCCTGAACCCTGAAAACGACTCACCCTGGCTCGAACCTCGCACTGCCTGAAGCGGCACTTCTGTCGGATTTTATTGGGCCCTCCGAACTTCTTCATGTCCTTGCAGAAGTCGCACTGGGCGCAGTCCTCGGTCCGCCTGCACGGCTCGCATTCCCCGCACATGCGCACCGAACGTTTGACCTGGAGACCGAAACGTCCGAGGAGGAACAAACACGGCTCAGCTCCTGCGAGCGGAGGGGAGTTTTATCGTTTCCAGACGCAGCGGTTGCGACCTACTTTAGATCCGCGCCGTCTGTCGCTTCTGTAGTCCGGCGTGCTCGGCGTGCTGTACTGTCGCTCGGTTCTGTCCGAGTCCGGCTCCTTCTCTCGGCTTTTCTTGGATCTGTATTTGACTTCCAGCAGTGGGTTCTCGTCTTTTTTTTGTTTTTTCGTCCAGAACGTATCAAAATGAAAAGGAAATAAAAAATGTAAATAACAAATACGTGGGGTTTTTTTTTGTTGTTGTTTTTACAGGAGGAAACTACTGCAACAGAAAATGAAAAGCGCTGACCTCTGCAGCTCATGCAGTACCACTCCTGGATGGCCTTGGCCATCTTCTCCGTGATGTTGATGCAGTGCCCGTGGAACCACTCGTTGCAATTGTCGCAGCCGCTGCAAACAAGAATGCCACGGCATGAATCTATGTTTCCAAGTACAACGCTGGTTTCTTTTAAAACAGGGCTGGGTTTGCAAATTAGCCTGTGGTTAGAAAACCTTCGTGAAAAAAAAAAAACAACAACATTTGAGCCGTTTCTAAATCATGTGGCGTTGTTTACAGCGCTGTCGTTGATTGAATAGACTTGAACTGAATTGAATTGCGAGCTTACATCATGAAGCAGTTGATGTCTGGCTTTCGACAAATGCAGTAAAGCGGAGCGTTTTCCCCCTCCATGCTGCTGCTCTCGGGGCCCGGCGCAGTGTCCACGTCCGACAGCTCACTGTCCTGAAATATGAAACAACACGCCGGGTTGGAGAAGAACGGTGGAAAAACTCACATTCGCCTGCTGTTCAGAGGGTATCTGCAATGAAGGTGCCAAGAAGGCAAGTGATCAGCGATCACTATAGAGTAATGCTGCACATCAATCTGTGACGGATTATAAAACCAATTCAAGATTACGATTTTCAGTGAGGAAGTTCATTCACAAGTGGATATTTGAGGAAGATGTTAATCTTTTCTGGAGTCAACACCTAGTGGTTTTAAAAAGAACTAAAAATACTAAAAAGAACCTCATGTTCAACTCAAAGTTCTGGTTTTTGACAATAATAGAATAAAGTTGAACAAGTATGAACAAAATGGCCGTAAAACAGCCTGCTTAAAACCCAGCTTTTTCAAATTTGGCTTTCTGCTAGATAGATTTCAATAATCGCAAGGTTTTACAAGCAAATAATTTTTTATTATATTCTGATACATAAACTATTAGATTTGAAAGAGGACGTAGTTCTATTTCTAATTAAGTTCTAAGTTCCAGTTCTTGAAAGTGTTCATGTGCATAAAAAGCCAGCAGAACCAGGACATTTTAAGGCGTATGCTGGTCGCTGTTTGTAGTTTTTAAGGAGAAGGAGCCTGTGAACTTATTGGAGTTCAGTGTGAGAGGAAAACCTCCCAATAAGATGCTTTGTTTACACAAACACACCTACACCGCGCAGGCTAAAGTTAGCATAAGCCAAATTCGTACAAACAATTAAAGTTGTTAGGGTAACTTGATGGTATAGTTAAAATTCAAAATAAAATGACCATTTTCGTTATTATTTATCGGTTACAGCACGGCAATTACTTATCCACGTTTAACATTTTCAGACTCCGGTGAAAAGTAAACGGCTGTGTTACCGACTGGGCCCAGATAAACCACCTAGTTTCGGTCTCCAGAACACAAGCTGGGTCATAAATAAATTACTGTTGGCATACTCACCATTTTGTGTACTCACGCAGTCTTTCGCGGAGCGGCAACCAACAATGAAACTAATGTTACAAGGAACTAAGGAGCGTCGTTTCTTCAGCTAGCATGGTGCTAACTGTACAACACGGATACACACGGAATTCGGACGAATTCGGCTGCGCTCGGTAATTCTCGTCTTCTTGCTGGATGTACTGGCGGTTGGCAACAAACTCTTAGTAGCATTACCGCCACTTACTGGTATGGAGTGTGGTTCGTGATGGACTATCTATTTGTATATACTGACCCCTATATATATATATATATATATATATATATATATATATATATATATATATATATATATATATATATATATATATATATATATATATATATATATATATATATATATATATACAGTACAGACCAAATGTTTGGACACACCTTCTAATTCAATGAGTTTTCTTTATTTTTATGACTATTTATAAGGCAATAAATCCCACTTATTAACCTGACAGGGCAACACCTATGAAGTGAAAACCATTTCAGGTGACGACCTCTTGAAGCTCATCAAGAAAATGCAGAGTGTGTGCAAAGCAGTAATCACAGCAAAAGGTTGCTACTTTGAAGAAACTAGAATATAAGGGGTATTTTCAGTTGTTTTACACTTTTTGTTTAGTGCATATTTACACATGTGTTATTCATAGTTTTGATGCCTTCAGTGTGAATCTACAATGTCAATAGTCATGAAAATAAAGGAAACTCATTGAATTAAAAGGTGTGTCCAAACTTTTGGTCTGTACTGTATATATATATATATATATATATATATATATATATATATATATATATATATATATATATATATATATATATATATATATATATATATATATATAGTACAGGGCACAGTAAAAATAAAAATGTCTAACAAAACTGGTTTTTCATCTGTGAACCTAATTAATTTGTTTGTTATTGACTTTTGCTCAATTAAATTTGTAAATGGTATTTTTATTATAGTTGATCATGTTGTTTTTCATGTCTTATTTCTTTTGTTCCTCTTAAAATCGATGGAGTTATATAGATATTATTTATAATGTATGAAGGTATTGTTTATGTCACCTAATTAGCTCTAGATCCTGAAGAAAATGGTCAGTTATCAATAATTTCACATTGAAATTTCTAAGATGGTTGTGAAGAAGGAGTATATTTTCTGTCAATTCGAAATAAGGATAGAATTTGTTTTTGTATCAATATTTGATTGGTATCTAAGGGTACACATGAATTCTAACACATCCTCACCTCTGGGTCAGGAGAGTTCTGTGGTTCAGCCCTTATAGCAAACAAAACAACTATTTTACTCTCCTAATATCTGACCCAGTTTGTGGTATCACTCTCTGAACTCCTTTCTGCATCTTTCTCTCCACAATAGTGGCAGAGCTTGGTGAGATCATCTGGTGCAGATATGAAATGGATTTTAATTTTTTTTTGTCTTGTGACAAACATAAGTTATTGTTTGTATGAGTAATTTCAAGATTCAAAGACAACCAGGCTTTTTATATATTGGTGGCAATTATATCTAGTGGTGGCAAAAGCAACAACAGCAAAAAACTAGTATGGTCTGACCTAAAGATGGAGTACATGCACACATATTCATGACACGCTTTGATTAAATTAATTTATCTCCGGTGTAATTCCAGTACCGAAAAATTAACTTTATACCAGGTGAGTCTCTCTCACCTGAGCATGTGAACCTGTATACTGGGCTGATTCTGTGCCTTCAAATAATTTTAACAATGTTCCTGTAGAAGATTCATAACTTATAGCTTATAAGTCTGAAACAGGAACAGGTTTGAAAAAAAAACGTTCTACATGCTACACTCAAGAGAGAGATTCGTTTGATGCATCAAAGAGTGATGTCATCACTGCTGATGTCATTGTTCTACTGGTGCATTCACACCAAACACGTTTTGAGCGTCAGGCGAGTCTGGTTTACATTCAAGGTCTATGTGGCGTGTTGGATGCGCTAGATGTGTCAAACGCTCCAAATGGTTCAAATCGCGCCGCAACAGCCCTCGACGCGCCTCCACATAGACTTTGGATACAAACCAGACGGCCTGATGCTCAAAACACATTTGGTGTGAACGCACCATTATATGTCCAGTGTCACATTAGTTCCATCATATTAGGACCAAAAACTGGTCTTAATATGATGGACTCATTGTTTTGGGTCAGGGGTAACGATTAGAGGTAAGATGCTAATTAAGTTTTAGTTAATGATAGAATTAGGAATAGACTAGTATTGTTTAGGGTTAGGGAAAATGTGTGGGTTAGGCAAAATTGTAGCAACTAAAATGAAGGGAAATCAATGCAAAGTTTTAATATGGGTCGAAATAGTTTTGACAAACCTGTTTTTTTCTAAATCATTCTATAAATAAACAATGATGATATAATGTTAGGTTTCATTTCTGCGTAGCTGCAGTACATTAGCAGTCTAATGCAATGAATGTGCTGAGACACATTCAACACATTAGAAACCAATCAGAACCAAAGGTTTACGTTTTGGTTCTGATTGGTTGTTTCTGGACAGTAGCAGAGCCAGATGATTTTTCATAGATTCTCTGTTTTATATTTTACTGTCAGACACTTTTAACAAATATTCATCCATCTAACACACTTATTCTTGCGCACACACATTCACACTTTAGGACAATTTAGAGAGACCAATTAATCAATTAATTAACGCCGGGTTTTAGCAAAACCTGGGTTTGGATAGTGGCCTAGGTTAGTGCCACCTGGGTGTGGGTCGGCGTAAAGGCCGAGCCGGGCATAGACTGGCCTTCAGGCCAACGCCAACACGAAGGCCCTCCATGCAACCAGTGGAGGTTGGTCGCATGGACGTCTGTCTTTCCTGGGACCTCCATGTTTGTGTGGAGGTTTGGCTTTGCGTGGACTCCTCTCTTTGCAACCAGGGTGTGGGTCGGCACAAAGGCCGAGTCAGGCTATGCATGGAGACCCCTAGTTGATTGGAGGTCTGTCTTTCCTCTGACCTCCCTGGTAGATTGGAGGTCTGTCTTTCCTCTGACCTCCCTGGTAGATTGGAGGTCTGTCTTTCCTCTGACCTCCCTGGTAGATTAGAGGTCTGTCTTTCCTCTGACCTCCCTGGTGGATTGGAGGTCTGTCTTTCATCTGACCTCCCTGGTTGATTAGAGGTCTGTCTTTCCTCTGACCTCCCTGGTGGATTAGAGGTCTGTCTTTCCTCTGACCTCCCTGGTGGATTGGAGGTCTGTCTTTCATCTGACCTCCCTGGTTGATGGAAGGTCTGTCTTTCCTCTGACCTCCCTGGTGGATTGGAGGTCTGCCTTTCCTCTGACCTCCCTGGTTGATGGAAGGTCTGTCTTTCCTCGTACCTCCCTGGTTGATGGAAGGTCTGTCTTTCCTCTGACCTCCCTGGTTGATGGAAGGTCTGTCTTTCCTCTGACCTCCCTGGTGGATTGGAGGTCTGCCTTTCCTCTGACCTCCCTGGTTGATGGAATGTCTGTCTTTCCTTGGTCTCCTTTGTTTGTATGGAGCCTTCTGTTTGCAGGGTGACCTCTGGTTGGGTGGAAACTCTTGGATGGTTGTTTTCCAGAGCAAGTTTTAACTTCACCTTCAGGTCTGCAACCTGACCCTGCAGAGATTTCACCGTTTCCTCCTGTTCTTTGAACTTGGAAGCTTGCTCAGTGTGACGTTTGAGCTGCTCCTCATATTTGAGTCTCACTCTATATTCCTCAACCATGACTTCTATCAGCCCTTTATTGCGGGAGGCGTATTTTTCAGCCTCCCACTTGAAGTGCTCCAGCTGTTGAAGAAGGCTCTTGTCGGCTGTATCTTTGGTAGAGCAAGAAACCTTTGATACAGCTTTAATCTCTGGTACGTTTCTTTCATGTTCACGTTTGACCCGCAGGTGATGTTCTTTTACTACCATTTTTTGCAGTTTCTCAATCTCCTCCTGCTGTGATTTGACTTCAGCCTGATATGCAATCCTTCGGTCTCTTTCCTGATGGAGATTAAAAGTCTTACTCTGCAGTTGTTTTTTAAGATCATCTACCTGCTTTGTCAGATCGATGACGTGTTGGCTTTTCTCTTCCACGACTTCCACTGTGGGGGTAATCTTGAAGCCAGCAGAGGGAGTTGTTTCCTGCTCGACTTCCAATGATGTTGGACTCTTAGAGTCGCCGGAAGGACTTGATTCCCCCTGGACGTCTGCTGATTCATCTTCCGGCTTAACGGGGCTGTCTGTGTCTTCTTCCAAAGGGAAAATGACAGCGTCGTAGTCGACTTGAATGTTGAGGTCTACCATGTCGACCCATGAAAGCTCAGCTGGAAAAGCTTCATGTTCACAAGCAATCTGTTGTTGCTTCATGTCGATGTTTTGGTAAATTCTTTCTTCTCTGAAAGGCGTGTAATATCTGGAATCGATATCCCGCTCGTTTCGATTAATTTCGAACTTGCTCTGAAGAGTGATCTGTCGCGATAGAACTGAGGTACAGGTCTGAGAAAACTCTGTCTGTGAGCTACAGTCAAGACAGAGATTCCTTTGTGGTATCATAGAGTGATGACATCACTGCTGATGTCATTGACACCATTGGAAAAACATTATTTTTCTATGGGAGTTGATAAGCAATCAGTCCTAAAGTACTGCCATCTGCTGGCCTACCTTGGAAATGCATTTCTAAATAAAATTACTGCGAATTTGATCCTATTTGATAAAATTATCATCATCTGTTGAAAAAAGGCTGAAAAATCCTCACGCTTTTTTTAGAATTCTAAAATTAAATTCTAAAATGTATTTTGTTTTTTTCCACAGCAATCCTAATATTCTTTTGTACCACCTGACAACATAAAATAGGCTAAAAAAAATTCTCTAAAGTCAACACATCACACCCTTATCTAAAAATAAATTGAGATCAGAGAGTAGAAACAAAGTCTCTAGAGTTAAAAGAAAGTGTTATAAAAAAAATGTATTTCTAAGTCTAAATCTTATGTTTGCAAAAGTAAAAACAAACAAAAGAAAATCATAGCAAGAGTTAAACATGACCGTCGGGGTCTGCTTTGCTTCTTCAATTTGCCATAAATATTATAACAGTAAATTCTGTTCTCTCCCAAAATCATCAGTTCATCACAGACTACAGTTCAAACATAACGGGAAGCAAGAAATTATTGGAAGCACACCAGCAAGTCCACCTTGGAGCAGCTAAAAGAAGAAAAGGAGGCAATGTAATCAAAATTAGGAAATAAATCTAAATCTAAATTTGAGATCCTGTGGAATAATTTTTAACTGAATTAAGGTAACTTTGGAGAGAAGAGTGAACCAAGCTTCCTCCAGAGTGATGTAAAAGACGCACGTTTATTTATTTAACCAGAGAAATTATCATTAGAAAACTAAATTTGATCTTTACTCATACCATCTATCACATGTTGAAATGCATTTGATGATCTGAAAAATGTAACTGTGACAAAAACGGCAACAACAAACAGGAGGAATTTGAGAGTTAATATGTTTTTCACAAAAATAATAATCAATGTGCTTGAACTGAAGAGAAATAATTTCTCCAAAGCCTTTTTAATAGTCGTCGTACTTGCAAAAATCTCCTATTTATTTAAAAAAATAAATAAATGATTTTTTTTTTTTTAAATGCGTAGAGTTACTAAAGTATGCGACAGACTGGCGACCTGTCCAGGGTGAAACCCGACTCTTGCCCGGAATGTAGCTGGAGATAGGCACCAGCACCTCCCGACCCCATTAGGGACAATGGTGAACAGAAAATGGATGGATGGACTTACTAAAGAAAGTTGTGTATGCCTGGACTGTGTATGTGTGTGTGTTTAAGAGAGCAAGAGAGTGCGGACGGATGAGAGAGAAAGGAAGGGGGAAAAAAGAAGAGAGGCTTTACTGCAAAGTTACAGTTGCTCCTCTGACAGTTCGCTGATTGATGGACCTGTGATGGTGGCTTCACCCTGGAATGTCTTCTTCTGAGGAAACAGTTGTAAGTACAATTTATTCACTACGAATCTCCGACAGGCAGCAAAACAGACAGATAAACAGCACATTGTGGGCTGATCTGAGTCAATGAATAGAAGCAATATTAATATTTTTAAACTTGTGGACATGGGCAGCTGTAGTTAGTGGGCATGGCCCTGAATGTTAATCTCTTGAGGCTGTGAATTTTAGCCTCAATAGATTGAGGCTAGGGTAGGATTGGGGTTTAGTTTGACACAATCTATACAATACAGCACAGCGTGCCTTACAGATGTCAGTTTTCTAATTGCGTGTTATTAAACACTTTGTGAGCAGAAAAACATGGATGATTATTCTTTGCGTACGTGACCAGCGATGCTCACAGAGCTGTCAGGATGTCCGTGCGCTCTATTTCATCTGCTTCTCAAATGTGGGCAAAATGGAGATGAATAATAGATTAACTACACTCCCATTTGCAAGTTGTCTACTCATCACTAACAGCTGAGAAACCTCAGCTATTGATCTGACATACGGCGTCAGATCGGCGTGTCGATATCTTTATTCTCCTTTTGACAGCTTCCTTAATTTAACTTGCAGGATGTAACTAAAATATTAATCTTAAGTGACACACTCAATGCAGACATCTCATTTCTTTGTGCATCCAGTGGGTACACATTTACAGTACTTTACAACTGTGTGCATGCCCACTTTCTTATTTTATTTTTTACATTTTGTCATATTAGAAGCAAGATTTTTGTCTGTATTAGAATTTTAGCAGCAAATAATATATGTTCTTCAAAAGTTTGCTGTGCATTTTGGTTTTAGTTCTCAAAACTGTAATTGAAAAATACTTTATTTATTCTAAAGGGGAATTAAATACAGTTGTAACTCACATTACCTAAGTATTTTCAAAGTATTGTGTGGATGGTGATGTTTTGGGCAGGAACTAATTCCAGTTGTAGTCAGTGTTGCTACGAATGTAAAGAGACCTCTGACTGAAGATTGCTTCTTTTGAACACTCTTTTGATGAAAACCGCTCAGTTTTCACTTAAAATCCCAATAAAACACATGAATAAAGTGTGAACATTTCCACTCCCTCGTTCCTCTTTAACAGAGCAAGGCAGATTGTTCCTCACACTGAACATTTCAATGGATGACAAGCAGATTTTCAGAGGGGTGACTGGAGACAGGAAGGAAGAAGATGACGAGATACCGACGTCCCAGTACTCACAAACCGAGTCCTCAGAGTCGGACGCTGAAGCTGCGGATCGAACGGGTACGTTTAACAGGAGCATGTGACGAACTTTACAGTGAGAAATGGAACAACGATGTCTCATCTTCCAGGGTCTTTTACTGAAGTCAACAGTATGTCAGAACACATTTCCACTGAGGACATGGAACTGTCTTCAGCTGAAGTCTGTGTGATTGTAACACCAAATCAGACAAGAAGTAAGATCATCAATACAGTTTATGGCTAGGCCTTTCTGCTGCTTATTGTTAGTTTGTGTTCTTTTACACAGAGGCGACCGCTGTGGAACATGATGTGCAGATTCACTTCAAGAGTGGATCGACCACAGCTGTGTACATCTGCACCTCGTGTTCTGTGGAGCGACACCAGCCGAAACCTTTACATTCCCTGCTGCCGCCCTTCACGGAGCTCCGCAAACTCCCTGATGTGAGCCAAACACTGACCAAAACCAGAGTACAAGACAGCCTGGGAACCTCGTCTGCTCACACCGAGGCAGGTGGAAGTGGTAAGGTAGCCGGGTGTTTTTTGTAAATATTTTTTATTGGTATTTGGTTATGAGAAAATGTGTAATATTTTATATTATCAACTTTTATGTTATTCCCAAAGTTCTTATGGTTATTTGCATTAGGATCCTCCATAGCAAGGCTGCTGGTCGCTTCCTTTGTCAGGAACTTTTCCATTTCTTGCTTGCTCGGCTAGCTTAATATAGTAGCGTGATGCCAGTAAAAATAACATAGAAATGAATCATTTTAACTTATATTTCATTAAAAACATAATTATGATTAAAAGCAATTTAAGTTAAAAAAAAAACTTTATAAAATTTAATATTTGTACAATTTTTTTCTCTTACCCTCCAACTTTCTGAGGCCCCCCTCAGTCCTCCCTAGCAGCGTCACTGTTGAAAAGCAGTATTATAGATGACCAACTCCTATTTGATCAAATGTTGGTGGCTCAATTTGCACCGTTTCCCTTTGGCTCGCGTCTCATTTTTAACTTTGTCTTCCTCATCTCGAGACCTGTGTGCCGCCATCCTGCTGGGTTGCCTTTTCTGCCGGCCCGTGGACTGTCTAACGGAGACCTTCCGAGGGTGCACCGTGTGCTTCTGCTCGCTGTGCTCGTCGCTGTTCGGCTGCGAGCCCGGCGCCCTGCGGCCTCTCCTGGAGCTCACGCGGCCCTGCGGCCCATGCTCGTGCCGCTTCCTCTGCGACTGCGCCGGCTGCGACGTCTGCCTCCCGGCCACGGAGTGCCTGGACCTCGCCATGGAAATCTCTCAAATGCTCTACCACTGACGCGTCGCGTCGAAACAGGAGACGGACACGAGTCGAAGAAAGTCGTTTATTTGTTAACGTTTTTAACAAAAGCCAAATTACCGGGAGGGGGACAACACGCACGTGTTTGTGGTTTAACAGTCAGTTTTAACTCTCACACACACACACACACACACACCAGAGGAGAACATGTGGTAGATAATAGTTGCATATATGCAAAAAAAAAACAACAAAAAACATGAGAGGAGAGGAAGTGTGCTTTGGTGTAGAGCACCTTTAAATAGACCTAGCTCCAACTTTTGAACGATGAGCTACAAGCCGCCTGCTGAACAGAAAAAGCAAGCCGGTGTTAGAAAAATAACTAAAATTTAAATACAATTCTTAATATTTGCGCCTACTTTACTGAAGAGTTTACCTGCAGGTTCCTCTTAATCGTCCATTTTTCTAATCAGTGCTGAGGTGAAACTAGTAGCTGTTTTTTTTTAAAGAGTCAAAGCCCTCTGTAGTACATACAGCGAGCATTATTAAAGCATGATCAGAAATGATATGGCAAAGTAAAACAATCGGAGTAAAACATGCCAACTGGTGAAGGTCATTCAGTGATCATAGAAGGTTAAAGACAAAAATAGATATTAGTCATGAAAAAGCATTTATCAAACTATCAGGTATATATATATATAAAAAAAAGTTATGAGCTACAGTACTGTTGGAAAATTGTTCTCTTCTCAGACACTCATGCGTTTACTAAGTAAATCAACTCAAAAAATAAAACGTGGAAGAAATCCTGCTTTGGCTAAACCAGTAGCTTGTACGGCTTTACTATCACGAGAACATGCGACCGGGCCTAGAAGCAGTCCACTAGCTCTCATAAAATGCATAGACTGCCTTAAAAGTAAGGTGCAATAAAATTGCTCAAAATAAAATACTCTTATGTACAAAATGCAGTAAATATTTCACAATGTGCCAATTCATTTAAAAGATCCCTTCTGTAGCTGCTGGTGAGACAACCAACAGGAGCGAACGACGAACCCTGATTCCAGTCAGTTGAACAAAAATTAAAACGAAAAGTTGTACTGAATTGTTGGCATCTCTTAGTATGTTTGCTATGCCGGTGAATCCTCACTGCTTTTCTCATCATAATAATAAATTTTGAAAAAAAATAAAAGCAAGACGTCCCTTTTAAATCTCTGAATTCATCTTGAAAACTACTGAATTTCTTAATGCTAAAGGTCCACTTCACTAATATATAATATTCCATTTAATAAGATTGCATTTATAAACCTAGACAATCATTTAAGCTGTTCCCAATAGGAACAATATGTATGGAAAAAAAAAATTATAATAAATTCAATAACTAATCTTCTGATTCAATATTAAGTTAGTTTTCTATGATCGCTTTGAACTTTTTTCTTTTCAGTCCTATAAATAGACTTTAGTTATTAGGGATAGACTGCACTTCCTAGATCAACTCTGATCGCTATGGAAACCCATCACAAGTCCTCGTCCATTTCAAGGCTGCTCCTGCGGCTGCTGGTTTTAGAGGCACCTGGTGACAGTGGGGAGAACAGCGGCTCGCCCATCCTCTCCGGGGACAGGGCGCACCCGTCGTCCATGAGAATGTCCCCCAGGCCCACGTCCGGGTAGAGCGCCGAGGAGGCGGGGTCGTCCAGCTCGGCGAAGCTCAGGCTGCCGAGGTCCAGCGGGCTGCTGATGGTGACGCCGGCGGGGGAGTCGGAGGAGGGCGGGGAGAGGAAGGAGGCCGGCAGCGGCTGCGCTATGGCGCTCAGAGCCGAGAGGTTCAGGGTGGAGGCGGCGCCGGGGTTCTGGACGCCGTGGGGCGCCGCCTGCTGCTGCTGCTGCTGCTGCTGGGAGGCTGGCAGTCCGTGGAGCTGTGCCTGCATTTCAAGTTCCTGAAGAAATATATGTGAGAACGACACTGTGATGAATAAATCCACTTCTAATTAAAGAAAGGAAAGTTTGATAGATGTTTTAGGACTGTAACGTACAGCTCCTTACAAAAGTACAATTACAAATAAAAATCCACAACCTGCGGCTTGATTTCTATCCAAACAGTGTGGGATCAGCTTCCACTTAACTTATGGCTGCCAAGTCTCTGTGTTTATTTAACTGAAAGCTTTACACATTTATCTGCAAAAATACAAAAATAACTCAACCTCTGATACGACTGAAAAACCTACTACGACTTAAAGTGTTTCATATCAATCAATAACAAAATTTTTTTATATCAATAATTATTTAATCGTTTTTTGTTTATATCTGAAATGCTTCCACACTAGTGACGTGTTGTTCTGTGTCTTTTCCACATTTTGTTTTTATTTTGAAGCTGTTATGAGGTACTGCTGCTGCGCAAGTTACAGAATAAGTTGTTGCTAAGCAACCTCAGAGGAAGTGAGTTGGGTAGTACGGTACGGTAATTGGGGCCTGCCCATAGCAATGCATAAGGAGAGCAGTACTGACTTGCGAAGCAAGTCAGTACTGCCTCCATGCATTGCATGGCAGGCACCTATTATTCTACACCCAATAGAATGTCTCTTTATATCTTTATTGGGGCCTGCCCATAGCAATGCATAGGGATGTAATCCCTATGCATTGCATGGCAGGCACCTATTGTTCTACACCTCAAAATAACTGCCGCTTCCTACTACCGTTAATGCGGCTCGTACCGCTGCATGCCCCCTCACAATATATATATCAAAACGTGAGGCTCAATCCCGTGAGGGGAGCTATTACTTTTGTTGGCATTTCGAGTAACTGTGGCGACATAATTAACAAAAAACGAGCCAAATTTAACTCAAAACAAAAGTCTTAACTGACACAACACAGTGTCAGTTAGACTCAAAATAGACATAGAATTTAGTCTGCCTCTCTGAACTGCTCTTTAGAACTACAATGACTGAAGGTTAGAACTACAACATGGCGGACACTGAGTGCCTACAAAAGAGGTCTGAGCTGAATGTCAGAACTACAACATGGTGGAACTGTCAGTTACAACAGAGGAGGACTGAGCTGGCCTTTAGAACTACTTGTGTTTTGGGCATTATATAACTGATTTTACCCAACCATTGTTACACATGGGATTAGTTTAGCTCTTTGAAATGAAGCATACTGAAAATTTCAAAATAAAAGCCTTGAATATTTTTACATCATGTAGTTGCTCTTTTTGGCTTTATTTGACTTTTTCATCCAAAGCACTGTTACACATGATATTAGTTTAGCTCTTTGAAATGAAGCATACTGAAAATTTCAAAATAAAAGCCTTGAATATTTTTACATCAGATAATTGCTCTTTTTGGCTTTATGTGACTTTTTTATCCAAAGCACTGTTACACATGGGATTAGTGTGGCAATTTAAAATTAAGCTTAACAAAAAATTCAAAATAAAAGCCTTGACAATTTTTACATCAGATAATTGCTCTTTTGAGCACTATGTAACTGATTTAACCCAGCAATTGTTACACATGGGATTAGTTTGGCACTTTGAAATGAAGCTTAACAAAAATTTCAAAATAAAAGCCTTGAGAAATCTTACATTAGGTAATTGCTCTTTTGAGCAATAAATAACTGATTTAACCCAATGACTATTAGACATGGGATTAGTTTGGACCTTTGAAATTAAGCTTAACAAAAATTTCAAAATAAAAGCCTCAACATGCCCCTGAGGTTAGTGCACCGCTGCAGGCGGTGCAATAATATTATTCTGCATTATCTTTTTCTCTCAGGTCAGGGAACTGCCTTGCGCAGCAAGGCAGTTCATTAGCATTAGCATTTTAGCTTATATAAGCTATTAGCTATTTATTTGACTTTTTAGCCATGTTTAGTATACTGAATGGAGTAATACCATTATAGAAAACATCCCAGTGATGTCCCACATGCTACTGACAGCAATCACGCTAACATTAGCATTTTTGCTAATTTTAGCTGATACACTTACTTTATCATACTGAATTGTGCAAGTCAATGTTAGTAAACATTCTTGTCATTGTATTCATATGATTGCAGCTTTCTTTAGCATTGATGCTAATTTGTAGCATCAGAACGCTGGGTCCAAACCGACGGGCACACTTTGGCAGGCCCCGGTTAAATTTCTTCAGGAATTTTCTAGTTGGGGCCTGCCCATAGCAATGCATAAGGAGAGCAGTACTGACTTGCTTCGCAAGTCAGTACTGCCTCCATGCATTGCATGGCAGGCACCTATTATTCTACACCCAATAGAATGTCTCTTTTTGGGGCCTGCCATGCAAAGCAATGGCAGGAACCTATTACTATTGTCGGAGAGAAGCGTCTCTTTAATATTCTTTATTCTTCCGTAACCGTTAATGCGGCTCATACCGCTGGGTGCACACCTACAAATGAGGTATCAAAACGTGCAGAAAATTCACGCCATTGGAGCTATTATTTTTGGTGGGATTTGGGCTTAACGTGGCGACATAATTCGCAAAAAACTGCGAAAAAAACCCCATTATAAGTCAATGGGAAAAATCCTGGAAATACCCTATTTTTGAGGATTTTCTGTGTCGTCACAAATTCACCTAGAAATGCCATTCAAATTTCATTTTGTAGATACGTCTGTGATCTCTTCGAAAGTGAAGACGGCTCGTCGATAACAGTTACGGTTTGTCCACAATTTGCCTCTAAGCGACCCAAAGTTTCTCATTTTTCCTAAAGTTAGAGTGCTTCTCTCAGTGATTAGAGTGAGAGATCAAGACAACTTTTTCAACCCAAATCATTTTTGAAATCGCCATCACGGCCACAAATATCGCACGATTAGTATCAAAATCGGTCCTGACATTGATACGCCTGTCTGCTCCGGTAAAATGTTTTCGAAATTTATCTAGACCGTACGGTTTTCTGTCACGGAAATATCGCACGATTAGTATCAAAATCGGTCCTGACATTGATACGCCTGTCTGCTCCGGTAAAATGTTTTCGAAATTTATCTAGACCGTACGGTTTTCTGTCACGGTGCTTCAGAGCAAAGTCATGCGACAGGATTTTCTGAGGCTCTCAGGCTCTTTCACTAACACTTCACACCTTGGTGTGAAACTTATTTAACATAGCAACGGAACTCAAGAGGCTATTGGCTGCTGGTTTGGACTACAAATACGCATCATTGTAGTTCTATCTACAGTGGAACCCTCAGTTGAAACAGATCAGGACTGAACTGGCCTTTAGAACTACTTGCTGTTATGGGCTGTATATAACTGATTTAACTCAGTAACTGTTACACATGGGATTAGTTTTGAACTTTAAAATGAAGCTTAACAAAAATTTCACAATAAAAGCCTTGAATATTTTTACATCATGTAATTGCTCTTTTTGGCTTTATTTGACTTTTTCATCCAAAGCACTGTTACACATGGTATTAGTTTGGCCCTTTGAAATGAAGCTTAACAAAAATTTCAAAATAAAAGCCTTGAATATTTTTACATCAGAAAATTGCTCTTTTGAGCTTTATATAACTGATTTAACCCAGCAATTGTTACACATGTGATTAGTGTGGCAATTTAAAATTAAGCTTGATGAAAATTTCAAAATAAAAGCCTTGAATATTTTTACATCATGTAATTGCTCTTTTTGGCTTTATTTGACTTTTTCATCCAAAGCACTGTTACACATGGTATTAGTTTGGCCCTTTGAAATGAAGCATACTGAAAATTTCAAAATAAAAGCCTTGAATATTTTTACATCAACTACTTGCGTTTTCAGCATTATATAACTGATTTAACCCAATGACTATTACACATGGGATTAAAATAGACTGTTTTGCATGAGCAGCAGATAGATCCTCTATTGCACATGTGTCAAACTCAAGGCCCGCGGGCCACATGTGGCCCGCTACGTCATTTTATGTGGCCCTCTCCCCCCTACCACCGTTTTACAGCCCCATTGATTGACTTAAAATAGGTTTTGAGCACGAATTGACTACAAACTACATATCCCATAATGCCTTCCGATTCTTACCAACCAACATTACGGCTTCTCGCCACTAGAGTGCAGCAGAGTCACCTCAAGCTGATTATTAATTTTCCCAGCGAATAAAACTGAAACATCGACAAGCTAAGCTAAAGAGCGAAGTCCCGTGATGTTTCAATCGAGGACTTTTACCGTCTCCTGCCCCCTGATTTGATGCCACAGCTTCGACTCCATGCAGCTCGTGTTTTGTCCACGTTTGGAAGCACCTATCTGTGCGAACAGATGTTTTCAATAATGACTTTAAACAAGACCAAGCACAGATCGCGCATTACTGACGAAAACCTACACGCCGTTTTGCGGATTGCCACAGAATAGAACTAAAACCAGACATCGACGAACTGACCAGGGGAAAACGGTGCCAGACATCCGGCCAGAAAACATTGGTAAGCACAAACAAACTACATTTAAATAGAATGAATGTAAAACCAAAACTCAGTATACTGGAATATGCATATAGTTTATTGATTTTGCTTGTGTTTTGTGTTTATTTACAGAACACAACACAATGAGGATGTGTGTGAGTTGGTGACAGGGTGAAGAGGGATCAGCGTTGTGTTCAAGGACAGGCAACGTCACCTCATTGTTTTGTTCTTATGTGAAATGCATGTTCGTTGTGTAATAAATAACGAAAAAGTTTTGTGAATGAAGTTGAGAGTTAATATCAAAACTTGTTTTTTATTATTTGTCTGCTTATCTTCAAAGCAGACAAAGAATAATTTTCCCAGCGAATAAAACTGAAACATCGACAAGCTAACGAGCTAAAGAGCGAAGTTTAGCTGAGCAGTCTAAAAATACTGAGCATATTTTTAAACTGCTCAGTTTAAAAGTACTGTAATTTTTAAACTGAGCAGTAATTTTACATCCATGCAAACTCAAATGTAATATTTAAAACTTGAATACATAAAATCAGTTATTTAACAATATGAGGTGTTGTTTAAAAATAAAAAAGATAGCAATTTCTTTTTATTGCAGAGACATTAGATTCTTAAATTTATGGTATTCTTTAAATGTTGTAATTTTGGTTCATTGTAAACTTTACCTGTAAAAAGTTTGTAGAAATCTTTAACATAAGGTCAATATATATTTTTAAACTGTGATATGTTGTGTGTGTGCGTTATTGAAAATTTATATTTGTGACAATCATTAGGTAAATGCTAATGAACTGCCTTCCTGCAGTTTGTGAGCATTGAACTGTTACTAAACAGTTCAATGCAAGGTTCATTAGCGTTAGCATTTTAGCTTCAATAAGCTATTAGCTATTTATTTTACTTTTTAGCAATGTTTAGTATACTGAATGGAGTAAATCAATTACAGAAAATATCCTAGTGATTTCCCACATACTGATGAAAGCAATGACGCTAACATTAGCGTTTCTGCTGATTTTAGCTGATATACTTACTTTATAATACTGAATGGTGCACGTCCGCCTTACTTAACGTTCTTGCGATTCTCTGCGTGCCACTGATTACGTCGCGGCGTTCTTTGGCGTCGATGACGATTTGTAGCGTGACGACGCCGGGCCCAGACCCACGGGCGCGCCTTGGCAGGCCCCGGCTAAATTTCTTCCGAAATTTTCTAGTTATATATTACTTCTTCCGTTACCGTTAATGCGGCTCGTACCGCTGCGAGCCCACCCACAAAAGTGGTATCAAAACGTGCGGCTTATTCCCGCCATTGGAGCTATTATTTTTATAAGGAATTGGACTTACGATGGCGACGTAAAAAGCGAAAAACGAGCCAATTTTCCAACTGCCAAAACGCAGAGCATAACTGACACCAACTGCCGCTTTTTTAGAGTGAGAAATGAAGAGAATTTTTGACCCCAAAATAATTTTGAAATCGCCATCACGCCCACAAATATCGCACGATTGGTATCAAACTCGGTCCTGACATTGATACGCATGCCTGCTCCGGTAAAATGTTTTCGAAATTTCTCTAGGGCTTACGGTTTTCTGTCACGGTGCTTCAGAGCAAAGTCATGCGCCAGGATTTTCTGTCGCTCTCTCAGGCTCTCTCCCATGTATTTTCATATATTTCTCAAAAATTTCAGATCTGGGCACACCATTTCTTTCTCTTATCGCTGTTAATACTGTGAGTGACGTAGAGATATGAATCGCGGGACTATCGGAGACGACAAATAGCCCTCTCATACGCTTCAAACGCTTTTCGAATATGTATTACGGTTCCCGAACGGGAAGGAGTTGTTTCCAATGCTTTTTTTAGTTCAAACTGGCTGGCTCAAACAGAGAATTGTCTCCCCCTGCATGTCTCACTCACAGCTGACAGTTGGCAGAGAGAATTATTTACCATAGCAACGGAACTCAGGAGGCTATTGGCTGCTGGTTAGGACTACAAATACGCATCACTGTAGTTCTAACTATAGTGGAAGACTCAGTTGAAACAGAGGAGGACTGAACTGGCCTTTACAACTACTTGCTGCTATGGGCTGTATTTAACTGATTTAACTCAGTCACCGTTACACATGGGATTAGTTTGGAACATTAAAATGAAGCATACTGAAAATTTCAAAATAAAAGCCTTGAATATTTTTACATCATGTAATTGCTCTTTTTGGCTTTATGTGACTTTTTTATCCAAAGCACTGATACACATGGGATTAGATTGGCCTTTTGAAATGAAGCATAAAGAAAATTTCAAAATAAAAGCCTTGAATATTTTTACATCAACTGCTTGTGTTTTGAGCATTATTTAACTGATTTAACCCAATGACTATTACACATGGGATTAGTTTGGACCTTTGAAATTAAGCTTAACAAAAATTTCAAAATAAAAGCCTCAACATGCCCCTGAGGTTAGTGCACCGCCACAGGCGGTGCGATAATATTATTCTGCATTATCTTTTTCTCTCAGGTTAGGAAACTGCCTTGCGCAGCAAGGCAGTTCATTAGCATTAGCATTTTAGCTTCAATAAGCTATTAGCTATTTATTTGACTTATTAGCCATGTTTAGTATACTGAATGGAGTAAGTCCATTATAGAGAACATCCTAGTGATGTCCCACATGCTAGTGACAGCAATGATGCTAACATTAGCATTTTTGCTAATTTTAGCTGCTAAACTTACTTTATCATATTGAATGGTGCAAGTCCAGTTTACTTAACATTCTTGTGATTCTCCTCATATGATTGCAACTTTCTTTAGCATTGATGCTAATGTCTAGCATCAGAACGCTGGGTCCAAACCGACGGGCACACTTTGGCAGGCCCCGGTTAAATTTCTTCAGGAATTTTCTAGTATCTTTATTTATTTTTCTTCCATCACCGTTAATGCGGCTCGTACCGCTGCGTGCACCCCCACAAAAGTGGTATCAAAACGTGCGGCTCGATGCCGAGAAGGGAGCTATTATTTTTATAAGGAATCGGACTTACAATGGCGACGTAAAAAGCGACCAACGAGCCAAATTTCCAACTGCTGAAACGCAGAGCATAACTGACACCAACTGCCGCTTTTTTAGAGTGAGAAATGAAGAGAATTTTTGACCCCAAATTAATTTTGAAATCGCCCTCACGCCCACAGATATCGCCCAATTGGTATCAAACTCGGTCATGACATCGATACGCATGCCTGCTCCGGTAAAATGTTTTCGAAATTTCTCTAGGGCTTACGGTTTTCTGTCAAGGTGCTTCAGAGCGAAATCATGCGCCAGGATAACTGACGCTCTCCCAGATTCACTTCCATGTATTTCTGAAAGATTTCTGTGCTCTGCATACACCATTTTTGTCTCATCACTGCAATTACTGTGAGTGAGCTACAAATATGAATCGCGGTACTATGGTAGACGACAAATAGTCCTCTCATATGCTTCAAACGGTTTTCCAATACGTCTCTCGGTTCCTGAACGGCAAGGAGTTGTTCGGACTGCTTTTTCCATATAAACCAATGGGGTGTCTCACAAAGATAGAATTTTTTGTCCACCTTTCTCTCTCACACACACATGACAGTTAGCAGAGGATTGATAACCATAGCAATGGAACACAGGAGGGGATTGGCTGCTGGTTAGGACTACAAATATGCATCACTGTAGTTCTAATCAATACTCAGTTAAAACAGAGGGCTGAGCTGCCATTTAGAGCTATTGGCTGTTTTGGCCAGTAAATAACGGATTTAACCCAAACACTGTTCGACATTTTAATTAGTGTGATCATTTAATATGAAGCTTATGCTTTTTTTCAAAATAAAAGCCTCAATAACCCCCTTAGGTTAATGCACCGCCGCAGGCGGTGCAATAATATTAGCATGCATTATATTTTTCTCTCAGGTTAGGGAACTGCCTTGCGCAGCAAGGCAGTTCATTAGCATTAGCCTTTTACCTTAAATAAGCTATTAGCTATTTTCTTACTTATTAGCCATGTTTAATATACTGAGTGGAGTAAGTCAATTACAGACAACATTCTAATGATATGCCACTGCTTCAAACAGTTAGAATTCTGTCTCTCCCTCTCTGTCTCACTCACATGACAGCTGAACTGCTCTTTAGAACTACAATGACTGAAGGTTAGAACTACAACATGGCGGACACTGAGTGCCTACAAAAGAGGTCTGAGCTGAATGTCAGAACTACAACATGGTGGAACTGTCAGTTACAACAGAGGAGGACTGAGCTGGCCTTTAGAACTACTTGTGTTTTGGGCATTATATAACTGATTTTACCCAACCATTGTTACACATGGGATTAGTGTGGCAATTTAAAATGAAGCTTACTGAAAATTTCAAAATAAAAGCCTTGAATATTTTTACATCATGTAGTTGCTCTTTTTGGCTTTATTTGACTTTTTCATCCAAAGCGCTGTTACACATGATATTAGTTTAGCTCTTTGAAATGAAGCATACTGAAAATTTCAAAATAAAAGCCTTGAATATTTTTACATCAGATAATTGCTCTTTTTGGCTTTATGTGACTTTTTTATCCAAAGCACTGTTACACATGGGATTAGTGTGGCAATTTAAAATTAAGCTTAACAAAAATTTCAAAATAAAAGCCTTGACAATTTTTACATCAGATAATTGCTCTTTCGAGCATTATATAACTGATTTAACCCAGCAATTGTTACACATGGGATTAGTTTGGCACTTTGAAATGAAGCTTAACAAAAATTTCAAAATAAAAGCCTTGAGAAATTTTACATTAGGTAATTGCTCTTTTGAGCAATAAATAACTGATTTAACCCAATGACTATTACACATGGGATTAGTTTGGACCTTTGAGATTAAGCTTAACAAAAATTTCAAAATAAAAGTCTCATCATGCCCCTGAGGTTAGTGCACCGCCTGCAGCTATTTATTTGACTTATTAGCCATGTTTTTTCTACTGAATGGAGTAATACCATTATAGAAAACATCCTAGTGATGTCCCACATGCTAGTGACAGCAGTCATGCTAACATTAGCATTTTTGCTAATTTTAGCTGATACACTTAGTTTATCATACTGAATGGTGCAAGTGAATGTTAGTCAATAGTCTTGTCAATCTTCTCATACTATTGCAGCTTTCTCTAGCATTGATGCTAATTTCTAGCATCAGAACGCTAGGTCCAAACCGACGGGCACACTTTGGCAGGCCCCGGTTAAATTTCTTCAGGAATTTTCTAGTTTTATTTACACAGCACATTTTCAGCAACAAGGCAATTCAAAGTGCTTAGTTAGGTGATGTCACCGACCTATAGCAACAGCTAACAGGGGCTGAGCGGCTGGCGCCTTTCCTCTGCCTCACTCTCCCAGAATGCTGTGCGGCTCTGAATCAGAGTTCAGTGAATGTTCTATATATTTAATACTGAAAATCAGTCAGTTGTAATAACTATTGATATCAATCACGTATCTATAGCGATATATATATTGTTATTAATTTATTGTCCAGCCCTACTCTAACGACAGAGGCAGAGTGGCTCCGCAATTTGCAAATGCCGTGTTTTATCAACGGGATTTACGTTTGGATTTGACTAGGCTCCCAACAGATGAATACGTTTTGACCTAAAACATTTCACTGCAGCTCTGGCTGCACGTTTAGCGCGCCTATCCTGCTGGAAGGTGAACCTCCGCACCAGTCTTAAATCTTTCCCGTCTCGGCGTGATGCTGCCGCCGTCAGGTTTCGCCGCAACGATCGCGTGTGTACAAGTGTGCCAACAGTGAACGCTTTGAAGAGCGCAAACTCAGACCTGGATGCGTAACATTAGAACGTGGTTGGCCTGCTCCAGCTTCTTCTGGCGCATTTCGACATCCTTGGCTCTCTGCTGCTCCTTCTGTAGCTTCCTGATGTAGTCCACAGAGGCCTTCAGGATAGTGCCTTTATTCCAACGCATCTCCCTGTCAGGCCCAAATAAGGAAAAAAAAAACAATTTAAATGCAGTTGCACAAGACACAACTGTAATGTTTATTGAGAAAGGAAAATAAGTTGTTCCTTTTAGCAACTTACGGGTCAATCGTCTTGGGGATCAGAGTACCCAGCTCCTTTATTCGGTCGTTTATGTTGAATCTTCGCCTCCGCTCGACTGCAGCGAAAAGGTTAAAAAAAATTGGCACATTCTGCAGATTTTTCACGAAAAACAAACTAAAAATGCAAATAAAGAAATTATTCAATTTCTTTTTTTTTTAAGTAGGAAAATAAACATTTTATTGCATTTATATATCATTCCATTAGCTTAGTTTGATCATTTGTAGCAAAGGATGCATGTGCAGCTAAAAAAGTACTTCTAACATTAACATGAACAAATCGAAGAGTTCTGGGTAGAGCATTTTTAAAGAAAAAGTTTTTTTTTTTATCTTAAATGAAAAAAATATATTTTTTGTACAGTTTTAGCTTAATTACTGCTTTGACTGTGTGTGCTTCCTTTTCAGAAAATAGCTTTTTTTAATAGTCTGTTTACTCCAGTTAACTATTAATTGATTGCTAAATTAGTTGATTATTTCATCAGTCGTTCCAGCCCAACTCTGATTCAAAGAGACTCAAACACTGCGGGCGACTTACTGAGGTTATGGTTGTCTTTCTTCTGCCTTTCCTTCAATAATGCTTTGGCATCGGTGTCTGAAAGAGGAGTTTTGTAGTGGAATCAGACACGTTAAATGAAAGTTTCATGACGACGCAGACAGAAGTTAATGCAAGCAAGCTCCGTACCGGTGATTTCCCTTTTGATTTGTGGAAGGTCAGCAGGGCAGGAGTTGCTGACAGTGAGAGTAGGAGCTGCCATTCCAGGGCTGTGGTAAACATCCAGCAGGTTTCCCGGGAGCTGCAGCAACGGCAAACATGTTACCATGCATGCAGCGAATAGTCGATGAGAGCAAAAAAAAGGAAATATCTATTGAACCGACGACACGTAAGGAACTTCAAAATGAAACTGCTGTTCAATTTGAAAGCTGCTCTTCATCGCAGGAGCTTTAAAACATTAAAGTTTGGAGCGTTTACCTCGGCTTGTTTCCTTTTCTGGTCCTCCAAAAGCATCACCATAATCCTCATTATTCAATTTATCCTACAAGTTTCTCCCCCACCCCTAGTTATCAGTTAACCTGCTGCTGCGTTTTTAATAGTTGACACAATCCACTTGGACTCGCCTCCCCTCGTCAGGCGGGCCTGTGACGGCTCTGGCCCGCCCAGGCAGCGCTTCTGTGACGAATCGTAAGCGAGTGCCACAAATGTATATTTACTCCCACAGCTTCTGAATTCCACACGTGGAAGAGAGCGTTCCCTTCGCGGAAAAACCACTCAGGAGCCGGGTTCTGAGGGCTACGATACCACGCGGAAACCAGAATAACCTGTCGGTCGTGAGGGAAATGTCGAACAGGAAGCATTCAGAACAAACAGCATTGTTCTTCATACCGTGCTGGGCAGCTGAAGACCTGAGTCGATCAAGGTGATGATGTCGTCGTTGAAGCTGGATTCGAGACTGATGATGTCGTCGATCACATCATCGATCTGGACAGGAAGAGAGAGAGAGAGAAAAGGCCTCCGTCAGATTCATTCCGGGAGCAAAACGGCGGCGACATGAAGCGGAGCTCGGCTTCACAGACGGAGCTGCGTGGTTCTGTTCAGCTGCAGGTGCAACATTTAACATCCTGTTGTGACAACAGAGCGACGAGAATGAGACAACAGGAGGCATACATCGTCCCGGTGGGAGCTCCGAGCAAACGCAGCCTTTAAACTAGAAAGGAGCCGGGCGACCTGCGATTAACTTCCTCAAAACACATTCGGCGAATCTGCAGAAACAACAACGGACGGGCGGCGTTGTGCAATCCGCTGCGGGAGGAATAAAAACGAAACCCAGAGTGAAAAGCGTAGGAATTTCCCATACTTCCTCCTTGTTGGAGCCGATGTTCAGCAGAGCCATGGGGCTGTTGGGGGCGCTGCTGGCGGAGGGGCCGACTTCGGGGGCCGAACTGGACTGGTGCACGGGGGACACGCCGAGTGACTGCGTGACCGCCTTGTTTCCCAAAGTGGTGGAGAGGTACTGCTTCACCTGCTGCCTCTGGGCCTGCTGGATGTGGTACTTGGTGGGGTTCTCCAAGTGCGTCTGCACCTGGAACATTTCAAAGGTTTAAACGCTCGGAATCCCACATGAACCCACAACATTGTGACAAGGGAAAAAAAAAGATTTAATGATGCAAACATATTAGAATTGCATGTTTTTAACTTGGTTTGTTATTGTTTTCCTGCTTGAGACATGAGCAACAGGTGACTGCAAAACCAGGAAGGAAATAAAAACAATGAAAGTGGATCCTCTGAAAACTTTTACAGAGTTTTCAGATACGTGTCGTACATAACAAAAATCTTTAGATTGAGGGTGTTCAAACTTTTTTTTTTTTCCATGTGAGCCAAATAATTTACAATTAAAAGCTAAAATTGAACTGAACTATTTTAAATCAACCAATAAAGGTATCAGATATTTTTATTTGTTAAATGAAAGGGAACCGCTTTGCTTATTATTTCAGGCTCAATTGAAGAAAACAGATTTTTTTTTTTTTTTTGAGTTTGCAGCAATAAAAGGGTCAGTCTTTCTATGAAAAAAATTCCTGTAATTAGCCAGGGTTCAATAAAGCAATTGCAAGCAGATTCGGGTGTATTGTGGAGCGTAAGTCATAGAGCTGATGTGATTCTAGTTACTATGACAACAGAAAGAAACCAGAGGACCTGGAAAATATGATCACGTTGTGTTGCATCTAACATTTTTGTGAGTAGATTTTGATTTAAAAGTAGCAGCTTTGTCCCAAGTCATTGAATTTACTCTTGAATTAGATTAGTTTGAAGTTAGCTCACACTGCTGCTGAGGCGGTGAAACAAACATAAATTCATGCTCTTAAACGCTGTCTTTTTTTTTTTTAAAGAAAAGATAGATGACACACTGTTCAATCAATGACAGTTACATATTAATAAAAAAAATAAATAAATGCCTGGCTCTTACTTTTAGCACCTCCACAGGCACCTGTGCCGGCGGGGGCCGAGCAGCGTTGGGCGGTAGGGAGACGGAGATAGCTGGCGTGGAGTCGGAAGCTCTGAGCAGGGAGGCGGAGGCCTGCTGCTGGGCCTCGCGCCGCTCCTGCTCCTGGGCTTGCTCTCGCATCAGCTGCTGGCGCAGCAACACGCGCGACGACATGGTGGACACAGATTAAGATCTAAGGATGGAGCTGGAGAGCAAAAACGGGAAAAATGAGATCTAAATGTGGTATATAGAGTAATATTTGCTTTAAAGCCATTATAATAACATATTTACACAACAGCTGCAATTCACTCCAATCTAATCATAGAGTGATACTGACTTACAATGCAGCTCAATCTGCGGCTGCAACTAATGATTATTCTAGCAATCAATTATTCTGATGATTAATTGGATAAAAAAAAAATTGGCACAATTTATCAATATTTCATAAAGTGCAACCACTTTATGAAATATTGGGAACACAATGAAATATGTAAATAAATAGTTACATTTCTTTTTTTAAAATAGGAAAATAAACATTTTATTTTGCATAAATTGCATTAACACAGAATTTCTTTAGTTTTGCTTGATCATTTGTAGCAAAGGATAAAAAAAAACTTTTATCAACATGAGAAAACCTCAGTCATTTCTGACTGACTTAACATCAATGCAGTGTAAGGCTAATTTTTAGATTAACTGATTAACAATTGGATAGTAAAAGGTGTTTAATAGGCAGTTTTTATTTTATTTTTTGTTTTTTTACACAATTTTAACCAGGTTTAGATAAATAACCTAGGATGTTTTCTTTTTTAGCCAAATGGGTTTTTGTATTTTCTAAATGCAAAATGTGTATATTTTTACACAGTTTTGACTGAATTACTTCTCTGTGTTGTTGTTTTTTTCAGCAAATGGACGTTTTTTTGCCTGTTTACGCCACAAATTAGTTGATTACATTAATAATTAATTCGATTAACCATTTCAGTCGTAATTCAATCGTACTGTTAATGCAGTGTAAGGAGAGTTAGTTGACTGTCATTTGGTCAAATAATGTTAAAATGCCTATATATACGGTCTAATCACACTGCTTATCTTCTTCAGAACTACAACACCGGCTCAAACGGTATTTTAAATTTTTTTGTCCTAACAGATCACTGACTTTTTGCTCCCTGTAAAAACCAAACAACAGATCAACTTCCAGCTAATTAAATGAACTTTTCTCCCTTTTGAACTTCCTGTGTTGCTATTTCAGCTGTAAAAACGGAACATTATCACCTACAAGTTTGTGATGACCTCTCATCACCCACTACTGATGCGTGTAGCTGGAAAACAAAAATCACTCCAGCATCAATAAAACAGATCGTCTATTACCACACATCACCATGGAAACGCAATAAAATCATAAAATCAACTTATTCTCTTAAAAATGTAGGCGATGCTGTCGGACACAAGGCCATCCAGTCTGACAGAGTCAAAAACAATCTTAGTCTGATAATAAAAAAATGCTTGTTGTTCTTTGCATTGAAGTGTTCTTCAATTCACTTTTTGTTTTCAGTTTAATAATAAAAATTAAAAAAAAAAACAGATAAAGGGTTTAGGAGATGTGCTTTGATGAAGGGATAGCTTTTGTGATTCTTTGTATTTTTCTCCTTCATGTGTTCCTAGCGGGGGGAAAAATGGAATTGCTCAAGATCTGCACAGGCAGGCTGACTTCAGAGAAAACCAGAAATCAGTATCTGCCAGGAAAAGTTTCTATTTGTGCATCTCTAGATTTTTTTTTCCCGTTTCCCATTCAGGTCTTGACTTTATTAATATTTCTTCTCGCCTTTAACCATCTGCACGGCAGAAAAAATTGAAAAGATTCGATTCGTTACAAAATGTTTTTGTTATTTGAGCAATTACATTTTTTAAAGTTTTACTTTTTATATAGCTTAATTACACACAGAGTGATGCGTTTCAAAAATGAGAATGTATTCTTGCTCATTTTGATTATTATGGCTTTCAGCTGGCCTTGACCGACACGCAGCGACGCTGTGATCAACAACGCAGGTATTGGTATCATCGAGGCGGGTGGGCGTCAAGTCTAGCTGCAAAACAGAATCAGTATCTTCACAAAGCTTGTCAGAGAGAAAGAATGAAGTGCTGTAAAGTTCCTCTGCTGCGTTGGCACTGAACTTAATAAATTACCACTAAGTTGAAGCGTCGCGCTGGAGCTGAAGCAACTTGGATTCTGTGCCTTTCCACTCGTTCTCCAGACTCTGGGACATTGATTTTAAAGAGTAGTTTGGACCACTGAGCAACAGTCCTGTCCTTTCACTGAAACACTTCACTTCTGACCTCTGTGTTTCAGGAGTGGATTACCACAAGGAAGGCAGTTGTAACCCAAAGTGCTGGATACGTCAGTCAACATCTGGAGAATAGCTGCTGCTTTCCCTGTTGCTTGTTCGCCATTTTCTTTTTACCCTTTCACTTATTTTTCCCCATTACTACGCTTTGACGAACCGCTCTGACCAAACAGCAGTTTTCTGTCAAGTTTGTATTCTTCCACATAATTATGTAGATCACAGGCAACTTCAGAATGAAAAAGAAAATCTATTTCATTATTGATCTGAAGTGACATTCCAGGTTTCTTACGACCTCAATTTGCCACAATTTTCCATGATCAAATTAAAATGTTAAGCTATAAACACATCACAATGTGTGCAGTGAAACTATCCTTGTTGAATTCAATTAGATATATTTAGTGAGATTCTAACTCACTGATGCAAGTTACTGTAAAGAACTTGAGCGATTCAGTAAACATTTACTCTTATAATCTCATCCTTGAGTTAAACACAGGGTTCTTACACAATCTCTAGAGTAGTGGAGTATTTTTTTTGCCTTTACATTTTTTTTTTCCATTTTGCACACAGACGGACAGTTTGCTCTTGGAGTAAAAAAAATAAAACCGGAGCCATTCTCTGTAGCCAGACAGTTCAGCACACGCTGTTCCACGCAGAGAGGCTGCAGGCTGCGCGCTACGTCCCCCGCTAGCTGGTTACGTAAAAACACTTGAAAAGTGCGCTAAAAATGATAGCGTACCTCTCCGAAAGCAGAAGTTTCTGCTACATGCCTTACGTGGCTGTTCGTGTTGGTTAAAAATTTGTTTAAACACCACAGGCGGTAGTTAGTTTATTCCAGCTGTTTTGTAATCTCTATTTTAAGCGGTCTGCTTCGGCGTCTTGACTTAGCCGAGCTCATTTTGACAACTCCGACTTTCTGAAGGGCCCACGCCAACCAGCTGATAAAAAAACACACAACTAATGTACAATACACATTATAAACTCTTTATGTCCGCTTCTTTTATTTTAACGAGAAAATAAAGCGTCGTTAGTTGCTTTTTCTTTCTTACTAAAACGAGCAACGGCTAGGTAGAAATAGGAAGTTGCCGCTCAGCTAGCAAGTCAAGCTAGCAGCAGTCGACCATTACCCAACAAGTTCAGGCTTCTAAATTAGGAAACATGCCGTCGAGTCAGATATACTTACCAAGCAAATGTGTTAATTTCACATAATTACAGCCATTAATTCCCGGAAACCTCCGCTTTCTTTGCCATGTTTTAGTGTCGGCGGTTACAAACTGAGCAGCCCCCTAGCCTCGACACAAGCTGTTGTTTATGTTGCGCCGAGGTCGGTCATCACGCCGACGTTACCCGGAAGTTGTCGAAATCTGTCAAGTTGTTTTAACTGAATAGTTTTCCTCTTTAGAACTGATTTTTTTTTTAAATTAAACATTTAAGACATCTAAATTGACATGTAAAGCACGAAAAATTGCCATAACGTAGGTGTAATTTCCATTTACAATATGAAGACACCAGATGATAACATGATGTGTATACTAAAGTAATAGTTAAAAGTAAAGACAGGACGAAGAATTGTTTAACTTTCTTTTTAATTCAATTCCCATGATAAGTCCTCTGAGAGTTAGAAGTCCATTGCAGATGCAAGTGTGTCCGAGAGTTTGGTAGCAATTTTGTCTGTTAAAAAAAACAGAAAACAACACGATACTTTAGTAGCACAACACCAACAATCAAAAACAAGTTGCACAACAGTGGAAAACACATCCCTGTGCTTGTTCAGTCAGTAACAGATTTTCTTCTACCTAAGTGGGAGGCTTGAACTTAAGAAACCTGTTGGAGCAAGTTCAGTATTTTCTCAGAAAATATTTAATGGCTTATTATTCTGCATATTTGTGACAAAACACACAACCTGTAATTCAGGAGAATTTTGATGTTATCAAAGTGCAACCAACACACACACACATATATATATATATATATATATATATATATATATATATATATATATATATATATATATAAAGAAGAAATATATATATATATATATATATATATATATATATATATATTTCTTCTTTTCTTGACACATTATAAAGTTTCAGTCTCATGCACCAGTCAAGCTTTTTCTGCTCCATACAGATGATCATTTTTCTTTTAGGTCTGACATGTTGAGTCAGATTCTCATTTTTAAATTGGCACAAGATTAAAAAAAAAGAAAGAAAGAAAACATTCTGCTTTCTCTTTGATGGAGCTTATAGTCAGAATCCAACAAAAATTAATAAATTGCAACATAATTTCCATTTGTGTATGAAAGTATGTGTTCCTAACTTTTATCCATTTTTTTTTTTACGATAGTTAAAATAGTGAATCAAAGCACCCACTGTTGGTTGAGTTTTTAATTTTTTTGCTTTTAATTAACAGCAGAAACGAGATAAAATGCGGATCTGTGAGTCGCATAGTGTTTCCGTGGTTACGGCGAATCAATGTGTAACAAATATAACATCACACCCTCCTGTTAATCAAACACCACATCTTTAGCGTTACAGTAGATAAAAGAAGCTGCTGCTTTAGCATCTCACTTCTGCATCGTGAGAAAATATCTGAATCCTAAAAGAAAAGAATAGGTAAATTAAAGCACAACTACAAGTTAATTTAAAAAAATGACTGCGTCTTGATTTTTAAAACCTGAAATCAGCATCAGAAGAAACAAGCTCACACAAACTGGACTTCCAGTGCAGATAATGAAACGTGTTTCGAATGCAATTTGGGACATGCACTCCTAGCATGTACATGACAACAAGGAACAGTCTCTTGTTATTGTTCTAGAGATAGCAGTCACAAAAATGTGAAATTCTAACAGACAGATCTAATTTTAGGACATACGAGTTTGTTTCTTGTACATGTTGCCATAGTGATAGATAGCACCTAACAGTGAACCAGCTTTGTGACACCAGGTTCACTTGACCTGAACAGACATCGTCACCTTTTGAATGAAAACTTAAATTTAGTATACCGCTGTACTTTCTATTTAGCTTTTTTTTTTCTTTTGGTAATATACAGGATTTACAACTGTTACTGTCTAAAGAAAACGGTCCAAACATGATGATACAAACCGGCTCTTTTCTGCTGCTTTTTCCTCTTCTTGTTGGCAGCTAGGAGTGCCTGACCCTGCTGCAGAGGATCTACTTTCACAATATCCTTCAAGTTTGGAGCTTTGGGAGCCGCGTCTTTCACAGGTAGGTCCGTCTTCCTCTGGGCTTTTATCTCCACCGTCATCGGCCCAAACTATTTGGATGTAGAGGGGTTGGCTTGATAATTTTCATTTGAGGAGAGGCTAAGAATAAATATTTCAGTTGTAAGCACAAAGGTGTACCTCACCTCTGAATCCTGGTCATCCTCCATAGTTTCGGCTTCATCTTCCAGAGACCCTCCCTCCATTTCCGGGTCAGGTGACTCGATTTGACCCCCTTGCGTCATTCCGGCAGTTTCCATGCAAAATCCCATTTGGATGTCAGGGCAAGAAGACTCTGATTGACAAGAAAAAAAATCTTATGGTTGAACTAAACAAAACAGTTTGTCTGAAAAAATAGATTTAATGTTATTAGCAGACATCAAAGAGGTGCAGGAATAAGCCTTCAAAAGGTTTAACAGAAAACATACAAACAAAAATCCTGAAATAATTGCCTTAATACCCATCAACAGAGCTTTTATGGTGCACCTGATAGTGTCATATTCTTCTTTTTTCACATTTAAAAGAAAAACACACAATTGTATATAATACACTACATAATGATTACTCTGTTCAATTTGAACAAGTTCTGCTTCCTTCACAGCCCATACTCTGTTCCTGGTATAAATCTGGATGATAAACAACTAGTAAACACCGATTTCACATTAACCAATAGCTCTTTGGTTGCAATGGTGTTTTGCTGCAACCCTTAGGAGTTTAATAACTCAAGTATCCTTAAGGTAGGGTGAGAAGACAAAAGATTAAATCCTTGGAAGTAAAGGAACATGAAACGCAATCAAACTCATATTATCATCACAGATTTAGGTAAATGTATTTAACCACTTGGGTTTGATGCATTAATTCAACACTTGAGGAATATCTCAAAAACTGTGCAAGTTTATGTTTCTGGCTCTCAATTTATTCCTACATGTTTGCAGATCAGGCACCCTGGCATTCTCACGTGACAAAAGTTCCCCCTTAAAGAGGAATTAAGCATTTGATAAACAACTGAGGTAGGACCATTCCTGCTCTTACTTTGGACCTCACTGGTTTAAAGTCTGTAAAATAAGGTTTGTGATAGCAGGACTTGATTAAAATGTTTTATTGAGTTAATTGCAGCGTCCGTAATTAATCACATTTTAATCAAAAACTATATAGAATCAACAAAATAAGCAACATTTTCGATTCAAAAACACGTTTTGCTGCAAAATTATTGACCCAATAGACAAATGAGCGCAACAATAAAGATATTTATTGTTCTTAATCTGATCAACCATCAGATCATATTGTATACCTGTTCAGCTTCAAAGTGTTTCAGGAACACCTGATTTGTGGACGGTGACGTTAGCATTGGAACGTCTGTGCTGCTGTAACGCGTTTAACTTTGACATTTTAGGCTTCACTGATTGGCTAACTCCTTTTTGAATAATTTCCACACAGCAATAGATTGTATTTTCAAGCGAGAATTAACCCCAGTGGGACAAGAGAAGCAGCTTTTTTTTTTATCTATAGTTCTGGCAGGAACCTTTGTGCGTAAGAAAGAGAAAAAAAAGCAACTCATTGCGCTAAAAGGTTAAATCTATATAATTAATTGATAAAAATAATGTTTTTAAGAAGGTCAAATTTACATGTCCTGAAAATGTAAATGACTTGGACTCCGTTTACCTGCAAGAACCTCCTGATTTCCTTTCTCCAGCTCGTCCCAGTCAAAGGCTTTTCCCATTTCGGTAACGATCTCAGCGCTGACGTGGGTGGGCAGAGTGTGTGTTTCTGGAGGGTGTGTGAAGTAGCTGATCCTTCCTCTGCATGAAATTAAATGAAATCACATCAAACAAACGCTGATTGAGTATTGATGGTAGGAGTTTTAAAAGTCTGGTTCGCCCACCCCGTCCAGTCCATCAACACGCTCTTAGCTGCTTTATCGGTGTCCGGCAGCCCCCCCTTCCTCAGTTTGCCTTGCCGCCGGGCGAGAAGAGCCAGGAACTCCGGAGCCGTCTGGAAGTCTGGAACGCCGTAGTGCTCAATGATCTGTGCAGATAAAGGCGCCGTCAATGCCCTGACCGACTGAGAAGCGATACCGACGGGTCAATTGCCGTGGAGGGCCACTGGGACGGACCTGGGCCTTGTTACACCTGCGGAGGATGGCTTCGACGGGTGGAAGGGGATCTATAAGCTGTTCGATTTTCACGCAGTTACGAAGGATCATTGCCGCGTCGGTTGTTGATGTTGCCATGACGATTCCGGGACAATCCAGAAGCTTAATATGTTTGTCCAAATGCACTTCTTGAAGACACCTGAAGACCAAAATAAATAAAAAAACTTTTCAGAGAGTCCACTTATCGATTTTTCTCTGTCAACTTAAACGCCTCTGGAAGTCATAAGTTTAAGTGAGAAGCTTTGGGGTTTCCCACCGGCCTTGACCTCCAAATCCAATATGGCTGCTGCTTATAAACTGTCCTGGTAGCAGCGCTAGCAGGGACCGAGTAGTTTATGTTTATCCTAAATAAAGACACCAAGAAAGTTATTTACTGCAAGTCAAACACAAACCGCGTGTAATAAGTGAAACTATCACTTCAAGTTGTGGCGACGTCATTCACAGATCTTAATTCAGTCTTTCGAAGTCAGTCTTTTGAAAAAAGAAAGGATAAAAATAATGCAGCTAACTGTGGCATCATTTAACAACGCTCTGTTTGGGGGTGAACAAAAGATTTACAATGTGTTTAGAGGAAAACTTTCTGTTTAAGAGGAGCGATGTCCGTCTCATATATGCCTCTTCGCTCCGCTTGTCCATTGGAGCTGTGAAGTTAAATCTTAATATTTCAATGGTGAACTGTGAACGTGAACTAATTCAATTTAATCTATTTGAACTGAATTTTGAAGTGGCTAAGAATCAATCAAACCAAAGGGAGAAACAAGGCCTTTCAAAGTGCTTTGCATCATGAAAACACAAAAACACAAAGTCATACAACACACAGTCAACAACTGAAACATGACATATATTTATTGATTAGTGGTTTATTGATTATGTTTCAAAAGCAATCCTAAACAGGTGAGTTTTTAGCCAGATTTAAAGGCACTCGGTGTTTCGGCTGTTTTGCAGTTTTCTGGAAGTTTGCTCCAGATTTGTGGTGCTGAATGCCGCTTCTCCGTTTTTGGCTCTGGTTCTGGGGATGCAGAGCAGAACCAGAAGCAGAACCAGAAAACCTGAGAGGTCTGGAAGGTTGGTACAACAGCAGCAGAACGAGCTGGCTACTCTGTTCAATGTAAATAGATTTCAGTGTTTAGAGCAGTGGTGTCCAATTGCCAGTCTGTCACTGGTTTAACACATCTAAAATCAAACAACTTGATGACGTGCTGAATTCGGTCAAAGGAATCAGTTGTGTTGGGAGTCAGAACGCCATTGATTTAGCACATGGAGCTCAGCATCACACTTACTTTGTGACCCCAGGTGTGGCTCCGACGCTGCAGGCCCGCGCCCGTTTCAGACTGTTGATCAAGCTGCTCTTCCCCACGTTAGGAAAACCTAACAGAAATATACATGAATTCAGTTAGGTTTGGGTTTTTTTGCATGCATCTTATAGTGAGTGAAGCCTGAAATTAAGATTACAGATGTAGAGAACCCTAAAACCACAGCAGCTTACCCACAACTCCCACGGTGATGGCAGTCTTGATGTCCTGGTTGCGGCAATAGTTTCCCAGTAATTTCATCAGGCAGTCGGCTCCGATGCAAGCGCTGGTGCTCAGGAGCTCAGAGGTGGCTTGAGTTACTGGGACGTTGCTGCGTTTCTGCCCACGGGGAAAAAAACAAAAATGTTTAAATGTTTAATGTTTAAAAAACCTGATCTGCCGATTCTGATTTCGACCGATACTTTTGTCTGAAAAGTCGCTAATTAGAGCAACAAAGTTGCTTTGGCAACAGATGAATGGATGACTACTGTTTAGGAATGCACCGATTCAAAGATATGGGCAGATATCGAAATCTGGTAATAATGGCCAACAGTCACATGACCAAACAAATAGCACAAGGCCAACCTCCTCTCCTCCAGAAAGATATGGGAGAAAGATGGAAGTTAAAATGGGTTGTCATTATCAGCCCAATGTTAAAAATGACTAACAAAGGCAGATACCAACGTTAAGATACTGATGCAAGTATCGATTGTTAATATCAACACGATACTGACACCTGTTAAAAATGACTAATATGAGCAGATACCAATTTTAGATAGTGATATATTGTGCATCCCTACTATTGTAAACTATACACGTGCAGATGTAACCTGGCAGACGGGTCTGTCAGTCAGCCCAGTCACGCCAGAGCAAAAGGGGACAGTGGCCGATTTTCAGACCTTTGCGAAGGTAGATATGAAGTATCGGCCGATAGTCGATCACCCAAAAGTAAGGAACTTTGGGCCAATTTATCAGTGCTCCTCTAAATATTTCATTATAAGTTCAGTAACAAGATTAAAATTCTTATTTCTTAATTCTTACCAAGTTCTTAGTTTGTTGCTGGGTAGATGCTTTGAAAGCCACAGTAGGAAACTCGTTACGGAGATACTTAATCCACTTTTCCACGATTTCTTTCGATACCAAATCTAGAAATCAAGGAATGTGTCAAATAAAAAGCATATCAATATATATGAACCCTTTCTGTAACCACAGGTACAAAGCATTCTTACCGATCTTATTGAGGACTAAAACGATCTTCTTGTTGGTTCCACTCTGGATGACGGCTTGCTCCACCTGAGGGCATCTGCAGCCCAGAGGGTCACGGGCATCCAAGACCTCCAAAATGACATCCGAAGCCTCCACGACCTTAGAAAGCACAATGCTTTTAATAAAACTATTCTATTCAAAAATTATTAACATGAGGATTGACTGAAACCTACCTTTTTAAATTCTCTGTAATACGCCTTTCTTGAATTCTCATTTTCAAAGTTCACATTTTTTTCCAAACTCTGCATCTCTGTTTCCTTTGGCAACAAGAAAAGAAAAGAAAACTTGGCACAAATTGTGAAATATGCAGCATCTGATTAGCTTTCAGACTGGGATTTTTATACCTTCAGCTCAAACTCTCTTTGTCGCTGTAGGATGTCGTACTGAAAGGTTTGTAAATTTCTCCTCTTCATCATCTCACGCTCTCTGGACAGCTTCTGCTTTTCTTGGAGATCTTGAAGCTGACAAGAGATGCAGATTACAGCCAAATCCAGTTCCCTAACCTTCCCAGCTCTCTCTTGATGCCGAATTCGAGTAGATGTTAAATAATCCAAAGCAGAAAAGCAGAAACTCCATCAACAATCTGATCTATTATCAGATCTTATATTTTTAATGTGTTAAAAAGACACAAATCAAATGTAACCTTGCTAAGTAAACTGTAATTTCATTCAAATATATTTGATAATTTAACACCAACATACTACCAAAATGGATTCTGTAGTTGTTTATGAAACAGTATTATTTTAACTTTTAAAAACACTTAAAAGTACCCGACTGATTAACTGCAACTACATCTGAGAATATCAAAGCTTTAAAATACTTAGTGCAGTTATTTTATTTTAGGGTGAAGCATTATAACAAATCAAACTAAAGATTACATCAGTTTTGTGTGTTTGTACTTTTACAATATTCTAAATATACATATTTTACACCGGGGTTTTTTTTTTTTTGTATTTTGAAATGCTTTGAAGATATTAAACAAAAGAAAATAAGGTACACATCAAACTACTCAAACTAATAGGCATTTGTTGGAATAAAATACTTTCTATTAAGAAATATTTAAAATTACTATTTTTCCTTGCTTACAAACTACATTGGATGTTGCTAATATGGTTCATATCAAGATATCGACCTAAATTTTAATGTATTATTTCAGATTTAATGAATTAGCTGTGTGTTTTATGTTATTAGAATTTTTTGATAAATTATGGCAAATTTAATATCTTTTTATTTAAAATGGACAACACTAATTTATCAACATGTGTGTTTCTATCTGTCTAAATGTGCCACACCTCTCTGGTAGGTCGATGTAGGTAAAGAGCAATAATAAAACTTTCAAGCACATGGCATAAATACCTGTAATCACATTCAAAACTGCTCATATAAAAAAGAAATTATAAGTTGAAAGCAATTAAAATGTACCCTTTGCTTCCTGACATCCTCTGGTTTCCTGGAGTTCTTGACCTGGTAAACAGCCGGCTGCTTGCTATTATTTGTCGGCCCTGATCCTTCGGTCTTCCGCCCATCTTTAGTCTGAAAACAGCATTATGGTTCTTTACTACTTTTAAAAGGGATCACAAGTCCGGACAAGGAGCAACAGATTGAGATCAAATGCCTTAAAAGGGTTGGTGCCTAAGTGGAGTCTTTATTATATATATATATATATATATATATATATATATATATATATATATATATATATATATATATATATATATATATATATACAGTACAGACCAAAGGTTTGGACACACCTAGATAGATAGATAGATAGATAGATAGATAGATAGATAGATAGATAGATAGATAGATAGATAGATAGATAGCATTTATTGTCATTCAACAGAATTCAATGAAATTTCCATTGCAGCTCCCGTGCAAAAGGTCAAATATATACAGTAAAAATAAGCAAACACACAATAATAATAGTAACAATATATACAACAAAATTAACTAAAGGCACTCAACCATCCAAAGAAGTAGCAGCAGGTCCAATTATGGCAAAGTACAGATGATGTGACAGTGCAAAATGCAGAACAATATGACTGTGTGGGGGACAGCTGTGGGGAACCTTTCTAATTCAATGGGTTTTCTTTATTTTCATGACTATTTATAAGGCAAGAAATCCCACTTATTAACCTGACAGGGCAACACCTATGAAGTGAAAACCATTTCAGGTGACGACCTCTTGAAGCTCATCAAGAAAATGCAGAGTGTGTGCAAAGCAGTAATCACAGCAAAAGGTTGCTACTTTGAAGAAACTAGAATATAAGGGGTATTTTCTGTTGTTTTACACTTTTTTTGTTTAGTGCATATTTCCACATGTGTTATTCATAGTTTTGATGCCTTCAGTGTGAATCTACAATGTCAATAGTCATGAAAATAAAGGAAACTCATTGAATTAAAAGGTGTGTCCAAACTTTTGGTCTGTACTGTATATATGTAGAAATAATTCTACAGTTAACTTTTTTTTTATTACAGACTCGTTGTTCTCAACGTGTCTGCTGTTATGCGAAACTGCAGATTTGTTTTGAGAGCCTATTTCTACTAGCTATTAAACAATGTATATTCCTCAATAAGCGATGTTAGCGCTTGGATTTCGACTTGAAACGTTATTTATATATGTATATATAGATATATATATATAACGAATATATAAATATGACACACGGAATATGACACTTCTGTCAAAACTACACCCTTATGTCAAAAACACGGTATTTAGGCATTATGAAGTTAATCCTAAAGTAAAGTTAGCTACAGGCAACGTTAGCCGCGATGCTGCTTACCTTAAACTTCCCGAGAAAACCAAGACGTTTAGCTCGTTTCTGCTCTGCGACCAAAAACAGAAACCGGTGAAACAAACCGTAAACACATTAGGCAATTACTTTTAGCGCAGTATTGGCATACGTACTTGCTTTAGACATAACTTCACCCTCGCCTTCTTCTTTCGCACGTGTAGGTCAGCTGGCTAGTCAATTAAACTGTCAACATCCGGTAAGTGTCAAAGTAAAAGCACCGACCAACTCATCTGCCTCTTAAAGTAGTCGAGTGAGTAGAACTACTTCAAACTATTTTTACTGAAGTAAAAGTAAAAAGTAGTCGTCCAAGAAATTACTCAAGTAAGAGTAAAATGTTAAGGTATGTGGTAAAAAAAAAACATTTTAAAAAAAGCTACCGAGTCATTGATAATAACTCCTGATTTAATATTTTAAAATTATATCATCATATAGACAAAGTTATGTGCACATTCTGGTATGTTAGCTATTAAAATAAAAACATTGTACAAATAAATACCATAATTACAATATGTAAAGATAAAACTTTTTCAAATCTCTTTTTTTTTTCAGTATAAAACTTATGAAACTTACACCAGTTAATGTACTAGAAGTGACAGTTTTTATGTTTATCATATATTCAGCTGACCTCAACATGGTAAAACAGGCTCTGCAAATGGAAAATAACTTTAGAACAACAAAGCTTGTGAACAAACAAGATGCCTCACTTTATCATAACGGTTTTTTAAAAATTGTTTTTAGAGGATTTAAATCATTTTTCACTTGTCATTTTTATTAAAATGTCAATTAAACATTCATCCATTGTCTACACCTACTTGTCCTTGAAGGTTATACATAAATAAAGTCATATATAATTTGTCATTAAAGTACCATAAAATGTAAATAAAAGCATCCCTTTAAAAAATTCCTTCATTATTTATTCCACGTGTCAAACTCGAGGCCCGTGGGCCAAATCCAGCCCACCACAGGTATGTCAAGACTCTAGAGGGCCACATCAATAGAGCTTCCAGATAACAGACATATTATTTAATTTTTAAGAAATACTCATTGAATACAGAGAACCTATCATTTTAATAGTTCAGTATCTTTAACAAAAATATATTTTTCTATATTTATTAAAACTGTCACTATTTCATGACAGTATAATATGAGACAGATAATTTGCGGGAAAAAACTGAGCTCCTCCACGCCTGCAGGAGGGTCTAAGTGCTGCCAATCAACCTCCTCTATGCTGCTCAATGAGCCAATGGCTGAAAAACAACTTACTGTTACAGAAAAACTGTTTATCCTCTGTCAGCAATGGCTATGCTAACTAGCCTTAGCATTGGTGACAGGCTATGTTGTGGTGAATTAGCTGTAGCTTAGCAAAGAGCAAGCAGGAAGTGAGTTGGCACGGACAAGAGGTTGATTGACAGCACTAAAGCCCTCCTCCTGGCTCTGACTGGTTGTTTCTGACTGAATGGTGTATTTCTGCAATTAGTAGTGGGAAAAGGCAGAGGAGCACAATTTTATTCCGTCTTATGCTGTCACAACAATGATGATTTTAACATACACGTTTTTTGTAAAAGTGGCATACTGCTGCTTTCATAGATAGTTTTATAGTTTTATATCATTCCGCCACGACTGACCTTTACAGGACATTCATGATGTTCATCCCTTGATCCCTGACCGGTGGGGTAGATCATAGACAGGTCACCAGTTCGTCACAGGGCAACAGGATGATAAGCAACCATGCATGCACATGTCTGGGGACAAGAGTTCAGAATTCACATTAGCTATTATCTCTTTGCAAAGCACGCCAGCTGCATTCTGTGTGCTCACTATCAAACATCACCTTCATTTAGACAAAAGTCAATTCAAATATAAATCTGTATGCATAATTAAGACCCATCTGCGTCTTGTTTGTTGATATAGCTACCACAACAGTGGGGAATAATATTATCTCCTTCCTGTTGTAGTACACTGGGGTTCACTTATTTACTCAATAAGTGATCACATCGGAACGCCAAATCAGATCAGCAGTACGCCTCAGACTGCTCCATTATATTAATTAGTCCAGTTAGCTTTGGCACATCGGCTCCGTAATCCGTAAAACCCTCCAAACAGACAGTTGACTAGAGGTGATAGATTAACCAAAGCTGGGGTAATGGTTTAATCTGAACAATTAGTTTGCTTTTTCCAGCTCTGCTCTATTCAGATGAAACTGTGCTCACGTACCGATGTGTAAATTGGGAGAAATTTCTCAGTTTTAACTTTGTTTTATAATCTTTGTGTATTACAAAGTTTACACATCCATTCGTTGCCTATTTTCACTTATCTTTGCAGCATCTTGGGAGACGCTGGTGCCAATCTCCAGCAGGCAAGTTCCACAACCATGCACACACACTTATGCGCTTACTCACTTTAAGGTAATTGTCAAACATAATAATAGTAACTGTAAATTGTAAACTTCTAAACATTTTGTTTTGCAGTCAGCGGGAAAGACTGCTCTTCACTCCAGGGAGGCAAACACGTTCAGGGAATCCATAGGTTTATATTTGATTAAGAAGATGCATCTTTTCACAATTTTACAACGAAAGTACTTCTGTAAATATATAAAAACCCAAATGTTAAAATCTACAGTTAATGCTCTGGCTCTTCATTTTTGAACCTTTCCAAAAACAACCCTGAGTTCTCTCAGGGTTGTTTGAGAGAACTCAAACAACCCTTTTGCATTTTTTTTGTTCACATTTAGTTTTATTTGAATGTTTTTCATATCTGTTAATATGGAGGTTTTGAAGCCAACTGTTTTTAAACACTTTTTTAAAAATGTATAGTTTTGTTGGAAAATTGACACTGGCTCCGCCCCGTCTCTAGTTTCAGAACGATGCCCGTCTTGTTCGATGCCTGAAGCTCACTCAAATTAATTTAAGAGTCTAGAACTTCTGTGTCATTGGGAACCAATCAGTAACGAGCATAATTTAAATAACGACGACCCTATTTATTTATTTATTTTTTCTTATTGGTGTAAACACAGCCCTCTCCAGTAAACAAACAGTCAGTTTGGGATAATTCAACTTTTTTTTCTCAATCAGAGAAGATTAAACCACAGTCTGTAGTCTCTTTTGCATCAACAGAAAAAATTTACTATGCTGTAAAAAGTCATAACATGGAAAATGATTGATCCTCCATGAACACCTTGAAGAAAAGATTTAGTTAAAACTCACTTTTATGACTGCTTCTTATTGGTAAATCCATTTTGTTACTTTTGCTGACCTGTCCAACTAAAGACTTCAGTCACATAACGAAAGTGTAAACTGTGTTTTGAACCGAGATATGCCAGACCGCTACTAGCCGGATTTGTTTTGGTTCAACCGTAACATTTGCTACGCTTATTCAACCGCTGACCCAAAAGGAAGAACCGGGCCAAGCCTGTTAACCCCCTCGGTTTTCCATTGGAGAACATGCTCACACCCTCTTAAATCATGATCCGTACGCAACCCCTTCACTGCACGTCTCCGTTGTCCGTTTTTGACCCACATCTTAGGTGGGTCAAAAAAAAAAAACCTCCACCCTGGGGTGACCCGTCTTTCCGGAGGGATTAAAGACGCAGCTTCATGTCATTAAGTGAACCTGCGTCTATTAGAGTGCGGATCTCTTCTTGTCCTCTAAATCTGGTGTAAGACTTGCCTCCTCTCCTATAAACCTCAGCCTCCTTCGTAACACACAATCTGAAAACATGTTTCTTTGCAACTCTTTCAAATTCAAACTTGACAAACTAACCCTTTTATTTTATTTTATTTATTAGAGAAACTTATTGAAGTGGAATAATTCCCTCTACATGTTGAGGAAATGTTTGGCAAGACGATTGTTATTGTGTACTCATTATTTTTAGCAGCTATAATTTACAGAAATACCCAAAGAGAGCTTTTAATGGACTTGAATGTGTAATTTCAAGATCCGAAATGCAATTATTATATGAAGTGAGAGTGTAGAAATCCACCGGGTGTCTTAACCTTATTAGTAGATTGATTTAATTACAGTTGATAACCAGTGTATTGGTTTACGTTTGAGCATCTCTGCCAAGTGGAACACCGCAGGTGTAATATGATTTTACAGTAATCCCATCAGAGGTCAGATAAGCGTTGGTATATAAGGAGAAGTGTGAGGTGAAGCACCCAGCAAACGCAGAAGGTTACAAGTCAGAGGAAGGTGTGACAGCCGAGAGAAGATCTCCAGAGATCAGGATGGCAGAGGAATGGGGAAAACAGGTGTTTGCTGCCAGGCGGCACGAAGATACAACAAGAGGCTCCGCATTCACATACACAAACAGTAATCATACCAAAGGTAGGTTTTTTTGATTTGAATTATTTTGTGTTTAGACCTGCTGTTGTTTAGAGACGGATTTTTGTACAGTTCCACATCCTGACATATCACCGGACTGAGACGAGCTGTAGTTTATGAACCACTATTTGAACTAATGCTGACAAGCACAACATAAACTACAGTGTTTTTGAAAATTTAGATTTTTGCTTCGTTTTTATTTAAACACCGACCGATTAGTCTGCAGTTACATACAACATTCTTATAACAGAAGTCAAGATAGCAACATGTGACATTTAAAAAAAGACGATGCTCCTGAATTAGAACAAAGTTTGACTGCGTGCGATTCTAAGACGCAGACCTTTGCTTGCAGATCCTTTTGAAGGACCAAACTACCACATCGCTCCTCGATGGGTTTACAACCTCTCCACGTTCTGGATGTTTATTGTGGTCATTTTATCAGTCTTCACCAACGGCCTCGTCTTGGTGGCCACAGCAAAGTTCAAGAAACTTCGTCATCCTCTCAACTGGATCTTGGTCAACCTTGCCATTGCTGATCTTGGAGAGACAGTCTTTGCCAGCACCATCAGTGTGTGCAACCAGTTCTTTGGATATTTTATTCTGGGACACCCGATGTGTGTCTTCGAAGGCTATGTTGTCTCAACTTGTGGTAAGTTGTCACAGTGGTAAGTTATGTTACAGACTTGCAAATTCATTTTAATCAAACCTAAAGATGAATCGTGTTTGTAGACTGTAAAACTGCATGTGTGCACCCTTATTCTTTACAGGTATTGCTGCTCTTTGGTCCCTGACTATCATCTCTTGGGAGAGATGGATAGTTGTGTGCAAACCCTTTGGAAATGTCAAGTTCGATGCCAAGTGGGCCACAGCTGGAATAGTTTTCTCCTGGGTCTGGTCTGCAGCGTGGTGTGCTCCTCCCATCTTTGGATGGAGCAGGTAATTTAGATAATCTCCTGCTTATGTGGTTTTTATATCCTCGATAATCAGCAAAGCAAGAACTGATTGTTTCCTTGTATCAGGTATTGGCCTCATGGACTGAAAACGTCCTGTGGGCCTGATGTGTTCAGTGGGAGTGAAGACCCTGGAGTCCAGTCCTACATGGTTGTCCTCATGATTACATGCTGCATCATTCCTCTGGCTATCATCATCTTGTGCTACCTGGCTGTGTGGTTGGCCATCCGTGCTGTAAGTTTTATCCCTCACTGCTTTTTGTCACTTTAGTTTTATGGTAGCCCTAAACAAAGCCTGATCAAATCTGACCTCATGTTTTGTTGGCTACAGGTTGCTATGCAGCAGAAGGAATCTGAGTCGACCCAGAAGGCTGAGAGAGAAGTGTCCAGGATGGTTGTAGTCATGATCATAGCTTACTGTGTCTGCTGGGGACCCTACACCTTTTTCGCCTGCTTTGCCGCAGCCAACCCCGGATACGCCTTCCATCCTTTGGCCGCTGCCATGCCTGCATACTTTGCCAAAAGCGCCACCATCTACAACCCTGTTATCTACGTCTTCATGAACCGACAGGTGGGCATAGCGATACAGCTGTCACATTTTTTTTATCATAACAAATATGTTTTTGTTTTATATTTAACTTTCACTCTGTTCTTTCATTTGCAGTTCCGCACATGCATCATGCAGCTATTTGGCAAACAGGTGGATGATGGTTCTGAAGTGTCCACATCCAAGACAGAAGTCTCCTCTGTGGCTCCTGCATAAACCTTCATGTTCTCTGTTTTGGAAGAAAAAAAACTACTGTGACCTGTACAGAAACTATTGTTTATTTTTTTGATAAACAAAATTTTTTGGCAAATGGAAATGTTGTACGTTTTGAAAAAAAAAAAAGTACTGAAAGGTATTTTGAGTGCTACGCTAAATAACAATTGTATAATATCTTTTTTTTCACCTAAATAGCATTCTGGCAAAGTAAAAAAAAAAAAAAAGTCCACATTTTTCTAGATGTTGTCTTATCATGCATGTAACCTTTTCAGTTGAATATAAAACTGAAAGCATGACTGCAAGTTTTGTCTTTATTCTTTGACACGAATCATAGAAAAATGGTAAAACGTGGGGGTTTACATTTCATTGAACATACACAGGGTAAAATGTCTCACAGCATCACCTTTGAGCAGAACTGCCCCAATATCTGACTCCTCTTGAATCTTCTTACCTAATGAGTAGTAGTTAAATGTTATCCATACAGCCATTACCCTACGCACTTATCCCCAGTGGGGTTGCCAGGGGTGCTGGTGCTTATCTTCAGTGGTCAAAGGCTGACATAGGCAATCCATCGCAAGGCAACACAGTGAGACACAGACAGCAAACAATCACTCTCCTTAGGTGTGAGTGTGATCAATCAACCCAGTCATGTTTTTGGACTGTGGGAGTAAACCCACACAGGGAGAACATGCAATCTCCAGGTAGAAAGGGATTCGAACCCACAACCTTCTTACTGCAAGGCAACAGTGCTGCCAATTGCGTCACTGTGCAACCCTGATAAATGTTGGTCGAACTTAATTTGAAAGTGTGGTGTGCTCCCTCTAGGGAGGGCGCAGTGCTACGACAGTGGAGTGTTGTCGCAAATTTGAGCCGCAAGGGAAGTTGACCCACGTTTCTGCTAGTGTCATCAGAAACACTGTGTCCGTTTAAGGATGTACGGATGGATGGATGGTCGCTCCATACAGCCCATCAGACACAGTTTTCCCTTTAATAAACATGGGGAATGATATCTGATGACTCCTTAACACCTACCAGATACGATGACCCAAGTTTATTTGTTTGTACTTTGCACCTTAAATTTACGAAACCTTAACTTTTTACATTTACTTGAGTACTGTTTGAATACAATACAATAAGTCACATTTAAAGTCATATCCGTTAGTGGGTATCCATCCGTCCATCCATCCATCCATCCATCCATCCATCCATCCATCCATCCATCCGTATTTATGCAATGTATATAGAGAGAGAGAGTCTATTTTTTATTATTAATGGATATGACTTTTAATGTAACTGATTAAAATATTTTATTCAAAGAGTACTCAAGTAAAAGTAAAATATACATAGTCCATGTATATTTATCGGGATATGTAAGTAGCAGTTCCCTGTTTTTATGTTGCAAAGTAGTCCAACATGTTGTAATGACTGTGACCACTAGGAGGTGCAGCCCTTACTTGAACACTGTTACTGTGCTGCGAGTTAGAAACTTAAATGAGCCAAAAATATCAACTTTTTCCAGAACGAGCTCACGGTTAACGTCAAACGAGGACGATGAAACAAGTAAGTGTAAGGGAAATCACTGTTAAATCAAGTCACATAGCTGTGTGGCGTTGTGCAATCTTTTTATGCTGCAAGAGCTTTTTATGCTCTTCTGACTGTCTTGTCAGAAGAAATATGTAGCACCAAGCACAGCCATGAGCCCACAAGTCCAGAGAGGACTATGATATTTTTTGTAATATTATTAGGATTAATACAATGAGGACTACGGTGTAGAACATAATGGCAGGTACAGACCTTATAGTTGAATTGTCTGGACTTGGGGTTCAATTCTCCTGCTTTAAAATGAGAAAACTGTAAATTGAGAACGGAACATTATTCATTGTGTCATTTATGGCTTTGAAGATAAATGTTGATAATGTTGACAAATTGTGGTTACCTGAGAATCTAAAAAAATGCATTCCCAATTTAACAAAATAAACAATCTGATAAGTGTTTCTTTAAGTTTTTATTATGACATTTTACTGCTGTCGATCACTCACAACTGTAATTCGGGTTCATTAACTGGACAGAAATTAGCTCTCTTAAAAAAAACAAAAAAACTGGTAAGTGTCAGAATGACTGCTTTAACTGTGCCAAACCAAACAGCCCATGGAAAATAAATTATCTTCAAAGCACCCAAAACTGCATATTTAAGAAACGAGAAGTACTGTCAAATGTTCATGCTGTCAAAATATTATCAAATTCAAAGGAGCAAAAAAAAAACAACAAAAAAAAACAATAAAAAATGTGTCTTTCACAGGGTCTTCACAAAGCACCTGACCATACAAAACAGTAGAAAGTGCTCTTAATGACCAATATGCAAGCACACAAAAACAGTGGCATAAATGCCACAAACCCGGTTAATAAAACAGGAGACAAAAAAGTAAATGCAAGACAACAAATATTACAATTTTAATATTTGATTTTAAAACTGAGCTTTCTAACAAAGCAAAGAGGTACATTCTACACAATCAAAACATTTTGCTGTGTTTAGAGAAAGAAAGCATTCTGGTATGTTAACAGAAGTCTTGTACAGAGTATTGAAGTAGCACCAAATACGGAAGCAATGCAGTACAGATTTCCACGTTACCGTTGACATGACTCTTTCCAACCAATGGGGGGGCGTAGGTCAGCTAAAATTCAGAAATCAGCTGTCAGAAGTTTAAAAAGTTCCGTAGAAGGGTCACTTAAAAAAAAAAAAAAAGTTATTTATTTCTCATTTTAACACAAAAACAATAAAAGGGAAAAAAACAAACAAAAAAGGTGTGAGGAAGTCATCAACAATAAAGTCAGAATAGACTTTATTGTTTAAACTTTACAATAAACTTTATAAGTTTAAAACCTTTTACTTTGTAAAAGGAAAATATAGTTTATCAACATACAGCAAGTAGTGGTGGGCCTGGATAAACATTTTTAATTGAGTAAATTGCAAGGTCTGTAATTAATTCATCGCAAATCATTACCTATTAAAGGAAAATGTTATATTGAAACATAAGAAAAAAATTACATTTAAAAACCCTTTTTGATACCGAATAATTAAATAAATGGACACTCAACAACAACATTTATTGTTTTAAATCTCTTATTTTGGTTATTGAACCATCAGAGTGGTGCAAAGTGCAATTATGTGCATTCAGATTTTAAGTGTTTCGGGATCCCCTTATTCAGGTAACTTCTCTGAAATAATTTTTTCTTTAGAAATGTGGACACTGACATTAAAGTTGGGGATGTCTGTGTTTGCTACTGTTTCTTTATTGCAACGCATTTTGAATTGAAATGGTATTTTAGGCTTGAATAGCTTCAGTGATAGGTCAGATCACTTTTGGACAATGTGCAAACAACAATAGTCTTTTCCATCCAGATTGGTTTTATGAATCAGAAATTAACCCCCAGTGGTCCAAGAGAAGCGACATTGGTATCCATAGTTGTTTGCAGATGTCGCTTGTGCTTCGGCTTTATATGTTGTACCGGAAATACAATGCAAAGGTTCCATCTAAACCATTTCTATGTAAAAAAAAAAAAAAAAAGAAAGGAAAAGAAAAAGAAAGGTAATTAACTGCATTCAAATTTTTAACATGTTAAAATCTATGTAATTAATTATTCATAATTAACTAGTTACAGTCCTGGCGCTAATAACAAACAAACAATAAGCAGTTTCTGTACAGGTAAAAGTCGTTTTTTCAAAACCGAGAACACTGACTGTTTATTCAGGTGCAACAGACGAGACCTCTGTCCTCGATGTGGACACTTCGGAATCATCATCCGTCTCTTTGCCAAGGAGTTTCATGATGCATGTGCGGAACTTTGAACGGAGGAATAGGACGAAGTTAAATACATTAAAAATATTTGATACGCTCAGTTAAATAGATGTGACAACTTGACTGTTGTGCCCACCTGTCGGTTCATGAAGACGTAGATAACAGGGTTGTAGATGGTGGCGCTTTTGGCTAAATATGCAGGTATGGCAGCGGCCAAAGGATGGAAGGCGTATCCGGGGTTTGCCGCGGCAAAGCAGGCAAAAGTAGCATATGGTCCCCAGCAGAGACAGAAAGCCAGGATCATGACTACAACCATCCTGGTCACTTCTCTCTCAGCCTTCTGGGTTGTTTCACTATCTAGCTGCTGCATAGCAACCTGTAGCCAACAAAACATGAGGTCAGATTTGATCAGGCTTTCTTTAATGCTATGATAAAACTAAAGTAACAGAAATCTGCGAGGGATAAAACTTACAGCATGGATGGCCAACCACACAGCCAGGTAGCACAAGATGATGATAGACAGAGGAATGAGGCAGCATGTAACTATGAGGACAATCATGTAGGACTGGACTCCAGGGTCTTCACTTCCACTGAACACATCAGGCCCGCAGGACGTTTTTAGTCCATGAGGCCAATACCTGATACAAGGAAACAATTTAGCATTTGCTTCGCATTAAACAAAGCTTGCTCTGCTGATTATTGGGGGTATAAACACTTCATAACCAGAAGATCCGGTAGATTACCATGTGGGGTTGGGGTGGGAAATTGTTTTTATTGATCTGAACAGCACTTTGAGCTGGTTTTAGTATGAAGGGGGCTTTATAAGTAAAATTGATTGATTGGTTGATTACCTGCTCCATCCAAAGATGGGAGGAGAGCACCACACTGCAGGCCAGACCCAGGAGAAAACTATTCCCACTGTGGCCCACGTGGCATCAAACTTGATATTTCCAAAGGGTTTGCACACAACTATCCATCTCTCCCAAGAGATGATAGTCAGGGACCAAAGCCCAGCAATTCCTGTGCACAGAAAAAAGGATGATAACATTCAGCTTAAAAGTGTACAACCAGGATTCATCTTTAGGTTTGATTAAAATGAATTTACAAGTCTGTAACATAACTTACCACTGTGACAACTTACCACAAATTGAGACAACATAGCCTTCGAAGACACACATCGGGTGTCCCAGAATGAAATATCCAAAGACCTGGTTGCACACACTGATGGTGCTGGCAAAGACTGTCTCTCCAAGATCAGCAATGGCAAGGTTGACCAAGATCCAGTTGAGAGGATGACGAAGTTTCTTGAACTTTGCTGTGGCCACCAAGACGAGGCCGTTGGTGAAGACTGATAAAATGACCACAATAAACATCCAGAGTGTTGCGATGTTGTAAACCCATCGAGGAGCGATGTGGTAGTTTGGTCCTTCAAAAGGATCTGAGAAAAGTCCACATCTTAGAATTTTATGCAAACGACTTTGCAATTCAGAGGCATTTGCCTTTTTAAAGCAACATCTTTTTATGACTAATATTACAAATATGTTGTATACTGGTATATGTAAAAAAAAAAAAATTCTTGCATGAAAGTGCAATATTTCTTGCCAGTCATCTCAAAGAGTGAAATTCATATTTTGTAGAATTATTACACATAGAGTGATATATATTCCAACTCTTTGTTTTTTGTAATTTTGATTGTTATGGCTTACAGGTAGTGATAATGAAAATCACAAAGTTTTACCACAAACCACATATAATAAGAATATATAGTGAAACAGCACATTAATGAAAACTCATGGTGTCACACCTTAATTGGCTAACTAACTCAAAATACCTGCAAAGATTTCCTGAGCCTTTAAACCAGTGGTCTCAAACTCCAGTCCTCAGGGGCTGATGTCCTGCAACTTTTAGATGTTTCTCTGCTTCAGCACACCATGTTCCAATATTAGCTCATTAGCAGAGCTCTGTGGAGCTTGCCTGCATGCTAGTGAAGCAGTTTAGCCATTTAATACAATTGTGTAGCACAAGGCACACATTTAAAAGTTGCAGGACATTGGCTCTTGAGGACTGGAGTTTGAAAACAATTATTTAAATGATCTCCCACTCTTAAGGAGAAGACTGCTGACTGGATAGATGTCCAGAAGACAGTCATGGACACCCTGCATGAGAAGGCTAATCCATAAAAATCCATTGCTGAATAAGCTAGTTGTTCACGGAGCTCTGTATCCAAACATATTAACAGAGGATGTAGCTTGGTAGAAAAGTGTGCGCCAACAGCAGGGGGAACTACAGCCTTGAGAGGATTGTCAAGTTAAATCCAATCTAAAAGAGCCACAACACACAGACCAGTACTACACATGGGCTACAAATGTTGCATTCTCCATGTCAAGCCACTCCTGAACCAGAGACAATGCCAGTCATCTTCCTTGGGCTACGGAGAACAGGAAGTGGACTGTTGTGCAATGGTCAAAAGTCATTTTTTCATCTTGCATTTCATTGTGAAGTGAAGAGTGATTGATTGAAGTGTAGTGTGAAGTTTTCACAGTCAGTGATGTTTTGGGGTGCCATCTTATCTTCTGGTTCTGGTCACTGGATTTTATGAAGTCCATAGTCAATGCAACAGCCTACAAGGACTTTTTAGAGAACACAATTCTTCCTTATGGAGATGCTGGGGTTTTTTTCACGTGCCCACACTGCCAAAGGTACCATAAGCTGGTTGAGTAACCATGGTGGTTCTGTTCTTGATTGGTCAACAAACTCCCTGACCTTTAACGCCATAGGAAATCAATGGGCTGTTGTCAAAAGGAAGATGAGAGACATCGGAGCCAACAAGGGTGATGACCTGAAGGCAGCTATCAAAGCAATCTGGGCTTTTATCACACCTAAGCATCAGCACAGGCTGATCGTCTCTATGCTATGCCACATTGATGCAGTAATTCATGCAAGAAGAGGTCCAACCAAGTGTTGAGTGCATAAAAATGCACACACTTTTGAGAAGCCTCACATTGAAAATTGAAACAAATAAAATAGAAGCTGCTCAAAACATCTAACTATTTGTGTAAGTAATCTTGATAAAATGACTGTTTCACTTTCTGATAGGACTGTCAAGAAATATTACACTTTTATGCAATACAAAATTATTTTCAGATGTCCTAGTACATATGCATACTAATAAGACTGTATTTAAATACAACCAAAACAATTAAACAATTATGACATTTTCCAAAACTTCACTCTAGTTTGTCATTTCATAAACAGTTCTTTTCACTACTCTTATATTTCAGATTGTAAAACTCTACAATTGTATCTGGAAATTTGGCTTGAATAAATAAATCTCTAATAACACCATGTCTACACACTAAATGGTTCAAAATAAAAAGCATACCTCTTGTTTGATTGCTGTTTGTGTATGTGAATGCAGAGCCCCTCGTTGTATCTTCATTGTGCCGCCTGGCAGCAAACGTCTGTTTTCTCCAATCATCTGCCATCTTGCTCTTCGAAAGAGGTACTTAGTTGTCGTTTATAACCTTGAGAGTTTTGCTGGGTGCCTCACATCAGACGTCAGCTTATATACCTACGCTTCACAGAACTCTGATGGGATTACTTTAAAACCAACTACAGGAGCCCTTCCCCCATTCCCTGAGCAGAACCCTCACCTGGGCAAACAGTTTGGACGATGCAGCCAACCTAGGACTACACTTCCCCCTGCCCTATCTCGACTATCCAGGGACATACTCCGTGATCCTGTTTCAGGACTTCAGCTCTCTGTTCAACACCACCTACCATCAGAAGTTTATCCAGCTCACAGTGCCAGCCTCCACCTGTCAGTAGATCAACAGTTTCCTCACTGACTGGCAGCAGCAGGTGAGGTCAGGCAGCATCTTCTTCTGCACAAGAACCATCAGGACTCAGAGGTCTGTGTTTGCTCCTCTTCTTTCTTTACACGGATGGCGGATCTGTCTGTGAAGCTACTAATGTTCACAGATGCCATTGTTCTGATTCAGGACAGTGATGAGTCTGTGTACAGGTCAGCAACCTGGAGCTTAACTCACTCAAGACCGTTGAGATCAATCCCACACCATCCTCACTGACACTGTCTGCTGTGAGATCCTTCCCATCCGCACTAGGAACTTTCTCTAGACCTGAAATCCTCCTCACAGCAGGACAATCTGCGGCAGGAGCTGCCAACCATCTACACAACCATTATTCAGTTTGTCCGATGGTTTGGGTTAGTCACAAAACAGGACAAAAGAGCTGACTTTTCCTTTATTCATGACTTATACAGGTCTAGGGACAAGAGGAGGACGTCTAACATTTTTACAGACCACACACATTCTGCACACAAACGATTTAGGCAGGTTTCAACTGTCTGTCACCTGGCTGTGGCTGCACCTGAATTTCCCCACTCTGGGACAATAAAAGGTATTTCCATCCTATTTTTAGTATCTGACCACTGGCCGTCTTTCTGATGTGCAAAAGTAGGAATTCTGGGAATCAAAACTGTGTACATTTCCACTAACTGAACGTTGTCTTCTTGTTTTGTACCAATATTGTAGAAATGTATCTTAATTTTCTTTCATTTCCCATGCTTATGTTTAAAATGTCTGTACATTAAATATCCACAGTATATCTAAAGTCAAACTCATTGTTTGTGTGACAAACTTGTTCAATAAAACCAATTCTCATTCTGAAAATTGCATCACAACCGTAGGTGTGACTTGGCAGAGATGCTCAAATGTGAAAATAAGCACCAAGTTCACTGCGATCCTGCAAGGATGACTGGGTATGGATGATGGATGGATTAACGTTTTATGATGAATTACATTTTTGTCATGCAAAGGAGACTACAGAATGTGTGTGAGGAATATGGAAAAAAGCCAAAATACCCCAACCTAAAGACATTTTACAAGCTTTTTTTACTTGGAATTGTTTTTTTCCATGGTTCATTAAAACCAAACAAAATATCTTTCCTAACTCCTGTAACATTTTTTTAGTGTCAAATAGTAAAATTTAATCATTTCTTACATTTTTGAAATTTTAATGTTTAAAAGTTAGGACAATACATTTTTAATGAATGGATCTAAAATGTTTACACATTATTACCCTTGGAAATGTTTTGTCTTAATCATTTTTCTAAAACATGATTGCATATTTGGCTGATGAAACCTCAACTATCTTTCTTATACTGTATTCCTAAAGTCCTCTGATTAGTCGCTTTACAAATTACAATGTTAATGTTAAATGTCACCCAAATATAGCATCTGTCAGTATTGACTTGTTTGCTTTGGAATAAATGTCGGTTTCACAAAACTAAATCAAAAGACTAGAATTAATACATTTACTCATTTTTTATCTAACATGTTAGACATGAAAAGCTAACAATATTTGAGCCATTTAGTGTAGCACTATTCCAAAGGCTTAAAAAAGCAAGTCAAAGCTTTCAGACTTGATTAAAGAAACATGAATAACTACAGATCTTCACAGAAATGTAAGAAATGTAACGATGCCCTTTTGTTTCTTTAGCCTTGTGACGTTGTGAGTCAGGAAGAGCCCTTGTAGTCTGATGTTCATGCTATAGCAGATGATCTGGCACTCTGGCCACAAGACTTAAAGACAAGTGATGGTTACTTCAAATTACTACCACAGAGTAATGAAGAACGGGGAGAAAATTCCTGCCTTGTCTACAGTAAAGCACACATCTCAGTTGTAGGCTCTTACCTTAAGAGTGTAAATGGAGAACCTGAGCTCCAGTGGTTTTATCCACTGGAAAAATATCTATGCCCATTTTTAGAATCACAAGTGTGGCAAATAAATCGCCGTCATGAAGAAATGGCACACTTTGAAAGACAGACTCGATCAGGCAAGAAAAGATCTAAGAAATGCTGAAGTTACTAAATGGAAGGAAATTTTAAAAGATTAGTGGCTATCGTGACTTGATTGAAGAGCAGAATATTGCTTTTAGAGAACGCAAAACAGTTGTATGAACACAGCAATGGTAAATGCTGTGTTAAATGCTTCTACAGTAGAGTCCTAGAAGTTAACAACAAAGCCCTATGTGTGCCATGTGGAAATCACACACTAAACTTAGTTGTTGGAGATGCTACCAAGTTTTCTGTTATATCACTCAACTTCTTCATAGCACGATTGTACTCCAATGTATACTGTCCACCTGTAGCAGTACTACATAAAAAGCAGAATGTATAAACTTCAGGTGACGTACAATGATGGCATGAGGATGCTGCTTATTGCATAAGCATTGCCACTCATTGCTTATGAGTGGCAATGGAGTAGTGCCACTCAGATGTTCATAAATGCCAATGTACCAACTTGTGTTATTGTGCTTTGAAACCTTGTGGACAGATGTAGTTGTAGGCTAACAGACTGTAAACAGCATTAACCTTACAAAGCTCAGTTATATTGTTTTCTAGCCTGTGGAATCACCGGCGGCTTTACAGCAATGGATGAACATTCCAGTTTTATTGTGTCTTGTTGTTGTTTATTAGTCCGTTTTTGTTTATTATGGACCATGTATGTGTCTGAATAAAACGTTTTGATTGATTGATTGATTGATTGATTGATTGATTGATTGATTGATTGATTGATTGATTGATTGATTGATTGATACAAAGACACTTTGCATAGTAGGTCTGTTCACAGATGTTGCTGTGCCCATCTTTGGACAATTTTCCAGGGACATGTGAAAGACTTCTCCATCAAGTCTTTGTCCACAACAAGATCATGTTGGGTGTAGACTGAAAGCGATTCATTACCAGCTGCCTGACATTGTCAACATTCTAACTACTCAGAAGGAGTAGAAAGAAGAAAGGAGAATGTGTGTCAAATGCTGACAGCCTTTCCAAGGACATGACAAAATTCTCTTCTTGGTGAGTACAATAGTTTGCTATAATGTGCTGTAGAACATGTAAGACCTTGCAGAGCCCCAGTGTGTCCGCTGAGACAGTAAGAAGAGAGATGTTGACAGCAACAAAATATCTTGAGGATTTCAGAGAAAATTGAGAGATTGCAGAGACAGTTGAGGGGAAGCAGAAAAGGACAGACACAGTTTGAGTATGCAGGAAGAGAGGAAGCACTTTCAACTCAACAGGGGAATGTTTTCAAAAGAGTCTTTCCTCCACTTAGGCCATGGTGACTTTTAGTGGAATTTATTGTTTTTGTCTCAGGGGCTTGAAGATAAAAGGCCTGATCTCGTTGTGGTATGAGTTGTGTTCCCAAATTTACATTAGTGAAAAGGAAAGTCTGTAAAATCAGAAGAGGGAGCCTGCCAACAACTTAACAGGGAGGTAGGTAAGATGTGGTGGAAGGCTGAAAGATCTCGTTGTCCTAATGGTGTCTTCAGAGGCTTGGGGAGAGGGGATTTCTGGGATAGGGGAGAGATCAGTGGGATGTGTTGGGGGGGAAGAAGCACACACTGTTATCTCAGCGGGCAGCAGCCATTTTAACAAAGTGGAACTTTGTTTTAGGGTCAGCTGTACATTCTCCTCCAGAAAATAAAAATCCCCAGAGCTGTTGAATTTAAAGTAATCCAGCTCTGAGGGCAGAGAATGTAAAAATAAAACGAATTACCAGGATCACGGATCAACAAAATGTACTTTTCTTTCACAGTCAGGCCAGGAGACCTCGGAAACAAAGCCAAAACCACCAAAACTAGAAAGGCTGAGGGTGTCTTGGCAGTAGGGCAACAAACAAAAACAAAACAGAGAAACTTCCCAAACTTGGTCAGGCAAGGAGAACCTCAGAAGGAGGTGCAGACTTCAAGACGGGTGCCTGATCTAGTAACAGAGCCGCAAAGTCCACAAATGTATCTCCCACAACAAAATGCACATAGAGAATATCAGAAATACGCAAGATGCTAAGCACAAAGAAGTGAATTAAAATGACAGGACGTTAAATACAAATAACACAAGATCTGGAAGGAATAAAATGACACACAAACCCCCAGAAATTCTCAGAAAACAAACACTACTGTACGGGGAACCAAAACCAAACATTTGTGCGTCATGACAGTCTTAAGTCTCGGATCCAGAGTTCAAGTTCAGTCTAAGTTGAGTTAGAAGTCTTTTATTTTTGCGACTTAAGTGTGAATCGATTAAGAGTATGCATTCTATAGCTCTTTATCAAGCCCAGGGCTCCGCACTACAATCACCAGTTTATGCACACGCTGATGGTGGTGAGATACAACAGTGTAGCCACAGCTGCCCTGGCCCAGTCTGACAGAGGCCGCCATCCATCAGCACCACCGGGTCCTTTGACCACCAGCAGCAGGGGAAGTGTCTTGCCCCAAGGATGCAACGATGGAGACAGATGCAACCCATTGGGTTACGCGACAAGCTCCTATTATGCCTAATATTTTATCCAATTAGTACAGATTCAGGATTTGCTTTCTCCCAGCCTTAATAAAGTTATTTGCGCCTGCGCTTATGGTATTAATTTTCATTTTTTATCTTCCATACTGTAAAAGACATCAATTAATCAAAAATACACAGAAAGCAAAATTTAAAGAATGCCTTATATTTCATATTCATTTCAAAAAAGTTCAGTTACACATTTATGCATGATGCATTCACTCTTTTTTTTTTTTTTTTTTTTTTTTGCAATACAACTATGTTCATTAAAAGAAAACAAGCATACAATAAATAGTTTCTGTACAGGTCACAGTAGTTTTTTTCTTCCAAAACAGAGAACATGAAGGTTTATGCAGGAGCCACAGAGGAGACTTCTGTCTTGGATGTGGACACTTCAGAACCATCATCCACCTGTTTTCCAAATAGCTGCATGATGCATGTGCGGAACTGCAAATGAAAGAACAAAGTGAAATTAAATATAAAACAAAAACATATTTGTTATGATAAAAAAAATGTGACAGCTGTATCGCTATGCCCACCTGTCGGTTCATGAAGACGTAGATAACAGGGTTGTAGATGGTGGCGCTTTTGGCAAAGTATGCAGGCATGGCAGCGGCCAAAGGATGGAAGGCGTATCCGGGGTTGGCTGCGGCAAAGCAGGCGAAAAAGGTGTAGGGTCCCCAGCAGACACAGTAAGCTATGATCATGACTACAACCATCCTGGACACTTCTCTCTCAGCCTTCTGGGTCGACTCAGATTCCTTCTGCTGCATAGCAACCTGTAGCCAACAAAACATGAGGTCAGATTTGATCAGGCTTTGTTTAGGGCTACCATAAAACTAAAGTGACAAAAAGCAGTGAGGGATAAAACTTACAGCACGGATGGCCAACCACACAGCCAGGTAGCACAAGATGATGATAGCCAGAGGAATGATGCAGCATGTAATCATGAGGACAACCATGTAGGACTGGACTCCAGGGTCTTCACTCCCACTGAACACATCAGGCCCGCAGGACGTTTTCAGTCCATGAGGCCAATACCTGATACAAGGAAACAATCAGTTCTTGCTCTGCTGATTATTGAGGATATAAAAACCACATAAGCAGGAGATTATCTAAATTACCTGCTCCATCCAAAGATGGGAGGAGCACACCACGCTGCAGACCAGACCCAGGAGAAAACTATTCCAGCTGTGGCCCACTTGGCATCGAACTTGACATTTCCAAAGGGTTTGCACACAACTATCCATCTCTCCCAAGAGATGATAGTCAGGGACCAAAGAGCAGCAATACCTGTAAAGAATAAGGGTGCACACATGCAGTTTTACAGTCTACAAACACGATTCATCTTTAGGTTTGATTAAAATGAATTTGCAAGTCTGTAACATAACTTACCACTGTGACAACTTACCACAAGTTGAGACAACATAGCCTTCGAAGACACACATCGGGTGTCCCAGAATGAAATATCCAAAGAACTGGTTGCACACACTGATGGTGCTGGCAAAGACTGTCTCTCCAAGATCAGCAATGGCAAGGTTGACCAAGATCCAGTTGAGAGGATGACGAAGTTTCTTGAACTTTGCTGTGGCCACCAAGACGAGGCCGTTGGTGAAGACTGATAAAATGACCACAATAAACATCCAGAACGTGGAGAGGTTGTAAACCCATCGAGGAGCGATGTGGTAGTTTGGTCCTTCAAAAGGATCTGCAAGCAAAGGTCTGCGTCTTAGAATCGCACGCAGTCAAACTTTGTTCTAATTCAGGAGCATCGTCTTTTTTTAAATGTCACATGTTGCTATCTTGACTTCTGTTATAAGAATGTTGTATGTAACTGCAGACTAATCGGTCGGTGTTTAAATAAAAACGAAGCAAAAATCTAAATTTTCAAAAACACTGTAGTTTATGTTGTGCTTGTCAGCATTAGTTCAAATAGTGGTTCATAAACTACAGCTCGTCTCAGTCCGGTGATATGTCAGGATGTGGAACTGTACAAAAATCCGTCTCTAAACAACAGCAGGTCTAAACACAAAATAATTCAAATCAAAAAAACCTACCTTTGGTATGATTACTGTTTGTGTATGTGAATGCGGAGCCTCTTGTTGTATCTTCGTGCCGCCTGGCAGCAAACACCTGTTTTCCCCATTCCTCTGCCATCCTGATCTGGGAAGAAGGTTTCTCAGCTCTCAGACCTTCCTCTCACTTGTAACCTCCCGAGGTGATCTGCGCTTCACATCACACTTTAGCTTTTATACCGTTGCATTCAGTGACCTCTGAGCGGATTACTTCACAATCATATTACAACCACCTTGTGCCGTTTGGCACGGATCTTACCAGACAAAGTAAAACACTTTTTTTTTAAGTACACTTAAAAGGTCTAACGAGGTTAAGACACTGAGTGGATTTCCGTACTCTCACCTAATATGTGGATTAAATTCAGAGTTTTCACTGTTTTATGTATGAGATTTCCAGGAACATAGTAACAAATACTTCTTACAGGTGTGTTAAACATAACCCTGTGCTTTTTAAATAAATGTTGCTTTATATAGGAAACAAATACACTTTTACATTTGCTTTAACTGTCTGGTTGGTTAGAAAGGACAGACACCTCTTAAGGCTGATTCTGAGGATAAGAAGAGATCTGTGGCACTGTTACCGTGACTGTTGTAAATGCTGACATGTGGAGCAAGTCAGACACCTTTAATCCATCCGGAAAGAAGATTCACCCCAGAACATTGGATTTTTTTTTTACCCGCCTACTAGGCTCCTCTTCACGTCATTGCCGTAATTGCATTATTGGGCCACGACATCCGTTCCAGAAAATCCACTTTATGAAAACTTTGCTTTCTAAGCTGCTTTCTAAGGTTTTGAAACACTTTTAATTCTGTTTGAAGAGTTTATTTATTCTTATTTTGTGTTTTCAACTGTTAATGTTTTACCATCATTAGCCCTTAATATGATGAGGGTCATCTTAGGTTAGGACTAGGCAAGCAGTTAAGCAGGAATTTGTAGTCCAGCAGCACACTCTTAATTGCAAGGTTTTTTTTATTCCTTCTGCTCAAAGGACATACATATCATGCTGATTGGTGGTTTGAAATTAAGTGTACTGTAGGGATTTGTGTCTCTGTGCTACGTGTCCAGTGTGCACCCCGCCTCTCGTCGACTTTACAGAAGTAAGACTTGATGTCACTGACCCACTTGTTAAACTGGGTGATTCTGTTTTGAGTCTCATTTCTGTGTAATCAGTTAAACCAGTAGTTGAGTTTTGGAGTTCCTCATTTAATGATTTCTAAGGCTAATAATCTATAATTACAGATATTTCTGCTTTTTTAGAGGAGGTTATACATCTGTCACAAGCAAAATAATTACTGTTTGTGTTTCTCACCTATGGAACGCGCAAGAGTGCCAAAGTTCTGCCATCTTGCAAAATGCATTTTTTACATGGACACAATAGAGACATTTTGGAAAGGATATTTTTTCCCCATTCTATGTAATTTGGGCTTGTTCTATTGCATATTGCAAGTTATTATCTGGATATTCCTGTTGCTCTCATGTAAAAAACCCAAAAAACATACTAAGTTAATTGAACATTTTATATTCTAAGCCTTAAGCAGAGAGTTTGGATTAGGCTCTACAAAATATTGCAACTATGTCTCAATAACAAGATCATTGTGTGCAATGTTCCTGTCGGAAGGATTGTTTGGACTGCAATAGTTGTTGCCTAATATTTGTCAAGTGCTACCAACTTGCATCTTACAGGCTAATGTAGTATTTAGCCGCTTGAACAAAGTATCGTGGCAGCAGATAAAACACAAATAGCTTTGACCCATCGGTCACAGGGCAATGGAAAAACAGATGAACTTCTTAAAGGAGAAAACAGATTTATAACGCAATTGACATCAAGATATTTACTAAGTTTGACATTCCAGTATTTTATAACTCTGTACAACTCTGCTTGGAAGCACTCCTGTGTGTGTCCAAGCTAACCGTGATTTATTTCTTTTGTCATGCTATTGCTAATCTGTTTTGTTTCCTGGCACGTCTTAAAATATGTCTAGTTTAATACGTAGCAGCACCTGTCTATATATGTGACAGTGTAACTTTCATAAAATGCAATGTTGTCGCAGTGTCTGGAGAAAAACCTTTTGGAACAGCTGTCACAGCTTGTACATGAATCCCACTGCTAAGAATTACATTATAAATTAGCCTTTTAGTTGCTAAGTCGTTAGCACAAACTACAGCTAGCGTTAGCTGTAGTTTGTGAATATATCTCTATATTCAGTATTCACACATTGGCCAAAGAGTTGGTGATGTTGTGAATGTAGATATTAATAAAAATAGGCAATATTTTATATAATGTCATTTTTTAAGTATGAATTTTATTGTCCCAATATACGAGTTGTTCAGTGTCCTAGGTAAAACACTAAGGAAAGCTTCAAAGTTATTATTGCCAACAAACCTGCTGGTTACAGTTATTGAAATGAAACAGAGGAAGTTGAAATATTTAATAATGCAGAGTCTGGTAATAATATGACCTAGAGTTTGTAGGTGTGTCTCATATTTTACGTAGCAGCAGCAGGTTGTTCATCTTGGACAAAATACCTCTGATTATACGAAGCAAAATAGACCCATGGAGGCAGTTAAGGCCCTGTCCACACAGAGGCAAGCACGCAAAATATATATGTATATATATATTTTTTACACAATCAAGAGAAAAATGCATCCACGTGACAGGAAGCAGCACCACTAAAAACATAGTGATAGGTATGAAGGGCCAATCGGTAGCGCTGTATCACTGCCACAGAACGAGACACCGAAAAACACCGACCAGTTGAGAAAGTGCGGCGCATGCGCAATAGAGACAAAAATAAATAAATAAGGTCATCGTTTCAAAAAAAGACATGACTCAGATGTACAAATGAAACTGAAATGTGCCCATTCTGGAGCCCTGTCTGAGAAACGATTGTTTCTGGTCTTCCAAAATGGCAAATTTGTGCGAGCAAAGACCTTTAGCGAAACAATGAAGATTGTCTCTCTGTGCATGGCACCTATGGTGTACAACTGTCCTTAGCAAATGGATCTTAGCAACAACCAACTCTTTAGTAGCCAGTGTTAAATATTGCCCATTTGACCTATTTGCTGGTTGAAAATCTAACCTAGGCTTTGCCATTCATTTATTTGACAATTTGATAAAAACTGTTTTTTTTAAAAAAGGCTTTAATCTGTCTATTGTTTGAAACATTAAATTTAGTGGTGTCATGTGACTTGATTCCCAATCTAGGGCCATTTATTGAATGTCTTCCCCTTCTCTATTTGGTGTACCTCCTGTTCAGCAATTTATGGATAACAACTGCTGCTTCCAAAAAACTTTAAGAAACATAACATAATGGAATTTCAGATCATTTCAGATCATTTCTCAAGCATCTCTTTGCTGTTGCAGTTTAAATTTAGCACTTTGCATTATTTGGCCACTTATGCCAGTTATTAGTTTTACCAATAGGGCTACGTCCTTTTAAAAAAATTTTTATTGGCTCTAGTGGCCTTTATTTGATAGTTAATTGACAGGAAAGCGGGTAATGAGAGAAGGGGAAGACTGTTGTTTTCTTTTCTCTTTAGGTAACCACTGCCTAACAAAGGTTGCCAGGCTGGGAATTGAACCTGCGACAGCAAGACTAAGGCCTCCTTATGTGGGTTGTGCTTAACCCCTGCGCCACCACAGCACACCCAGGCCTATGTCTTTACTGTATAATAATAGTGGAATGCATTCAAACTTTCTTGTACGTATTTTAGAAGTTTTACGGTGGTTTCAAAATTGATGTGAACTGACGTACTGTATTATTTAGTGCGTAGCACTAAACCAACAGTGTCTTCGTTTGACCTAATGAAACACAAGTGAGGATATCTCATGCCCCAATAGACCAAATCAGATTATACGGACAACTCAGGCTGCTCCACAAAACTGCTTAGCATAGAGTAATTACTTTTGGCATGCTCACTCCGTAAGACGGTAATCGCTCCGGAATAACAGGTCACGTCAGGAGCACCCTCAGCCTAATCAAAGCCTCTGTAGTGGTTTACCTTAATCCTTGCATGTGCGTTTTGTTTTGTTTTTTTTTTCTTTCTTATTGGATCTAGACCATGTGGACGTAGCTTGCTCACACATTTAATAAGTTCTCCGTGTGGCATAAGGACTTCTTTCACTTCAAGAAGAGGATGGACCTGGAACTCAGGACTTTTGTAAATATTTCTAACATTTTTGCATGTCTGTATTCATGTTAGCATTTATGTTGAACTGTTAAATATGAAAAACTGTTAGAAGCATTAGCATTTTTACTGTAACAAAAATCTCCATTTAGCATAAGGTTGAAACTTGTAACTCTTTTTTTTTATTGATACCGTCCTAACTTTCCATGGGATGCTGGGATATTTCGAGGGTAAGTCTGGAATTCCGCTAGTTCTGAACTATTCATGTTTGGCAAAAGTTCACTACTAGCAGAACTCGGATTTGCTCCCGACAACCGACAGGAATGACTGGCGGTAAAGGTCTTCAGCTGCTGTGTTGAGCAACAGGTGGTTCACATGTGTGGTGAAGTGACCGTTAAGGTGGACAGAAAATTACTCTGGTGCCAAGTGAGCCAAATCGGCCACTGCTGGTCTCATGGTTCTGAGTTCACTTAACATCAGGTAATATTCTCTCAGGGTTTTTCTTAATCACTTCATAAAGTGTTTTTGTTTTCTTTTTTTTTTAACCTTTAATAACTAGATTTTTCTGATCTTCCCCTTTTCCTGCTTTTGCAGTAAGAAGTTCCAGAGTCAATTCCAGCGCTGTGATGTTTTAGTTGGACTGATTAACTCCCATTTCTTCAGAGTGAAAATATAACTTTGTATTTGACTTTTGTGATGAAATGTATTTCATTTTTTTAAAATGCCATTTAAACAAACACGCTACAATGTGAATATCTGTTGTTTTATTTTCTCTTCAGGTAACCACTGTCTTCATTTATTCCAAAAGGTAATCCTATCCAGCAAACTGCCTTAACTCTATTGCATTAAAGAGTTAGAAAAGCTTACGAGTGAAAACAACAACTAGCCATAACATTATGACCACTGACAGGTAAGGTGAGTGAAACCAGTAATCTTGTTACAACATCGCGTTCTTCTGGGAAAACCTCTGTGCTGATGTGGCGTTTTGGATGATTTAATTTTTATTTTATCTGCTTTAAAGCTGACTTCAGCCTGGATACTCAAGAATATTTTTGAAGTACTCAGTCACCTTTCAGTCTCTTAAAAGGGATCCACATTTAGTTCTAATAGAATTTATTTAAGAAGCATTCATTTCAGACATAAAAAAAATATAGGCTATCAAAAACTTTGTAGACTAGTTTTTATAAATTTAAATAAATATTGTCACATGGACGTCGCCATGTTGTTTACGCTGCAATGCATCCTGGGTAGATGATGTATGAGGTGCTACAGTGCTAGCTCCGTAAAAAAAAAAAACTGAACAGTGATCTTTGTATGCTCAACGTTCAGCCCTTTCAGTTTGAAATGAAGCACATTGAAACTGAATGCAGTGCAGAAATGACAAGAGGAAGTCAAAATGAAGAAAGAAAGAGGAGATACTCAGCCACAAACCTGGGACCTGTGCGGCTGATGCACAGAAGGGTCGTCGACCCTAAAGGAGAGTGTTTTCTGGAAAGAGCTACAATTTCTATCTAAGCTGTTTATGGTAATAGCTTGAGATAGAAATGGTCAGAATGCTACCATAAACAGCATAACAGCATTTGTAAGCACCTTCACAAAGACTTAAAGATGCTTTGTTGTCACTTTAAACACTCAAATTGCATTATCTTCCAATTTGAACTGATTTTGTGTTAGCGCCTGCTAACGGCGTTAGCTCTTGCTAGTATAGTGTCTAGTCAACCACATTTGGCTGTTTTTACAGATAACTCGTATAGCAGAGCTTGGACATTTCAAACAAATCACGTAGTGTTAGCCTTGGTTTCCTGTGTTTTGTTTACAGTCTTGTGTCCACTCTAACCTACTCAAGTCATCGGCCCGGTACGCATTGGGCAGGTGAAAAATGGCAACCTCCACAGGTGGCAAATGTGATATACAACTTTTCATATGTCACAAACAACAACGTTTAGAAAAATTACAACATATTTAGGGCCACGAGTTCAACTAATCTCTTTATCCCCAACTGTTTTGTATTTTCTGCATAGATGGAAACTAAACCCAAATCACAGAGAATTCACCTCACAGCAAGGCTCTTTAGTGAATATCACAACTTCACAGACACACACAGAGGTTTTATCATCATCCGTGGAGTGTAGAGATTTTGATGTGAAACAAAATGGCTGTTCCAAGCAGATGGACATAATGTTATGTTGGGACCTGTTTACCTTTTCGGCACTAACATTTTAATTACTCGTTTGATTTGTCTCTGTACAATTTGTGTGACGAGTGTATAGAAATCACTGTCTGCGTGTGTCTACATGTGTTGGGTTTTTTGTGTTCCAGGTTTTTCACCAAACTACAAGAGACCAAGAAGGCCAGAACAACAAACATTTGTCAAATAAATATGTAATTGAGGAAATAAGTGATTGTACGTTTTTATTCAATGTGTAATATAGTTATTTTCTTTGGGATATTTTCTAAGAGTGTAAATGTGCACTAAAATCTTGATTCAGCACATACCCTGGTTTAAGGTCAAAAGGGGACCTATTATGCAAAACTTACTTTTTGCACGTTGTTGTACTTCCACTTGGATCTTTATTAGTTTTAGAAACAGTCCAAGTACTGTAATGGAAAATTTTATAATGTGCCCTTCACCCCTCTTGTGCATTAGATTGTGTCTGCATGATCTTGCATGAGATTGGTTAAGCTGCTCTCCTATAGACTTCTACAGTGCCGTATAACAGCAGGAGCTCCTTGATCCTGGAGACTCAGTGTTACTTCCCCAACGTAGAAATTATCTGCCCTCTTTAGCATCAGAGAACAACCTCTGTTCCTTAACAATAGACAAATGGCCAGACAATCTGTGTTGGGCTCCACAGAATTGTTGGTACATAACAATCAGGGACACTTCCTGTTCTGAGGCGGCGGGGCTTAGATGACGTCAGACAGTTATGACACAGGGTTGTCAGGGATCCAACCAGGATCACTCATGCCAAGCTTGGTGCCAATTGACCTTTTTATGTGACAGTTACAGCATTTCGTTTGTTTTGGTGAGTACGCCAAGTTTGCCGCTCTGCCACGCCCCCTGAACATATACGAAAAGTCCATTTTTTGATAACTTTTAAAACCTTAACTGCATTCTGACCAAGAATGAAGCCGATAGGTCAAAATCTCTAGGAGGAGTTAGTTAAAGTTCGACATAAGTAAAAGTGAAAAATGGCCAAAATTTGACCTTTGACCCAAAATGGCCGCCTCCCTGTGCAATTTAGGGGGTACCTCCAAGAGACGTTTTTTCTTGATTGAGGGGGATCTACCTGCGCACCAAGGTTCAGCTCTCTACGACCTACGGTTTCCCCCAACTCACTTTAGAGCAGTTTGGTCGCGCCCACTTGCGATTCCACTGGAATCCCAAAATTTTCTTCGGGGGACAATTTTGGGTCAAGTTTGGTGAGTTTTTGAATATGATAAAGCCTCCAAAAGGCCGCGTAAAGTGGCGGAAAAAATAAATAAAATAAAGTAATCGAGAAATCTTGCAAATACATAAATTAGGCCTTCGCCAGTGCTTCGCTGATCCGGCCCAATAATTCTAACAGTATACTTAGCATTTTTGCTTGAGATTTACTGATATTGTTTACATTATTTATGTGAAAGGTTTTTTTTTCCCCACTGGGAAGGTGAGGTTATTGGCCAATTTAAATTTGAGTTGTGAGTTTGTATATAACTACTAGCAGAGACTGATGAAGGGCGGCCATTTTGAATGCTGCTATGAAGCCTGGAAAAAACAACCAGCTTTGTCTGCTGTGTAGCCAGGTCAGTGACGACTCCTCTTTTCCACACTACACCTCTCTAAAATTCATAAATACTTATTTTACATTATTTACATTAAAATAATTTGTGTTGAAATGCTTAATGCATGTCAAATAAAAATTGCAGATTTGATGCTTCTTGTGTGAAGACGTTTGAATTAAAAATGATATGAAACAACAATAAAACCCATATGGTTGTGAAGCTTTGGTTTATAACAATACCAGTAATAATACGATACTATGTGAGTATATAGCATTCATCCAACAGGTCCAACACACTTCAGGCAGTGCTCTCTTTCTTTGTGAACAAATAATTTCTTTCCCGAGTGGATATGAGCTTCTCTTTATTAATTCTGTTGCTACTTATATACAAGTAAATACTTACAAGTCATGGCATGTAGAACAACTTATCCACACACGCGGCAGATGTGCTACATGCATTTATTTTGTAGTTTATGGGTTTTCAGAGACCTCAGACATGTTTTTTTTTTGGAAGAAAAGCAATCCCCATGTTTTCACGTCAGAATGCAATTCTAGAATGTGTTTTTGCTTTATGTCCATGGTAAAATGCACAGAAAAATATCAGCTTCATCAGATGAATCTTTTTTCTCTTTCTTTGTCTGTTTTTTTTTTTTTTTACATTTTTCTTTGAAAACCCTAAGATATAACAACAATAAAAACACATCAATGTTGGTCATTTCCATGTCATCCAAATCAAGACAGGCCAAGAACTTAAGAGGGTCCAACTTTTGAGACTTCGGTGACCGACTGACTTGCAGATGACTCCTCCTCGTCGCCTCCACTCATCCCCAGCATCTTCCTCATGCAAGAGCGGAACTGAAAGCAAAGGCAAAGATGAACACTTCAGATGCTTTCCCTCGTTCAGCGTGGATCAAATGCACTCTTGTTAGGATTAGTTGATTTTGCCACGCGGCGACATAGTTGGGGTTCAGATATTGCTGAGATCCAAGAGTCACTTTTTTTTTACCAGCAAAAAAAGTTTAAAAAATGTAACACTGAACACCTATTTAAGGTGAAATGTATATTTTAAGAAAGCAGTTTGAGCCTTTGATTATATTTAAAATCCTCAGTTAGAGGACATTAACGGTCTTTATCAGCCATGTTCAAGTCAGAAAAGGTCTATAGTTGGTCTCTCCTTCAGCTTTACAGTATAGTACCATCGTCAGTCTTTTAAGCCTGCCCCCCCATAAGCCTACCTGCTTATTGAGGAGAACGTAGATGACAGGATTGTAGACCGTGGAGGCTTTTGAGACACAGGACGGTATGGTAGCAAGTCTCAGGTCAAACGTCTGTCCACGATGGTTCACGACCCAAAGCGCAAAGGAGGCGTATGGCATGTAGCACACCAGGAAACCCAGCACCATGACAACCACCATCCTGGTCACCTCTTTCTCTGCCTTCTGGGTGGAGGCAGACTCTGCCTGGGCCTTTGCTGCCTACAGATTCACAGGCTGAGTCAGAATCCGAGCCAAAAAGCCACACCAAACACACGTCGACCATTCAAATCCGGGTAGCTCACAACATCCTACTTACTGATTTCAGTGTGAAGAGCAGCTGCGAGTAGCAGAAGACGATGCAAGTGAAAGGGACGGAAAAGCAGAAGCAGAAGAGGAACAGCACAAAGGATTCGGTGTTATACTTGTTGCCCGTTGTGTACCAGTCTGGTCCACATGAACACTGCATTCCCTCAGGGATATACCTGTCAAAGCAGACGATACATGTAGCAATATGATTCCAGGACTGTGCTAGTTTAATCCACAGTTAAAGTGTTATCCTCACCTACTCCATCCCACTAGTGGAGGAACTGCAGCGCACAAAGCAAAGAACCAGGTAAGTGCACAGAAGAATAAAGCATGCTCTGACTTGAAGGCAAAGTTCCCGAGTGGCTTGCAGATAACCAGCCATCTTTCAAATGCAATCACCGCAAGAGACCAAAGGCTGACCATGCCTGAGGGAAAACAAGACAGAATTCAGATGATGATTGGCAACATCAAGACTTGTCATATAGACAGGGTTACAGTTAGTTACTAACTTCTACACAATATCTTACATCTCTCTTAAATTCTAACTCAGTTGGTAAATCATGAAACCAGCTTTCACAGACTGGGATTGTTCTAATATTTTCCTGTTCTTACCACCAAGAGATGCCGTAAATCCTTCGATCTTGCAGCCGAGAGGACCAAGAGCCATGTATCGGAAGGCAAAACAGTAGAAGCAGGTAAAAGAGCCCACGGACGAGACGATGAGGTTCGCCACAGCCATGTTGACCAGGATGTAGTTCAGATGGGAGCGGAGCTTCTTGTATTGAATAGTACATGCGATTGTGAGGACATTGATGGCCGTGCCGGCCACAAACAAGAAGAACATTAACGCTGACATTGAATAAAAAAGCCCCAGGCTCCCTAAATGGTCCTGGGGGACTAGGTACGGGCTGAGGGCTGTGATGTTGTCGGTTTCCAGTGGGATTGGGATCCAGAAGTCATCTGGAGTCTCCTCTTGACGACTTGTCCTCATCTTCATTGGGATGGTTTTTGAATAACACGTTCAACTAGACTGGATGATTAAATACGAGCTGGATGCGGTATAATTTTAAATCTACACTTAGACAGTGGTGTGATACTTCATGTTTTTCCTGTCGTCTAAGTGAGGTGGGCTTCTCTCTGTCTGATGCCGACTTACTGAAAAGCGGCATTTATAGGAACTTTAAACGTTACTCCGGCTCAACTTAATTGGCTCAAGGATGGGATTTAAAGCTTTACATGTATTCCCGTGACAACTTACACCACCTTTTAGCTAATGCCAAGATTAGAGTCTTAGTGTCGAAGTTCAGAATGGGCCAGTATCTTCTCACTGCTTGCCTGTGTCTGAACCCCGGGAATTGGCTAATCCGTTTGCCGGAGGCTAAAAGATTAGCTAGTCCTCCAGCACGCATATTACCTAGCTTGTAGCCTATTGTTGTTTGGTCTCGTTAATGTCAGATTTATTTCTGGTTTTGATTGCTCAAGAGTCTGACTGTGTTTTTAAAGCAATACCTTGAGAGAAAATTTGCTTTACTGTTCTGTATAAAACATGAAACTGTAAAAACTGGAGAACGTGACCTAATATGCTCGTAGCATAAGTTCATTTACAATTTTAGCGAAATTATTATTTTTTTCTGTAAATTTTTGTCAAAAAACTTGTTTTTAACCATGAAAGTATTAATATTACTGACTACATAAACAAGTACACATCTTGTAAACACTTTTAAAACAAAGATTGTTTATTAGTTTTTTTCTCCCTAAGAAATTATTATTTTTACATGCCTACCATTTCAATTTGTGCTGAACTTCAGTGGTCTGAACCCACATTTTCCTCTCTGTTTCTACCAGGATTCATTTATCGGCTCTCCATGTTTGATGTCGAGATTGGGCAGGGTGAATCTTTAGTTATCTTGGAGTTAAGGTTTTATTCCTCGCTTCTGCAATTTGAAGTTGATGCTGTGATTCTTTCTCCCAGACCTGGAAAATATTCAACTGAATCCATCTTTACTTTTGTCAGTAAATTAGCAGCGGTTACCCTCCTACTGCTCTACTCCCACGCTTAAAAGTTGAAGCTGTCTTTGCTCCGGTTAGCAAAAAAACTATTTCCTCATTTAACTTTAACCACCCATCATGAATAAAATATAAAATGCATAAACATATTAGATTTTTATTTTATTTTAATTTTTAAATCTTAATTTTGTGCTGGTACACAATCAGGAAATAAGCTGAGATTCGCATCACATCACCACCATAAACTCTCCTAACTCCCCCATGATTGTAAGAAAATATGATTTACTGACACCAATAAGTAATATCTAACAACAGTAGATGACTTTGTTATTTTTGATCTTTTCAAGGGTCACAATCTGCTATATTTCGTAACTGTGGATTAGCCCAAACAGATCAGAACCATAGCAAATGGAACCAGGGTTTCTGAAAGTCTCCAGAAATATCGCAGCATACAATAAAATGACATGCGAGATTTGAGCGTATTTATTTCTACTCATGCGCATAACTCATGAAAACACTTAAACTACAAAGAGAGCTAAACTGAAAAGCAATGGTGAGGAACTCTTTGTGGACGTAGGAAGGAACAAAATGGCAACGATCGAATAAAAATGTACTTGGAGGCTGTTTAAACTGTAGCATGCCCCTAATAAAATAAATATAATATTAATAAAAAATGCAAACACTGGAAATTCTTCAAAATGCAATTAAAAAAACATGATTTCATAAATTGTCTTTTTTGTTGACATATTTAGCAGAATGTTGCTAAGTTGTTCTAATTATTTTTGCTGTTGTTGGATTGTGAAATGTTTGGATATAGCATTTACAATTTACAATTAACAGAGGATTACGGTCAGACTAAGCCGGGCCAACTTTGGAGACTTCAGTCACTGACTGAGTTGTAGAGACTTCCTCCTCTCCATCCCCCATCCCAAGCATGGATAACATGCATGTTCGAAACTGAGAGTGAGAAAAGAACAAAAGAATTATTGAGTTGTTGGGAAGCATCAGACTTAGCTTCTCGTTTATCCCTGTTATTTGCTGGAAATTGCCAGGAACAGCCAAGTGGCATGTAAAGATAATCTAAAATGTCTGGAGTGAAGTGATAATACAACAAACTGATGCTTCTCTAAGTATTTCTTTTACCCTGGTTATCCTTTACAAAATTACATAGCTACTGGTCATGATGCCTGGCTTCCTTTATTGGAAAACACTTTGTTTTTTTTCCGCACCTGCTTATTTAGAAATACATAGATGACGGGATTGTAGACGGTGGAGGCCTTCGACAGGCAGGATGGTAGGGTTGCTAATCTCAGGTCGAACGTTTGCCCACGGTTGTTGACGACCCAAAGAGCGAAGGAGGCGTAGGGCATCCAGCATACCAAAAAGCCCAGCACCATGACGACCACCATCCTGGTCACCTCCTTTTCAGCCTTCTGGGTGGAGGCCGACTCAGCTTGGGCCTTTGCTACCTGTTGAAAAGGCCGTGCATTTCACTCTGATCGCTGCACTCACTGAATAAGATCATGAAACAGCAATTTTACTGCTTTCCCACCATTTTAAGTGTTATGAGTAGCTGAGAATAACAAAAAATAATGGTGGTGAATGGGACAGCAAAGCAGAAGCAGAAAAGGAACATGACATAGGACTCGTTGTTGTATTTGTTGTTGGTTGTGTACCAGTCTGGACCGCAGGAGCACTGGAGGCCTTCTGGGATGTACCTAGGGGAAATAACAAGAGTTTGCTTTGCTGGACTAACAGCTTTGCTTAAGCAGGTGACTTATTTTCTGCGTGCCTTGCTTACCTGCTCCATCCCAGCAAGGGCGGAACTGAGGCTGTCAACGCGAAGATCCAGGTGAACACGCAGCAAGCCATCGCATGTTCAGGCTTGAAAGCAACATTGCCAAGAGGTTTGCAGATGACTAGCCATCTTTCAAAAGCTACTACTGCCAAAGACCAAAGGCTTACCATACCTGGAAGAACCAAGAAGAAGTCTCAACCACTTTGAACATCAATATACTGTGATGTAGCATGAAGTAGACAGGTCGATTAGCTCTTACCCCCTAGCGTTGCGACAAACCCTTCGATCTTGCACGCTAGCGGCCCAAAGATGAAATATCTGAATGTGAAGGAGCAGCAGGCGGTGAAGGAGCCGACCACAGACACAAGAAGGTTCGCCACGGCCAAGTTCACCAGGATGTAGTTGAGATGGGAACGAAGCTTCTTGTATCGCATGGTGCACGCGATGGTGAGGGTGTTGATGGAAGTGCCGATGACAAAAAGAAAGAACGTGAATCCGGCCATGGCATAGAACATTCCCGAATTCCCCAAGTGGTCCTGAGGAACCGAGAAAGGGCTGAGGGATGAGATGTTGTCTGTGTCCAACGGGACTGGGATCCAGAAGTCTTCTGGAAACTCTACGACTCGGTTGAACCTCATTTCGCTTCCTTTCTGAGACGTGACACTTGGGATGAAGAACTTAAATTTTAAACACAGTAACGATGGAGAGAGAAGGCATAAATGACACCAAGTCCAAATCTAAAACATGCCTCTTTCTTCCCCTCCAGATATTTATAAATACTCCCCCACCTCAGACAGCACTGTACCTCATAACAAATTAATTTGATAATTGACTAATTGATTGGGTTTTTTCATTAACCGATCTAAGTCATTTAGGGACCCCCCTACTGTTTTGCAAAAAACACAATTTGCACGTGCTCTGAAGATGTGCTCAAACAGACAACGGGGTCTGGCTGATGATCTCAGAATAAATCTGCTATTTTAGTGTTGCTGGTTGTCAAACATATACATTTTCTTCAGGATGTGATCTAAAATTTTACGTAAACTTTTGCCAAATTTTCCCAATTCTCCCAACCGGAACTCCGAACGTATGAGAGTACACCAGCATGCATGCGCCTACAGAAAGCTGTCACCGGTGTGCAAGTGCTTTCTATTGAGAAGTTTGTTCATAATGTCAAAACCTGGTTAAAACAGGTTAATCCCACTTTCTGGGGGAAAAGCTCAGCGGGCCGTTGCCTGTTAATCTGTTTGCCTGTAACATCATGTCTCATAATCCCATGCAAAGAACAGGATAATCCATCCCGCTACTTTAGCTGTTTGTGTTAACTCTTTGGCAATTAGCCTTCGTCGCAGAGCTTAAAGGATTCTTCCTGACGGAGTAATCATGGAAGCCTCTGTCCAACAACGCCGCACAGAAGAGACGGTGAGTTTTAGTGTTTCAGACGAGGAAGGCATGAAAACAGACAAACGCAGGCGGAACCGCTGCGCATCTTTCACAAATTGCAGTTCTACTTGCGTTAGATTCTGTATCTAACGCAACAGTTCTACAGAATTGTTATTCAGCATAAAATGTTGCCAACCATAGTTTTTTTAAATCCTCCTGTGTCCATTTTCAAAAATATGTACTCACATCATGCCTGACTTTGTTATTATGAATGTATTAGATTTAAAAAAATAAAATAAAATGGACAAATTGATGTCAGCAAGACAGCCGTCTAGTTTTTCTACTCTCCGACTTCCTCTCCAGTCACCTTCATCTTTCAGGAGCAGAACTTACAGGGTGAAGACTGAGCGGGATTAGGATTATCCCCAACAACCAGCACAAAGACTTGGTCCCTTTTCTATTTATATTTGACCTATATAAATGCTCTCTAATGCATTCAGTGATCAAAGCTTGTTCAAATGTGTTTGAGATCTTCATTTTTTTTTATGAACTTAAAACGTCCTTATGAAAACAACCTCAGAAATAACCCGGGCCTTGAGAAAACCAAGAGCACTCTCCCTGTACCTGGAATGTCATAAATTTAAAATATGTGAGGTAAAACGAACAAATAAATAAATAAGAAGTTACGTTTTGTGGTGTGCTTGAATTGCATCCAACCTCAGAGTATTGTCATAAACCTTTAGCATTCTGGTTGTCCATAGATGGTTTATAGAAAGAATTAAAGTTTTTCAGTCCAAATACTAATGTGAATTTTTAAATACAAAACTATAAGTATGCATATACTTTGCCTTGGTGGACCTGGGTTTTTCCATAAACAGCAACAGAAACACTGTTAAACATAGTGAGGATCCAGAGGTCACACCAGCTTGCTGCTGGATTACAACTCTGAGTTCTTGGCACACTTTGGTTTTAAATGAGAAAAGTTGTTGTAAAATAAAAATATATATAATAATAATAATAATAATAATAATAATAATAATAATAATAATAATAATAATAATAATAATAATAATAATAATAATAATAATAATAATAATAAAATTAAAAAACACTAACATTTTAAAAGACTGAATTTGTGCCCTGAAAAATGGTTCTTTGAGCCAACTTCAGCCCAAAATAATGATTAGAATTTGTTTCACCTCATTTTATTAGAATTTTAATCAAATGAGAATTGTAGCTTGAGCAAAACTTATAAAATTAACTTTATTCGTAAATTGACAACAAATCAAATTTGAAAATCAAATCAGAATAATAGTTTGAGCAAAACTAATAAAATTAGCTGTAACAAATTAGAGTTTTTCTTTTATATATTTTTTTTGTTCAGTTCACTCAGAAAAAAACGATTGCTAATGAAAATCAATTTCAATGTTCTGCAAATAAAACGTTCTTCTGCATGGACTTGATACAGGACTTCCATTGCAGTTTTTGAATTGAACTAAATTGAACTGAATGGGTTGTGAAGACGGGCCACACACAGGCCTGCTCAGAAGTGGATTTTTTTATTTTTTATTTTACTTTGGAACATTGTTGCTGTTTGAACACAAAGTGCTCAAAAAGCCCTAAGAACACCTTTAATGTACTCACCCTGTGAGATCCCAGTCCTGCTTTTGATACAGTCAATCACAATATTCTACATAAGTTCAAACATTGCATGATAATTAAACCATCAGCTCTGCCAACAAAGTTCTGATGCGAAGCCCTAAATGAAAATGTACGTCAAATATACAAAATATAAAAAAAATAATTTGGGAAACAAAATCGTACTATTATGACTAAAAGTTATAGAACAAATTTGAAACACTGAAGACTATTAAAACATTAATCTGTCTTGAGTATAGAGCTCGGTGTAAAGCTGATACAAGGAAATTTGAAAAGAAAATCAAAAGTCAGTGATATTTATTGAAACTGACTTACAGTTACAAATATTGCCTGAGGTGTAGAATGAAGACCCATTTCATTTCAACCTACAGTATGTTAGTGGTGTGAAGATATGTCCAGCTTAGAAGATGAGAAAAGCACCATCCATCCATCCATCCATCCATTTTCTTAACCCTAATCCCATTGGGGTCAGCAGGGGTGCTGGTGTCAATCTCCAGCTGTCTAAGGGCAAGAGGTGGGGTCACCCTGTACGGATCGCCAGTCCATCGCAGGGAGAAAAGCACTATTTTGGGTTAATTAGAAAAGAATAACAATACTTTTGAAATCTAAAGCTGGAATACCTAAAAAATTGTTAGATTTGAACAATTCTGAAAGAAATCAGACGGATTAAAATGTATTTAAGTGTTTTGGGCTGACTGGACTGTAATGTGCCATTACAGACTTTGATAAGTATAAGTTCTAAAGTCTTTTCTCTCTATGAAAAGTTCTGATACGGTGTTTGACTGAAAAGGATCTACTGAATTCATTTGAGTTGGAATTACCTGTTTTTGCCTTGATGCGTGGAGTTTACCAGATCTCTCTCCATGTGTGGGTTTCAGTGGAAAAAGTTGTACATTTGGTCCAATTTGGTGTTTTTGTGTTGATCGCACTCTGGACTGGTCACCAGATGTCCAGTTTGCCCGTTTGTATCCCATATGATGGGATACATGGAGGCAGGAAAGCATTCAATTCAAGTGAATTGAATTGAATGCTTTCCATTCAATTCAAGTGAACTGAATGCTTTCCTGCCTCCATTTTCACATGTAGGTTAACCATTGTGGATTAGTTGATTATTTATTTATTTTGCAGTTATGTATTTTTAATGAATTTTGGTGCTAAGCATTAAAAACTGAAAAATCTCCCATACGATTTGTGTCATTTTATAATATTTTTAGCTACAGTGAAAAATATGATTAGATTAGTCTATTTTATTATTTGTTATTCCAGTTACTGTTTGCTATTATTGATTCTTAAAAAAGTGACTAAATATGACTCTTCATCAAACTGAATTAAATCTGATAACCTCCTGGCGTTAGATGTTATTCGGATTGTAGAAAATGACTTTACTTTATATGTCAAAGCAGGTATAAAATGGAGCCTGCTGTTGACTTGCCGTACCCACTTTGACAACTAAAATGGTTATGAAAAGTTTACAAGCATCTCTGTTTCATATCAGAAAAACATGGAAACTTAAAGATTAATTTTACCACTACTTTACGCGGTAAAATAACCAACACCCATCCGAAATTGTGGATCCAGCGTAATCAGAAATGTTCGACAGACAATCAGACAGATTTCCTATCGACACAACATTAATTCCGTGTTGTTTGGTTGTTTTGTTTGGAGAAGAGTTGGTTGCTTAAATGGGTTACCATGCAGAATTTTTGTTTCAATCCAGCAGTTTTTGCCTGTCAGTATATTTTTTTACCTTTGTCCGTTATCATTATTTCACATTCTCATCAGCATACATCCATTGAGGATTTGGGAGATTTTTTTCCCCCCTCCCTCCAACTCCTGCCAATATTTTTACACCTAGTTTTTTTAATTTCATGCAGTAGTTTAGTTGCAACTAATGTCCTTTGCTGACACTCCCAGTGCACAGAGTGATTAAATTAGCTCCTTATGGAGGAAAGACTTGGAAGTCAGCTAAGTCAATCCCCAATACTATTAGGATTGCTAATCACATGTCAGCCTACTCTCAGTTAACCTCCTTTCTGTTAGCATTAGGGTGGATGATCTCTGCCTGTGTTGTTTTATCTGGATCAAGAACGGATAACGCCATGTGCTGTGTGGATTTCCACACGGAACATGATTGTTGCATTTTTGCTAATTACAATCCAAACGCTGTTGGCAGAATGTTGTACAAAAGAGTTGCTTTGGCAGAGACAGACGCCTCCCAACAATAAGCTGATTTTAAAAAGGGAGTAATATTCTGTTTAAGTCTGTTGTGACAAATTAAAATGCGTAATTGTGAATTCTGGCTCGGAAAGTCATGTGTTTCTTACCAACCCTGACTTCAAAATCCAACATGGCTGCAGCGCATATAAAAACGTAGTGAAAAGTGACACAATTAACATTTAATTTGCATTTCTGGTGGTTTGTATTTTATTAAATCTTGTTGCTAGAGTGCTTGAATGCTGAACATGTTAATCAATCAATGCAAGTTTATTTGTATGGTACATTTCAGCAACAAGGCAGTTGAAACAGCTTTGCATCATGAAAACATGGAAACATGATAGACGCATCCTATGCGTCTATCATAGGATGCATAGACGCATAGGCTGTCACCAATCGTAACAGCTGGTCACGATTGGTGACCAGCTGTTACTGGTCACCAATCGTGAAACCAGTAACAGAGGTCACACTTTTTTCCAAGTGCCACCATCAATATCGTCAATACACATCGACTATGTTGGTCAACATTCCAGTTATTATGGGTCAAAAGCAACTCTAAGCAAGACAGGTTTTAGCCTTGATTTAAAGGAACTCGGTGTTTCAGCTGTTTTGCATTTTTCTGGAAGTTTGTTCCAGATTTTCTTGTCCCCATTGGTAGTTGTTGTTAGCCTGGTTACCGAGCACACCGATTAGCAGATCCCACAGGTTTTCCGACTTGTAACACGGTTAAGTTGGACGTGACGTCATTCCAAGATCCGACTTCCGAGGTCAATAGAATGCGGGATAAGCACTGGGTGGAGCCTGATGAACTCGCATCAGCCAAACTGGTGCTAACCTCTGAGCTAGCGCCTGCACCTGAAGCCAACTTTTTCTTTTCTTTTCTTTTCTTTGCCAGCCACTCCCTTCAGTTTCGGCTTTGGAGTTAAATTAATCCTGCTGTAAAATACTTGTACACAACGCATATGCAGCCGTAGGGCTCAGTTTATGAAATGTCATTGAAACAAAGTATAAAATACAGATAAATACTGCAATGTATGTTGCCAAAATGAATTTCTTGAAGGATGATGTGGACATTCCAAAGAACACGCTCTGTGAAGTGTCTGAACTCAGCAGAGAGCAGAAGAATGACTCGTCAAGCAGCAGCGCAGGTGAGAGAATGCAGAGACGGGAGCCTCGTTGTTCAGGGCTGCCAAAGTAACAAGATCGTTGGCATCTCATTAGAGGGTTAATTTTAGGAAAAGCAATCCACCACCAGCAACAGCAGCAGCAGCACAAAACAACTTGAAGATCCACAGCAGTGGCCCATCTGCTGCTCATGCGTCATGTGAAAGCAGGCATTCGTTCTGCTGATCAGATTGTGCTGAGAGGTAAATTGGATACGAATGCAACAACTGTTTCTGCTCCAAACAGTTAACTTGATATGGTGGAAATACCCAAGTTCAAAATGTCTGAATTTGAATTCCTTAAAGTGTAAGAAGGTTGACCGTGGTGCGGAAAAACTGAGACTTCTGACAAGAGTATTGGTGTTAGGATTGTTATCTGCTACTCTGGTTCCCCCATAAATAAAATTCAGGACAGTTTATAATCTCCCAATGTCGCCCGGTTGCCGAAAAAGAATCTACTTGTGTGTCAAATTATTTTCTCCGGTTGCTCTGTGAGGGCCTCAGAGGATTGTTGGAGAACATTAGCGAACGAGAGTCATAAAAAACAAGGAATACTCAAAAAGCTTCGTGAGAGTTAAGGGAAAGACAGATGCGGGTAAAAACTGGGAAATTCCGGAAGAACACCTGCAGACAGAGGTTTGCTTTCCAGGAGGAGAACGTCTCTTAACACACTGCCGTAAAAACAAACCACTGAGTTAAGATCAAGATGTAAATCCAATCACACCATCCTAATTCTACTCTGTCACCTTCACTTGTTAAAGAAACATTTTTCAAGTTGTCTTTTTAAAAAAAATTTGAATTTTTAGAAAATTCTAAAATTTAGAATTTTAGAATTCTAAAATTCTAAAGATTATGCATGAGATTATGCATAATCTTATGCATAATCTCATATGCATAAGATTCAAATGTCTGGCAAAGGTCTGCTTTCACATCTTCATAGAACACTTTATTTTACGGTAACTGATTTCAAGCTCAAAGAAATGACTAACACGGTTGAAGAAAGTAAAACTTCATGTTTTTCTGTTTCAGTGTTCTGATATTTCTCGCAAACATTCTAGAGAGCGGTTGTAAATTGACTGCAATTAATTTCTGCACAATAACAGATCTAAGCAAGCATGGCTGTGGGAAACACCTAGAAAATAATAAATGACAGTAGTTTAAATGAGAACAGAATTGTCTTGGAGCAAATGTAAATGTGCAAATTATGCATAACTATTTCCTTTGTGCCCTCTTTTAATAAAAGAAATAGACAAATCATTTTTTAGGAGTATTTTTTGAATATCTTCGCTATTTTCAGTCTTTCTCATGCCAGGCACACTCAAAAGGATCTGAGAAGTTTCTCATCCATTTAACCAATCATTATTCCGATGACGTCAACCTTTAGTCTGTTATTATCTGACCTTATCCTTCTCCTGTAACGTGCGTAAGAAGCACGTTGGCCGCTTTTACGTGATCTGCTTCGTATTTTCTCCACTACATCCTTTCTGATGGCAACGAAGCAAATGAAAACTTAGACAGTTAGTTTCAACAATTTGATGGTAGACATGCTCAGTGAATAAAGCAATTCATCCTCCAGAGGAAAACTGATGTGGCATGCAGGCTGCAATACGTGATCTGTTGCAGAAAAAGATCTAAGCATTTGTTTTACTGAACAAAAGAAACCCGTTAGGTTGACTATCAAAGGAATGACGGAACATTTTACTTCTTTGACCTGGAAAACGTGTGTATTTATTCACTTTGTTTTGGGTTGATGGTCTTATGTACTGTTAATCAGCTTCCTGCTCTTGAGGTCAGAGTGGAGCACCTTTAAAAGAGGGTTAAACAAAATAAAAAAAAGAGTGAAAATGATCAAATTCCAACAGGATGTTTAACTATCTGATTTTAAAACATGTTTTTTTCACAACATAAAAAAGCTTCTTTTTAAAAAAAAAAAATCAAATAAATAAATCAATCAAAACCTCTGTTGTTTTGCCTGGACTTGTTCCTGTCACTGTGCTGATCTCGCTTTTTCACTGAGATGTGTTAACTTGCGAAAATCTGCCATCTAGTGGCACGGAAATGCATTGCAACTAAGAACAGTACCTTTTTCAGATGATCTCTTACATGCTGTCACTTTTAATGTGTTCGTTTTCTTTTCTATGCATAAAAAAATGCAGATTATAAATATATGACTAAAGATGACGTCTAGAAACATTTATCCTACTCCAAATGCTTCAATATTACAGTAGCCACAGGTTGTTTCCGCTTCTTCCCCAGTGACCACGTAACCTCCAGCACTCCCTGCAATGATTAGTAAGTATAGAAAATAAGAGGAATGGGAAGATGGTTACTCACTAGAAAAATCCACGGACTTTTGTGACACATGACCCATAAAGCTTCATCTGTTGTTTTGAAAGAACCGATTAGCCAATGTCTTAATCGGGTACAGTTGCAATATTTTTACTGCCCCCCGTGGTATCACTTTGGATCAGGAAGTTTCTTAGCAGGAATAATTTAGTTGACCAGTTTTAAAACCTAAACAGTATGCTGCCCAAGAAAATGCACATGTAACCAAAAATGTCAAAGTCCACCTGAATAACTAATTAACAAGTAAATTAGTTATTTCTTAGGTAAACAATAAATACGTCAATACAATCCTAGCTGATTCTTTACAAATTAGTTGACAGGTTTCACCATTATATTGTATTGTATTGTGATGTATTGTATTGTATTAGAACTGGGATGTAAGCATTTAAGCAAGCAGGCAAATATTTTTATTTGATTAGATACTAATAAATAAATAAGTAAATAAATAAACAAATGAATAAATAGCTGATTATAGCAAAAATACAATTACAGCTACTACTTTTCACATAAATTGCTAGGCTTCACCCTTATATAACATGATTAAATAAACAAAGTTATGTAGTAAGCAAGAAAGTAAAATCACAAATAAAATATTTGATAAAGGAATAAATGAATTGCTAGGTCACCGAGAAAGTAAACAAACTAATGTACTGTGTGATAGTGAAACAAGTTAATAAAATGCCAATCTTTTTGAAATAAGACAGAAAAAATGGCCTTTGATAGGTTAACAGATGAACAACAAACAAATGGGTAGCAGTAAGACAACAATTAAATAAATAAGTTTTAAAAATAAACACATTTATCGTAATGGTAAATGTCAAAAGATAGACAGAGCCACTACCACGCTTATAAGTTGCTCTGGGTCACGCACATAAACTTGTCCAAGCATTATATTTAATATTAGCTCAAGTAATTAAAAAAATAAACATTTTTAGTACAGAAATACGGGGTTAAGAAAAAAAAACAAAGTCTGTTTAATACGTGTTTAAAAGTTGTAATTTTCTATAGATATTTGCATATCACCAACAAGCTGTGCCACAGCGCATACTCTAATTTATTATTCCTAGATACGTTTCCGTGGTGCAGTGAATATATATCAGTGGAGGGCGCACTAACCGTAGGCTATACGTGGGCGTGTCAACATTAAATTTGAGAGCGGTAATTTAGTAAACTCGCTCGTATTCACTATTGTTTCTCATGTATGAGCTTTACCAAGGGGGTTTTGACACTAATAAACTCCACACCGCCCAAAATGGGAAAATAAAAAAAGGTTTCAGTACGGATGTCGCCATCTTTAGTAAGGGACAATAACCCTACAGTTGTAACAGAACTTGCTATCATTTGCTCAAACTCTTAAAGTGTTTAAATAACAAAGTCTAAGAGAGTTCATAGAAACAGAAGTAAAATATACGCGTACAGAAAACCCTCTCCTAACATATAATACATATAACAAATAACGATATATTTGTTAGAATGTGAAATGCTTATCGGGCGAGTTTTTGTCGCCATGTTTACTTTGGGTGACGCTAGCTCGCTTCCATTTTCCTCCGCCTCTGGTTGTCAAGAAGATGGCAGCTTCCAGGCAGGCATGAGAGGAAATACTTCTTCACAAATCGAATGAATTTGGATTATTGCCTCAAGATAAGAGCACATACTAGTGTTTTTGCATCTACTGCATCAGATTAAGTGAGTAAGACTGATTAATGTTTGCGCCTTTTCCGGGTTTGTTGTGTTTTGTTGTGGCAAAGCGCCCGGCCATTTTTCTTGAGGGAGCCGCTGAAGTAGGCCGACTGTCGAAAAAATGGCTGCTTCCAGAGACGGCGTGAAACATAATAACACTGTGTTTGTGCTGTTAGACTAGATTTAGCTAGGTTTTGGGAGTGTTGCCGAAACTATATTTTTACTGGGTAAGTAATGCATATGAGTTTTGGTGAAAGTTGCGTCGAATTTAATTGTGACTTTTGGCGACGCTTTGACAGATGCTAGCCGCAAAGCTAACCCTGCTAGCATTGCTAAATTAGGTTGAGCAGCTAGCGGCAAAAGCAACGGAGCAATGGCTAACAGTCAGTTTGAATGCTATACCCATAGCATGTATATCTTTGTTTATTTGAGCAAATCCCTTACAGGCAGTTGAGAACTTACCTTTTCTGACTAATACGTATCATTCTTTAATGTCGTGGCGTCTTCTTTTCAATAATAAGTGCGTTAAAGCCGTTGCAAAAATGCTAATTTGTCTAGCTACAATATGGCGACTCCCAGAGAGGCATGAAAATAGCCAACTGCTGCTAACGATAGAAAATTGAATTAAATACTTATTGCCGCTCTGTATTGTTCTGTTTGTTCAGCCGGTTTTCAATAAGTGAGTTTAGTTTTGCTTGTTTCGCGTTTATGTGGCTGTGCAGTGTGTTAGTTTACATATATTTTTGCTTGTTAATTCGCTTCCGCCATTTTTCAGTCGGGTAGCAGAGTTAGCGGCGGCTGTTTGTTTGCAAGATGGCTGCTTCCATAAATTGAAATCAATGGTTGCAAATAACTTTGTGTAAAGGGGTTATGCCTTTCTGGAGAAATCTGAAGCATCGAGTCTACATCCAGGAATATAAGTAAGCAGTGTCTGGAAACATTTTGCACTTGTTTTTGGTTTTGAGTTCATCCGAGGCGAAGCTAACAGCTAACTATTTAGCGCTCCAGCTGCTTTGACCGAAACAGTCGCGAATGGTTCGGTACTGTGCATTAATATACGGCCGATGCGTTTTATGGGGTTGTTGTTATGAAGATGGTGCAGTAGCTGCAAGCCATTGAAGTCCGTGTTGTTTTATTTTTCTTTGCGGCAGAAGTCATGTCTGCCCCTGGTTCCGCGGTGTCTGGGACCACTCCGTCGGTTCTGCAGCCGCGATGGAAGCGGGTCCTCGGATGGTCCGGTCCGGTCCCTCGGCCCAGGCACGGACACAGAGCTGTGGCTATAAAGGAACTGATGGTTGTTTTTGGAGGTGGAAACGAAGGAATTGTTGACGAATTACATGTATACAACACAGGTAAGTTTTGGCTTGCATGCTGAACTTCGCCTACTAGTTTCTGCAGCAGGTGTAAAGTTTAGTTTATTGCACCAGTAATGATATTCACAGCAGTTTCGCACAACTTCTGCTTTGAACCCTGAAGTTTAATTCAAATTTGGGATGTGTAAAGTTGAGTTGTGAGCAGGCCTCTCCAGGCCAAACAAACCCTTGTTTGAATAATATGGTCTCCCTCTGTTGGGGAAATCGGGTTATTGCACATTCAAAAAAGGCGGGCTAAAATAAAATGGATGATGCTGGTTGGCTTAGGCACATCCTGTGTCCCACTTTCCTGTTCATAAAACAGAGATAAATAAATTTATCCGTTACTGTTGGTGTGTATGTGTTGACATCCCTAAAGCCTGATTAGAGTTTACATTCCAATCCTATTTAGGGTCTTACTTACAGTGTGTGTGTATATATTTATATGTATGTGTATGTATGTATAGATTTATGAAAATGGAAAAAAAAAAATCTGTTTTATTTCAGCGACAAACCAGTGGTTTATCCCAGCAGTCCGTGGTGATATCCCTCCAGGTTGTGCTGCATATGGTTTTGTATGTGATGGAACACGGTTGCTGGTTTTTGGTGGGATGGTGGAATATGGGAAATACAGCAATGATCTCTATGAACTACAGGTAATCTCTCTGTTTAAAAAAAATCCAAAACATGTCGTCTCAGAAAAAGAAACTAAATTATGTTTTATAACTTATATTTTTAATTTAATGTAAAAGAATAATCACGGTAAAACCACAATTTTTGTAACAGGCCAGCAGATGGGAATGGAAAAAACTGAAAGCCAAAAATCCAAAAAACGGCCCACCGCCTTGTCCTCGACTCGGCCACAGCTTTTCGCTCGTTGGCAACAAATGCTACTTGTTTGGTGGACTGGCCAATGATAGTGAAGACCCCAAAAACAACATTCCCCGGTAAGGAAGCATTGCATTAGAAGCATCTACAGTCTACTGACACAGGAGTCTATTTTAGACAACTAAATTACCTTTTGAATATCTGTCTTCCCCTCCCCAGATACCTAAATGATTTGTACACACTCGAGCTTCGTCCTGGTTCTAGCGTGGTCGGGTGGGATATTCCAATCACGTATGGCGTCCTGCCTCCGCCTCGTGAAAGTCACACCGCTGTGGTGTACACAGAAAAGATGACCAGGAAGTCACGCTTGATAATCTATGGAGGAATGAGCGGTTGTCGCCTTGGAGATCTGTGGACGCTTGACATAGGTAGGGGTCTGCCTCATAATTTAATAAACAAAGATAAAAAATGCTTCTGGTCAAGTCGACAGGTTTACTCCCTGTTTTGTACCTGCTCAAAATCACTTTATTGGTTTTTACTTTCATTACATACCTGTAAATAAGATGTTTTGTCCCCTATCGTTTTTATATTTCTAATTTTTCAAATTTCTATTGCAATTCATTTCTATTCCAATTTCCATTTATTTTGTTTCTGATCTCTGTTTGGATCTGTTAACTTTTTCATTTGAGCTGAGAGTCCCCAATTAAGTCTAAAATAACTGTTCCATCCTGTAAATATATAATTCACTGAGCTGTAAAACCACATTTTGTTATACAGTACAGAATTATGCAAAATGATCTGATATTAAAGTAGGTCCAAATTGACACCTTTGAGTACAAATTGATGCAGGATCAATAAAAACTAATCAGCAGTCGATGGCTTTGTTTAGTACCAAACAACAGTCTGTTATAAAACATTCAAAACTATAAAGATGTAAATTTCTGAATGGGCGAGATGACCCAGTTAACACTCAACTTTAACTGTAAACAGGTTGCAATATTTACTTAAATTCATTGAATTTTCATTTTCTGTTCCCAGATACCCTGACTTGGAACAAACCTTCAGTAGGCGGTACGGCACCTCTTCCACGAAGTCTTCACTCTGCCACCACAATCACAAACAAGTATGAAGGCCACATCTGTTCTCCTTAAAACGTAGAACGTTACATTTTTGCTAATAGAACTGTCTCACGCCGGTTGGATTTTCTCACTTTGCAGGATGTACGTTTTTGGCGGATGGGTTCCTTTGGTAATGGATGACGTCAAAGTGGCCACGCATGAGAAAGAATGGAAATGCACAAACACACTCGCTTGCCTAAATCTCGGTTTGTCTCCCTCCGTAAGATTTCCCATTGTAAAGAGATTGAGTAGAAGTTGTTTTAGTGCTGAAGGTGTTGTGTCTCTGCAGACTCCATGTGTTGGGAAACAGTGTTGATGGATACCCTGGAGGATAACATCCCCAGGGCCCGTGCTGGCCACTGTGCCGTGGCCATCAATTCCAGACTGTATGTCTGGAGCGGTCGTGACGGTTATCGGAAAGCGTGGAACAACCAAGTGTGCTGTAAAGACCTTTGGTACCTGGAAACAGGTGAGGATGTTGTAACAAATTGTATTTGTGGCTTGCGTGGGAAGTCGGTAAACGTCTTACTATTGCTGTTCGTCCTGCAGAGCGGCCCCACGCTCCCGCCAGGGTCCAGTTAGTCCGTGCCAACACAAACTCTCTGGAGGTGAGCTGGGGTGCAGTGTCCACCGCCGACACGTACCTGCTGCAGCTGCAGAAGTATGACATCCCCGCGACCCCGGCGGTAGCCTCGCCAGCCACGAGTGCAACGCCTTCGCAACCTGTCAACTCTCCAAAGAGCCCTGCACTGGCTGCTGCAGCACCCTCCGCGCAGAGTTTACAACAGACAGGTGACCAACGCTCACCTTGCAAAGTAAAGAAGCTCTGCTGGGTAACAAAAAATTAAGTCTCAACTCCATGTCTTCTGCTGGTTCACAGCTGTTTTAAAGGTTGCAGCTCAGCAGGCTGCCACAGGCGCATCTGTTGTCACAGTTCGCCCGAGCCAGCCAGGGAAATCCCCCGTCACCGTGACGTCCCTTCCCCCAGGTGTTCGAATGGTAGTGCCTACCCAAACCACCCAAGGATCGGTACGAGCCATTTCACACTCCAACTTCCTGATTTAAGTGTATTAACATCTTAAACCTTAATATATTTAGCATTATTAAAAACACTTCTGTTTTCAGCCAATTGGAAGCAGCCCTCAGATGAGTGGCATGGCAGCTTTAGCTGCTGCAGCTGCAGCCACACAGAAGATCCCACCCTCTTCAGGAGGCACCGTTCTCAATGTTCCTGCGGGTGCCACCATCCTCAAAACAGTGGCTGTCTCCCCAGGCACCACCACAGTGAAAGTGGCTTCTCCTGTAATGGTAAACCTCTCAATAAATACCCTCGTTCAGGACATCAAAACAGCTTAGCTTTTGTTAATAATTATCTTAGTGCAAGTTTTGAAGTGATGTTCTCTTAAAAGAATATAAATAGTGAGTGTCTTTACCACACTGCACACAGTCACAAATCACATTGGACTTTTTACTATTATATTTAGTATGATGTGTGAATTTTCTCTATCACTTTTGAGTCTATTTGTCCTACTAATGTGCCTTGAAATTGACCCTCTGGGACATATAAAGTTATTTGAATTGAATTACCTGCTGTAGATCATTGATTTAGTATAAATCCAGGTTAGTTGTACAACTTGTGCTACCTCAAAAACCCTCTGGTCTCAAAATGTCATAACAATTTATGCAAACACGCCCGCCCTGTGGCGGGCATGACGTCATGTTTCTGTGTGTGTTTTTTGCTCCAATGTGATAATAAATGTTGTCAAAATGAAACAAACACTGTAAAATCACAAAGTTTAGGATGTTCTGAAAATAATGATACCAAACAAGGTAAGGTAAATAGTTTTTATGGTGAAAATATAAGGGTAAATTCAAAATTAGACCAAAACGGCCATTTAGACCCAAGACTCCAAAGGGTTAAGCTATTGTTATATTTTCATTGGGCTTTTTTTTTTTTTTTTTTACATATAATGATTGATTATTGGTTATTTGATACACCTGCAATGATATACCTGTGTGAAATGCATACTGGAGGAGCAGAACATGGAAAGTGTTTTGCTGTCAAGAAAATTGTCTGTGCTTAAAAAAAAGAGGAATGATTTTATTTCACATTGTCTTTTTTATCAGATGACTGATCACTGAAAACATGTTCCATTCTCAGTATGTTTGACTCTGGAAGATCATTAGATGTGACCACTTCCTGCCTCTATTTTTTGTGTAAATAAGTAAATGGTACATTTACAAGGAAACAAGAGTTCCCTCATATTGTTCAAACTGCTAAATGTAAACAATTTGAAGGTTCATAAAGTACAATTTGCATAAACTGCTGTACTTTTTTATACCAAATCAAAAACTCACCTTTTTCTTGGCCTTTTCTGGACTAGCTGTTAGCTTTAAGCTCTCTTCAAAAGTCCCTATCGCTTAAAGGTAATTTTGTTTTCACAGGTCAGTAACCCAGCCACCCGCATGCTGAAGACGGCCGCGGCCCAGGTGGGCACGGCAACCGCGTCCTCTCCCACCACCACCAGACCGATCATCACTGTGCACAAGTCCGGGGCTGTCACAGTGGCTCAGCAGGCCCAGGTGGTCACCACTGTGGTGGGAGGAGTCACCAAGACCATCACACTGGTCAAGAGTCCTCTCACCATGGGCAGCAGCGGTACTTTGGTAAGAAACCGTGTATTTTACCACATTATCTCCTGCGATTTAAATCTGCAAAGCACCGTATGGTGCTTTCTCTTGCATGCTGTAAATGGCCTTCTTCCACAAATTTCACTGTGACAATGTGAAATTTGTCATGGGGGGGACTGTTGGACAGCTGGACTAAGAAAACAGGGAGTGCAATGTTATTCGTTTGTCAGTTTAAAGCAGCAAGTCAGAGCCACGAGTTCAGTAGACCGCCTTGCCCCTGACCTCCCTGTGCTCTCCGATGCTTTCTAGTGACTCGTGAACTTGAATCTCTCTCCTATGTTGGCAGATCTCCAACCTTGGCAAGATGATGTCTGTGGTGCAAACCAAGCCAGTGCAGACGTCAGCTGTCACAGGCCAGGCTTCCACTAACCCTCTCACACAGATCATACAGGTCAGCTATCTGCATGAGTGCAGAAAACAAATGAACAAAAAAAAGAGAAAAAGAAACAACTAGAAATAGCTTAAAACTACTGAGTTAGACACCTAGTCTTCTTCTGTAAGCAGTCGTTGAACATGTGCTATCCTCTCAGACAAAGGGTCCCCTCCCAGCCGGCACCATCCTGAAACTGGTGACTTCTGCAGACGGCAAGCCCACAACAATCATCACAACGTCCCAGGCCGGAGTCACAGGAAACAAGCCCACGATCCTCAACATAAGTGGCGTCTCACCTACTACTACCAAGCAGGGAACCACCATCATTAAAACCATCCCCATGTCGGCCATCATGACCCAGCCTGGAGCCACAGGTTTGAACTCATCTGATTGATTTTACAATCTACAGTAAACTAGTAGCCGGGCGATGGGAAGAATGTTTATACGGCTGGATGATATGGCTGAAAAACATATCGCGATCTAAGTGTTCATATCAGTTGATATTGATAATTATTGATTGGTTTTTGTTTTAAATACCTGTAATACTGCCAAACTGGCGAGATGACATTTCCTGCTTTATCCCCATTTTCACTTTACAAGAAGTTATGAGGGATGTTTACACGTTTACTCAACAGGTTGCTACTACGTAACCAAAGGGTGAGTTAGATAGTTGATGTCACCCATGTTGCTTAACTTGCTGTGAGAGGTTGACCTGCTAAAGTCTTTCCTGAGCCTACATCCCCCAGAATGCTGAGTGGTTCTAGATCAGAGTTCAGTGAATATTCTATATATTGAATATCCTATCAGTGGTAGTTTCTATTGATATTGATTATGTTTCTGTTGCAATAACGAGATATTTTTATATATTGTCATTGATTTATTGTCCAGCCCTCGTCCTTGAGTGTATCTTAAGCTATAGGAAATGCTATTGCTAATGCTATTTGTTGGTATAAATCACTGTCTAAAGCTCAAACTTGTCTTATCTATGCAGGCGTGACGAGCAGTGCAGGCATGAAAACACCAATAACGATCCTTACCACCAAGGTAATGACCACTGGAACGCCTGGTAAAATTATTACTGCTGTGCCCAAACTGTCCACTGCAGCTGGACAGCAGGGACTGACGCAGGTAAGCTGGCTTTTCTCAACTGCTTTTTGTCTCTATTGGGGGTTTTTTAAACAGAATTTTTTTCAAAGATGAGATCAAATTTTTCTTTTTGTAGGTGGTATTAAAGGGCGCTCCAGGACAGCCGGGCACTATTTTGCGTACCTTGCCCATGAGCACAGTAGGCGGTGTTCGTCTCGTTACGCCAGTGACGGTCTCCTCTGTTAAGCCCACGGTTACTACGCTGGTTGTCAAGGGAACTACTGGTAAGGATACCCGTGTCTTTTGTAACCACTGAGTTGTTGTTGGGTTACAAAATAATTTTTAAAGTGATATTTTTATGGTTTTATGATTGGTTTTCCCCCAGTGTTTTATAAGCCTGGCCACCAGGCTTTACTTGTGCCCCCAACAGGCTAAGCATTTCTTATTTATTTATTTATTTATAGTCTTTTTAAAATGTTTGCATTTTTTAAGACTTTATAGTTCAGGTATTAATCTTTCAATAACACATAACTATCAAGTGATATTTTCAAATTTCCTGTCAATTTTAAACATTTTTTACGACGGGCTGCTGGATGAATGCCCTGCCTGTCACCCAACCACCAGGCTTAGCAAGTTTTCTGGGGAAACCTTGGATAGTGATGATGCTGTGCAGATTTGCAGCTTATTTTAACTGAGGAAGAGAATCTACGAAGATAGGGTGGATGTTTATTCCAGTGCTGAAATGGCAATATATATAAAAATAATATTGGTAAATATCGGCCCATCGATATCGGCGCAAAGTTTCATATCAGTGCATCCCCATTTTAAAGGATCCTCTGAACATCCCTTTAATCTCTCCATCTGTGCTTCCTGTAGGAGTCACCACTCTTGGCACAGTCACTGGGACGGTGTCCACAAGCTTGGCAGGAGCCACGGCTGACAGCTCCAGTGCCTCCCTGGTGACGCCGATCACCACGCTGGCGAACATCGCTACACTGTCCAGCCAGGTGATCAACACAGGCGCCATCACGGTCTCGGCTGCTCAGACCAGTCTGACTTCTACTTCGACTCTGCCCTCCTCTACAATGACAGTGCAGGTGAGACTCCTGTGTCCCACGTTTCTAATAGCTTTTTAAAACTTACAATGAAAAATACTCTAGCAGCAAAGTTTGAGCCGGAAATGATGCAATACTTGTATGTAATGATGATACTGGTTTTGCCTCAGAACCAGCCCACCCAGGTTACCCTGATCACAACCCCCAGTGGTGTTGAAGCCCAGCCAGTCCAGGATCTTCCTGTGTCCATTCTGGCTTCTCCGACCTCTGAACAGCCCAGCTCCACTGAGGCAGGAGCAACTGGAGACGGTTCTGGTACCGTCACCCTGGTCTGCTCCAACCCGCCCTGCGAGACCCACGATACAGGAACTACCAACACTGCCACCACTTCCTCCGCTACAATCGGAGCCGGACAGGTCTGCTCCAACCCGCCCTGCGAGACCCACGAGACAGGAACCACCAACACGGCAACGACTTCCTCTGCTACAATCGGAGCCGGACAGGTCTGCTCCAACCCGCCCTGCGAGACCCACGAGACTGGAACCACCAACACGGCCACGACGGCGTCTTCGAACATGTCTACATTACGCATGTGCTCCAACCCGCCCTGCGAGACCCATGAAACGGGGACGACAAACACGGCCACAACAGCGACCTCCAACATGGGAGGGACCCAACAGGTGTGTTCAAATCCCCCCTGCGAGACCCACGTGACGGGCACCACCAACACAGCAACACAAGCTTCCTCCAGCATGAACGCCGGCGAGACGGACACCGTGCAGAGCTCTCAGTCAAATCCACCCAGCGAAACTCACGAATCAGGGACCAGCGTCAGTCCGTCCGCATCCACCTCCAGCGTAGGGGAGGACCAGAGCAGCACAGCAACGGGCCAGATCCAGAGGGTCTGCTCCAACCCGCCGTATGAAACGCATGAGACTGGGACCACCAACACCGCCACTACTGCTACCTGCAACATGGAGACCGGTGAAGGCACAGGTATGTCAAAGCCAGCATTAAGTAAACAGAGAAACTAAATGTGCTGGGTTTTGTTTTGATTTTACTGAAATAGAAACTGTTGCATTTATATTTGATTTGCTACATCATATGTTGAATTGACCATTTTACCCATCAGGGTTCTGTTTTTGACTTGTTGACTAAATACGAAGGTGTCCACGCATCCTTAATAAGACTCAAATCCATGTATCTAAAAATAAGGTTTTAAAATGTCTTAAATCTATTTTAATATGGAAATTAAAATGGACCTATGTTCTGTGCTTTGGGTCAGGGATGGCTGAATGTTATGAATGAAATAAAGTTGATAAAATGTGTTTTAAAGTAGATCTTTAAAAAGCCTGATCTGACCTGCCATTGTGACTGTTCTGACTATTGTTAGCCACATATTTTGCAGACGTGACCTGGTGGGTCTGTCAGCCCTCTCTCGCAGTGGCCTATTTTCAATTTTAAATATATTCTCTTTCAATGCTTCTTCATACACAACAGTTGCTGATTTTTGAAACATTGCCGGTCTAAATTATTCCAGATGCCTTTAAAGAGCTTTTCACCAACTTCACAAAATCAAAAGCCACTTTTGGCTTCTGCATTTTAGCAGTGAAGTGAGAATATTTTATACTAAAATGTTTAGAGTGTTGGAAAAACCTAAGGGAAAAAAAACTTAAAATTTTAATCTAAAAAGTGTGAAATTCTGAAAGTTAAAATGTTGGAAACCTGTGTTATGTGTAGGGCTGATCCTGTTCATCAAACAGTAACTAGAATAGATGTTTGAAGGAAGAAAGTCAGTCTTATCAGATGAGTTTTAATGAAGCTACTTTGTAAATAGGGAGGTTTCCGTAGCCAATAATCTTCCAGCTATTTGCCTGTAACCTCCTGACTGCAGTAACTCGTTTGACTTCGGTCTTCTCATTAGCAGAGCAGCTCTGTGATGCTTTATTTGCCCCTGGCAAAACTCCTTGATGTCTGTAGATACTAAATACAAGCACATGCTGCCTGCTAACTTAGCCTTTCAGATCAGAGCATTAACGAGCTTTGTGGAAACTCGTAAACTGTCCCACATTTATTTTCACTCTTCACACAGCAAATTCACTGTGTCCCCCACATCTTCTGATTAAACGCAATTGATGGTTGAGTTGCATAAGTAAAATGTTGTTTTTCACTCTTTTCAGCCGCCCAGCAGACAGAGGAAGGAGCAGAAGGAACAAGCACCACAGAGGAAGCTGCTACCACTGCAGCTACTAGCGTAGCTACAACCACCCAAGGCAGAGCCATCACCACGGTCACTCAGTCCACACCGGCCCCTGGGCCCTCAGTACCGGTAAGGAAACGACGCATTTCTCTAAATTAGCAGCTTATTTTAACAGTGTGACATCTGCAATTGTGTGTTTAAAAACTGCAGGCCTGAGTGTTTTAAAAAAACAACTACTTTTGTTTCCCTCCAGTCAATTTCCTCAATCACAGAAGGAGTAAGCACTGCAGCCAGCAGCACGGAGGAGCCGATGCAGACTGAAGAACCTGCATCAGCAGAAGCTGCACCTGCTGAGGAGCCTGCTGCCGCCATGGAGACACAAGCAGAAGTAAGTAAAGCACGTTATACGCACAGTCAGCGGCAGCATGGCTAAATTTATCATCACAGCTAATTTATTTATTTATTTTATGAATTTGTTCTTTCAGGGAGAAGCAGCTACTGCAACGGCGTTGAACCTGCCCTCGGAGCTGATGTCTGAGGCCCAGGGGACCACGCTGATGGTGACGGGGCTGTCGGACGAAGAGCTGGCCGTGACCGCCGCCGCCGAGGCTGCTGCCCAGGCTGCAGCCACAGAGGAGGCCCAGGCCCTCGCCATCCAGGCTGTCCTGCAGGCAGCGCAGCAAGCCGTATTGAGTGAGTACACGCCGTCCCCTCAACGGCCACGTTAGGTATATAGGGATCACAGACTGCATCATAATTATTAATAGCTTAATGCACACAGGGTATCATGAGCCTGGCGGGCCACCAGGCTTTGCACCAGGCTAAGTGGTGTTTGTTTATTTTAAATAGGGTTTTTCATACCCTATTGAAAAACCCTGTGACAGTGAAAACAGATTAAGCTAGGTATATAGCTGAATCATTGAACTGGTGCGAGGTGTGCGCACCGATTGCACCGACTTTGCACCTTTCCATTGACCTCACACAATTATTTCCAAGCAATAATGCCTGCACACACACCTCCGAAGTTTTGTAGCTTTTAACATTCTTTAACCCAAAGAGACGGTTGGACTTCCCTAGCACCCTTACTACCAGGCTTGGCAGATTTTCTGGAGGAAACCTCAGCACATGTCAAACTGGAGACCCGGGACCAAATCCAGCCAAAGATTTATTATTTTTTAACCTCTCAACTCCAGGTGCCAAATTACATCCATTTCAGTTTTTTTGCAATTGCAGAAAATCGCACAAAATTAACAGATCCCTGCATCTGTGAGTTTCTCAATTTCTCTGCAAAAAATTGTCAAAAAATGTGTTGTGATTGCCAACGCCCACCTGAGGGTGGCAGTATTTCTTCTCATATTTCTGCTGTCTCAGCCTCACTTGATGCCATATCATGGAATATGACATGGGGAGTAACAAAGTTGCATATATTTCATACTTCCTTTCAAATCTTTCTAAATTAGTTTCATCTGTGACTTGGATTGCAAAAAAAATCATAAAAGCAATTGCAAAACCCTATAGGAACTGATCAATATGAAAATATGTTCAATATTATTTAGCTTTAAGAAGAACTTATCAAATGCAAAGTTGGCTAGTAATATTTTGGCAGTTTGGTAATTGGTTTTATCAATACATTCTGCCACAACTGACCCTTGAGATCATCCATGAGACCTTGAGGGCCAAAATAAAAATGACCTTGACAGCCCCGGCTTAAGGCTGCGTGACTGTAAATATTACGTGATGTGTTTCCAGATGAAGGCGACGGTTCTGGGGAAAGCCAGCAGCCCACCAACATCCCCATCATGCTAACCCAGCAGGAGCTAGCCGCACTGGTTCAGCAGCAGCAGCAACTACAGGAAGCACAGGCCGCCGCGCAGCAGGCCTCCGTGGACACCAGCATGCCTACCGAGGGCCTCGCCCCCGCCGACAGCCTCAACGACCCGTCAGTCGAAAGCAATGGGCACAACGAAATGGCTGCCTCGGTCACCAGCGCCGTGGCATCCCTTCTACCACGTACCACTGCTGAGAGTAAGTCTTGCTACATTCTGTAGTCTTTTGTGCATCTAAAATGAAGGCCTTAAAATGTCTTAAATTCACTACAAAAAAATGTAAGTTAGCCTTTAATACGTTAATCACAGGACTATTTTATTTAGTGTTTTGTATGTAGTCTATTTTTGACATGGATCTTTCCTGTCAGGAAAACGTTTGATCAGATATCGTCATTGTGCTCTGTGTCTCGTTCTGAGAGCTACCGCTAACTAGCCGCTAACTAGTTTTGTAGCACTACAAATATATAAAATATGTAATTTTCTTTTGTACATTTCTGTTGTGATACAGATCTTAAGTTTCATTCATAATGACCCTAAAAAGTCTTAAATTTGAGCCATTACTGTATTTGTCTAATTTTTGTTGCTCTTTCCACAACCCAGCTCTGGCTCCATCAAGTACGTTTGCGGCGTCTATATCAGTAGCAAGTCCGGCCAAGCTGCAGGCGGCAGCCACTCTCGCAGAGGTGGCCAATGGCATCGAGGGAGAGGTGAGGCTTGAGCGACACCTGATGGGTCAGCTTTGAGGGAGCGAGAAAACAAGTTTTAACTGATTTTGTTTTGATTTTGTGGTTTGTCCAGAAACAAGCCCCTCAGCCCGCTCCAGTGAAGCCTGTTGTTAAAAAGGAGAACCAGTGGTTTGATGTCGGGATCGTAAAAGTGACGAATATGGTCGTCACTCACTTCCATGTGCCAGGGGACGATTCTCAAGGAGATGTAAGTGTGACAGGAATGATGCGCCGTTCCCCGAGACTTTTCCTCTAACTCTGTGTTGTTCCTCTGGGTAGGACGACTCTGGCGCCGTACCGGACTACGGTCAGATGAAGAAGATGGAGCTGCAGCCCGGCACGGCGTACAAGTTCCGCGTGGCGGGGATCAACGCCTGCGGGCGTGGAACGTTCTCTGAGATTTCTGCTTTCAAGACCTGCCTACCCGGATTCCCAGGAGCCCCGTGTGCCATCAAAATTAGCAAGGTAAACATTTCGTTGCAACCTGTAAAGCTGAATGCGACCTCCTGCTGAAGCTGCAAAGTACTAAGCATTATATAATCACTGTCCCCCGCAGAGCCCAGATGGCGCCCACCTGACCTGGGAGCCGCCTTCGGTCACGTCAGGGAAAATCATAGAGTACTCTGTGTACCTGGCCATCCAGAGCAGCCAGACGGCTGAGGCCAAGGCCTCCACCCCGGCCCAGCTAGCCTTCATGCGAGTGTACTGCGGACCCAACCCCTCGTGCTTGGTGCAGTCGTCCAGCCTCTCAAACGCTCACATCGACTACACGACTAAACCAGCCATCATCTTCCGCATCGCTGCCCGCAACGAGAAGGGCTACGGTCCCGCCACTCAAGTTCGATGGCTACAGGGTAAGAACGGAGAATTAGCAACGTATTTTGCTTTTTCCACCTGACTGGAGCTGAAGCTGACTCTGTAAAAGACGCAGCTCGGTCGTGTTATCACAAAAGTATTGTCCGGTTAAAGTTTGACTTTTTCTTCTGTTGTACTCTATGGTTTTTGTAAAGTATCAGAGAACAATTTAATTACACAAATCAAATTAATATTATTAGCTTCCCTACAAACACACATGCTAAGCTAACCAGCCTAATTTATCAACGTTTATTAACAAACAAAATGCTGTTTGTGAACGCTTCATAACACCGACCAGTACAGTTCTGTTTTCAGTACTAGCTACCAGGGCCGGTTTTATGACGATGTGGGCCCCTGGCCTGTTTTGGTGCCCTATACTCTAAAGTGAAATTATTTTGCTAGTGCAAATGAATAGGTCGTCCTGTACATCAGGTAGATTCAATGCGTCCCCTAGTCAATGGTGCCATGTTTCTCCCCAAAGAAATCAACCAGAGCTTCATAATTTTCAAACACTTGAATTTTGTTCATGTTCATAAAAATCCACAAACTTTATATAAAATGATATAAAAATCAAAGCTGGTGAGTGACGGTGAGCTTGCCGCTCCACAGTTAATCTAACTTTAGGTTATAGTTAAAGTTATGTTTTTGTTTAATTTTTTTCTTTGGTCAGATTAGAAACAAAACTAACTCCTAAACACAGCACTCAGAGTAAGTTGAATTGCTGGTTGTTTATAACCCTGTGAAGGGTTTTTCCCTCAGGTGTGGCACAGAGTCAGAGCTGACATAGCACCTGTTTATCAGTGCCAGGTTGCTGATAAACAGGCCAAATAATTTTATTGGTCTACAAACCAACAGACACGTATTCACCCTTTTTAGTATTATTGCTTTCTATGATTTGTTTGTTTAACTTGACTAAACAAGTTCAGTTTTTAGGGCCCCCCCCACCTCCCCGTCAGGCATATTTTTGGGCAGCAATGCTTTGCGCGTGCTATGCTAATATGATGTGCCCTTCTATTGAGGAGCCTAAAAGACTCTAATTAGCAGTCTGTGTACTGAAAACACCCACTACCAGTGAAAATATATTTACATTTTTCTGTCTACTTTTAGTTCATGAATGTCAGGTGCTAAGATTGGAAGGGAAAGAATTAGATTTACCTTAAGCCTTAATTAGCTTCATACGGTTTTGAGTTAATAACTGCATTTTTGCGCAAGAGAAGCAACAAACTGATTTGCGTGATGTGTAGCAGAGACCTTTCATTTCACTCATTCATTGTAAAACGGACTTAGAGAAAGTGACGACAATAAAAAGTCACACTGACGGTGGAAACACAAATAGCTCACGCTACAGTCGCTCCAGTTTAGCATGACTGAAGGAGCCAAACTAGCAGATGAATTCTAACCAATAATTGTTGTAATCCACAGAATCTGGTAAAGACGCCACTTCTGCAAAACCTGCCCCCAAAAGACCCGGCACCTCTCCTGATACGTAAGTATCTTCTCCTACCCGCTTCAGGTTGAACCCGATCAGCGATTCATGCGACTCATTCTGGTTTTGTGTCCCTCCACAGCAAGACTACTGGTCCAAAGAAAGCAAGGACGGACCAGTGAGGTTGCCCAGAGTCCCCTCCCAGTCTTTTTGTCTTTTTTTTTTCCCACTGTCCTTTTTATCAGGAAGACTGACATTCACTCATCCTCCTCCTCATCCCCTCAACCCCCTGTCTCAGATCAAAATGGTGGCAGAAGCCCAGATGAAAGTCAATCTGAGACACATTTCTGTAGATAAACCCTCTGCCCCCTTTACTCCTCCTCCTCCTTGTTCAGTTGGTCGTAATATTTTTAGAGCAACTCAAACCTAGAAGCACATTCTCGTTTTTCAGCCACATCCCCTTCCTTCGTTTTAACATCTACTTTTGCTTCTTTTTTTCCCCCCAAATAGTTGAACATTATAGAAACATTTACACCTTTTCACAAACTGGGAGCCAGGCTGAGCGCTATGTTACCTAATATTTTTTTTCTTCTGTGTTTTGTGAATTCTGGGGGGGGGGAGGTGTAGAAAGAGACTACATAAAATGTTGTACAGTGTTTGGAAAAAAAAAAAATGTTTGTGGAGGCATTCAGTTTAGACGAAAGGAAAAAATCGGTATGGAAACAAATAAAGCACTTGTCCTCCACAAACGAGGACATCTTTTTCTTTTTTTGGCTCCAAAACAATTTGCTTCATAGAGAACCAAGTCTGTCCAGTCATCGTACTGGACTCCAGTCTCCTGGTAAATATCATCACTGTGCGCTTTTTATCCCCCCCTCCCTCCCTCCCTGTCCCCCCCGAGATACGAGGAGTGGTGACCGGCACGTTGGAACGGACGAAGGAAAAAGGAAAAAAAAAAAAAAAGGCAAAGGAAGAGATTTGTAGAAAAAGAATGATGGACTTTGCTAGGACAGAGACTGGCAGCACACACACACACACACACACGTTTCAAGAAAAACTTCCAAAAAAACAAAAGAAAAAAAAAATCCTTTTCCCAAAAAATTAGCAATGATGCAGAAAAAAAAATCTCTTGTGTAGTTTATTTTTGTATTTTTAAGCTTCTTTTTCCTCCTGTGTGTATGTGTAATTGTGTGCATTTTAAGAGAGAAAAAAAACACATCGCTTTTTTTTAAAAACTGTTCGACCCCCTCCCCCCCTCCCCTCCCCTCTTGTAGTTTGTGTTCGTGGGAAGATGGCCGGCTGCGTTCAGGTTGCCACTATATTTTTAAAAACCATTCAGGTGGTTCGTGTTGTTCCTGTTGACGGACGACGATGAAAGACGAGACTTTTGTATTTGTTCCAAGTAGAACCGCAGAGGTTGTAGGACTGAAGGGAACCTTGAAGTGGACCCAGAGAGAGGAGTTATTTTATTTTATTTTTTACTTTGTTTACTCTTGATGCTTGTGTTGCTTTGTTTGCCAAACATAAATTTTTCCGGGTTGGAAGGGAGGGGGGGGGGGGGGGGGGATTAAAAAAAATCGGTGTCCCATCTTTTCCTCCCCATGCCCGGTCGGTTGTTGCTTCTTCTGCTCATGAATCTTTAAGTTTGTAGAATGGCTACATATATTCCGTAGACCCATCCCCCTCCCAACCCGCGACACCTTTATTAATGTCTGTGAATCAACTGAATAAATTTTAATTTGTTTTTTCCCTTCTCCAAGGCTCTGTATTTCAGACCACAGATGGTGTGCTAAGCTACCTGTTTCTTGTCTTTGAATGGGAAGGCCGCTTACAGCCGGAGTGTTACTTGTAAATTAGTTCGTTCATAGAGCAAGAATAAAACAAAACACACACACACAGAAAAAAAACAACAAAACAAACATCTTGGCCTTTTATATAATTACCTGTAACAAACTGTTTTTACATGTTGGGTCATCTCTTGATTGCCTTTTGTGTCTTTACTTATAAAAGAAACAAATATATAAATATATATATAAATATATATAGTCTCCCTGATTGTTCTGATTTTTTAATTTTTTTTTGCCGCTGATTCACTGTAGGGAGTGAAATCCTACTAGGTCCATCAATCCAAACGTGTACAGGGGGGATTGGTCTGGCTGGGGGGCATGAGTGGAGATCTTCTGTGTAAAAGGGCAGATCCAGTTTGTGACAGTAATTTAAAAGAATAAAATAAACAAAAAGGCCCCGAACGTCAAAGCCAGGGCCTCTCCGCTTGCCGCCGTGGCTTCAGGTTGGGATTTTCTCCTGATTTCTTTCTAGAAACTTTCTCTTCATATGCATTCATAATTTTTGTGCGTGTCGGTGTGTCTGTTAAACGAAACTAGACATGCATGCAAAAAAAAAGCAGTGTATTTTAGTAGTGATGCCTTAAGTTAGACCATAAAGCTGAAGGTTCTCAAAAAAAAAAAAAAAAAGAAAAAACATTTAATGAGTTTGTTCCTCTCTCCATGTGGTATACAATTGTGTCCTTTCCTTCCACAGTACCTTTGCCGGGTCACTTATTTTTGCACCCTTGTTAGATAGGTCATCATCAGCAGTGCCGAGGTCTCCGAACTTTCCTTCCCGCGCCGGGACGAGTGCTCTCTTATCAGCACTCGCAGGTGTTGCGAGTTTCTCTCGGCTGTTCGCAGGTTATCTGGAAATGTCCTGTATTTTCCAATGTGTGTTTTTTGTACTGTAGGGAGTAATGTATCTTTTATCATCAAAAATAAACATGTTAAACAGAGACTGTGTCTCGAGTCTGCTTTTTTTTTTTCTTAGGACTGAATTACCTGCTGGAGGCCGAGCTCTGCGGCTCTTAAAAATGGCTTCTCCATGTCCAGGTCCTCTTTGGCGCTTCCTTCAAAGTACTCCGCCCCGATTTCTTCACACCACTGCATTGCCTTTCTGCGAGACACCTAGACAGCAGATGAAGTATTTCACAATCTATAATGCAGGAGAGATTATAGAGCTTATTATACATCTTTCATATTTGGACTGGGTACTCAGAAAGTTACGAGTAGAACCAATTAGGATCAATTCTCCTCTCAATACTCTAAAGTTCCTACAAAAAACCTGTATTAGGATTTTATGTGATGAAGTGTCAAAAATTCAACAGTGTGGTGTGCGATACTGGATATACTGGTATTGAGCAGATATTAAGAAAACACAGGGCCAGTATCGACAGCACTTATATTTTAAGTCTGATGTATCAAACTTACAGCCCTTAGTTATTGTTTTATTGTTTTCCTTTTAATTATTTTTGCTAAAACATGGGACAGAATTTAGAGAATAAAAAGGCAAAAAGAAATTTTACCATAGAGTTGAGGAACTACAGTGCACAAATTTCAAGAGGGAATTTGAAGCTAAGGTATCGATCTGAACATCGACACCAAGCTGGAATCGATACGCCACCTCTAATATTGAGCCCCTTTCAATGTGCTACCCCTAAATAAAATCCTACTCAACTTGCCAGCAGATGCACAACGGAGGAAGTCTGCAAACGAGTCGAGACCGACCTCCCGGTTGCTCAGGTCCGTCTTGTTGCCCAGGACAACGAAGGGAAAGTCTTCCGGATCCTGAGGCTCTCCCTGGACCAGGAACTCCTTCCTCCACATCTCCAAGGCGCTGAAGCTGGTCGAGGACGTGACGTCAAACACCAGCATGCAGCACTGGCTCCCTCTGTACAGAGGCGTGCCCAGAGACTGGAACCTCTCTGTGCCCGCTGTGTCCCAGATCTAAACACACACACGCAAAGAGAGAGAGAGGGAAACACAAGGCTGCAGAGCCTCTGCCAGTCATGAAGGTTGATGCATTTCACTGTGATACACACACCAACCTGCAGGGTCACCGTGTTCCCATTGATCCTGACTGCTTTGGAGAAAAAGTCCGTCCCTATGGTGGCTCTGTACATGTTGGTGAAGCGGTTATCCACATATCTGCTCATGACGGACGATTTTCCCACCCTGTGTAAACACACACACACCCACACACACACACAAGATAAATTAGAAATAACCTCAAACTGAACTCTTTCTTCGTCACAAGACACATTTAACTCCACCTGTGTGTCACGCGACGTGTAAAATGGTTAAAAAGTGGATGAAGTTGTTTAAACATCTGCCTACTTACTACACACATACATTTTACACCTTTACTTTAAAGAGTCGCGGCAAGTGAAAGTGAAACATTTGAGCTTTGAACTGAACCGAGTCCGAACATTTCAGAGTGAAAACAAAACCACCAAAAGTTACCCGGAGTTCCCTATGAGGATCGTCTTCAGAGTCACGGGAGTTTTTTCCTCACCCATGTTGAACGGAGGCTGCGACCAGATTGACTGCAGCTGTGAAGCTGCGGCGGACGGTGACGCCTTCAGGGTGCTGCTCGGAAATTCGCAATGGGTTAGTTGTCATTTATCAAACCTAAGTGACATTCATCAAACCTTTTTTTTTTTTTTTTCCAAAATATCTCATCGGACTTTGAAACACGTTAAGGAACGAAGCGATGATATGCAAAGTACAGGAACAAAAGGAGGGAAAAAATGCAGCATTCAAATGTTGATGGTATGATGACGTAATTTTATAAACAGCATATTTTGTAGATTAGGGAACGAACCAAAAGCCTTAGCACTAATAATAATACTAATTTTTATATATTATTAATTATATAGCAACGTAGTCCTCGTTGAACCACTGCAATATAAACTTACTTAATCAATTACCATAATTGTTTATTGTCTTGATTTCTGCACGTTTATTAAATGACTATAGTGTGGCAACGCTGTGGCCTACGCTTCTGAAGGCATCATTTGATAAACATCTGTGTGGCTGACCCATGGCTCACCTTTGACCTTTAAATGTTTTTTTTAGCAGAAAATACAAAATCTTATCAAATGGTATCAAAGAAAGCGATGGTGGACACTGTGGGTTTTTCCCCTCACAGATCCACTTGAGTAGATTTGAATATTGAAAATGCGTTGTATATCAGTAATTTGGTTAGAAATGCAACTAATTTGAATGCAGATTTAGTAAACAGAGGTTGAAAACCTATTTTTATGTATGTTTCTCTTCATTTTGATGGCTATAGGTCTCAGATAATTTAATTCTTTTGCTAATTAAAATGGATTTTTAAGAAACCCGTGCATGTGAATGTGCTTTTCTGCATTTTTCACTACTCATTACTTTTGACAATCAAGCACAGTGTCACCGCTCTAATTTCCTGGTAGACGGCTGGAGTCACTTTGGTCTTGATAAAACCCAGCGGACCGACACAAGCAGACGCCACGGCAACCCAAATCATCACTGGAGACGGGGACCTTGAATGCTTTCTGAAAAGCAAAACTTACCTTCGTCTGAAGAAGACGACTTTGGACCGCTGAGCAGAGACCCGATGCCAAAGGGAAGTTAAATTGTTCTGTAACTTTCTCTCCTCCTGGTGTCAGTGACTGTCTGCTGAGCAACAGCATAACATTAAAACTTTGATTTTTTTTTGTTTTGGTCTTATGTATGACCTGTCTAAGCAAAAGAAGTTTACGATTTAATTAATTGGTAACTATAATTAGCAACGCAAACAAATGCGCATGAATTTCGTGTTTGTATAATTTTTTTTAATCCATAATATTGAAATGAATTGTATTGTGCCCAAAGAAAATCTGGATCAAAAATATATATATTTATTTATTTATCTTACCAAAAGGCCATGTTCGATGTGTTAGAAAACCACAATGCTTTTATATATCTGATCAGGAACTGTGCACCGTGTCCCCACTGCTTCAGAGCGAGTCCAGGAACACAGAACCTCATCAGAAACTCCCTGCGGAATGACAGTGAACCACTTCGACTCGCCACCAGGGGGCAGCAGATGCTTCCGTTAAGCCTCCATCACTGCTCACTGCGTCAGGTGTGTTTCTCTGGGGTATTTGACGCCACGTTAAGTTGCTGCATTTAGAATGAGTAGTTTTATGTTTCAGTTTAGTTTTACTGACACTAATAGTCAATACACCCCCGCAACTAAACCAACATTGTACAATAATTTAGCCTTTTGTCGCAATTTTCTCAATCAAACGCCATGCAGCAGGGCAAGCTAAACCGGTGCTAGCGAGTCCAGCTAATTTAAAAATACTGCAGCAATAATAGAAGAAAATAGATTTTTTTAAAGGTAAAAACAATATAGGCTATATATATTTATTATAATAATTCTATTGCAAATGTAACTAAACTTCCTGCTCTTTAGTTAAATTGACTTCATTTCAACATATGTTCTTGTGATTCTATGACAACACAAAGTACTAAGTATTGTAAACAGGGAAGGAAAATGGTTATCTAAATAAAAATGAGAAAATATATAATGTCCACTTATGTTCATCCACCTTTACAAACAGCGTCCTAAGCTCTGGGCAGCTAACTGACCCACAGTTCAGTCCTGTCCCATCTTGACTTCGGGGTTCCTCAGGGATCCATTCTAGTTCCACTTCTTTTCCACTCTTAACACAACATTTATGCAACATAACACCGCCTTTCACTGCTTTGCGGATGTTATCCAAATTTATTTATCTATTTTGGCCACACTGCTATTCAGCCCTTACAGATGCGCCTTACAGATGTTCAAATATGGCTATTAATCTGAACGAAAGCAAAACTGAAATCATCTTATTTGGAAAACCCAGCCTTCTAAATGACTACAGTATCACTGGTCCATGAGATTCACAGTCATCTGACTTTATGCTGCTCTGACAGAAAATATCAAAGAAACAGAGGTTTGTGACTGCAATGTGACATTTTTTTAAAAGTTAAACAGGGATAAATACTTTAGCAAGGCAACTCTATAATAACCCAAAGCAATGAGGAGAAAAAAAAAGATTTTACCAGCATCCGTGCAACAACAACAGAAATGCTCACCAGATCTTTACAGGAACAAAAATTAACTCCAAACAACATGAACATTTAGGAGGGAAAAGTTACAAGTGGTAATAGTTTCACTTTTACACATCTGTGTATGGTGAGATTACATGAACTCAACAGTGGAAAGAGTTACAATAGCTAAGTGACAAGCTAACTTTATTAGTCAGAGCAGCACTTTCACGCTCCTCTGCTGCTAAAAACGTCACCTCACATGCCAAGATCAGCGTGGAGGAGGCAACTCATCTCTGAAAGTGTTTGGTGATGGTGAGGACAGTTTGTGTGTGTTGGCGTGTGTGTGTGTGTGAGACAGACAGAGAGAGAGAGAGAGAGCGAGAGAGAGGGTGCTCTCCTGAGTATAGCACTGCTGCTGCAGTCCTGCACCAAAGAGATAAGAGCACCGCCTTCACAGAAACCCGTTTCTTGGGAATTTGAAGGCTGCCATCAAAGTCCAGTGGTGACAGACAACGCCATCCGTCACCCGGGTTACGACCGGCTCAAACAGCCCCCTCGCCCCCAACTGTCCTGTACTTCACACTGTAGTGTCACTTCAGAGTGCAAGCAGGAAACACTGACATCTGACGGGCTACGCTGCACATGTGCCACTCTCACTATGAGTCCGACTTACACAGCACGACCAGGCCGAGGCTGCAGGGTCCTGTGGGCCTGCTGCTGCGCTGCTTGTAATTCCCGGCCTCCTCCTCCGTTCATCTTGATAAGCGCTTATCAGGGCGTCGCAGGCCACCGCGTCCCTGCCCAGCTGTCCTCGCTTGCGGCGCAGGCTCCAGCACCGTCACTCCTCCTCATAACAGCCAAGTAAGCCGATGTGCTCAGAGAGCAGCTCGGCTCAGTCCCATTTCATTTTGACACAGCGGTCCTTAGCGGGAAAGCAGACCAAATCCAGTCGATAAATAAGGAAGACGTCTATAGAAAACACTGTGCAGTGCCTATCGAGCCTACCCAGCATGCATCTCATCTTACCTGCAAGCTCTGAAGATGCTAATTTTGGACAATAATTTGAATAATCAGGACAAGCAACATCTCGATTAGGCAAGCGTGCAGGCAATTAAGAACGCTCTCATCCTCCCATGTTTAACATCCTTCAAGTGGAAGTGTTTAAAAAGTATCAATGCGGGACTTTTTCGGTTTCTTTTGTTTTTCCTCATAGATAAAAAATAAAGGAGGAAAATAAAACTGTTCTACTGTGTTGTGGTTGAAGGATAGAGATTAACTACAGCTTCCATTTCTGCTCAAAAGTCGACATTTTCAAGTTACAAGTTAGACAAATAAACAGGAAGGTCTGAGATTTCTCAGCAGCGATGTGCTTAAGCTAGCAATAGCTGCTACATTAAATTATTTACCCCTCACAACAATTGTGTTCCAACATCAGTGGTAATATGGATACCTACCAGCATTTGCTTTTGGTTCTTCAGTTTAGACTTCGAGTTCTTGAAATATTCTCCTCTGCAAGTTCTAAGATGGATGAATAAACAGGAAGGCTGAGATTTTACCACGTGTTTAAGCTAGCGATAGCCGCTACAATAAACTGTTGTTTAGCCCTCTTGTATCTCTTTCAGTATTTCACACACTCAGTACTGTAAAACCTTTGATTGTGATTTGTTTGTTTAGGGTTCATACATGAAATGCAACAAAGCCTGTTATTAGCCCGCATTGCTAACAGTTAGCTTGTGACTGGGAGCAGCAGTTTGCATTTCTTGCTGTTTTTTCTTTCTTTTGAAAGTGAAACAGAATAAAGTTGGATTTAATGTTATTCCTAGAGGAGGAGGTACCAGACTTTGGGTTGTTATTCTTTATAATCTTTATTGCGCTCCTTACACATAAAACATGTGTATATCGGGGCCATTTGAATTAGCTTCCAATGGGCTTCCTGTATTGGACCTATTTGGTTGACTAAATACAAACCTTATGAGCAACACCAGCTGGCGACCCTTTGTGATACATGCAGGACATGCAGGACCTGTGACATAAATGCTCAAAAATCATTAACTAGCTGGACAACAGAAACCACACAGTGATAAAATCTCAAACAGACGAAGACAGAAAGCTGGGGAACAGTCAGGGTTTCGACATTTGATGATGCGGTGTAATTTGCCTGATGACGACTGGTCAAAGTTTTTGACAATGTTTAGAAGTCTGTCCTTACAAAACCTCTGAAACAGATCCTGGATTAAGGATAGGGACTGTCCAATGATATTTCCAGGATTGTTTTACATTGTCTCACCAATTGTAAGTCAAATTAGCCACTGTCTTACATTGGGTGACATTTTTGATCACATCTGTATCGGCATGATATGTGTTATCGGATTCTTTTCCATGTTACCTTGGGCTCATCATTAACCTGCGCTCCATCCATTTTGTGCTCATTTTTCAGGTCGGTTCCTATCCAAATGGGCCTCATACATAAATGCTAGTTTCCTGATCAACTATTCTTTTAGTCTGTATATTCTGTGGCTTAATGGCTCTACGTCACACTAATTACCTGTGTATTTACCTTGTAAATGGTTAAAACTAACTTTTTCTAGAAGAACTAAAAGTCCCCCTATAGAACCAGCTGTACTTTTACATTGAGGTTATGCCTCGCTTTACGTTGGTGATATTTTTACTTTTCTAGTAAAATGAATAAACATTTAGCTTCCAACTCTATTAAATCCAATCAAGGCTTCCACAAAAAAAGCAAGTACTTCACCTGAGCGTCCTATTAAAAAGGTAAAGTCGGCCCGGTTCCGGTTTGCCGATCATCCGTTTCATAAAAAGTTTGCCAAAAGGTTGACCTCGCTGACCTTTGCTATTCTCATCCGTTTATTTCTGTTGGCTTCTTGGCCAGCGTTTCCTACTTGAACGATTGTTCCCAGGAATGGAAAATTCACAGACATGGTTGAGTTAATTAAACACTTTTTCACCCCGCAGTTGCCATGACCCCCATGTTTCAATTTGCACCTGGGCAAACTGATGCAGGTTATCAGGAATCAATCCTCTATAACCGCTGTGGTTTCTTAAAAGGCTGGGGAAAAGATCAGCTTTCATCTAATTTCTGCCTAACTGTTTCTCTCCCCTGATTTCCCTGAAAACCGTAAATGAACAAAGAGAGAGGAAATTTGGGGAGCTGCTTTGACTATCAAATGACCGGGCACACTGTCGGGCTTGTGCGCCGCCAGGCCGTGTCCATACCATATCTCTCCTGTATGATTGCTGCTTTTCCCCCGATTTGCATTACTGCGCTTCCACTCCAAGCTTTGCCGGACCACAAAGAAATTGCGTCTTTGCATTTTTCCCTCCGCTTTGTTCAAATGCCTCTCAAACTCTTTTTCCATGTGGGCTCGCTCTTATCTGGGGCTGTATGCACATTTCATCAACAGACACTAAAGAAGACAAGAGAAGAAAAGGAGGGCCTCTCCTTGGCGCGTGTGCTCCCTGAAGGGCCCTGGAGATGGCCTTGCTCCTCGACGCGTCTGACTCCCACACCTAAATAAACCCCGTCTCATCCGACGTTTCCGTCCATCACCTGGAGCGCCTTGATAACAGCCGTGGTTTGGCGCTTTTTTTTTTTATTCGTGGTGGAAATCATCCGAGATACTCGGCCGTTATCAATGTGACGCAAGCAGCGCGCAGGGACATAAAGGAAGAGCAGAGGAACTAAGATTTAAAACGGCCTTCGAGGGCCACAAACCCACCGGCGATATTTGTATTTCATAAATAAATGACACAGTCAAAGGTGATTTCTCTCTCTCTCTCTTGTAGCTGTAAAAATGTAACATCTACCATCTTGCAGGCTCTTTCTCTGTGGACCAGAGAGGTGTGTCTTGTCAAAAAAAAAAAAAAAAAAGTTGTCTCCAACCCCTCCCACGAACTGTCTCGTAAGCCCTAAACTTTGCTGCTGGTTGAAGAAGTTGCTCTTGTAGCCATCAGCCTGCGGCGAGACAGTCAGTCAGTCAGTCCATCGACTTGAACTGGACCTCTTTCCGCTGGGTTGTAGAAATTCTGTGAGCATCCACTCTGGTAGGTGACCACTTCATCTCATGTTGGACTGATGTTCTCCAGTTGTCTCTCGTTAATTGTTTTGCTCTTTTTTTTTTTTATTAAAAAAAATATTTTAAAAAATTCGAGTGTTTCTGATTGGCCACTTTTGGCATCGCGGTTAAAGTTCATTTTGAGATGGAAACTTTTTAATGAAACGGTGAGTATTGGCGTTTCCACTTAATCAAAGCAATCTGTTTTATAGACTTTTTTCAAATATGTTTTCCTCCATATTGGTTCTAAATCGAGTTAGGAAAAATGGCGTAAATAATTTTAACAAAACAAAAAAAAAGAAACATTTTAAGCAGTTAATGCTCAGTTTAGGACGAGTTGTGCGTTTGTAATTATGAAGTTGCATTTAAATGTATTCATGTGAAACTTCTTCCTGGCTTCTACCTTGATTTGTCTTCACACTTTTGTTTTCAGATTTCTATGAATCAGATCAGATTTTTCTTTTCGTCCTGCGTGTTTCTGACTTCATCATCGCAGATGGACATATTCAGAATTATAATAACGGGGCCTTATCAGATTTTCTCAGACTTTATCTCACGCTATCAGCCACTTCTCTTACCTCTTCTCTTTCCTGTAAAGATCCTGAGCGAGATTCACACTGACTTTTACCACGACTGTGATATTTCTTACTTTAACCACTTTTTGTATTCTTGAAAATAAATGTTTTGGGGAAGATTTTCTGTCACTCTCTAAGGCGTTCTGTTTATGAAAAGAAGAAGAAGAAAAAAGAAACAGGACCCTTTTTTTGCGTTTTTCATCCCCTCGGGCATTTCTTCAGCCTACCTCCAACCGGCATACCTATTATATTTTAAGGCCACCTAGTAACCGTTCGGTCACTGGCTGCATCACTACTTTTAAAGAGCCGGTTATTTTTAGTTGTTACTTTCAGCCACAGTCAAATGAGGATCCTAGAAAAGGAAGTTTGAAAAAGCCTGCTGTCGAGAGATCTCGTCCCTGATAACTTTAAGTTGCACTTGTTTGTTGTGTTAGCAAACGACGGGGCCCGGCGATGACGCCCTATCTGCCTCGATCAGAGTCGCCTGCGTTGGCAGAGCGGAGTGTTGGGACGAGTGATGGATCTGTGTTTTTATTTCAGGGTGAAAGTGATCATGGAGGATTCGTCAGACCAGTCCCATTGGGCGTCTCCCACCTTGCTCAGCTCCGACCCCCTCGCCGGCTTCCCCTCTGACCCGGGCCTGTTGACCGCTGGGGAAGAAGGAGAGGCCTTTTTCTCAGCCGCAGACGCCGATTACGCCGGGCTGTCCTCGTTCTTCCCCAACCCGAGCCACAGCCGAGCGCCGTCCAGCTACAGACACAGCTCCGGTGAGCGCCAGCGATCCCTCGCCATCCTCTGAACCGGGGGGCGTCCCAACAGTTTGCCCCAAGGCGCAAATACTCAGCGGCCGGCCCCCATTTTAAAAATGCAAAACTATTTTTGGTACAAGTGCTTTTTACTTACCCAGCAATAAATTACACATGCAATATTTAATGGAAAAAAGTAAATAAATAAACAACAAATTATTGTGAGTGTGAAGAAAAAGTCTGAGATGTTTGTCTTTATAAAAGAAATGCTAACATTTACTGGAAGGGTTTTTAGACATAAACCTGGAGTCTTCATGAATGTTCATGCCAGAGGTCGTCAAGTGTCATTTGGTCAAGAATGACACTTTAAAAATGGCAACTTTTTAATGCAAAGAAGTTGCATTAAACTTTTGTTGATTACAAAAACAAAATGATTTTTCCATTGAACAATGCAGGTTGCTTTCCATTGTTTGACATTTAGTTAATCTACTGAATTAAGTTAATATTAACTTAATTAATATCATTTAACATTACTTGAATTCAGTATATTAATATTTACTGAATAACATTTCATTCAGCAAATTAATGTTTAATTTACTGGATTAAATAATAATTTGATTTAGTAAATTAATACTAAACATTCTTTCAGTAGATTAATACAATCCACTGAATAATAAGAGTCATTATTATTCAGTATATAATAATGACTGTTATTTACTGAATGATAACACCATTATTCAGTAAACGGTGACACTTATAATGCAAAGTTGCACTAGAAGTGTCTGCTTACTGAATTACACAAAACGACAACGGTGGTAAACATTCATCAAGACTTTGTCATGTTTATGACAGTTTAATGTCAGTCAAATAAAGTGTTACCAAAGAAATATGTTCAGTTTACTAAACCTTTGGGGCCTGATACCTTTTTTTTTGGGGGTTATTAAAATATTTTAATCTATTCCTAGCAACAACAAAAAAATAAGAAGTTCCTTTAAAAATCTCGCTGTGTTAAGCCCAGTAAATGAGTGCGTGTGTTCAAGTCTGTTTTGGAGTAAACAGTCCCTTTATGTTTTCTCTAATATTTGCCATGATATAAAAGAAAATATGGCTGGGGAAAGAAAAAAACACTTTGGGTTATGCTTAATATTTTCCCTTTGAGATGTAAATTTGTAAATGAAATCCTCTTCCTAAAATAGACCCCGTCTGAAAAAACAAAACAGGAGATTCAACTTAAAAGAAATTGAGTTAATTTGTTACAAGTAATCAGCTTAAGTAAACATATTAAGTTTATTAAGTTGTCATGTGAAGCAAACGTAAATAAATTAAGTTTGACAAACTTAATTTGATTAAATGTAACAAATGAACTCATTTTTTTAAGCTGGAGCTCCATTCTCTTTTTTCAGTAAAGTCTAATTCACTAAGCAGCCAAATTTATTCCTTTGTTGAGCTGCGGCCCACATGAACTTATTTAAAAGCCCAGCGATCTGAAATCCAGACTTGGTGATTTCATTCCTGTTTCTCTGTGTGGTCTAAAGTCCGGCAGGTGTACACCTCCCCAGGCCTCCTCAGTAACCTCCAGCTCCTGGACGGGCCCCCGAGCCACCCGCTGAGCTCGCCCTACAGCCCCGCGGCCTCCACCTGGAGCAGCAGCCCGCTCACCAAGACGCCGCTGCACTCGCACACCCCGACCTCCCTCTACTCCCCCGGGATGGCCTCCTCCTTCACCGCCTCCAGGGACGGATACCCTTCCCCCGGAAGGGAGGGCCGGGAGAGCCCCCGTCTCCAGGAGGCCCTCAAAGCGGAGCGTCTGAGCCCTCTGGGCGGCTCGGGTGCCAGCAGCAACTTCCTGAACCTGACCCCCGCTGCCGGGAGCATGTACACCCCCTCGTCGCACTCGCACCCCCACATGCTGAGCCCGTACAGCTCGTACATGAGCGGGCCGCAGGACTACGGCTCGCCGGCCTTCTACTCCAGCGCCGGCGCCTGGATCAGCCCGTCCTACTCCCCGAAGCTCCGCAACAAGCTGAGGCCGACCACTCCAGGTGAGACTCGGCACAGAAAACTGAGTACATATGTATATATTGTTTGTAAGCCTAAATTTCTGTTAATTATGATAATTTCTCCTTTTCACTTAATGAAAATGTGACACTTAAAAGTGAAACATTGCATCAAATCAATAATAAAAAAAAAAGTTTAGTACGGAATAGTGAGTTTAATTGAAGTATGTTTCATACCTGCTTAGCGGTTGTCAATTTTCTCCTGGTTGCTGCCCCCCTCTTGGCCACCTCTTAGGAACACCACTGTTGGATTGGTATGAAAACTTCCTTGTGTAAAAATACCAGTTTCATGATATTTAAAACAGAATGTTAAACTCGATGAAAGACAACAATTATTTTAGATTTTCGAAGGAAAAAGTTATTTCAGTTAAAATTATGTTAATTCAGTATTTTTAATATGATTTTAATACACAAATTCAAACACATGTATAGAAATAAGGGGTTGGTTTTTTTTTTGCAACTAGAGATATTTTCTAAACAGCCTTATCTTTTTTTGTCAGTAGTACAACAAACGCCTCCTTACAGCCAGCTGACTTGACAGTGCACAGCAGCAATTTAATTCAGTTTATTTTGTGGTGCAAATTTCTAACAAATGTCATCTCAAAGAATTTTAAAAGACAAACAGATCTAATTCATATCCAGTTATAAAAAAACAACAACATATAAATAAACCTCTCCAATTCAGTCATACAGAAAAATTCTAATTCACTTAAATATTGTTTAACTCGATCCTAGTTAGGATAGTAAACTTACCATTTGGTAATAAAAAAAAATGCTATTTACTTACTGAAGCCAAGGTGATTGCATCAAGTTGATGGGGAAGTGTGAGTGAGAGATAGGAGCCTTAATAAACTCAAGTCACTCCTACACTTTCTTCAGGATGTCAATAAAAGGACAGAGGTTGTAGGAACAGCAGGACGGAGGTTTCAGTCTTCAGGCTGTAACCTTGGTACCGTTAGCCGGATTTTCTACACAATGCTAATTACAGTACAGCAAACCGATTTATACTGATAAACAAAAAGAGATTTCAGGAAAGGTCGCTGAGCAGAAATGTTGGAAGTCGTTTCCATTTGACGACGACTCGTCAAAGCAGCTGCAGGAAGGCAACTTGTCTTGGCTGGAAGTTGCCAAAACTTGTAATTAAGTTTCTATCAACGCGTTGTCACGAAATGTAAGCCAACCCAAACATCTGCCAGAGAAAGCAAGGGAAATGTCAAGGAAGGACTATTCCTTTATTTTATAATAATTCCCTTCTCACCCACCGCGGGTGGTTCTTATCCTCTGAGCTCGGGTCCTCTACCAGAGGCCTGGGAGCTTGAGGGTTCTGCGCAGTATCTTGGCTGTGCCAAGGACTGCACATTTCTGGACTGAGATGTCTGATGTTGTTCCTGGGATCTGTTGTAGCCATTGGTCCAGTTTGGGGGTGACTGCAAATAATATATATATATATATATATATATATATATATATATATATATATATATATATATATATATATATACAGTACAGACCAAAAGTTTGGACACACCTTTCTAATTCAATGGGTTTTCTTTATTTTCATGACTATTTATAAGGCAAGAAATCCCACTTATTAACCTGACAGGGCAGGTTGACCTATGAAGTGAAAACCATTTCAGGTGACGACCTCTTGGAGCTCATCAAGAAAATGCAGAGTGTGTGCAAAGCAGTAATCACAGCAAAATGTTGCTACTTTGAAGAAACTAGAATATAAGGGGTATTTTCAGTTGTTTTACACTTTTTTGTTTAGTGCATATTTCCACATGTTATTCATAGTTTTGATGCCTTCAGTGTGAATCTACAATGTCAATAGTCATGAAAATAAAGGAAACTCATTGAATTAAAAGGTGTGTCCAAACTTTTGGTCTGTACTGTATATATATATATATTTACACACATTTTGTTCCTTTTCTTCAGAGGCCCGAGAGTGTGTGAACTGCGGAGCCACCGCGACGCCCCTGTGGCGCCGGGACGGTACCGGACACTACCTGTGCAACGCCTGCGGACTGTACCACAAGATGAACGGCCAGAACCGACCTCTGATCCGGCCCAAGAAGAGACTGGTGGGACTCGCTCCTTCTCGGAGGTGCTAAGCGCAACCTGCTGCCGCGGAAACCTTAATTGTCGTGTTGTTGTTGTTTTTTTTCCTCGCGCGTGTTTCAGATCGTGAGCAAGCGCGCGGGTACCGTGTGCGCCAACTGTCACACCAGCACGACGACGCTGTGGCGGCGCAACGCCAGCGGGGAGCCCGTGTGCAACGCCTGCGGACTCTACTTCAAACTGCACAATGTGAGGCCCAGGGACGGCCCGAGGCAGAAGCGAGTTATGCGGCTGCTTTGGGCCATTACATCAGTTTTACTAATTTTTTTTTTTTTAAAATGGCAACTGTTTTATTTTTATATAAGAAGACATGATGGAGGTTATTTCTTTCAATTTTGCGGCGATAAATTGCACACACTGCAAAAACACAAAATCTTACCAAGTATTTTTGTTTAGTTTTGAGTGAAAATAAATGAGTAGACTTGAGATAAGCCAGATCTAACTGACAAGTAACATTTCTGAAAGGTGTACGATCTTGTTTTAAGTCAATAATTCCATAATATTGATGAAAAAATACTTATTGTATTGGCAGAGTACTTTAATTATCACATGGGAAATTGTCGCGTTATAAGAGAAATAATCTGCCAAAGTAACTCATATTTTTTTTATGAATATTAAGGAATTATTGACTTAAACTCCCGAAATGTTACTTGTAAGCTAGTTTTGTCCTTTCTTAAGTATACTAAGATATTTGCAATACAAACTAGACAAAAATACTTGGTAAGACTTTGTCTTTTTGCAGTTTTTAAAATTTTTTTAAAAACAAGATAATAAACTTGTTGAATCATTTACTCTAAATTCACTGTTACTGTCAAATTGATGATATGCCATATAAGCCTTGACAATAAATCAATAATCGCGATAGACATGATCAATATCAGTAGATCATACGTCTGATGGAATTCAATAATTTTACTGATTTCCGATCCAGAACCGCATAGCATTCTGGGGGATGTAGGCAGAGGAAAGGCTGTAGCCACTCAATCTCTCATAGCTAGCTAAGCTAGCTATGAGAGATTAGCTAGCTTAGCTAGAGTGGCTCTCTCCTTGGTTACCTGGCAACAACCTGTTGGGTAACGTGCGTAGCAGCAATTTTTAAAATAAAAAACAATGTGTGAAAAGTGTGGAAAAAAGAAGAAAGGTCATGGCACTAGTTTAGCAGTATTTCAGATATTTAAAACAAAAAACTAATCAATAAATATCAATATCGACTGATGTGACATGCTAATAGTGTGATACGTTTCTCAGTAATATTGTCCAACCTTACTGCCACACTTTAATATCGCTCTCCATTTCAAAATTCAAATTAATTCAGTTAATTAAGGCAATAGCTTTAATAATATTAGTAAGCTTATTACGAATGGCAATAAAGATAGGTTACACACAAAGGCGTAGGAATGATGAAGCACCTGGTGTGGAGATGTTGGTACGAGGGGCCTCCAAATAAAAATCTTCTTAGGGCCCCAGAAAGACTCGGGCCGGCCCTGTTGAAGCCTCACACGAGGTCAAAGCAACATTTCCAACCCGACGCATCGGGGGACTTTTGTGACATAACTCCTCTGGTTTACTCCCCAGGTCAACCGACCGCTCACCATGAAGAAAGAAGGCATCCAGACCCGCAACCGGAAAGTCTCCAACAAGAACAAGAAGAGCAAGAAGGCCGCCATGTTGGAGCCGTACTTGGACGCGGTCCAGCCGCCTCCCCTGGACGACAACGGCGGGCCCTTTTCCCTCGGCCCCGGGACTCTGCTGACCTACAGCCACACGCCGCACCTCCTGCCCACCCCGACCCCGCTGCACCCTTCCGCCGGCCTGCCCTACGCGCACCACCTCAACTCTGGCATGGTGCCCACTCTGGTGTGACCCTGCAGCAGCTGCAGCGCGTGCTTCCTCCTTCGTCTAATGTAGGATTTGTACATAAATTATGATTTGTTTATTATTTTTTCCACTGTATTTTTTTTTTAAATTTTTTTATTGCATCTGTCGTTGACATATTTTGACGTGCGAGGCCAGATAAAAATCCCTCCACAGAGCTTGCTGCACATGTAAACACACTGATGACAGATTTGCTCCTTCTGTAAATACAAAACAAGCGTCTGATTTACTGCCAGCGTCTGCTTCGGGCTAAATAATGTGAAGTTACACAGGAGTTTTAATGTTCACGGCTCTCTGTTATGTATTTGCATACATGATCTAACCGCACTAAAGCTGCAGAGAGAAGAATAAAATGTTTGACTTTATATGCTTGACTGGCGAGGGGTTTTGTTTTAGGTCATTTGAATCCTCAGCAGCTCTGTGGCCTGGCCAAAGCGCTGCCTCCTGTGTGCAGGCATTGTCCTCCTCCACGCAGACATAGTGGTGCCTTTGTGCGGCCACCGATCCACTTTGACAGTGTAATTGTACAAAGTCGCTATGCAAATACCCCCTGCCCCACACCTACCTTTTCCGCAGAAGTGACAAACACTCAACTAAAGTGCAACACTTACACCTGGTTTGATGCTTCTGCCAGTTTTTGCCCGTTGAGGAACAACTGGGCGTCTGTCTCACCGACACGCATTGAAGGCCATGTTTTTATGTTCACTAACTCGTGTGAAACCTTTTTCCATTTTCCGTTCTTATTTGCCCTGCTTGTATCCAGAGATCAGACACGATGGTAGCAAGAGGTAATACTCTTGTGTCAAGCTGAAAGTGCTGAGTAATGAAAGCATTTTAGAGAAATAACCAGGGTATTCTTGAGTCACGCTGTGTCAGCGTTCCAGTCCAGGGATTTTCTACTTCTTTCTTCCTCATTCTGATTTTCACACACTTAGCAGGTAAGCAAATATCAGCACATTCTTGCTGCGTAAACCAAATGAACACATCTGTCTTCAGCTGTTTGTTGTTTTCTGACTTCTGGGGGGGAATAACCTCCAAATTCCCCGAAGAAATGCCTTAAAGGGGCGGTAGCCCAGGGCCCCAATTTATATATATATATATATTTGGGGGGGGGGGGGTATCAAGACTTATTTTTTACCCTGTTTTTTTTCAGCGAATATATGTTTTGCTTTGTACTTTATATAAAACATATAGGACCATATAAATTAAATTGTATGAAAATGATTTTTATGAAAATAAACAATACTCAAGTTTTTGAAAATTGAGAAGCTATAGTCATTTTTTAGGAACAACATGCATTAAGTCATGTATAGGACTACCTTGTGTTATAATTTGAACTAGTAGTAGATTTTTTCTCAAGTGGATAAGGTACCAAAACTGGCTCCTGGGGGCCTCGTCCTTGTAAATCCGACCCTGGATGTGACCTTTAGAACTTCACAGCAAACATTTTTTCAAGATTGTTTTGATAACTAATGTTTTTGCTCCCCCCAGGGACTCTGACACGTGACACTCTAATTGTGACGTTTTCCAGATCAATCTGACTACTCATACCCCTTAACCAACTCTTTACATTTTGGGACAGCCACAAACCTGAATCTATTCAATTTTGTTTTACTTTTGCACTTGCGATAGGCTAACATACAGTAAAGGGATGCATAACTGTGAAGGAGAAAGGAGGTTGTGTGTTTTCTTTCCTCTTTATCACAAATAAAATCCAAAACGTGAGTGATGTGGAATAAATTTCATGCAGACCTCAGTCAGACTGGATGATGTGGAGTTGCTTTTCTTTCCATGGAACAGAGGGAAAGTGAAGGATGACTTTGAGTCCTAACCCATCAGCTGTCTGCTAGTAAGTTGCTCTGATAAAGTTTTAGTCTGGGCCTGCATCACTTATTCAAATGGGTTGGATGCACCCAAGGCATCTGCAGGTTTCAGCAAGTCAATTTTAAGACTTTCTAATGCCCCCTCTAATTAAATTTAAGACCAAAAAGATAGATAAAGATAAAGATAGAGGATGGCTAGAGGATCTTGCTGTTTCATAATCAAAGACAGCAAAAACTGCGAAATCTCTGGGCTCTTGGTATCAGCTTTGTGTTGCCGACTCTTTACAAACACCACAGTGTCAAGCATCTTTTTCTTTTTCTTTTTCCACAATATGCATGTAGCCTCCTACAGGCTGGCAACAAAAGTTATGAAACTAAACGTTTTCCAGACAATTTACAATGAATTTGTACTTATCAGACACAAAAAAAGCTACCTAAACAGACTTTTTACATCCTTTTTATAATTAGCAACAAGTTAACGGTAACTTCAACCATATATACATATGTACGTCTATGGCTTAACCCCCCTCAATAATATGATTAAGGTGTCTGCAGGTGTCTAAAACTTTTGCCTGACAGAAAAGACACACAAGAAAAAAAATACATATCAGTTCTGCAGTGATAAAATTTCAGATCTGTGATTAATGTTTTTAAGGCCAACGTTTTCCCTTGAATATACAGAATGCACGTTAACTAATAAGTGCAGCCTTGTTTTCTTTTTACGTCCCAAAAGCATACAATTTTATTCCACTTATTTATATGGTTGTTTTACAAGAAGAAACCTCGCGGCTACACTGTGATTGTTTCTGTAGAGGAATCCTGCTCAATAAGGCAGATAAAGCTGTTTCATGTTGATCACACTTGTGGTCATGTCTCAGAAGATTAGATTAGAGTATTGAGGCAAAGTTTCTGGCTGACTTTTGTGGCAGGAGAAACAAAAACAAAAAATGGTTCCACATCGCCACGGAAACATCCCTCCACCTTCGCATATAAGGACTTTAACAACGCCTTTTAAAGCGGCTAGTAACAAACACAGCACTGAGGCAAGGAAGTGTGATGTATGTATTTTTTTTTTTTTTTCATGCTGAGCAGCAGGGCTGGGGTTGCTCAGTCAGGACTGCAAGATGACTGATAAGTTATCACTGAGGCCACAGACCCAGAGCATCCACCTGCTGCCGGCTCCGCCACTCTCATCCTCCCTGTCAGTTAGTCGGCCAGAGCCTCTCTGGGTGGCTTTATACGTGACAAACACAAACACACACTTTGCTGCAATTGACCGTGAAAAAAGACTGTCGCTATCAAGGAGTTTGGTGGGTGGGGGTTTGTTTTTTTGTTTTTTAAATAACCGATTGAATCTGGTGTGATTGGATCCTGGCAGCTCTCATAATCTGTGTGGCTAAAACATTGGCTTCACGCCTCATTGCAGCCGTCAAGGAGAAATAATACTTTCATTTATGCATTTGGTTTCATCTTGTTGAACACAGATCAGCGAACATCTGGCAACACCATCCACCCCCCCCCACACACACACGTTTGTGTGGCGATCTTTATGGGCATTTTCCATTGACTTCCATTCATTTCCACAGCCTAAAGCCCGTAGCCCTTACCCTATTCTTAATCCTGACCCTAACCAAAACTCAATTCACACCTTAGTAATAAATCTAACCCCTGACCCAAAAACAGCATTTCCCCTTGTGGGGACCAGGCTTTGGTCCCCACAACATAGGATGAGTCAGGAAAATGGTCCCTACAAGTTATTACAAACAAACACACACACACACACACACACACACACACACGCACACACACACACACACACACACACACACACGCACACAGACCACACTCTTCACCAAGAAAGTTGTAAAAACTTGTTTGGTTGTTGATTCAGAGCTGGCAAATGCCAGTCAACCGTTACAAACAAACCGTTTCATTCTCCGTTGAGACAGGAATCGTTGCATAAAGTTAGATGACCTTCTCGGTCTAGTGATTATTTTTATTTTATTGTTTCCTCTAAAACGGCAGGCGTAGACACCTGCAAGGATTACCTTCCCTGGAAATATATTGAAAAGTTAAAAATAATAATGATAAAAAAAAACATATTAATAAAAAGCACAAGGAAACGACTGAAAGGGAGGGAGGGGGAGAGAGAGGCACGAGATGTGAAGAAAAAGTCACATCCATAATTTATATCCTTTCCTCAACTGTCTCTATCTGCTGTTTATCTGCAGCAGCTGTCGGCCCTGCTCTGGGGAAATGGCAGCAAATGACAGGGATAGATTAGCAACCACAGGCCCGCTCCAGTTCACTCACAGAACCATCCGTTAGTGGCGAAAAGCTTCTCTCTCCTGCTGCTGCTGCGCACTGCGCTTTAATTTCCAGAGCAGACTGGGAGGACCTGCAGAGATGTCTTCATTCCGGCTGTGACTATTCGGTTAAAAGTTGTGTTTCCTGTAAAACTTCACGACAGCCAAATATGCGGTCAGTGACTCCAGGTTGGCTTGTTTGTAGGTGTGAATTTTTTTTTTTTTTTTATATATATAAATTCCGACAGTATACGATGTAAAAAAATAATAATAAAAAAAAAATCAAAACAAATTGGTTGACTTACGGTGAAAAAGAGAACTTCGATCAACAGCAGCGGTTAAAGAATGTCGCGCTCAGACCGCGCGGTGCGCCGGCGCCCTCTGGCGGCTCGTATGCAGCACTACTCCTACAGCTGAAGCTCGACGGACCACAAACTCAAAGCAGGCGACTTATAAAAGTATTCAAGCCACTAATTTCTTACGCAACTTGTATTCAAAGTATCTTATTTGGTGTTTATCCAACACAAACAAGCACATGAACAGAAAATGGGAGAAAAAAATTATCTTGATTTTTTAAATTTACAAATACAAATCTGGAAAGTACGGCATCTGCATCTGGAAAGTTAAAAACACCTCAACTGTAGCTCAAATAGTGACTCTTAATCGTGTCATATTTATATTTATTGTGTGTCTTTGTCAAATGAGCAGAAAGTTGACTCATTTCACTGTAACCAAATCTACCCAGTGATATAAAGACAGATATAAAGCAAGTAAAATGTTGCTAAAAGGTTATAAGTAGGTTATGTGGTTTTTTCTGACCAAATAACTTACTCTTTCCAGATATAAAGTGATTAATTGGATTAACAGATTAATGAAATAATCAACTAATTTAGTTATCAATTAATCATTAGCTGGGCACATGCTGAAAAAACTCAACTTATTCAGAGCAGTGATTATACCTAAACATTTATACATTTTACCTTTCATATAAAAGACCTTTATAAATATGTTTTAGCCAAAACTCTTTTAGTTTTAGCTTCAACTGGTTCTGATTGTCATGTAATTGCATCTAAGGCAATGAAATGTTTATTTTCTGGGGTTTTTTTTTTTAAAGGAATTCTTTGCATCTTTTGTTGTATGTCTGGTTTTGTACCAAAAAAAAGTCAGGTGCTTCACTGAAAAACCTGTAGAATATGCCACTTTTGATTAATTGTCAGAGCAATCAGTAGATTGATTGCAATCTAAAGTAATTGCACCCCTGACTGAGGGCGTTTAACATATTGTGCTTCAGGAAATCTCACCAACAAACAACACAGGCACACAAAAACAACACCACAAGAAAAACATAAATATATTTATTTTTGAAGCATGCCTAAGACTCCAGTACAGGCAACAAACAGACTCCAATGTTACACAGTGGGGTGGAGGGAATATAAACTGTCGGCTGTCAGTTTGAGAGACATGAGAGTTGGTCCTTGGATAACGCACAGAAGGCAATATGAAAGAAAACAAAAAAAAAAAGCAAATTCAACAAACCAGCTGCATGTTTCTCAGTCTTTTTTTATAGCTTATGTTCATTTAAAGCACTTCAAGTCTGAACATTAAGACCCTTAAACAACTAAAAATGCACTGCTGCATGTTAAAAGAAACCAGAAAAGCAGAGTGAGAAGTATAACAGCTCACTGAAGCTACATTAGTCGTGGATACTTCTACCATTTGCTTGACTGCAGCCTAACATTCAGTGCACAAGCAGATCGGGCTTTATGTTGTTGTTTTTTTTCTTCTTTTCTTTAATGTAAACAATAACTACTTTATTTTAACTTGCGTTGGCATAGCATTACACACGGTGTGCCATGATGACGGACATGCAGAGCGCTCATCGTTTCTTAGCGACGAACACGACGAGCAGAGCTCCGGTCAGCAGAGCCACACCAACTAGCAGCCATTTGTTCAAGGTCTCCCGAAACCTCCGGCCCTCTGCAGCGGCGTCCTGGCCGTACAGGTTAGCAAAGCGGTCCTACGAAACACACACACACACACACACACAGCAGACAGAGAGTTACAACGTGTTGGTTTTTACTTTGGTAGAGAATACAGCGCTGAGAAAAAGAGTTTTCTCTGCTTTTCTTTCTCTTGGTCGTCCTTACAGAGCCTATAAAAAGTGCCTATGCCGTTTTTTTCAGTTCAATTACATTAAATTATATTTAAAAATCCCAAAGGGAAGTTAAAGGTTGTTGTAATTTGTTGTAGACAGTCCAATTCCAGTGGGCTGAAAGGATTTTCTCTAGCAGGCCGTATTGCTGCGGCCCTGACAAAGCTTCTGACTGAAGACGCTGAAAGCGGATATTCGGGGTAGTTCATAATTTTCTTAATTTCTCTTTTATTGGTTTTAAAAATCAATCATGATCAACAAAGTTTGGCTTTTATTTTCCTTCATGCCAGGTTGGTTTGGATGGGTTAGCTAAAACAAAACTGAGTTGTTGTTTTTTTTGTATTAACTCAGGATATATTTGATATAGTTTTTTTCTTAATGATCTGAAATGTTTAAGTGAGACGAAAATGAAAAGGGAAAAAAAAACTTGAATCTAAAGGGGAGCAAATACAAATGTTTCTGTATATAGATTCATCGTTCAATACATTAAAATATAAGATCCTCATTTGTCACATTAAGGGGGCAATATCGTGTTTTCTAGGCAAATAGTGCCATTTTATAGCATAATCAAGTAACTATGTTACCTTCAGTTGTTATCAAAATGCCATATATATCAAATATGACTAACACCTTGAAATTGGGCCTCGGTCTCTTTAAAAATTCCTGTTCTTTCTGAAACTCTGCCTCCTGGACGTCATCACAACACTGCTGCTCTATTAACCCTTTAGCAACGATTTTACCAGCGTTTCACTGAGAAGTAGCTCCTATAATGAGCTCAGCAGGTGTTTGCTAATTGCTGCTGGCTAGTCTGAAGGAGCCAAGTGGGGGAGCTGCAGGTGGAGGAGGGTCTGTAACGAGGAAGCTTAGAAACTGAAGCTCCGAAGACGATCCGCATCTCGAAGGCGGCGCTCGATACAAATAGCCGTTTTGCACAGCTGAATGGTTGGGAGATTAAAAGATTTCCTAAACATACATGAAAGAATAAAAGAAACACTCCAGGTATGTTTTTTGATGAGGGAATAACATTAAAACATAATGTAAAACGAAAAAGTCAATTTTACATAAAACTGCCCCTTTAAAAGTAGCTGTCAAAAACAACAACCTTTAAGCAGCTATTAAATATAGTTCTTCCATTAAGCTCACATTTCTGTTTTAAAACTAAGACTTTTTTTATTGGTCTGATGTAATATTCTAATTTTAAAAGCTAAACCATCAGCCTTTGTCTAGTTAATCTATATAATGAGTTTCACTTGGTGATGGAGTTCCTGAACTAAATGAGATTTTAGTTTAAATAATATTCTAAACTCATTGAAGAGGCATGTCGCTGTGGAGACGTACCCATCCTCCCTGGCTCTGGATCCAGGGACTGAGCTGCTCATCCAGGTAAGTGGTCATCCATTCGGCAATGCGGGAGACCAGCTCACTCATATTCTTCTGGACGCAGTCCACACACAGAATCCCCCCGAAGGTAAACATGGCCACCACCCGCCCCCAGTTGACCCCGCCCTTGAACAACTCGTCCAGCACGGTCTTGAAGCTGTGGTAGGCCGTGTCGGGGGTGATGTCCAGCTGCAAGGAGAGGTGTTTAAAGCTTTGGGTGTAGAGGCGCTCAAACTCCTCCGCCGCGTCCTTCAGAACTGATTTGACGACCTCAACACCGGCCATTGGGCCCCTGGGCTTCCCCGGGGGCCCGGCCCGGCTGTTGACCAGCCGGCCATTGCTAGGGACCCGGCTGTCCCCTTCCCAATTGGTCCTGCCCCCGGCAACCTCGGACCTCAGCAGAGAGCTTGAATAGTTTCTCTGAGACAATTTGTAGCTTATGTAGAACTCCACCAGTTCTCTGTTGCTGTAGGCCATTATTCACAACACGCAGTCGACCTAGCGAGACGCCATGACGCTTTCATTTCTCCCAGGCCGCCAGATGTCACATTGGAGCTTCCGTGGCCAACGCCGCAGCCGGCAACAGCAACCTGGAACCACAGAGGACAATCACGATGCGGCGGTGTGCCGTTTTTTAGGGAAACGGTAATACATGCACATCACTTTACCTCGTACACATCTTGTCATGTTACACACAAACGGAAATGTATTTAATGAGCTTTCTTTCATGTGAAGGATGAATACAAAGTAATGATTTTTTGTGATACACGTTGGTTTGACAAAAGAAAGTAGCTTTATGAGTGTCTCATGACTTGCTAACAGCTACAAAACTGCCCCAAAAAAAAAAAGAACAACAAAAAACAACCAACCTCCCCTTTGGGGTCAATAAAGTATTTTTGAATTTTTAAAATGTCTTTTTTGTTGTGACATCACTTGGCTATGTTCTCTGCTTTGTCCTGAATGCCTCCTTCTTTTTCGTTTGCTTGGTTATTTTAATGTTTTGTTGTCATTTGTTCTCTTATCTAATTTGGTTATTTGTTATTTTACAGATCAGTGTCGTTGTTTCTTAGACCGTATTCTTTTTGTATGCACTAATTGGGGAACTAAAAACAACACAAAACAACCAAAACGGTTCAATAATCGGGGCAGCAGAGACGATATTTCACAGTAGCATTGTCCTACATCATACCATCAGTTTTTTGGGAAGCTCTGCTAATCAACCTCAACTGCTTTTACTGCTCATTGTTAAATTTCTGGCTTTCTGCGGGCATCGCAATCGATGGAAGACACGGTCTGAACTTCCTCCTGCATCCACGAAAGCTTCCTCTTCAACTCCTCTGGGTTTCGGGGTTTTAGTTCTGGTAATTATTTGAGCTTTTGAGATGTTAACCAGCTGCTCCCAGTTGTACGCAGCATGTTTGTGCATCACAGCAACTGTGCAAAAGTAACAGGAATAAATGCGTAAAACAGAGCAATAAATACTTCCAGCTACATCTGCAACTGTCCAAACATGCCTTCGGGAATAAGCAATTGCTGGAGGAAAACCATAAGAAGTCCTGTTTGTAGTTTGCAAAAACTCATTTTGTGGAGACTGAAAGAGGCTGAAGACCGAAACTGAACTACATATGCAACTCTGTGTGCAGTACAAAACCAATGCTGCACATCAAAACTTAAAAAAAAAATAAAAAATCAGTGTCTAGACACGTAACGCAGGTACAGACATCTCAAAATAATATACAGCTGTAATTTCTTTGAAAATCAGTTATATTGTATCTTTTCTTTTCTGCTGGACACACATTAAAGCTACACTGCTTAGATAAATGTTTTGTTTTGCTAGAAGCAAAAATGAAAATCGTGTATCAGTTTTCTTCCACCTCACAACTATGCACTACTTTTTGTCACATAAAATCCCAATTAAATAGCGGGTGCAATGCTTGGCAGCCTGCATTATTGTTAGACAGGTTATTTGACATGTTCAACTGCGTTGATTGGAGACACATATTGCAGCAGTGCAGATCATCAGTATAAATACGAATTAACGGGATCTAGATTTAGCCACAGCACATCACAACTCGTCGTGATCGCCGTTCACGGAACCACATCGTAGTGAATTGTTGACTAAGCCAAGCGTCTCTCTCAGAGAAAACGAGCCATCTCTGACAGCTCCATCAAGTCACGCAGTTTGGAAATAACTGGGTTAGCCTTGCATGCTAACTAGCTGCTAAACTGCCTACAAGATACGCTCCAGAAAAGAAGGGGGGGGGAGGGAAGAGCAAAAAAGTACATACGATGTGTTTTTAATAGTCAGTTGTGTCTGGCAGTTATACTTACAGCTCCCGGAAGTCTAATTATTCCGCTAAGAAAGCAGGTTTGAAGGTAAAAGTGGATGGAATTGCAGACAGCATTTTTGCAACTGACAGGGGCCCGTTCAGTCTGTTGGCCAATTGCGTCGCTGATGCCGTGAGAAGTCCCGCCTTTTCACGCTCCTGCGCCAATCAACAATCGAGACACCCCGGAAATTTAGAGAGCTGATCCGTAACGTTTAGTATAGACCAATATATTTCCACGCGCATTCTTATTTTAATTTTATATTTAGTCATTTTTGATAATTTGTACATCGTTTATATTTGCGCTTGCTAGTATTTACACCTTGGATGGAGTCGATTACCAGCGAATAAGCAATTTCCCCTTGGGATCAATAAAGTATATTCTAGTCTATTCCATTACTCCAACACTCTATAAATGCATATTTATAAGATGATATTTGAATGAAAGCCTCTTCCTTGTAAAATACCTTTATAGCTGAACCTTTTATCTAAATAATTCACAATAATTAACATTATGAAAATGCTGCAATGTGTGTATTTTACTTCATATTTTATCTTTAACCTGCTTTCATTTTTGGCTGTTTTTGAAAGTTTTTTATGAACAGGTAGACTGAATCCCAACAAACTTTTTAATTAACATTTTTATTGAAACGGGTACATAAACTTTAAATGCATCTTAAATCGTCTAAGTCTGGGATAAGATGAAGAGGGTACACAGAAACAAGACAGAAGTAAACAAAAGGTAGGGAAACTTGAAAAAAACATTTTATGCGTCGTGGCAGCTAGGAAAAGTAATACAGTTTGAAACAGAACCACAATGTAGGCAAAGAAGAACCGTCTATATATATTAAATGCATCGGTGATTATACAGTGCAGGTTAAGGTAACAGTTTTTCCTCTGGTTAAGAGTAACACATTAAAAATGGATGAACTCATGTACCCCATGCCAAGTTAATAACAGCCCTTCGAGATACAACCACTTTTGGAGCAGTACAACTCGTTCACTTGTGAAACTCCGCTAATTTTCAACCAGAACAAAAGAACACTAACATGAGGGCATGTCAGCATTTTCTTTCCCATCGTCAATAGAGCTGGTTTCCATGGAAGGCTCATCCATGCCCTCATGGTTTCCCTCTTTTGTCAGGTTCTGTGGGGACTTGGACTCCACCTTTTCATTCTCCAAGACCTCTTCTTGGTTTTGCTCAGCCTTTTCATTCCCTGTAAAGACCTCTTCTTCTTGTTTGGGGTCAGCTTTTTCATTCTCCAAGACCTCCCCTTCTTGTTGTACATCAGACGTGTCGTTCTCTGGCAAAACCTTTACTTCTATACCAACCTTTTCATTCTCTGACAAGACTTCGTCTTTTTGGTTTGGCTCAACTTTTTCATTTTCAGATAAGACAGACACGTCTTGGATCAGGTCATCTTCTTTGCCATCTGGGCTACTGCTCTTTTCTTCTGAACGATCAGTCACTTCCACACGTTCTCTCTCTTCTGTCAGGTTCTCCAGGCACTTGTAGTCTGCATTGTCTCCAGGGTTTGTGTCAACTTCTTCAATCTGGACAGGATCCTCTGTTTCTTCTTCGTTGTCTGAGTCTATTGAAATGATTTCTATGTGCAAACCACTCTGTTCCACTGTGTGGTTGGGTGTGTGTGGACGTCGTTTTGGTTTTGAGTGTGGCACATGTGACTTTAAGCCTGTAGACCTACCAGAGGTGGTGCCGACCAACCTCCCCTTATCAAAGATCAGGTAATGTTTCAGCTTGCGCACAGCGTTCATGTCAAGGCCAACTTGGACCAAAACCTTCTTGGTTTCACAAGCCTTTAAACACAGCTTTCGCTTCAACGCAAAGTGACTAGCAACTTCAGATTTCCACAGCCACAGACTCGCGGCCAGCTTCTCCACTTCTTGAGAAGTTGGGTATGGCCGTCGATTGAAGTATGCTGTCAAGAACTCTTTCCTGGCCTCGTGAGTCTTGTGCTCGCAACCCGACGGATCCAGAACCAGGCCGTCAAATGGAGCCGTGCTTCCGCGGAAGGGATCTGTTTTTTTGCTCATTTTGATTTTCTTGGGACTTGAAGGAGATTGTGTTGGCAACTGTCTCTTGAGAATACCGGCACCTGCCGAGTTGAGAGTCAAGGCGGATTTGAAGCCCTGACTCGACTGACTCCTACCAACGGCTCTGCACTGCACAAGGTGCAGCGTAATTGTGGAAGCTACCATGTTACTAGTGTACACCCCTAAACAATGAATGCACTTGTATGTCATCTTATTTTCGACAGGATGCATGGTTTGGATCACTTGATGTCGTTGTCTCAGGTGCATGGACAAGGCGTCAGAAATGGGGCCTTTGAGGATGGAGAAGCACAGCGGACAAACAGTCTTTCCAACGTCACTGTTCTGGATAAGTGAAGCTACATTTCTTGGTTCGTTTTGCTTTTCCACAATTCTAACCGGCTGTAATTTTCCAGGCAGCTGAACGTACTGCAGCGGCGGTGGAGATTGATCTTGACCATTGGGCGACTCCTTCATGTTGAAAGTGAGGACAGCGAGCTGAATGTTAGTGGGTTTGGTTTGTTTAATAGTCAGATCAAAGGTTAGAGGGGATGCACCAGAGGGTCCAACAAACTCATCTGGGTGGGTCTTGGCTGTGTGCTCCATGATTTTCTCAATACTGTGGAAAGCAGAGTGGCACTGTGGACAGGTTAAGCCATGAATCAGCATGTGGTTCAATAATGTGCTGCTGGGAAGATAGCGGTTGCAAAGCAAACACTTGCTGGTGAAGTTGTGGATTTTCATGATGTACTTGGCCAGTGCCCAGACCTTTTTAGCCTTGTGAGCACACTCGAAATGAGCACTGTACAGGTTTTCAGGAAAGAGCTCATTGCAAACGGTGCATATCTTCCACTTCTGTGTTTGGGCCGTGTTTACACCAGTTTGATTATTTTCAGCCACAGCACCATTGGCATTAACCTTGACCTGCTTCGGATTGACCGGGACACTGAGCGGACTCTTAACAGTGGGCTTCAGGTATCCAATTACCGGTTGCGTTGTTGGCTCAGGTCTAGGAGCTTTTCCCCTGTTAATAATCAGAGCAGCTTTCTCGTTCATGGTAGGTTGAGGCTTTGACATCATGACATTAGCATGTCCAATCATGGTTGTAACTTGGGAACCGATGCGTTCGTGGTACTCGATAACATGCTGCACCAAAGCCTCGTAGCTCCGTGTGGAAAACGGACACTGTTTGCAGAAAATGTTGTTGCCGCTGAGGGAACACGCACCGTTTTTAACAGATCCAGTGACCCTGCCATGATACGGTGAAACAATATGCTGGAAATGTTCTCTATAAATATGCCTCCTGACAACATTGTAGAGTGCGTCTCGGAATTTGCACTTCTTGCAGAAGTACATTGGTTTCTCCAGTCTGTTTCCCTGTACGGCGCTGTTACCCAAAACGGAAGCACGTGGGTTGCCATAGTTCAGCTGGAATGAGTTGGTTATGTGGAATATTTTGACATGCGTCTCCAGGGTCCTCCTGTTTGCACTGAAAGCACAGTAGGGACAGTTGAGCAGAAGTTGACTCTCCAATGTTTTCCGGTGCACATTGCGGAAGTGATTTTTGTAGCCAGAGTAGTATTTGGAAGAAAATCGGCACTCTGTACAGCAAAACTGCTTCGATCGGTACCCCTAAAAAAAAAATTAAAATAAAAACACCCAGGAAAGAAACAGTGGTCTTAGAAAATGAGGTGATTTATTCATAAAAGTTTGAGCTGGAAGAGAATTTACCTGTGTTTTAGAGTGAGACGGATCCCATGTGCAGATGTCATAGCCTGCAGTCTCCTTTACAGTTTGTTCATCTGGGCAAAACTCCTTAAACTCCTGCAGAGTTAATGGGACAATTAAGAAGACAACTAAGCATAATTAAGTAAGCACATAGTCAAATTTATACATTCTTAACAGATACAAGACAGATTGGACATTGGTGAGAGCTTTATATTCTTTACTCGGGTCTCAGTTTTGATCGACAGTGTTGATACCAAATTAATTATGCATTATCAAAAGTCTTGATTTCTCTGAAGTGTCTAACTTAGCTCCAAAAAGCTTCGTATTACAAGACAGATTAAGCTCAAAAGTAGGTGAAAATAAGAAAATAAGATACAGAAGGTTGCTAAATAAAAATAAATACAAAAAAATCAAAAAATGTTTCAGTAATTAAATACAAAAAATTATTTACAAAAAAATATTACACAAAAAGTGTTAAATTTCAAGGTTTTAGCTCTGTCAATTTAAATGACTATGGTCTACATTGCTCATCTATACCTCAGTGATACTCTACATACATTCCCTATTCTGGTAAGGCCAGGTCAGTTTGCTAGCCAATCAGGCACAGTGATACAATGGTCAATAAATTTACCAGCTATTAAACGTTTGTTTCAGTGTGGCATTCCATTCTTCCGCTACATGCCTCTCCACTCTCCACACAGACCTTAATTTCCACATTACGGTCCGAGCGGAATAAATATGGAAATTCCATATAAAATTTACTTTAATGCAAAAAACATTACTTTCCATCACTGAGCAGCAGTGCAGACCTTTTTCTCCTGAGTCGAGGCAAAATATTCCTGACCTCGCCTCTGTCCCAGAAGTTGTTTACCACAAGAAATGAGAAAATTGGAGTCCATGTCCAGAATAAATCTGTGTTGGGACTCCTGGTTCATAAAGTTCCCTTAAACACTTGAGTGTTGTTTTCTTCACAATCCGCAGGGCTGCAGTCGTCCCTATATTTGTGTACTTCCGTCCTACTTGAGTTTTTTCTTCCACTCAATTTTCTATTACCGTATTTTCCGCACTATGAGGCGCAAAACATTATAAGGCGCACCTTCAATGAATGGCCTATTTTAAAACTTCTTTCATATATAAGGCGCACCGCATTATAAGGCGCATAGAATAGACGCTGGGGTTACGTTATGCATCCATTAGATGGAGCTGCGCTAAAGGGAATGTCAAAAAATTGTCAGATAGGTCAGTCAAACTTTATTAATAGATTACAAACCAGCGTTCTGAAAACTCTGTTCATTCCCAAAATGAATAAACAGCTGTTTTATTATTTTCCCCGAGGTAAAGTAAGTGACGTGGTATTTTCGTGACACAGTTTAGGTATAACATATAGTGGAGGGGAACTTTTTCTCGATTCAATAAACACGTAAAAAACAGTCTGATACTGTTACGGTAAATCAAAGCTTAGTGCAATCACAATATATATCCACTTCTGCACCATTGATTCGTTCATGATAAAATCTCTCGCTGCTGCTCTATTCCCGTGTTCTACTGCGTGACTGATCGCCTTGAGCTTAAACTCTGCGTCGTAAGCGTGTCTCTTAATAGGAGCCATTTTGGGGTCTTTACACAAAACCCAGCGTGCACCGCGCGCTTCTTCTTCTACGGGGGAAAATGAAGTCGGCGGCTGCTTACCGTAGTTACGAGACCTGTGGTGGCTCAATATTGGTCCATATATAAGGCGCACCGGATTATAAGGCGCACTCTCGGCTTTTGAGAAAATTGAAGGTTTTTAGGTGCCCCTTATTGTGCGGAAAATACGGTAATGTAATTGGGATACAGTCTCTTTAGCAATATTTATTTTAAATGATTTATTAAAAAAGCTAAACTTTGATAATATTTTAATCTATTGACACGAACCTGAAGAGGACCTGATTGTAGATGCATGCTAGGCTGCTAGCCATTACTGTTTTTGACAATATGCTGCAAATCTGTTCTTCTTGTGTGTAAGCTAATTATGTTTTCAACATTTCACCCACTGCCACAGGCAGCTGAGCTGAAGTCGAGTCGATACTCTGATACCACTTATTTAAAAAAACGTAGACAAATACAATACAACTAAAAAACCCCACTCACCTCTGCTACCTCCTTGCAGAGCTCGAGTCCTATGTCTTCTAGGTTTTTCTTCACTTGTTTTCTAGCTTTCCGGATTCTTGTCAGATTGTTCACAGGGAGCTGGTACATGGCTCCTGGGAGAAAAGAGAAATACTAAGAGTCCTTGAAGCTGGTTAAAGTGCATCTGCAGGGATTCTCCTTGGCTAGTGCTACACTGCTGCATAATATAGCAGTGTAGCACTTTTGAAAAAGAAAATCCCCGATTCAGCCTTTGATTTCAGACAAATCACAACAGACACTTTGAATTGCAAAAACTTTTAAACGAGTATTAATAATCAGTGCAACGACTAAACCGGACAGATTTGACATGGGAGGGCGCGACCCCTTAACTCATCTCAGTGACAACATGCAGCATGGACGGATATCTCAATACAATAGCACTGCTGCAGCTAGCTTGTGTTGTTGTGAATATGCTACAAACTGACTGACCCCATGCATGAGAGATCGCCTCATCAGACAGGCCTAATGAAGCTTTTTACCCTGAAACCCGCTCAATGGCGTTAGCTTTGTTCCGTTAGCACTGCTAGCTGCTTCTTGCAGCAGGGTCCACATCTAAAAACTGGGGTCATTTAGCCAGACTTTTTATAATTTTGTGGTAATATGAAAACGGAGGGTGACTTACCTCACAATGTGTTTCCGGACTATACAGTTCGCCTCACTGACATAAACTGGTAACAAAGGAGTAAACTCTGTGACTCGGGACGAATTGACTGGTGATGTTCTCACTCTGTTCTGACGCCGAAATGCTAATGCTATTAGCTCCTTCACAGTTAACTGGCTAAACGCTAGCTATCTAGTTAGCTGCCGCATCTGCAGCAACAAGCGGCTTAGACAACGCACTAAATATGATAGTGCTCGTTTTAATAGTCTAGCACACTACGTACGTCCCCCAGGCCCAACATTCCCCCTCGCTATCTCTTTAGCTCGTTTCAGTCCCGAGGCTAGTCTGTTAGCAGCATTCTATATTTCAAGTGCTTTACATAAAATCCAAAATGGCGACCAGGAAAAGACGGAAGTGGCGTTTTAATGTTAAGAGACTGTTTGATGTGGTTTTATTCATGGCGTAAAATGCGCCAATGATTTTTATTAACAGCTTCACAGTTTAAATGTCAAATCAAATATGTTTTGTAGACTTTCAGAAAAATATTATTTTTCAATTCAATTCAGAATGCTTTATAAACTCATATTATCTTCAAAGTAGGGTTGCCACCTTTCAGAAATGAAAATAAGGGATGCCCACCACGGTTTGGTGCCCACAGAAGTGGTGCACTTCACTTTATGGCTGTGTTTTGTAAAACTAAAGTATCAATAGGGGAATCATTACAGAGGGCAGTCATTAGGGCAATCATTACTCCAATCAGAGTAGTATAACTTAAACATGTTAATTAAACAGGTGCAAAAGGTATTTGGTAAAAAGTAAAGTACTGAAGTACTGAGTAACTGATCAGAGCACGTGATTTAATATTTTTAAATTAATCTCAGACAGCCAAAAGTAAGTTCTGTGCAACTTCTGGTATTTTAAAGACCAATACCAAAAATATTTATACAATAAGGAGTTGGGTTTGTATCAGACATTTATAGAAATATGGACCAAATCGCGTCTCGTATTGGTTCAATACGGGACGGTTCCGTATTTTACAGGATGGGTGGCAAGCTTACTTCAAAGAATTGTTGTAAATGCTGATGGGTTTGGGCAGGAAGGATATCCTGTAGCAGTCTGTTGCACCAAATCTGAAGAGTCCTCTGACTGAAGACACTTTTATTGTATGACAATGTCATGAAGAGGATGCTCATCGTTGTCCATAATGTTTTTTTTATTTTATGAAGAATCCTTTGCACAATGATCTCTCGAGGTTCAAGAGGAGTCCCCAGAACAGAACCAGCCTTATTTTCTTCGGCTTTAGCCTTTTTTTCAGTCACTTGCTACCCCAACAGATGATGGCAGAAGATATTACACTGTCCCAAACAGATTTATAGATGATCTGCAGCATCGTGTTGCAAACTCCGAAGAACATCCATCCATCCATCCATCTTCTTCCGCTTGTCCGAGGTCGGGTCGCGGGGGTAGCAGCTTCAGAAGGACATAAGCTTCCATAAGAGGCACATTCTGCCCTGTCCGTTCTGGTAGAAGGCTTCACTCCAGTCCCGTCTGTTGTTCAGGTGCACAGCGAGGTATTTGTACTCCTCCTAACCCTGTTTTTTTGTTGTTTTTTGTAAAATTCACAATCATTTGTTTTGTTCCTATTCAAGATTTATTATTATTATTATTGTTGTTCAGACGTTGTTTTCATTCCAGTTGCTCCATAACCTCCAGCACAACAACACGAGGTCCAGTCATCACCAGCCTGGTCACTGTCTTGTAGTCCAGGTAAAGAACACACCTGCCATTCACCTGGCACACAAACTGCCGTATCTATGGAGATTGGTTACATTCATGGATCTCACTTCTGTCTAAACACTTAACGTTTTACTGTGTCATGTGATTTATTTGTCCATTTTTTTTCTCTCACCTTAACTCCAGCAGCTGCCGCAGGGCTGCCAGGATCCACGGCTTGAACGTAGCAGGGAGCCCTGCCTCTGACCACAATGCCCCAACCCAGGGCGTCCCCGATCACCTGGGGTCACGGTGAATTAAAATACATCTTACAGTTGGGGGAATTGTAAACTTACAGTTAGCACTGAGCTATAATCGTTGTTTTTCAAGGACGGACTTGAGGGTGAGTAACAAGTCTGGTACAGTTTAGTTCATTTTAAGCTGCAGAATGTAACTTTTATAGGCAGCGTTTTTTGGTTTTTTTTTTTTTCATATTTGTTAAAACTGTCACCATGTCCTGACACTATTATAAGAGACACATAATCTGTGAAAGGATCAATCTCGTCCAACTCCTCCTTGAGCTACTACTGCTGTCTGAAGAAATGCACCGCTCCCGACCAAAAACAACCAATCAGAGGCAGGGGGCGGGTCTTAGCGCTGCCAATCAATGCTGCTTAATGAGCTAATGGCAGAAAAACAACTCCCTGCTACAGAAAAACCCTTTATCCACCGTAATCGGTATCCATGCTGACTAGCCTTAGCATTCACAATATTCTCTGCTAGCTGCAGCTTAGCAGGGAGCGAGGGAGAGAGATTGTGATTGACCCGCCTCCTGGCTCTGATTGGCTTCTTCCAGTGCTAACTGGAAACAACCAATATTTTTCACAGAATATTTGTCTCATAACATACTGTCAAGACATGGTGACAGTTTCAAAATATTTTTCATAAAAATGACTGAGCTTTAAGGACACCCATTAGTCCCCACCATAAACTATTCCACTATTCTGGTCCACACACCAGAAGCGTTATAATAAAAAAAAAAATCACAATATTACAAGCATTACAATCATGTGTGTGATATGTAAAGTAAATATGATTTCTCACATACAATCACTCACCGTAAGCACTTTCTTGATGAAGGGTGCTCCAGGGGCCAGTAACTCCTCACATGTGACATGTCTTTTTAAAACTGTAGAGCCAGAAAAGATGATTAGGTTTATAAGGTTTATATTGAAAGGAATATGGCTCTATGCTATGCTATGCTATACTAGAGGGCATACACCATCATTTACAAGGTTTCCATGGCCATCCATGAGGAAAGTAGTGATAACAACTCTGAAGTTTGAATCCGAGTTCATAAAATGAAAATGTATGTGTAATTTTGTCTAGTAAGGGAGCAGCACTATATGCAGAAATATAAAACTGTATCTTTATACACCGTGTTCCAAATTATTAGTGATATTTTCTCAGATTTTCATAAATGGTCAATGCAAACGATGGTCAGTATAATTTTCAAGTCATGAACTATTACAGTATAAATGAAATTTTACTGAACAAAGCTCCCCAGGACAACAGTATTTTTTTCAAAAGTGAAAAACTCAAAATGCTCTGTTCCAAATTATTATGCACAGCAGATTTTCTAAACATTTTATGGATTATAAAGAACTGCAAACGGTCATTCTTTGAATGTGCAGCATTAAGTGGTCACATGTACTAAAATCAGAAGCTATTTCAATCAAAAACATCTTAACAGACCAAGTTACATGTTAACATAGGACCTTCTTTGATATCACAGCACAACTCTTGCATCCATTGAACTTGTGAGTTTGTGGAAAGTTTCTGCTTGAATACACTTTCTGAAAGAAGTGAATGCACTTCTGTTTGAACCATGAAAGAAAGTGATCAGTCAGAAAGTCCATATACTTTGCTGAGGTCATTTTCACACCTTCAGGGACTCTGAAGGGGCCGACCAATGATTCTCTCCCCATGATTTCTGCCCAAAAAATGACTCCACCACCTCCTAGCTGACGTCACAGCCGTGTTGGGACGTGGTAACCGTCCACCACCAATCCACTACTGCGTCCATCTGGACCATCCAGGGTTGCACAGCAGTCATCAGTGAACAAGTCTGTTTGAAAATTAATCTTCATGTACGGCTGGGCCCACTGTCACCTTGAAGTTCCAGAGGCTCCAGCAGCTTCAAATAACTGTTTGCTGCTTTGTAAGAGCATTTTAACAGCTGCTCTCTTAATCCGATGAATTTGTCTAACAGAAACCTTCCTCATTATGCCTTTATCTGTACAAACCCATCTTTGTTCTGAATCAGCCACAAATCTCTTCACAGTACGATAATGCTTCAGTTTTCGTTAAATATGTTTTCATATCTTGTCATACGGCACTACACTATCTGATGATTTTCAGCAAAAAGATCCTTTCTCTTTCCCATATTGCTTAAAACCTGTGGCCTGCTTAATAATGTGGAACATCCTTCTTAAGTAGATTTCCTTTAATTGAGCTCACCAGACAAACTGATCAACCAGCTCTCTGAAATTAATTACAGTGATTCAAAGAGACCTGACCATCTAGAAATTTAATAGCACAACAAAAAATGTAATCTTTATGAGAATTTAATCCAATTTGCATAATAATTTGAAACATGGTGTATATACATCGTAGGGTGGAGGAGGCCCAGAACTATTAATTTATGGTCAAGAATGTTGTTTTAAAGATAGGCCTGTTGTTGAAGAAAAATACAAATTTAAGTTCTATAAAAACCTTTTCTATTATTTTTCTTTCAAATTGTCCTACCATGAAAATAACCCCATTCCCTCATCCCAAATACACAATGGTTTGGGCGACACTTTGAGTTCATTAAGCTGCTCTATTACAATATGGAGCCTTAAACTGTCCCTCCACTCTGGGCCGGGCAGGGTCCAAAGAAAATGTCACCATGACTTTCACCTTTCATTCTGCAGGTAAAGCTTCCCTGCACCACATCTGTGTCCTCTGATCTGATGGCACTAGCAAACTGAGCACTTTCTGTCAGAGACCTGTTGCGTATCTGGAGGTAAGAACTACAACACACCCGATAGGTAACAGGTAAATGCTATAGGTAAATAGGTAAATGCTAATGGCTTCGATGTTTCAAGACTTCCGCTAGATTATCATTAGATTAACGGGCGTGTTCTTATCGGCTATAAACGGGCTGGACGGTGGAGATGAGCAACCATAAATGAAATGAAGATACTGCTGCACAGGCGCGACTGTAAAAGAAAAGCTCAGCCAAATGTAAACTTGTCACACAAGAAGAAGCATGTACGGAAAGCCACATGTGCCACAAGTTCAAAAAGTCCAAAAACTGATAAAAATGTAAAATATTTAATCTATCTTTACTTTAAATAAATTAAAAAAATATACATTTTCTTAGGATTAAATAATTTTATCTATCTATCTATCTATCTATCTCTTTGAAAAACCAGGGAAACTGATTTAGTTTTTTTTTCCAACTTTCTATGTTTTTAAGACTTTTGGCTTTTCTACCTCTAAAACATCACATTTCATTTATCTGGGCTCTGAATGCAATTGTTCCACCTGCCTGATTTAGGATTGGACCTCACAACTGAGTTTGAAGAGAGTTGACCGAGAGTTTGAAATCCACCAGAATGAAGCTGAAGCGAATTCAGACTGGATCTCCGGCCGCCTGTGATCTGTTTTATGTCTTTACTCGGCCCAACTGCAAGGGGGAAAAAAGTGTATTCAGAAGCCAACATTCGAATCAAAGTGGATTTTTCCAACTAGAAAACAGAAAATGTGATATTAACTAGATTGAAAAGCATTGTTATGCTCCTGGATGGGGTCTTTGCGCAGAAAACATGGACTGTCGAGATTGTTTTCCTCTTGGATGGAAGCCCCATCATTCTCCTGCTCCCTTTCGTTCAACAGCTCAGATAGGCGCCGGCGGCGACGGAAATTGATGCAAAACTGATAGAGGAGCCCACTGTCGAAGAAGTCACGCTTCTTTGTCACTGGTGATGGGAATGGAATGCATGCGTTAAATAACATTGGAACATGTTTCAAGAACGAAGGTGTGTGTGTGTGTGTTTTCTTTTGATTGCCAAAAGTCCCCAGTGGCCACTCACCGCCGGCAGCCGCTGCTGCTTACCCTTTACAGGAGTGCAAACGAGCTCTGCGCTCACCGTGTTGAATGATGCCATGCTCCTGCAACGCCCGACTCAACTCCACTCCCTGACGCCTGCTCTCCACCTCCCCGTTCTGCAGGAGCCAGTCAATCAGCTGGTAGCCCGGAAACGAGCGCTGATACAAAACCCCGTGCTCCTCCCTCAGCTGCAGCAGGATGGAGTTTTTGTCGGCGACGAGACTGAAAAGAACCGGCGATTGAAATCACAAAACAAATTCTCTCAGAACAACGTTCTGGAAATTTGAGAAAGGAAATACGTAGATCATTAGTTAGTGTAATAATTCAGTTACTTATCCCCTTAGATGTGTTAAAAGCAATTCATCTTCCTTGACAGAGGCATAATATTACATTTAAAAATGTGCTGCCTTTAAATAAATCTTCAAAATAAAAAAAAAACCCTGCTTGTTCCCTTTTAGTTTTGCCACAACTCTGGAAAAGATGCATTTGGTTGAGCGGCAAGCAGATTATGTGGTTTATGTCCATAAAACAATTACCATAGTTTTCCCTGCCAGTGTCCAGTGGAGTTCTGCTAGTGATTTAATACAATTTGGAAGAAGGCTGTAGCATGATAAAATGTCCAAAAAAAAGTGAAGCACTGTGAATACTTTCATCATTCTGTAAGATTTTCACAGACTAAACTCTGCTGCTCAACCAAATGCATTTTTGAACAAACATGGCACAAATATATATATATTTCTCTCTATATAATATATACATATATTTCTCTCTCTCTCTCTCTCTCTCTCTCTCTCTCTCTCTCTCTCTCTCTCTCTCTCTCTCTCTATATATATATATATATATATATATATATATATATATATATATATATATATATATATATATATTTATTATATATATATTACCAGAGGCATCATCACAGCAAAGGAAACCAACCAAGTACAAACTTCCTTAATTTTAAAACGAAGTCTACATGGATTTGTATTTAGAGTTGTGGTGCCATGCAAACTAAGCAGCCAACTGTAACAGGAAAGAGTTCTCTGAATGGAGATTTCAGAAACATATCTTCTTCTTCTTCTTCTTTTTTTCTACCTCAGAAACGTCTACAGAGAATTGCTGGAAAAGAGGTGATGCAACACAGTGGTAAACATGCCACTTTGCCAACTTTTCCACAACAACTTGAATCAAATTCAAGAACTTTTATTTAAAAATGATAATAGATATTTGAAATTTTTCACAAAGCATTGCATTGTCTTCGGTACTCCTCCCAGTCACACGACCAAGCTATTTTCAGTCGGCAGACTTTGTTTTTTTTTGTATTGAGTTCTTACTTTTCATACAGGCTTTGTCCTCGCATGAAGATTTTCACCTCAGTGTTGAAGGGAAATGTGCCGTCATCCTTGCGAAAACGATACAACAGTTTGGCGTCCTTGAATTCAGGTCTCTTGTCACAGACTAAGGAGAAAAAGCAGCACACGGTTTAACATGCGCAGAGAGCGCTTCAGAAACATCTAATATCTACTAAAATTACACTTGCTCACCCTGACTGGCCACTTTATTACAAGCACATTGCTAGTAACAGGTCGGACCCCCTTCCTACTTCAGGACTGCCTTGATTCTTTGTGATACAGATTCATCAAAGTGTCAGAAACATCCTCAGATATTTTGGTGCCGTTGCTGCAACAACCATGATTGGAAGCTCCCACCCTCCTCTGACCTTTGACACCAACATGGTACTTTTGTCCACACGTCTGCTGCTACATGGATTTTTTTTATTTTAATCTTTTCACATCGTTCACAGTAAACCCAGGAGATGACTGTGTGTGAAAATCCAAACGACCGTCTCATGTTTGCAGTCCCTTAAATCCCCGCTCTTCACCCAACCTTGGTTAGAATGTTAGCATATCCAGATGTTCATATGTATTAAAAGGGTAGGGAGGATATTGTGTAAAATTGACTTTTTTTAGCTTTATATAATGGTATAATGTTATACCCTCATCAAAAAACATACCTGGAGTGTTGCTTCGATTCTTAAAAAGTCCTTTAATCTCCCATGTCAACCATATGTTTTGCCTAAAAGCTTGCTCTCACAAAGCTCCGCCTGTTTCCACAAAGCTGCAGTTTCCAAGCTTCCGCCTCACAGAGCACCCCACTCCCACTATCCTTCAGACTAGCGGCAGCAGCAATTAACAAACACCTGGTGGAACTGCACGTCTGCTGAGCTCATCACATGAATTCTCAGTGAAAGGCGCTTAAGAACAGTTGTAAACTGTATGAGAAGGATTGTGACGACATCTTGATGTCGGAAGTTGGAAAGAGTAGGAGCATCTTAAAGAGACAGAGACCTAATTTCAAGTCGTATTTCCTTTAAGTCAGGTTTGACATACGCAGCATTTGTACATCTGAGGGTGACATAGTTACTGGATTGTACTACAAAATGATACTATGGGTCTGGAAAATATATAATGATTCACCTTTAAGTTTCTGACGTGATTTGCTAATCCACTATTTGGGTTATATGGTTGACATGGGTACCACCAATAAAGTGTCTAGGATCTGCACCTCTCTCACCGTGATGAACGATGTCATGGTCCATGAGGTGCTGCATGAGACAAACAGCCGTCGCCCGATCCAAAGCCTCCTTGTGACTCACCAGCCAGTCGATCAGCTCCTGCGCCACAAAGCAGTTCGGATACGTCCGCAGGTGGTACCGCCGATCCTTGATCAGTTTTCCGTCGTGAAGCCTCAACCTTAAATCCACGTTCAAGTCATCGATGGGTTTTGAACTTTATCTGAGCCGTAAACCCACATAATGTACTCTCGCCCCCCCATCTTCCCACCGTACCTGAGCTGTTCTCCCGCAATCATGACTTCCGTCTTATGTTGTCTCGCTATGGTCTTTCTCCTTATGCTGCTTGTTCGCTCCATGTTTGCTATACCTGGACTGAGCAGTAAATGAAGCTCACCTTTCATTATAGACTTTTGTGTTTATAAAATAGCTGAAGTGACGAAGCATTGCCCTGAGGCGTAGACGTTGTGTGTACAGTTAAGGCAGAAAGGCAAAGACGTGGCATTGAGGTGTTAAAATGATCCTCCAATGTGTTGCTTGTTTATTTTAAACAGAGATTCTCAGATGTTAACAAATAAACATTTTAAATGAATTGTGGCTTCAATTTGAAACGAATAACTGAAACAATATTTACAGAAAAGTACTTCTATCCACCTTGTCACTGTGTTTTCGTCCAAGCTCGTTTCTATGTAGCGTAGAGTATCACTTAGAAATGACTCAACAATGAACTAGGAAGGGGGAAAAAAAGAACTTTGTGATGGTTATTGTCGTTTGCTGGAAGACATGCTGGTATGCACCGTCCTGGTGTTACGGGATGAGTTTAAACTAGCTACATTTCAAAGGTCGTCTTATGGTTGTTTGGAAATCAAAAAACCTGAAAAACATGCCACCAGGTCCTGGAAGACCAATCAAGGTCCGTGGAAAATGAAAGTGTTCATCCTTCAAGCCTCATCGTCTGTAAAGCAGCAACCCAGTGAAGTGAGCTGTGACCCATTTCTTGTAGACGCCTGCAGATGCAGATAAGGCGTCGCCATGGTGACTCATAAACATGCAGAGCCTTGCAGAGCGTTCACATGTATTTAATATGTTTTATTTGGAACTATGCAATAAACTGAACACAAAATAGTGCAATTTTGGGAAGTGGTGAAACAATAAATGGTTTTTGAATTATTTTTTTTTACAAATAAAGACATGAATAGTGTTGAAGGTGTCTTCAAGGGCTTCTATTCTGAGGCCTCAGATTGAAATGCAGTGAAAATATGTTCCTGCGGGCGCTGCCGAATTAGTAAATAGTGTGAAAATAGCACAAGCCCAGTCAGATAGGATGGAAATGGTTTGTAGTTTTCATAGAATGACACACATCCTCAATTGAATTTACAGTAGTTCTAGACTTTGACTGGGCCATTCTAACATGCATAGTCATATTCAATAAATAAAAATATGCCTTGTAATGAGGCTCTCTTGTCAAAATAAATAAATAAATAAACTTATATATATATAGTACAGACCAAAAGTTTGGACACATGCTGTATATATCAAATATGACTTACAAGAAATGTGATCTTGTTGAAATTGGGCCTGTGTCTCTTTAAAAGCTCCTGCTCTTTCTGAAATCTTCAGTAAGTCATCAAAACATCGCTCCTCTATTAACCCTTTAACATCGTCTTTAACAACATTACACTGAGAAGTAGCTCCTATAATGAGCTCAGCAGCTCCACCAGGTCTTTGCTAATTGCTGCTGGCTAGTCTGAAGGAGCTGAGTTTGGGAGTTGCAGGGGAGGGCTGCTCTGTGAGACAGAAACTTGGAAACTGGAGCTGCGGAGGAGGAGCTGCGTCTCCAAGGCGGCACTAAGTCCATTCAAGCGTTTTGTACATGGCAACTGAGTGGTTGCCATGGAGACTACAGCATTTCTCAAACATGCATGAAAGAATCAAGGCAACACTCGAGGTATATTTTTGATGAGGGAATAACACGATGTAAAGCTCATAAAAGTTGATTTCACATGATACTGACCCTTTAATAATTTACTCTCTTTAGTAACTGTTGGTAGAGCTGTTGCCTTGCAGCAAGAAGGTCCTGGGTTCGATTCCAGGCCCGGGGTCTTTCTGCGTGGTGTTTGCATGTTCTCCCTGTGCATGGTGGGTTCTCTCCAGGTTCTCCGGCTTCCTCCCACAGTCCAAAAACATGACAGTCAGGTTAATTGGTCTCTTTAAATTCTCCCTAGGTGTGAGTGTGTGGTTGTTTGTCCTGTCTGCCTCTGTGTTTCCCTGCGACAGACTCCATGCAGTCTGTCTAGGGTGACCCCACCTCTCGCCCAGAACGTTAGCTGGAGATAGGCACCAGCACCTCCCGACCCCACTAAGGGACAAGTGTGTTAGAAAATGGATGGATGGATGGTAACTGCCAGGTTTCTTTAGTACGTCTGCGTAGAGATTGGGTTTCTGGATTTCAAATTTTTACAGGTTTTCTTCCTGTTTTGCTCTGGTCTTTCTCATCAACTCTGATCAGCTTCTCTGTCCCTGCTGAAAACTGGGACAGCTCCACTCCGTGATGTTTTAAGGGCCTCTTTCATTCAGGGTGATGTGAACCGATAGTTTTCTGCTAAAAAACCTTTTTTGATGTAGGCCAACATGATACATTTTGGTGTTATCTGACCAGAGCGCCTTCTTCCACGTGTTTGCTGCGACCTTTACCTCACTTGTGGCAAACATAACTTTCTATGACTTTCTTATGAATATGACTTCCCATAATGAACAGATTTGTGGAGAGCAAAACTCATAAGTGTCCTGTGGGTCTCTTGGTTGCTTCTCTTTAGTTTAGGCCAAAGTCTTGCTAGGTTTGGATCCTTCTCAGAAAAGCTCCATTAATACTGAGAAGACATTTCACCCAAAGTGATTTTATTTAACGATTTTGAAGGCAGTTGAGTGTATTAGATTTGATTTGGTGGTATTATAGTACAGAGGCGTGAACATAAATGCATCCTGCATTCTTTTTGGGAAAAGAAATAGGAACCATGTATCATTTTCCTTCACAATTTTGTACCACTTTGTGTTGCTCTTTTGTATAAAATCCCAATAAATTCCACTAAGTTTTGTGGTTCTAATGTGACAAAATGTGCAAAAGCGGGATGGATATATTAGGAATTGGCGGTTTGCTTTGCGTGCTCGGAATACGTTTACAGAGGGCTTCATGTTTTCATGCACAGTAATTACTATATTCACTGTTTGGCTTTTATAGTCCTATGTTTCCCATAACTTATACAATCACTCGGGTCTCTTGGCACATGTCCTGGTATGCGTCCCTGAGAAATCCTTACTCAGTCACACTGTCTCCTCTTTTTCCTCAATTCCCAGAAAATCAAACTAGCTTAAACAATGCCAGGCCACTCTTTTGCAGTAATTTTTATTGGTTTTGGCTCGAGTCCTTTAGGTTTTGTCAGTGAGATTTTCACTGGTAGTAAGCGTTGACAGAGGGTCACCTCAGGGCGCGCTCCGTAACCCTTTGAGATCCTTTGCAATAGGAATACATGTTGACACGTGTGTGTAATCACTCAGGTTTTAGTCTGTTTTGGGGCTTTCTGTGGAGGCTGGCTAGAGGACATTAGTGAACAAACAGAATCATGAATGCCAAGAAACACAGCTGACAGGCCAGGGCGGACATAGTGGAGATGTTTAAAGCTGTGATAGCGTAAAGGAAAACACTATCCCCATCATCTGACAATGGAGAGAGCACGGCTCGACCACAAACAACCTAGACACGGCCTTCCACCTAAACTGACAGGCTGGACAAGGTGACATCAAATAAGAGAAGCAGCTAAGATCTCCATGGTAACTCTGGAGGAGGTGAAGAAGATCCACTGCTTAATTTGACGTCAAGACGCCTAATAGTCAAGAACACAGAAAACCTGGTACGAAGCAAATTGTTAGAAGTCTTGCTTACTTTGTTGAGGAGAATTAGTATTCATGAATGTGCATTTTTGGGTTTTTCTTGTTAATAGTCACAGTAATTTAATGTATGTGTGTGTGTGAGGGGAATGTATTAATTAAAAGTCTTTTAAAACTAAAAGTTCAAACCAAGGACTGGGTTGGCAAATTAGCTTGTGGCTAGAAAACCTACTCACAAAACAATGTTTTGTTGTTGACATCAGGGTTTCCCCCAGTGTGTCATAAACCTGGCAGACCACCAGGCTTCACTTTACTACTTTCCCACTGTGGAACATGGTGGTGGTCACAGGACAATCAGTACAAACGTATAGCCAGAACTACAGCGGAATGGTTTAAAACAATGCATGTGTGTGTGTGTGATTAAGTGTCCCAGTCAAAGTCCAAACCAAAAATACATTGAGAATTAGTGGTAAAACCTGAAAACTGATGGTCACGGACTTTATCTATCCAACCTGGCCGAGCTTGTTGTCTTACAAACAGGAAAACGGTTTGGACCACAACAAACGTGCAAAGCCGAAAAATTTTGTAACCACGTCCTTTTTCATCCGCCTCATGAATGTGTCTCAAAAAAAATTAATAAATCAAATCAAATCAGCAACTTTATTAGAAACTGCTCATTAAGTTTCTAGGAAGGCACATGCAAAAATATTGTCAATATTCTTATTGCCAGCATTTATTTTGTCAGTATTATGTTTTCCGTAGTGTATTTTTTTAATTTTTGACTTGATCTAAAAACAGCACTGTTTTATTGTTGATTTAAAAAAGCAGACAGGCTGCACTGAACGTGGTCTTGGCACGTCACCGTTTTAAGTTTGGGAAATCCCTCATCTTGCACCTGCAGTGTGAACTTTTGTCCACAAGATGTCAGTATTCACAAAAGTACAACTCGGAAGACAACATAAACCAGTGTTGTTTTAAATGACCTGACTCGCTGCTTTCTTTTTGTCTCAGTATTTTTTTTATTTTATTTCATGATAAATAAATAAATAATGTGAAAAAGTAGGGTATTTCAGACTCAATTTAGATTAGATTTATTCTGTGGTAAAGGATTAATAATGCCCCCCTGCTCTCTAAAAATTCAGTCTGACAGCACACACCACTATGAGTCAGAAGCAAATCTAAATTAAAATTGGTAGAACAATCATCTTTACATACTGGTGTTTTTTTTTTGTTTGTTTTTTTTTTTAAATAAAAAAAACCTTCCGTGGACTGTAGGAGGGGGAGACACGGAATAGCTTTTATGCAAATCGGCCTGTTCAGCATGTTTCCATTGGAGAGCAGCGTGGAGGTGTAGTCTGGAAGGCGTGACTTCGTGTCAGTTCTGCTTTATGAAGAAAGTGCGCTTCTCCTGAGCTCACAGAGGTGCGTCCAGCGTTCAGGAGTCCTCACAACTCTCAGATTGGAGGTTCCTCCACTCGGGCAGGCAGCGCTCATTAGGTGTGGAAGATACTTTTTTTTCCCTTTTTTTTTTTTTTTTTTAAATACTTGATTTTAAAGTTTGGAGGTACTTTCCATTTTTCTTTTTGCAAGTGAGGCCCCTTTTTTTCCTCCTGTCACTGCATGAAATATATGTGGCCGCTTGGAGCTGCGTGACGAGGCCACCTTGCTCTGTATCACACCCTAACTTGGAGTGGTGGTGGTGGTGGTGGTGGGGGGTCTGCACAATACTCCCCATGGATTTCGCCAACGACTTTGACTTCATGAAGTTCGGCGTCAAGAAGGAGACCATGCAGAGCCTGGACCGCTCCTTCATCGGGCCGTGCGGCCAGCTGCAGAGACCGGACTCTGTCTCTTCCACCCCGGGCAGCACGCCTTGCAACTCGGTCCCCTCGTCGCCAAACGTCAACCCGAACGAGCTCAGAACCAACCCCGGGAGCGACCAGTTCTGGATACCCAACAACAACGGCGGGTACCCTCATCAGATGTACCCCCAAGCCTTCGGCCTGACGCCCGAGGATGCGATGGAGGCCCTAATAGGGGCCACGACGCAGCAGGGACACCCGTCTGCGCCCCACGGCCACCACCCGCAGTCCTACCAGCCGGACTACGACGGCTACGGCCCCCTGAGCGACCCCGTCCAGCACTACCCGGGCCTCCCGGGTCACCCCGACATGCAGGGCATCCCGGGCAGCCACTGCCAAGACCCCTATCTGAAAGACGAAATGGGGAGCGAGTCCCCGGAGTCGCCGGAGGCCCAGCAGGTCCTCGGGGCTCACCACCAGCTCCAGCAGCCGCCGCACGGCCGCCACGACCGGCGGTCCAACGCGGAGATGCACTTCTCGGACGACCAGCTGGTCTCCATGTCCGTCAGGGAGCTCAACCGGCTGCTGCGGGGCCTGAGCAAGGAGGAGGTGATGCGGCTGAAGCAGAAGCGCCGGACCCTGAAGAACAGGGGCTACGCGCAGTCGTGCCGCTTCAAGCGCGTGCAGCAGAAGCACATCCTGGAGCACGAGAAGACGAGCCTGGTGACGCAGGTGGAGCAGCTGAAGCACGAACTGAGCAGGCTGGTCCGGGAGAGGGACGCGTACAAACTTAAATGCGAGAAGCTGTCCGGTGCGAACTGCTACCACGAAACCGGCTCCACCAGCGACAACCCTTCCTCACCAGAGTATTTAATGTGAGTTAGTCATTTAAAACAACAGCAGCAACAAAATTCATCCCCATCATTGACTGAGATAATAGTTTAAAAAACAAAACAAAACAAAAAAAAACAACTAATGAAAATGAGTGGGGAAGGGGGGGGATTGCAGTGATGCATGCATGCTGGTCATGTATGAGATGTTTTTATTTTATACTGCCATAGCTTAGCTGTATTTTGTCTGAAAGGAAATACTTGAAATCAGATTTGCTTTTATTAGCATCCATGTAATCATTTAGTTAATGGTTAATTTTTATTGAGGTGATTTTTGTTTTCCACTCTGCTTTTCTTTTTATTGCTCAAATCATGGTTTGTGTTTATGCTTGTTTTTTTTATTTGTGAGTGGGTTTGGGTGGGAGAGAATGAATTACTTAAACAAGTCACACTCTTTGTGAATTGGATTCTGCTGGACAGCATCAGCCTTTCTTCCAAAAAATATCTAATTATACAAAATATATATGTAGTTTTTTTCCATCTAATATCTGTTTTTTGGTTGTTGTTTTTTTTTTGTTTGTTTGTTTGTTTTTTTTGCATTTATTTGGATCAATAAACCTAATCCGACAGTTTAACTTTGAGTCTTACCTGCAGACAAATCATTTTCCTGCTACGAACCATCGCTACCGTGCAATATCACCTCACACTCTTCCTCATCTTCGTCATCTTGTCAGATTAGTTTGTCACAGAGATGCACCGATTTGTGTTTTTTTTTTTTTTTTTTTTTTTTAGCCGATACCAACTTCCAGTTTTCCTTTGAGGTCTGATCTGCCAATATTGCAGTCTCTCCTGCCGCTACAACACGACTGAGTCAGTTTTATTCCACACAAAAAGTGCATGAAAGAAAAGAGAAGCTGCTGGTCGATGCTTTTATGGAGCAGAAATGATGCAGGATGTAGTTTCTTTTTAGTGTTTCAGCTGTTGCTTATTGATTATTTTCCACTAAGAACTACTACTCATAAAATAAATGTATTGGAGTCATTTTTGATAGCATGAAAAGACTAACAAGTTGCAAGATTAGCTCCTATTTATGCTGGTTTTAATAAATCCAAGTGCAGTTCGTCCAAGAGCACGTTTTTAATCGACGCGTTGATGGACCAAAACTGGTGGGAGTTTCTAGTTTTGGTGCAATAAAGCTGCCAGTTACATTTTTTTTTTTAGGGTTTTGTTTTGTCACAGGATTATCTCCATTCATGCATCAAATCTTTACACCTCTAATCTTTTTATTAAAGGTGCAATTAAAGACGATAGCGTTAATGGATGCGTTTATGGACTGAAAGTAGGGAAGGTTTGAACGCTGATGCCTTCGGTGAACATGGCTGAAAATCTGATTTTCCAGTGTTTTCATCGGCTCTTTTCAAGCTCTGGCTGATTGATCGGTGCATCTCTAGATAACGCTTTACATTTACAGGAACCTTGTCAAACACTTTTGTCTTGGTGATATTAATCATGTCAAATTGGACTAAAGCAAAGAAAAAAGGAGAGAGAAAGACAGAGCCATACTGCATAGATGAGCTTGCAGCAGGAAAGCGCAGCACGACGCACATAAACACGAAAAGGAAACAGATGTGTGCCGGCGCAGACGTCGCTTCCTCAATATTCTGCCACTTTAAAATAATTCCCTGCAACGAAACTCACTTCTTAGTTTTTATTTTTGAGCCGGAGCGGTTCGGCGGACCCGCTTGGCGTTGTGCATCGGCGAATGGTCGTTCCCTGACCTTTGCCCTCTGCGCAGTGCTGCTTCCTGTGGGACCCCTAGGCCTGTGAAAGCGCGGCGGGGTATCGGGCGGGGGTGGTGGGCTGCGGGGCACAGATAAAACAGAGTGGAAATCAGGCTTCCCCTCGACTCTCTTCCTCAGACAAACACATCACCTCTGCATTCATCGCCAGAGGAAGAGAGAAACAAGCAGCACACGGCGCAGCTGGCCCCGCTCTGGAGGAATTTTCTCACTCGATACGTCGTTTTGTTGTTTTTCCTCTCTCTTTTTTTAACATATGTGTGTGTGTGTGCGTGTGTGTGTGTGAAAACTTAACAGCAAAGTTCCGGACTGAAGATCATTCCCAGTGCAACACTACAACAATATTTGGATGACCGTAATAGTCCCAAGGCCAGGGTGATAATGGTTGATAAGTGGTCACATTGTAAAAGGGAGTTTATAACCTCCTCTATGAGAATCTTAGAGAGTGTTTTTTTTTTTTTTTTGGCTGTCACAGGACACTTTGTAACTCCTCTCCTGCCAGCGAGAGCCCAACTGGGAGCGAGGTGGTTCAGTTGACAGGAATTTGCTGGAACACGGATGACCCCGGTGGACGGCGCTTAGCTCATCTGTCCGTTCAACGGAAAGCAGTTCTGCTTTTCTAGAAAAAGAAAAACAAAAAGCAAAAAAAAAACTGGCCCGATCTGCTAAGGTCTGCTTGCTGTGACGTAGCAGAAAAAAAAAAAAAACACACCAGGAAACCTTATCTTAACGTGACCAGTGGAAGGTTCATAAACCTGCGTCTGTTCTACCAAACGTCTGCTGCCTCTCTTTTAAATCTTATTTATCGCCTGTAAAGCCACTCAGGTAGCCGTTTGCTGAGAGGCCGTAAACTGAATTTTGTCCGGTTGATTGTGAATTACATAATTGCTTTTTAAATTCTGTTACATTGTGCCTAAAAGTGACAGTTTGACACGCATGCACAAAACTCCAGGTTTCACGTTTGCAACGTAAAGAAAAATCAAAACTAATTTGCAAGCCTCTGTGCACAAAGTCACATCTTTTGGTGTATCTCTACGGTTTTCTGAACACGCCGTTTCCCTCACATACCCCCCCTTCCATCGGGTGCTTGCGCACTCGAACGCATCACATGGGGCTTTCTAAGGAACAGTGGAATAATACTGTAGAAGTGTTGGCGAGGAGAGCGGTTTTGTGGCGCTGTGTGACAGTTTGCCATTGTAGAAACGATTAGCCAGCTCTTTTCTCTTTCACGTGATAGGCTGGTGGGACCTGATGTGGGAGCCTCGCTCTCCCCTCCCTCCCTTCTCGTTCTCCCTCCCTCCCTCCATCGCTGCCACCAACACCCTGAGCCCACAGTGCCTCAGGCTGGCTACTGAGTCAGCAGGAGGGATAGGTGTCTGCACGGCCGTGGCATCAGAACAAGAGAAAGGCGACTGGAGAGCAGGGGAAAATGCTCCAGGATAAACATGCTTCTGTGGAGAGGAACAAGACAAAGAGAGGAGGGGAAAAAACTGCACCAAAACAAGGCGAGACTATGGTGCTTCTCAAAAGTGTTCAAACCCCTTCGACTTTTACCCATTTTAGTCCCTTAAGCAAGCACCAACTTCCATGGACTTTACTGTTGAAGTTGACCAGGACATAGTGCCACGTATTCATGAAGTGGAAGAAAATCATAGGTGGCTTTCTAACCTTTTTGCGGTGAAAAATGCGAAAAGTGTGGCAGGCGTTTGCAATCGGCTCCCTCCATTGCAACTGCAGGTTTTTGTAGGGTATCTCTTCACCAGCTTTCCACGTCTGCAGAAATAAAATGGCTCAAGTTCAGTCTGATTTGACGTATTTCCAGTGCTTCAAGTCTTCGCAAGGAATCTCATCCAGGTTTAGGTCTAGGCTTTGACTGGGCCCTTCTAAAGCATGCATTTACCTGGTTTTCTTCCATATCTGCCCTGTATTTACCTGCATACATTTTCCAATCCTCTCTGACCAGCTTCCATATCCATGACAGAGAAAAGCATCCTCCCTGCACGATGGCACCATGATCATGTTTCTTACTGCGGACAGTGTGTTTAGGGGGATATTCAGTGTTAGATTTCAGCCACACAGGACTTTTGCGTGTTGGCCAGAAAGTTCAGTTTTGAGCAGAGCGTGGTGCCAGCCTCTCGGCTGGGCGGCAGCGGTCCGCCAAGGCCCGGCCGCGTCTCAGACAGCGGACACAGACAGAGGAATGCTGCAGATACTCACCATTGTGTGGGGAGAGGCAGAGGAATGCAGGCTGCCAGGCTACGCACACTAACACCAATGAACACAGCCAGAGGCCACGAGCCACCAGGGTTAAAGCCGGGGCCAAACGACCCCACAGCCAACCACCACTCACCACCTCCAGCTGCTTTATCAGCCCCCTCAACACTGGGGGCTTGGACTGGAGGTGTGCGATACGGCGTGTTTCAGTGTCGACCCGATACAGTTAACAATAGGGCCAGTATCGCTGATATGATACTTATTATTTACGTTTGATATATCATTGACGTTGAGGTATTGCTTCTTAAAGTGTAAAAAAAAATCTTGAGAACAATTCAAAGCAAGATCTTTAGTTCAGAAATTACAATACAAGAATAAAATTACATTTCAAGAGGGAATCCAAACAAAAAATATGAAACTGATACTGACTTTGATCTAATATATATAATATCAATATTTTGGATCAATCCTCCCATGTCTGGTTTGGACAAGCTCCATGGTCTTTACTTGACTGTCATACATAAACGAGTTATTTGATGAACCGAGTAGCCATTTTTGATGTTGACAACCGTCTATATCAAAAACAGTAGACGGTAGAAATTTGTCTCGAAATCTGAGAGCTGCTGGTTCAGTCCCCACTACATCCGCCACTGTCATTGTGTCCTTGGGCAAAACATAACTTCAAGAGCTCTGTTAGAAATCAGAGTTATGTGATGAGCTGAGCAGCCGTTACCGATGACGGTGGCGATGGTGGTAGGAGTTTGTCCAGCAATCGATGGGTTACCCGAATCAGTCGGTTTGTCATTGTGTCCTTGGGGTTATACACTTCACCCGTCTTGCCTGCTGTTGATGGTCAGAGGGCCCAGTGGTGCCAGTGCATGGCAGCCTCGCCTCTGTCAAAGCACCTTGGGGCAGAATCTGGCGGTATCTTGCCACCGTCAGCAAGTGAATGGGTGAATGACTGAATGTAGTGTGAAGCGTTTGTGGTCTTCTGGACTTGATAAAGCGCTACATAAGTCCATTTACCCTTTACCATTTGACATTCAAATCACCACATTCTGCTTTCACAGTAATGATAGACACTGACCTCCTCACTCTCTCTCCCTCTCTCTTTGTGTGGCTAAAAGTCAACTGACCAGACATTTGACCCTCGGCAGCAAACCGTTTCCAGCCTCAGCCGGTTCTTCCTCTCTTGTTTTGCAACCGTAAGACTCTCACACCCTCTGCGGCGGGCCTACAAGCGCGTTTCACGTGAAGCGGCAGAGCAGAGACCGGGATGGAGGACAGGATGGACGAGTGGGGCTTCCTCTTTCACTTCCTAAATGCGGGTCCAGTCAAGTGACTCTTGTTGAGAGTGCTAGGTTGGGATGTTGCAGGGAAACGCAGCTTCGATCGCTGTGGTTTCCGCTCAGGATGTCCAGTCCTTTCTGCTCACAGTTGTGACACTGTGAATCATGCAGCCGTCACACACGCACACAGACGTCTCCATGGACGCGGCTCGCACAAACACATGCACACACACGCAGACGAACACACACGAGAACTCGGACATGCATTCGCAATCCCAAGCTTTCACGCGTGTGCACTTTCATGCTTGCTCACGAAACAAGGCGAGTGCGGCGTTTCTTTTTTTAATATAAAATCATGTGATCGTGATATTTTTTTTTTTTTTGCATCTCCTTTTCTGGTTGAGACTGGAATTGGGACCTCTTGCATAAATCATGATGCCATATTTTCCCCTGTCACCGAACCCTGACAGACTAGAGAGTAATTATGACTGCACTACTGGTAATGACTAAAGTAATCACATGATGGGCTGTGGAGGATTCAACGAAGTGGATTAATGTGTAGCCTCCAAACTACAATAAAGCTCACTATCTTATTGGCTGTAATAAGGAACCTGACTTCCTGGGGACAATGTGTTCCGGGTTGTTGTTTTTTCCGCGGACAAACTCCTGAGGATCTGATAGGAAGGACCTCTTGATAAACAGGCTGTCACGTTTCAGTGGACGCTGCTAAAGAGGAGTGTGACAAAGTCCTGTCCCATTACAGGCTGTTGGACTTTAGTAACAGAGCAAAGGGTGATCCACTATATGTAATAATTATACAGGGTTCTCACCGTGTGGAAGAGCAACTGCTTCACAGTCTCAACACACGCCTGGAATCAGAAATGTACATGCACTGTTTAAAAAGTGCTTGACGTCATAAAAACACAAAATTACAAAGTCGCCAACATTACATTTTGCACATCAGATTATTGATCAGTGTTTCATGATTAGGTTTCAAAAGCAACTCTAAGCAGCTGAGTCTTTAGTCTGGATTTAAAGGAACTCAGTGTTCCGGGTTGTTTTTTTTTTTTTTGCAGTTTTCTGGAAGTTTGTTCCAGATTTGTGGTACATACAGTAGAAGCTGAATGCTGCTTCTCCATGTTTGGTTCTGGTTCTGCATTCCCAGAACCAGAACACCTAAGAGGTTCTGGAAGGTTGGTACAACAAACGCAGGTCATTAATGTATTGTGGTGATAAACCAATCAGTGATTTATAAACATTAGATTAGACTGAAATTCAGGCGTCATACTTTATTTAAAAATTACATTTACACACACCGAGATTAGTATGCTTTTAAGAAATTTGAGAGAGCCTGAATGTCAATTTCATGCTTTTTAAAAAACAAATCATTTGAATGTGGATGTATTTTAAAACAAACCCTTGTATAACATAATGAAAAGACCAAAAGGAGTCAGTCAAGAAGATATTTGCAGACCTTTGCAAGTCTGGTTCATCTTCAACTACGATTTCCAGATGCTTTAATGCGCCACAAAGCCACGTACGAACTGCCCTGCCGTCGTAAAGTTCAGAAAGAAGACGGGCTCGGTGGCCTAGAGGCGTTTTGGTCAAAAATGGCATCAGTCTTCAAAGAAAAGCAAAAACTCTCGTGAAAACGCTAGGAGAGTGTTTTTACCCAAAGTAAAATCAGTTCTGGGCTAAATGGCCGAAGAATCCACTACACCAAAAATAAACCCATTATGTCATGTTGCAGTTTGCAAATGGACTCGGGAGCAATTTTTCAGAGACTTCCACCGAGGTTTAATGAAACTAAAAATGGAAGTGTTGGGCCGTAATGACCATGGTTACATTTGGAGGAAGAAGGGGGAAACTCAAACACCATGTCAACTATGATGTTGCACTTCACAAAACGGTTGTGAGGAAAGGACATCGTTAAAAAAATAATAAAAATTGAAGGAGCAATTCTAGTCATAAAGGTAATGCTCGGGTAAAAAAAAAAAAAAAACTTTAAGCGTACCAACAGATCAGTTACAAAATGACTGAAGGACAAGAAGCCAGATTTTCAAGTAGCAAAATACATTCCAATAATGTCAACACCTTCAGCTTTCCTTCCTTCTACGGGGACAAGTGATGCTCTCTGATTTCATAAGTGTGAGAGAAGAGAAGAGAAGAGAAGAGAAGAGAAGAGAAGAGAAGAGAAGAGAAGAGAAGAGAAGAGAAGAGAAGAGAAGAGAAGAGAAGAGAAGAGAAGAGAAGAGAAGAGAGTCTTTTCCCTTTCATTCCCAGTGAGGATTTCCTGTCCTGTTTTATGGGGGTCATGCAGCTGGCAGGCGCCCTCCTGTTTCTGTCCATAATGATGACAGGGGTCCATTAGTACGCAGTAGAAACACGAGCCACAGAGGTTAAGGCAGACTCTCTCTCCTCTCTCCACCCCCACTGCAATCTGACAGCGTCTTCCCTTTCCACAGCCCCCGGATCCCGGAGCGCAGCCTACCTATCTATAGGGCAGATAATTGTGGCTCTCAGTTGTTGTTGACAAAGCTCGGCTGATTAAGGGTCAGCTCTGTCACCATGTGTGATCTGGCGAAACCTGGAAAGCTGGAAAAGACCAATTCCCCTGGGATAGTTTGTATCTGTAACATGCTTTTGTCCAGGAAAAGTAAAAAAAAAAAAAAAAAAAGGGGGGGGGGAAAGGAGAGGAACGCTCTCTGGTTTTTCGGGAACAGTGAGGCAGAGACAATAAACAGCTCAATGTTCCGAGACGTGGATGCATGTGACAATTATAAATGTTTCCAATAAGGTTTTCAAAATGAAAATCGAGAAGATCTTGCATGTACAATCACCTTCTACTCCAATTTCACCTCCAAGTGTTCTGCTGTACTTGTGAAGAGTGAAATTTCTGCTTTTTCTTCTTTGCAAAGATTTCAGCGGCTCAGTCAGATTGTGTGACGACGAGCATCGACGCGCCTCAGTTTTCAAGTCCAGATCGGATCTGGACTTTGACTGGGCCCATGCTGCCACATGAATACGCCTCGATTGTAGCTCTGGCTTTACATTTAGCTGGAAAGTGAAGCAACAACCCAATCACTGAGGCTTTTGCAGCCTCTTGCATTCCCACGGCATGAGTCGGCCATCACCGTGTAGATGGGTGATGTGCAGTGTCAGTTTTTCAGTGTAGTTAACAGAACAGTTGCTTTTACTGAGGATAATATACGGCTATTTAACTCATTTTGATGGACGATAAATTGTCTCAGAAGATATCGCAGTAAACGATGACTTTGTTGTTTCATGACCATTGTAACATCGGAACAGGAAGACATTGTAAATATGCAAAATGAATAAACACACCCAAAACAACACAGAAAATGGAAACCGAGGTCTCCGTTAGTGAAATTGTCCTTCAAAAAAAAAAAAGTGACTAGCTGAGACCGAAGCACCAGACCGAAGACATGCACCAATCGTGCAAAGGGAAATTATTGAGCTGGTTTTAATTCGTGGTGCGATTATTGCTCACCCTGCATCCCAGTTTTATTTTGGGGCATCAAACGAAGAGGTACGAATACTTTTTCAGACATTTACAAGGAAAGCACTTTGACTAGGGCCACTTTATAATCGCCCGCAGTCTCCGTTACGTAATCTCGGCGAAATCCACCAAAAGGCCCGTGTTTCCCAACGCAACGAAACGCGAGTGAAAACCCGAGGGGTGTGAATAGTTTTTGCACGGCAGCAGCCCTCGGCCCGCTGACTTTCGGTGGGCGTCGCTTACAGTCGAATATGGAAGCGGAGTCATGTGTTTTGGTCAAAGTCTAGCGAGGCCTCCTTGGAACCGGGTGTGTCCCTCTCCCACTTGTGCGTCATGCCGGCGTCCATCTTGTGTCGTAACTCGTTCTTGAGGTTTCTCAGAAGGCCTCTGGCTCCGGCTGATTCGAGGCTTTTGTCACTCTGCCTCTCACAGCCGCCTGCCATCCACCGCCTCTCCCTGCGATTACGCGCCGTGTGTGCAGCCTCCGTTAAAATAACCGGCGAACGGAATAAAAGGGAGAGACAAAAAAGTGTTTGGTGCGGTCAGATGACTGCGGTTGTCAAAAGGGATCTATTTAGGAGGACGCAGGCCTTTATCCTATAGTGAACCCAAGTACTTGTTTGTTCTACTTGTGGCTGAGATACAGGAAGTACTTTGTTCTGGCTTCTTTAATGGAAAAAAAGGAGACTTCTCAAAAAGATTTAAATGAAAGGTTACGTGCAAACAAACAAGGGCTTATCGAGGGTGTGATGGCGGTTTGCTTTGAGTTTCAGACGGGCTGTTGTTTCAGACTCTCATAAATCAGCTTCATGCAGTTTATTCACAGCAGCCTGACAGCAAGTTGTCTCCCTGTCCCAGCATACAGTCACTTATGCACAAGCTACAAAGAAAGCGTATGGCGTCAAGTCTTTTTAAGACACATTTTTGAAGCTTTTAGTCTGGAAATTAGATGCAGTAGTAAAAGCTTAAGAAGAAAGGTGCTTTTATTTAACAATAAATAAATAAATCAGCAGAGGTCACTCCACATGGGTTGGCGCGCCACGTTTACTTCTCGACTGATTTAAAACCAGTCGCTTTTAAAACTATCAAGTTCATCAGTTCACCTTGTAGTTCTTTCATTTTCTTTAATTTCCAATCAGAGAAGTGAAGCTGCAGGAATCTGGAAACTGCTGCGTGAGTTTAGTCACTGAATGCTTCTGCATTCTGCTCCCAATGGCGTTCTGATTGAAAACGTATTATTCCTGTCTACTCAACTTATCTTTACAGGCAAAAACCATTATTAATTATTATTATGAAATTATTATTATTTTTTATTGTTAACCTTTATTACTCCAGGAAAATCTCATTGAGATGAAACATTTCTTGTTGCAAGAATCCTGACCAAGACTGGCAGGAGAGTTTAATTGGTTAAGATTTTATTATTATTATTATTATTATTATTATTATTATTATTATTATTATTATTATTATTATTAATAAAAATCTCAAGGTGTTTTAGCAAAGTAAATGTTTTCTTACAGGCACCACAAATATTAAAAGAGTTGCATCTTGTAATTTGAGCCATCGCAATATCCGATATTTGAATTAAGGATCCGGGTCATTTGTAAGACTACAAATACAAACGTTGCTTTTTCCTTCTACTCAAGAGCCTCTTGCTTCGTATTTTATTTAATTAAAATTTTTTTAACAGCAAATCTTCAAACAAAGGGACAGATGTTTGCTTGACTTCAACCTTTGGTCAGTTCAGAGCCCCACTCACTCAGTGTCTTATTGCTTAAATCAATCACAGCATATCTCTGCAGGGCCGTAAAGGAAAATTGACTCAGACATCACATGTTCTGGATGACTTCAAATATCTGGAAAACCAAACTAAGTGGAGTAACAGTAGTCGCTTTTCATTAAAAACTATAATTTACACTGACTTTCAGTAGCTTTAAATTATTGTTGCGGCCCAATAATAATAATAATAATCGGTAATTCTGACCAATAATCTTTTAGTAAAATTCTGAAATAAAAAGAATTTTCTTCTTAAAAGCATCAAAACTAAAAATGTCTACCTTTTTTGTCAGCAAACACGTCAACAAACAGAATTTCCAGGTACTTTTTTGAGTTTCCTAAAAAAAAAAAAAATAAAAATAAAAAATTCATAAAAGGTTGTTGATATTTGATATGAAGCATAAATGGAGGAAATCTTTTAAAAACAGTAATTTTCTGTCTGATTCAAAACAAATGTGCCGTTCATTTTTCCGTTCGTGGTCGGTTTGTGTTTGAAAAATAATCAACAAAGAGGACCTGGAGTTTGTTGAAGTCCTTAGAGAGAGAAATGTGGGATGGATAATAATCAGAATCTGTCCCTCAGACCTAAAAATAAATTAATCAATCAATGAAATCCTCATTGGTCCATCATAACCTTGCTTTTGTTTTGCCAGATGTAATTTTATGCATTATTTTTTTGGAAGACAAAAAAATATTACTACGTAACAGTAAAATATAATTTCATTTATCTCTGTTCTGGATGCATTTCCACTGATAATGTCAGCGACTACACGATTGTGTTTTTCCTTTTTTGCACCAGTTTGTTCATTAAGCTCTTCTCACGGGACGCGTTAAAATCTGCTTGCTTTTTGGAACATGTGGAGCAAGTGGCAGCAGAAACATGTAATGTGAAAATGTTGCAAGCGAGCGCATGATTGTATGGAAACCAAAGCAACGACTTGAAGAATCCAGACGTTTTGTTGGGGAGTCAGAATGAGAGTTGAATCACACCAGAGAGGCCCTTCTTTCGCTTACTCACCACGCTGGTGAGTAAGCGAAAGCAACACTTTTAAAGCCCGTCCACTGAGTCCGACCCGTTCCGACTCCCAACCTGCACGTACCGACGCTCAGGCCGGCGGTCTGGACATACAGGAAATGTGTTTCCATAGAAATGGGAACATTTTCTAAGCCTCGTTTCAGTCAAACATAAAACAAGACCAAACCGAATGAAAAAGCAGTAAGGATAGTGGTTAAATGTGGGGCAACTACCCTGTTAACAAGCAAGCGCAGTCTGTCACTTATGAGGCTAGTGAGCAATAAGACAGTTCTGAGCAATGAAAAGTGAAACAGAGAGAGAGAGAGAAACCACTATCCTGTAAGCCACATGTGTCAAACCAGAGGCCCGGGGGCCAAAGTTTCACTTTGGAACCCCTTTAAAAAAAAGTACATTCTGGCTCCCCAAAAACACAGTTTCCATGTGGACGTGAGACACAAATGGCTAAACTTTCACTGTTTTATATTTTATTTAACAGAAAAAAAAAGAAAACATCCTCTGTGTAGAAAGCCTGAAATGTTACATAAAATCTAACATCAAAATCCAATATGGCTGCTGTACCACAACAATAATACTTTTTTGTTGTTGTCGTTTTCCGCTTTAGGGATTGTCAGCATGTTCCCTTAGTTCAGGGATGTCCAAAGTGCAGCTCGGGGCCTATTTGTGGTCCTCTGGATGATTGTGTGGCCCCTAACTGCAATACTGGACAAAACAAAAATCATTTCTAATTTATTAACCAGGTCCATTGGTTAAAATAGCCAGCACTTTAGAAGAAAGAGTTACCCACGTCCCATTGTTGTTAGTGAACCTAGGCCAAAAAAAACAAAAAAAAAATTCTATCCCACAATCAATCCCCCAAAAATTAATAAGCAGTATGCCTGCATTTTAATAACATGTTAGTTCAAGACACTTTGTATGTTTTGGTTCAACAATGACTTACAGATCCTGTCATTTCTATAAACTCTTGCGCATTTACTTTAGTTTATTGAGCAGATTGAATTACAAATGCCAAACAAATGTAAACTTAAAAAATATGTTTGCTTTCATCTCAACAATTTTGGCTTTCGTGGCAGAAAGTCTGACCACTGCGTTGGTTGTTGAATGTCTAAAATGCCTGCAGACAGACACTAGTAGCAGCTTGTAGTTGAGAACAACAATTAGTAAACTACTGGTTTTCTGACTTGCAGCTAGCTAGTACACGGTTAGGTTGGGTTTCCCGTCATTCCCAGATCCAGGTTCAGAGTTCAGAGGTCACTGCGTCAGCAGCACCAGCACATGTTCCTGCTTCACCGTCATCTCCTTCACTTTCAGCGAGGGCGTTCTCACAACATTCTCTGCTGCACTTCCCCTTTGAGTAATATCTGTTTGTAGCAGAGGCCATTTTCGCAAACTACTCATCTTTTTCTTTTTTTAAACCCAACAATAGTTGACGCTAAAATTACTCTTAGGTTGCCATTACTGGTACTCAATCGGCAGCAGTGCCGCAGATACAGCAGCACGGGCTTTTGATCAAATATGTGTACTATCCCAACTCTGTTTTGGGCATCACTGTTAAAGCTGAACCATCATGGGATTCCCAGTTAGTCCAGTTTCATTTGAACGAGACACAATAAACGACAAACGTCGTCGTTCACACAAGACGAGTCGTGACTCTGTAACATCATCATCAGTCCAACATGATGACATGTTCCAGTCCAGTCAGTTGTTAAAACTTTACCACGGACAAAAACCTCTAAAGGTTGAGACTGTGCGCCGGACTGTACCGTCTTTTACTGTCCATCATGCGCTGCAGATGACCGTTAAATAACTTTACAGGCCAATATAGTGCCGCTCATATGATCACAGTGAGGTGAAACTGCAGATCGTAAGCGAAGGGTGTAAAGAACCTTACGACCCGCACGTGGCCGAGCAGAGGTCTGCAGAAACCACTCCGTCCAACAGGAGCGGGCCGCGTCTGACTTCCAACCAAACCCACCTGGAAGCCATCGTGTGCTGGGAATGGTTAACCCGTTTAACTAGCGGCGGGAACGCCCCGTCGGTTACGACTCTGGCTCTGCATGGCGTCTCCTGGAGCGCAAATGAAACCTCAGACAAACAAGAGACAAAAAAAAAAAAAAAACATGACTAATTTCCAGATAATCTCCGGAGAGGAAGGGGGGGGACATGATTATATTTTAGTAAAACTTTTGCTACTCTGTTGCAAAATCATTCATACCCCTTAAGCCAGGGGTGTCCAAAGTGTGACCCTGGGGCCATTTGTGCCTCCCGCACTCGACCACAAGCAAAACATGATAAAGCACCTTCAAAAATTTGGAAATGTTTTTATTTTTTTTATTTATTTTTTTAAACAAGGCAACATAATCGATCTTTAAGAATTCATATATTTCATAAAAAGGGACAGGAACAACTATCATGAGCCGTGCGCTCCACTACTCTGGCCTTCTTGACAGAATGGAACAAAGAAAACTACTATTGGAAGAAATGCATAGAAAACTAAATAAACTGTTTTCAGTTTGCCTCAAAATATGTAAAGGACACAGTGAACATATGTATACTAATGAGATAAAAGTCAAGCCTGAACTGTCTCTGATTTTATTCAGAAGACAAGCAACGCCGTCCATCACTGGCATCCTCACATTGGAACACGGTGGTGGCAGCGTACTACTGAGGGGATTATTTACTTCAGCTGAGACAGGGAGGCTGGCTGGTAGAAGATGGAAGTAAAAACCAGAAACTTGGTTCAGCTTAAGCAGTACGAAAACTAAACATGCAGCCGACCTTGTTACGTTTTGCGCAGAAAAATTGGCAGAACCTTTCAGTCCAGGCTCGTTTGAAATGTACTTCTATAAAGCATTTACTCAGGATAGCTGAATACAAATCCACACCACACTTTTCAGATTTTCATTTGACCAAAAAAAAATGTAAATAAATAAATAAATAATTCTAAAGTGTAATTTGCCTTTGACTTCACAAGCAGACACTACTCTGGTTTATCACATACAATCAGGCCTGTCAGGAGAGCGAATTTTGCTAGTCGATAAATTGTCACAGGAGTTACAGCGATAAAAGATGATGTCGTTGTTTTAGGACCATTTTCAAGTAATATGTTGATAAAGGCGTAACAATGCAAGTTTGCCCTTTCAAAGACCAATAAACTGTACTGAAGATATTTTAAATATCCAAAATAAAACACCAAGCAGAAATGTTAAATCAACAAAACTGTCCTACAAAAAAAAAACCAAAAACTCATCAGAATGGAAGTTATGGAGCTCATTTGAACTTATGCGATTAATTGTTTGCTTATTGTGACAGGCTTACATACAATGCAAATAAGGTGCATTTAAATTTGTGGTAGTAAAGTGATAAAAGGTTGTTTTTTAAAAAAAAAAAAGGTTGAGTGGGTGTGAATACTTTTGCAGGACTCTGCAGAGGGAGCGTGATGTCAAACAGTTACCGTCAGCCTGTGAGTGACGGCGTTAACGGGGAATGAGGTTATATTTAAATCCTGAAGACTCGAGCTGCAGCCTTGACTCATGAGACCAGCGATGCTACCGTTTTTTCCACACAAGAAAGAAAACTGAACAGACTCTGGACCCCCCCCCCCCCAGTTAAATAAACACTGCCAGGCATCCTTATGACACCAAATTATTTTAAGAAAGTCATTGTGAAATTTTACTGATTAGCAAGCACTTATCATTGAAAGAAAAGGGAAATGTGACCACATGTACATATTTTGCTGATAAGTTACAAAGCGGGTTTATTGGAAGCAGAGGAGGATCACTGCGCATGGGGGAATAGATTTTATTGATCCGTGTTTAAAAAAAGTGACCTCTTTCTTTAAAGATTCTTCTATAAAGTCCTGCTGAGGACTTCGGCAGCTTTGGGCTCTGATTGGACGAGATGGTGGAAAGCAGGAGCTCTGAGTTTTCCCACCAGGGGAGAGGACTTTGAAACGGGAGCAGCTTCTCTGAAGCTCTGTCAAACACTGATTACCTGAAAAACCTGTCAGATGTTGCACCCTCTGTACAGAAAAAGAAAGAAAAGAAGTACTAAACTTCTAATTGTGGTGCCGAGTCTTGATGTGGAGATGAAGAAGCTCAGCTGCGGTGTTGGATATGTGGACATGTGGCCTTCAGGAAACTGTCTAAAATACGGTTAAAATGACTCTTTAGCCAGTCTAAAGCATTACTAGGAGGGGTTACAACAAAAAAACTGAAAGTTTGTGTTATAGATTCCTGGCACAAAAATATACCATTTCAAAGCCTGTTTATTTCCCTTTAAATTGGCCACATTTATAAGGAAAATGTATTTGTAAGTTTAGTATGTGGGTTGTTCCCATAAGAAGACGTCAGACATGTTTACATGTCATTTTTGTCTCCAAGTGAAATCTCAGTCAATAATCTCAAGTCTCTAATGACTGAAGATGAACATTTTTACATCAAATCCATGACACCTAGTCCATCTCTAACTCTGCAAATAAAATTATCCAAAAATCTGCTAAAAATTGCTCTTTATTTTTGAAAATTGGTTAAGTGTAGTTGTACCTAATTATATTTACAAAAACATTTATGTTTTAAGAAAAGAAAGGCGTTAAAACCAAATAATATCACATTTCCACTCAATTACATAGTGCTCTAAAATAATTTGGAGGGGTTTTTCTCCTCACTCTGATATATTAATAATATCCACATTTACAACCTTTGTTCTCACTTCTAAAGCATAAAGACACTCATATCAAACCAAAGCTATACTTACTTTACAACATAATGAACCAGGCAAAGTGTGGCAAGTAAACCAATGTGTTGACCTCTGGATGAGTGGAACACGACGTGCTTTTATTTTTAGATTTTCAGCAGGAAGTGTCCCCATAATGTCGTAGCTAGCTTAACGGCAGGAGAATGTTGAAGGTAAGCTACGTTTACTTCCTACATGATCCAAAGTCATTTATTGCAGCATTCAGTTGAAGAGACGTTCATGAATTTATTGTTATGAAGCTACAGCTAACGTGAACATCCTATAATTTGCTAACATTACTGGCTAATATGGAAGCCAATAACGTAATTTGCTAACGTTACTGGCTAATAAAGAAGCCAGTAATGTAATTTGCTAACGTTACTGGCTAATAAAGAAGCCAATAACGTAATTTGCTAACGTTACTGGCTAATAAAGAAGCCAATAACATAATTTGCTAACGTTACTGGCTAATAAAGAAGCCAGTAACGTAATTTGCTAACGTTACTGGCTAATAAAGAAGCCAATAACGTAATTTGCTAACGTTACTGGCTAATAAAGAAGCCAATAACATAATTTGCTAACGTTACTGGCTAATAAAGAAACCAGTAACGTAATTTGCTAACGTTACTGGCTAATAAAGAAGCTAGTAATGTAATTTGCTAACGTTACTGGCTAATAAAGAAGCCAATAACATAATTTGCTAAAGTTTCTGGCTAATAAAGAAACCAGTAACGTAATTTGCTAACGTTACTGGCTAATAAAGAAGCTAGTAACGTAATTTGCTAATGTTACTGGCTAATAAAGAAGCTAGTAACATAATTTGCTAACATTTCTGGCTAATAAAGAAGCCAATAACGTAATTTGCTAACGTTACTGACTAATAAAGAAGCGCACTCTTTTAAAAAGACAGGAATCTTCAGCTCACGTACCGGCTTCCCTTCACTATTCACCAAGACTCGAGTCTCAGACTTGGAGGCTAAAGGTGCGTTCACACCAGTCCTGTTTAGTCGAACAACCTAGACAAACATGTGTGCTAATGCTAGCACTAGCAGGAGAAAAAGCTTGTGGTTTTTAGCCAAAGACTAGAGAAATCCTGCTACAACTGCTTTAGTGATTCTTGTTGTAGCGCCACCACAGGCGGGGAGGTCAACAGCTTTTTCAAAGGCTTTGGTTCATTTGACATAATGCAGTGTGAAAGCAAACGGCAGCAGCTGAAAACCTAACAAATATCGCAATTTTGGCAGTCGAGCCGAGTCTACCGGACTAAACACCTTAAGTCAAGTCTCAAATCTTTAATTCTCGCAACTTAAGTGTGATTGGAGTTTCTGTCTCAAACTCAAGTCGGCATTTCTGCCCAAAGTCAGTTTATGGTTAGCTCAGGGTCCCAGAAAACCTTGGAGCTCCCAGCAGTGTTTTCAGACTGATGAAAGAAGTACGGCAGGTTTATCAGCCTTCATCTTTTTGCTCGTTGTGCTTTCACCCCTACGGCTACCCTGCCACGCTCACACACATATCTGCGCCGCCATCTCTTTGCTTGCATTCGGTCTGTGTCAGCAGCAGCAGCAGCATGAGAAATGGGGGCGAGCTCGGTCCTCAGTTTCGTGGATATGGGCCGTGTGCCCAGATGTAAACAGTTTCTGTGAAAGTTTCCAGTTTCGTCCGTTTTCGTCTCCCCTGGAAAGGTGGCATGACGAGTCTTCCCACAGGGGTGTGGCAGTGCTGGTGTCCCGCACCGTCTTCCTCTCCATGCCTGATGACGAGGGCCTTATCGCTGCATCTGCTCTGCCACTTACACCCCCCTCTTCGCCCTCCTCCATTGTTTAGGGATTAAGTGCGCTCATTGTGAGACACAGGGAGCTAAATTTGGAGCTCTCCGACACAGTTTTCCTCCTCAATGAAGTGACTTAATTAGAATCGAGGCGTTATTTTACATCATGTGCAGGAAAGTGCAGAATGCTGAATTTTGTGACTCACCTCCGACTGCTACATTTTTAACTGGAGTGTCTGGCAAAAGTATTCATACCCCTTCAGCTTTTTTCACCCTCCAACCTCAAACGTACCGTGTTTAGTTGAGATTTTGTATTACAGAGCATTTTGCAACTATAAATCTGAAAGGTGTGGAATGAATTTGTATTTGGCCCACTGTATTCAGCAACTAGAATTAACCCAATCAGAGAGCAACATTGAATAAGAATATTGTGGTTTTGTATTTTCTCAACACTGTGCAACGTTAGTGTAAGAAGACTTACAGCTCAGGTGGGCGAATACATTCAAAAGAACTATAGCAGCAACTAATGATTATTTCAATAAATGATTATTTTATCAGTTATTTTGACAATTGATCATTTCGACAAAAAAATGGCACGTTCTGCAGATTTTTCATTTAAGCCTTTTTTATACAAAACAAAAATATATTAAGAGATGCAAATAAATAAATAATTCAATCATTTTATTGACTAAAATTTGTAGCAAGGGATACATCTGCAGCTAAATAAAATCCTAACATTGACATGTGAAAAGCTCACATGTTTCTGCTTGACATCAATAAAGTGTAGAGTGAATATGTTTATTATTTTTTGGATTAACTGACTAATAATTGGATAACAAAATGTGCTTAATAAAAGGTTTCTTTTTGTTTGTTGGTTTTTTTGTTGGTGTTTTTTTTTTTTCCACAGAATTTGAACCAGGTGAATCATATGTAAAACATATTTACAGACAGGTTTTTTTTATATTAAATGCAAAATGTACATGTTTGTACAGTTTTGACTTAATTATTACTCAGAATATGTTCTCTCAGCAACTGGCCTTTTTTGAGTCTGAATACTGCAGTTAACAATTAGTCAATTACTGAATTAGTTTACAACTATTTAAATAATCAATTAAATCGCGATCAATCCGATTAATCGGTCCAGAAGAGAGAAACTATTAGACATTCCTCCCACAAATCTGGCCTGTAGGAAACCAAACGAGGGGGAAACGTACATCGTCATGAGCACAACATCCGCACCTTGAAAGAAGGATAATGCTTTTTCTCAGCAGGGTTAGGAAATGATGAAGTTAATTACAGAGCAGTCCTGGAGGAAAACCTCTTAAGAGGCAGAACAAGAATTTAGACAGAGAGCGAACCTTGGAATACAGCAGGTCAAGATAAAGAAAAACTTTATTCTCCCCCAAAGGGCAATTTGTTTTGCAGGCAGCAGATTTTTTTTTTTTTTTTACAATTGATAGAACATACATGATTCAACCAGGATACAGTCGTAACCTACTGTAGTCTCTATTTGGGCCAATCAGGTCAATTATTAATGAGGGACTCTAACCGGGACAAATGAACATTTGTAGTTTTTTGTACTGCACTTTATCACAAAATATCCCAACTGTAATTATAGTAAAGAGGATAATTTGGGTCATTAAGGATAACTTGTGGTTTTTATAAGACTTTTCATTTTTCATATTTTTCAGGCTGAGGGACTCCAACCAGCAAACGAAGTAAAATGTTAGAACTGGTTCAGTAAAACAGTTGTTGTTGGAGCAGCTCTGATTTGTTCTCTCATAGAACTGTAGTTTGATTGTTTGACATTTTTCCATAAGGACCAAAAATGTCAAGCTGAGAGGAATCGAGGGCCACTTTTTTTTTTAATTAAAACTGACAAATTGTCATCTCTACAATAATATACTAAATAGATATTTTAATAAAGCAAAGTAGCCAAATCGTTGTAGAAAATGTTCTGTAAATTATTGTCAGTCCAAAATAATGATAATAATAATGACTTCGCAGCATTGATGCTCTATTTAATGACAAGTAAAACGTTTTTACAACTTTTTTGTGTGTGTGTGTATGGGGGTGGGGGAGTATTATCTCAATTGGGTTTTTTTTAAAAGACATTGCCAAAACAACACAAAGTATTTATTTTTATCTTTTTGATCGTGTCTGAAAATCTAGAAATAATCCCGAATTCGCTACATTCGTGAATTGTGGGCAAAATCCTCCGGCGAGCCACAAATGGCCCCCGGCCCGCAGTTTTTAACCTCAACATGCTTTTACTTGCGTCGTTCCGTCACACATAATTCAACAGAAAGGTAGATGGAGTTTGAATACTTTTGTAAATGTGCCAAACAATCTGAATGCTCGACCTGTAGAAACGCGCAAAAGTGAAATTTTAGGCTGAAAAATCAGAGAGAAATCTGAATTTCACTTTGAGAGAAAACTTGAAGTATCTTTTTTTTTTCTCTGACAAGCACAAAAAGAGGTGACGCCTTCAGTCCACAGTGAGCCACCGTCACAAAGAGAGGGTGACCTTGCCTTTGGCCTCTTGGCTGTCTGACAAAGCAATCCCCATGCTGTAGCGCAGTACGGCTGTCCTCTAAATGAAAGTAGCTGAGAGGCGAAGGGCAAAGAAGCCTATGGAATATCAATGTGCGATGCTCTCAATTAAGATTAAAGCTTCGAATGGAATCCTATGGAGCCGCTTCCCTAAGAAATGCTTGACATTTTACCCTTGCTGACTAGATAGAAAAAAAAAAGACGAAGAGGGTCCACCACTAACTAGCCGCCCCCATCCTCAGCTGGCTGCGTCGTCTTTCTCCGAATTTGCTCTGTAGATATTGACTTAGGCTACAGTCACACTTCTGAGAAATAAGTGAAATGGATCATCTTACTGCCCGTGGATGATAAGAATGCTGAAATATGAAAAAGCGTCGGGATCAGCAAAATGACAAACCAGGACTCGGGGAGGTGCTGGTGGTGGAGGGTGGAGGAAGGGGTTGGGTGGGGGGGGGGATATGAGGCAGTCATGATAAACCCTTGGAGACAAATTCCCCACAGCTACAGACGGAGAAATGAGGAGCGGCGGTGAAAGGTGGTGGTGGTGGTGGGGGGGACAGAGGGAAAAGAAAATATACGTCGTCTCCTCGCGTGCCCGGTTTAAATGAATGTTTAAAATAGACACTCATTAATTTAAAATACATGTATCCCCTCAGAGCCGAGAAAGAAAAAAAAAAAGAAAACCGAGCAGGCTGCACCTGCACGACTTTTATACAGATATAAAAAAAAAAACAACAAGCAGAAGGATTTGTCTTTCAAAAAAACAAAACAAAACTATGATCTGATTTGAATTATTACATGTGAACATCACTCAGCGTCTGTGTAACAAATGAAGCAGGCCCACACCTCCCCCCATTCTCCCCCCCTCTCTCCACGTTTTCTGCCACTTAGCAGTGCGATTTTTTGAGCTTTGTTCCTTTAAATCAATACAGCGTTTTTAGCGGTTTGTTAAGATTCAGCAGATGTCGTTTCTGGCCTTGGGTTTGAATGTGAAATACGAGCCGGTGTTTACTTGGAGCGGCGCTGCAGCGCACTTCCCGGTGATTTACAGAGCGCCATGTTGCTTGTTTGCCTCTGATCTCGAAGATTAATACAGATTATGATGATGTTTGCAGTGTGGATCTGCCAGTGCCATCACATATACGGCGACTCGTGCCAGCACTCCTTTTATTTGCTTTACAGCAGAGTAATGCATACACACAATGCATCATATTAAGTAGACGTTTAATCCGAGCTGTCAAATTAGTAAGAAACACGTTTGTTTTTTGTTTTTTGCTAATTTTATTGAACCTCCAGGTGGAGCTAAGCGATATGCATAAAGCTGATCTACTGTTTTGCTGCTTAGAGTAAGACAGCCGGGACTGATTATGAATACGGTGAAGAAAATGGGATCAAAATGGAGGCGAGCGTGTAAACTCCACCCTTGATAAACAGAATTCCACATCACGCTCCAACTCTGCAGTTAACTGAATCAATGCAATTCCACTTGTGCTGATCTTGCAGACTGAGCCCCTTCCCCCCATCCTCCCTCTCTTTCTCTATCTCCCCCTCTCTAACACACACAGAGAGACAGAGAGAGACACGCACACACACACATCTGTCTCCCTCCACGCACAGGTCTACCCATCGTAACACATTAGCAGCAGAAGCCATCACACAATCAAGACAAGGCAGCGTATGAGACGTCAGGCCAATTTGTTTCCTTCTCCGGGCTACATCGCATTAGCAGGATGGCTATACCCTTGAGCTAAATCCAAGTTCACGCAGCTGAAGCGCGCCGCTGGACAGCAGGGCAGCGGTGTCAGCACTTTTCAGACGAGAGGATGCTGACATGTATTCAGTGAACTGACATGTATGACACAGGCCTGACAGTATTTTTTAAATAATGAAAAAAAAAGGTCCTCTGGATGTTTCTTTTTTTTTGAAGCCCTGGAAACTGAAAATGGTGTCCCTCAAAGCCCCGCGGGGGGGAGAAACGTGAGCAGAGTCGGAAAACTCTGAAAAAAAAAAAATGTTCGCTTAAGTCAGAGGTCTGGACATGAGATCAAACTGTCGAATAAGTGAAAGGATTGCTTAAATAGTGCATCGACCAATCACACGGCTGCACACGACACGCGTGCGCCCTGGCGTCGTGGAAGAAAAACCGGTTTAACATGGATGAGCTGGTCTGAGTATTTGCTGGGAGTTTCTTTTAGGGTTACATCAAGTGGTCTCACAAAGTGAAAATATCCACCGAGAGCCAGTTGTAAATGCCCTGTTGATGTCAAAGGTCAAAGAGGTGCAGGCCTTTACATTTTGTCTTGACACGACTATTTAATCTTGTATATCCAATGTTTGTTTTTTTCTCGTGGAACCTTTCCCTCAGCCAAAAGTTTGCATGACACACAAACATCTTCATTGGGTTCTGTGCGGTTGACTACCTGTAACTCAATGTTAGCATACCTTTGCTAGCTAAATAGCTAGGATATCCAAATTTAATCGCCAGTTGGCTGGACAAAGTTTGTACATTTCTGTGGAGATGCAGGTCTTAAATTGCACTCTTAATGGTTTTAAAAAGTCTGAAATTTGAGCCGGTGTAATCTGCAGAAAACCCTGATGCCAGCTTGGAAAATGTTGAATGTGCCCTTGAGTCTTGACCTCAGCTACACTGTTCAGATTGTAATGTCAGAACTTGGGGTAAACATGTCGAGATAGATCCCTCGTGTCTTAAATCAATCGTTCAGGATGCTGTTGGTGGTGCGAGGGTTTTGGGGGACACCTTCTTTAGACCTGTCAGTGCAGGAACAGGAACATCATCACGGGTGTGCAGCCAAAAAATCTGTGGCCTCAGTGGGATGCCATCATGTCAATATGAACCAAAATGTTTTCGTACACATTTTGGCGTAAACTTGTTAAGTCTACACCACGAAGAGTTAATGCGGTTCTGAAGTCAAAGTGTACCCAGTAAACTGGATGGTGAGTGTATGTTTCTTGTCTCATCAGGATATTATACATCCATCCATCCATCCATTTTCTGTTCACCCTTGTCCCTAATGGGGTCGGGAGGGTTGCTGGTGCCCATCCCCAGCTACGTTCCAGGCGAGAGGCGGGGTTCACCCTGGACAGGTCGCCAGTCTGTCGCAGGGCAACACAGAGACATACAGGACAAATAACCATGCACACACACTCACACCTAGGGAGAATTTAGAGAAACCAATTAACCTGACAGTCATGTTTTTGGACTGTGGGAGGAAGCCGGAGTACCCGGAGAGAACCCACAGTAACTCTTAATAAATCTACCTCTTTGTCCTCACTGTAGCAGAAGATAAATGTGGACTAATGTCTCAGCCAGATCTAGAGAAACTAATTCATGCGTTTATTTTCAGTCGCATTGATTACTGCAACAGCGTCTTTACAGGTCTGTCCAACAAATCAATCAAACAGCTGCAGCTGATCCAGAACGCTGCTGCTCGCATTCTCACTAAAACCAGGAAGATAGAGCACATAACACCAGTTCTAAAGTCCCTACACTGGCTCCCTGTAGCTCAAAGAATAGACTTTAAAATACTGTTGTTAGTTTATAAATCACTGAACAGTTTAGCACCACAATACATTAAAGATCTGCTTTTATTGTATCAACCTTCCAGACCTCTCAGGTCTTCCGGTTTTGGTTCTGCTCTGCATCCCCAGAACCAGAACCAAACGAGGAGAAGCAGCTTTCAGCATCTATGCACCACAAATTTGGAACAAACTTCCAGAAAACTGTAAAACAGCTGAAATACTGACTTCTTTTAAATCTCAACTAAAAATCCACCTGTTTAGAATTGTATTTGAAATGTAATCAATTACAAATTTATTGATGGAACTTGACTTGATGTCCTGTTTTGATTGTTGATTCTATGTTGAAATTGCACAAAACTCCGTGAGGGACGACGGAGTCCCAGAGCGAAATTCCGTGAAAGAGGTGAACGGAGCCTAGTGCCAGAAGAAAAACGGCGAGTGACTGAGGGTCACTGCGTGTAACACAAACCCTGTAAATTCTAGACACCAACAGGTACCATAGAATTGCACAAAACTCCGTGAGGGACGACGGAGTCCCAGAGCGAAATTCAGTGAAAGACGTGTATGGAGCCTGGTGCCGGAAGCCCATTAAAATGCTGTCGACATCATTTTAAACTGTGTGATTGTGAGTGCGAGTGGGAATAAAAATAGCAATAGGTATTTTGTTCCATATAACACAGTAGGAGTGTAACAGGTAAACCTTCTATAGATGCAAACTCGACTAAAAACCCACCTGTTTAGGATTGTATTTGAAACGTAATCAATTACAAATTTATTGATGGAACCTGACTTAATGTTGTGTTTTGATTGTTGATTCTATCCTGCATTGTGTTTCTGTGTTTGATATGATGTAAAGCACTTTGAAATGCCTTGTTGCTGAAGTGTGCTATACAAATAAAATTTGATTGATTGATTGATTGATTGATTGATTGATTGATTGATTGAGACTCAGCGCGGTTAGTCAATACTGCCATTATCTGCTGTCTGCTTTGCAATTAAAGATATAAGTGGCCACCCAATAACTAAGGATAGCCATCATCCTGACGCCACTGCATTTGGCGGAACCGCCACTTGACCCTGGTGAGGATTGACCGCCATTACATGCTGCGACTTTTCCTCTATGCCGCTTCTTTTCCCCCGTCGCATGTCTCAGGATGTGGCTCTCAGCTTTCCTCCCCAAAAACAGAAAGAAAGAAAAGAAACTGTTGGAGGGAAAATGCAATTACTGCGAGATTATCATACTGCTTCCGTTTGACTTTTCTGACTGAATTCATGAATACATATGAATCCATCTTGCATCTCAATCTGAACTCCCCCTCTTCTCCTCCTTCCCTCCGCTCCTTCTCGCCCGTCTTGAATGTGTCACATCTGTGTTTGCCTGGTGGTATTTTCTTTGTTTCTTCAAAAGTGTGTTCTCACAGTAAGACGCAAGCATTACCCCAAAAAAGCCCAACCCGCATGCTTCTCAAATAATGAAGCATTAAAAAAAAAATCTCTGCATACTTTTGCTGGTGTGGATTAAAAAAATAAAAAATTCAAATGTATTTCAGAAATTTTATAGTAAAGTTGTGTGTGGTGGATTTCTCTGTTTATTGCTGTGGTCAGGTGATAACTACAAAATGTCACAGGAACCTCGACTTGTTTCAGATTGATGACCAAGCATTTTTCATCTTTTTTTTTGTTGTGAATTTACATATATTGTCTATTTTACTGTGATCTCTGAGATACTGTCAGCTATTCTCAATTTCAGAGGAAAAAAAAGTGCTTCTGCACAGCCTCTGGATCCAGAAATGATGTAATACCTACGTCAGTAGGTGGCAGTAGTGTCAAAATCAACATCAAAAGGAAGTTAAAAGGAAGTCTCTGGCTCTGGATAAAGGACTTACCACGCTAACAAATCTCCACAAAGCAGCCTTATTTTTCTATTGATACCATTTACCTTTATTTATTTTTCCTCCTCATGTATGAAGTTTTAATAAAAATAGAGTAAAGACAGAGAATGACATGCAGGGAAAGAAAATACAAAAATTGCTTCTTTCACTGTTGTGGCTTTGAAAACAGAAAGCAAAGACAAATGTGAAAGGGTGACTATTTACTAAATCATTCGTATTACTTTTTGAATATGCGGTCCAAAGAGTACAATCCATCCATTATCCGTACCGTCTTATCCACGCAGGGAGAAAAGCATATTAGCAGAAACCATAGAGCAGCAGCATGCAGTGGAAAGCGATGCACCAATGAAGCAAGTGAGGACAACCTAAAGTCGACGTCTTGTTTAAGGGAAACAAAATGGATCCCAAAATATGGAGAAACATCGTAGAATGCTTGTGACATCCACAGCAGCGAGTCGATTGTGTGGATGACCTCACAAGGAGAAGGTCTGACACTGAACATACCAAACAGTGGGGTGAAAAGAGGAGTCTATGATCCAGTATTTCAAATGGTAATATTTGGATAAAATGAATGATTTTTGTGTGAAGTTTCATTCTGTGATAAAAAAGGGTGTTAAAACACCCTGATTTGATGTCCTGTCCTCCGTGTCATTTCTGTAAAGTTTCTGTTCGTATTAAAAAAAAAATTTTTCTCTCATTCACCTACTTCAGGTGTGTGTACATTTGGGTCCCACCAAAATAGAACCAATTACACTGAGTGAACCCTATCCTGTCTGTATTTACTTTATAACCAAGTCTCTGTTTTACTGTTGAACATAGCTAGCTCCTGCTAACTTGCGCTAACTACTTAACAGCTAACAGGCTACTGCTAGCATAAGCGAACGAGTTTACTTTGAGGGAACGTCATACTGCGTCCCAGTTGTAGTTGGAACTGGGAAAGTGGATGCAACTCCGACTACCCCCAGTTACGACTTGGAAGGTCGACTCTGCGTTTCAATATGGCCGCTCCTCGCATCAACAGTAGCAAACTGTGGTGGACCTATGTTTATTTTAATTTCTGCAGTGGGAACAAATAATCACAAACGTCTGGTGGCTAATGTTGCTTCCTGTGGTGGCACAGCTAGTTATTAGGGTTAGGGAGCAATTTTTTTATTTTATTTTTTTACCATACATTGGTTTGGACTACTTTTTCTCATTAAATGAAACCATCTAAACAAATGTTTAATTACCTACACTGTCTCTGTGTTATATACAAATGTTTGTTAATCTGCTATATGAAAATGAGAGAAAAAAAAAGAAAACTTTGTGAAAGGGGCAAATACTTTTTACAGCATTTTAAACTGCGTTGTAGATCTCTGAGATTTTTTTTCCACATTTTGGCCTGAATCAGTGTTCTGGGTTTGTGAATGCTCACATTAGTCCCATCTCTGGCCTCTGCTGGAGACCGTCATCGGTGCACTTTCATTCCAGCTAGAAGGAAAAAAGAAAAAATGCCCAGTCATGTTGTTGACTGATTGATTCAGTAATGATAGCACATAAAAAGCAAAACAGACAGCTACCAAAAGGCTTAAAGCTTCATTTTAAATGATGTGGGATTTGCAAAAATATGATTTTATTGCTTAATTTGTTGGCTCAAGCGCCGCCGCTAATGGCTGAACACCAGCATTTCTACCACCGTAATTACAGCATTTAAAATAAACACCGAGTGCTGTTGCTCCGTGAATGTCCTCCAAATTAAAATGCAAGCCGCCACAAAACAGGCGGCTCTCCTTAAATGTGGGCCACCAACAACCTTTGGACTTCACCACTACTCCTGTTAATAGCTCAAGCTGATGGATCATTTAAGAGGCAGCCGAAGCAGACAGATGGATAATGGATTGCATGGCAAATCATTGCTGGGATCGATGGAAGACACGCATCAATACATGGATAGAGAGCTGCTGAAACAGACACCAGGGCTAATGTGGAACAGCATAGAACATTATTGTGTTGTGCACGCGGCGCAGGAGGCTAAGACAAGCTGGTCCTCACTGATAAGGTGTCCTTTTAAATAATGCAGATGACAAACGGACTTTGATAAGCTGAACTTAAAGGGCTAGTTTGGGATTTTAAAAAAAGTGAGGCTCTGTTAGAAGGTTATAAACCTTTCATTTCTTACCAACAGACTCCTGGAGTCCACATTTAGTAGAATAAAAAATAATAAAAACAGATTATCCAATTCTTCTTGCGTGTTCAACGGCAGCAGTTTCAAATAAGTCAGGTTTCGTTTCACAAGTCATTTTACAAACATTTGTGCAATTTCCACGTTCGCATCCACAGTAATTTACAAAATGGGAGATTATTTCCACAGAAAACAGAGGAAAAAAAGGGAATTTCTCAAGAACGATCTTCCTGTGAGAAACGCTTACAGAGAACTGAACGTTAAAAAGCATTTCTGGTCAGAGTCTGATGCAAAGTAAGACGGAACAAAATAAAATTCACTAAAATAATTAGAAAATTAAGCCAATTTAACACACTAAATATAATTTGGTCAAATCCCAGGTCTCAGGATTAATTTATTGCTTTGGGGGGTGTTTCATTTGTCAGAAGCGAGCTAGTGGCATTAAATTGCAGTGACTGATTTTGATTTGTTTTCAGTTTTATTAGTTTCATTAGATTTATAGTTTTGTTTTTGGAATTGGGGTTTTATTACGCAATAGCAAAAAGCCCCATTGGACGCCATTTATTCCTGGATGCGCAGCCTTCCCCGCAAACTGTGAGAGAATCGTGGCTCATTTTATGTTTAGTCAATTAAAAATCGCAATCCTCGGGTTACTTTACCTTCTATAAGCGCCATGATCATGGATAAATGAATGTTTAATATTTAGTTAAACCCTGTTACGTTTCAACCGAAATCAAATTCGGAAAGTACAGGATCTGTGACCATAACGGGTATACATTCATACTGATATGTATAGAGACAGTTTGAGAAAAGGAAGAAGGAGTGAAGAAAAAACAAAAAACTAAATGTAATCAATAATATGAGGCCATCACAAAGTTGATTGTAATGTTTCTTACTTATCCGGTTAACTATTTGGTCTTCTTCCTGTCAAGTCACTGCAACTCAGGGGACCTGATGCCCTTTAAATGCTTGGAAATCAGATAAATTATAAACAAGCAAAACAGAAATGCAACGCAAAGATGCCGTCAGAGTAAAACTCGGGAGCATGCATGAAGCCAGCACGGCACAGGGAGATACGAGGAAAACGAGCACACAGCGCACAGAAACAAACTGTTTTAATAAACGCCTGAACATGTGCTGCAGTAGGAAAAAAAAAAAAAACATGAATGACACATTATGAACTGCTGGGTAGTGAGTAATTACACCTACTGGTCACAAAACGTACGAAACACACGGCAAAAGATTTAAGTTTTTCCCCGAGACGTTTTGATCCAGCTGAGCTAGCCACAAACGTCTCCTTTCCCTTTCCTCTCGGCTTGCAAAACACCAAATATTGTTTTATTTTGGTAGTTTGTGAAAATGTCAATGTTTTCGCACAACCAGAGGGATTTTGACCAAATTAATTTAGCATTATTTGTTGGGCACAAGACGACAGACTTCAGCTGATAACTGGAGTGCCTATTCGTTTACATTGTCTATGCTGCTAGTGTGGCAGCACCCAGTTTGATGGTGTGACGCAGAAACCCTTATGAGACCTGCAAGTTGGGCAACGTTGGTGGAAAACCACTGGCCAGAACCAAAGAAAACACTGATTCAAGTTGGCATGTACATTTTTCATTTGGTGCAAGTATATTAAAAAGTTACATAGGTCATCAAGTTACTTTATATAATTCGTGAAGGTTTTAGCTTTTAACCAAAATGGCTTCCCTCAAACCAGCTGCTATAGCTTCAGCCTCAGGGATCAAATAATCTGGGTAGAAGCGCTGCATTAGCTCCTCCCAGCCTTTTAACAGAAATTCACTTCAAAACTCCTGAAATATCCCTTCATGTTTATCTGCTGCTGAGGCATCAGTTCATTTTGTGCCCACTGATGACAGTCACACACACACACATACACACCCCGTCTTAAGGACATTTACCACAACCATGTGACACTCTAAGACAAAGTGTCAAAGACAGCTAACAAAAGGACACATCTGTCTTTTTGGTACAAAACACAAAGTCTCAGAAATCCTTTCTCTGGTCGTACAAGCAAACACCGGGAGGAACTGGAAGTATTTATTTTCCTCTGATAAACAACCGATGTCATCACCGAGGTTACAAAGTACTGCTGAGCCGACGTGAAACAGGGGCACGCGCTGGTGTGGGGGAGCAGCCAGCCACAAGGGCTGAACTTGTCTTGGCCTCCAGGTGGTCCTGTGACTAGACCCTGAGTCACCTCTGCAGCACCGGACGTTTTGGACTTGTGGTTTCAACATCCACGGGCAGTAACTGATAATTGCCTCCAACAGTGGTACAAAAAGAAAAGTGATGTGGGGGGGGAAAAAAGAAAAAAAAAAAAAAGTAGGACTTCTAAAGTATCTGGGTGGCAAATACAGCGCAGCAGTTTCTCATGGCCTCGTGTCATAAATCAGGGATGAATGGCTGGTTTCACGGTGGGTGCTGAGGAGCAGCTGTGCTCCTCTAAAAATAGCTGCAAGGCTGCCGCTGCTGCTGCGGGGCCCGGTGTGTTGAAGCCCAACGTTGCAGATTAGCACAAAGAGCCCGTCAACAACACTTTCCACCTGCATCAGCCCGAGCGCGCGGCCTCGCGCGCCAGCAAATTACGACACAGGAAGTGCTCCGTGAGCGTTGTGCAAACCGAACGTCCGCGCGCGTGTCACCGCGTCTGATTCACTCACCCGAACAACGGCCAGATCCTGACCGCACGATGCAGACGCAGTTTGTTCCCGACGGGTCTGATCGCCGCGTGTGGCCCGAGGCGGGACGCTCCCTCCCCCGGCGCAGTGACAACCGCCAGGCCGCCATGATGCGAAACAAACCCGCCGCGTCGTCGAGGCGGCCCGGCTAACATGGAGTCATCATGACGAGGCGCGGCTGCACCGAGTGGAGCTCGGCACATTTTTATCACTGTTTCCTTTTTAGTCAGACTCTTTCTGCAAATTAAGGAACAGACTGAAATCCCAACATTCAGCCGATTCGGGTTGATAAAATGCCCACGTGTCGGTCTGTGTGGGCGCGCGCACCTGTTTGGGCGTCTTTTAGGGTCAATGTAATTGCTTAACAGAGAAGCTGGCGGTGTTTAGATTTGCCAAACAGCTCCTGTGGGAGTCACTATGGCTCACAATCTGACTAATGAAGGCCAAGTAATCAGGCCTCAAACTCATCAGCCATGTTAGCTGTAATTAAAAGGTTTATGTTTGGTGTCAGGAGAGCCGTCCGCGTCTGTTCAGGCCGTTTCAGGAATCCCATACTTGCCTAAATCAGAGACTTTGACGTCCTGGATGATTATTGTTTGAAACTAGACTGTGGCAACACAAACTGAGCTGCACACGTGTGATGTGAGAGGTTTTGCGAATGTGTTCGCCCCCATTAAAACCTCTAGGCATGTAGCAACCACAAACCCGATAGCTTTTTATTAGGTTTGTATGTGCTAGACCAACACAAAGTAGGCAAGAAAACCTGTTTTAGGTTGTAGACAACTAAACGCTGGAGGTGGAGGTCCACCTGATCTTCACAAACTCTTTCCACCCAATCATACTGAGCTGGAGCTAAATTTGTAAACGCAACTAAAACTGGTACACCAACCAGTCTTAAAGCTGTAGTTGTAGCGAAAGGCGTTAATACAAAGTATTGACTCAAGCAGCTGAATACAAATGCTCACCACACTTTTTAGATTGTAATTTGTAAGAAATTTGAGCTGTATTACAATTGAGCAATACCTTGTGCTGGCCTACAACATAAAATCCCAGTGAAATTCATTAAAGTTTACTGCTATAATGTTAGCATGAATACTTTTTGCTAATGGATAGCAATGGATGTTGATTGGATCAACAAAAACATGCATGATGATGGATAAAAATGTAGTAATCGGCACTTGGTCCTGCAGGACGCTGAAGGCCTCAAAGAAAGACAAACAGGAAGTGGATTCCATCTAAATCCAGTGACACAAAATCCACCACTGAGATCTGCAAATCCTAAAAGAAATCGCATGATTGATGTTTAAAGAATTGCGGTAAAACATCAAATTTCGCTAAATGCTGGTTAGAAGTTCGAAGCCTCGTTTACATTTGAATCAGTGGTGTTTTTCTGAACGCACCGGTACTTATGTCGGCTGAGTAGTAGAATTAGAGCATGCCACAACACCTGCTGTCAGACACGCTCACAACCACAAGGATGTTTTTACCCAGCATGCACCAGGAGAGCCTCGGCCAGCACATCTCCTGGGATCACAAGTGACCTGATGAGGACGGCACACAGAGGCCGTCCTTTCTTCTCATGCGTCACCCACCTTAAACACACACACAGCTGAAAACTGAACGACAAAACACCAGAACGCAACTAAAACTTCTGTTTTATCAGGACAAGCTGTCAAAAAGAAACACAGTGGTTCTTTTCTTTTGTGTGTGCTGGGAAAACCAAAAAAACAAAAAAAACAAACCAACATTTGCTCATTTCTCGTGGAGGAATTCCTCACCCATCACCTCTGCTTTACCTGAGCACTCAGCTCCCTCTGCTGGCTGAGTGGAGCAAATGTTTCAAACTAACGCGCGGGAATCTGGGCACGCGTGCCCGAAAGGACGCTTTTAATTAAGGAAAACAAAGCAAACAACAGATTTAGTTTTTGTTTCTTTTTAATTGTCTCTCACGAGGAGGACTCCGCGCCTCTCTCTGTTTACCAGTGAGCCGAGTCTCATTGTGAGGGTGCAGGCTGTGGTCGCCCACTGCTTCCTTGATTACAGACAGTGGTTGCTTTGCAGCAGCCAATTAAAATCAAATACCATTCTCTCCCATATTACCAACCATTGTGTTTATTTGCAGATCAATTCCCCCTCAGCTGCGCCGTTTTGCATAATGAATGCAGAGGCTTTTGATGTGCTCGCCCGGGTGGGGATGCCCTGCTGTTCCTACCTTATTGCCATGTAGCAGTTTGAAAGCCGCTCCGAGTTTCCTCCGCTCGCTGACGTCCCCGTGTTGTATTTAGAAGACATTTGTACCGCTGATGTTTGTGCAAGATTAATTTGTAGAGTTGCTCCCGTTGTCGGCTGCGGCATTTCTTTAAAACGGGTGCACTAGATCTAAAGAAGCTAGCGCCAAAGTGGAATTGTGGTAATTTCTTCGAACTTGCAATTAACCAATCATTTAATTAACCGATATGAGGTAGGCCGTTTCTGAGGCCATTAACTCCTAAAAAAAAAAAAAAAAAGTCTTCAAGTGCAATTCTTCATGCAGCTAGATGCACTTTGGAGAATGTCAACAATTGGTCTCCCTTTATTTCTCTATTGCACTTGTCAAGTTTTTCCCCCTCTGTTCAAATATGTCTAATGGAATAATTGACATAAAATTCCCACCAGATCAACAACAACTCAAGTAATCCACACACACAAAGAAATCAACGCAAATTTGTCCATAACTGAGTGCATTAAGCACTTAAGGAAAGGCCCTTTTTTTTTTTTTAAAGTAATGACAACTTTAAAATGTTTCCCGTGCAGAAAAACCAGTAACGCGATTTTTGACCCATTCTTCTACACAAACTGCGTTAAAAAGGTTCTGGAGGTCCATTTTATTCACTCCGATCCTCAGTTGTTTTCAAAGATTTTCAATTGGATGCAAGTCAGGCGATTTACTGGACTATTCCAGGAGTTTTACTATCTTCCCCTGGAACCAATTAAGAGCTTCCTAGGCTGTGTGTTTAGGACTACCATCATGGAAATTCACACTGATGTCCTGTAGAGGTTCACCAAGCCAATTTTAACAACTGTATCGGTCCAGATATTGAAAAAAAATGTAGCTCGCTGACCATGTGCCCATAAGGGCAGATCTATTGAGTCATGTTTGACCAAGGTAAGTCCATCTATGGTTTTTGTCAGTTTCAGTTTCTATATGATCTATTTCACATCGGCTGCTATACTCCTAATTCTGCTGACTGAAGACATTGGAGTCATGTTGCTTTTACATGTTTGGCCAATCTTGTGAAGCTATCGGTAAGTGTGTTGTACTGGTGTACAGTTATCAAATAAATTTGTATCTCAGTACCTTTTTTTTCTGTGTTAAAGAAAACAAGAAACGATTTAAGTCACTTCAGCACTGTTGTTCTGTATCGGATCGTATCGGCCTATGCTAGAGTGAAAAAAGTGGATCGGTACATTTTCTGGTACATTTCTCTATTCATCCTTCCTTCAGCGATATGAAGTCTCCCAGGATCCTTTGCTGTAAGCCGGCCCATACTTTACAAACTTCAATTCGGACGTGTTGTTTTTGTGGAGGGGTGAGTAGAAAATCACAGTTGGCACAATTATTGGAACCGCTAACAGGTACTATGCCATGTGAATCATCATGTAATTTTAACGTTTTCAGGTTGATCAGTGTCTCGTAGAGCTGAATACAGAGAATCTTGATTCTAGAGACCAGTCTGTGTGTGCCTTTCATCACTGCATTCAACGTTTTCCATTGAGCTAATCAGAGGGCAACGTGATGTTTGCTAGGTTTGTTTCTGTTGGTTTCACAGAAAAAGTGTGACCTTTTAGCCCCAGCATCCCCTGACTGCCTCTGGGATTTTACATGCCTGACCAATGTGTGTCTTTCTCAATCACTTTCAGGTTGTTATAATCCCACCAACAGCTAGTTGGCTGTGAAATATTTATTAGCCAGCAATTACATAACTGGACTTATTGGTACAGGTTGCATCATATCACGGTACCAGAAGTCACTGTACTCTTGAGAGCGACCCACTCTTCCACAAACGTTTTTATCAGCAGTCTGGGTGTCTAAAGACAGAGATTTTTACACCTCTGTCCCTGGAAGAGATTGTGCATGTAGTTATAACTGTTAATTCTACCAGCTTATTGATTTGGAAAGCTTTTTTCCTTAACACATAACGGCGTACAAGTGATAACCGGATGTTGTATTTATTAAGATTATCTTCCGATCGGAGCAAACAGAAGAAATTGATAAGGGTGCAAATAGATTTTGACAGTAAAACAGTGAATTTATTAATGTGCGTGTTTGAGATATTCTTTAATCTCCCATGGCAACCATTCAGCTGTGCAAAACGCCTGGGTGGCCTGAACGTCGACTTTGAGACGAAGTTTCTCCTTGGAGCTACAATTTAATAGCTTTCGCCTCACAGAACGGCCCTCCTCTGCGGCTCCATTACTCGGCTCCTTTAGACTAGCCAGCAGCAATTAGCAAACACCAGCTGAGCTCATTAAACGAGCTGCTTCTCAGTCCAACACTGGCAAAAACGTTGCTACAGGGTTAATTGAGGAGCCATGTTGTGATGACCTCCTGAAGGGAGAGTTTCAGAAAGAGCAGGAGTTTCTAAGAGAGACAGAGGCCCAATCTGAAGACATTAAATTACAAGTCATATTTTATATACAAGGCATTTTTTAAAGCAATTTATGTTAACATAGTTACTTTATTGTGCTTTATAGCACAATCAAGGCACACGATACTGTTCTCCAGGGAGTATTGTGTGCCTGGAAAACACACAATACTGCCCCTTTAAAAACAGTCTACCTCATATTAAACTCAGAGTCCAATGTCCGTGCTGTGTTTCCGTCAGCTAATGTTTTATTCTACATTGTTCTGTTGAAGTAATATCAAACCTAGAAACATAACAAAGGAAAGCGTTATTAACCCTCTATGGCATGGCGTTGCCCTCAGGCAACAAACCACATAGCTGTACCTCACATTGCTCCTTTATTTTATTTTTTGGGGGGCATGATTTTTGACATATTTTTGTCCAAAAAATAGTTCTTTTATGAATATAGTTTTTGTTTGATTTGTATTTCATTTCTCATAATCAGTGTAGACAATCTTGGTGTTCTAGACCAATGTTACCCTGAGGCAACAAACCCAAATCTGGTTCCAGGAGGTGTCAGAGTCCGATTTTATGATTGACATGTAATTAGGGACCACCAAGCTCCCAAAGAATGCAGGAAAATATTTCTTCCCCACAAAAATAAAAAGTCATGCCATAGAGGGTTAAAACATCTTTACTCTGAGAAAAGTAATGTAACGCGGTTACTGCTCTTTTATGTTGTAAGGGGGTTATTAATTTGTCATTTTTTTATTTTTAGGACTAATATTTTTGTCGCCTGAGTACAATCCTCTCACCCCAATCCTACCGATTCCTGATCTCTGTCAGGTTTTAAAACTTCCTCCTTGAGGACAAACGCAATCTCTACATGATTTTATTACACCTCCCATCCTTTTGAGTAGTGAAACATTTCTCTCATAAATCTCAGCGTGAGTGATACATTTATTACCCTGTGCCTTCTGAGCACACTTCAGGCCAGCATGAAGACACTAACCTGTTTTATATTTACAGTATGGACCTTTGTTCTTAATTTAAATATGAAAAAAAATGTTCCTGTTCAGCCATGGATCACCAAACATGCTGTTTAAAGACACGCTGATGCAAATGGAGGCGTTTTTTTTTTTTTTTAAAGTGATTGTAAATGCATATAAAATGTAATATTAAATGCTGTGCAAAACATTTCTGCAGTTTTTGCTTCTGGCAAAATATATTTTTCATTACCAGGCAAGTACAATCTAAGTAAATGCAAAAAAGCAGTTTTCACATGACTGCTTCATTGATTAAAGGGGAGAAAGAAATGAAATGCAACCTGACTCCACGTGGAAATATAATATCCTCATTGTTAAAACATGTATTAAGTGTTATTAACATTTTTATGGACAGCTTAGATAAATTACACCAGCCACGCCCTGCTATAATTACCACCAGAGCTCAGGAATCCAGAAATCACCTAAATAGAAGCTGTCTGACAACATGAAGTAGATCTTACCCTTACACTTACCCGTGATTAGAAGAATTTCAAAAATGGTTCAAAGATTAGAGACAAATTCACTGACATTTATCAGTCTGAAAAACAAGGGCCAGCATGGTTTGGATGGCTTTTTTTCCCCCTCTTACTAAATAAAATCATCAGGATTGAAAAATTAAAATTTTTGCAATTACCGTATGTAGAAATTGGTTTATCTGAAGAAAGGGAAAAACAATAAACGTGACAAAAAAAAGAGAGAAAATCTGTTAGGGGGTAACTACTTCTTTACAGCACCATAAACACAATTGTCAAATTCTTCCAAATTCCCATCTGTGTGTGTGTGTGTGTGTACTTAGCATTTATCCTGTCCTTTACTTGTAAATCTCCTCTTCTGAATTCACCCTGGACAGAAAGCTGTGATTGGCGGCATAATCAGCAGAGGTGCCAGAATCACAGATGCAGTCTCTCGACTAATTGCGTGAAGGCCCCGTGGCGAAGGCGGCGCAGGTGCTCCTTCCCTTTGTCGACTCACTTTGCCGTGCGCCGCTTCCTTTGTGTCCCCTGGAACTCTTTGAGCAAATATTTTCTGTGCTCTTCCTCGTGAGAACGTAATTGCAAATTAAAGCAGAAAGAGGATAAATGGGAAAACAAAGGAAAACGCGAAGACGAGGTCGTTACGTGGAAAATTGCCGACTTTTATTTTTTGAGGCACGGTGAGAGCCAGCTGCTCTCCAGAATGATCTTTGGAAGTAGTTACAGCAGCGCAAGGCACATTTGAATAGCTAAAACAGTGATTCCGTCTGTTTTTCGCTCGTTGTACAGCAGGCTTGACTCGCGTCTTAGAAACTGTTCTCATTCTGCCGCCCTTGGTTGAAAATTTCTGGCATAATTTAATGGTAATTTACAACCCAGCACCTAAAAAATATAGAGAAATCTTCAGGAAAAAAATGTCAACTAAGAGTTAAAACAAAGAAAATATCTATAATAAAATTTTCAGTAGAAGCCAAAAGTGTTCATTTAGAACAAAGGAAGCCTCTCAACACCTTGTTCCTTGCGCACCCCCCCTTCGAACAACAGCATCGGACTCGATACTTAAGTAATTGCGAAGGGCTGACCGGTCCGAGCGACTAAAAAGGTTGGGGACAGCTGAGCTAGTGCACACATCTGGCTCTTGGCCATGTGCCCATGCCCCCACTTTCGGCAAGCGGTCCGGGATTTGTGTCTTTGTGGATCCTCTGCCTGCTGCCGCCAGCGACTCCGATGCCCTGAGTCACGTTGGTGACGTCCACCAGCTCTCGCCTCTCGGTCAGGGAGGTCACGATGTGTTCCAGTTTGGAGCGGATGGCTGAGTAGTGGCTCCGCCGCTCTTTGGACAGCTCATGAAGGGCGTCCGGATCTGCGTGGGGTGCTGGGACTTGCCTGAGGGATCTGTCCTGTCGCGATGTTTTGGCTACGGTAGTCGGGCTGAGGTGCTGAGCGTCGGTCTGTGTGTCGCCGTCTGTCACCGAACGGCTGGTCTGGGTCGAGACGTGGCGGGAGGCGGCAGCGGGGCTCGCTGCGTCTTTCTCTGCATGCCGCTCTACGGGAGGACGATCATTTGCGGTAGCAGCCAAGACCTCTTCCTGAAAGAGCTTCTGCTCCATCGTGCCCCCGTCTATGGTGGAGGAGTCGGACACCGGGCTGGTTTGACCAGTACTCGGAGAGGAAGGCTCGCGTAACGTCTGGGGTTTACGGCTGGGGGTGCTGGTCAGGTGAACCGGCTCGGCGGGCTTCTCTCTGCTCACGAGAGGCGAGCAGGCGGCTGAGTGTTTGATGCTGAGGTGCTCAAAGACGCCGCTGCCTCGGACGCTCTGAGGCCCGCGGGCGCTTATGGGCTGGGACTGGGCGTAGAGGATGCGGAACTCCTCGTCGAACTTCTCTGTTATCTGACCCGAGAGCTCGATCAGGTTGCTGCTGTTCAGTTTGCCGTCAGTCCAGTTGAACCTGGAAACAGGAAGAGGATTCATCAGGCTGCACGTTTGAATACAGGAAGACACAAATACTTGAATCCAACAATCGATGGTGGGCACCACCAACTAGAAAGTTAGCTGCGCTAACGCTAAAACACTACCCCAAAACGGTATTTAACAGAAGCTAACATTAAGCGATACACCAACATTGTATTTAGCTGAAACACAAAAACTGCATTTAGCTCCTGCACTGTATTTAGCAGGAGCTAAATGCAGTGCTACACCAACACAGTATTAAGCGGTAGCTAACACTAAAGTTACACACCAGCATAGCATTTAGGGCAAGCTAACACTCAAACTCTACATCAACAGTCTTTTCAGAAGCTAATGCTGAAGCGACACACTATCATGGTATCTAGTGGACGCTAACGCTTAAGTGCTACACAAACATGGTTTTAACAGGAGCTAAAGTGCTAATTTCTATTCAAATATTTCTGCCCTTGAAAGACTACAGCCCTCTATCACCAATTTAATTTTCACATTTAACATGTTTTATAATGCCCTTAGATATTGTATGTAGCTTATATCTTTTTCTCTGTTGTCCGTGTTTTATTTAGTTTTTTTGCGTTTCCTGTGTGGAATAAAGTCACAGTGAAAAGAGCGTGAACGTAAACGTCTAACAACTTGAAGAATTCCTCACAGTCGATAACCAAAACTGCAACAAAGATGTCGAACTTTATTGAACTGGAAGTTTGGAAATTAATGCCTCAAAATTTATCAGGAAATATGAATTTAGGGGAAGTCAAGTGTGCTAAACATTTTTAAAGTTAGCTAACGCCCTAGACAAAAAATTAGCTCTGGTATTATTGCTTTAGCAAAATACTTTTTACAATAATACCCTCCTTTGTGTTGCTGTATCACATAACATACAGTCAGGTTTGTGGTCCAACGGCACCGTACCTGTATGAACCCGTGGCCACTCTGTTCCCATCGATCAGCATAAAACGCTCATGAACTTTCCCGGTGATCCTGGCTCCAGACCTCATGTAGTAAGTCGTGCCAGCGACGGTTCGCACTCTCATATGCTGCAAAGGACCGAGAGCAAATTGTTTGGCTGTGATGCTCATCTGCTGCTCATGTTGTGCCCATAAAGGCACGGCCAGCTGAACCGACGCAACCACATACCCGCAGGTCATCCAGGCGAACGCCGACGTTCCTGCACATCCTCAGGAAAGCGGGAGCGCATGACTGGTCGAGCAGGATGTAGACGGGCACCCTGCGGTGGGAGCACGCCTCCTGGAGATCCCTAAAGATATCCAGGTCCGTGAGGGAGTCCGTCACTATGGCGATCACCTGCAGTGGAAACAAGAAAAGAAAAGAAAAAAGTAAAATAAAAAATTCACAGAGGTAATATAATAAAATTCCTGTTCGGGCCGCCGCTCGCAAGATCTAGCACATGATTGTGTTTTCATTATTATCGAACACAAGGCCTCATTCAAGCAGGGCTGCGGAGCCCTGTCACACACTCGCGCTGTGATTTGTGTGCATGCACGCGCGCTCATGAGCTTTCTATTGACTGCGGTCCGTTGCCATGGAGATCGCCCGTGATGCTTGGTCAGCAAACAAATGAATCTTGTACAGAAGAAATGTAGGTGCGCTGGAGGGCTTTCCTCTTTCTTACTGTGGATTTTTTTTTTTGGGCCGCTGAGATTCGTCTTTTTCACACCGACGAATGGAATTTCGCATGCCGCGGTAAAGGTTGCGTGTCGAGGATTAGACATGGGTGTATCTTCGATTCGAGGCTTCAAACTGGTGTTATTCACACGCAGCTTGTCAAGAGAGCTCCCACAACCCCGTCCCGTTTTTCTTTTGGGGAGACGAATCTCAGCGGCCCTGGATGGGGGTCTGCCGTGTGCGGATGCTTTTAAGAGGCAGAGATGAAGGCTGCTGCTTTGAGCACACCAGTAAACACAGCGGCGATACAGTGAGTGGCTTCCATATACTTACAGAGGCGCTTCACACTGAGCTGTTTAACATCACAAAGGAACAAAAGGGCCTCGTCGTACAGGAAGGTTCCTACACATTTTCACTTTCAAATCCCTGTGCGGCAATTAAAAATTGGGACAAACAGAATGAATAAATGCTTAAGGATGACAATTTGTTCATTTTTTGGTGTATTTATTTCATCATTTGTGTGTTTACTCATGCCACGGCCTTTACTGGTTTGCTGTTTGAATGTAGCTTTTGTGCTTGCTATAGAATAAAAGGGTAAAACATTATATTCCCACACTCAAATTACTAGAGTTGTCTTCTTTGTGGTCATTTGGAAATATAAACACAAACGTTTACTCCGAATTTTTGGCTTGTGCGTCTACAGTGGCCAGGATTTACACACGGAGAGTCAAGAAAAACGGTAGGATGGTGACAGACAGAAATATCGGGCTGAAATCAACCCAGATTTTCTTCAAACTGGGCGTTTGGCCGATACTTGGTGGAGCCGATCTGATTCGCCTCAGCCAAGATCTTCACAATCAGACACTGTCAATGCTAAACTTTTCATTTATACTCGAAAGCAGCTTTGCACTGTTCGGCGCAATTCAACAAAATAAGATGCGACATTATGACACCTGACCGTGTCAGTTATAAAAGCCAAAACAAACAAAAATCGGTCTGGATGGGTGATCGGCTAGAAAAATGCAATCGGTGCACTGGGTTTGAAGGAGACTAATTGATGACTCCGAGGTGATTTAAAATGTGAACGTGACCATATTTTCCTCATGTTTGCACTTGTTTCTCTAATGTCGCCGATTCTCACACAAAAATACAAACGTTCAACGTTCTTTTCAAAATAATAATAATTATTATTTTTAAAAAGCCACAACACTGGTCCTCCACTCGCTCTGCCTGCAGCTGATGCCAAATATGTTGACTTTTCTCCACATCTGTGCCATCTCTGCTCGTTTCATCTGTTTAACTTTTATTGCCTTGTGGGATTTAATGGACTGTCGGAACTGCAGTTTAGGGTCTGCTTAAGCTCAACGAAACTGCCAAAAATAATCATGAGACCTTAATGCCTGAGGCTGTTCAAAAAGCTTTTTTGTTCGTCCAACACAAAAACTGAGACGCCTTCCTTCAAAACCTAACAACAAGAGCCTTAGACAGGTGCTCCAAACTCGCTTCGTCAACGCAGTATTTTTAAGTTTGTCAAAATAACTCGCAGGATCATGAATTTCAGCACTTTTTTCAATATATTTCACCACGTTCTTACAAAAACATGATGATACAACGGTCCTAATTTATATCAGTTAATAATGTTATAGTCTGATTATGGAATGACTACAAATTTTATATTTCTCAATAGTGCTCCACAATACCATCAATTTGCAACATCAGTGTGCACGATATTACCAGGGCAATGTAGAGGTGAGTCATATGGACTTAAAGTTTTATCAGTACCACAACAGTATTTTTGCAGTACTATTGTGATAACGATAATAGTGACAATAAGAACTATTTATTACATATTTATTAGGTAACTATGCAACTGTGACTGTGTGTCACAGCAATTATAACCCCACAAACATAAATAATGCTCTTGAAAAAACATTTGTAATACACACTTTAGGACACCAATCACATAAAAAAGTGTGATTTGAGTCACTAAGCTTTACACGGTAACTGTATTTTCAAATTTATTGCAGTTTTTAATGCCTTCATTGGACAAACGGTGGACAAATTTGTAGAACTAGCAAACCCGACAATAAGAACAGTTTGTTTTTTGGGGGGGCAGGGGTCGAAACATCATCAAATGGATTTTATCGTGACAAAGAAAATTCAAAAATTCTTGTGACAAAAAATTCATCGCGATAAATGATAAACGGTACGATAAAAAGGCCACACCTGGAACAAACGAATTCAGAAATCAAGAATTCACACTTCCCGTACCGGCCACGTCTGTTTGACGGAGTCTCAGTGCTCCAGATGTCCACATCTGGCACCAAGGAAAGGTGGACTTGTCACAACTAATTTCGCTGTCAATGTGATATCGCACCAACAGTTTGTGTGAGCCGACAAACCGCCCGAGTAGATTTTGGAGCATCTGCTTGCACTTCCATGTGAAACGGATCTCATCGATCCCCGCAATGAGTCTCAAAAATCAGCCGCATTCTCCTTTGGCTCTGCCAGGAGAGAGGGCGGACTGACTGGCCCTGCCCACAAGGTCATGTCTGCACATGGCTGGTTAACAATAGCCACCCCACTGTTGCCAACTTAGCAACAGTGGGGTGGGGTATTGTTGCTAAGTAACAACAGTACTTACTGTACCGTAAGTACTTACGGTTTAGCGACTTTCAGAAAAAAAGAAGAAAAAAAATAACAACAAAAAAAAGGCCTCAGCAGGTCAGGCTTTTTAAAGATCGATGTTCAGCCAGAAAACTATAATCGGTGCAAGTTACTGATTTTGTCATTGCATGATTTTCTACCGCTACGTAACCTTACTTTTAAAGATTTGATATTACGGTGGTAAAGGAGCTGGAGAAATGTAAAGGATATTAAGCCGGTGCACTGGATGGAGGGAAGTTTTGGAAAAAGTCTGGAAATGCATACACTTTCCCTGCTCCACTTTCATTCTCCGTGCTGGTCCTCACCTTGGAGAATACCTCAACTCCACGCTTTTCCAGGAAAACAGCTACCGAAACACACACACACACACACACACACAGCCCCTGCCTTAAAGGTACGAGTCAAAGACAAAATGTGTGTTTGGAGCTTCCTGGTGAAGCAGGGAGCTCAATGTGTCCTGCAGGTGAGCAAAGCAAGTGGAGGCACATCTGGCACGCAGGTCCCACACGGGCCTGAGGTGCTTTTCCGCCTGCAAGATCCCTGTAAACTGGAAAGTCTCTGTACACAACCAGAGTTTAGACTGACCACAGGTCCCATTTCAAACTGTTTGTTTGTTTGTTTTTTCTATCTTTTGAGATAGTACAAGCATTTGGCCTGAGATCACTGCTGATTGAAAAAGCTAAAGCTGAATTTGTAAGAATCAGACATGTGTCTGACTCCATGGAGACAATCTGGAGTGTATTTCCAGGAAGGGCCAAAGAGGATTTAGGAATTTCCCTGGAATTTATGTCAAGAGAAAGGTCTGCTTGATTACATGTTACACAACACTGCATAATAATAAGCCTCTTACAGTATAAAAAACAAAAACACAGTATTCTGCAGCCCTCAGAGTGACAGAGCAATATATAAAAAAGTACTGGCACTAGCTGAAAATTCAGGATTTCCAGCAAAGTGTGTTTTCAGTTAGAGAATATATTATTCTTATTGGGATTTTTACCTCTTTTGCACTTTTGATCATCCGCCTCGCAGCCTCTTTGCAGGCGTAAATAGTCTCTCCATAGCTGGGCTGGAAGTGAGCCACGGCCCGCGTCACTCCCCGGTAGGAGCCCGCGGTGAAGGCGGGCCATCCGATCTCCAGCAGCGGCGGCTCCACGTCGGACACCTCGGGGAAGTAAGTGACCGAGGAGCAGTCCAACGAGCTGCCGAGCGTATGCTCCAGCTCCTCCCCGTGAACCGACACGCACTGCGGCGGCGGCACGGCGGCGCTCCGGATCCGCTGGATCTCATTGTCCGACAGAAAGTTGGGAATCCTCTCCCTCCTTAGGAAATCCAGAAAGTTCTCGACCCCGCCGGAGAGCAACTCCTCCAGAGCCAGCCGGTGCCTCTCGTTGTAGACTTCCTGCAGGTTGACAACGTCGGCCGCGGCGGGTCTTTGACTCAGCCTCAACGGGGAGTCGTCCAACGTCTGCGACAGAGCCATGGCTGGGACTTCTTCCCTCCGTCAACGGTAGCAGCACAGGTAACGTTCTCACCTCCAGGAAGGAGGAGAAATTTGTATTTTGTCTCTTCCCTCCGTTGCTACCCGTCCAGCCCGCGCATTGGCTGGTGGACGCTGGTCTAACCTGAATGGCGGCTCCGGGTTCGTCTACTCGGGGTGTCAATCTGAGCTGCGGCGGCTCTCATTGGCTCGTTTGGAGGAAAACAAAACCTCCTGTACGGCCCCTCGCGCTCTGCTGTGGTCCGGTTACAGACCAGAGATCAGAACAGGCCCGAGACCTCTCACTCTGACGGCTTTTCCTGTCAGTGACAGAAGAAACCACGTCCCCGCGTGTTCTCGCATGGTTGACTCTGAACTTGAACTCCAAGCTACAGAGAGGTTTAACTAGCACACAGTTTTTTTTTTCATTAGAAAGACTAAAGACGGAGCCGTTTTTAATCCAACATGTGACAACATTTAACGTTTTTAACGTTTTTGAGTCATCACGATGTTTATCCTGTAAAATGACGTGGGGAAAAAAAAGCATTAAAATGAATAGCATAGTAACTTGTTTCAATGGTTAAATGGACAGGTTATAGGATTATTCACGACAGAGAAACATTTAATTCAGATTGCTTATTTAAACAAATAAGTACATGATACAATACTATTATTAAAAATAGTAAGGCAGTAATTTTTCTTACAAAACTACAGCACCCTGGCTTTTTTTCTTTTTTTACATCTGTCTAAATTATTTGTCTTGATTTTTATACAGACGAGCAAAAATATAGGACAAATACCTCTTATAGTTAGCATTTGTTTTCAAGTGTTTATTTTGTAGAACATTGTGTTCTGCTGGCTGCTCAACACTCTGGAAATTACAAACAGCTGAAATTTTCTGATTTGAATGCCAGGGAAACTGTGCCAGAGCCTTCTTTCACCCAGCTGACCAGCAGCAACAGGTGGGGGAGGGGCAGTGATCTCCTACACACTTATTTTGCACACAGCTGGAACTGGAGAAAAAAAAAACCCAACTAATTATTAACATAAAATAATAATGCAAAACAAAAAACATATTAGTTTCAGTGTTATTTTCAAAATAATGGTACAGTATTGGTGTCACCCTGAAGGCCTGAATGTTGACATATACATAAAAAAAAAAAAAAATCATCTTCATGATCTAGAAAATACCTCCAGCTTGGGTTTTTGTCCTGGCTTTTTGCTGAGGCTTTTTGGTTTATTTACATGTCACAAGTAAACAACTAATGTCATCAGTACAGACAGGTCAAACACACATACTGCTGTACAGAAATAAAACAACCAAATTAAATTGACAGATTCATATTCAGTTGTACAGAGTCCAATTTGATCCTGTTTATAGTACAATTCAATCACACGCAATTTAGAACATCAAATGTGGGGAAAAAATGACGCATCTCGACAGTCCAGGCGTCGTCTTTCCTGAACGACTTCACAAATCACATCATTCGCACAAAAAAATATCTCAAGTGTTACAAATTGAGGAGAATTTCAATATGATGTTAAGACAAGAGCACTAAGGTCAACCTCAAGTCCATTAATGTTTTGTTGTGTGTGTGGGTTGTTGTTTTTTTTACAGTACATAAAAAACAAGCTTTTTCAGGAAACACAACATACATTTAACTGAGCTATAAATGAACAATGAGCTAAAGATGTTCCCCTTTAAACAGAATAACACCATCTACTGAGAAGTATATTAAATGAGACAAAAAAGTAAAAGAAATTAAAAATAAATTTAGAGTTGCAGCACAGTGGAATATAAGGTCGTATACTCAAGGCTTTGACTGCACGTTGAAAGGCTAATATGTTTTAGAGAAGCTCTGATTGCAGCTTCCAAGAACTGCCAGGGAAGCTAACAGTCTTGGATTCATTGAAGAAAGCCTCAGTTCAACCCAAACCATGCAGTACGTTGTGTATCACATGTGGGGAGGAAAAAAGTGGAAGTTTGTTGGATGAAACAGGACAGCGTCTTTTCAAAGATCTAAAATCTATGTCAGAGTATCTCAACAGGCTTGTCCTTTCGATGAAAAATGAACATCTAAGTGTTCATTTGGTTCAGGTGGGTTTTATTTCTCGATGGAAATTTGAGAGTTGTATTTAGTTTGACAGAAAAAAAAAATAGCAGTGATCAGCTTAAAGTTTAAACTGAGTATTAAAGTAAAAATGAAAACAGACTTCAACACCGTCCTTGCAGTCCTCCAGCTTCACACGCCACACCTTTAGGAAATGCAAATATCATTTTAATCCTAATCTTAGGCAGAGTCGTGGCACACTAGAGTCCTTATGCTAGCTAGGTCGTGTTCTTCTGCAATCCTGCTAGCCAGAGTGTTTTTGCTTTAATGGTGGGTGATTCATCTGTCTCATAGATAATTCATCTTTCCCCCCCCCAACCCTCTTCCTGACTGTATACAGCTACAGGCAACTTCTGAATCCGGTAAGGACATAATGGTAAGGCAGAGTAAATCCATTTTTGTGATACTGGAGGCGTGTAGGACTATTGGTCCCATGTGTTCTTCTGCTCAGAGTATATTTCTGCCTGCATGCATGGAGGGCCTACCAGAGCAGCCCACCCACTTGTTACACACACATACGATCCTTATATAGATCTACACATTTATAAACGTGTGTGCCAAAACTTCAGGGCCTTCTGAACGTTATTGCCACGTTATTCTGTGATGCTGTCACCATTTTCTGTGAAACTATTTAGTTTAATCCCGTTTTCACCGTCTATTTTCGTGCCATACATTAATTCCAGCTCGTTCCGGTGTGTTTGGGGCCCGCGCGCTCCTCTCTCTATACGCGCTTTTACGCACAGAAAAAAAAAGGGCCATCAGGGTCACGAAGGGCCGCAGCCGCGCAAATCATATTTTACAATCATATCAGTACAGCAGCTCTAATTTGATTCAAAGGGAAATTATCCTCCTGCGTTTAAAAACACACACACACACACACACACACACGGATAGCGTAGGCTACGGTTACGGCGCATCTGCACAAATTTGCTCTCAAATAATTACGCGCGTGTGTAAAAATGTCCATTTGAGCCGGTGGGCTGACAGGCATGTGCTTTAAATGACAGCTCCCACAACGGCGATACACAGCACACACAGCCCATTAAGGCTTTTTTTCTTCTTCTTCTTCTTCCTCCTCCTCCTTCTAATAAGACACGCATCTAATGGAACACGCATGTTACTTAATTAATGAGATTTTTGGAAGGGGAAGCCTTCGGGGCGCATGAATTTAGATCAGATTCCTAATTTAAACAATAAATCCATCAGCACCGCTTCACGAGCTATAAGAATAAACAAAAATGTGCAGAGGGTATCAGTGTACCCTCCTTTTTTTTTTTTTTTTTTGGTACAAGCACTCACTCACTCACTCACACACACACACACGCCCACACACACACATGCATATATCCCCATCCCATCCCCGCCCCTCTCCAAAATTTTAGATGAAAGGGCTTTTGGATTTTGGATGACGCTCCGCGTCACGTGTTCATAGGAAATACACTCGCTATAATTTTTTGGAGCTCCCTCGTCCTGCGCCGCCGACCATAGTTGTTTTTGCCGTCCTCGTACAGTGGAGCTGACGGCTTTGGGAAGGTAGCGCAATGTAACATACCTTGCTGTGGTCACCGACGGGTTCACGCTAGTTCACTGGGTTCACTTAAGGGGAGCAGCCGCCCCCTCTTTCCCCCTTTTTTTTAATATATATATATATATATAAAAAAACAACAACAAAAAAAACTCGACTTCTTCTTCTCAAAGCGAAACGAGCGGAGCCAAAATAATTCATTTATGCATTAATGTCGGATTCCATCTTTCCCACTGCCGCCGCCGCCGCTGAGGTAAGGACTCAACCACTCTCCCGCAGCCCCACGGACGCATACACACACACACACGCACGCACACACACACACACACACACGCCTCGGTATATCCCCGCGGTGCGGTTTCCAAAGTTGTTTACTGAATATATATGTCGCCGTTGAATATTGGATCTTGAGCTCGCGCCGCGGTGAAGGCAGCACATATCAAGTCGCCAATGTATAAAATGGCGACAGTAGGTGGAGGAAGGGGGAGTGGAGGATTTTTTGGGACTATAAGGTTATACGGAGCGCCGTCGGCAGAGTCGGCTCCGAGGCGGTGTGTGTGTTGCCCCCACAACCCGTGCGAGCGGAGTGAAACGGGTTAATTCGGCAGTTTGTTATAGTTGGGCTCCAGCAGCGGGATCTCACCCCCCGTTCTGCCTCTCTATACTATGTGGCGTATCTGCTTATTTTATTGCACAACGCGCCGTGTTTCTCCACTGCGCTTCTTTAGTTGTGAAAGACTTTTGAACACAGCGCGTGTCCAACTACATGTTCAAATCGTTTTTCTTTTCACTCTTTATTACTTTCTCCCTCCCGGCGCAAGGTAGGCCATTATATGTGGATTAATTATTTTTATTTTTTTTAATTCCCGTCTCTTCCTCCTACCAACATGTGCTGCTACCATACGCGCATATACACAGGGCCGGTCCAAGGTTATCTGAGGCCCTAAACCAGCGGGCGGGCCACGTGAGTAACTGAGGTTATTGTTGATGATCTGATCATTTATGTAAGCCAGTTATTCCCAAAACATGTTAATGTGTTCAAATATGATTTTTACCTATTACATAACATTATCATATCAAAATGTGTATAAGAAAAAAAAATACCTCAACAACTTGTATTTCATAAAGAAAATATTATTGTTATCTATTACATATACTTATTGTTTTCAGTAAATGTCTATCCAACCAGCTGATTAGCATGTAAATATCTATTCATGACAAAGGAAATAGGGTTCCAGCCATCCTTTGCTATTATAATAATACATACACTGACCTTGTAGTGATGAGTTATAGACACAGATGTCAAGATTCTGATTCTATCTCTTTTTTAATAAGAGCCAACAATGATGCTCACCCATGCTAATGTTGCTACGCTAAACAGAGACTCGACAGGATCCCCGCTTATCAAAATGACAATTCATGCGTGTTTAACATGAGATTTTTTATTGACAAAAGTGAGACAATTTGGAACAGCTAATGGGCTGGGTTTGGCCAACAGGCAGTGAAAGAAAAGCTGACCTCTAGCTTATTGTACAGCGGTGGTTCTTGGATGTATAGCTGCTTGATGTAAAGTTTCCCTGAATAAATTATCAATGCACAATAATTCAATAACTAATCATAGGTAATCTGTGTTCAGTGTAAAATTGTCCAGGTTTTGTTGGTCTAAGTATTGAGGGTTTGTATCTACAGGTGAGCTAATGCAGTCCATATTGCTTTAAAAGAATCAGTTGAAAGTTGAGATCTTCAGTAATGTTAGCCACCAACTGCATCTGTCCATATTTACAAACTGCATGGCAGGAGGGGGTGGATATTAATACTTTTTATTGAAGTACCCGTGCTGCCTCCCCATAACTCAAGGGCGCTCTGGGCAAAACGCCACTGCCGTCAGGGTTCTTACAGATTCTGTGAGGAGAGGTGAAGTTTTTGTTTTGTTCAGGCGCAACCGTAAGGAACAAAGACTCATTAAACTAGGATTCTGTTGATGTGACTTTAAAATTATGGTTTTCCTCAGCGTTCGTACAGTTTGTACATTTTTAAGCCTACAGGGTGCCTAAGCAGTCACAAAGTTCTCTTGCACCTCAGGCTGTAAATCAGGGACCTGCAGATATTTTGCAAACTGAAGATTACCACCGAGGCATTGGATTCGCAAATATGAGCGGCTGTAGGTCACATTCTATGTCTGTACATAAATATTGACAGAGCTTTGAGTGCCATGTGTCTCCCTGTGCCTTTAGGGTGCTGACTAATGTGCCATTTGTGAATTTTGTGGGACCGAAGTCCACAGCTCAGGACACAACCCAAAACTATCCAAGCAGACGAGCGTGAATGAGTGGTCTTTTTTTTTGGGGGGGAAAACATCTTAATCACTCAACAGTGTAATCTTATTTATATATGTGTGTGTGTGTATATTATGTAGATCAGATATTGTGAAGCTCTTCTCTCTGCTGTGAAAGTAGGCGTTTTTGGACTCCAGCTGTGGCGGGCCGCAGTCCGTTCTCTAGCGGGCGGTTTCTACCCTCCGATTGTTAATTTGCAGGAGTGCACGATGTCCAGCAAAACAAAGAGAAATGAGCTCTGGCTGTGCCGCTCCGGCAGACCGTGCGTGCTGAGCTCGGCCCGGTAAGCTCAGTGTGTGCGTAGGGTTTTTTACTCTCTTTTTTTTTTTTTTTTTCACTCCGGTAGGGCGCTTACACTGGGGGAATGTCAATTCCCTTTTGTGGATCCCTGGGAACAGTCTTCCATCTCCCTTCTCGGAACTGCTCTAATGAGGCCAGGCATATTGCTTTTCATCCCGCACTCCCTGCAATTAGGCACAGCTCATAGTTTTCGTTATGGCCCCGGCTGAGTGTTTGTATACAGACACACAGAACGCAGCGGGCCAAGAGTGCCCATTTCCCCCATGAACGACATGCCACCGCTCATATTCCGGGAATAATGCACTTCTCGGGATCGGCTGTGTTCCGACTTCTAAAGGCAACAGACGGTATGTTTTTGTCTGCCTTCCACGGCTCAAAATGAATCCCATGCCAGAGAATACAGAGGAGAGGGTCATATGGTCATGATTTGCAGATTTAGCCGACATGCAGTGTATAACATTCCTCGAGTTCAGAGGAGGGAGAGAGAGAGAGAGAGAGAAAAAACCCTACAGTCTAATGCCAACCGGATCTTCAAACTGTTTTGACATAAACCGATCTTTTGCAGAAAATTCTCCAAACGACAACACAGAGTCCCCATTTTTTCCCTTCCTGAAAGGACGGCGGTCCTCACAGGTTCACTTCTATTTGGGTCTTTCATCCCTCTCGGAGTTGCTTTTGTCGCCGGACCAATGCCGTATCGAAGCCCAGCCCGCTCCAAGAGCCCCACTAAACCAGCATGTTTGCATAGTTCCAACCAAAAGAAATGTTTGTGCTCTGAAAAAAAAAGCCTTGAGGCTGTAGTGGGTGGTGAAGGGGTGGGGGCGTTGGAAGAGCCCCTGCCTCTTTTCTCTGTCCCATGCAGGAAAGGTTCAGTCAACAGGAGCTGGCATTTGCCAGGCTGTGGTGGTTTTGAAGAGGCTGTAATGTCAGCCATTTTAAGATGGACACTACAATGGGCGCTGTGCCGCCATCTTTCCTTCTTTTCGCCTTAATTTCTCCCCTTTTACGAGCGTCTGTAGTCTCGGCTACGCAGCGGAGGAAGTTATTCATTAAAAGCGATGTAAAAGGATGCGTGAGTCAGATGCTTTTTTGGGTGTATTTGCCTGTCATTCATCTGGGCTGCAGATGGGAGCGTTGGTACAGCGAGGGCTCCATCAGATGCCAGGTCGGAGGGTGGCGAGGTACGCACCGTATCACCTCAGCCCGCAAGGCCTTCACGATGGTTTCACAGGACGAAAAACCCCCAGATAGGGGGGGATCATTTGTGGCTTGTTCAGCTGTGATATTCCTCCCATCAGGCCCCGTCAACCGGAGCAACACAGGTGCGGGGGGAGGCGGTCGCGGGCCTTGACCAAAGCTGAACCTCGCGCCTTGTGTGGACTTTTCAAACCCAGCCGGCGGGGCGTTGGGATTAGGTCTGCCCCGCTCCGGATGCAGTCCAAGGAATTCACCATGCGTGTGGGCGTGTGTGTGTGTGTGTGTATTTGTGTCTTGCTGTTTTGGTGGGTGTGGACAGGCGACTGTGTTGTGTGTGGCGTGGTGGGCAAGGGGAAGAGTGGAGTTGCCATGGCGATGTTAACACATGAGTGGCATCACCAACCAGTCTCCCAGTGGACGAGGCTGCAGTTATGGAGGTAAAGGGGTGGGGTGTGTGTGTGTGTGTGTGTGTGTGTGTGTGTGTGTTGGAGAGGAGAAGCACGAAGCTGGCCGACAACACCTGCGTCTCAGACATTCAGACATCACTACGAACACAAACACGCCCATCTGAAGGAAAGAAAACAAGCAGACCACACGCCAACTCCCCATTCCCCTCACTGCCCAGGGTCTTCATCTGGGCGCTTAGTGGGGACCTGTAGGATCGCCGCGCTAATGACTCCCATGACTCTATATCGCTTTTCTGCACACGTACACCGCCATTCGTGCTCAGAGTGTAAAACCCGCCTGTCCATCTTGTCCCAAACACCCCCCCACCTCGAACCGGCGCGTACTGGACAACTGACCAGCCTGAACTCGCAGGAAACACCGGAACAATCGCAGACGGTCCAGTCAGCCATCTTGAGCCTCCCGGCGCTGGATCACGTTCCTCCGTATAAATGAGGCACCATTGTTCCCAGTCCCCCTCTCTGTGGAAGACCATCGTTTTCCTCTGTCCCTGGCTTATATTTGGGTGTCCAGCTGATCTATTCACATGACATTAATCTCTCTAATGGATGTTTGGCAGAAATGTTTTTTGCTAAACAGACTTTTTTTTTTTTGATCATTCAAATGTCTGACAGACGTCTCCCCCACCCTCTTCCTCTCCCTCCATGTTTTCTCCACTTTTTTTTTAAGGACACTCAAGACAGCCGCAGATCACTGTCAGAGCAAATTACACACAAAACAAATGTTGTCATAAGCTTGAGGATTTCTGCTTTTATTTTAGCGTTTTGGGGGTTTTTTGTTCTCGTTTTTTTGTGCATGTGTGTGTGTTCTCGCCCCTCTGAGGCTGTCACGCCGTGACGCTCTTTACCAGCTCCTCACTTCTGAGAGCGAAGATTTGGAGAGCCGTGCAGGTGCTAAATGGTGCGGAGGTGAGGAGGGAGTGTGTGCCTACGCAGGGTGTCAGCGGAGAGGAATATTGAAACGGCACAGCCTGTCATCATCCTCATCATCATCAGTCATCCTCTCACTTCACACCCAAACGTCTGAGTTTCGACTTCCTTTGTCCTTTCCTCTCCTCCAGCCTTCATGTGACAGGACGACAAAATAAACGCAGGTCCGCGTTCGCCCGACGTCAGCCGTAGGTGACCCAGCGATCTGGGAGTGTCTGAATCGGTGGACTGTTTTGAATTAAATTTTAGTGTCTAGCAGCCACTTTGCAGCCTCGCTCCTCTTTTCCACTGGTAGCGACTTGCTGTGGATTGCGAATGGGATTCTTTATTTATTTTTTTACTGTTGTAATATTGTAATTACTGCAGCAGTTTATGAGGGGAGGAGAGGGAATACACTCTGGTTTCTCTTAATTGAATTGCTCGACTAGGAACAACACGCTCCAGTATACAAAGCCTTGCCAATGTATTCACACCGCTCGAATTTTTTCACATTTTGTGACTTTAATGCCAGAAACCTCTGTATTTTTATTTGAATTTTGTGTGACAGGCCAGCAGTAAGGACAAGGAAAATGTTACACAGCTTTCTTTTTTTTTTTTTTACTAACAAAAGTGTGGTGTGCATTTGTATTAAGCCCCTTTTTACCAACTCCCCTAAATAAAATCCAGTGCAACCAACTTCCTTCTAGTCACCTATTTAAAGGTGCCCTGATATATTGTCCAGCTGATAAATTGGCCCCAGTTTCCTTAATTTTGGTAGATCGGAAATCTGACAATACGTATGAGAAACCACCTATTTTTTCCTCCAAATTTATCCACTAATCATATCTACCTCCGTAAAGGTCTGAAAATCAGCCACTGTTCCCTTCTGGTCTGCCGTGAGAGAGGTTTGACTGACAGATCCGCCCACCAGGTCACGTTGTTAACAACAGTGACTGGTCACCCAGCTGTTTGCAGATAAAAAAAATAAATAAATTAGTATTTGAATTCAGGCTTTTTAAAGATCGTTGATCGGCCAGAAAACTGCAATCGGTGCACCTCTACGCATTATTGTTAAATTCTGTTACGCTGTGTGCAATTTAATCTCAGAATAAATCCAGCTGTTCTATGAAGGCCTCAGAGGTTTATTAGAGAACATTAATGCATAAAAAGCATCACAAAGAACAAGGAACACAACAACAAACAGTCAGGGATAAAGTTCTAGAGAAGCTTAAAGCAGGCTCAGGCTATAAAACAATACTCCAAGCTTTGCATACCTCACAGAGCACTGATCAATCCATCATCCAAAATGGAAAGAGTATGACGTAATTGCATCTCCACCCACACATAAATTTTCCACCTAAACTGATGGGTTAGAGAACGAGAGGATTTATAGAAGCAGCCAAGAGGTTCATGGTAACTGGAGGAGCTGCAGAAGATCCATACCTCAAGCTAAAGGTTGAAAGGAAGAGATAAGTTATTGCCGCACGCTGTGAAGGATGGTGGTCTGGTCAGAAGAGACTACTGATGTATTCACACCAGCACTGTTTAGTTTGCTCTAGTTCAGAAAGTCCCGTTCGCTTGGGGAGATATGAATGCGCATTTGAACCCTGATGCGGACCTAAAATCAAATTCTGGCCTGCCTAAAAACCTTAGGCTCGGTTTGATAAAGCGAATTTACGTGCATATGTGGATGCAAGTGGACCAGAGACCGCACCAAAAGCAGGAAGTGAACTATAGTGCATGGAATTCTGGGTAAATACAACCAAAACAAATGTGTGACTTTAGCACTAGTGGGAGAAATAGCTCGTGGTTTTTTACCAGAGACAACAGAGAACTTCTAAACTGCTAAAATACAAATAAACTCGATTTTTGTTCACATTTTGAGAAGAAGGAAGTTGCGCTCGATGTCTTCTAAGGTATTCCTGTCGTTTCATTCAGTGGCTCTCGGTGTAGCCCACCACAGGCGAGGAGGGGGAGCAAGTTTGCTCCTGGATAATTTGACCCAGTGCAGTACCAGCTGAACATGTAACAAATGTTGTAATTTTGGTCCCCAGTTGAACTTTAGAAAACTTTATGCTCTACAAGGAAAAGACTATGCATAGAAGAAAATCAACTCCCTAAATACACTATGGTAAAAAAAAAAATGGTGGTGGCAGCATCTTTCAATGGGAGATTCTTTTCTTCAATGGGAAACATGGGGCTCGTCAGTGTTGAAGGGGAGATGAATGAATCCAAATAAAGGATAATCCAAGAAAAACTGTTCTAGGCTGTAAAAGACTTGGAACTGGGGATTAGCTTCTCCTTCCAACAGGACTACAACCCTAAACACACAGCCGGAAATACGTTGGGATGGTTTACATTGCAGCATTCATCTTTTAGTATGCCACAGTCAAAAGGCCAGACCTAAACTCAATTGAGGTTCATGTGGCGAAACTTTGAAATCATTATCCACAGTTGCTCTCCATCCAGTCTGAATGGGATTGGGTGCATTTGCAAAGAAGACCAGACAAAACAAAATCTGTTGTCTAGATATGCAAAGCTGGTAGGGAGATACAAAAGACTCGCAGCTGTAATCGCAGCCTAAGGTGGTTCTACAAACTATTAACTTAGGGTGCGTGAATACAAATGTACACCATTTTGGAACCATAAATCATTTCCTTCCCACTTCAAAATAATTCACTATTAATCTATAAATAAAGTATATTAAAGTTTATGGTTGTAATTTGGCAAAATGTGAAAAGGTCGAAGAGTATGAATATTTTAAGCACACTGTACAAGGATAGATTATGCAATTACATACTAATTAGATTTAAGTATTATATTAGGGTTATTATAACAGCACACCTGGAGGGGAGCTGTGTTGTAAACCTTAAATCCAGCGGAACGTGTAAAACCCCATCAGAATTTAAACCTAGCTTAATCCCATTTGTTTTGAAAGGCTTGTTTTAGGAAAGAAAAGAAAGAAGAAAAAAAAAAGCTGAATGGTTCAAACACGGTTTTTTAGTCCAGCGCGCGGCAGCCTCGGCGCTCGCTCCGCGCGTGGGCGTTCAGGAAAAAGCCCGTCTGAGAGCTGTGCCACTTCTCGCTCACTTCAGATGCTGCTACTGCTGCGTGGCTCCTCCGGTCTGCTGAGATGAAAAGAGTTTCCTCCCTCTGTGCCACAGAGCCAGTGCCAGCGCGGGGACATGCGACACACCGGGGACGGCGGTCGGCTGAGCTGTCGTCTACCCAGCGAGCTGAAACACAAGGCCGGGCCTTTCAGGAGCATCCATTCAGCGGCTCCCTGTCTGGACGGCCCTTGTTGTCTGATCGCACGTCTCGCCCGCTACATAAAGCAGCCCATTCTTTTCATAGGTGACCTGATTCTTTATGTAACCTTGCTCAACTTTGGGTTTGTTTTGGGCCTTTTTTTTCTCCCCCTCCAATTCATTCAGGAAGTGAAGTGGAGTGAAGACAAGCGCCTGTACAAGGCCAGTCTGGAATGATTCCCTCTCCTCTGTGGATTGCTTATTCTTTATCGCTAAGATCTCCAGAGAAAGATGTTTTTCCTCAAAACTATAGTATTGGTTAGCAATCGCTATTTGCTATTTTGTGCTTTGCTTATGAGAGTTATCTACATTTCAATTACCTTAAAACTTTCTCAAAGGAAGCGCTCAGGACTAGGGGAGCACCAGTTTAAGTTTTTTGGCTGGTAACCGCTTTTTAACCCTCCAGCTTTCTTAGTATGACGCACAGGAGGAGCGCGGGGAAGCGAGCGGTTCTCCCATCAGACCGTCAGTTCCCGTAACCCTACAAAAAAACTCATAAAAGCGAACGAGGGGTCCAACTGACCCCATCTCTTAAGACTGCGGGAGGGCTGAAAAGCCTGAGCTGCTGAGTCAGATTCTGACGGACGCCAGCTTTTTTCCCTGAGAAGTTGCTGAACAACACAGTGACGATGTTGCGAACAGTGGGGTGACTGTTGTTAGCCACACACGATGAGAAATGCGACCTGGTGGGCGGGTCCTCTCCCACCGGTACAGTGGCTGATTTTCAGACGTTTACAGAGGTAGAGAAGATCAGTGCATAAATTTGGTTCGAAACGCTTGGCCAAGCACCCCGTTTAGGACGCTGTTAAAAACAGCATTTCCTCTCTGTGGTGAGACGCTCCAAGCCTTTGGAATGGAAATGCCTCCTTGTCATCACCCTAATCCTTAGCCGTCAGATTCAAAGTCAGGATTCTGGTCACTTCAAAACAGTCATATTACTCCCACCTAGAAGAAACATGTTCATTTCATTAAACCTATGAAACATTGTGGTGTTTATGGTGTCGTGTTACCTGAACGACACCACTACGTCAGACATCTCTAAACGAAGCCAGCACCGATGCTGCGGCTGCATTTCTATGCCATAGCACCACGTCTAAGGCAGATAGTTGTTGCGTGAAAGCTGACCCGTAAATCTCTCGCTCAGCGTAGCAGTCCCGGCGACTTCCATGTCCTCAGCAGGGGTTAATTGAGCGTGCCAGCAGGGACTACCACAACCTCTCTGATGGGCAAAACATACAGCGCTCGCCCGCGCCGGGATGCAACGAACCGGGATTACTGCATAAGATGCTGCTGACCTAGTTTTGGTGTTTTTTTTTTTTCTTTTCATTTCTTGTTTTTTTAACGCGAGGAATGATTAAAAACAAAAGAGGTAGTTATGAGGACGACGTCACAGTGGGAACGTGGTGTACCTGTGGGCAGTCGTTTGAGGCTTTAGCTTTGGAACCTTTTAAATAAATCTTTTATTTAAAATGTAACCAGCCACAGTGAATACACAACTTAATGGCTGCGAAAGTGCTCCGCCGTGGCGTGCACAAACAATAAGTAGGATAAATATAACGAAAACGGCTGGAAGTGCGCGGAGTGACCTTTGCGTCCCAGAATGCCGGAGTGGTTTTGGCGGGTCAGGACGGTGGAAAGCCAACCGTGGGGGAAGTGACGGGACGAGGCCGGTCTGCAGCGGCGTGTCACACTCCGATGCGTCTCCAGACTCTGAAACGAGGACGGGAGTGATGCACTGTGGCAGTGTGAGAGTGCAAGTGTGTGTCAGGAGTTCAAGCAGAGGGCACGGGCTGCAGGGGCCCGCCTCCAACTTGATACTTTTTCCCTCCTCATTTGATCGTCACGTTTTAGTGCTTGGAGATAGAAGCAAAAAGGAATATAAATTTAATTCAGTGTTTCCTGTCAGTTTGAGAACGGAGAATGAGAAGTGAGAGTGAAAAGTCGGATTTGTGTGCGTTTTGATGTGCTGCATTCTTACACGAGTGACCTTTCTGCCGCCTAAACAAAGTATCAGAAAGATTGTATCTTTTTCACAACACTGTCTCCTCACATTCCAGACGCATTTAATCTCCATGTTGACTCTCCGGTCAAAGCCGTCAAATAAACGGCAGTAAAATGATTACCGACAAAGTAAATAACGTTGAAACATTTGTTTTTCAAGAGAAGAGACATATTAATGTTGCAGAATGGGACTATTTGTATTTTTCCACAAAACAAGTAGCTCTAATAGGGAGAGCTCAGTTTCCTGCAAGTAAATGGATGAATAAGCAATTCATCATAACCATGTAAACAAATAAGGCGGGGGAGCTGAAGGAAGGATGGTATGAGATGTTGGAACAAAGAGCCGAAGTAAATAAACTATTACCCAGTTACCTCTTTATTGGGTACATCTGTCTAGTACCAGGTGGAAACCCGTTTTGCTTCCTGGTCCAAACTGACGTGACGGCATCATGTCTCCTCTTCCGCTTCACTCCAAAGCGTCTCTACTGGACTGAAATCTGGTGACCAGTTTGAGCTGATCTGAGCTTTGTGACATGATGCAACCAGAGGGTTGTCACACTGTGGTCACGAAGGCCTGGACATGGCCGGCAGAAATACTCAGGTGGGGTTTAAGCAATGCTCCGTTGTTATTAACACGACCAAAGTGTCAAGAAAAATATCCCCGCACTATTAAACCACCACCAGTGTAGCAGTGGTAAAGTCAGAGGTCTGGTTGTTCTTTTCTCCAAGGTGTGTAAATAATATTGGTAAATATCGGCTATAATGGCAATATTAATACTGGATATCCATATCTGTCCAAGATGGAAATAAATATTGTTCGTAATAGCCCAGTTTTATGGGACCAGTTCCAAAGTGCTAGAATGACTAATACTGGCCGAAACCGCTGTTAGTATCAATATATATATATATATATATATATATATATATATATATATATATATATATAATATGTTTATAATAATTTAATATAGATCACTTTTAACTGAATAGAAAACTCTAACATTTCAGCAATAAAAAGTCTACTTAAAACTGCGGAGCAGCTTTTTGCTTCTTTCCACTGGGATTTAGTGAATTTATATTTAGTGATGAGCTCCGAGTCTTTGAGGTTGGAAGACCTCTTTCCCATAACCCTAATTTTGGCTTCTTCCTCAGATTCTCTGATATTATTACTTTCAGCAGAAGAAACGAGTTGGTAAAATTAATTTTACATAAAGCTGGCAGTGTGATAACTTTTTTTGTCCTGCCAGGCTCGATCGGGTCAGGAGGATGTGACAGATTTTAATCTTTTTCTCTTTGACACAAACAATGCACACCACGCTGTCTTAAAATGGCACCTAGACTCACAATGAGAAGGAATTCCTTTTTTGGCAGGTATGAAACCTGTGTGCATATTTTGCATATTTGAGGCTGCAGAAACAAGGCGAAACAGTTGGTGAGGTTAGATACTTTTGGCACCTGATGTGGAGAGAAGTGATTGGATCACACTCGATGGGTGTGAAAATCCCCTGGGCCTGCTCCAGCTAACAGGCACTCACTGACATTAACGCTTTCCTTAGCTGAACGTGCTCGTCACGGGACAACATAACGCTCCCTAAACGCAACACGTTTCGGAATTAGCAGGAAGCTTGGCTAAAAATAATTTGGGAGGTTATGCCTCATTACAAACTAGAAGAGTCGATCCTACTGCAGCACGAGGGAAGAAAAATAAAACATCACCAACTGTCATGTCTGGCCGTGGTCAATTATTGCAATCTGTCTTTTGAAATCATAAAAAGTGACATCTACACAGAAGTCTGTAAATCCAAGCAAAGCGCAGAACAAACTGACAGGCGGCGCTGATTAAGGAAGTGTGTGTGTGTGTCTGTGTGTCACAGCGAAAATCCTCACTTTTTCTTTTTTCTTTTGTTTTGACCAAAAGCCTTTGTCTGTTTTGATTTTCTTTCTCCCATAAGTAGGTAATTAGACCGATCTAATTTTAGTGTACGAATAAACTGGTGCATAAACTACAGTAGGAGAAGAAGAAAAAAAAATGTGGTGAGAGAGAGTCACATGACCTTCCCTCTTCAAGAATCATTAACTGTGACCTTCATATCTGATGAAATGTAAAAATGTTGTCATAAGGAAAAAGGCCTGCACACTTTTACCTTGGTGCTTTAACTGCTGATACTGCCAGCTCCTTTCACGCTTTATATTTCCACCCACACCTATTAACCCTGAGTGGGGATGCTCATTTTCTCTGCATTCTGCTCACCGTCTCGTATATTTTATGGTTTTTATGCCGACATGCAAGCTATTAACCTCCCGATCACCTACATATAGTGACAACTGTACCGTGCATAATTTACTGATTGAATGATTAAGTTCCCATTTCAGATTTCACGCCTCGGTTTTCTGTACCCTGAGGATGCCTAAAGGTTGGAGTCAAGAGGATGTGGGGTCAAGTTTGAGTTAACTTTGCTGACATTTTTTTTAATGCATGGGAATCACAACAGATTGATTACTAACACATCATCGTCAAGGTTTTTAGACAAAACAATCTTGTAGTTAAGATTTAAGACAAATTCAACATTTGCTAACATGTGTTTAATTCCTTATGGAAACATTGAAAATGACCCTATAGATTGCAGTAACTATGCCAGGCCTGTAGGTGGTGATACAATGGAATAACTGAAATAAACAAAGATGGTTTCAGGTAAAGATTGCAGTCTGAATATCAGATGTATTTGTTATAGATTTTATTTTCATTTACTTCCTTTAAATTTAGTACTTTTATGAATTGCACCTGTCAGTCCTGCAGAGAAATATCTCCACAACATGATGCTGCCTCCCCCATGCTTCACACTAGGGTTTGTGTTCTTCGGTTTGCAACATTTACGGCCAAACACATCAGTTTCTATTTCTTCAGATCACAAGACTCGTCTCCAGAAATTGAGGTTTTTGTCCCTAAGTGCATCTGCTAACTATAATATGTCTTTTTATACTTTTTTGCTGGTTCAAGTAGCATTTTCAGAAAGTAGTTTTGTGTTTGTTCTGGGGTTGATTCAAACGTTTTTACCCAATGTCTGTCCTGAATGAAATGACTGGGCACCCTATGTTACCGTGTGTTTGAGTGTTGCCTCCAAATACATTCCCAGGAAAAATTTAGTGTGATTTAACGAGAGACTGTGAGGAAAAAATTTGTTCTTATAGTGTGTCTATATTTGCTTTCAACTATATTTAGAAATATATAAAATACAGCAGATGCAGAACTTATTTTTTCCATTAAGTACAAAAAATACCTTCAAGGCTCCAGTCCTGGCTAGCTCTTCTTAAACTTGATAATGACCATTTCTGTTTTTCTTACTCTTATACTGAAGATGTGCTGAAAAATTCATGTTTGCTTCTTTTGTTCTCGTTTCTTCCAGGTTCCACCAGAGCTGTTAAACTTGTCCATGAGACAGGAATCCAAAATTGGTAGAAGGCATGAAGCAACACTGTGATATCTCTATGGCTGGTCCATGACACCAAACCCCACTCAAACCCTTTCACTATTCACCTACCCTCTGCTCTCATCACGCCGGACTACCATTCACTCACATTTACACCAAGCTGCGATATGGCCAGCAAGAGGAAATCCACTGTGCCCTGCATGATACCATCCAAATCCAAACATGCACGTGAGGAAATTGTTCTGGGCTCGCTACCAGAACTCCTACCAACAATCCCAGAAGACAGCATTCTCAGCATCTCCGGAGAGGAGTCGGCCCACTTTTCTCACAGCTCCTCCAAATCCGAAAGCAGCAGCAAAACGCAGAAAGGAGGTACTTACAGCTGCGTCACTTGCCGATTCGAGTCCAGAGATCTAAATTACTTTTTGGATCACATGCATAACTGCCACTTAGACTTCAGAGCCCAGCCCACCTTCTACTGCCTGAACTGTGGGGTGTCGGTCGTCCGCTTCGAGGCTCTTGCGCTGCACAACGCTAACGCCCACCCCAAGATTATGGAGGGCTTGGTTACCGCCTCCCTCAGTGTCAACAAGAGAGATGGAGTAACAACTGTAGAGCAAAGCCTCTTTACAGACAGTGGGGAAGACTACAAAGAATCTGGGATCTCCCTCACTAAAACACCAATCGCAAAGATGATGAAAGCCAAGGGAGAGCACAAAAAGATTGTTGTATCTCACACTGTGGAGGTACGGAAGATAGACACTGGAAAGGATGCAGACCCTAGCCTGCTGAATAATGTGCCTGAACTCCAAAATGGGGCTCTCAGTACATCTGGGACCCCAGCTATGCCGAGGACCACTGTCACTCATGTGATTAAGACAGTGTCCAACCAAGTCTTTCACCAGCACACTCCCCCTCTTTATTCCCCCACTTCCTCTGACGCGAATAAAGATCTTCCAAAGGTGATGATCCCTCTCAGCAGCATCCCCACCTACGATGCCGCCATGGACACCAGCAGTTTTCTCAAGACATCGTTTGGCAAATTTCCCTACCCGACCAAAGCCGAGCTCTGCTACCTGACGGTGGTTTCGGAGTTTCCAGAAGAACAAATCAAGCTATGGTTTACTGCCCAAAGGCTTAAACAGGGCATCAGCTGGTCTCCTGAAGAGATTGAGGAGGCCAGGAGGAAGATGTTCAATACTGTTTTCCAAGGAGGAGCACCCCAGAAGCAACCCGTGACAGCACAACAGGTCAATCACATCGTAACTCACCACACTGTCACTGGCCTTCCAGGCTCAAAAGGACCAAACTTTCAGATGGCCAAAGTTCCATATGGAGGTATAAAACCGAGGCCCGTCGGAGTCATAACGACGCAGGCCAACTTGTCAACCAAGCCACATGTGACAAGAGTCTCGTATTCTTCTCCAGTTGCCCCGCCAAAGTTTCCAAGTACTGCCCGAACAACACAGGAGCCTACTAAGAGTACTGAACTCACTGTGGACCAAGAGAAGAGCAACGGGCTGGATGAGGCTGGAAGCAGCGGTTGTGTCAATAGCACCAGCAGCAGTCAAAGCAGCAGCTGTTCCAGCATTACTAATGGTGTTGAGAGCAGAAAATCGGTAAACGACAACAGCAACCCAACTGACACTACCAACAGCGTTGCCGCCTGCTCCACAAACACTAGCAATAACAGCGAGCACTGCGTTGCTGACACCAACAGCGAATCAAGCACCAAGTGCAGCAGTTTACCAACTGGATCAGAGGGTTCGAACAGCGCCACGGACAGCGCCACGAGTCAAGTGATCATCGACAACACCAGCAAATCAAAAACAAACTGTAACAATCATCACAGCAGCTTCATTGTCTGTGATCCAGATGGGGCTCATGCTGACAGGGCTGACGATGAAAACAGCCACATTCACAAGACCAACAGCAGCAGTATTAGCGGTGAAAACTGCAGTTCCACCTGTGATGACAGCATTCAAAACAAGAACAATGCCAGCAAACCCTCAACTGAAAGCACCAGCACTACTGTCATTACAACAAGCAACTCATCTATTATAGATGAGGGTGGATGCAACAAAGACTTTCCCATGAAAGGCATGTCAATCTTACAGAAGCTCATTAAGGAGGAGGACCTAATTATCGGCGAGAGGGCACAGAAAGAGCTCAGAGTTGACCCCATTAAGATCAATTTTAAAAGGCTGAAGATGAATGAACCACAGACCACATCCGACACTGTTCATCAAGAACCCAAATGTGACATTGAGGTGTCAGCCTGCCACACGTCTTTCTCGCCACCCTGGGGCAACAAGACCCCACAGCAGCTGCAAATCCTCCGGCAGGCTTTCTCTAACACTCGTTGGCCCAGCAGCCTTCAGTACGAAGAGTTAAGCATTCAGACAGGCCTTCCTAAGTCAGAGGTAGTCCGCTGGTTCAGCGACAGTCGCTACAGCCACAAAAATGGGCAGCTGAAGTGGTTGGAGATTTATCAACGGCCTCCAGCGGAGTCAGATAACGCAAGGAGCTACGGAGACATTGAGGCTGAGTCACAGAAAGACCCTTCACCGGCCAAGAAGAAACTCATTGAGCAAGAAACGATCAAGCACCCGGAAGGGAAAGCAGGGCTGGACTTGGGGCAGCGGCTTATGTGGCAGGATTCATATGAGCCGCTGCTCGCTCTGACAGGATCCGAGACTGGTGGCAGGAAGCACGACAAACCTGAGGAGTCAGGTCAGACAGCAGTCCTGCAGGATCCATGGTCAGAAGGAGGCGATGAGCAGCAGCAGCCCACAGCGAGTCATTCACTGATCGAACAGCAGGCCGACACCAACCAGGCCAGGTAGAACAACACATTCACAGTTTACAGATGCTAAATCCGCTGTTCCCACCCAATTTTTCAGGTACATATCCACCAGGGAGACAACTAGCAAAAACAAATCAGAACTAATATGAATCTGAACAGCTTACAATATGTTTTTAGATAGTAACAGAAAGCATTTATTGTCACCCTGAAGTAATGCTTTGCCATACACTAATAAATCAGCCCCAATTTCCTTAATCTTGGACCTGTGATCAGGCGATACTTGCATGTTAAGCCGATCGTATTCACTGATTCACTGTCCTCTTTTGCTCTGCTGTGAGAGAAAGCTGACTGACAGACCCACCCATCAGGTCATGTCTGCTGTTGAGAGCAGTCACCCCACTGTTGTCAATTCAGTGACTTTCTGGCCTTAGTTAGAAACGTTTGAGACAAAAAAATAAAAAAAATCAGTATTGGCAGGTCAGGCTGAACATTGGTAATAGGCAGTCGGCCGGAAAACTGCAGTCGGTGCACCGTTATTTGCCATACCAGTTGGAAGCTTTAAAAACCAAAAAAAGATGCTGACTTATTGCACATCAGCATGATGTTCTTGGCAGAACTTTATCCTTCTATGGCACCCAAAAGCACTATTGTGAAACTGGCCAGAGATTTGAAGTGGGCGTGGTTACCACCCTCACAAATGAGCACTTCCCAAGAGTTCTGCATTGGAATTGCTTGTGAAGTATAATATGTCCTGACCTGGAATAACATCTTGTTCCTGTTGCCCTATGAATATTTCCCTAGATCTAGCTCTGGACAACAGCATACAATTGAAACATTGACTTGAATGTGAGCATTTATCATCTTCATAACATCACCGTAATACATGGAAATTCTGGACTTCGACGTAAACTACTTGGCGGCTTCAGAACATGTGTACGCCCACCGATGTTACCCGTCGTAAAAATAAATTTCTCATTCACTGACACTTTTACAAGCCCAGGGCTGTTTGTCAGTCAAGAAAGCAAAACCAGTGTAAGTCAGGTGTGGTGATAAAAGCACGACAGCTTGTTGTTTGTAGTGGGAGCTGTGTGACGTACAGTAAAAAAAAAAAGTGCGTACAGGTACTCATGCTGAGTAGTTTATTCAAGCAATCAAAGGTCTGTGTTTTACAAGCTATTTTTAGATAAGTAGGACTCTTAGCACTGAATTATAGATCGAGAGCGCATGCTAATATATGTGAATAAATCTCCGCAATTGCCTTTGGTGTGACAGATTTTCAAAAGCCAATACAGTGTATAACACACACATGCATGTTTTATTTGAGGGGGGCGGGGTGGGTGGGAGGTAATAATAAAAATGTAAGAAGTAGAATTTTCTTCATGTTTTCTTCTTGTGTTGTTGATAGGGACCGCCTGAGGATGGAGCTGCTGGAGGTGTGATGAAGCACCGGACACGTGACGCTTAAGGCCGACCTGCTCCCCTGGCTATGATTTGAGGTTTTTTGGGGGTTTTTTAAACAACAAAAAAAAGTGTGTTCATAATGACAGCAGATGTGATTGTAGCTGGACCGCTGGACTCTGACTGAAACTGTGAATACCTCCCTGCCCCCTCGTCCGCCTCCTGCTCCTCCTCGTCTTCTTCTTCTCCTTCTTCTTCTTCTTCTTCCATCTGCCATCACTTCCTGCCACCGACAGAAGAAATAGAACTTCTCACCTTTTGAGTCCTGTGATGTTTTAAGCCTTTCATGCTTTTTTTGTGGTTGTGTGGGGAGGGTGCACAACGAGGTCAGTATGAGGAATCAAAGAAAAGAAAGAAAAGACGCACACTGACTGGAAAACTGACTTGAATGAGCGAAACCTAGGTTAGGATAGGGCCGTAGGGAGAATTATATATATATATATATATATATATATATATATAAACATATATATATATATGGTTGAAACTGCACTATAAAAGATGGTTTGTACTGCCTGGACAAACAAGAGATGTGTTGAGGAAATGTTATTGTTGGCTTTGTGATATTTTTTACTCTTCTTTTTTTCTGTTTTGTTTTTTAGCAACCAGTACTTCAGCACTGCCTTGAATTTTACTTTTTCTTTCCGTTAGTTGGGTTTTCAATTCTATCTACTCTTCTATAGTCACTGTAAGTCCAGATGCAATGGAACACGTTTTATTCAGATCTGTATTAATGTTGGTGATCACTTTGCAGTTCAGCTACACGCAAGAGACTATATACAATGCACTAACGAAGACGGCGATGCTAAAAAAAAACAACAACAAAACGAAACACAGAAATCAATCTGCTTCACTGTAAAGGTATTGACAGCTGTCGAGATCAATACACTACACTGCCCTGCAAACTGAACAGAGAGAAGCCTGTCACGCTACCGTTGCCTTACTCAGCTCTGTCTGTGTGTTTATATGAGTCGTCTGTTCATCACCTCGCTTTCGAGCTACTGTGCTGTCCAGAAATAATGGAGAAAAAAAAGCAAAAAATAAATAAAAAAAAATAATTAACTTGCCAGTGCATTGATGGTCACTGTTGGTCTATATCTGTGAAAAAAAAAAAAAAATCTTGTGCTGCTTTCTGTACACTTGGAGATGTTCAACTTTAAGCTGTAATTGTATCGAACATTGTTAACTGGCAGAAACAGAAGAAGAAAGAAAAAAAAAAAAACGTTTGAAAGCAAAATTCTCAATTTGATCCCTAAACACTGACAGAGTGAGATCTTGTGCTAGCTAGAGAGCCAAAACGAGGAGACGGTCGCTCTCCTCTCAATTTTCTTGTGTTTATATCGAAGCATACAGTCACTACATGAATCTCACTAAAGCTGCATCTTGAAGCTGCTAATAGCGAAGAACGGTGCTATGCCATCCAAAGTGAAATCGGGAGGTGGGCTTTTTCCCCCCGCCTCCTACCAGCAGTGTATGCACTTGTGTCGAATGTTACAAATTTATTTTGGTTTGAGATCAATGGAATCTGGTCTTACGGTGTTAATGATCACTTAAACTTTTATGGAAAATAGTCTTTGATCATAAAGCACTGTTGTATCATCCTTTCTACACTTCTGAGTCTTTACAGAATAAACTGATTACTCAACAAGCAGCAAAAGTCTTGTTTATTCATCACCTGGCGCCAGTGTTTGTCTGATACGTTGGTCATAGAGGTTAGAAATGAGTGCATAGCAGGCAATGTGGAGAAATACAGCGCCATCTGCTGGTGAGAAGCCGTTTGTACAAGCTTTCCATAAAAATGTCCGAAAGTATTCATATTTCTTGAACATAACCACAATGTTTATATGAGGAGATTTTATGTGTAAATAAAGTACTGCATAATTGTGACGTGGAAGGTAAATTATATATTGTTTTCACATTTGTTTTTAGAAATAAAAATCTTAAGTGTGTGCCATACCCTTTTATCAAGCTACATTACTCTAATGACACTAAATAAAGCACCTGCATTTAGAAATAACTCACAAAGTAGTTTTGAGAACCATGGAATTTATGGAGGAGCTGCAGAAATCATTGTAAAAAAATATTTTTTTAATGTGCTACCTGTATTTGCGAGTCTCAGCAAATCAAATTTAGCCCCTTTTAATGCCACTTTGACTTAAATTTAAGACCTAAAAAATCTAAATACAGGGACGATTGGGGGTTCCTTTTGTATTACAAACAAGCATATCAAAAATTGAGAAATTCTGTTTGTGGATATTGGCAGCAGCTTTGTTTCTCACACTGCTTGTGGCTCTCTACAACCTTAGACCCTATAGTGCCTAGCTTAAATTGTTGGGTTTTTTCTTCAGTCTATCCTTGTACAGGTTGGCAAGAGAAGAGAGCCAGTGGTGAAACCTAATGTTGTCTAGCCAAATGAAACTGTCTACTGCACTGTCCATGGTTGATGAAAAAATTAAGCTAGCTCCTAAGCGTATGCTAGCAACTAGTTAGCTTTAGCCTCAACTGCCACGAGTCACAGAATGATCTCCGCACGCGACTCAAACATTTACCTGACAGTAATTGGTACCGGGGGTCTGGACTCTCCGTCTCGGCTGTTGAGAAACGACTGCTTCCTGGAGGCGTGGACTCTGTTGAAGTATAAATGTTACCAAATCATTGAAGTTTGTTCGTACGTAATGCGCCAGTTTGACGCTATGAAGCTTACCGGAAGTTACCTGTGCTGTGGTCCACAGAAAAAATATTGCTTGAAAGATTTTCCTTTCAAAAACCAAGGCAGGCCCAGTAACACGGCCGCTCTCTCTTTGGTTTGGTGGCTGCAAAAATTAGAAAAACATTTTTGTTACAACCATATTAGGAGTCAAATATCTGATTTATATTATATATATAAAAATAATACTGATCAGTATTTGCAGGTCCCTTCACTGCACAGGAGCAGTAAAGGGAGGTGAGAATTGAGCTGAATAGCATCTGAAGGCAATGCTCAGGTTAGCCACATGTTGATGTGGAAGGTATTTAATACCCAAGTTCCCTAATGATGTGAAATCTGCTGTCCATTTGGGAGTGGAACTGGATGAATAGAAGACAAATACAGCATTTTTGATTTGTAGGATTTTATTGTTTTTTCCAACCTACAATTGAGTTTAAAATTCAAAAACATGATCAAAGGCTATGACATAAAAGGTAAGACAGGAGTAGGATGTGTACTTTACAGCAGCTTACATCAATGTTCCTGTCAGAAGTGGGACAGAAGTGGAATAAAATGATATTTCACATTAAATGTTACATCATTAATCACACGGTTAAAACTTTCCTGCACTGTAACAGCTTGGTGACTTTAGTAATTTGTTTCTATTTTCCTTTTTTTTTTTTGTTTGTTTGGCAAAGTTGACATCCCTCAAACCTCCACAGGGAGGGGTAGACATTTCATCTGCTGACTAGAAATCGTGTTCAAGTAAGAGACGTGGGAGGTTTCTCTCTCTTTTCCTGCTAAACTATCCAGAAAAAAAAAAAATTAAAAGAGATTGAGAGGACGCTTGCAACACAGAGGGTAATAAAATAAAAACATGATGGATTCACATTTACAGTGAAGTAACAAAAAAAAAGAAAAAAGAAAAAAAAAGTCCCTGATAGAAACTGTAAAATAATATATTCACATTCTGCTCACCTAAGTAAATATTGACATGGATGCAATATTACCCCCCCTTTGCCTGCTCAGACATCCTCTCTTTCTCTCAACAGTCCAGTTTAAAATATTCACCCAGACAGCTTCCACACCGCCGAGCCTTGAATACACACACACACAGGCACACACACGCATACACACCCGCTTCCACTTTCTTCGAAGGCAAAGGTGTATTTAAGGATTTCTTTTCATTTTAACTTTCTCTAACAAAATATAGAATTCATTAATAATACATGATAGGGGCTAAAATACAGAGCGAGTGAACAAAGAAAATAAAATGGTACAAAGCATTTCAGGTTGTTTTTTGTTTTCTTTTTTGTTTGTTTTTTTGGCGTAACACAGTAGCGATAGGACCACAGAATTCAAAGCGCTGTCAAGTTTTGTCCCTGAGGAGGGACGGAGAAAGAAAAAAAAAATTACTGGGACTACGCCCCGGACTCTCCATCGTGGATGCAGTTCAGTCTCCTTACCCGACGTTGAATCAGATGATTGTTTTTGTTGTTTTTGTTTTGGGCTATCCACGAAAATCTGTCAAAAACGGCCTCATTTCTTCCATGTGTTTTTCTTTTCTTTTTCCCTGCACCAACTTTTAAAATCCCTCGTCGGTTTCTGGCCATCGAGCGAAATTTATGAAGGCTAAAAAACACAAGTCTTCGATAAAAAAAAACGTTCGTCGTAGATAAATAAATTGGGATTTAAAATTCATAGTCTTCGTCAGCCATGTCGATAGCCCAAGCAAACTTCTCGCGCTGAGTTTTATTGTAGATCTTCTCGATGGGAACGCCCCACTTCTTACACCTAAAAACAAAACAAAACAAAAAAGAACCTGTTTTTTGCTGCACTGTTGTGCAATTAGAGGTGAACAGGTTCCGGTGTGGTCTTACCAAGCCACAGAAATGCGCGGGTCCAAATAGTTGAGTTTGGAAGTGCCGAGGGCGATCTGCTTGTTCTCTTCGCGATCGGTCGCCTGAACCTCCAGCTTCATCAGCTGCTCCTCTATCCTCTGAACCGCCTTTCTCTTGGATTCCACTGCCCTTTAGGGGAAAACCAAACACACACACACAACAAATAGTTCAGTAAAAAAACATCATGCAGATGTTGGTTTTCATCGGGAAAAAAAAAAAAAAAAAAAAAGACAGAAGGAAAACTTGCGAAAACGTTCTGCCGCTCCTTACTTTTTGGATTTCTCATCTCTCCGTACTTTGGCGTCGGCCTTGGCGCTCTTCAGTTCCCTCTTGGCATCAGAAAGCTGATCCTTCTTGGCGTCGATCTGCCAAACAGGATCAGGAGACGGGAAGTCAGAGTGATCGGGGATTGTTTGTGAGACTAGCAGTAGCAAACGGCTGGATGTGATGTTATGAGCACAACTAATGAACCAAAGTTGTTGGGGTTTTTTTTCTAGGAACCTTGAAATTGAACTCTGATGTTATAAAAGTCAGTCATGAGATTCTAATCTTTCTGCCCCAAACCTCATTTGGTACGGTAGCAGCTTTATGCTTGGCTTTTCATGCGAGTCAGTTTAGATTTAAAAATCCAGATTAAAACAAACAAAAAGAATCCATTTGCTAATCAGGCTAGAGGAAGAGACCACACAGTTTGGTTTCCAGGAAGTTGTTCCACCCAATTTATCACCAGCTATGAACTGTCAAGTTAGATTTGATGCAATACTAAAGCAGAAATTTTGGTTTTGAAAAACCTTCTAGTTGATAAAGACTTAAATATATGTTATTTTGTGTATAATAGTGTTTGACCGCATTAAGACTCTCTTCCTAGCTCTGATTGGCTGTTTCTGACTGACCAGTGTACTTCCACAGACTGTTGTAGGACCACAGGGAGAAGGTCCAGAGAAGTTGGATTTTTTTTTTCCCACAGACTCTCATTTTATACTGTCACGACAGTGACAGTTTTAGCAAATATGTACCAAAATAAGTTTTTTATGTAAGCCACATACTGCAGCTTTAAAATAGTTTAGATTCAAAATAAAAATGTGAAATTCATTTAAGAATTTTAAACACTGACACAGACAAAAAAAAAAAAAAAAAAAAAAAAAAGAGAATGAATTCTGTTTTTCGTATTTATGAGCAATAAACTTTAGAAGACATTGTTGATTCATAGATCATTAAAAAAAACGGGGGGGAAAAATGTCAAGTTTTCTGCCAAACAAGACAAAGGAAACGCAACTGAAGGCAGAAACATCAACAGAGCAGCCAGGATAAACTTTCAGGCACTTTCACAAGAAACATTTGTGATTTACAGTATGAAAGCTCAAAGGTTCTGGGGAACGGTTTTCAACCTGCTAGGACAAACGTCGCTATGGTGGAGGCAAAATTCTCTGAACTGAAGTGGATCTAAAGTCGGTCCATCTCAAATCAGAACTACCAAGAGGGTTTATTTTGTGAAGCACCCAACTATGGTAATAAACACACTTTCACACACTAATAGCACTGGTATTCATGCCATCAAAATATTTTAGCTGCACCATACACTGATATTTAAAGCGTACAACTTGTTTTAATGAAACAAAGACGCATCGTTTCAATCTGGATTTAGTTCCTAATAATTTTCCATGTTGGCTATACATTCCCTGCTTTTTATTTACATAATTTGTTCAATATGTTATTTATTTTTTTTATGTAATTTAACAAATATTTTGACCTTTTATGTGTTTCTAATATGAGTGAAAAGAGCTCGACAAGTAACGAAAATAAAAACAAATAATGACTTGAAAGCATGCGTGGCGTTCCCAGTCATTTTTACCTTGGTCTGCAGGTTCTGCATAGACTTCTCGAATGTCTTTGGGGGAGCTCTCTGATGGTTACACAGGATGGCTACGGCTCTGTTGGCCCTGTTGTAGGACAGGATCTTAGCTGGAATGTTGTCGTCCGCTAGAAAGAAGGAATACAACATCTCAGAAAGCTGAAGAGTTTCTCCGTTTACTGTGGAAATAAAGCCTGAAACTCATTTTAAAGCCCCAAAGTTCCCAACTTCACCACAACTTCACCTCACCGTTAGTGAGTTCTTTCAGCTGTTGCTGCAGGGTGATTGAAGCGTTGTAAGTACGGAAAACTTTAGCTGTGAGGCCGTCCATCAGCTCCTGGAGATGTTTGTTCAGGATAGACGTCTGCAAGAAAACACAAACTTGTTTCCAAGAACTCGAACACGTGAGCGTTCCCCAGGAAACGAGCTGAACTGAGCGAGAACGGCTTACATTTAGACGATCAAAGAGGTCGTCGTCGGGTTCTTTGTTTTCCATGAACAGCTGAAGGTTCTTGAACACCTGAAAAAGAGTAAATCTTGTAAACGATAGTAGCGGTAACATTTTTAAAGCCCCGTTACAGTAGCAGACTCGTCCTTACTCTTTTCTCCACAGGGACTCTGTTGTAGTAGCGGATCGAGTCTTTACCCAGGAAGTCGAACTCCACCACAAACTCTTGACCTTCACTTTCTGGGTGCAGTTTGAGATGTTCCACCCTCAGCGAGCAGCAGCCCACCGTATCCGCCGTCTCCCCTTCCTCCTTCTCATTTCCTGCTCTCAGAGCCAGCTAGTGGGCAGAGGAACACCGCGTTTAAGCTTCCATTAACATCGCAGAGCCACTTAATAAACTACACTAAACTTTCCAGTTCTGGGAAGAAAAGATGATGTTCACCTTGTCAATGAAGTAAAGCGCCACGGCTCTTTGTCTGATCCTCATCTCCTTGGATTTCCAGTCTTCCCGATACTGCGCTCTGAGGCGGTCCACACACTTCTTCAGTCGCCGAGCCGTTTCATATTTCTGCCAATCTTTCTCTCCCTGAACGCAACGGGAATCAATAGAGAAGGGAAGAAGGTCGTTATAGTTAGCTAAAAAAAAAGAAAACTGAAATTGAGAAAACATTTTTGTTAAATGTTTTCCAAATAGTACCATTAAAGGAGGGAGGCTGGGGGAACTACAGCCAACTGGAAATATATAGTGTTTTCAGAAAAACAAAAATTTATTAAGATTAGTGCCGTGTAGGAAAAAAAAAAAAAAAAAGAAGATTCTTTGAATTCTGATTAATCTTCTGAGGCCAAAATACAGAACTCCAAAAAGAAAAACAAAATCTGAATTCCAAGTGTAAAGTCAGAATTCTCTTGTCCCTCCCTAGTGGCCCCAATCCTCTTCCATAGAAACTAGAGCCATAACAACATTTGTTTATTAGCCTTTCGAACTGGTGTGAAAATGACTTTTTCCATCTTCACACAAGTAGTTTACATCAGCTGTTGGCAAATTACGGCACTCCATAATCCTGCTTGTAGAAATTAAGTTGGTGCACAAAATGGCGACGACAAAAGTTGGGAGAAAACTTTGTTCATTTGTTGTTCAAAGACAACTGAATAGATTTTTTTGAAAATGGCATCTTCTGTTCAGTATTCATTACTCAATGCATACATAAAGACAATCATTTTACCTTTCTGAATTCTGCACCTAATAATTAACCAAAGTATGACAAATCTAAAACTACTAAAATCAAAATGTTTAATAAAAACTAGCAAACTCCCTCTAAAAACTAATTTAAAAATGGAATTAAACAAAAAGTCACAAAGAAATAATGAAATACCCAAAACTACCATCACCCTGCTTGGAAGTTCTTCAGTGCACCTACCTTGATTCTGGAGCTGGGGTTCAGCATGATGTACTTGATGGAACCTTGGATGTTCTCCGTCCATGAAACCAGCCAAGTCACCTTGTTGTCATGGCGAACTTCTTTCCATTTAGTGCCTGGAGGCGGCGTGGGGTACTTTGAGTCCCTGAAAGGAGGATATAAAGCCAAGCGGTCAAACATTTCCCCTGGAGTTAATGCATCAGGTCAACCAAAAACAACTTGTCACACACTTGCTGCAGTTGATGATGATGTCCTGAGGCCGGATGCGGCGTTTCAGCATTCCCATTTTGGGATGGTCTCCTCGGCCGCGGAACAGGCCGGGCGGCTCGATGCGGAAGTTTGCGATGCGCTCTTTGTGGTTGTCCATGATGCAGAAGCCGTACTCCTGCAGAAGCCGCTCGTTTTCTTCTTTTATTTTCTGAGAAGAAAAATAAAACATTTTTTTTTAGTGGGATAAAAATAAGAGTGTTTTCTCACCTGACAGTCCGGTAGACTCTGTGTGATTGACGACCAAAATTGCAACATCTGTTACATTTTCAGCTGGTGCGGGTCACCATCACACTGCACCGTGTCAAACGAACAAAACCCTTTGAGCAACCCGTTCCCCTTCATCAACTGTGGTGGCGCTGCACCAAGAACCACTAAAGGAAACAAGAAAACCCGTAAAGAAGACGACACTGAGCGCAACTTCCTTCTTCATGAAATGTGAACAAAAACGGAGGGCGTCAGATTTTAGTGCTTGTAGGGTTTCTCTTTTGTCTTTGGTAAAAGACTACAAGCCGTTTCTCACGCTAGCACCGTTTGTTTTGGTTGTATTTACCCAGAATGCCTTGGACTATAGCCCACTTCCTGCTTTTGAAGAAGTCTGGCACTCACATATACAGCGTTCGCTTTTTTAAATTCACATCAGAATTCGACTGTGCAAACACACCTCCGCAAACAAATCTGACTTTCTAACAAACGATCAAAGTTGGATTAAAGCAGACTAATCAAGGACTGGTGTGAATGCACCCTTAACGTGACACATTTTTTTAAACTGCAAGAAAGTGATGAGGACTCATCATAGATTGAAATCAAATAAAGAACTCAGAAGACTATTTCAACAGACATGCCGCATGTACGCTGGTCTGACCTGTTTTTGTTCTTTCGTCATGGCTTTCCTGGCCTCAGACTGAGCCTTAAAATACTCGCTCATCTCAGAGAAGTTGCACTTCTTCAGGTCTGTGATTGTGGACTTCTCTTCAGAAGTCATTTCCTGCATTAAAGAGAAACCACAATCAGACCACAATCAATGTTGAACTGGGAGAAGAAGTAGAAAAATATATATATATATTGCCTCAAGCGACTATTTTTCCACCCACCTTTCTCCAATCCTTAAAGAAATTTTTACGGAAGATGTCCTTGGTAGTGTACTCATGGTCCAACATTTTGGCGAAGAACGTAGCCACTTCCTCTGCTTCTGGGCTCAGCTTCATGGGTTTACCTGAAGCGGTGAGAGGTGGTTTTTAGGGAAACAACGTTGTAATTTACATGTCAATTATTCGCAAACAGTCTAATCTTAAAGGCAATAAGTCATGGCTACGTTGGTAGCATACCGTCATAATAAAACTTGACATTGCTAGGCAAGGGTTCGTAGGGCGGAGCAAACACTGGGCCTTTGTGTTCGAGGAACTTCCATTTGACGCCGTCCGTGTATCTCTCCTCTTCCCACCTGAACTCAAGTGATGCGTTTTGTTGAACTCCAAACTCCCCATACATGAAGAAGCGGCACATCTAGAAAATATCAACTCACCATTTCCACTTCTCCTCTGGTTCTTGCTTTGTTTTCTTCTTCCCATCAGCTGCTTCTCCTTTTTTACTTTTGGTTTTTTTGGACTTAAAATCCTGAAATAAGGAAGTGGAAGTATTCACATTATACACCAGAGTAGTTAACAGCAATCAGATATTACCCCACACTGTCAAGTCTTTCTTACCTCATCCTCTTGTTTCCTTTTCTTGGCTTTCTTATCGTTTTCAGTCTTTATCTTTTTAGGCTTGAATTCAGCTCTGAAAACAAAAACACGCCTTGTTAGGAGGGTGAAAGTACAAACTTTAGTTTCCATTGTGACGATTAGGTTTATTGACATTGCAGACGTACTCGTAATCCTCGTCTCGCTCTCTTTTAAGAGACTTCTGGTATTTAGGAGAGTGGTAATTGTCATCTGGCTCAGACTTCACATGTGGGGGGCTTTAAATAGGAGGAGAAAAAAAAATATATTTTCTGCACCACAACATTAGTTTCAAAATCAAGATTTGCAACGTTCTGACAAACCTGGCAAAGCCGTTTTCCTTTTCTTTCTTGATTTTACCGTCCAGGGACTTGACCTGCAAACACCAGAACGTGGTTCAGCAGAAGCATCGGATATAACACATTACTATGGTTGTTTTCCTTCATGCTCCTTTTAATATGGAGAGGTCAGTTGATGAAGCATTTGAGCTTCAGACGTGGTTTGTACCGAAAGACTAATGCAAAAACAGAGAAATTAAGTACTATAGTTTTGTGCCAGCTCCAGTCCTCAAGATTCGACATCCGACAGAGATTCTAGGTCAATCTCTGCAGGTTTGGGATTTCACCAACTCAAATTTAAGGCCTTTTTAAAACCTGGATCTCCACAAAAAATTATGAACTTCCTCCAGCCAACTGCTGATAAATTTGCACTTTCTCATGACAGGAATAAAAAATAAAAATAAAAAAAAGCTGGCTAGCTCACTAGCAAAGGTATGTTAGCAGTGAGTTAGCGGTAGCCTCAACAGTCTCAAGTCACATAATGCAATCAAGATATCAGTTGATAGTGCAACTCAAACTTTTGCCTGACCAAAATGTTTAGCAAAAAAAAGAGAAAATACAGACTATGATTAAATATTCCTGTCAAGATGAAATTTAAGTGTGTGACCAACATATTAAAGGCCAAATTACTTTGAGTGAATTTAAGACATTTTATGTAGTTAATTTTAGATACATTAATTTAAGGATGCACGAACCCCCTGAGATTCTGCAAAACAGTTTCTTTTTGTTTTTGTTGAAGCCTAAACTTACTGCCTTTGTAGTACCGTTTCAAAATGTTGCACACTGTGAGCTTTAATTTGTCCACAACATGGTCTTAAAAAAAAGAAGAAAAAAAAAAAAGAGTTGAAACTGCTGCACATAACCTTCCCTTTCCTTTTCTCATCAAGTTCTAATCCCTCCTTACCTGAGCAGACCCTGCCTCATCGTGCTGCCGCTGCTGGCCTCTGATCTAATGTCTCCTCCCTGACTCTTTGCTCTTACTGTGACAATAAAGATTTCTTTTAAATACGTGGAACAGTGAGCACAACTTCTGTACAGAAATCAGACTGGATTGGGTTTATTCCTGGCATCAACTAACAAGCAAGAAATGCAAAAATGGGTAACAACAACATTAGTATTCCTGTTAACCTTAATATAATAAACTGGCACAGATTAACTATTTAGCCAACGTTACCTGCATCAAACTTGCACGGTTTGTTTGGAAGAAAACTCTGCAAGTTTTTTTTTTTTTTGTCTTTTAGCTCTGGCTAGCTGCTGAACATGACAGACCGTTTCGCCTCGGCAATCAGAGCCACAGGTGTAACTGGCGTCAGCATGTGTACGCTGGTGGTTCATTTAAAGACGGCTCGGAAAATCTCACTACTACGTCTTAACAGATTGATGACTTTTTAACAGCTGAAAAAACTAACACGTACCCCGTGTTAGTTGCACCGTTGACTGTATACAGAGCATACAGTAAATCCTACAGCACATCACAAAATGGTTTTGGTAAAGAAAATAAATAAATGTTAAAAATTACCGCAAAGAGGCACTAAATACAGAAAACATCAGCTCTAAAGGAACTCTGTTTCTTTGTGAAATATCTTCAGTCCAGATGCAACGACGCAGTTAGACAACTTAACATCGTATACTATACATTACACCACATAAACAATCCTGCGTATAAAATGTCTCTCCATATGGCTGACTTACCTTCTCCTCTTTCCTCTTTTCTTTGTGCTTGTCTTTGTTGCCATCTTTGTGCTTCATTTTCTCCTTTTCCTTGGACTTTTTCTCCAGATCCTTGTGGTCACTGAAGTGCAGGGAATACGTTTCAAGCGTTACGGTTCAACGAGGCTGTCTTAACAAGATCGGTTATCGGAAAATGGACGTTTTGGAGGGACTCCTCCTCTACCTGTTGCCATGCTTGGACTTCTCCCGTTCCTTGTCCTTCTTGTGTTCCTTATGTTTATACTCCTTGTCTTTGTACTTGTCTTTATGCTTATGGGAGTCTAAAAGAAAGAAACTGGGTCACTTTCATAAGTGCATAATAGTTGCAGTAGTGAAGAGACAAAGGTAAGCAAAACTGAGAACTTTCTGAAAGAAATGTTCAATTTATAAACTGATAAGATGACAACCCTCAGATCATTTTAGAATACTGACACACTTGAGCTTTTTGTTACACAATTTATATGCAAAAAAAAAAATCATGCAACCAGAACTTTATATGAAATGCAGATAACCCTGCTCACCAGAGCAGGTGATCCGCCGTGCTAGAAGTCACTCTGGCATCGACATGCAACCAGATTTAGTGCAACGCTGAAAGCATGTGTGCCGTTTTGAAGTAAAAGTGGGACATGTTGTGTTTATCTGTACCGTTCAGGACTGGGAAAGGTTTGCTACTTGCGCAACCAACGTGAAACTTAAAAGCAAAAGCAGGTTGATAAAATCTAGGAAGATAAAATCTACTCAGTTTTACTCTTCTATTATTAAACGATTTACAGGTAAAATAAAATCTGTACTTTATGCATTTCAAAAGTATTATGAGAACATTGACAACTAGCCAACGCAGAAATTTTCTGATATCGTCTGAATTTGTCTATTGAAGTTTGATTCTTTGCTTCAGCTTTTTCTGGGACAGTAAATTTGGTCTTATTGCTATTGCTGACATTTATCTTTAAATTTTGTATTAAATGCAAACTACGCTTGAGTGTAATTACAGTCCACAACAAAGAAAATTGCTTAGAAATGTTATTTGCACCATTATCTGTGCTTCTTTAGGAGTTTTGTTGACACTGTGATTAAAAAATAAACTGGATATTTCTACCTTATTACCCACCTTAATATAATAGCACAAAAAAGCTTTCTTGTAGCATCGTCTACTGCCTGTGTGTTTTGTAGACAAATATGAACAAACTGACAAGTTGTTATAACCTGCAGCTCAACAATATGAGTCTTTAGGGATTTCTACCTAAAACCACTTTGAAGTTAAGAGACTTTAATTTGCAATAATCTAAATTAAAGTATTATGATTATGTTGTCATAAAATAAAATTACTACTCTAGTACAAAATTTAATATAAGAGCTCACAGCAGGCAGTCTAGTTTATCAGCAATATTACAGGAGAGGAAGAAAGTCCACAGTTCTTAGCAGTAGACAGAGCAAAGCAAATTAAAAAACAGAAAAGATCTTTAAGTTGTTTGGCAATATATTAAACAGAATTTTAAAATGTATATCTAAATACTATTAATTACAGTTTATTGTATACTCATGTTTGTAAAATGAAGTTTTGCTCAATAATGCGAGGGTCTACTTGTACTCAAAACAGTGCACATTTAAGTACCATCCAAGAATGACAGTTCAAATTTATCTTATGTCCAAAACAACATGAAGCTCTTCAACTTATTGTTATTAAATTGTGTTTAAAAGTTTCTAAATACAAGTTTTCATAAAGACAAATCTGCTTCAGATCGTCTGATTACTGTATTTTAGAGTGGAAAATCTGTCAACTACTTTAATGGCAACTACTAATTTAATGCAGTAGACTGACTTGTGAAATATGACTCAAACTTAAAATGACCCACTTTTAATACATAAAGTGTAGAGTTTAGGAAAGACGGAACCTGAACGCTACAGCCCGTGGGTAGAGCCTACAGTTCTTAGTCATTCTTTAGCCCCCAACCCTGGCATTTCTACTTCCCAAAGCCATACACTCTTCTCAGCCTGAGTTCAGGCCGCTAACAACCAAAAAAGAAAATGGCGCAGAGACTAAGTCCTCAACCCCCAAACCCTCACTTTCAGATGGAAAATGTGCCACTAAAAGCTCACCAACATTCATTTCTGGGACGCGGGGCTGATAAAGCACCTCAATCTGTCTGCCTTCGTTGTTTTAAATTGAGAAAATAATAAGCGGAAAGGCTTTTACAAGGCCTCGCTTTTGAACAATAGAGGCTTGTGAGTGAGACAGCGGACTTAGTCTCTGGACGCCATTTCTGTCCTCTACTGAAAACTAACATAACGTTACAAGAGGCGAGTTAAAACAGCAGAATAAAATGAAAACTTTGGATTTTATCCTCAAGCTCCGTGAGTTAAACTTACCATTGACCCGAGAGGCATAGTCAATCTGAAAAATGGAAAAGAATATTTGTGTTAAATTTGGGAGAGCGACGGCTAACTAGCCGGCTACCCAACTTTGAACTTGCTCAACGGTGAAGCGACAGTTAGCCAACCTAGCCTAGCCTAGCTCTCTGCTAATACTATCTGCTGCTTGAAAGCCGCTGCGGCTAACACTGCTTTCAGCTAACGACACAATTATTTCCCTGCGTTTACTTTCCCGTGTAAATCAAACAGCTAACTGGGTAGAACTACTTCGTGTCATCCTCACACATATGCGAGACGCTGCAAACAACGAACGGGGGAGATTTATTAACACAGCCGGCTATTTTGCTAGCTAGTAGGCACTGTTCACTGTTAGCCTGTCAAACCCAGCAAATACACGGCACTAACATGCATCCTAACACCATTAATAACATTGCAAAATACATTAACACTACCTGGTCTTCGTTATGGGAATGGTCCCCACTCATTTCCTAGGCCTTCTATGTTTAAAAACAAAATTAAAAAGTGAGAAACAACTGGATAACTGCACACGAGCTGGATGTAAGCAGAATGAAGAAAAGATAGGATTGTGTAAGAGGTTAAGTCCCAGTAGTGCACTGATGCGCATGCGTATTAATTTAAATGGTACTCAGCAACTTAACTCCTCCTCCTCAGAAAACGTGTTCTTACCGAGGCCCACTATGGTCAGAGAAGGAATGAAGTCCACATACACATCACAAGAACATATGCCAGCACACTCAGTGCTCCGTGTTCTTTGGGTCGTGCTTCAGATTACTGAAAATGAGAGCAAAGGGACAACTAATGACATCTCTCTTGCATGATTTTCTATCCATTAATGTTTTTATTTTGACGTTGACTCGCCATTTTAGTCTTTGGCCACTTTGCCAGACTTCTTTTTTCCCCCAATCAAACTCACGTTAATTGGTAAAGGACATTTATTAAACTAAATTATGGCACAGATGAAGGTTTCTGATCCTTTAAAGCAGCATCTACACCACACAAGGCATATATACATGTGCATGGTCTTATAAGCAATTTAAAAAAGCCCAATAAAGTCAAACTTTATGGGGGATAAATTTCAGAATGTGAATTGTATTCCCTTTGGATGTTGACAAATGAGACTGTAGTCTGAAAACAAGTAAGTACGCATTTGTTAGTCTCCTTTATGAGGCTTCCTTTGAAAATGCAAACTGCAAATTTAAAATGTTCTTGATGTACAGCGCAGGTCAGAAGTTTATAAAGATTTCATTTTATAATATTATGACTTGATACTTTCAGATTTGTTTTTGCAGGCTAATGTGATCATATGCGACACGCAACTTACAACATACAATAATTTAGAAAAAACAAGAATTGGCTTCACACTGTGAAATTAATGCAGATTTTTATCTACCTGACATTAGTTCAAATTGACACAGGGCCAAATATATACTTTAAACCCCACATGCTTTCCAGAAATGTATGTTTTCTCGCTATTTCCATTCCAAAGCCAGTCTTGATGTGTGCTTGGCTTATGGTCAGATGTTGTAAAAATTGAGCTGCAGGGAAAATGCAACGACAAATGTTTTGGAGAAGTCAAACTGAAGCTTTCCAAACGTCAAAACGTGCCACTGCCCACTGTACAGTGGTGGCAGCATTCTGCTAAGGTTCTGTTTGGCGACCAGAGGAACTTGTGCTTCAAAAAGTAGGTGAAGTAGTAAACAAACAGATCTCTTCAAATTCACCCCAGATCAAACAGCAGACGGTTAAAACTGGGATACAACTGGAATGTTTTAATACGAGACCAAGCACAGCTGGAACTGCAGCATTAAGCTAATGAAAAATGTGCTCTCATTAAAAATGCGTACTATTTTTAAAAGCAAGGTCATTGCCAGGAAACCAGCTAATTTAAATTAACTATTTGTGGAAAAGAATACTGCTCAGGTATCCTGCTATAATTATACTTGGTGGCTTTCGTAAAGCAAACAAGCATGAAGCTCCTCTACAAAGGAAGATTTTTCCAAATTTTAGTCGGGGTGCATGTGCATAGTCGAGCTTGTAAACAGAGTTTTGAGCTTTATTATTATTTTTCAGTGATGAGTGAATGTAAACTTCTGACTGGTACAGTTACTGCTATGAGCAGTATCCATGTCCGGGTGTTGTAGTGTATTTAGGTGTGTCTGACATTGTCAAGCCCATGAAAGAGGTTGATGGCGAAGCCTTGTTTCTTTTTTAAACAACGCAATTAAAAACAAAAACTTGACAATCTTTAAGTACATTTCTAGCAAACTTGACTAAAACTAAACCAAATTTGACTGAAGAATCGTGATTAGCACTGGTTTAAAATACTGATCCGACAGTTGAGGTGGTAATAATCTGTCTTGCAAACATAATTTTGTCCACAAGAGGGAGGCAGAGGGCTGCTAAGATGAGTTAAAAGTTATTCTGTTGATTCTCCAAAAAAAGACTCCTACGATAATTCTACTAACAATACAGAGCAGTCAATCAAACACTAATGTTTCATTCTGTAATATGTAAAGTGCTTTTTAAGTGTGATTAATACATTATGGAATACTTCCATACTGTACTGCTTGGATTTTGTATGAAAGACGAGAAGTCTTAATTGCAGAAGTTCAAATTTTAATAAGAGTTTTATACTCACTTATGTACATTTGTGGAAAAAAAACCCAGCAAGTACAATTGTCTTCAGGTAACATAACATGAGGTTCCATTAGAAGATGCCATTTAAGTGATTCAATTGCCTGAAACAGAATTTTCCAAAGACATCTTTACTGATAAAAAGTACAACTCCGACACAAAAACAAAGCCTTTAAAAACATGTCACTCTGCTCTGTGACTTTAAGAGCTCACTTCATCTCAAACAAAAATCCACATCAGCTTCGAGCGTGACCTATTTATTAAGTTCAAACATCTGAACTGCATTTTCCATCTTCAATGAAGTTCCAAGCATCCATTTCAGTTCCCGCTGCCTGGATGCAATAAAGTGCATAAAAGCCGATTAGGCTGTTGTGGAACACGCCGTTCTTGCGCTCAGACAGATCTACTGTTCCTCGTCGCTTGGCTTCGAGACCGACATTTCTGGGCTGTGGTATAAATACATGTAGGAGTCGCACAGAAGCCTGCGGACCAGCTCCGGCGCGAGAGCCGGGTTCGCCCGGGTCAGTTCCTCCTCCGGCTGGCCCAGGAAGTCGCCGAGCTCGGGACAAGCTTGGACCTCGGGAACGCTGTAGCCCTTCTCGTCGTCGCCTGCGACAAGGAGAGCGACCTCAAGATTAGTGATCAGCTTGAAACGAGATAAGAAGGGCAAGTTGGAAGATGTCAGAGTTGCTCTCAACTTCTTTAACTCAACTCAAGGTTGAGTTAAAACAAAAATACTCCAGTCAGGAGGAGCTAAAAAAAAAAACAACAAAAGAAAACGGGGGGCCTTCTGTTGCACAAACTTTTTTCTTGGGTGAAGTTAAACAAAAACAAAGCAGCTTACCGTGTCTGTCCGCCATGCTGTCAAAGAAGAGCCATGAATGGGGATCAGGGCCGTATTTGACAAAGGACACAAAGTGGCTGGTTTGAATGCAAAGCACACCAAACAGCTGCATGGTGCGCCTCAGCGGAGGAGCGTCGGTGGCTACGCCTTCAGGCAGAGCCAGCGCCTTGGGAGAATGGCTGCACCGCGACCGATGGGTGTGTACCTGGAGAAAACACCATCAAGAGTTAAATATTCTACTCTCTAAACCCAGTGAGTGGATTACTCTTTTGAAATGGTTTCCATGCCTACCTGGGTGTTGCAGGTACTGCAGTACTGCTTGATTCTTCCTGGTTGCAGTTTATGGTCTGGCAAACACTGGAGACACTCGAACTTTGCCATCTGTCCGCAGATGAAACATTCCCTTGGAGCTGTTGGGTGAAACGGTAAACGGTCCGTGAGCACGTTTTCACAAATGAGTGGATTGTATGAATGAAATACAAACAGAAAGTCCCTCACAGTTGTACAGCAGATCTGTGACGTCCAGCTCAGTGGATGGAACGATGTGAGAAAACATCTTGTACTTGCTTCCACACCTTGGCATCTGGATTATGAGGCAAGACGGCATCTGAGGGAGGCAAAGGATTTTTTTTTAATGCTTAAACACGAAAAGAAAGTTTTGATAAACTCCTTCAGGATTGGTTTTCAGGAGCGAGAGAGGGCTCACGGTTTCGAATTTGATGTCGCCCGACATGCAGGACGTGTCCAGCAGCTTTTGGACGGTGGGCGTCTGGCCCATCTGCTCCTTTTCCAGAAAGATCTGGAGTGTGTAGGCTCCGTGAGAGCTTCCTCCCTCCGATCTTAGGAGACACGAGTGTTCGGTAACTTTACTACTAGAAATATGGTGTATGCCAAGTATGCACTGTAAGCTGGGCGTCGTAGTAGCAACCTACCGGAGCTTCAGCAGGGGCTCGATGCAGAGCACCTTCTGAAACAGCACTGAAATGAACTCCTCGGGATCTGAGTTTGGGGAAAAGCAGCAAAGAAAACGACCGTTAACAAGTTAGACTCACAGAACTGTTCGCACTCTGACTGGCAAAAGAATTTATTGAACTTTTTTCACTACTCAATAGTATATTTTATTGGGAATTTATGCAATACGTCCAACACTGCATAACAGTAAACTACATCTTTTGCTGAGATTAAAATCGTCTTTTTTGAATTCATGTCTCCAGGCTTCGTAAATATAATAACTTACATTTATGCACATTATTATTATTTTTTTTTACATTTTTTTAAATAGCTTAAGTTCTTTGGCATGTGAGCAAGTCTGGCTGCAGACTCTCAATTGGATTTTACTTTGGATTTTGACTGGGCCATTCTAACACATGAACATGCTTCGATCTAAACTATTTATGTATTTATAGATTCGAGTGAACATGTGATGTGTTGATATAAAAGATGTTGAATGTTAAGGAGCAGTTGGAAGGGAAAAAAATCTTATATCTTCTATACCTTCTCTCAATTTGCTCTACCATAAGTAACTAAACATCAATGATCCATCCAGATTCGTCTTTAAACACAAAACAGGCAATAAATGTCTATATATAAAGAAATTATAAAGAAAATGTACATTATTTTTGTACTGATACTCTGAATCAATGTACTTCATTATACTTTGATAGAATATTATATTTGATTATTTTCTTAAAAGTAACAAGTGATCTACCCTCTTTGGTTCTATTTGTTTAGTTCAGAGGGGTTTTTTTTTATCTCCTGCCTTCTCAAATTATATCTCTCTTCAATAAATCTGAACTATTGATGACTGCAGTGTTCGCTCCCCACCACACACAGAGATCATTTAGTTGTATTGGAGTAAAAGGAGTACAAGACAAATGCATACCACACTTTTTCAGAATTGCCTTTGAAGATATTTTTTTTAAAAAAAACTTAAGAATACCCTTGTAAGGCTCCAGATGTGCTGCAGTATGTACCTTTTTCGTTTTTGCTGAAAGTCTCACAGCCAAGTTTCTTCCGGAAGTTCATCACACTCTGTGCTGGCACGAAGCCTTGTCTGCAAGGAATGGAAACAGTTTAGAAATGTCTTTTATAAGACAAGAGCAGGTCAAGCTGAGGAGTGTTAAACCGGCGTTTTACCTGCGCAAGCGATTGACTATGGATTTCAGGATGCAGGTTATTGGTTGCTCTTTGCCAGCCGGTTTGTTGCAGATGGCATCCACAGTCACAGATGAACTAAACAAACTGAGATACAGAAATATCTCTTACATTCTGCATTTCTCCAAGCACTAATTTACCTGTGCAGAGGCTTCAGTTGAAACAACAACGATAAAGTGAATCTTGGCGTCCTTAGAAATGAAATCAAATTGTTTTTTTGTTGTTGTCTTGTTACCTGAAAAGTGTGGCATCCAGGTAGCATGAGTTGATATGACCCTGTATGCCCTTCATCTTCCCCACGAACAGCGACGCTGCCTCTGATTCAGGGACAGGCGGCGCGTCTTCCTCCGACTCTTCATACGCAGGAACTGGAAAGAAAAACCCCCGCAAAACATGGAGTCTGTGAAAATCAGTCAAGTTTAACCAACTTCAAAGCAAAAAAAAAAAAAAAGAAGAATCGGGGGAAGTTTAAAAACAGCTGTAAAGTTACTGACAAGTTGAACGATCCGCAAGATCTTTAAGTAAACACTTTTCTTCATAAGGACTCCCCGATACGCTGTTCAGTCTGCATTCCAGTCATTATTCTGTTTAATGCTGCAGATAAGATCAGGCAAACACAAAACATGTTTTCCAGCAATAATTTTTGACGTGCGTTTGCAAGAAGCGAAACGAGATGACCCATTTTCTCCACCTCATCGTGACCATCGCAGTCACTCCCAGCCTTCGCAAAATTCCCTACCTGCATGCACGACGTCAGCGCGCGGCACTTGGAAATTAAACAGCCACTGATTTATTGCAGGGAAAGCGCTAACGCCGCATTATGCAACACTACCATGTCATAAAACGTAATTAAAACTGCATTATGTAATAACGTAATATAATTGCGCTTCGAACCATAATTAAACATCATTAAAACCGCATTATGTAATAATAATCTTGACAAAATGTTATAAATTTCTAAAACACTACAGAAATACTTTCAGCCGCATAACAACAATATTACATTTTGTTACAAAATGTGGAAGTGGGTCTTTTTTAGACATGATCATTTGAAATAAAGGCACATTGCGTAATAAATCACAATCTGTCATCCTAATCAATATACGTCTAATAACGATGATGTTACAGATCCTACAAGCATTTAAATTGAAACTTTGATCAATGAAAGCCAAACTTTCCGTCACTTTGCTGCCTTTTCAAACTAGGCCTAAACAAAAAATCGATTAATCGCATGATAAATGAAAATGATGGACCTCATTTTAATCTATCGGCTTTATCGTGTCTTCCTGCCTTTTTCTCTTTCTATTGCTGACACCTGATGGAAAAAGGCTCAACTCTGGTGCTCTCCACTGACCCTCCCTTCCTCATTTCCTCGGCATAATGGAGGAGTGAACTATTGCCAGATATGCCCGTCTTCTCTATCTAAATCTAATGATTATTGAAGGGCAATATAGTATACAGACTTCATAATCTGTACTCTTTTGGTTGAATGTAGTTTTTATTTCTACTTTGGTTTTATGTTGCGCTTAGTTTTCATTCAAGTGCAGCTTTTGTTAACGGAGACCGAGAGTCCATTTTATTTTTGTTTTTGGTTGTCTTATTTATTTTGTTTACCATTTCCAGTGTTTAGTGTTCTTTTGAAAATGACGTGCATTTATTTTTGGCAGGATGTGTTTGCATTATTATGTCATTACATCAGTTTAAAACATTATCGTTTATCGCAATAAATTTTGAGACAATTAATCGCTCAGCAAAGTTCATCATGACAGGCCTGTTTCAGACTCATAGCCAGAATATATGCCAAAACAACTCAAATTGCATTTGAGAATTTCATCACATTTGCCGTCTAATTCTACACAATGAGGTCTTAATTTTGTTTTCTTACATATTAAAACTTTGATTTCATTACATCGTTACAAGTTGTAGTGTCACATGGGCCTGTCATAGTAAAAATAAATTACTGGATGATCAAGCAAAGTCAAAGTCATGGCATAATAATGTAAGTATCAATAAACTTTAAATTCTAATGAACATTTAACACTGAAATTGGAAGATATTTTAAAATATCTAAAATAAATAAACAAAAATAATAAAAAAAAACTTCAAATAAATTTATTAAACTAAATTGTCCTTCAAGAAAAAAGGACTAGTTAAGACCGAAGCGCCAGACTGAAGAATTTTCTCGTCCAGTTTTTGGTAGAAGGAGAAAAGCGAAAAAATTATGCAAATGAAAATTATTGAGTTTGTTTTACTTCATGGCGCGATTAATTGATTTGTTGCGACAGGCCTAGCGTTACACTCTCCGTTGTGGCTGCTTGCATTTAGAACAACAACTATAATTTTCCATAACATGGCAGCTCTGTTGTATATCTCTAGATTTACAATAGAAATGTATACATGTGTGTAGTTTCAGCTGTGTGTGCATAACTTGAAATAAAATATCAAACCTGGAGGGATTTCTGTGGTCTTGAACGTCTCCGTTTCCGTGGCGGAGCAGAGGAACCGGCTGTCTGGGCTGCATTTTGTGACGGGAACAAACAAAGCGCAGTTCTGCCTGCAGGTGAAGTACCGCTGATCTTTGTACACCCCGTCAGAGCAGCCCGTCACTTCATAGTCCTGCGACCACATCATACTAAAATAAGCATAATCGCCGTTTGTAACAAAACCAGAAGAACATTTATGCAAACTTTGAATCCCTCACCAGCTCAAGCCCGGCCCACGTCTCCGGCTTCCCGTCTGGGATCCCCAACCACCGGATCACTCCGTACACCGTGACCCCTGCGTTGTTGACGACCTCCACCAAGGAGCCGACCTCTAGAGGGACGGGAGGCTCGCTCTGCGTCTGGCCTGCAACGACGCTTCGCTCCGATTGGCTGTCGGCAACTTGTCCTCTGAGCGTCCCGATACTTGGCATGGAGTTGATGCGCATCACCACTGTCCCAGTTGAGCCTGCAAACGGGTATGACAGGTGTGTGAGTGAGAGGGAGGGGACAGAGTCATGAGACTTTTTTTTTTTTTTTACTTCCAGGCTGATCACATGGCATCTCGGCATGTTTCCAGCCAACATGGCACCATAAGTGTGATGTCTTGCGTATGTATTCACATTCCCAGAAGTTTTTTTCCCTAAATTTTATCTCCAAAAACTGGAGAAAAATACATCATATTTTGTGTTTTTGCAGTGTTGAGATAGTTTTAAAACCCAACCCTACTGCAACACACAGTCTGACCTGTCTGGTGTGTTCTTCAGCCTTCACGAAGCTAAATGCAGCTAGCATCATGAAGGCTGAAGTAGTTCCCTCACTACTGAGGCCTCCAATAGGACAGCTGAATTCACGAAGGTCGACGAGAAATAAAAAGTTTGTGTCTGTGGCGTGACAAACGCATGTTCAAGGGGTGCGAGTGGTTTTGCAAGGCACTGTATCTACACGCCTCCAGTGAAGGTATGTAGACAGTTTCATGACCGCCAGCTGCAAAAAAAATGCAAGATCATGTGACAAAATCTACTGTCGTACATTCCAGAGCAACAGAACCGGTCTTTCCGGCTGTACGTGTGACAAGACGTACATGAGCGCCTTGCCTGCATCCCTCCCCCCCTCTTCAGGTATCACAGGTCCTTGATCAAAGTCCGATACCTTCAGAGAGGCGATTCTTTAAATCACGGCCTGCTGGAATATCGAGATGTTTTGACATTTTTCAGTTCAGGTCGGTTTGAACTCACCGCCTCTTTTGATGTCTCTGTACTCCAGTCCCAGGGGGACGGAGTAAGACGGGACCACCTGGATGATGTCTGAAGCGGTGAAAATGGGAAGCGGTCCAAGTTGTTTGGACGACAAGTTGTCTTCGGCGTCCTTTGACAGAAACGGAGAACAAGCGGTTACTGGAAAGCAAACAGCTTTACGTACACAGATCTGAAGATCAAGCATGTTTGCATGTGGCGTTCTTTGGACAATTTTGGAAAGACCATAAGGGATCATTTGCTCGTTATTCATCAACATGCAACTGAGGATCAATTTGTGCATGAATTGGGGAAAAACAAACAAAAAAAAACAGACAAACTCACCACGAATTCCACCTGGAAGCCCAGCATGTTCAGGTCGTCCTTGCTCTCCTTCTTTCCGATCTGCATCAGGTTCTTCACCACCCCGGGGACGTGGCCCTTCTTGTACCTGATCACCACCAGGTCGCCCGGGGTCAGCTCGCAGATGGCCGAGAAGAGCTGCGGGTTGCACAGCAACTCCAGGCGTCTGCTGGGGCTGGAGATGTAGAGCAGCAGCTGGGCCTGGTGTCGGGTCAGGGGGTACGCGTCCTCCGCCTTCACCGGGCCCCCGTTCTTGGGGCTCCCGGCGTTGGAGCCGCAGCCGTACATGAGCCCCGTCAGCTCCCCGCGCGCCGTCTCCGCCTCCACGCGACCGATGCAGCCGCGGCAGAAGCCCCTCCGCGACTTCCCGCGGATGACTATGAAGAACCGGTCCTTGCTCGCTGCTTTGGGCTCCATGGTGCTCCCGTCAGGCCGCCTTTCCGTGATAAGGAAGGTTGAATCTGGACGAGAGTTCAAGGAAGCGGTTCAGACATGGAAATGCAGTGGAGTTACAGGATCCTGACCGACTATTACATCATTTTGTTTCCCGATAACACCCCACTAAACAAGTTGTTGGCCAAATAAAAGACTTTCACGCGGAAGTACGAGCTTTAAAAAATTCCCTTTAAGTCCCCACAATAGCTGGTTTGACAGGACTATAGTAGCCTTTATTAAACGAAAAGAGCTCAGTGAAGAGTTCAGATTTAAATTAGAAAGTGACTTTTACTCACTGCCAGTTTGTATTAGTCCAGGTGAGTTCGGCGGATTAAATCGACTCAATGGCAGATAAGTCCAGATGCGACGCTACACTTCCTCCTGACTCGTGCCGAGGAGGAGATAACTCTATTATTATTAATCCTGACCCGCATGTAAAAAAACAACGCCTCCTTCCAGAGCTTTAAACTCTCCGCCCACAGCGGTTATCACGTTAGAGAAAAAAATAGTCCCTCCGTCCCGAGCCACCTGACGAGCAGCAGCTGAGGAATGAGCAGCGATAACGTTCAGCAGGGCCGTGCAGAGACCTTTGGAGGGGCAGGGGCTCAAAGTTAAAAAGGGCACATTGAACAAGATCTTAAAACTCCGAACAACAACACAGCAACAACCCATGTTGATCAAGAATTTAATTGGATGCAATTATATCATTGCCATCATGCAGGAACAATGCAAAGCAAAAGTAATACATATTTTCCCCCAACAGGTATAAAGTTGCTGTTTCTGCTGCTGACAGTCCTGGAGGGCTGAGCTGATCTGAGACTGTAGCTGTTAAACAGACCAGAGCAGAGAAAGCTGCTTATAAGAAAGTTTATTTCGTAACTTTATAAAGTTAGGAAATAAACTAATTTGCTACCTTTTTACTAATTAAGCCCTAATAATATCTATTTAACCTCTAGAACAACCTGGCTGCAGACTAATTTATAGATCAAAAGCTCAAAGAGGTTAACTCTATATAATGTTTTGATGTTAAACCTCTGAGACCTAGAGACCTATATTTTCTAACGTCAACATCTGACCTACGTTTTTATTCACAAACCAGTGTATGAAAAAATATTCTTGCCCAACCTTTTTTTGTAAAGTTTGTACAAATTGTTTGTGTGAATAACAAGCTTCTGGTGACTGGCAGAGTTAGTACATGTAGTAACACACATAGGCTACATGTCCGTCTTAGCTAGCACATAAAAGCTACATTGGCTAAGCTCATTTTGCTAATTCAGCAGTAAGTACTACTGATATTTATCTTAGTATTACACTGAGGTGAGTAGAGGACTCAAGTCGTTATAAAGTTACATTGTTCATAGGATAGAAATGAGGCAAAAGCTAGTTCTAAGGTTGTAGCTTGTTTATTGTTGCCATAGCAACTTCATAGCAACTGCCTACCAAGATGCTTGTCAATTACAAAGCTAGCAAAAACGAGACTCTCAGGTTTGTTTTGGTCATATTTACCCAGAATTCCCTGCGCTGTAGTCCACTTCCTGCTTTTGGAGCGGTTTCAGTCTGCTTGGTGTTCACATATGGATTCAAAAGGCACCAGAATTCACTTCAACTGAACAGAGACCGAAGTTTGTAGACGGACCACAGTTCACTTATTTGGTGCGATTACACGTTCACACCTCAACAACCAAACCAGACTTTCTACAGAAACGGAGTCGAATTAAAGCGGATCAAACATGGCTGCTGCCGCTGCAAGCGAGCCGCTGAATGTTCCGGATCAGATCTGGTCCAGGAAGTCTTGGATGAACTAGCGGCCCGGCGGCGTCTTGTAATCCAACATGTGTTCTGTGGTCGCTGCATCACCAGCGGCGCTAAAACAAAAGGATCCAGACGTTCTGGACCCGGTGAGTCACACAGATGAGGTTTTGATTAGCCGAGTCGGCGCTGCAGCAGGAATCTCAATCTGTGGACGAGGGTCAGTTAAAATACTTTTGTCCCGTCTGTCAAACTGGGGATTTCTAAAAATAAATTCACCTAAAACATCTTTAAATTGCCAAGTTGTGATTGATTGTTTTAATGTTTTAAAATGCATTAGTCAGGTCATTTAAATAAATTATTTTAACATTTCTCTTTTATTTATTTAACCCAGATGTATTTCATTTGGTTATTTCATTATTTAAATTGATTTACCTTATTTATTTTTTAAATTTACATCTAATTTAATTCAGATTTAATTTAGTTTTTATTTATTTGAATTTCTTACAATTTAATTAATCTAATTATTTTGTTCAATTATATTTTTAATTTATATTTACATTTATTCATTTTGATCTAATTTGAACTATATGTTATTAATTAATTTTCTTCAAAACTATTTTAACCTATATGTATATTGCTCATTTATTTTTCTTAAATTTATATTTACTTTAAATTTATTTATTTTAGATTCAATTTAAAATAGAGGTTTAATTTAGCTTTTTATGTATATTTATTCATTTAGTCTAATATATATTTTGTTTATATGATAATTTTGTATTTGAATTTAATTTAAATTTATTTATTTAAATTTGATCCGTCTGTAAAGATTTCTGGTTTTCTTTACTTACTACTTACTAGTTAAAAACTCATAAACTAAACGGTTCAATAAAGAAATTAAATGATTTATGACCCTGCATTTATGGCAAAGCAAATGTTACAGATTTTGATCAGCTTTAAAACAAAAACCCCATGCTGCTTGCTGACCTAAAGAGGCAGAAAAATGCAATTTTGATGAATTTAATGGGGGGGAAAAAGCAATTTCATATCTGACCACAATGCAAATCTGTCCAGTTGAGTTGTGCATCAATAATTTATTAAGTTTCTTACATTAACAGAACAACGTTGAGTAAAATTAAGTTTGAAATCAAATCAAACGTGCCCTGAAACACTGCAGAGAGCAATTTGTTAAACACCATTACAGCATAATTGCTGTGCAGTGAAACTTTATCGCTTCCCTGCGGTCTGACTTTTCTTCTCTTCAGCAGCAAAACAAGGAGTTTATTACATGCTTTGGGTTCAGTCTGACCCTGAAGAACCACTTTTTCATCCGGATCTGAACCAAACTGGGAGAAAAAACATATAAATACCCAACAAGGCGCAGCTGATTAACACTAATTAACCACAGAGACCCTGGAAAATTTCATTCTAAAAGCAAAAAAGTCACAATCTAATAAATAAATACTTTTAAATAGTAATGTACATTGAAACTATATTTATAATATGCAGATATTCAAATGTTGTTTTAATGTATTTAATATGTCACTAATGAAGAAATAAAACGTTACATCTGATTGGTTAATAAAGTTAGCCCCGCCCACTGATCGCTAATAAAAACGATTTAATAAATTCATGTTATTTAACACAAAACTCTAAAATAATAACATTAAATATTTAAGTTATTGTAAGTATTACTCCCATATATGAATATTTATGGCATATTTCTTACTTTTTGAACCCCGTCTGCTTCTCATTTCTGAATCCTCAACTACAGGTAAATATTTTCTGACTGGATAAATACTTCATTGTTAAGAGGGCAGGAAAAATTAAGACTTCCTGAAAAGGTGAGAGTGATGGCTTCCTGGAAAAGCCAATGACATATTGGCAGACAAATATGACAGATTGCTGGATAAATTTTTTTTATAGTTGCTCATTTTTGGTGGCTCAGTCATACAATCACACATAACCATTGAGAATTTGGAAACGGATGATTTTCATTTGCCAAAGTTATGAGGGGGGAACCAAACATTTCAGCTACCTGAAATAATCTGTCCCCCTCTCCAGAACCAACACACGCATTATTAACTCTGTTTGTAACATTTGGATGTTAATTATTTTTCCCTAAAATTGATCATCGAGAGAAGCAGGACTGAATCATCACACACTCACACAGATGTTTGTATTTAACATGCTAGCTGATGCTAACGTGTTCGTTCAACAGTTGTCAGTCAGTGTTTATCACAGCCTAACAAAGTAAGTTATTCCAACTGGCATCTCAATGAGCCGTAAGCATTAAATGCAAGTGAGTCTATAAATGAGAGAGAAAATACCCCAAACGTCGGATATTAGCTATTAACTAGCGATATTAAAGCCATTTTGTTCACGGTAACATCGTCAGCTCTCAATGAGATAAACCGAGTTCCGATTTCATGAAAAAACTAAATACCGCCCAATTCATATCTAGTGTGCAAAGGACAAATAAAATAATTTCTACCTATTCTGGTCACAACCAGAGGAAAATGAAGCTGTAGCTTCCCCCACCACGGCATTTGAAGCGTTAAGAAATATAGGCGGTGTGAGCTTCCCACACGATGTGATAAAAATTAAACCTGACGGCTGCAGACGCCGCAAAACTGCGGGAGTTGCGCCGGGCGAAGAGAGGCGATCTGCGGATTATCCGTTTCATTGTCAGTAGAAGAGATTATCTAGGCAACAATCAAAATAAAGAAATAAATTGGGTCTTCTAGGACTGTGCATTGTGTCAATTTATGAACACAGTGTGCAATTCTTAAAGAGGCAATAAATAAATAAAATAATAATAATTGTATTAAATAAACACTGGCAAAAACCGTGTTAAAAAAACAAACAAACAAGAAAACTGCTATTTTGCTAATTCTCGGTCATATGCGTCAGTTTTTTTAAAGCATTAAAACAACAATATTGGAGAGGACAAAGAACAATGCTGAAACTGATTTCAGCTCCTGCAAAATTATTTATGACAAAGTTCTCTGATAAATATTTCCGCCTTGCCGAGTGAAGACAAGACACTGCAGAACAGACCAAAAAAAAAAAAAAAGTCCAATTCATCCTAACTTTGAAAAGCCAGAAAGTGTGCAAAGCTTGCTTTGGGCTGAGCTTTTTCATTCAATATTTTAAAATAGAAAAAAAAAGTTAAATAATTGTATATTGAAGCAGAAATATACAAAAACTTGATGTTTGAATTGGCTTATGGTTACAAGAATTTTTCTCTGGAACTTGCTGAGGTAGATTTAACTAAATATTACTTGTACGTACACATAAGCCTTGTGTACGTACAAAAAGATACAGTTTTATAAAATTGTATGAACACTTATGCGGACAAGCCGAAGTGGATGATACGGCGATTGAGGACATATTGTAATTTGAGTAGTTATTCAGAAATCTGACAGCTGTTTTTTTTCTTTTTTTCTTATGACGCAGTCAGCATGCATGTGTGACAGAATCTCGACTGTAGATCAGTTTTACATAAGGGCCCTTATCTACTTCAATATGAGCACACATAGGGGCCCCCTGTTCTTAACAAGCACTGGAATCAAATTTTTATCACAAATTAGTCCCTGAAAAGCGTAAAAGAGTCACATGCAACGAGTTCCTGCTAGACAATGCGAGTTAACAAGTTTGTCTTCTTGTGGTTGAAAGCAATTACTCTCAACAGACAGTCCTGGTGATCTTATTGAGAGCAGGAAAGAGCAACAAAGCCTTCACAATACCATTAAAAAGTAGTCATGATCCATGATTTTTTTTTTCCATGTATTTGACCAAATAAAGATCCTGAAAAGTGAAGCATACCTTTGAATGACGAAATGCCATGACTGTCAGAATACAAGAAATGCAGGGAGCGCTGCAAACACGTGGAAGAATGCGTTTCAATTTATGGTCTAGATTCAAAACGGTGTCCTGCAGGGTCTTCCACCTCCTCCCTGGGCTACTGTTGCCGTCTCAAGAGATGCATGCTTCTGATCAAAAACAACCAATCAGAGCCATTAGGAAGGTCTTAGTACTGCCAATTGTAACTCCATGTATGTGCTGCTAAATGAGTTAATGGCAGAGAAACAACTTACCATTCCAGGAAAACTGTTTACCCGACGTCATCGGGTGATCATGCCAACTAGCCTTAACAGTCATGGGCTGCGTTGTGCTGAACTAGCTGTAGAGTAGCAGAGACAACGGGGGAGGGAGTGAGGGGCAAGTACACAAGCATGATTGACAGCGCTAAGACTCTCCTCCTGGTCCTGATTGGTTGTTTTTGACTGGAGCGATGTATTTCTGTAGTTAGGACTGGGAGCAGGCAGAGGAGCACGGTTTTTTCCACAGATCATCGGTCTCATATCAAACTGTCACAACATAGTGACAGTTTCAACAAATATGTAAAAAAAAAAAAATAGATATTTATAAAAAAGTTACATAGCCCAGCTTTAAAGACTTTGTGTTTGCCGAACACATGAAACCCCCCAAACATTATATAGGTCTTTGGATATAATGGCAAAAATGTGAAAAAGTTCAAAGGGTACTTTTCCCAAGGCACTGTAAAGCCAAAGAATCTATTACGTTTCTGAGTTTCAAGACAACAGCAACATCAAACACAGTACAACTTTTTGCATTACTGATATTTTGTTTTCATTACTGCAATTTAACAGAATTTTTTTTTTAGCTTAATGACTAGATGGCTCGTTGTACGCAAAAGCTACACAGTCTCTTCCAGAAACTCAGCTGATGGGGGGGAACAGAGAAAAGAAAACAATTACTTTAAAAATGAGTGATACCTCAGCAAAACAAGTCAGAGTTTAGGTTTTAGACACAATGTCACACTTACCGTCAGGAGGCTGAGGAGGCGTTCCTCCCAGAGAGCGTGTCATTTTTCTCCTCGTGGAGGAACAGGAGATGTCAGCAGACTATGATCGTTAAATCAGATCAGTTCAGAAAGATAACCAAATCTGTCAGCAGACCTCTGTGACGTCACTCAAGCGATCTAGTCCACCTGAGCTACTCAGGACCATGTAGGTGCCACACTTGTTCCAGGTCGGAACCATCACTGCAGGCATGAGAAATGCCAGAGGCCTCTTTCCCGGCTCCAGACTGTTTTTCTGAATCGCATATGACAAACAGAATTTTAAAAAGTGAATGAAATAAAACCTACAAATAAGATGATATAATGACGGGTGAAGCTCTAGGTGGGTGCACCACCTGGTTAGACTGGGGTTGTCCCGTTCTTTGGTTAGGCCAGAAGAGGTCCGAAATGAGGCAGTTGAGAATGATCCCTGACTCGGTTACAATCCTGCAAATGGCCCATCCAAGGAACTGCATTGTCAAGGTGACAAACAAGAGAAGAATGTCACAATGCCCTGCAGCTCATACCGTACATATCCTGTAGGTATGATCAACATCAGACCGTCGGATGAAACACCATCACCTTGCAACAGATACCATGAGGTCATCTGGTCCCATGACTACGACTTGTCCCATCAGGGAAAGGGTAGATAGTGGAGGTGGCGGCATGAGGCATCCTGTGCTGCAGCTCCTTAACTTGACTTTTACTGCAGAAAACGAAATCCATATGGAGATTTGATTTTGCACACTTGGTTTCTGCCGCTGAACGATCAACTGGCAATCTGCCCATGCCATTGTCTTTTGAACAATATCATCAGAGATAAAGGCCTAGCAGTTGTCTGGCTGGGTGTTTTATCAGTCAAAAGACTGACCGCTTCAGTGCAAATGAAAAAGACAAACTATGTGTTTTACCTCATCGTTGCAGAAAGAAGGTCAGTCACTGAAGAGTTGTAGTTGGAATCACCCAGTTCACCAACCACAGTTAAAGCCGTTATCAGAACCTTCAAGTTGAGAAAACAAATACGAGAGAACAACCCAGTTATTATTGAATTACTTATCATTGAAAGGATTATTATTTACATAAACATTCTGTCTGAGGAACATTTCAAAAATCAGATCTAGGTCAATTTGCACAGTCTACAGTTGATGTCCTGAGTTGCGGTGTCAGTGGTGAGGAGGCAGACGCTGAGACCCAGGTTGACATGCAAATGATGGATTTAACAATAAATAATCCAGAAAACAAACAGTCCAAATAACACCAGGCAGCACTGATGAGCGGAAGCCAGGGCTCAACTCAGGTAGCAACTAGAACGACGGACTGAAGCGCACATAGACAGCCGCCACAATGAGACGAGTAACGACAAGGACCCGACAAAACACAGAGACACAGGTGAGACTAAATACAGAGGAGGCAATCAGGGAATGAGACACACCTGGGAGTAATCGAGGGGAGACAGGACAGCGAAGAGACTCAAGGACACAGGAAACTCAGAAATAAACACAGAAAAACACAGATCACAACAGTTGACACTCCAATTTCCAGTTGATAAATCTTTGTGCATCTCCTGATCCTGATTACCCCAAAGATTTGATTTTTGTTCTGATCCAATTATGGCCAGCTGACTCATGAAAATAAAAAATTGTGAGCTTTGATTAATCCAAAATAAAGGACCACATTTCCCATCCTTACACCTTGAGTACAACATAGAAATGTACTTGAAGAAAATACTTGACAAAGTGCGCACAAACACGGTTGGGATGAAAATCTCCCATGATGACAGATGGCTTCTTTTCGTACCAAAACTTGACAATCACAATTACAAAAGTTCAAAACAGTTCCATCACCTGTGAAATCCACTACCTCATCAATCCTGCGGGAAGTTTGATTTTCTATGACATTATTTTCCCCAAGATGGAGACTCTCTAGGAGACTGAGACGGCGGAGGGGAAACTTGAGTTATATGTTCTAGAGGAAAAAGTAAAGATGGTAGATGAAGGTTAGAAAATGTGAATACCTTTTTTTCCCCTTTCTGCTCTGACCTAATATGGACCCTTTATCATTGTACTGGCCTTCCAATGGTTGCTGCACCTTTCCACTGTAGTTATGGATGTCCTCTCTGGTCAGGACTCCTCCATTTGCCTGCACCTTTGTGTTGACAGTGAACACAGTTATTTATACCCATTAAACAGAACCTTTTGGTGTGAATATTACCTCTTCCTCTATCTCTTGTGATATGCCCCTGTGGTAAAAAGACCAGCCTCAAGAACTTCTGCCAAACCAGGCATCCCGAGGTATGACCCCAATCTCAGAACCTGACCATCTGGGATGAAGATGTCCCTGAAGCGTCCAGCTTCACACCTGGGATCAAATCTTTGGAAAGACAATCACATACCCACCAACACCAGACACGTGTGGATGCACAACACCCAAGCATCCGATGATGGCTGCGTCCACACTGGTCCCATGATCCTGAAGTACTTTCTCACAGAGAGCCGTGCATCGCTCATGATCTGACACCACACCTTTTATGAAACCCTGTGGAGAAACTGTGACGGTAAACTGCTGCTACCGTCAGGCTGGAGCTACAAAGAATGTGTGGCACTATATGTACCAAAGGCTGCAGATGAATTTTTATGATCAGAGCAATTGTCACTCCAATGGCAAAGATGAAACATACAGCATACACTTGTACTGGTGTGTCCATGGCGCAACATACCTCATCGGTTTCTTTAAGTTTGGTCAGGTCAGATGGTTCTTGGCTGTCAGATGAGAACTCTTTTAACTGAATGGGATCTGTAGCAGCCACAAGGACAATCAAGGTTTGACTTGCCTTGAAACACAAATTCTAACCTCTTATGATCTAAGATTTATTCTCAATCCAGATGTTTCAGTCAACTACATAAAGTAACCAACATCTTCATTGTTGGAGATGTTGGTTTGTAACAACTAGATTGCTCGTTGTACTTAAAAGCGTACTACGAGCAATCAGTTTGGTTTTTTTTATAGCTAGCTCTGTACATGCATAGAGACAATGAATGTATCTGCTGAAACAATACTCAACAAGGACTTGAGATTCAGTTGCAAGAGTTTTGGGAGTCCATCTGAGTTGGCTGATGGCTCATCGCCAAATGGGTTTACCAAAAACCATGATGAGGGGGGCCAACCACATGGTAAACAATGGGGATGTTGGTTGCCTTATGTAGTTGACTGAAATATCTGGGTTGAGAAAAAAAATCTGATTGCACCCGTCCTCCACACAGCACATACCCAGTTTAGCAGGAAATGAACACAACACGTGCAATTACTTCGAATGCAATCAAAGCATCCGACACTGGGAGGAGTCCGATGGGTGCGCACCATTTTTCATCCAGCTAGATGGATGATGGGCCGCTTTGGAGGAGGGGTTTGCATGCCATTTAAAATGGCACACCAGTCAGAGAAAAACCCACATGCTTCATTCAAACCCATTATTTACACATGCCAACTTTGACCAGGTCACTGATTTAATTAGTTTTCAAAAAGGTTTCGCCAAATAAATGGCTCAATGCTGGAATGGATTTGTGGTTCCTGCATGGTTTTCATGACATTTTGTGCTTTTCAACTCTTAAATTTCCCACGTTCTCAGTCATTCACGTTCCATTTAAAATATAAATTTGTGAAATTCACGATACATTTATGGCATATATTTCTGCAGGGTGCAAACACCCACTCAATAAACTTGGCTAAATACACCAAGTGACCCGTATACCGTTTTTGTTGCAAATATTTTGCCAGGCCAAGAAAATAAAATGTCTTTTTGATTTAATAAGGCAAACTTATGTCCCAGAGATCTATAAAACTTTCTTTATTAACCCTACAATAAATGTTGCAAAACAAGCACATAAAGTGTAAATGCATACTTGCACACAATAACACATCCAAGAAAAAAAAACAAATATATATAGACTGCAATTCTCCATCCACAAATATGCAATGGCATGCATGCACATAACACTGTATACATCTCATTTCATGAGGTGAACATATTTATTCCTACTATAACAAATAGTGCTTTATAGGTTTAAAACAACAATCTAGCTGCCTAGTACTTTATAGCAAGCATCTTAGTGAGTTAGGATTATGTGTGTTAAAGTAATAAAAAACAAGCTGTGTGCTTATATGGGTATAAAAGTAGAAGCAGATCTTCATCCCTTGTAGTGTGAGCTGATCCTCAGTGGCTGAGGCTGCGATGCCCAGGCTGGTGGAGGTGGAAGGGGTTGTGCTGCGCTGCTTGGTGAACGTGGTTTTGGCGCTGCATGGCGTTGCGGGACACGTGGCGGCGGTCTGTCCGGGCCTTCGCCTTCTGAGCGCAGGCTACCTGGCTCAGCTCTGCCACAGCCTTAGGCTGGGAGACATAACTAGCCACGGTCCGACTGGGAGGAACGGTGGGCTCTACAAGCGATGGGCTGGACGGAGACACAACGGAAACGGGGAAAAGAAAACAAACAAACGGAGAAACGTGAGACTGAGTTTAAGAATGAATGCAAGAATTCATTAATTCAACTTAGAAAGGTTTAGGGTTGTCCCACCGGCTCTTTTCTGTGTTTGCAAGCGTTTCTCCTTGAGAAGTAGAGTTAGCTTGTTGCGCAGCAGCCAGCAGGGCATCCTGCTTCTCACATCCACCTGCCTCTGTGAAAACACAAGGAAAGCTGTTATGCAACTCTTGTTTACGCTGGTTCCTTCTGTGGTGAAGCTAACATGCAGAACATAAGGGTGTGTTATGTTTAAACAAAAGACGGGGAAAAAAAATACAAGTCAGACAATCTCACTCTAAACTGAAAGCACTCACACAAACTAGTAATGCTTTATTATTCAGCCAAAATTCATGTCAAACCTCAGACATCAGAGCCTTAATAAAGTATTTATACCCACTAACTTTTACACAATTTTGTCACATTACAACCATAAACTCAGAGTTGGGTAGTAACTAGTTACTTGATTAACTTTTTGGGTAAAAAAAACACAAACTTTTAGGAGTAATTTTACTATGCTGTGTACTTTTAGCGTATACAAATACCTGACTTGCGTTCTCTTTTTTATTTTTGTAGTATTTTGTGTAATTTTTCTTCCACTTTACAATGATGTGCTAAGTAATGTTAATCCACCACATAAAATCCCCCAAACATACACTGAACTCAGTGGTTATTGCTGGACACAAGGCTCAAAAACTCTCAGGAGGAACAAATACTTTTGTAATGTTTTATATCAATAGATTTCGATGTTTTTAATCTCCTCCTACCTTGATGGTTGACAACCAGCCATCCATCCTCAGCTGCTTCTCCAGGCTTGACTTCTTCCGGAGTCTCCTCTTCGCCCCCGAACAGAAGACGGACAATTTTTCTGAGCATGACTATTTCTTCCTGTTGTTCCTCCTGTCTTTATTCTGCAAAAGGACTCGTGATCACACGACAACAACTGCAGAAAACAAGGAGAAATAAATATATAGCTCACCAGTGCATCATGCTTTAACCAAACAAAGCATCACTAACTACTTTCTATGCTGCAACAGCTCTTCGTGTTAGCTTTTTAAAATTCAGCCAGTGTTGGGTCAGCTGACGAGGATGTCCAATGAAAAGCCTGCGAATCTCTCAGAATGACATTATGCGTCCATCTGTTGCAGGATAAATGGAGGCGGGGCTTATTATTATTATTCTATGTAATAATGGAAGTCCTCCTTCTTCAGTCATCTTTAAATTAAAACATATAGCTGTAATCAGCGAACATCACAGATCAGGGTTGCTATATGGGATAAGAGGATCTACTTTTATTAGATATATCTTCTCACAATTCCGTTGACACACGGCTGTGTCCCCACTGCCTGATTAAAATCCCTTTAAACAGGCGACGGGTAGCTTATTGTTTAAATGTTAAAACGCTGAAGCCACCACGTCTACGAAGTCGTGTGTTTAAATAAAGCTGCAGTTTTCTTACCTTCTCGGGTTGACTTGAAGGTGGTCTTTCACTGCGACGAATTCCTCCTTCAAAAATCGCACGACTCAGCTAGTGTGAACTTGTGCTGCTGTACTGTTGTTTTGTATTTCAAATATTCAACCGAATCAAGCCAATAGCAACCCCTCCCGTAAGGCCCGCCCACTCTGATTAAAGAGCCAATCGGAGCTCGCAGACGGAGCCCGCCGTTTGATTTGAGTGAACCGGTGCTGTGTTCCTGTGCCCTCGGAATTCTGGAAGTTGAATGTCCTCATACCCACAGAAACCTTACTCCAGTTACAGTTACACTACAATAGAGACCACCTCCCTTCTCTAGGGTGTTTTGTGTTGTTCACCAAACACTTCTAGAAAAAATAAGGTGTTTTTCTCACTTGTGATGGACATGTTACTAAATACAGTGTCTCTCTTAGCTAACTTGTATCCCTTCTTTGCCGATATAGAGTTCCAATCCATATGCTGTTGGTTCATTAATGTTTCCTAACAAACCTCTGAAAAGCTTTACTGAACAGTTTCACTTTTACTGAAACTAAAGTCCACACAGGCGAACTCTTCTTACTAATTCATGGACTCCTGAAAGCAGTTCATATATTTTATTTATGGGTATTGTAGTATTAGCAAGGTACTTTTCTTGATTGCACGTTTTGGAAAGCCATGTATTATTTTTTAGCTCTGGACCACTTTTAAGTTATCTTGACATTAAATTTCTATTCTTATTTGTGGTTGCAACAAGGCCTCACAATAACACATTTTGCTGCACAATAAATTGTTGTATTAATTATTGCAATAAACGATGACATTGAGACCATTTTCAAATAATATGTAGCATATTATGATAATGCAAGTATACCCTCTCTCAAGCACTAATAAACTTTAATTTTGTAAACAAAAAACATTTAACACAGGAGTTGGAAGATTTGGATTAGATATCCAAAATAAAATATGACAACCGGAACCAATAAATAAAAGGGAAATAAAAAATCAACAACCAAAACCATAAATAAAACATTTTATCATGTCTCTGTATACAAAATTATCGTACATGCATACAGGTGTAAAGGATTAATTGAACAAGGTCCACAATTCTCTCTTCATTGATTTCTTTTAGTTACATTGTGTCATCCAAAAACCCAGACTGCTTAAGTTGCTCCTTTGTAATATGCCTTTGAAATTTACCAAATTACGTTTGATAAATGTTTTAGGAATTTAGGATCACCAATGAGATAAGTAATGATAAAGTATATGCGAATCTCTGGTTCCTTATAGTTATTATCCACACCTAGCCATATATTCTTTTCACTTTATCTTTCGATTTAATAAAAGTGAAAGTCCGGCATAAAGCTTTGATGAAAGAAAAACCTCGGCTGAACTTTACCGCCTGCAGAACAGCGCCACCTACTGTTTCCTAAAATGAACTAAATACATCAGCGTTAACATTCCTCCAGCAGGTGGCGCAATTCCTCCACGAAAATTACTCTTGGTAATGACGGACATTACGTTAATTGAAGTAACCCAGGACTATTTAAAATTAGTCATGAAACCAGAACAAAAATACACAGCGTGAAACTTTGAGATAAATTTATTGGAGCATATTAAACAGCACTCCTTTTTTTCTTTCCTTTTTTTTTTTTTAATTATTTTTAGCAAATTCTAAATTAACACAGTTGTCTTATATCGCTATTTTAATACGAACAGTTTTTTCTTTAGACTGTGCCAAATTCCAAGATTGATCAATGATTCATAGGCGGCCAAATGACTCATTCTTAAAGTTTTTCACAGGTCCTCTCCCTCTCTGATCTGCGCCTTAACTTTGTTGGCTGGTGTTGTGAAATGTGTGAGGCTTCTTCTCAAACTCTTAAACTGCGATATGCTGTGTGTGGGGAGGGGCCCTCAGGGCGAGCACACCCCTCCTTGCCTGTGTCGGAGTGTTTCAGAACAGAGGCCAGCATTTAGTTCCTCAGCAGAGAAGCTCTACGTATCACTCCGTCGATGAAGTCCATCCCAACTTGTTTTGGGTCACAAGGAGGATATTTCTATCGCCTTTTTTCTTCTTCCTTCTAGGACTACGGCTCTCTTCATCTCCTAGAAGCTGTGCGTCGTGACCGCGCGTTCCTTTTACGCACAGATCTTGGAGCCTGAAATTTAAAAAAAAAAAAAAAAAAAAAAGGACAATGCCTCGGTCTTTCTTGGTAAAGAAGTATTTCGCTAAACAAAAGCCAAACTACAGCGAACTGGAATATCAGAATGGTGAGTCATGACACTGTTTACTCTTGTAACGGAACTTTCTGATGCGAACAACAGGAAAGAAATTCACCTGTTTCAATATTCTGGAGAGAGAGTCTGGCAAGTTTTTTTTTTTTTTTCCTCCAAGAGGCGACTCCCAGATCAAGTCGGGGCCCGTTAGATGCACTTTCCCCCTCTTTCTGCACGGAGACAGAGCTCCATTCATGTTACAAGCTGAATACGTGGGAGGAAACGGCCCTGGAACTTTCCCATATGGCTCTTATTTTATGCTCCTTTACAAATGAGGAAGTTTGACATCGTTCCATACCAAATAAGAACAGAAAACAGAGAGTGGATCTTCTTCTTCTGCCCTTATTTGATCCATAAAGTGAATTTGTTGTAATTTACTGACATTAATGCTGCTTCCTAACCGCCCTCCTCTTTCCCTAGCAGATACTTCACTGGAGACCTATCCTCTGGCTGAGTTGCCATCAGCAGACAACAGCACCTCCACCTGCTTCACCACAGGTCTGGTGTGGGACCTGAGCGTCCTCCCCGCCCTCTACCTGCCCACCGCCCATTCGGAGGCCTCTGGCACCTCGGGCCCCCTGGACCTGAGCTCCCCTTGCAGCCTCAGCAGCAGCGCCAGCAGCAGCGGCGAGGAAGACGAGGGGCGCAGCTCGGACCCCCCCAGCCCAGAGCCCGTCATCAAGTACGCCCCTCGCCAGAGGATGAAGTGCACCGGCGTCATGGCCCACGTCAGCCCCCCCGAAGAAGAAGAGGAGAGAGGAGAGACCCCGGCGATGGCGGCCAGGCCGGCTTTCCTCTGCAAACACTGCCCCAAGGAGTACACCAGCCTGGGGGCTCTGAAGATGCACATTCGCTCACACACCCTGCCTTGTGTCTGCACCACCTGCGGGAAGGCGTTCTCCAGGCCCTGGCTGCTGCGCGGCCACATTCGCACACACACAGGTGAGGTTGAAATCTGCTCCAAGAGGATTGCACAACGCTTCAGATTTTCCCCTGTTCACTTGATCTGTTATTAGCTTTGGGGCCACTGCCAGCCTGGGGACCCCACGAGAACATATAGACAAGTTTTCAAATGCACTAGCAGTAAACATATTAGAGGTCCACCGATAAATCAGCCCCCATTTTCCCTAATTTTGGGAGATCAGTGATCGACTGATACTTACATATTAAGCTGATCTTATCTACCTTGGCAAAGGTCTATTTTGCCATTTTGCTCTGCCATGAGAGAGCTTTCACTCACAGACCCGCCCACCGGGCCATGTCTGCATGTTTGCAGTTAACAATAGTCACCCACTGTTGCCAACTCAGCGACTTTCTTGCTAAATTTAGCAACATTTCAAACAACAACAACAAATCTGTATCGGCCAAAACTGGAATTGGCAGGTCAGGCTTTTTAAAGATTGGTAATCGTTGATTGGTGAGAAATCACCCCCCCCAAAAAATACTCCTTGTGCCTGGGCTGAGGTCCCAATTCTCACACACTGTTTGTAAGTCGATCCATAACAAATACCCTTTCTTCATATGAATGTCATGGACAAAGCTTTAAACTTCAACAAATTACAGTCTTAGTTTAAGGTGAGCACCCTGATGAAGTTCTAGTATCTATGGATGTGGAAATCGGGGGCAGTTGTTCTGAGTCAGAAGGTTACCCCTCCTCCCCCTTCACTTTTGTCATAACAATCTATCTGATGAACTCAACACTTGATCAGCAGACATTATCACACAGGGAAGCCCTCCGTGGACTCATTGATCATTCATTGTGCTTAATGTCTCGGCAACAATGAGTTCTCGGCTAATTATCTTATCACTGCTGACCGGGGGTGGGGGAGTGGAGGCACCTGAGTGGGGGGCAGAGGAGGGACAAAAGGTTTAAAGAATGCCTGAAGGCTCGCTGTTATCACTGAGTACTTAGTACCTGCAGTAACTTGTTAGCGTGTTAATCTCATTTGGTTCTGATTGAATCATGCTAATTCAGTCAGGCTCTGACCCCCAGCAGCCAGCCATGTGATCCTCATTATCTTAACAATGTGTCTGTGTTTATACATGTGTGTTTGTGGGCTTGTGTGTGAGGTGTTAATAGAGAGCCCCCATCAATATAATACAGTCCCAGTTTGAGTATGACTATTGTAGTCGCATTTCAAGGGAGCTGCATTGGTGTAATGCATTGAGTGCAACCCTCACACTCAGCACATTTAGATAAGAATGAATTAATTCCATTTGCTACCGGCGTTCCTGAAAGTTGTGTCTTCGGCTTCTTCTTCTTTAGCATACATCTCCTCTCCGCTTCTATATTGTGACTCTTCCATGGATTCAATATCAATTAAAATTGTTTTGCATAAAATACCCTTCATCTTAGTGCACTTCCTCCTGCTCTGAGGCAGTAAACACTGATTCCCCTCAAACAACCTCAATAAATCAGCCGTAAAGCTGAGATTCTGCTCGTTGGTACAAGGTCAGCTCTTTTCAGCAATTGACAATCCCAACATTTCCCCCAGGGTGAAAAAAGCCTGACCTGCCGATGCCGATTTTGGCAGATATAATTTTTTTTTGTTTGAAAAGTTGCTAAATACACCAACAAAGTCTCTAAGTCGGCAACAGTGGGTTGACTACTGTTAACTGCCTACGTGCAGACATGTCAGCTAAACCTCTCACGGCAGAGCAAAAGGGGACAGTGGACGATTTTCAAAGCTTTGTGGAGGTAGATAAGATCGGTAAGATTAGTTTCTCATGCAGGCATTGGCCGATCTCCCAAAAGTGAGGTAATATGGGCCAGATTACCTACTTAAAAGTCTAAATGTCATTCTGAATAGTTCTCCGTCTTAAACCGGTCACATAAATAATGCCACCTTGTGTAATACAATGCAGGTCATCTCTGTCTTTTTTTGACACCATTCTCTTCCTCCATATTTTCTCACTTCCTGGTCAGCTACCTTATTGATTATCGCAACTCCCTTCTGTTTGGTCTCCATCTCTGGTCCCTATATCTTCCGTTGGATCAGAACTTCTTATTGCCTCGACATAGTACTCCGGCTCTTCTAGAACTTCATTGACTTCCCTTTCTGTACCAGATAACCCTGCTGCACCTTACACATCTTGAACTCTTGTGCATCAACAAAAACGTCCCTCGCTCTCAGTCTTTCCTCCTCCACTCATAATTGTCCAAAGAGTCACAAAGCATCTTCAACTATCAATCATAACCCAATCGTACCTGTTTTGACTGTAATTTTTCTGTTTGTTTTATCTTGTGTTTTTAATGTAATCCCCTTATTCTCTGCCCAGGTGAGCGTCCGTTCTCGTGTCCCCACTGCAACCGGGCTTTTGCGGACCGTTCCAACCTGAGGGCCCATCTGCAGACCCACGCCGAGGTAAAAAAGTACCAATGCGGCGTCTGCTCTCGCACCTTCAGCCGCATGTCGCTGCTGCAGAAGCACAGCTCCTCAGGATGCTGCTCCACTTTGGGCTGAGGCGCCGCGAGCGCACGGAGGGAAACCTACCGGGACATCAGCGGGGTGGAAAACTTTTTGTGAAGCCCAGTTAGATTGTTTAAGACACCGCAAAGATCACAAAATTGCAAAACTTTAAGAGACCTTGAGGAAATCAAACCTCACCGTGGATCTGACTTTACAAGCGTTTTCGCTTCTCTGTTCCCTTGTAAAACAGTTGAGAAGCTTTTTTTTTTTTTTTTTCTACTTTCTTCTTCTATTGTTGACTGAGTTTTTTGAGGCTGGACCATCTGAACTGAACAAAACTCACTAAACATCAGCGCCTTTTGTCGCTGTCTGTGCCCATTCCAAACAACGCGTAACGTGAACTGGAGGCGTCTCTCCTCCCATCTTCGCCCTGGTGCCGGTCAGCTCAGGATCATGGCCGAGACGCAGCTGCTCAGAGGTAGGGGCGCGTGGGTGGGATAAATCCCTTGGCTCTTCTCGAAGCGGCACACACTCGCGCGCGCACACACACGAAAGCAAATGCGCACACAGCTGTCCCTGGTGCTGTGGTGCAGATAGATGAGGTGCTAACAGGTGCTGCAGCCATGACCTTCGCTGGCTGATAGCAGGTGACTCCCAATGCCCTTGGTTTGCTTAAGGAAAAAAGAGGAAGCGTGTCATCGCAGAAGAATGACACCAGTTAATGTTTTTGCTTCTTCTTTTTTCTCTTTCTTTCACTGATGTGGATCATTGTAAGCCTCTGTTATGACTTAAACCAGAACCTCTGCCTTAATCCGTCGGGGTTTAGAGGTGGGGAAAAGCCATTCTGCTGTTTTCCAAAGACGATTCAGTGTGCAGCTCTCCTGCAAACGTGTATAAAAAAAAAAAGCCAATGCACTCAAGGTTACTACAGTGTTATCGATATCAAGCCAAAGCCATATGACTCAAATGAATGTGCCTTGAAATTGTATTATTCGTACAAACAATGCCTATATTTTTTTTCTTATACCTCATTTAGCTGACGTGGCTTTAAAATCTGACTTCAGTATTGAAAGAAAATTTGCGTAAGTTAAGACCCATCAGAAGGCTGAGACCAAAGATGTTAACAGTTTACACCATGGAAACATGGTTGCCTAACATATGATGAAAGCCATGGAAGTGGACCATACTGAGATGAATTTCTCACGTTCCTAAATATTTTACAGCTGTTTTTTTTAGTGCAATGGGCAAATGTTTTATTATTTTTTTGGGGGTGGGGGGGGTCCTACTATGCCTTTGTGTTCATCTTTAATTTCTATATGTCGTAAATGATGCATTTTCAATAAAGTAATTTATGTTTATTAAAACTCGCATTGTTGATTTTTTTTTCTGTTTTTTTTTTTCCCCTTTTTTTTTAGCACAAGGAGACGGGTATAAAACTCTCCGCTTTCGCTTTAGAGAAGTCGGCGCGGCTGCAACGCTGATTCATAAAACGTGTTTGATCATTAACCGGGAGAATAATTAGCGGTTTGGAGAAAACCGGCTGTTGCATCGAAACGTTGCAGATGCAGGTGAGCGGCGCGCTGCGATTGGCAGGAGCGACGGAATGCACCTGCTTTCTAGTTTCCACCTGCTGCCATCTACTTCTCTCTGAGGCTGTGTAAACATTGCAGCGTATGCAAATGTGAGCGGAGTGGTGTGTCATTCGGTGGATTTTAGAGGAACTGAACTGTGCTGGACTAGTTCTGAACCGACCCTAATGTGGGGTTTTAGTTAGACGTACTCCAGCAGCGATTGATATACGCCGTGCTCTGAGCACAGCATATATTCCTAGACAGTGAGTCAAAGTCTGGCGCGTTAGGTTCCCATGGCTCCTCCGCTTTCAGTCAGTAAGTCAAGCTACTAGTCACCGTGCCTGTCAGTCAGTCAGTCGCCATGCGTGGGCCGAGGCCTGAGCCTTGGCCATGCAGCGCAGAGTGAGGTAAACTGTTCCACAGCATCGTTCCTGGTTTCCTTCTGACTCAGGGTTATGTGCTCACAGCTAGCATGCAGTCCGACTGACTCACCTCACATAAAGTTGCTGTAAATGGGATTTCTTGAAACCAGGATTGGGGCTTGTACGGGAGTCTCACGGTGTGACAACTCGAGAAAAAAAAAAAAAATATATATATATATATATGCGGTTTTACAGTATCATGCAGAGCCGTGCAGAGACCTTTGGAGGGGCAGGGGCTCAAAGTTAAAAAGGGCACATTGAACAAGATCTTAAAACACCGAACAACAACACAGCAACAACCCATGTTGATCAAGAATTTAATTGGATGCTATTATATCATTGCCATCATACAGGAACAATGCAAAGCAAATATAGTCTATATTTTCCCCAACAGGTATAAAGTTTCTGTTTCTGCTGCTGACAGTCCTGGAGGGCTGAGCTGATCTGAGACTGTAGCTGTTAAACAGACCAGAGCAGAGAAGGTCAAAGGTTATAAAGTTATGAAATAAGCTAATTTGCTACCTTTTTACTAATTAAGCCCTAATAATATCTATTTAACCTCTAGAACAACCTGGCTGCAGACTGATTTATAGATCAAAAAAGCTCAAAGGGATTTAATTAGGAAGTTTACTTTGTAAAAGTTTAAAGAATCATTTTGATAGTTTGATTGTTGTGTTACCATGGCTACAATATGGTGTAATCTTTGTGTTTGAATTGGGTTTGTTCACAAATACATCACAGCAAATAACCAATAATCAGTGATTGATTTTAAACTTGGCCAATAAACCTGGTCTCCCTCTCACAGATTCACCTTATCTGTATTTAAACATGTTAGTGATGCTGAGGTTCTTAGTAGCACGGGTTCCGGGGGGTTCTGTCTAAGGCCCCATATTACCTTGGGCCGGCCCTGCATGAAGAGCCGCTGTGATGCGCATCGCTGGAATCTACCTGGAATCTACCTGGAATCCACCTGGAATCCCACGGTGGCCCCTGTCAGTCCCCCGATGCTTTGGGGACATTTTGATTCATTTTCTTGTGGCATGTTTGGCTTTTTGCTGCGGTTCTAATTATTGCTACAATATGTTCTCTGTTTATTTTGTGACTCTAAATGGGCCGAATCTTCCTTTAACACTTGAGGTTCTGCAGTAACTTCTATTTACAGCCCAGAACCTCCGGCCCAGATCCCATCAGCAGCGGCTTTAACCCGCCTGGTAGAAACGTTAAAGAGAAGCAGAGCGGTCAGCAGGTGGTACCAGGTGGTACCAGGTGGTACCGGGGCTTTGAGCTGCGTCGTGGTGACAGTCGGTACCGTGTCTTATATCAGGATGTCTGATATAAAGACAGATATTCTTTATATCCGTCGGTGGGACCGACTCAAGCTGCCTGTAGTGAACCGGGCTTTTAGCAGAATGATGAAGTTAAAGTCAGAAGTTTCTCTGCAGCATTTCTGTGTTTAGAGGCGAGGCGGGTTTTATCCCGCTATTGCAAGGACGATTATGAAAATATAAATAGAAACAGTTTTTCTAACGTCATCAGACCTACGTTTTTATTCACAAAACAAGGTAAAAAAATATTCTTGGCCATAATTTGATAGAGGGCTCAGATCCGCTGCTCCTCCTCACCATGGACCCGGAGTCTGAACAACATGGAGGCTCTGAGAGTCATTAGACTGAGGGCAGCCAGACTAGTTTATTTTGCTAAATTATATTTAGCTAAATATTATTGCTGAGGGACACAAGCAGGCCTTCTGACATACAGATAAAAAAGAAAAAACTCAAAAAGGGCACTAGGGGCATCAAGGATAAAAGGGGCAGGGGCTCAAGCCCCCTTTGCCCCCCTGCGCGTGCCTGGTATCGTGGTGCTTTATTTAATATTTAGATCAAGAAAAAATGTCAAACGGGACTATTTGCTTTGTACTGGGACAAACAAGAACCACTCTTGTTCTTGCAAAAAGTGATGTCAATGTCAAGAATCGCTTGAAAATGCAGCAAAGCAACACTACATTTCGTCACCATTACATGAACCTAACTTAATACGCTGCTTTTTATGCTGTATTGATCTGACAAAGTGCAAGAATGCACAGTTTAGTTTATTAGCCCATATGTTATAAAAGATTTATCTTGAACTATTTTTCTGCTGGCAATGTATGGGGAGCCATTTGTAAAGTTACCCAGTAACAAATCAACAGCAATATTTTGGTTTAGTTAGCCTGTCTAAAGAAAAGACATGGCCGTTAATTTCTTAAAGTCACATTTTCACCATGTTACTCATACATTTATAAATATCACTGTAACCAACATTGCTTGCAAATTAAATATTTAAATAGGAAGCTAAACAAGTCCACTTAGCTTTTTTATTGGTCTGATTTAATATTCTGATCTTAAATGCTGATTTGTTAGATCAACAAGATAATGCACCTCCTATGATGCTGATTTGTTTGTTGTACGTACCAAATAGGTTGCGATCATGAAATATTGCCCTTGCAAAACATACCATACCAACTTTATTTATAAAGCACTTTAAAACAACCACAGCTGATACAAAGTGCTGTACATCAAAACACAACATAACAATAAAAAAGCATAAAATAAAAACTTACAGTTTAAAAACAAAAACATACAATTTAAAACTAGATCCCGCTAGAGTTGAAAGCCAAATAAAATAGATGGGTTTTAAGACGAGCTTTAAAAGTGGACATGGCTGCAAGGCTTAAAGTAGACCAATAACAGTTACCGGGAGGTGAATTTTGGCCTTTTTACTGTTATAAAAATCATACTTCTAGGCTAATGTTTATCTATTGTCGATTTTGCTACATAGACCTGAGTAGTTTCCAATTGTGCAGAAAATCATACATTTCTGCCAGTCTGTTATTTCTAGAGTTAGCCAAATATGAAAAGCTGATTTCTTAGGTAACTAAGGCAACCAGGTCGAGTAAGTAGTCAGTGCTCGACAGACATGCTGATGGTAGCTTTCCAGCCGTGACATTACGCTGCTTTACTTTACACACTGGGACTTTTTCTGGGTTTTGGGACTAAAAATATCTCCAAATCATCAAAATTGTTATTCTTGGAAGCAAAGGAAAAGTGTAATAAATGTTGTTTTTTTTCACGAAGCACTCCTGGGATTTCTTTGGGATCTGATAAAAGGATTTTAAACCGCAGAACATTTCAGTAGTTTCTAATCTGCAACTGTTCAGACTTCAAAAAACTGTGCATAAACACAAAGCTGGCCCAGCGTGATTGTTTGGGTTTATCTCTGTCGTTTACCCAAGATCCTTTTGGGGAAGAGCTAATAAAGGCTCAGCTGTTGCTCAGGGTTATGTTGGTGATGTAAGCTGTGATGTCCTGGGGTGAGGGTGTCAGCTGTTAGCAAAAAGCAACTCTCTCGAGTTCACTCAGCAGCTTTCATGGTGACTGGCTTCCAGTTGAAGTGATCACGTCACTTTTTTTGTTTTGTGTGCTAAAGTCAGGGGCGATACGTTTTGATGTCCTCCACCTTTCTGACGCGTTCAGCGTTTACTAAAAGTGTACCAAGTTCGCTAACGGAGCTAACGCAGCACGCACGGGATACTGCAAAGAGTTGTACCCTTTCCCAGTTCCTCAACAGAACTGAAAACACAACACACTCCCTTTTTTTAAATTTTTGTCCCGCAGGGTCTGGATGTGAAATCTGAGAGCGTTTTCCTGCTGTGTGCTTTACAGTGCCAGAGCACTCACTGTAATTTACCAAAAGTGGCTGCTATTTATGCCATAAAGCATGTGTTTAACATTCCTGAACCCCACTGTGTTTGTGTATTCCTCGCTCGCTCGCTCTCCCACTCACTCTCTGGTTGTCTCTGTGGCTGTATTTCTATTTGTGTGTGTGTGTGTTTTAAGTGGAAATGGTCCCTACAGAGGAGCAGCCTTTCCCTCTTCACAGGAGGATCATCTCTTCTTTGCCTCCCCCCCCCAAACCTCCCGCCCTCCTGTGAGACAGAGGCCCGACAGGAAGTGGGAGTTTACACTGGCCTACTTTAACCCCCACAAATAAGCTGCATCTCTGGGCTGGAAGAGCTGCTGAGATCAAGCGCTTGTTCTGTTGCTGCACTTTGCCACGACCAGCTCCGTGTTCCTCCCACGTCTTGATTCATCCCACCCTCCATCCGAGACTTTCAAGGGTGGAGCCGGGTGGCCGGGAACTAAAGAGTGGCCTTCGGGGCAGCGGTGGCAACAGCAGCAGCAGTCAGGGCTCATGATCTGTGAGACAGGAAGGAGCTGTCAGCATCTCGTAAACAGCAGTCATCTGCTCTCATGATAGTTGAGGCCTGGTGAGAGCGCTCCCGGGGAAGGGCCTTCGCCTTGGCTGCAGGCTGACTGCAGAGAAAAGTATGAAGCGTAGCGCCGGTGCTGCATATGATCGTCATCTGAGGGTCGGTGTTCATTTAGCAAAAATTTCACAGCCTCCCGCTGGTAAGCTGATCATCTCCGGGGGAGGTACTGGTCTACTCCCAGCGTGTCATTGTAATAAGCGTTGGAACGTTTGAGCATTTTGTATTTGCGACAGTGAAGCAAGACAAATTTTTATTTTGTTTTTTACTAATGCAAATCTGAAAAGTTTGAAGAACCATGTTGTTTGCTGTAGTTTCAAATGCGAGTCTACCAACTAAGTCATTCATTCATTTTCCTTTATTTAACCAGGTTAAAACTGGCCTTACAACGCAATCCCACTCAATTCTCATTTCCCTTCACGGCTCAGTCTGGGCTTTCTCCCATTGACTGTGATTTCTCTGGTAGAATTTCTACTGGACCAATCAGCGAGCAGAAGAAAAAGTTGTGAACGGTAGCGTTAATTTTCGGCACCATTTTAGAATTGCTGCTTGTAGTTTTAGCTGCAGAAGAAGTGAACAACACCGTTCAGTCCGTGTTGGCCACGCTTCCAAATATTGAATTAACATCAAGAGCCGCCTCGTCTCGTTCGGACCAGTACTTCTCTCTTAGCAGAGGAGCATGGTTGTTTACATCACAGGCAACTTCCGGTAAGCTTCATAGCATCAAACTGCCGCATTACAAACGTCACGGGCAAAAGTTAGCGATTGGGTAAAATTTAAAACAAAGTCTATGTCTCCAACTGGCAACTGTTTCTCAATAGCTGAGGTTCCAGACCCTCTGTACGAAGCAAAGCGTAGACCCTGGGGCTGACTTTTACCAGGCTAGGTTAAAATCCCACTGAGCTCAACATCTCATTTACAAGGGGAAAATGGGCAGAAAGCCTGCATCACACAACAAAATGGTAACACTGAACAAAGATGCCTAAAACACAATTAGATAATAAAAACAAACAACAAAAAACTATTCAAGAGCACTGACACTGGTTAAAAGTATGTTGCTTATTCGTAACATACTTTGAAATAACTATAAAGAAATGAGATTGGACATCTGAAGATCAGACTGATCTATCATACTGTAGGAGCCATGACACCAAATGCTTGTTTCGCTTCTTCTGTCCAAATACATGGAACTAGCAAAGGGAAAATACTGTTGTAGCAAAAAGTTTCATAGATCAAAATCATCAATCTAATGCATCTCTGTACACTTAGAGGAGGCCAATCAGCTTTTGTAACAGATACAACTCAAAACCTCAAAAAACTGATAATGATGACACTGGGTTTTTTTCTTTTCTTTTTTGCAAAAATAGTTCAAGCTTAGTGAGCTTGGATGCCTTCGCATCTGACTAAGAAAACATCTGACTAGAGTCTCTTCGCAGATGCGAACAGGCCTTCTTGCAAGCTCTCATTTGGATTTATAGCTGGACTTTGGGCTATTTTAGAACATGGATATGCTTCCAACGTAGCAATGGAGGCAGGAGTTTATATTCTGTGGAAGGCGAACTTCTGCTGCAATCTCAAGTCTTTAGCTACCTCCAAAGGGTTTTCTTGTAGGATTGCTTTGTTACCAGCTTCCCAAAATGAAAAAATACATCCCCACAACCACCACCATGCTTCACCATGTGCATTCACCATGATGGTAGGTTTTCCTCCATGAAATTACACACATATGGGTTCTCTTTAATAATTAATTACTAATTCACACCAGACCTGTTTAGTCCACTTTAATCAAACTCTAATTTGTTTGCCTTGAAAGTCTAGTTAGTTTGGGGAGGTGAGAATGCGTAGTCAAACTCTGATGCGGACCAAAAGAAACCAAACTCTGGTCTGCCTAAAAACCTCGGTCTCGGTTCGGTTGAAGCGAACTCTGGTGTGGTTCAGATGCATATGTGAACGCCAAGCGGACCAGAGACCGTTCCAAAAGCAGGAAGAGGACTGTAGTGCAAGGCATTCTGGGTAAGCAAAGGAAGGAGTCTAGCGCTAGCAGGTGAAATGACTCTGGGTCTTTTCACAAAGACACAAGAGAATCCTACCACAACTAAAATTTGACATTACTACATTTTTATTTACATTTTGCAAAGAAAGAAGCTATGTTCATTGTCTTCTTCATTGTTTTTTTTTCTTATTTCCTTCAATAGTTCTTGGAGCAGCGCCACCACAGGGGAAGGAGGGAACATGTTTTTCAAGAGGAACAAACGTTGCAACTTTGTTCCCCAATCGAACCGCGTCTACTGGACGATCAGGCGTGAAAACTGATAGTGAGTCCTGACGGCTTTTCAGGAAGACTTTACCACATTCTTATTTTTAAAAAATGGTTTTGAACCGCTTATTATAACACACAGTAACGCACGGTTAGGCCCTACTTTGTGTTACGTAAAATTCCAGTGAAGTGTTGACGTTTGTAAAGTGACCACATATGGGACAGCTCAAGGGGAACGAATGCTTCTGCGAGGCATTGTAAAATTTGACCTGAGCAATGTTAATCTGTGTCAGCTGTCTGAGGGATCGGAAACAAAGTCATTTTTGTAATTTACTCTTTGGAATAGACTTGCTCTTCACTTTTGACGGATACTCTCCCCAGAACACCCCTCGCCTCACATCGTCCAACATCCACCAACTTCCTCCTGTGTTTCGGCTGAATCTCTTCTCCCCACATGTGATTGGGGTTTATTTCACGGAGCGTCGCCGTCTCTTTCTCGACTCGGATGTGAACTTCAGAATGCAGAGCTAATTCCTGTCTCCGTTGAGCTGAGACAGCTATCGCATCTGGTAAACAAGACCAACAGCGGTAACACCACAAGTATGCTTAATGATGGATTCGATCAGGCTGTGTGGAGTTGCCCCTCGGCCGGATTGGAGAAGAAGTGGTTGGGTGGGTTGGGGGTGGAGGGGGTGGTGAGGGAGCATATTAAAAAGTAATGAATCACACACTCAGTCACAGGGTCGCCGGCTATGAATGTGCTCTCTGTTGGTTTTCCTGGAGCCTGGAGTTTACTAACTGATGACGCAGGCTGGACTTGATCAGAGACATGTGTTGCTCTGGACTCCATGCCAGTGAGAAGAGGAAAAGAGGGGGGAGAAGGAGGAGAACCACGGGTGATGCCTGAGCTCTGTGCTTTTCCTGCGCCTCCTCAGGGGCATTCGATCACCCAGAGGTTGATGGGATTGGCGAGGAGATGAGAAGAGGACAATAAAGCTGACTTATACTCTGGGAAAGGAAACAAGAAACTCCCTGAAAGATCCTGATGTTGCTTCTTCTTCTTTCTCTTTTTTGCACTTTCAGAGGTTTGTGTAGCATCTTAGCAAGAAGTTTTTGATTAAAGCTGCTGCAGTATGTAACTTCTATTAAAAAAATATGTTTTTACATATTTGTTACAACTATCACTATGTCATGACAGCATGGTACAAGACAAACAATCTGTGAAAAGAGCAATTTCATCCGCTTCCTCCCAGAGCTGCTATTGCTATGTGAAGAAATGCACAGCTCTCAATCAAAAACAACCAATCAGAACCAGGAGGAGGCTCTTAGTGCTGTCGATCAATCTCGTGTACTTGCTGCTAAATCCGCTAATGGCGGAGAAACAACTTACCATTACACAAAAGCTGGTCATCCGTCATCATCAGTGGCTATGCTAGCTAGCCTTAGCATTCACGGCAGACTCTGCTGACTGGAAGAGGCTATATCGCCGTAGATTTAAGTGTGGACTTTAACTAGGCCATTCTACCCCAACCTCCACACCCATCTCAGGTGTTTTTCAGTTGCTGGCAGGTTTTCCGCCCTTCGTGTCCTTGTATTTAGCGTCTTCCTACAAACTCTGATCAAATTCCCTTTCCCTGCTTGAAAAAAAGCCTCCCCACAGCATGATACTGCCACCACTATATTTCACTGCAGTGATGATATATGCAGTTTGCATGTGTAACAGAGTTTTATTATTATTTTTATTATTATTATTTATTTTAATAGCCTTAAGGTTACTCTACCAGTCTTACTGGAATTTGGTCTTTTCCCCCTCATCCTGGTTCAAACATTCAGTCATAAAGTTGATGTTTTTACAATGTATGTCAAATTCATGGAGAAGTCACAGTGTTTTTGCGTCATATCCATTATATTTGCATATAATTGATTTTGAATGCCAAGTTTTCAGTGTCTTACTAAAAAGAAAAAGAAAACTAGCAGTTGTGACTGAAAACAGCTGAACGGATCTGTTTTCTGTTTGTTTAAGCTTCTTAAATGATCGGCGTCGCACTCGAGAGGGTTACATTTGGTTTCCTATCTAAATGAAACATGACACCTTCATTGATCTGAGGCACATCAGGATCACCCTCAGATCCTGATCTGAAGGTCACAGATCACCGTCTGTGTAGAAGGCTCTGTGTGGCCTTCTACTGTTACAGTTTTATAATTAAAATAAACTGCTTCACCAAGAAAACACAAACTCATCAGAAAACTCAAACACTACTGACGAACGCTTTGGGCTTGGGCACATTTTTTAAAAAGAAATCATTGATGTTACAGTTAATAACAGTTGCTGAAACCTTAGAGCAAGCTTTATTTTTTCTGAAATTGATATGAACATTGAAGAATATGTCAAATTAATTCCTTGAATCCATAAACTTCCATGTATGTTAATAGGATATGTGATAGCCCTAGGTCTAGCTAAATACAAATTGTTTGGAGCTGCAAATGTTACACGATATTTAGAGAAATGACTGCTAAAGAAAACGTGTTTTCATGTTTAAAGGACCTTTGTTTTTATTCTTGTTTTTAGACGGACTGATCGGGGACAAAGCTGTGGAGAAGTTTTCAGCAGGTGTGTGTTATGAAAAGCTTTAAAGGGGCAGTATTATATATTTTCCAGACACATAGTGCCTTTTATAGCAAGTATCTATGTTTACTTTAGTTGTTAAAAAAAATGCTATATATCGAATAAGAAAAAAACTCTCGCTCTTTCTGAAACTCCATCGTCATCACAACATGGCTCCTCTACTAACCCTTTAACAACGGTTTTAACAGTGTTTCACTGAGAAGCAGCTCCTATAATGAGCTCAGCTGATGCTCAGTTCCACCAGATGTTTGCTAATTGCTGCTGGCTAGTCTGAAGGAGCAGAGTGGGGACGGCTGCTCTGTGAGGCGGAGTCTTGGAAACTGCAAGCTTTCAAAGGCGGGTCCAGCTCCACTCAGGCATTTCGCACAGCTGAACGGTTACCATGGAAATTAAAGGATTTCTCAAACATGCATGGAAGAATCAAGGCGACACTCCAGGGAATAACATTATAACATGATGTAGAGCCCAAACAAGTCAATTTTACATAATACTGCCACTTTACCGGAAAATGGAAAAAGTTTGGTGCAACTTCAAGATAAATTGTTAGTTTATCTTGAAACTAACAATTTCAAGATATTTCAGAGTTTCTCAGTTAATTGTTCAGAGAAGTTCTGGTTTTCCATAAGCAATACAGCAGATCTGTGGAGGAAGGTGATCTGGTCAGATGAGAACAAAGGTGAAGTTTTTCTGACCTAAATGCAAAACGCTGTGAGGGGCAGAAAGCCAGCACTAGACGCCACCCCTACTGTGCCTCACGCTGTGAGGATAAATCTCTTTGAAAGAAATATGAAAACTGGCCGGATTTGATGGGAAGGTGATTGAATACAAGAAAGGGCAAACCAAGAGGAAAGAGGAAGCTTTTGGGCGGCAGCAGAGGTTCACCTTCCGGCAGGACAAGAAGCTCAACCAACTAGAGCTAAAGTGAAATGGTTGGTAGCAAAGAGTATACATGCGTTTTTTTTAGCCAAACTCCGCCCTCAATCCCCCGTTTCTTAATTAATGGCTCATTTTAATCTCACTCATTTAAGTTGACCAATCAGATCACACTGACCATTTCAGAAGGAGGGTCTTCAGAAAACTCTTAAGAATTTCAACAAGAGACAAATGCGTAGTGTTGAAATAATACATAAAACGAAAAAGCAATCTCTTATTTTATTTCTAAAATCGTATAAATCTGCACTTGTTGATCGTCTCAAATGAAAACTGGTAAAACAGGTGCCTTCTTCCTGGACCTGCACCTGCCAGGAGAGCAGACTTCACCTGCTTGATACACCTGAGCATTCTTTCCCAGGCAAGGTGCAAAGCTGTCGTTGAACTGTTGCCTCAGGTCTTCCAGGCAGCACTATGAAAGAGGTTTGATAGACTTCGTCATGTCCCAGCATGTTGCGGTGTAACCGTATGTAAACAGTGTCAGCCACCATGCTGGGAAAAAGACTCTCCCCCCCACCCCACGCCGCCCGTGGCTCTGACTCGCTGAGCCCTTTGGAAGCCCTGTGTGAAAAAGTAGCGTTGCGCTTGTTCGGGCAAGTCAGACAAAGCAGCAGCTGACGGCGCTGCACGTCAGCATGTCATTGACAGGAAAGGGTACTGGGAGTTCGGTCACAACATTGCAGTTTCCCATGAACAAACCCGACAGGTTCGCACCAGGATGAGTTTGGAGCAGCAACAGGTGTTTGGTGTGAAGCTGGATGCTGAGGACGGACGGGCGTCCTCTCCCACATTTAGTCCGACGGAGATCGAAGAGAGTTCAAATTTGAGGCGGTGCCTCCGAGGGAGCAGATGTGTGGCATCGAAAGCGCTTCTCAACAAAGTCAACACCAGCAATTAGCTAAAAAGCAACTCCGCCGCCATGCAGACGGACAAATACACAGAGGGCACACGCCCGTTTAAATGCCGGTTTTCTAAGATGGAAAATAATGAGGCCACAACAGATCATTTCAAACCATTTTCCATTTATTACGTGAAATTTATTTCATTGAAAAAAAATTTAAAAATCAGTTTGAAAGAAAAAGGTGCGATGACCTGGTTGAGTAAACATGCCTACCTTCAATATATCACATAATTTTCTCTCACTGACACGACTTAATGTCATCATCAGGTTTTCTCGGGTCAGTTAGCTCGGATTTATAGTCTACCTGGGAAGAGTTTTCTAATTCCAACGGATTGAGCGGACATCTTTATATCCTCTTGCAGGTTTTCTGCCAGATTTAGCTCTGAACTCAGCTAGATGACTCTAAAATAGTAGATTTTTCTCTGGTGAAGTCATTCTAGTGTGGATTTGGATGGATACTAGCCTGGTAAAAAAAAACAAACAGCTCCTTGTTCTACGCTTTGCTCCGCACAGATGATCCGGACAAGGCTCTATTGAGGTTTTAAATTTTACCCAATCACTAACGTTTGCCCAGGATGTATGTACTGCATCAATTTGATGCTATGAAACTTACCATAAAAGGCCTTCGATGTAAACAACGTCCTCCACTACGAAGAGAGAAGTGCCAATAAAAAAATTAATGTTAATGTTGTTGAAATATTTGGAAGCATGATCAATACGGATCGAACAGCTTCGTTCACTTCCTCTGCTGCCGTCGCTAAAACTACAGGCAGACTACAAATCTAAAAAAGAGCAGAAAATCAATGTCACTGTGCACAAGTTCTCCTTTGGTTTGTTGGTAGAAATTCTAACAGAGTAATCCAGGTCAATGGGAGAAATCCCAAACTGACGTCTGAAGGGAGATGAGAATCGAGTGGAATTTGCAATCTCTGATAGGTTTTCAATCGAACCTGATAGATTTTTGGGAAGATTAATAACTTAATTTACAGGCGAGGGGAAAAATCTGTTCTACATAAGGAAAAGTAACCTCTAGTCAAGATGCCTCAAACTGCATGTTTCACTTTGAATTTGGCTCTTGTGGTCTTGATGGTGCAAAGTTTCAACTTCATCAGTCCAAAAAAAACCAAAAAAAAAACCCAACCTGTTTATCATAAACTGGGATGTTTTCTTGAAGCTTATTATAGCAACATCACAAAACCCTGACATCTTAGCAGGGTTGTGTGCACTTTTCAGAGAAGCCATGTTCCTTGTGGGAGGCCTGAGAAGCAGCTGTTTGTGATGGAAAACACTCATCCCTCCCACCGACACCCCGCAGACGCATCTCGTCATCGTGACACACGAAGAGCTCCTGATCCCCAAAGGCTTGGAGCCTGCGGAGTCGTGGCAGAGCCACCCAGCCTTTTAAACCAGTTGATTCTGCAAAGTCGGCTCCCAAACAATAGACACACACAGGCCAAGCAAGCAGAGAGCGCACACGGTCCAGAAACGTGTGCGCACACAGACACACACACACACACAGCAAAACGCAGTCCTGCACATGTTGAAGCCATTATCCTGATGCTTGTTAAGTCATTACTCTGTAGCTTGTTATTTTCTCAAGCTAGAGAAAGCAATCTATCCACAGAGGAGCGCTGAGAGATTTGCCACCCGGCTGAGTCCTGGGATATGGGAAGTTATCCTGAAATTTGAGGAATGTGGTGAGGACTGGAACCCAAGGAATACAAAAAAAAAGCAAAAGAGATCATCTTCGAGAGGCGTCGCGACTTCTTTTCCCAGAATCTCCGGCTCTTAGCTGCAGCCGAGGCCTTGCGGAGACATCCGTGGGGAGGGAGTATTGCAGACTTTACTGATGACGGCGCAGAAAAGCTGCCGTCCACCAATAGGACGAGGAGGAACTGACATAGTCTTAGAGCTTTGACATATTCACGGTGGATCTCAGACATCTGGTTTCCATTTCCCTCCTTTCCCAACACAGCGAACGAGGGCAGCGGGGCTTTTTCACTGAGATCGTCTCTTCGACTTCCTGTGCAATCTGTTTAGCATAAATGTGTGCGCCACGAGGTGGGATGGAAATGATGCCGAGTTATTAAAGAGAGCTGCACTGCGAGGGTTTATTTTTAGCTCCCCGCCCCCAAGTGCTTACGCCACCCTCGGGGTTTATTAGCAGGAACACCCCATGAGCAGACATTTTCACAGCATCCTCACCAGAAAGAAAGTGGGGGAAAAAAGAAACCTGCCAGCCTGCGTGCTCTCACCACACCGCTAATGAGTGACACATGGCCCTGAGCTCCACTGCTCACACTTCCAGATCAAAGCCCTGGAAGAGAGGTTCTAAACCCAGGGCCCCCATGTGCCACATCCACCTCCTCTTTAACACCAACGCGACGTGTCTGGGTGCCGCCAAATGGAGACGCACCTGTCCTTATTGCATTTAACACGAGCAGCAGTTTGACTGCTGTTTATTCACAGGGCTGAGGTCACTGGATGTAGACCCTAGCTGGAAAAGCACTATAAAAAGAAACATTTTGTAGGGTGTTAGCAGAGATGGGCTGGGCAACACAACTTCGACATATTTTTACTCGCGTAAAAGTAAAAAGTAGCCGTCCTATGATGGGGTATTAGGGCAGAAAAAAAGGAGTACATTTCTGCCAATTAAATCAGAAAATTTTAGATTAATCCAAGAAATTTTTAAGAGAAAAGCTTGGAAATTTTTGAGTTTCAGAAGTTGAACATTTTTGATATTTGTCAAAAATGTCAAAAATGTAAAGGTCAAAAAAAAGTCAAGGTTTTTGACTCAAGTTTTTTCTAGAGAATTTCTGAGATTGATCTCAGAATTTCAGAGCGTTTTCTCACAAATTTTTGACTTCTGAACCGCAGATATTTCCCAGAACATTTTTTGGCAGAAAACAAGTCCTTTTTTTTCTATCTACAATGGACTCAATATGCCGTTGTGTTTCAAACAATTACTCAAGTAAGAGCAAAAAAGTATTTGGTAAAAAGTCTACTGAAGTACTGAGTAACTGAACAAAACATCACGAAATATTTAAAACTTACATCATCAGATAGGCCAAAATATAAATACATGTGGAAATGTTGGTATTTATCAGGCCAAAATGAAAATAATTCATATAAATAACATAATTGCAAAGTTACTCACCAAAATGTTTGGTAGACAAAACAAAAACTTTACTCAAGTAAAAGTATTGTTACTTCATTATGAAGTTACTCAAGCAAAAGTAAAAAAGTAAAACAGTAAAAATACTCCTAAAAGTAATTTTTTTCCAGAAAGTTACTAAATGTTACTTTTTGGTAAGTAACATTTAGCAAATGTAAGTAAATGTTACTTAAATTTGTAAGTAACAAATGTAACTTACTTACATTTGTTCCTTACAAATGTAATTTAGCTAATTTGAGCTAAAATTAGCTGATTTTTGCTCATTTCAATTTAATCATGTTAGTTTGTAAATGTTCAATAATGTTTCGCATCACGTACGCCTTCAATTTATTTGGAATTGGTTGATTTGAACTTGTAAGCTTCAGATTTACACTCTGTAAAAGCTACCGGGTGAAAAACAAACCTAATTTGGGTTCGTTTGTGAACTAATTTCTGTGTCATTTATGGACCGAGCCAGGCCTGGGTTAGGCTATGAATTATGAGCCAGACTATTATATGAGGTTTTAAACTGCAAAAATATGGTAAAGTGGCAAATGTCAAATATCAAGGAGTGGATTGAAAAGAATAGATCATATCTAAACAATATTCAAGTACGATAAATAATTTTTGAATATGGATAACAAAGCAATGCTCAGTATATACCACTAGATAACATATTGCCTGCTGTCCATGATATTATGACCAATTCTTTGTGAACACTGAACACAGCTTGGACTAGCTTGTGCCAACCACTTAGAAGCTAAAAGGCTAATGTTAGCTTATGAGAACAAACTGTCTTTCTAGAGCAGGGGTCTCAAACTCCAGGCCTCGAGGGCCGCAGTCCTGCAGTTTCTAGATGTGCCTCAGGTACAAAACACTGGAATGAAATGGCTTAATGACCTTCTACTTGTGTAGATCAGTTTTCCAGAGCCTTAATGACCTAATTATTCTTTTCAGGTGTGGTGCAGCAGAGGCACATCAAGAAGTTGCAGGACTGCAGCCCTCAAGGACTGGAGTTTGAGACCCCTGTTCTAGAGTCTATAGTAGGATCCACTGACATTAACATAACCATAAAACAACATTGCACTGTGTTGTCATTTCCTGTTTCATCCTGTGGAAGAGGTTAAGTGATGTCAGAATAGTTGAAAATGGCCGCCTATAAAGACGCGAGGCTCCTTCTATTGTTTTCTACAACCCATTATTGACCCAGCCACTGTTCAAATCCAACACTTATATTAAAAAGCAGCACAGCAGCTGTGTGTATAAAATTACTCTTGAGAAATTGCATACATATATTCTGTTATGCTGATGTTTATGGACTCTTTGGGCTGATTGATGAGTTATAAAATAGATCAATTTTGTGTGTCTAAAGTTCAAGTCAACATAAAACACTGGTTAGAACTAAATTAATTTGAATCAAAAAGTTTCTTACAAGTAATAAATAAAAAAGTAAACATTTTATTCAAACTTATCAAAAATAACTAAACAAATTTTAGCAGTTAAAATGTACGTACTTTGTAAATATTGGTCCACCCAAACAAAATGTTAGTAGATTTTTACACTAATGTTATCAGTTAAATTCTAACAGGTTTTTCATTGGTGTAATCAGAAGGAAAAGGAAATAATTCAGATATCCTGCAGATCAGATGGAGAGATCAACATATTACTCTGGATTAAAGAAAAAGTTAAGACTGGCCGGTGGATGAAGAACAGATTAAAACAGGATATTGGAGATTGATTGCAAAACTCTTCAACACCGACGAACTTACACCCCTCAAATCCTGGCTGCTTTTCGTAAACTCACCCACTCAACTTTAGTCGAATGTTGTCCAAGCACTTTCTATACTGCTGAAGGGCGTCGAGAGCCGAGTGAGTAGGCGAGGAAGGGAGGAGGAGAGGGGGAGAGCTAACCAGAGCAAAGGCAGGAAATCCCAATGCAGCATGAACTATTTTCCTCCATAGTTCCACCAGAACAGCTCTTTGCGCCAGCCCCCACGCCCACCTCTATCGGGCCCCCATTTCTGACAACGATCCACCGCTGCTCTATGAGGCGACCGCAACGCCGCCACCAGAACCAGCACCACTTTGGTAAAAAACAATCCAAACCTCTGTCATGCACACATCTGTAAGTTCACTAGCGAGGCCATTACTCAGCAGTACTGGAGGTGGAAAAAAAATCGAGGATCAAATGCTTGGGGTTCCCCTCCATCTCAGTCCAAAGTCCCACTGTGGTTAGGCCGTAGACAGAGAGGCACCTTACTTTACACAGAGCCCCTCAATGCCAAAAACACTCAGCAATACACACGAAGGAGCACGATAATGCTGTTAAGAGCGCTTCGAGTGGAAATTAAACACGGCACACAAACGATCTGCGGCGCATTCGTCAAACATTCCTCGGCAATAACGTTCCATCTCCTCACGGTATCACTTGATCGTCGGGGATGCACATGCTCTTCATGTGACTCCAGTTGAAGAGATGGCCCCCGCCGAGGCACATCGCTGCAAAACTCAATTCGGGCTGCTGCTATTGTCTCACATTCCAGATAGTTAGGAAGGAGCAGTTGGGCAAAGAGGAGAGGAATTTGGATTGGAGGAAACCAAGAAAAGAGCAAATATCAGCATCTGAGTCTGAGCCAGGGGACAATAAGCATCTTAAGACGTGGGGATAACATGAGAGTGCAGGGCTGGACTGTGATTGACTTGGATTTATTTTATACACCAGTGTGAGACCCCATGCAAAGACTGAGGCCTCCCAAAAAAAAAAAAGAAAGAAAAACCCACAGCCAAGCAATTTTTCTCCCCGAGACTAACTCAAGGCTGTAGCGGAGACAAGTGTGAGTATGTGGTGGGTGGGAGGAAAGGCACCTTGCAACAGCTGGTCTGAATTATCCGTGGGGTCTGGGGGGGAGAAGGATAAGGGGGGAGAGGCGTGGAGACTCCTGGCGCCAGGATCGGGCCAGCAGGTCAGAAAGGATGACGAGTACCAAAATACAAGCAGGCAGCCATGGACTAGCAAAACGGGGGAGTTCCTGGCTCACAAAGCTTCCAGCTACAGGATGGGCTGTCCATGCAGGGAGGGGGGCGGGGGGTACATGTGTGTGAGAGAGGGACGCTCCTACTTCCACTTCCTATGAGATAGCCTCTTCCTGTCATTGAGAAAACACGCAGAAACATCATATTAATAAATGTGAGGTTTAAAATATCCTCCATTCTGCCAGGAGGACAAGCAAAACGGGCGAAGGAAGTTCCACATCAGAGAAACGCCGCTGTACCTTTGTGAATTTTTAAACGTGTTACTTTGTTTTCCTGTTTGGGAATACCAGGAGCCAGCTGCCTGCAAGGTGCCGAACAGCTCACTCATAATAAGGTTCCTTTTGTGTTTCCTCTTTGACCCAGCTGACCATATGTTAAACACGTCACGCTTTGAGCGATGGCTCCCCCTGCTGGTAGAGGAGGAACTTGACTCTGATGGACAAGAGTTCCCTCTGTGGCGTTTGCTTTAATCAAACTGATGTTTTTGTCTTATTAAAAAGGGAAAAAGTATGGTTTGCCAGACAGCATACAAATAATGTAGTAGGGACACTGTAGGTAGTTTTCAACAAAAGGAAAAAAAAACACTCAGAAATGTTGACATTAATCTCAAAAATTGCCTAGAGAAAACAAGAAAATTTCTGAGATTGAAAAGTCAGAAATTTTCTAGGAACAAAAAGGAAATTTCTGAGTTTCATAAGTTTTCAACTTTTGGAAATTTACCAGTTTTGTTATCATTTGGTAGAAATGGTTTTTACTACCAAAAACCATTACTACCTCTAAGGTGAAGCCTCCTCCTTGGGCTGCCACCTTATCGTGGTGGAGGGGTTTGAGAGCCCCAATGATCCTAGGAGCTATGCTGTCTGGGGCTTTATACCCGTGGTAGGGTCACCCAAGGCAGACAGGTCCTAGGTGAAGATCAGACAAGGCGCAGCCCAAAGACCCTTTATGATGGACAAGAACTTTGAACTTGGTGTTCCCTCGCCCGGACGCGGGTCACCGGGGCCCCACTCTGGAGGCAGGCCTGGAGGGGGGACATGATGGCGAGCCCCTGGTGGCCGGGCTTTTAACCATGGAGCTGGGCCGCCAGGGCTGCCCTTTGTCATCGATTCTGTTCATTATTTTCATGGACAGAATTTCTAGGCGCAGCCAAGGTGTTGAGGGGATCCATTTTGGTGGCCTTAGGATCGCATCTCTGCTTTTTGCGGATGATGTGGTCCTTTTGGCTTCATCACGCCGTGATCTGCAGCTCTCGCTGGAGCAGTTCGCAGCCGAGTGTGAAGCGGCCGGGATGAGGATCAGTGCCTCCAAATCCGAGGCCATGGTCTTGAGCCTGAAAAGGGTAGAGTGCCTTCTGCGGGTCAGGGGGCATGGGGTGTTCTAAACCAAGTGGAGGAGTTCAAGTATCTCGGGATCTTGTTACGAATGAGGGAAGAAAGGATTGGCGCAGCGTCTGCCGTTGAGGAGGCGCTGTACCGGTCCGTCGTGGTGAAGAGAGAGCTGAGCCAAAAAGTGAAGCTCTCGATTTACCGGTCGATCTACGTTCCCACCTTCTATGGTCATGAGCTTTGGGTCATGACCAAAAGAACGAGATTGCGGATACAAGCGGCCGAAATGGGTTTCCTCCGCAGGGTGTATCTCTCAGGCTCTCCCTGAGAGATGGGGTGAGAAGCTCAGTCATCCGGGAGGGACTCAAGAGTAGAGCCGCTGCTCCTTCACACCGAGAGGAGATAGTTGAGGTGGCTCGGGCATCTGGTTAGGATGCCTCCTGGACGCCTCCCTGGTGAGGTGTTCCGGGCACATCCCACCGGGAGGAGGCCCCGGGGAAGACACGCTGGAGGGACTATGTCTCTCGGCTGGCCTGGGAACGTCTTGGGATTCCCTCGGAAGAGCTAGAAGAAGTGGCCGGGGTAGAGGGAAGTCTGGGCCTCCCTTTTGAAGCTGCTACCCCCGCGACCCGACCCCGGATAAAGCCGAAGAGATGGATGGACGGACGGACGGACGGACGGACGGACGGAGCCACCCAGCTCTCACCAGAACTGGAGTAATGCGATTACCCATTTGTGTCCAAATATTCAACATGTCCGTCTGTGAAGTGTACCAGCTCAGTTTGTCTTTAATGGATGTAACTTGATTTTTTTTTATAATCAACAACTTGTACTGCTATTAACCATTTCTTGTAATTTGCAGTAAATGATATGTGCCTTTAGATGGGTGTGTCAATTATTTCTCTTTATTTTCTACTATCAACCTGCCAGGGGACTACAGATGAAAATTAACTCTTGTATCTAAATCTGTCATATTTACATGGTTGTTTTAATCTAGTCAGACTGATTAATATTAGTATGAAATAAATTCAATTTAGTTTAAATTTTTTGTCTTTAAATGTACGAAGCTGGGAGAAACATAAACCATAAGACATATGGCTGTTTTTGCAGCCAAAAGAAGTAGTGACTAGTAGAGGTGAATACTAATGGATGGCACACTTTTCAGAGTTTCGGCTCTGAAAAACACAGTTTCTTCCACTTCACAAATATGGGACATTTTATATAGATCTTTCACAAAACATCTCAATAGACTACACTGGCGCCTGAGGTTGCAGAGTGACAAAATGTGGACAAATTTGTAGGGTATGAATATTTTTGCCAAGCACAAATCAGTAATCATCTGCATGCAGATTTGTAAGCGTCACTCTTTGTATTTTTTTAAAATCCGCATTAATATTTCTGCCATGACGGTGGAGTGGCGACTCGGTAGCAGACCTGTGATTCATGTTTTGTGGCGGTAGAGGGCAGCATTGCGTAGATTAACAGCTTTTTACCAAAGGGCTACAACAAGTGTCTCCACTTTTTCAGCCGAAATAATGACCTTTAACCTTTCGCTCTGTGGGAAAACCTATAACTTGAGTTCCTCTCTTCCCTCTGGTGTACAGCTAAGAAGTGTCCTCTGGCGCCGCCAACCCGGAGGCGACAGCAGTCCTCTGTCGGACAACAGGGCGCTGGATCCAGAGTGTGTAAGATGGAGGCCTACACGCGGTGCCAGCTGTCCAAGCGCCTGGCACTCCTTCGGATGTCGAGCTGATCCTTCTGTTCCGTCTTCGTGAAGGAAGCAGAGACTCGGGAGTTTTCCCTCGGGACCGCCTTCACCTGCTGCCGCGCCGACTTCTCACCGCTCCCCATGCCGGTGCGAGCCGCAGAAAAGCTGCTAAATGTTGGCAGGATGTCTCGGAGGTCTGGGGGGTGGGGGGGTGGGGTGGGGGGGGGGTGGGGGGAGAATCTTTGTGCGGGACCGAGAGTGCGGAGCTGAAAATCTGGAGCCGCTCGGCGCTTCGTGGTTCTTACGGGCGCCGGAATGTGTGAAGTTAAAACGGAGCTTCTGCGATACGCAGAGGGAAACTGGAAACATCAGTGGAGACGTGAAAGCCGCCACTTAGGTCAAACTGTTGGGTTTCAGTTTGTAATTTGCAGTTATCTGAATGAATTAATGTAGATATTTATCGGATCGTTCATCATTTACCGTGAAACATTTCTTATCACGATGGGAATTTAAATTTATCGTCTCAATAAATTTCAATTAATTATAAACAACTAACAGTATTGTTGTTTTTTTTCTTCTATTTTCTCCGATATTTGTTCCAGAGAGCATCAATAGATAGAAGTAAAATTGAAAATATAATTTATTGCAGTTACTTTGTGCAATTTAGTGACACAAATCACACTTTTTAAGTGACTGGCGTCCTAAAGAAGACCATTTCAAATGGGAATGTTTCTCAAAAGCAGTATATTTCTGTTTGTGGCACTATAAATGCTGCGTCACCCGGTCACAGTCATAAAATTACTTAAAAAGAAGCAATACATGTTTTTTTATTGCCATTTTCATCATTATCATAATAGCACTGCAAGATATAATTATAAAATTCTAATCCAAGGCAACCAACCCTAGAATGAATTTTATTTTTACAGCAGATATCTTTATAATATGTAATCAAGAATAATAAGAAAAAGATTGGGAAATAATGTACAGTGCTGAAAACAAGTCTAAAATGTCTCTAAATGTGACTTTTTGGTCACATTTAGACATTTTATTCATTTTAACGGCAACCATAACCCAATAACTGGTAGTGCTATCGCTTTTTGCTTTGCACTTTCTTTTTTGTTTGTTTTTTTTAAATAACTGTCCTGCTGAATAAAGCTAAATAACATCCAATCTGAAGTCAGTCACTGTTTCTTGGTGTGGCGAGTGAAGATCAACTAAGCTTTCTAAAAGAAAAAAAAGACGACGCGTGAATCATGTTTAATTCGTGGTTTAAAAATGAGGTAGAAGCATTTTTCCACATTGCTTTTTGTCTTAAGGAATAAAATCATCATTTGAAAATTGTGTGTTGTGATTACACAAATTATTAAGAGTTGTTAACAACAAGGTGTTGTTTTTACACATGATTAGCATCTCAAAAAAAGGTCAAATAAAACCTGAACTATGACCCCAAATCCTAGCGGAGATTATGGAGAGGCTTTATGGATGCAGAGAGCAAAGGAGGAAGTCAAACCATCTTCTTCATCAATCATAACGGGAAACAATCATATCGACTTCTCCTGCTTGCTTTCTAACTATACCGGCAGAGGAAATTTGAAAGACGAGCGGCAAAAGCAAATGAGGTGGATTAGCAGAGTTGTCAACAACTGATGGTGTCGTCCAGGACTGTGGAACATAATCTCTGAGCTGCTAGCTCGCCGAGGCAGCTCAACAGTCTTCAGTCAGAGGTCGCTACAGATTCAGGAACGGGCCACAGCTTTCCGACTTTCACCGGTAAAAATGGCATGATTTGCATCAATTATGTGACACTCTGTACCGGCGAGTCACAACAAAAAAATATGTGACTTTTTGTCACATATTTTAACCGCAAAGTTAAATCAATTTTGATTTAACTTTGTGGTTCTGGTTCAACAAAACGTGGGTTTGTTTTTCCTCGACATTTTTGCAATTTAAAGGCCAGAATTAAACAAAGTTAGAATTTTATGACATGCACTCCAAGTTATTTGAATAAGACACAGATTATTAGTAATTCTGTTGTTTGTGGAAATAATAGCTTTCAGAATTTTTTTCAGTTTACTGAGCACCATTTATTATTTATGGTAAAACAAAAAAAATTTTTGCCACGATAAAAAGTTTCCTTGATTGTTATCACAATAAATTTCAAATGTTACAAAAAACCTGATTAAAGACATACTTAAGTATCCCTCCCTTTTTTTTCCATGATATCGTCAGTAAACTCAAAAACATGATTTCTTTTTTTCTGTCCAGCAGTGTGGCACTCAAAAATATGATTAAATGAATTATCTGTGTGCAGTTTAGCGATATAACTCACACTTCTTTAACGTCCTGAACAATCTTATCTCAAACAGGAATGTTCTTAAAGACCAGCGTCTAAGTTTGTGGTGCTATGAATGCTGTGCCATGCAGAGTACTACAAATTATCGTGATAAAATTCTACGTCCATATCACCCAGCCCTGGCAGGTAGGTTTTTGTTTCTCTTTTATTAAATATTCTGATTTAGCTAAATGTATAAAAACATTTTTTTAGTTTCTAACGTTTACCATCGTGAGGACTAAACCTGGTCAGGACTTTCTCTTCTCCACACGGACCTGAACTCCACCTGTTTCAGACGAGGTGACATGCCGGGTTCCTGCGAAGCCGTCCGACTGAGCCCACCAGGTGAGCGCGTGACCCCTTGACCTGCGAGCAGTTGCCACCGGCGACAGTGGGGCCGTCCTCTGTGGCAGAGGTGCAATCTATGCACTTAAAACGGGGGAGAGACAGCAGGGCAGGGAGGCTGGGTGAACTGCGAGGCCGCTGAAATGCTTCTCATTGTGACAGCAACTCTGTTTAAACAGCAATCAAGGGTGAAATGCAAAGCGCCGCCACCTGCGTGGCTGGGCGTCTTTAGCAGGCCCTCAAACGTTGCTGACAGTAAATTAGGTGAAGCTATGACGATCCTGACAGCGAGAAACCTGCCGGTCACCGGCTGAAGGTCTCTCCGAGCAGCTACGACCGTTTCCCTTCCAGGTCTATTTAGAAACCGTGACTTCGCTGAAAAGAAAAATGGAAGACGGTGATTTTCACCGTCGAAGTCTCCAGATGAGTTTGTGATGAGCTGTCTGACATTTTGGTGAAGAAGCAAATAATGTTACCCGTCATCAGATTAAGTAAAACTTGCTTTTGGGACAACTAACACATTATTTTGTAGATTCAAGAAGGAGTACTATTAATTTAATTCTGTAATTTGGGATTTGATGTAACAAAGTAAAGTGATAACTGAAATAAAATGGTAAACGTCAAGCTTTGAAATGTTTTACTGGGATTTTATGTGATCGACCAACCAGCACAAAATAGCACATTGATATAAAATGGAAAAAAGCGATTGTTTGACAAAAACGTGGCATTCACTTTTATTAAACACTCTTGTGTTAAATAAAACACACGAGCGTTTGATGTTTTTTGAACCGCTGTTAATTGCAAGTCTTTGGGAGTAAATGTAGAGCTGAGTTAAAGTAGCTCTAGTAAAGTAAGAAATGTCTATAAAATAAATTATTCAAGAAAAAGTCAAAAGGTATTTGGCAAAAAAGGCTATTTAAGTACTGAATAACTGATCAGAAAAATCGGATTTAATGTTTAAAAATGGTTGCATGACAAAAAAAAAGTTATGTGCAAAGCTTTAGACTACAATGAGAGATTAAAAGAAATAAAGACATAATTACAAAATAACAAATAAAGGCAGAAGAAATACTTCTCTATTTTGTTAGAAAAATAGAAAGTTATTAAACTTATTAAACTAGTCCAGTATGTGTATGTATGTTAGGAGAGGGTAAAGTACATCCACTAACAATATAAAATGTTTACTGTAACTTTTTCACGTTTCTCAGCAGAAAGGATCGAACAAGAGATCAACAAAGCTGGTGGTCAGACAAGAGGTCTCACTTTAACATAAACTCCAGGTTTGTTTCTGCATCTGGTATATTTGTGGTTGTAATATTTGTTCTTCATTCAGTAAAATTACTCACAGTGGGTAGAGTATCCAGCACACACACACACACAGTCGTGTTTTTACATTCATTTTCTGCAGTCTAACCCGTACACTACCCCTAATCCTAACTCCAAACCTAACCATCACAGACCTAAAGCCCTGACCCAAAAACAGCATTTCCCCTCAGATACCTAAATGTCCCCATGAGGAGCAGTGGTCCCCACAACCCCACAGTGTAAACAGAAACAGGTCCCCACAAGGATATAAAAACCTAGTTCACACACACACAGGTGTTTAGATTCAGGTCAGGCACACTCTCAGTTGTATTATAACTTATTACTATATATGCATATGTCGTTGCTGATTTGTTTTTTTTTTCTCTTTCTGCAGGTTTAGAGGCAGACTCGTGTTCTCTCTATACGTCTTTCCTACCTCCTTTACTTTTAAACATTTTCCCCACCATTCACTCTTTCCTTTCTCCTTTCTTTTTTTGTCTTCATGGCCATTACACTTGAAATGAATCCAAAGCAAATTCTAATAAAGTTTCACATATACAATACAGGACAATAAAATAAAAAGACTTTAGGTTTGAACTTTGACTGGGACGTTCTAACAGATCCCTGGAGTCCCCCCCCTCCGGCCTCCTGGATTTCACTGAGTTTAGAATCAGTGACCAGAATCTCTGCCCCTCCTGAAGAGAGGCAACCCCACATCATGATGCTACCACCACCATGTTGATGGTGTAGTGCATTTCTAGTTTTGCTGCACTCGCATCGTTTTGCATGTCAGCTAAAAAGTCCCACTTTGGTCTCGTCTCACCTTGTTCATGTAACCTGAACATGGCCAGCTGCAAACTGTAAGGACGTTTTCCTACGATATCTTCCTCCTCGCTATTTTCCACAAGTTTGGAGACGAGTAGCTGTTCCTTTAAACTGATCGCACCTCACGAGTTACACGAGCAGAGAGCCTGTGCGAGGCTTGTTAACTCTTTTCTTCATTTTAATTGGGCAGGAGAGCTGCCGTGGTGCGGCTATGCCGGGGTTCTGGAGTGCGTCGGATTGTCTGCGGGCCTCTGTTTGGATAAGGCCGTGTGTCCATTGTCTCCGATGCCCCAGCTGGACCGAGGTATGCCTCCATGCTCCTGAAATAGACGGACAGCTGAGGGCTGCCATGCATACCGAGGGCAGGACCGGCCGCGCGGGCCGAGCTCCTCTGACCCGCACCGCAACTTAGCACAATGAGAGATGGGGTATTGTCTGGAGCCAGAGCGCAATGTCAGGGCCCCCCAGGCCCCTAAACCGCTAAAAGACTGATTAACTCTTGCTGCGTGTTGCTATCGGCAGTGTGTGAGAGACTGATGGAGGTTGGGTGGTGGTGGTGGGGGAGCGAGTAATTGGGGCTTTAGAGTGTGTTTGTGCCACGCGTCTGCCCGTCTCCACGCCGCTGAGCTGGCGGCTAAGACCTGAGCCCACACAGTTGCTGCAAGGTATTGTGGGCAGGCATGAAGCGATTACAGAAATATCCACCGGCGATGAATGCTTTGATCCAAAACGAAGCTCTGCTTCACCCCTCCGAGTTTAGGTTACCGCTACGGCAATGAGACGGCGACCTTTGAGGGCCAAAAACAGCCGCTTTACAGGGGAAAGAGAGCAGGAAACGTAGAGGGGAGCTGAAGGGCCCCACGAGGTCAAAAACACAATTCACCAGAGGAATAAAGTATGTCTTTATTCGTAATAATTATGTAATACAATTTGTATTAATTGTCACATATCAACTCTTTTTTTGAAACTAGTGTCAGATGAAAATCAGCTCTCAAAATCAGGGTAAAGCATCAACTGAGGATGAATTATTGTTTACATACACATTTACATATTTACTAGATTTTAACAGAATTCTATATTTCAAAAAATATTTATCTTGCAACAGTACACTTGAAAGAAAAAAAAATTTATTAGGTAACAAATTTTAAGGATCCAAATTTTCAACATAAAACTTACTGAACTAAAACTTAGAGTAGGTGATGTGTGTATTTTTATGTTAGCATAGAGTAACGTGTTTCCAGTGAAAACACAGCTGGTTGGAAAAATAAGTAAATTAAAATCCTTGTTCTTTAGACAGTGAAGTTACTCACAGTCCAGAAATTTTACTCAATTAAAAGTAAAAAAAAAAAAAGTGATGCAGTAAAACTCTTCCTAGTTTGTGTTTTTAAACTACTCTAGTAAATGTAGGTACTTCTCATTGTTGGACGATACAACCTCAGGTTTTAAACGTTGGTTATCTCTTAATAACCAAAATTGGTTGTTTTATCATTTGCATATTTCCCAGTCGTAAAAGTGTCACATTTAGCATCTTTCCATCACTTCTTCCTCTGACAAAACCCCACTGACGGCATTTTCACCGGCCTTTAAAATTCTTCTTTTAGTTTACTCACTATAAATAAATCAAACTATTTCAAACATTTTTTTTGTTGCTTTACTCTTAAATATTGTTATATTTACAAGCCACCTTGCTGCTAACAGGCCTAAGAACTGCTGTCGTAAAAATATTTCTATCCAATATTTCTTTCCATTACTTTTTCACACCACAAACCTCAGTGTATTTCATCGGTTTTCCAAACCTTTTACATTTGAAATAAAAACAATGATGCTAATCCAGTATACTTTGATACACAGGTAGACATTAGCTACCTGAGTCAGTATAACGTCCAGAGTAATTTTATATCAGTATACAGTTATTTATTCCCCCAGCAGCTGTAGGTTGAAAGTTGTTTTCCTAAGATTGATTCTAAAAGGAAATTACATTTTGGATAATAATAGGACAACATACAACGGGTATCAATAATCAATAACGAAACCAAACAAAACTGACATTGATATGATTTTATGTTTGTGGTGGTTTGTGCAGTTAAAAAAAAATAATTCTCCACCACAAAATTTGTTTAATTTTCTAAATGTGTTGGAATTGGTTGACCTCTGATGACCTCTGGAAACATTTAGGGATATCTTTAAAATGATAGAGGCACAAACAAAAAACACATTTGGGTTTTTTTGCTGCACAAACATTTGACAATAACTTGGTTTGATTTGAAGGAGTTGGGTGAGGAGCGAGGCCGCCTCCACCCAGGTCCCGCCAGGTCGCCTGACGTCTCTGCCTGGATGTCCCGCAGCTTTGACTCGGTTCAGCTCTCTTTCTTAGACCGCGCTTCCAAATGAAATACACAAACATCGCAGTGGGCGAATCAGTGCGGGAACGAGCCTGACTGCGTTGAGGCCGAAACGGTTTTGAGGAGCAGAGGGAGTGTAAGGCCCAGAGAGGTCAGCTGCAGTGAAGCGGTGCAGAGAAATGTGCAGGGGGAACGACGCAAGCCTCGCGTACACGCTTCCTTCTGTTTTCTGTGTGTGTGTGCGTGTGTGTTTTTACGGGACGGGAGCGTCCGTGTTTGTGGATTTATTTAAAGCCAGCAGCTCTGAGGACTTTGGGAACTCGTCTCCTCCTTGCATGTTATCAACATGCCAATTTTTTTTTTCTTCTTCTGACGGCACACCGAGTGACAGAGTACACAAACCAGCCGCTGCCTCTCTGAAGAGACCCTCGTCCCAGAATAGCTCGCGGCCGGCCCGCTCTATCTCACCGATGCCCAAGAAAAGTTGCAGCCATCACGGCAACACCTCTCCCGCCTGCCACGGCGACAGATAACGGCGTCAACCGGGATCACACGGCCCTCCGCTGCTTCCCCCGGGCCACTCGACCAACTGTTCACACGACCACAACGTTTTTCACAATTTGTCATGCCACAAACACAAGCAATGGTTGTTTTTTAAACAATCGGTATGCAATGTATGTAAAGTATAAGAGTGAAAAGGAAGAAAACTGACACAAAATATATGAAAATCTAAAACGTGTGTTGCGCATTTGTAGCCCTTCTCAGTTAGATGCCTCTAAATAAAATCAAGTGGAGGTCATAAACAGCAACTGTGTGTAAATTACTATCAGTAGAAATGCAGCTGTTCTGTATTTCTGTTGGTTTTTTTTTTTTTAACAAACAGCATAATGAAGACAAAGCAGACAAGCTTAGAGAAAATGTAGTGGAGGAGTTTAAAAGGGTTAGCTTATAAAACAACATCCCAAGTTGCGAACATCTCGTGGAGAACCAGTCGTCACACCTCCAGGCCACTGGAACATCATTAAGAAACATAAAATAATGAACTTTGACACCTTTATTAGTTCTTGTTGTTTTCTTAATCTGCTTCATAAATGCATCGGTTAAATGAAACCTGAATCATTACAACCCTAACCCTGCATTTGTAGAGAGACAAAATAACAATTAAAGCATCACAAAAGTTGTGACTGTGAAATGAAATTTAGCAGGACCGTTTGATTTTAACGCCATTTCTGACTTTAAAATATTTACTTCAAAGCTTAAAAATCAGCTAAAGACGAACCAGAACTGAACTGGTTTTTAAATGTTGTGTTTGTTTTTACTCAGTAGTTTTAAATATGTTAAGTTTCTCTTCTAACATTTTTTTTCGAGCTCTAGAAGGTTTTAATTTGAACATTCAGTGTCAGTGTACTGATGAAACAATGTACTGATGAACAATATATACCGTGTGGGAGCGCCTTTTGCGGCAGCCATCTTGGGTCCTTGCTAAACAGGAAGCCAGTCTGCAACCCAGTTCTTTTACAGGAAGTACGCTGCTAAGAGCCGCAGTTTGATTGGTTTAAAAGGTAAAATAATTGAAAGAATGAAAATACTTGTAAATTGTACATGTTCATACATAAAATGTTTGATATTTTATTATTGACAAATAATTGTTAATTATATAAATATGTGAAGGTAAACTTTGTTTCCTGTTTCCCACTGTGGAAGGCTGAGGCGATTGGCCAGTTTGAATTGAGAAGGCGGGGCTTGACATGTGGACCGCTGGATGGAAGATTGTTGGTGGATCTTTTGGATAATGTGTGGACAGAGCTAAAAGATCAGGCCTTGGAAACAAATCGTCAAAATACCACGGAAACAGACTATAGGACAATCAGAAACTACAAGAAGAGGTTCGATGCTATAATGCAGAAAAAAAAATTATATCACAAAAACTGTGCATACCATTCTAAGCAATCAAAGGATTTTTTTTGTTAATAAAAGGTGAATTAAAAATATTTTTATGTCCATCTGAGTGATGTGTGTCTCCTTTCCAGTCAGAAACAAACTTTGTGGTTGAAGGAAAATGAGTTTGAATCTAAATCTGCCAGAGCTTTGAAAAGTTAGAGGCTTAACTCTCTGGGTTTTATGTTTCAGAATGACCCAGTAAATATTCAGTAAAACCTTAAAACTGATCCTCTCAGAGGCCCTTCATCAAATCTGCTTGAATCCGAAACATGTCGAAAAAAACCCTCAAAATTTTACCAAGTATTTGAGTTTAGATAGTGGAAATATCTCAGCAGGCTTGAAAAGAGACAAAACTAGCTTACAAGTAACTTTTTGTAAGATTTCTTTGCTTTAAGTCAATAATTCATTGATATTATTATTAGATTATTTCACTTATGACATGGGGAAAATGTCTTATAATAAGTTAAACAATCTGCCAGTGGAACTAGTACTTTTTATCATCAATATTAAGGAATTGTGTACTTAAAACTCACTCCTATATTTTGCTAAAAACTTTCTTGTAAGTTAGTTTTGTCTTATTTCAAGTGTAAGCCATTTGCACTAGCAGCAAAATGTGGTTCTATAAAGTGGAACCAAATACTAAGGTTCGCCACACTTTCCATATTTTTTAATTGTAAAGAAAAAAAGGGAAAAATGAAACCATGCAGCTTTTATTTGTTACACTTCACAGTTGTCCTCTATGTTTTTTGGTCTATCAAAGAACGCATATGGTCGTAACGCTGCAACGTTTGGAAGTTCAAGAAATACTTTTGCTAGGTTGTGTGTGCTTGTGAATCTCGTTTGGGACCAATTTACAGAACCAATCAGGAATGCTGGACTCTGGCTTTGTCTATTCTGAGAACCTCTGGTCCTCTTCCCTCCCACTCCACCCCCCACGCCGCGCTGAAGGTCACAACAAATCACCCAACACACACATTTACGTCAACTATGGACTCAAACGTAACCCTCTACTCTATCAAAGCAAAGTTTCTTCTGACTTATCAATCCAACATGGCTGTCGTCTTTCTTTCTTTGGCTCTGTTGGACCAAAGCAGAACAAATATGTTGTATTCTAAGAGGAACATGGTGATAAATTCCCCTGCGGATGAGTGGAAATTGGGTGTTTTTGTGGTGTTGGCTTCACCTCGTAGTGATTCCGGAGCCAGCGCTTCATGCGCCATGTTTCTCTCTATTAATAAAAACCCGTGTATTTATAGTAGCGCGTTTAATGCCACGCAGCTCCTGAAATAATCTCTCCTAAGGTTGCGGCCGCACAATAGTGCACATCCCTGGCAGCTCCTGACATCACCGACCTGCCGCAGCGCGGTTCAGAGGACAGCGGCTCCTCAGCATCAAAGTCAAAGGAGCCCCGGTGAGCTCATGTTTGGGTTTCAGGGCGAGCTGAGCCCGAACCGACCTCCTCTAAGTCTCCGGCTCTGGACGCAAATCATTGTCTAAAAATGAGAATGATGCTCTGTCAGAGTGAAGAAGAAGAAGAAAATAAAAAGATAAATCCTCCTCTGCTGAGATGCTCCCAGCCCCCCCACCCCCCTCCCTCCAACAGTCACACACACACACACACACACACACACACACACACACACACACACACACACACACACACACACACACACACACACACACACACACACCCCACTCCCTCCTCTCAGTGTGTACAGTGCATGAAATATCTGGGATACAAAAATAGCCGGCTTGGGTTTAGCGCTATGACAAAAACGTAGCTTTCCTTTTGTGTCAATTGAGACGGAGGCTCCGCACCAATGGGCTGCGGAGGAGGTGGCATATGCTAATGAGGGACAGATGTCCAATGATCGTGACCTTGAGGAGCGGGCTATAAAGCGGGACACATCTGAGGGAGGTTTCACTGCTGAGGTCAGCGCGCTGCGTCTTTGGCGCTGTGTGGACGCTTTGGGCATTTTTTTTTTTTTTTTTTTTTTTTTTTTTGCGCGCAGAGTGGTTGCACTTTGAAAGAAACTTCAGCAGAATACTCAGCCTTTTTAGATTTCTCTTTTAATCTTAGTCCATATATATGTATGTATTTTTATAGCACAGTCTCATTTGGTGATAATAGAGATGAACTCTAAAAATAATAATAATAATAATAATAATAATAAAAAAAGGCCAAGCAAGCAACGCGTTCCAGAAACCCAAGGCCCGAGCGCAAAGATTTGTTTTCCCACCGAAAGGATTTCCACAATTCGTCTCCAGCTGGTCTAATGTCGCGCTGTGAGGTGAAGAAGTTTGAGGGGTTGAGTGGGTGGATGTGTGTGTGGGGCGGCGGTGAAGGCGAGGGGGGGGGGGAAACTGCGCCGCTTTTACGCACGACTGAAGGGGAGCTGCTGGTGGCGCGCCTCCCACGGAAGGGCCCCGTACAGGCAAGGCCTTGTTTGATTTACACGGCATGTGTGTGGAAAAATGAGCGAGTTTGGGTCTGACATGAGCTTTTAGAGATTTGTCTGCGAGTTAGAAATGTTCAAATGCAAACTTGAAAGGTGATAACATGCGAAGAGATTAAAGAGAAGTAGGACAAAATTACGATTTAAGCCAAAAGAAAACAAACTTCTGCTTGTTTTAAGGCAAAATATTTTAATTGTGCGCACTTATAATATTATTTAAATATATCTCATATTTTATTTACATAGATTTACTTATTTTTATGATATATTTGCAGCAATTTTATTTCATTTCATGATGATTTTATGTCGTAAAGCACGTTGAACTGCCTTGGTGCTGACTTATTTATTGAATTGTGACATTAAATTAGAAGTAAACCACTTAAAACATTAAATATATTTTCTAATGACAGTGGAAAATGTAACGACACTCTGCTGTGCTTTTAGGTTAAACACAAGTCTGGATCCAGAGGAACTGATTGTGTGAGCCTTCATCCTGGTCTGTTACTCTGTCTCTCCTCAGCTTCCTGTGTGATCCCTTCATTCGCTTTGCAGCAGAGGAATATAAACGCGGAGCAGCTCAAGACGCTCCATGTGAGTGAAAACTCGCCGTTCTGCCTCCATGTTTCCTTCAGAAGCAGGATTAAATCAAATAATAAGAGGTCAGGTGTGAACTGGACTCAGGACAGGGTTACGGGTCAGGTAGGATCTTAATATTCTTAATCTCATGCCATGTTCCTCCTCAGGCCTCCTCTGATCTCTGATCTCCCCCGTTGTCATGGCGAATCCACACAAACTGAGACAGCGCTCCAACCCTTACAGTCGATTTCTGTCAGGGTTTTCTCTTCAGTGAGTACAAACGCACACTTAAGTATCAGGCGCATGCATGGAAACACACACAGCACACATACACACACAGTCGTGTTTTCATCACTTGTGGAAACTTCTCATTGACTTCCATTAATTTCTATAGCCTAACCCCCAACATAATCCTAATCCTAACAATATCAATCACATACATAACCACTAACCCAAAAACAACAATTTCCCTCTTGGGGATCAAGAAAATGTCCCCAGAAGGAGCAATGGTCCCATAACCCCACATTGTAGACAGAAACGGGTTTCCATAAGGATATAAAAACCTGGTACACACACACACACACACGTACATGTGGAAACCACAACTACGGCAGCTTTTTCCATTTCTGTTTGATTTAGAAAGTGAAAAAAAAATATGTGTTAAACAGCTGACCTTATAAAGTCAGACGTTTAACAGGATTTTCTCGTTTTTCCAAGTTTTTTGGGAGGATCTGCTCTGACGCTGTGTGTCAACCAGACCCACCATCAGCCAACCGAACGGGATGCACAGAAAATGTAGATTAGAACAATACATGTTATTTCTAGGATGAGATATTTATATTAATAATGACTTGATTAAAAACAACACGGTGGTTGGTAGAACCAGACTGTATCAACATAAATATATCAGTGGAGCCGTGATCCAATGAATGTTTGTCTTTGCATCTTTTCCTTTAAAATAAGTTTCATTCTGACCTTCTGGCTAATTTTCACTATATTGAGACCCCCATTGTATTTCTGGCGGTCTGATATTAGGTTTTCAGGTAGCCGGTTGTATCAAACCTTTACACGCTAATCAAAGAGAGCAAAGGAAGCTGTCAAAAGAAGGATGAGGCCGGCCAGCTCGGTCCACTCCATCATGTGTTTCAGCAGTTTTTTAAATATTTGAATGTCATTCTATCCTTCAGAAATAATAATCCTTTTATTATCATCCCTCTTTCTGCTTTTATGTTTTTGTTTTTTGCAGTTTTCTTTCATCGTTCATTTTTAAAACACCTCATTTTATTTATTTTGTCTTTTAATTTGTTCTCTCATGGCCTTCCTTTTTTGTTTTGAGTCAGAATTTCTTCTGATTAAAAATAATTCCGATTCTGATTCTCGTCTTCATTTTATAGCAAAGCTCAGTAACTAAATTAGAGAAGCAATTTAAACCGACTCAGTTGGTAATTATTGGAAGATGGCGGAATAAAATAGAAATAATACGATGCAGTTATTGTTAAAGTGTTAACATTTTTAATTTGAATCAAGTGAAGAAGCTTATGAGGACCAGATTAATAGAGCAGCAAGACATTTGCCATTCACAATATGTATAAAAAAGGAAATAAATTTTTTCCTGTCCCTGAAAGGTGGCCATGTTGGGTGTCTTTCAACCCAGCAGGAAAAATCACTTTGTCTCAGCACTCTGTAACCTTCCCATAAAGATGTAGACATTTTTTTCCCCCCATAACATAAAAAGAGTTTTCTCATCTGGACAACAATCAGAGATATCAAGCCGGGGTATTCCCCAAGCAAACCCACTTAAGACCATCGAATGTTTTCGATATTTGAGTTTTTACATTTTATCCAGCATGGACTAAACTCTAGATAAAAAACAAATAAAAGCACATCTATTCTTACCTCCATTTTCTTTTCTTTCTTTTCAAGGAGGATGTGGCAGACTGGCTTGTTGAAGTCCTTCGTGAAAGCAGCAGCATCCACGTGAGTGACGGCCGCGGTCTCTGCACAAAACAGGAAGTCAGGCTGAAACCTCGAAGGAGACGTTTAGACGGCTAAAGCGGGATCTTCACCGTGAGTTTATTTATATCTGAATTACCTGGCTAATAAGTAGCAATATAAATATGTTAAAACTCCTTTTGTACATGGTAAATTGTGATCTTTTTTTAATCTACTTTTTCTGGTTCAAATAAGTTTATAAGCACAGGCTGCACTGCGTTTGGCTCCAGCAGCTCAGATCAGCTTCAGAAAACAGAACAGAAAAGTATCTATGGTCAAAATCAAAATGAAATTTGTGAATTTTGATTATTTTTTTTACTCAATCATTTTTAAGGAAACAAAAATGTAGGTCCATTTTCTTCCTCAAGGCTTCAGTAAACTTTTAAAAATTGATCCGATTCCAATTATTTTTGCTTTTACAGGAACCAGAAATTTCTGGAGGAATCAAAGGAAGTCAAAATAATCAGTTCCTCTCACTCTCTCGCAGCGTCTGTCCCAAAGCCCGGCAGATGGGAGAAGATCTGTGAAGGAGGAGTTCATTTTCTTTTCTTTTTTTTTGACAATGTGAGCCTGATGTGTGTTGTGCTTCAGTTTTTAGATGAACTTTAAATCTTGTCAGTGTTTTTGGGTTAACGGGGGAATCGTGAGCAGCGGTCGGATGGACCGGAGGCAGTTAAGACTTGCAGTGATGTTTAGGGCAATGATCTCATGAACATCACTTTAAGTCTGTGCTGGCTCCGCTCCGAAACGTCGAGGATCCCAGTTGGTGGCCGACAAAAACAAGGATAACATGGTGCATGAAATGATCTTGTTACAGTTTGTAAAGTCTTTTTTTTTTCTTGCATGAAGAAGATATTTTACTCACCGTGTTTCATTTTTGTTCATTTGCAATGATTTTTCTTTCTTCTTGCAGAAAAACAATCGGACTCGGCAGTCGTCCTCTCCGGGTGCCGATGACAGCCGGCTGCACACAGCCAAGGTGAGACGGTGTGTGAAGCTCAGCAGCCTGAGCTGCATGCTGCTCAAATTCATACATTTGACATTCCCAACAAGCAACAGCTTAATCTACGACAATGGTAAACATGAAACAAATGCAATCATAAAGCCTGATATGTTGACAGAGATCAGACCATTTCTGGATGAGACTGATTTCCATTTTCTTTGAGGTCTGAGAAGCCAATTCCAGTTTTGACCGATGCAGATATTTTTTTATCCAAGGAAAAATTTGGGAATTATAACATTACCACAATTCATTCATCAACGTATATGTCTCTATTAATAATAATGATAATAATAATACATTTTTAAATTGTACTCAATTTTAATGAATTTAATGAAAAGGGTAAAAATGTGATTTTCTAGGATCTCATTTGCAGATAACTGATGCATCTACAATTTAAATAAGCAGCAAAATTTGCTTAGACAATATCTGAGTTTAGTAAATAAATAATCAGTAAGGCATATTAACTATAATAAATGGTAATATTTGTATTCTGACATATTTAGTTTTGCGGTGCCAATTTTCAACAATCTCTGCAGAGAAAATACGGTTTGAATCACTAAAATGTAATTTATTTGCAAAAAAGTTTTAGTTTAATTCTCCCCATCAAACAAACAACAAAGAACTAAATCTGAGTGTTGTGCCTAGAGTAAATAGCATTCTCACATTTAATTTAGAGGCTAAACAACTGAATCTTATCTTATTTTTTGGTCCGTTTTGTTTTGTTGTCAGAATTATTTCCTCAAAGTTTTACAAAGATCTTCAGGGTCACTTGACAGAGACCTTGAGGAGCTCCACAATGCAAAATAAGGCTTAAAAACCAACTTACAGAGATGATAGACATGTATGTTTTCCCTCCCTTTGATTTAAAATCTCTTGATCGCTGACGTTCCCATGCAGAGGAAAGTCCTTGACCCCCTGGCTCCGAGGCGGGACTCCCCCTGCCCCATTTCGCAGTTGTTTCTCTGAACAGGTTTAATAACACCGCGAAACGCCACGAGCCCTCCGTGATACTCTACACCTTTGCATTCAGTCTTCTGCTGAAGAATGACCGGTATGCAAGGGCAATGTCATCGGCGTGTGTGAGGCGTGTGCTTGCCCTTGTATGGTTACCCGGCGTGTGTGTGGCCCCACTGTTAATAAGACCCCCCTCTGGACCCTCCCGGTCCCATTCACACACGTTACGCTCTCAGGTCTCTGTCCATTCTCTTTCTCTGCTTTTCTAATTTAGACAATGCGGACGGTGTCCTCAGGGCCAGGTGGTGACATGTGTCAAGCAGCAGCTGCTCGGGGCCCTCCCTAAAAATACTAACCCCTCCCTGGATGCCCCGATGGCCCCTTTTGTCCACAGCGTCTGTATTTCTGAGCGGCCACATTGATGGGATGAGTGTTGAGTGACGGAGGATTAAAGCCGCCCGTCCAACAGAGGGCTTTGGTTCCTAAATAACCACAAACTCTCACCTTTGAGGGGCGCGCGGTACAGAGCCATGTTAGAAATGCAATCAGCTCCCCCCGCCACATCCCCACACACCTCCACGCACCCCCACCACGCACACACACTCTCTCCAGGCCTCAATGGGAGGTTCTTGACCAATCTGCTTTGGGTTCCTATTTAGGAACTGTGAGAGCCCTTCCAGCTGGGACCAACTCAACCTGGCAACCCTGTTTGTCTTCACATAAAACCAGCTAAGGGTGTGTGACTTCATGTGTAGGATTAGATATGACGGAGCGGGTCGCAGCGGAGCAGGAGCCAAAAATCGGGCACCAAGGAGAAGGCAATAAATAAACGGGGAAGTCCCCGGATAAAAATTTCTCACCCTCTTGCTCCCAGTTTCTTAAACCGAACATGAAGTTACCTTAACGGCCTCATTAGAGATTACGAAACCGTTCTCACAGACACACCTGGTTTTAGTTACAACCCCGGTCAGACGGTTCCACAAACTCGTCATTGGCATGGAAGGCATCTAATAGGGGATTTTTTTTTTTTGTTATCAGTTCAAACTTTTGCTGCGAGGGTCAGAATGGTCACTCGCAGGCTACAAAAATCTATTTTTAGAGTGGAAAACTAAAAACTACATCCCCTGCGACAATGTAATCTGGTCAACAATGCAATGAATTAAGTATGCAAGGTGTAAATGAAACATATAAAGTTGCCAAATTTTTGTAGAGAAAGAATCTGTAAACCATTGTTGATCTGAAACATAAAGATGTTGCGCTGTTGCCAAATTAACAGACAGGCATGTAACTTTCACATTTTTGCAGGTCGATTCTTCATGTTTTTGGGCTGCAAAAATAGAAAAATAAATGGCCTCCGGGTTGCACTTTGGACAACCCGTGTGCTTTTAATTTGAGTTGAGTTCAGGATCACTCTAAAAGCGTTACGTTTGCCTCCTGTAATCTGTTTGAGACGAGTTCTGATCTTCATCCTGTTGGAACGATCATTGGGTTCAAGTTTCCATCGGAAAGCCTTTGATTTTAGGTGGAGTTGAAGAATTTGGAGGTAATTTCTCTCCGTTATTCCACCAATTATCCACCGTAAACTAAAGGGCCAACAGCATGATGCCATCGCCACAATGCTTGACAATTTGAAGAGGGTCTGTTGGTTTGAAAGTCGCACATTGACCCCTTCTTGTCATTGTATCAAGATGGTTGAATCTTTGATGCCTCTGACCATAAAATTATTCTCCAGAAGGTTGATTTTCTGTTTTTCTGGTCCTTCTTCAGCTGATGTTAAATTTTCTGGCCAGTTCGTGGTCAGCTTTAGCCTTGGTGGTTCCTGGGCTCTTCTTGAACACCCAAAAGAATTTCTTCTGAATTTTTTTGAACTTTTTGAAGAAAAAAAATTATAGTAATAGTCACAAAAGTGGCAAGATGTACTATCGGTCTATAAAATGTCAGTTCAGATGCATCAACATCTGAAAATTCGTACAACAAAGTTTTATATAATGAATCCTCCAATTTTAGAGGAACAAACTTCCCAATGGCCTCAGTAAATCTCCTTCTAAGTTATTACCATTACATTCATGTATTTTTAATTTCAAGCAGACCTGAAAACCAAAAAAGCTCAAATTCCCTTCCCTTCTAGCACACTTGGTGCTAAAAGTTTTGTTTAAATCCCCCTTCAACTCTTATTTTTATTTCCTTATTTTCAGAAATCTTTGGACCTTCTGCTATGTCCCCAAACAAAATAAAACCTAAACCGTCTGCTGACAACCGCTGCAACTGAGAACCAGCTAATCTCTCTGAAGGAGGAAGGAAGAGGAAAGCCGGAGGACGCTCCTGAGGTCGAGTGGAAAAAGCTGCAGGAGGCGGCAGGTCATCCTGAGAGCCGCTAATCAACGTTAACACCTCAGCAGGAAGCAGCAGGGTCCCAGAGAGGACGATAAGGAGATATCTAGGATAAGAACTGGATGAGTGTGTAGACTTTCACTGATGTGACTGAAAATTTTAATCATTTTGGCTGCTCCATCTGTAGACTCCTTTGTGGTGAAGCAGAGAGACAGCATGCTGGCTTTTGAGTCTAAGGAACTGTGCAAGCATTTATTACATCGTTTATCATTTATCGTGGTAAATTCCTTAGAAGAATTTTGATTTATTGTCACAATAAATTCCAATGAATAATGTTTAAAACCCCCAAAAGATGTCCGTATTATCCGCGCTGTTACTTTTACTATCATTTGTTTTATGAGAGTAGCAATACATACCAATAAATTTCAAAATGTGACTAAATGTGGTTAGTGTGTGGTGTTAAATACAAATCCCTTCTTCATGTGACTGGTGTCCTAAAGAAGCTTTACAAACAACTTGTTTTTCAAGTGAGGCATTTGTGTTTGTGGCAGGATGGTTTGTGCCATGCAGTCACAGCCAAAAAAGTAGCAAATAGTTCTTCTTAACTTGTTATCACAATAGTACCACAAAATAATGCGACAAAACTTTAAGTCCATATTGCCCATCACTATAGCTCAGCTTATGCTAAGTTAAAAGCTAATCACAGCTTAGCTTTTGTTACAGGATTTGTTTTAGGCTCTCGTGGCCGGGACTCGAACTTGTGAAGGCCACGGCTCAAGTTTGCGCACGTCGTAAGTATCGAGTTTAGGATTAGGATTTTCCGGTTGAGGATTTTCAAAATAAAAGATCCAGAAGTAGTTCATTATTTCTTGCGCGGCCCGGTACCAATTGGTCCGCGGACTGGTACCGGTCCGCGGACCGGTGGTTGGGGACCACTGCTCTATCCCACTGCCCAAATTAAGGCAAATATTTTATCCAAAAGCTTCATTCTCGTTCGCTCTCCAAAGGAAAAAAAAGAAAAGGAATAAACAAGCCCGAAAGCAAACAAAAGAACAGAAAATAAATAACTAAAAACCAGCAATTCCAGTGTGAGCCTTATGATGCTAATGATAGGGTTAGCTTCCTGCCCGGAGCAGCTAGCTTGATAAACCGTCTACAACTCGGCTCATGACGCTTCAGAATGGAACTAAATGACCTTTGGAGGAATTTATTAAAATTAGCCACCAGGCTTAGAGCAAGGACTAAATTTAGACGAGCCTGGACGTAATCCTCTGTTGAAAATGAACTCGCACGGCACAGCCATCTCGTGTGATGTCTCATGTGGTTCTGGGTGACTGTGTACACCGCTGCTAATAAACATGTCGCCTTGTGCATCTCAGTTTGTCCAGTGATGCAAGGCGTGGCCGCCACGGTCAAGCATTTCATCACTGCAGACACCCAAATTAAGACTGTAAAGCCTCCGACAAGGAGGGTTTTCGGGGAACAGATCAGTAAACAAATGCTGAGGCTGAAGTTGAGTTTGTATTTTAAGGATCGTCTTTTAATAATTTCTAAAGTTCCCTCAGAGTATTTAAGGCGGAGACAGAAAAGAGAGTTAACAGCAGAGTCTTAAAACTCAGATGAAAGATGGACGTCTAGCTTCCTTCAGTATGGACCTTACCAAGCTCCGCCCACAACCGACCCACGTGACCGCAAGTCTCACAAACAAAGCCTTGCTGCTCTTTGTTTCTATGTAAACATGACTCCATTAGTGCATCATTTCTACCGGATTTTCACAATATATCAGCTACTACAATGGACAGAGGAACTAACAAGTTCAGGTCATCATCTGGGAGGAGGTTACTGGTTTCTCAGTCACAAGCTGGTTGCAAACCTGAGGCCAGCAGGTGTCAGTCAGTTATGGTAGATCTGACATTTGGTTTGATGACGTCAATATGAGAAGCTACAGACTGATAGGAGGAACCAAAGAGCTCTGTAAAGGTAAAGGCAAATCTTCTGAAGTTGGGATATAATTAATTTAATTTCACATAATTATTGCGGTAGAAGCCATTTGTTTGTTAAAATTTAATGAAATATATTTGTTCTATTTGATGTTTGTTGTGAATGACAAACTCACAAACGAACGAGGTAATTAGTCCAACGTTTAGAAACTACAGCGGCTGTAATGCGCCACAGCAAAGGTAAACAAAGGTAAAATAACCTGAACAGGTGATCAACTCAAAACCACTCCTACCTTTTTACTCTCTCTCTCTCTCTTTGTAGTTTAAGCACACCTGTTACCGTGGCAACCGCCTGCGCCCCGCAAGACGAGCAAAGATTACGTTAAAAACATAACATTCAGTCCGTTACGATATCAAGTTTCCAGGCTTGATATTTATTTCTCGATTATTAATCAGCGCTTCCCTGAACACAGTGATGGTTGACTGACTAGCTGTACTTGGTGCTAACGTGGCTAACAGGAGTAACAGTTTAGTACAAAACTTTTCTGCTAAAATAAAATCTTTAGTGTATGTCAGATACAGACACATTGCATATTGATCTGTTTAGCTAACGTAAGACTGTGTAGCAGACAGGATTCAAGGTGTAGAAGTTGTATCAGTTCTGCCATTATGCTGTACTTAGCTAACGGGAAGCTAAGTGTGTTTGTGAGACGGCCACGCACGTGACCACGTAGAATGGGCATCAGCCAATGAAAAGCGGCCCCTCTGGTAAGGTCCATTGTGAGAGATGAACTACATCACATTAGCCACCTGTTGCTTTCTGCAATCACCAGGAGCTCGACATTAAACCAAAGAATTAAAATGAGTAGAACAGCCTAACTCAAAAAATAAAATAAAGCTTAAATAATACCTGAACCCCGAATCCAACATGAGTTGAAAAGGAAGCTTCGGGCTGACGAGCAGGACCAGAAGGCAGAGAATGAAGGATGAAGTAGAGCCATCTCTTCCGATCAGTCATAATGGCCAACAGTCATCTCCCCGACTCCAACGTCTCTCTGGTCGGCTTTCTATTGCGTGCTGTTTGCAAAGTTAAAAATTTTTTAAAAAACAATAATTTGTTTTATTTAGCCTCAAATAAATTTTTCAGTCATGTTTTCACCTTTATTCGTACAAAATACGTAATTTACCAGCTAAATGTTCAGTTTACAAAATAAATATTTAGCTTTCAAATTAAATACATAGAAAGCAAAATATCTAGTTCCCAAACAAATTGGAGCCAAATGTTTAGTTTTAAGCTAAATATTTAGTTCCCAAATAAGTATTTATTTTGCTAATGAAATATTTTGTTCCTCCTCTACCCTTCTGCTGTGTTTCTTGATCTTCATGATGCTGTTTGTTTCTGAGGCCTTCACAGGACAATATGAAAGCTAAATTTCTAAATATTTAGCTTGCCATCTAAATATTTAATTTCCAAACTAAATAATCAGCTTGCCAACATGGTGAAATATGACTGAAAAATGGAACACCCACGTTTTTCTCCAACAGGCTTAAATAAGTTAAGCAAAAATGTAATTAATAAAAAATTAAATAAGCAAAAATTAATTGCTGTTAATTTTTGACTGTGTAACTTGACAAACAAGGCAGCCTTGTAGATTTAAAGAGAAACGCCAAAAAGCAACTGAGGTGGATTAGTGCTTCCCAAAACCTGATGATGTCACCCAACACCTGCTGTCCTGTGGAATAGTCAGTTTTCTTTAAGTTAATGAAAATCACTAAACTGTAGAAGAACTGCATGTTTTTCAAAAGTTCTACAAATGACAATCTCAAAAGTGGAAAAAAAAAAAAGCAAATGTATACAACGCCCTTTACTTTGACATTGAAAAAATAAAATCCATTGCAACCAATGGCCTTCGCCAGTCACTTGATTAGCAAACTGGAGTTCCTCCGAGTAATTTAATCTACGCATGAGTCCGGCTGTCCTGTGAAGGCCTCAGAAACAAACAGCATCATGAAGATCAAGAAACACAGCAGAAGGGTAGAGGAGGAAGGTGTGGTGAAATCCAAAGCAGTTAGTTTTTGAAACATCCAAAGCTTCAGACATCACACGGAACAATGTTTAATCTGGCTTCGGATAGTGAAGACTGCAAATGGAAACCGAGAAAAAGTCATCCACTAAGGCAGGGGTGTAAAAACCTTTTGACATGTGGGGCCAAAATTGTAGAGTAGAAATTTATTAGTTCATCAAGCAAATTAGCCTCAATGACAAAATGATTTTGCAGATTTGATTTATCAAAACGAATGGCGTCCAGTTTTCAAATTCTTTTGGGCTTTATTGAACAAACTTATCCTCTGTCATAAGAACAGAATTTGTGTCACTTTCTTTCAAAATGTTTGCTATATTAGGGTTAGTAAATTAGATAAAAGCTAATTTGGGTGCAGCAACGTCAGCTCTTCAGTGAAAGCCTCTGGATGGACTTGGTTCTACTTATTAGAAAAGCTTGGTCGTAAAAATACGGCTACTTTGTGTTGGCACTCAACAATCTCCGATACAAGAAAATTACGTCAGCAGTAGTTTGACCCAGTTTAAAGATAAAAAGAAATTTTACAGGAGAGTTAAAGGGGAGATGGATTCTTCAGCAAGGCAGTGAGTAGGAGAGTTTACCTTTGAAGATAAAATGGATCCCGGTGAAGAACAGCAGAAGGTTTATAGCCGTGTCATGATTGGAAACAGATCTGGACTCCTGTTGTCCAGAACAAACCGACGAAACATAAACCGAGTTTTAAACCAAATAGAGGAGCCTGAAGGAAGAGTCTTCTCTGAATACTAGCACCTGCATAGTTTATTCTCGTTCTAAAGCATCTCTCACAACATTGAAACAATTTGTGTTAGAGAATGGGAACACTTTAATGAACAAATGAGTTAATATATATATATATATATATATATATATATATATATATATATATATATATATATTAAACAATAAAAACAATTATCCTGTGCAATGTTTTATTCTACAGTTTATCCAGAGTTAAAAGCCATTGATCAAAACAAAAGAAAAAATAAACCTCAAAAAGAAAAAAAAGAGAAAAGAATAAAAATAAAATAATCACGAGTCCCTGGGTGAAGCTACTGAAGCCACAAACAGAATGAGTTTTCTTAAGCAAGAGGAATCCTTTAAGATATGAGAACCAGGCCATCTTGCTGATTAAATGGGCCAAGTAGAGCCAGAAAGCACCAACCAAAGACAGCCACGTAGCAAAACAGGGCCAGAGAACAGGAAGATGAGAAGTCCCCCCCCCAGCACCTCTGCAAACGCTCAACCATTCGCATTTTGTTCACCTCTGGCGAGGCAGTGGTGTGGCATGAAGTCAACAGTTAGTCAAAGTAGTGAGAGAGTGAGGCTGGTGACGACACACCACCGTCCTGCACACGTGGGCTCAATCTGTGCTGAGTTTCAAAATCAAGTCCATGTGAAAAGAAACTGGTTGTTTTGGGGGGGGGGGGTTGTTTTGTTTTTTCTTTTTACATATAATTTGTTCATTCATACTTTTCCATAGAGTTCTGTATAGGCTATATAAAAGGCTCTATCTGAATTTCACATAAAGCAAACAACCAATGCAGGTGTCGTTTTTCCAAAGTCTATTATTGTCTGTTAGACCACTGGGAAAGGGGGGCCTGTAGCTTTAAGTTCTCCTTTCCAAAAAAACAAAACAAAAAGCATTTTAACTTTGTGAGAAGATGACAGTCAGTCGAACTCCATTATCCGCTCTCAACTGTGATGACGGCCTCCATGCGAAGGTACGGACAGCAGATGGGTGAGTCTTTAGATCCTGAACGCAGTCACAAAAACACCTGGAGGGGTCGGATCAGAGGAGTCTGAGCCACAGGTGGCCACCGCCCCCCAGCGCCTCCGCCCGCCGGAGGGTCAATCTTCCAGCAGGTCCCTGTCCAGATCTATGAAGGGCTCGTCAATGTAACTCACAATGGCACAGCGAGAAGTTCTGTCAGAGCCCAGAAGTACTGACACCGTCTCCTTCCAGTAGCTGAACGGGATGCAGGAGCTCTGAGGGGGAGAAAGCACAGAATATTTACTTCTGTTTGTTCTACAGCCTTAAATAGGGAAAATATTTTGTTCATCTGGAATGGTTAAAACTAAAGTAGCTGCTGCTAAACATCAATCTTATGTTTATGCCAAACAGAGTCACTCTAAAATGGTTACTGATCATTTTCTGCCACTTGGGGGCAGCAGTAACATAGAAAAGTCCACAAGAGCTTAAGATTATTTTTTGATAATTATTATTATTATTATTATTATTATTATAGAAACATGTATAGAAGTAAATAAATAGCTCCTTTCAATTTTTACATCCAGCTCATCCTGGCAAAATTAGCATTTGGTCACAATCATGTAATTACTTTGACTTTTTCTAAACGTAACATTTTTATCACAGCATCAACACCTGGGTTGACCTGTAAGGGTGTCCAAACTTTTCAAACAGTGGGCCAGATTTAAATTCTGTATTCATTTAGTACAATTCTCATTCACCATCACGTTTCATTTTCTTGTATTCTGTATTTATAACTACAGAATATGAAAGAATAAATAAGTAAAAAACTAAACTAATATTGAAATAAAATGGCAAATTAAATATTGATCATCTAAAGATTATACTGTCTTACTATTCGTGTTACAATTTTTAGATGGAATATTTGGTTGGCACATTACTTACTTAAACCATTCATTTCTTTCAATATCTATTACCAATTTTGGCAGCATCAGGCTCCGTACCTCACTTTAGTACAGAAAATATGAAACAAAAAATCGACATTTCAGGTGTGGCATTCAGTTTGTTCTCACTTACTGCTGCTAGACTCTGATGGACGTTAATATAGTTAGCTCTAAAATCAACGTGACACTTTGTCAACTGTACAATACAGCAGAGGGCTAAAAATACCAACTGTAAATTAATGTGGAAAAAGTTATTTAAAAAAGACCTGGATCTATTCCAAGGTGTTAGCTTAGTCCAATAAAAACATTTTTAATGATCGGTCTGCTGCATTACAACGTACTCATCATGCAATTTGCAAGATCAATTTAAAAAAAAAAAGATTATCCAGGTTGAATTGCATTTTGAGTGAAATGATCAACAAGTCAGATCAAAACAGAGAGAAAATGGAACCAAAGACTTCAGCAAAACCTGACTTCATCAGACTGCAGGTGTACATGTTGAGTCAGATCTATTTTTAGAGATGTGTAGCTGTACTGAAGAAACTACTGATGGAACTAAATATTTGTCACTGAAGAGCAAAGCGATATTGTGGAGTTCGGGATGTCAGTAAGGAGTGACTGAACACATCATGCAGCGTGTTAATTTACTGCAATTTATTTTTGTGTTGAAATAAAAAATATTATTTAAAGCAACTGAGTTTTTAACTATATGAATGGCATTGAAACCTAACTTAAGTAGAACAAGTAAATAAAAAAAAATCTACACACATTTGGACAAAACATTTATTAGCCTAAACTAGCAGGCTAGTTTAGACCACACAAAGATCTGACTTGTGAATGAGTTTCTGATGTCTTAAATTATTGGCACTAATGTCATGCTCTCTGTTCAACCTAAAGGCCCCATTTTAGTTTTGTTCAAATCCAATTATAAAAAAGAAAATGATTACCACTATTTACACTTGTAAATAGAAAAAGAGCATGTTGTGTTTGTCCATTTCGTCCTAAGTTTAGACTTATGAATTCAGTGTTGCAACCGACATTAAACTTTTTAAAGCAATGTTTTTCAGTATCTGGCTGCTGACAGGCTGCTAAAATCAAACCGAATTGTGTAAAATTGCACTTAAATTTTCCTTTCGGTTTGTAGCTCAAATCTGCTTATGAAGTCACTTAAACTCATTTTTGACAATCAAACCTAAATCTGCTATGTCAGGAAATCCAAAATAATAATTTGTCATAAACCTGACTAATTATGATTCCACCGATGTTCTTCTGGTGTGACACTAGAAGTATTTGTTGTAGTCTGGCCCGTCACAAAAACTAATGTTTCTGGACGATTAATTGTCTCAGGAGTTATCGTGATAAACGATAATATTGTTCTGAGACAATTTGCCAGTAAATTGATGACAATAATGCAAGAATATATTCTGAAAGATCAATAAACTTGAAATTCTAATGAACATTTAACACTGGAAGACATTTTAAATATCCAAAATAAATCAACAAAACAACAGAAACAACTAGTGAAATGAATTATGAACTCTAGAAATAAAATTATCCTTCAAAAAAAAAGGTTTAGTTGAGACCAAAACTTCAGATTGAACACTTTTATCATTCATTTTTTAATAGAAAGAAAAAATAAATAAATTATAAAATTGGAAATTAATGAGTTTGTCTTAATTTATCATGCAATTAATTGATTTATTGATTACTGTGCCAGGTTGTATTGTGTTTTCTTTGTGCACTTGTGTTTGTAGACGTGTCACTCTAAGCCAGCCTGCTAGAAAGCAACTTTTCAGACTGACTATTGCACAACTGGTCTGTTTGAGCACTTTTGGCTGATTTATCAAACAGCTGGAAACCACAGGAAGCTCTCAATGAGTAAAAGTACGAGCATCAGGTTGGTTTGCTCAAAATGGAAAACTGAACCAGAGTTTCCACTGACTCTATAAACTCCTTTTTCTTGCTGTGTTAAGCTTTTGGTTAAGACTGTTGGTAATGAATTTCAGGGCCCAGATTTTAACCAACAAGCCTGCATTTCCATTTCGGGATTATTTTTGAATGGTTGACAAATAATACAAAAAACACCAACCGATCTTGATGCGACATGGAAAAAGTAAATTTACGCTAACAACTCATAGTTTAACTGCGTTCAGGGACTCACGTTCTCCAGACATGTGCTATCCTTGTCCTTGTTGAGGTAGTGCCGTTGCCAGAAGCGCAGCAGGTTGTGGAAGTTGTTCAGCAGGCACCCGGGGTATTTCTCCATGTGCTCCTTCTCCCGCAGGGCGTTGAGATAGAAGGGCAGCTTCGCCTTTCGTCTGGCCAACATCAAGATCACCAAGCTGGTATTTAAACAGCTCACATTCTCCTGCAGAAAGGAAGAGAGGCGAGGCGGGGGTCACATGACTCGGTGTCCAGCAGGTTCGCCTGTTTCTGGACGAACACACCGCAGCGAAAGCAAACCCCCACCTGCGTAAGTGTTTGTACGTTGATGATGTTGATGAGTCGGAAGAGGAAGGACAATCTGTTTTCAACTCTGGCAACGTAGGACAGCAGGCAGCACTCAGAAAGCACCTCCATAACTGAGGACAGAAAAATCACTGATTTTTTTTTTTTACTCAAATAAAGCTACTAACTATTTTTATATAACAGAATCATACCAGGGTGGAAAAATGTGGCCTTCCTTAAAGGCTTGTTTTACCTTTGACATCTTCGGTCTGGCTTTCAAAGCGGTCCAGTGAGAGGACGATGCAGCGCACCAGCATGTTGGAGTCCACCAAGGAGCTGTTGATCTGAGTCAGGAAGGCCTGAAACTAAAACAGTTTGAGGTTTAATCAGCTATGACGTCACGTTTACTGATCAATCAAAACGAAGCAGAGGAGTGACACTAAACGCAAAGAGAGAATAAAAGTACTGCGGCTTTAGCTGTGACATTTTGTTGGGTAAAAACAACAAACAGGAAATCATTTCTTAAAACCAAACAAGTACATTTCTGATTCAATTTAAGCACTAAATGCTAAATCAACAGCTACAGTGGCCATGCAGCAAAGAAAGCCAGAATTATTTAAATTTCTGTTCACATAAAATGGTTTCTATTGCAAATTTTCCTGAATTATATTTATGCCTTGCCAATTCCAAATTTAACTCAAATATTACCTAAATTGTATCAACAACCACAATAAAGAGAAACATTTTATTTTTCTTTTAGTGTTTATTATACAACACAAATTACTGAAAATTATTTCGTTGTTTCTGTAAAGTGCTTCAAAATTAGTCTATTTAAAATATTTTTGTAAAAAGACAAAAGAATCCAAATGTGTAGAATTTCATTTATAAAGAGCATTTAGGAAAATAATGACGGTGCTACATTATAATGAGAACTATAATGTTCCAATCACAGATGCACTAAGACGTGCATGGCAGTCCATTTTTTGTGGTTTTTGATAGGACTTGTTGATACTTCAGTGGTAAAAGGTTTTCTTTGCGGCTCCAGTTGATTTGCTAAAGATAAAAAGTCAAAAAGACTCACTCTACTCCTTCATAAACAAAGTGTCATCCTTGAATTTTTTTTTATGGTAAATGCCACACAAATGTACCAAGGTCTCTCCCTCAACACAGTCGGCCACATCAGAGAGTGAGCTACAGTTTCTCTGTTACTATGGTGACCTGTGTAATGGCTGATTAGTAGAAGAATAGAGAGGTCACACACACAAATCAAAAAATATATCAACAGATGTTGTCGCACTCTTTGTACTCTTTCAGATTATGCGTATGTTCTAACATTTTCATATCGGAGTGTTTTCATACCTTCTCTGGAGTGTTGACATATTTGTTGAACCTTTTAAAAGCATCAATGTTGAACTTCATGAGCTCCCCCAGCAGATCAAAGTAGCTCTGGAGGACGTCTCGAGACGTACAGCCGCTGTCTATGATGCAGAGCAGGATGTGCTGTTGGAGGATTGAAATAAAAAACGAGCAGCGACTCGTTAAAATGACCAAAGTTTAAAAAACGTTGTTTTTTTGTGTTGTTTTTTTAACATGAGTGTATTCCTGCGGGACAAACATGTTCTACCTCTAGGAGCCCTCGCTTTAGGAGGAACATTTGGTCTGCATAAGATGTTGCTCCTCTGAGAAAACTTTCCACTGCCCTCGCCTGCCAGAACCTAAACAAACAGGAAAAACAACACGGTTTAGTTCAACGTGCTTTCTGGAATAGAATTACAGTGACAATAATATATAATCTGTACCTAAAGGATGAGTCGGGAGGTTCCCTCTTCATGACGGTGAGGAGACGCGTGAGGAGACCCTTCTTTCCGTCACAAACTAAGCTTCTGTCTGTGTTGACTAGAGCTTCCACCTCTGGGATGTTAGCTTTCATGGAAATGGCACTCAGTTCGTTCAGCTCCTGGTTGTTGAGCAAGAGGTACTTGTTCCTGAAAGACGGACAGCAGATTCTAAAAAACAAGACACCAAAACGCTAAACATCAGCACAAAAGCAGGAGAATTTCAGGACACGTACTCATGGTGATCGCTGAAACTCTGGAGTAGCCGCAGGAATTGGATTTTAAAGGATATCTCCTGCACAACAACAAGGAACATTCTTTTTTGGGGGGTTTTTTTGGACAGGTGATATAAATGTTCACATTCTCTGAAGATTTGCACTTATAAGTGAAAGCAGAAGGTGAAGAGGTTCATACTGGGCTGCAGTCGCAGTTCTCATTCTGGCCGTGCACCACGTGATTGGACGCGGTGTATTTCCTCCAGATGAGCTTGTCGAACAGGTTGTTGAGCCCCGGGATGAGACGGAAATCGGCCAGCATCTTGTGGACCTACGAAAACGACAAGGAGGAATGAGACGAGGCTCGGCCGCGGCGAGGAGCGGGACATGTTTGACTCCGGACGGCGGAGCGGTACCTGGTTCCTCTGTCGGCCCATCAGGAGGACGCAGAGCACGTACAGAACCTCCACCTTGTACATGATCTCGTGGACGGTCTTCATGGACTGGGGCAGCCTGTGTCTCAGAGGGCTGGTGGCCAGAGGACTCTCGTCTGATGACTCTGAAGAGGAAAACAAGTTGAAATTCAGACCATCTGAGACTCTATACACTGTCACTGTCTCTCTGTCACAGTGAAAGGGACACTTTCCACAGAATATAGTGAAAGTGGACATATGTTAAATCTGTTAGGTCTGATTTTCTATAGGCTGGTGCAGTGACATGAAAAGTGATGTCATTATAATCTGGCTAAACCAAGTTCTTGTTTTGTTTTTATTTGGGGATGTGGGGAGGAAATAAAAAGTTTAGAAAATATGAAAATATCAATAAAGCTTAAAAAAAAAAGTGTAACTTTAACAGCAACTTTTTGAAAAAGGTGCCACAAAATTAGAAATAATCACAAGAAAAACATTCTAGAGGGACTGAACTGAAGCTGTAAAACAAAATAGTAGATGGGGTAAAATAATAAGTAAAGAAAATCCAGATTTTCCCAAAAATGTCCAAAATCTCACCTGTGCTGCTCTGCTCAGCCTCCTCGGTGGCCATCTGCATGAGCGCGTCAAGCACCAGTGCGTTGTCCAGCCAGGTGTACCAGTCCTCCAGCTCCTGCAGGAAGTTTGCTCCTGTGGCTTCAGACACTTTTCTAGTGGCTAACTTACACAGCCGCTCAATGAAGCCCGGGATGTTCAGTAGAGTCACTGTGAAACAAACACAGAGATCAGGAACCAATCAGTTTGTTTATTTTTCCCAGACCAATCTGATATCTGTACATAAAACCCAACCTACCCTGGTTGACCTCAGCGCGAGATGGGCAGGCGTTGCGCTTCTGCTGAGCGTTTTTGGCCAGTAGCGTGTGCTTGTCGTCGTTCCCTATATCTGGTTCTGAGATGGTGACGGACAGGATGCGGCAGAAATTGGCCAGCTGCTGCTGGTCGAAGCTTTGGACAAGACCTGAGAGGTTGGGGATTCCTTCCAACTGAATCATCTCCTTAAAACAGACGTGTTGCCGTCAAATTCACACGGAGCGCATTTTACTGGATAACATCCCACATTTACTGACAGAGATCAGGCTGGGGAGATCAACATCTGGAGTTTTTTGCTGATTCATGGTGTTTCATCGTTTTGGTCAACTGAACCAGAGACTCATTGCCAGAAACCGTCACGGAGCATGGAGGACATTTTCATTGCTTCAGTGAGGCCAACAATTTAGTGTTACCACTTTAGATTATTATGCAAGCTGACCAATGATTGTTCTGGTTTCCATCTAACAGTATAAAGACACAACAAAAATTATTCAATAGAACTATTCTCACAATTTCCACTTCTTCAAAAACTAGATTCAAAAACTTTCTATTTTTTCCCTCCAAAGCCATTTGTTTGTATCAGGATATAAAACGCAAAAAATATTACAAGATTAATGGTTTATAATAAAGTGATTTAAACATATTGTTGCAAATTAATTGATACCCAAGCATGAAAAAACATTTTTACTACGTTTTAATCTTAAAAATTAATCATGGTCTTAAAAAAATAATATTGCACTTCTTTATAATCTTTTTAGGCATCTACACTGGGACTTGATTGCATATTCTCAATTCACAACAGAACTCAGTTTGCTAAATATTTTAATCCTGACATCATAATACAGAATATAGTAAAGGTTACAATGCCAGTCATTTATAGGTCTAGTCAAATCCCTGAGTTCCAGTTGTTTTCAGGGCTAAGCGGTTGCTGAATACAATCTAAACGATGTTCGTGTGGCTAAACCACATTGTTCCAGAAAAAGTACGTGTTTACATTAGACAGAGTGCAACTAGAAATACAGAGAACGTGTTTAAAGAGTTATTTTAAAAAATGTGGTTGATGACATGTTTCTCTGCTTGGTGAGAAGAAAATGATTTTATCAATCTCTGAAATAAGAATTTAACAAAAATCCTGCATTTTAACTTGATGCCAAATAATGCAGGTTTATAAAAGCAAAAATATAAGCTTACTGGAGAAAATAAAAAATGTAAAGCCTGTCCTTTTCCTTGTATGATCACTACATATGACGTATTATAACATGAGAAGAAAACAAATAATTAATCCCTCAGCCCTGGTGCTTCCAGAGTCCCACGAACCAACATCTGCAGGTTCAACATGAGAGCACTGCTCACCTTTTTCACTCCAAGAATGTCTTCAATGAGTGTCGCCGTCTGCAGAAACGTCTTCTTGTTTGTCATCAGAGTGAAGAGAAACAGAACAAAGTCGTCCCTGGCTGCCAGGCTCTTTGTCACTCCCTCCGTCTGCAGTCAGAAACGAAACAACTTCACTACAAATGACTTGTCAGAAACAAAACATTCTTTGAAATAAATGGCATGAAAGCTTGAAGCACCTCTGCTTTTATCTTACATTAATAAAATGTAATTGAACACTTACACATATACAACAGTTGTAGAGAACACTAAGGCAGTCTTTGACGAGCTCATCATTCACTGTAAAAATAAAGGAACAGATGTTAGCAGAAATTGAATTGATAAAAGAGAAAAAAATTAGAAAGATGCCATTTTGATGTTATTCTTACTCACTTTTGGGTTTCTTCTTCTGCATAGTTAGTGTGGGTCTCATTAAGATTTCCACAAGCAGCTGCCAAAGAAACAGAAGTAAATTACAGCTTTCATTCAAAAAAGTAAATAAATAAAAGAAAAAAATTGAAGAAATTCTCAAACTTACATCAACTCCACCAAACAGATCAAAGGTGTAGGTGTTGGGGAAGGTGGATTCCTGAGCGGTCTTCCTGTCTTCTGTGACGAAAGACATGGCCTCCACCGAGAGCTGTGATGATAAGCTCTAGAAAAGGAGGGAAAAAAAAGAAAGTGCTAATTAGCATAAAATCTCTAAGCACCAGGTTGGAATCACTGAAAAGGCTGCAACTCCACCATGACAGTGAGCTGCGTACCTTGAGATAGCTGTGAGCGTGGGAGAGGTCGCTGTTGGGGTGGCTGCTCTCGTGGAGCTTCTGGAGCAGGTCAGGGATGCCATGCCACTTAGCAGGTTTATCTCTCTCCTGAAGCAAGCCTCCAGGGAGCTGCAACGTACCAGAGAGGCTGGTCAATAAGACACATGCAGACCCACACAGACAAAACATTTCAAAACAAATGACATGCTGCAAGTTAAACTACTTTCAGTCATGCTATTCAAACTGTGTATAAAGTATGTAAGCACTAAGAATAAAGACTTTAGCTGCAGCAGAGAAAATGAAGGGAAAAAACTAAATCCTCGAAAATGTAAAAGTATCTGACACAGTTTGATGTTTGTCTGCCATGTGGTAGCAAGTGTGTGTTGCATTTAATGAGGTTTCCAGCAGAAAACTGGCTGCTTGTTTCAGAATGCATCACTTTGAACTGGGGGAGTTATTGTTGACATGGTACATTTTGGTTATTGATGATAAATTAAAATTTAAAAAAAAAAACAAGACTTACAATATGATCTGAAATGTTATTTTTGCTTTTATCCTCCACTGTTTAGTATTTTTTTAGTTAACTGTATATCATATTCACATTTATTGATATTTATTGAAGTTCATGTGGAACAAAAAGTAATATAATATAGTAATACTAAACATTGTGATGAAATTGTAAGTTCGTATCACTCACCCCGACATTGAACGTCAATAAAAGACAATTAATCAGATTAATCGTCTTTGAATCACTTAATAAAATAATCGCCAACTGGTTCAATTAGCTGGAAAATACAGCTTCAATAAAAGGCCATTTGCTGAAAGAACAGCACAATCAGTCCAGTAATTATTCAAAAATGCACAATAAATTTATACTTTTGCACTCAAGACAAAAAAAACAAACAAAAAAGAAACACTGGTCTACAAATTTACTTTATCCAGGACAAAAAAGCGTTTACTAAGAACCTGTTTCTACCCAATTATTGATCTGTTAATCCAAAAAAATAGTAAACTGATTGATGTTAAGTTGAGCAGAAAGGGCTGAGCTTCTCACATTTCGATGTTTGTATCTTTTTTTTAGCTGCAGTTGTATCCTTTGATACAGACGATCGGTCCATATTAGGCAATTAAATATTTTGTCAAAAAGTTTCTCATTTTAAAAAAGGAATTCATCATTTATTTATTTGCATCTTTTAATCTAGATAATATTGTTTGAAAATGGTTCAAGTGGTTAAATGAAGTTTTTGTGGAACATACAAAAGTTTTTATCCGATTAATCGTCAGAATAATTGATAGAGCAAACGATGACTAATCGTTAGTTGCAGCCCTAGTGGACGGCAAAGTGTAAGAGAGAGAACCAGAGATCAGTTATATTTGGCAGAGGAAGCCGTCATGTGACGTTTATTGTTAAAATCTCTTCAAATGACTTTGAAGTTTAGAGGATGACTGCAGAAACCTGATTTAGACTGTGGAAAGTTGTAAAGACTTAGTCAGGAAATAATCACATTTTATTCTCTTACTTATTTGAAGGGACCAGACACTGAAAACAAATCTTCTAGGTTCAAGAACTGGATATCTTTGTAAGCAGTTGTGAGCGAGCCCCAGGTTTTTCTGTTACCGTTTTAATCTGGAATCTGCATCTGTTTACCTGCTGACTTTTACAAACTTTAGACACACTGAGGTCAGGACCAGAGTGAACAGTCGGGAGCAGCGGCTCGCTTGTGCGTAAATGCACAGAGGAGGTGAAGGTTTTCTAAATTAAACCACATTTTTCCACTCGGTGATCAGTGGGAATTTAATCAAGCTCACAAAGGAGCAACACCAAAATCTGGAAACAAACTCGCTGCTTCAAATATTGAAAGCTCTTCATGCTGGAGATAATTTTTTGGACAGCAGGACTTTTCTTCAGCCATAGTGTTAAAGGCCAAATCAGTATTCTGTCTCCATGTGGCCACTTGTCCTTATTGTGCACGTTTACCAACTCAGTTAAATACTGCATGTCAACGTTGTTTTCACCTGTTCACAGCAACAATAAAAATTGAAACTACCCTCTACAAATCCATCTGTGGACAAACCCAACGTATAAACAGTCATGTGCTGATATGACGTAAACAGCATTGAAATGCGTACCATCAAAACCACAATCATCATCATATATTTTTATGACTAATTACAAAAAAGCAGCTAAAAATGCTTTAATGCACAAATGTACACAACATATTTTATTCAGAAAGATAAATTCCTTCAATTAAACACCAAATAAAGCATTTTATTGTTTACATTACTGACACAAAAATTAAAGGGAACCTTTACCAGTGTGTTCAAAATGTGACTCTTTCAGTTCAATAGAGAATTAAGAATTTTGATTTATTGTTTTATTGAAATAGTAGCTATTCAATATTTACAGTATTCTAGTCTAAAATATTAGTCTCTCCCCTTTGTTTTTCCTCCCCACTTTCTTTCATTAGTATGAGATTGCAATTAATTTGTAATTATTGTGAAGGGGCAGGTTTTTATAAGGTTTTTCTTCTTCCTGCTCCTTTTCACTCATGTAGATGAAGTGTTACAAGACAGTGTTTTTGGACATTGGTGATGGAATGTGTTTTGTTGAGTGAATAAACCGATTGACTTATCGATTAGTATTTGACATTTAGGATGTCGTATAGTTCAAATTTTATATCTAAAGTGCAACTAACCCCCAAATAAAATGTTTATTGCTGATAAACCGAATATATTATTTAGAGTTCTAGCTCTTTTTTTTTTTTGAAAATTTAATTTTTGTGTAAATTTGTTTAGTTCTGCTATATTCTACGTCTATATAACAACATGCTTTTGTACCAACTCTCCCTGCCGACTGCTTCCAGAGTAATGCAGAATTTTCCTGACTGGAAAATCGTGGGTAAAACTAAATTACCTGATCCTACCTGTTTTCGTTCCCTAATACAGCCAAAGCTGTTCATTACAACACCCTCCACCATGATGTAGCTTTGCAGTTTTGGCTGCTTCATGCTTATGTTTTTTAGAATATGAAATTATTAAAACCATCTCTGAAATCTTGCAAAGATTCATGTTTAACATATTTAGAATAGATATTTCATAGTTTTACCATTTCAGAAATTACTGTAGATTTAACAAATTGTGTCAAAGTAGTCCATAATGAAATTTTTAAGAGATGATGCAAATATCTCACGGGATACTTTTAAAACTTATCACTATATTCAGTAGAAACCTTTTTGCAATTCTAATAGAGATATATATACATATATTTAGATTTGTCGCGTCAAATTAGCTCCCAATTCAATTCTGACAGTTGAGAGGCTAACGCAGTTACCAGGACAATCGAAACCGTTCGTGCTAACCAACTCAACACATGAGCTCTTCATTTGTTGAAGAATACATTTTTACAATAATACATTTTTGTCAACTTGTGAAAACCAAAATAAGCGTGTCAGCCAGCCCAGGCAGCTGCTCTGCACTATCCATTTATGGAAACGGTAGTTATTGTGGTTTCTGCGTGGTTACGTAATCACCTGAGCTGTTGTACTGCCTTAGCTAACCAGCTGTCGTTAGCCCGTTGGCTAACATTAGCAGCTACAACTACCGTCAGTAACGAATTGAAAATCATATATTAAATAAAGCGGAGCTTCTTTTTTTTAGCAACAATTGGATCTTGCAGTACAAAACAAGGATTAATCTAAACAGCTTGACTTATTAGATGATATCGCATTACCGTAGCCCTAGATGCTAAGCTAACGTGGAGCTAACAACAAAAGATGCATTTCATGCGGAGCTTCCATTTGCACTGGTATGAATATTTGCCCAACTACAAGCGATAAAATTCCATTCCAATGCAAGTCATATTTATTATTTTTACCTCTAAATTTACTCTGAAACGTTCTGCCTAATTGGCAAAATACACTCGGACAGGAACGGGAACCTCCCCAACTAACTCTCCGGGATAACGTCTTCATTTTCAGGCTCGACTCCAAGCGCGAGTCCCCGGTCTCACTCGTCTAACTTTCGAAAGCGTTCACAATCGATACAGGCGTCGTTTCTCTTACCTGTGTTCCTCGGTTGAAACCTTTCCCGGTTATTTTACTAGACGTTAACTTTGTGACTATATTACTGTTACAATTTCTTCGTTTTCTTCCACTACTAGAGAACTCAGACCCCAGAAGCGTCGCCATTATTTCTTCTTCCTGAACCCAACTGTTTGGGCAGGAAGTGGAAAGCTTCAATAAAATTGAAAAATGAGGAGTGGCGCGCCATCTGGTGGTAGCGAAACTGACACTGCACGTTTAGTCTCACATCAGTGTATTTTCGTCACAGAATTTGCTTTGTTCAGTAAAGTGCTAATTCAATTAAATTATTAAATACTTTATTGATCCCAAAGCGAACTTAAATATAAATAAAAAATTTAAATTAAATCATATCAGTGGCCCCACAAATTTTTCAGCTTTTAAACCTCAAAATAAGTAATAAAAGATAGAATAACAAAGGTTAAAAAATACTCAAAAATTTGTCTTTAAACAAATTGGGAAAGCCCAGATGATGTGATGCTTCATAAGTTTATGATAGGTTAATTCACCACATTTGAATATGGTGACACTGTGGATGTATTTTGAAGAATCTCATAAGCAACATGGGAAACACTCAAATTAAACAGATCATAGGTGTACATTTTAGCAACGATGACCAAGATTAGCTTTGGAGGAAAAAGAGCCAAGCTTGCAAGCCTGAGAACATAATTCATGCTGTGTGGGTGTTTTGCTGCATGAGAAACTACTGGTAAGAGAAGAAACAATACATATAACAATACATATAAACGCAACATTTGCCACACAGTTGGCGCTTGGGAACAAATGGATCTTCTAGAAGACAAGGTCTATCGGAAAGTCACCACATTAAAAACAAAAGGCTGAAAAGCAACAAAGTCAATGTTTTGGTGGGGTCATCACAAAATCCTGTTCTCAGTACCATAAAAACATGCAGGCAGAGCTGAACAAGCTTATTGTTTCACCAATTATGTCAGGAAGAATGGGAAAAAAATTGAACAAACTGTTGTGAAAACCTTGAAATACTTCATCCAAGCCACCAAATATTAAGGAAATGTTTACAAGTTCTGAATTTAAAAAAGTAGCAATAATATTATTCTATAACTGCTCTACTATTAGTAATAGAAAGCCAAAACAAACAATCTGTTTGTTGTGATTAAATTAACGTGACTGTAATGAAAAAAATTGACTGCATAATTAAACGTTTTTGTAATTCATCCTTTTAGCATTGTGTATGTTAAAAATAAGAATCTGTCGAAAGTAATCTGATTATTTAAAAAATGTTAATATACTTTGAAGATACAGACCTATTTTATTAAATCCACAGTTGTGAGTTGTGTAGTGAAATAAAATATTGGAACTCAAACATTAAATGTGGTGTTCAGTGTCAGCGCCTAAACTTTTTAATTTATGCAGTAATATTTGTGAAGATGGATTTTATTTGCCAATGAGAGACAAAGTGAATTTTTTTTATTGCTCGTGCATCCATTCTTCTACGTTGTTGTCTTCGTTTCTCTCCTTTTTTTTTTTACAGACTTCACTGATGTTTTACGGCCTATGATTTTTTTTTTTTGTGCTGGACTTTTGTGTACTTTTACTTTCAAATTTGCTTGAATTTGAATTGGTGAAGCAAATATCAATGCATATGATGTAATATAATGAGCAAAATAACATTGAACAGGGAAATTATCATTTTTGTTCTTAACTTCTAGAAGCAGTGGCGAAGCTAGAAAATGTTCATGGGGGTGACGGGCTGGGACCGTTACTCACTCAGGGAGGCCAACAACTGATTGGCGCCAGAGCCGCAACGGAGCACAACATCTATATTTTCAAAATAATTCACTAAAGACAGAAAATATTTTCTTGAAGGTCTTACTATATTAATAAACATAGGAGTTTATTGGTTTCATCACTGCTGCCACCACCTGTTTTGGAGGGGAACTGCTTGTTGCTCTGCTCATGAGCGACTTACCTGAATTAACCAATCACTTCACAGGAATGGCAGCAGAGGTGGCCAATGGTTGCCATGGCCACACCCTGGCTCTGCCCCTCTGAGGACTCATATTTACTGACTTGTCAGTCCCCAAACCCAACCTTTGGAACCCTTAAACTAAATCATATGAAATTTTTAAAAAAAGCTCTACACTCTTGTAAATATGTGGTTTTTATTGGTGTAAATTATTTATTGTTAGCGTATAGATTATATTAGTTTCACATAACAAGACAACAGCGACAACATTCAGATACAATCACATTGCTGTAACAGACAATATTAAATTAAAATCTTCATAAATTAGGTGAAACATTCATCGCCTCTTCGCAGCTGACATCCTCTGCCTCTGTGCTTCGTCCGCCTGGCACTAAAAATGGCCGACAGTTTGACTCGTCTCTGAGCAGTGTAGTGCCTCTGCCTCGCTTCTGTTCCGGGACTAATCCTCAGAGACGGCGTTTGGGCGCGCAGAGGACCATCTTCAGGGGTTTGCTCAAGCTTGCAGCAGCCCCAGAGCAGTAATTCCCTTCACTTTTTTTGTTGGACTTCATTTTTTTGTTGACTTTTTTCCCCCCAAACTGACCACACAGGCTTCCCTTCACGTGTCCCAGCTGTGATCTTTGCACTCTGTTAACTGGAGGTAGGAGCTGATGGCCTCCCTCAGCCCGTCGCTCACCAGAGAGTTGTCCGACTCGGTTCTCTTCCTCCCGAGGACCACGGACCTTTTAAATGGAACATAACAGGAAAACGGTTTAGGGGTTTGAATCGCTTCGGTTTTGCTTGACGAGAAAGAAAAAAAAAAGGCCGCAGAACAATTATCACAAATAAAGTAGAACTTCACAGAGTCACACATCTGAACCCAGCGCAGGAAACTTTCTTCAGACCGAACATGGCGGTGAAGCATACAAATAGCAACGAGTCAATACAACCGCAGCCTTATCTACCCCGTTGATCATGTTTTCAAACTCCTCTGCATCGGTTCGCGTAGCTCTAAATCATGCAGTACTGTCGGACTGAACCAGGGTTGTAATAGTTCTGTTTCTCATTATAGTTTCGTTTTATGTCGTTGCGACTTTTTGCTTGTCTAATTTAGTTGGATTTAGTGTGTGTTTGCGAGTCTTTATTGGTTATTATTAGTTAAATGTTGCCTAGTTTTAGTTTAGTTTTTATTAGTCATGGTTTAAAAAATAATGGATTCAATTATTGCTGAGCAACCGTCTGAATTTGCCACCAGCTGATGTAAACTGTCTGTGTGTGTGTGTGTGTGTGTGTGTGTGTGTGTGTGTGTGTAATCAATTTCTCACCAGTTCGAAAGGCTAAGAAATAGATTCATAAACACAAAAACGAAGAATATTATACTTATAATTTCAGTATGTTTTAGTTTTATAAATGCACAACATGGGTCCAGTTTCAGTTTTCGTTACTTTGTTGGTTTTAATGACCTTGGACTGAACCAATGCACTCTGAGGCAATGCCAGCAAAAACAGCCATCAGTTGATCCTCTCACCTGCTAATTTCCCTCCAGTTGATGGTCGGCCTTCTGACGGTGGTGGGAACCGGTCTGGGCTCATCCAACCCTTGGATGAAGCAAGGGACCGTCAGTCGACAGCACAGCCCGTCTGGAAGTTCTGTGGAAGGAAGAATCGCGCCGATGTCAGCCAGGTACATTTTGCTGCGATGACATGAGAAAACAGGGCGAGGACCTCAGCACAAACCTGAATAGTGTTCCACCAGGTAATGGAGGGAGGGGAATGTGAGACCTGGAGAAATGTAGACCCAGGAGTTTTCCAGCTGGGAGATGCGGTAGTGCTTCACGGGGTTCAGGTCTGAGGAGCCGGTCCTCCGCAGGACGGAGAGAGAATAGCTGTCTAAATGCAGAAAACACACACAGACGCAGCTGTTAAAATACACAGGTTTGGACTTTTGTACTGTTTTCCCTGGAGTTGAAATCCCTTTGTTGCACTTTTTAAATAAACGATCAAACACATAGATGAGTTGAGTGATAGAAAAAAACTGATGAATATTTAGATTCTGCCCCCAGAAGAGATTGTTACAATACCAGCAGGGCTGGTCAAAAGTTGAATGGAGCCCTGGGCAGAACTTTGGTTTTTGGCCCACTTCCTGTTTATTCATCAGCCATCATTGCACCAATAATATCTATTTTATATTGTCCACGCTCGATTGTTTCACATTCTGCTTTCATCACATCGTTACTACTTAGAAATCGCTCCGATTCTTTTCTTAAATAGGGATCTGTTAAAAAGTAATTCTCTTAATTGAAGAACGCAAGTTTCTAATCAGCGCGGGACTGACAGCAAACATTTCATAAAGGTTGATGAGAGTGTTATTTCCTTAACCAATAAATAGGTGTCATATTTAAATTGTGGTTTTGTAACATGCACAATTTTCAGCCTGAGTTATAAAATTTCTTGTGCTTTTTGGGCCTCAAGGCCATCAAGGAACTCTAAGTGCTTCTTTTTCTAGGATCATCTGGATCCCAGGAAAAGAATATGCAATATATACTGTAGAAAATGTAAAGATACTGATTTTAAAAATAAAATTTAAAAAAAAAGTTTGTTGTATTCAGTCCCCAAGTTGCTAATCTGGCTGCATTAGCGCTACTCCTATATGAGCTAAGCTGTTTATGTTTTCTCTGTCTTCAACAAAAAAAGCAAGTATTTCAGTTCCTTCATGTGTATGTCTGCATTTTATAAACTGCTGAGTTATTTCTTCAAGCAGAATGCTGGATTCATGGTGCTGGGACAGAAGTTGTGTAGTTTCAACTAGACGTTGTGAGTCAGTTAGTCGGGACAGAGAAAAACCAGAAAGAGCCGCCATTTTGAACTATTCAACAACCTGATGAGTCTACACTGAAACTCTCCCACAGGATGAAATGAGAAATGAACAGATAGTAAAATGATGCGATAAATTATGTTAATGTCAGTGGGTACTGACTAGCTTACATTCACCAGTTTAAACATTAATTAGCCTTTCAGTTTTTAAGCGGTTAGCGCAAGCTAGTGCTAGCTGTGTTCAATATTCACACTTTCACCAAAGAATTAGTCATCAAGTTAATGTAGCTAGATAAAAGGCTAAACTTGTTTCTACTTTCAAGTTTTCTCACAAACGTGGTTCAACATAAGGATCCAAGAATTTTAAACATTTCCATTCTGAGAGTTCATTTTAGGATCTAAATTCAACTTTCTCGATAAGTAAACACAAATTTAAACTAAAACAAATCCTACACAGTATTCCATTTACATAAAGGCCACTCTATGGCAGGCTGAACATTATTTAATGTAACTCATATTCAGTGTACTGGGTCAACCCTGCATGTTAACCCAACTCAGGTCTGAATCTATTTGTCTCAGTGTCCGACTAGCAAAATAACCGTAACAGAGCTGTTTATGGCCTCAAACTCGTTAAAGTTGTACTTTCAAATTAAATACATCACAGCAGAGGCTATTACATTGAATTAAATGTGTTTATTATACAATTTACTATTTAAAAAAACAACAAAAAAACTCTAACCTCTGTTTGTCTCTGATTCGCGGATCAAAAAGGCTCCAGTCTGGTTGCTGGGATGTTTAAGGAGTTCCTCTGCTTTATACCTGCTGATCCCCGTGTACAGCCACCTGTCACAAAAAAAAACAAAAAACAAAAGTATTACCCACATATTCAACAAGATGAGACTACATTGCAACATTTGGTTAATGTTTTCAGGTCTGGAAAATCCACTGGAACACTATGACAGAAGATTGACCCCCCCAGGAGGAGGAGGAGTGAAACTGTTGGAGGCTGTTTGTGTCACCAGAGAGAGCAGACATCTTGTTCCAAACGTCTTTCTCCACCGAGGTGCAGTTCACCTACACAGAACCTCCTCTCACGGAACTCCCCTCTTCTCTTCACGTTCCCTCTGCTTTCTCACACGTACGGCTATTAAGTCTTAACGTCACTCACTTGTCTGTCACCATCGTCGTGTAGTTGGTGGGAACGTAGCTCTCGCGCCCGGTGGTCGTGGACCTCACCATCACGAAATCGCCGTCGCTGTGACGTGAGAGAACAGACGTCTGTCACTAATCTGCCGTCAAGCACAGATCGGATGATGTTTGGAGTTACACTTACTCTGACACTATGGTCAGCCTTTCCCCCATGTGCATGGTCAGTTCTGTGCGCTCAAACGCTGGGTAGTCGTACAAAGAGACGATCACACTTTCCTGTTGTCCTGCAAGAGACGAGATACGTCGATGTTTTCCTTTATTTATTTAATTTATTTACTTTTTTTTGTCCTCCTGCATGTTTCGGGAGTGGAGCTTACTTGGCGTCGCAGATCCGGGCTGATTTCTGAGGACCGTCTGGTTGCACTGACATCTGGTGTAGCAGGTGCCCATCCTCTAACTGGTTTGGGAATTTGTGAGAACAAGTAGAAGAAGTAGAAGTAGAAGAAGATCAAATAGAAGTAGAAGAACAAAGAGAAGAAGAGGTAGAAGTAGAAGAAGAAGTGGAGAACTTAGTGAGACATTCTGGGAAACATGGAGATTTAATTTTCCTCATCCTACTCATTATTGCTATGACTGTGCAGCAAATCGTGGCCACCTATAGGGACTCTACGTTTATTGTAAGCAGGCAACAGACACGAGGTGACAGGAAGGCGCCCGACCACAACAAGAAGCCCGGTGATATCCTGTGTTAAATTTCCATGCAGCATGTAAGCGAGGGAGCGAGCGAGGCTTTGATGCAACTCGAAGGCTAGAAAAGAGGAAGATTTTCCTCTTATGACACAAACTGCAAAATGCACTGAAGACAACGCATTTACTGTTCATCTATTTATCATGAGAGAATTCAATAATACATGTAATCTAAAAAAAGGGTAAAAGTCTCCAGTTAAATAGAACTTACCCAGTTTGTTTCTTGCTCCAGTAATTTATCAAGAGGACGCAGTGATATCCAAAGACAATGCTTGCAGATAAATCCTTATCTTCTGTAAGAAAATCCTTTCAATGCGAGTGACGCTGAGCTCTGCCTCTTCTTCTTCTTCTGCTGATGTGCGCTCTTGGAGGCAGCTGTGTTTTTGCAGCTGTTTCTAACGTGGGCTGACTGAAGAGAGAGGAGGTCTCCCGCCTCGCCTTTATGTACGGCTCCAGCTCCAGCTTCCTGTGACGTGCGACGCTCGAACATCTGACTCAGAGCGCCCTGCAGCGCTGCTCTCTATCCTGTGCAGATCTCTGAAACACACCGCATGTCTATGGAATGAGCCGCCCCGCCTGCGCAAGTGGTGTTTGCACTCGCAGTGCTATTGTGGTTTGATCTGGTGACATAATTTCAATGAGAAAAAGAAAAAAAATTCATTAGCAGTCGTTGGAATCCAAATGTGGCGGCCAGATTACATGATTCTCCGTCGGCCCACTGAAACCCAGCTGCTGATTAAATGGGAACGTTCTGATTAAAGAGCCAGAACCCTGCAGAATCACGTCGGGCTGCCAGCCTACGACTCCATGAAGTGATCATTTCTCATCAGTCTAAAGTTCACCATAATCCTGAGGTTATAGAAGCTTTAACTCTGAAATTCATATCGTATAGTGGAATGGTAAAGAATATTAAAACTTATTTGTAAAAAATATAGTAAAGTAAAAAAAAGCAAAAAAAAAAAAAAAAAATATATATATATATATATATGAAAAATTTTTTAAAAAATATATATATATCTTTTTTCATATATATGAAAATATATATATTTTTCATATATATTTATATGGAAAATATAGAAAATGTATGTATTTATATATACTTATATATATATAAATATAGTAATATACTATATTATATATATATATAATTTTTTTTATTGATTTTTTTCATAAATGTATCTAAAAAAAGAAGAAACTATTCTGAGATTGGATCGTCTAAAATATTTCCAGTAAGACTATTTGTGAAATAGAAAAGTAAAGAGGTGTAAAAATTTACCCTAACCTCTCTCCTGTAAAATAATAGATTTAAAAAGATATATTTTTTTTTTGGACATCTCTCAGTGATCCAGTTATCTGCTAGGGGAAATTATATTGAAATATTGACGCAACATATAACAACTTTTGTAAGAAATCTAAAGCATTGGCACAATAATGAATAAAAGCTTTTTGAAAGGTCCTGGAGGCTTTTATTTAGCACTAATGAGACAGGAAGTGGGAAGGTTTTATAGTAAGGGACCTAAATCTCACCCTGGATGGTTATGTGGAGGGATGACGGTTTCTGTATTTGGACTGCTCTGATGCCACACCATGCGTTGCTTGTAAAGCGAGGCGGCCTACAAACCTGACTCCATTACACCTGTTCTCCATATTACTACATATTAAACAAAGATGCAGGCCAAGTGGAAAGGTCACTGAAAAATTAAGAAGAAATTCACTGTGGCTGTGTTGTTTCTACTTGTGCATTATAAAGGCGAGGAAAAATATTACGATAACATTTTTGTTTGTGCCGGAAAAGGCATCTTCACTGGTACTGGGGGCGTGATAAAATCTTGAGGTTCTTAATCAGTTGCTCGGAGTTTTTATAAGAACCAAAACGACAGCAGTGAACGGAAGAAATAGAAGAACAGATCAGACTGGAGTTAATCACCAGAACAGCCTGTTAGCACAGATGGAAAGTTGGGTCATCACCATTAAAAATCTTCCATAGCAACAGAGCAACATTCATGGAACAGGTCAGATTTTCTAATGGCGGAGCTTAGAAAATCTGACATCATCAGATTCAAGTGCGATGCAGCAGAAGCAGTATTGTTCTGGCCGCCTCCGCAAACCGTTTTACGAAGGTTTCACCAGTACATTTTTCACTTTTTAAAAACCATTTGTAAAACCATTCTTAGTAAAATTTAACACAAGAGATGAGCAAATGTAATGGGACAAAACTGAGACATTTCTGGGGTATTTTTGTAGCTCGTGACAGCAGCTTTGTGCTTCTCACATAGCAAGTGGCTAGACAGCCGTATGCTAGCTACTAACGGTCGGTTTGTTTGCTTGCTAACCACATAGCAAGTGGCTAAACAGCCGTATGCCAGCTGCCAACGGTCGATTTGTTTGTTTGCTAACCACATAGCAAGTGGCTAAACGGCCGTATGCTCGCTGCTAACGGTCGGTTTGTTTGCTTGCTAACCACATAGCAAGTGGCTAAACAGCCGTATGCTAGCTGCCAACGGTCGGTTTGTTTGCTTGCTAACCACATAGCAAGTGGCTAAACAGCCGTATGCTAGCTGCTAACGGTCGGTTTGTTTGCTTGCTAACCATATAGCAAGTGGCTAAACAGCCGTATGCTAGCTGCTAACGGTCGGTTTGTTTGCTTGCTAACCACATAGCAAGCCAGTATTAGCAGCTTGTTATCAGTAGCCTTAACCATATAGGCTAAATGAATATTAAGTGTTTGTGGCCTTGACCACCTTGAGTCGCAGAATAGCTTAAGTTAAGAACGTTTTGCCTGATAGAAAAGTCCTCCGAGGAAAAAAAAATCTACATAGAATACGAAATTAAATAGTGCTGACACAACAAAATTTAAATGATTAGCGCATTTAATGCCAACTTACATTTTTAATCAATTTAATACATATTAAGGCGTGGGATGCGTGTACACCCTGCTAAAAACCAGAACCGAGGGTAAATTCTGATTCCTGACTAATTTTTATTCTGTTTGTAAACTAAAAATATTGCTGAATGAGTTAACAGAATGATTTTTGCACAAATATTTCTCAAGGGTTGAAAAATTAAATTAAAAAAAAAAGAGGAAACTGGGTTTGATTCGTTAACGGACGTCCCCCAAAAAGATCAATCTTAACAGCGTTACATTATGACGCAGTGTTTTCTTGCGCTTGCATAACGTTTAAAGAGAAACTAGAACATTCCTATGCACAGACACATTGTTTTTGTTCCACTCTGCACCTCTCAAGTCGTTGTCTTTTGTAAAGCAGCTGATCATTGTTGTTTTTTATCGCTGCGTGCTAAAAATAGACGGCCTCATCTGTGACAGCAGCAGCTATCACTCAGAAAGGAAATAAGAACATGTGCGGTTGGAAACAGTCTCACCACCGTCACCTCGTTTTTCCACCAACACTACAAAGTACTAGAACTTACCGGCTGCCTTTCTCCTGCCAGCTGAATGAAGAAGCTCCTCTTCCACTTTATTGGGAGAAAGATACAAAATAAAGGCAAACAGAAAAACACCAGACATGTTCTCGTCTCGCAGCTTTTTATTCAGTAGAAGTAGAAATGAGCTGAATCAGCGGACAATGAGAAGCCGTTCTTGGCCCCTATACGTGACAGGACTGCTACACGTTTCACACCTGAACCTGTTTATTAAGCGTCAGTGAAAAATCCATTCAGCCCGAACACAAACATCAACACGGAGCGTAAAGAATTACAGAAAAAGATGGAGGCGTTGAGTTCGATCACAAGGAGAAATCTAAGCTAAACGGTGATATTTTCTAGGAGAATCTCACTTGTGCTACGTCTGCCTCACTTCATCTGCCGTCAAAATGCGGCTCCTCTGCTGGCTCACAAACGTGTGCCCGATATGGTTTATGTGGTGTAAAATAATGAGACCTAAATGCATTCTTACAACTTTGTTCCCATCATCTTTAATGCATCGATTCAACTGAAAAGCAATGAATTGGCGAGATGGAAGGAAGAGAAAAAAAAAAAACGTGGTTTACTTGATTAAGTGAAGGTTTTCAGTCAAACATGGCTGACACTGGGAACCGTTTCACCAATAATACATTCTTAGTGCATGGAGAACACAAGCTGCTCTTGTTATTACTTTTGGCCTCTCAGCGATCCTCCTCCACCCGCTTTTGTCACCATGGTATACAAATGATGCACTGCAAGATCTTGTATCCTTCTCCTGACTGCTACCTTTAAACAACAAGATTCCTTTAATGCACAGGTGTCAAACTCCAGGCCTCGAGGGCCACAGACCTACAGTTTTTAGATACGCCACAGGTACAAACCACTGGAATGAAATGGCTTAATTACCTCCTCCTTGTGTAGATCAGTTCTCCCAGCCTTGACAATGACATAATTATTCTATTCAGGTGTGGTGCAGCAGAGGCACATCTAAAAGATGCAGGACAGCGACCTTTGAGGACTGGAGTTTGAGGCCCCTGCTTTAATACTTTGTAATCTGGCTTTAAAGGCTAGATTAACAAAATGTCTGGTTTGTTTTTCCAGTTCGCCCATTTTTCTTGCAGAAAGTTCATGCACTTCTTCAGTCTTTTCAAAGTTTTCCAGCTCCAGATTTTTAAGAGGAGAACAATATAAAAAACATTTGAATTTGCTACTCTCTAATGTAATTTATTACAGTTATTAATAATGGCTTGTGATGGTAATTCTATATTCTACAGCAGAGACAAAGTAAGCTGAAATGTAGCAAAATTTTATGTTTTCAAATGTCTCCGTACATCTGACTGGGTTAAGTTGCAAAAAAAAAAAATCTTGCTAAGTTTTATGGAATTTACCAAATTGAAATAATTTTGCTAATTGTAACATAAAACAGGAATTAATTTCAGACAGTAAAAAAAAAAGCATCTTGTTTTATTATGCTTAAATATCCAGTCAGTTTCAACTTTAAACGATGCTTTCCAAATTCAGACTTTTAATCAGACGCTATAGATTGCGCTTTCTTTCAAAAAAGGTGACAAGAACTTCAGATGAAATGAAACGCGTTCCAAACCTTGAAGACACGCAAATGAAACTCGAGCCTTTTCGAGCACACCTGCTTTCAGTTTTATCGCACCACATAAAAACATCCCATCCAGGAAAGACCTTTAAAATGATTCATCGTGGCCTCATCTTTCACATCCCAAACCTGCGTCCCGACAAGAATCTGCGCATGTTTTTGTCCCTCGCTTCCTTCTGTGACTCCTCTGCATTGCAGCAGGTTTAAAAAGAGAAACACAATTTGCTGAAAATCCATGAAAGAACTTTAAAAAAAAAAATAAAAACACAATGAAATAAAAGAAGCTCTAGTGAACAGAGAATTTCTACAATGAAGGTCTGAAGAGGCTTAAAACAAAAACAAAAAATAAATACAAGGTTAGACAGCTGACTCAAACATTTAAATATACAACATCTGAATGTTCTCATCGTTTATGTTAGTATGTTGACTTTGACAGTATATATGTATAACATATCCTCTAATATGCTTCTGTTAATATATTTTTTTTATTAGCTCCTCCTTTTCTAATCACACACACACACACTCCCTCTGGCGTCGAGTAGCTTGGGAGCAGGATGAGAGAGAAAAGAGAGGGAGGAGGGGAGTGGCGTATAAATTACTGTGGGAGTGCGCACGCAGGTGGGGTGGGGTTTAACAGGACACCTCCATGGTCTGGGGCGCCACCTGGCTGTCCAGCGCCCCGGCGGCGGCGTTGCCCTCCAGCAGGCTGCTGATGTTGTTGCGGCTGCGGCTGCTCTCCATGGAGGTGATGCTGGAGGAGGAGGTGGTGCGCGAGCGAGCCAGGCGAGTCATTCCTGCTGACGGCACTGAAACAGGGAGGAGGAGGGAGGAGGATAAAAAACAAAAAAACAATAGATGTTAATATTCTACTCTCACACACACACACTCACATCAACACAGAGACCAGAGTGAAGCAGGGATACAGAAACAACTGAAAAACAGAAAAAGAAAAGTGCTTACCATGCAAGCAATTCTCAGATAAAACGACTAATCAGGCTAAAATTCAATAAAGGCGTGTGACTGAGAACTGCTGAACGTGTCCACTGAAGGGGAGGGGAAAAAAAATAAAACGACACAAGCAATGCGGCACAACAGAGCACGGCATTTTGCAGCGGGTCATGCAGTATTTGGACGCCGGAGCGAGGACATGCTAACGGGAAGCGCCGGGCTCCGACAGGCAGAAGAAGAAGAATGTAATACAGAAGCTTCTGAAAATGCTGCTGGAAAACGTCTAGCAGAGCTCTGTGGGGAGCTTTCTGCACACATTCACATTCAGAATGGAGCGGGGTGGGGTGTCAAACTCATTTTCATTTTGGGGCCACATCAAGATAATGAATGTCCCAAAGGGCCGTTTGGGCCGGAATGTATTACTAAAACCCATTAAGCTGTTAAAGAGGCAGTATTATGTGCTCTTTAGGCACAAAGTGACATTTTACAGCACAATCAAGTAACTATGTTACCTTCAGTTACTATCAAAATGCTGCATATACCAAATATGACTTAAAAGAAATTTGACTTTGTAATTTAACACCTTGAAATTGGGCCTTTGTCTCTTTAAGAAACTCCTACTTTTTTCTGAAACTCCACCTTCAGGAAGTCGTCACAACATGGCTCCTTTATAAACCCTTTTAACAACATTTTTACCAGTGGTTCACTGAGAAATAGCTCCTATATTATTAGACGTGACGTTACGCTTATGCAGGTGTTTGCTAATTGCTGCTGGCTAGTCTGAAGGAGCTGAAGGAACTCAAAAAAAGTTGATTTTACAAAAATACTGCCCCTTTAAAAATATTAATAAATATCCTTGTATGAATTCAATAAGCACTTCTTAAAAAGTAAATAATATGGAACATCTTTTCACTCTGGTCAGTCCCTCCAGGATTTCATGACTGCAAAAAAATCAATGAAATTACAAAACCAATCAAAATTTGAGGGGCTAATTTAGAAATATTGGCATGAAATGTTGAGCTTATATTTCAGTAAATGTGACTTTTTTGCTACTCTCCATACTAATCATAAACTATAATTTAACATCAGTTAAGGCTGAGGCAGCAGTGTAGTAGATGTAAGACATACTGCCACCTGCAGGTGGGAGTTAGCATCACTTTAACCCATTGTTTATCAACCACTGTGGAAGAGTTGCAATAAACTCACAATTATGGAGTGGCACGAAAAAGTGCGGAGATCTGTTGATTTTGCGACGGCGAAAAACTCGAGGGACTGATTGATGCAGTTCGGCCGTATAGAGATAAAAACTGTTGCTTTGATTGATGAAACAATATTTAAGCAAACAACTGCTAATTATAGGTGTCCCCCTGCAGTCCAGAGGGACACATAAGTAGCTAAGGCGGGCCGGATTTGGTCCCCGGGCCTTGAGTTTGACATACGTATGCGCCGCAGAAGCATTTTGGTTCAAAGCGCCCCCTGGTGGAGGAGCTGGTGAAGAGTCCAGTACCTGATTCGTTGCTCAGGTGACTGAGGAGAACGTAGGGAACTGAGGGCAATAGTAGAAGAAGAAAAGACAAGAGAAAAAGGAGAAGAGGAGTGAAAAGGTGCATCTTTTTGTTTATAGAGGAGGCTTGGCAGTGGCTGAGGACAAACAGCAGCTGCCTGGCAACAAGAGGTAAGAAATCACAGTATGTGTGCACACATCGAGGGCTGCTTCCTGCCGTCTCTGGCCGTTTCCTGTTGCATTTCACGCTGCCCCGAGGTGTTAATGAGGGGGAAACACACTGAGGTGCCGAAGTTTTATTCTGCACACATTCGCCCTTTTTTTAATCTGCTCTAATCCCGCGGTGACATTTACTCGATAGGTGGCCTGGATGGCCTTTAAAGCGCCACCGCCACGCCAGCTCCTCCCACGGCGAAGAGTTTGAGAGCAGCAGAGACCAAAAGAGAAGTGACATTAAAGAGATTCACTCATACGGCGCCTTGCAAAAAAGTGCTTTCACTTTTTGTCACGTAACATCAAACTGCAGAGGGTTTAATGTGGCAGGCTGACAGGAAAAGAAAAGAAAAGACAAAGAGTTGCATAGCAAGTGGAAAGAAAAATTAACGTTTTGCTTTTATATGAGCAAAAAAATAATCGGAAAAGTGTGGTTCGGATTTATTTTCATTCGGATTTTATTTGCACGTTATTGTGCATTTAAAATGAAGCAACCCAAAAAATACCTAGAGGCAAATTATCTGCCTTGAAGCTTTGATTAATTATGCTTCACTGTTGAGCACAGTGTGTAATGCCCTTATTTCTGCTGATGAGTTGCTAACAAAGGCTAAATGCTGTTAGCATAACATTTGACAATAATAATTGTCATTTTTTTCCAGGGTTTTCAGGTGAAGCAGATAGAAGGAAAACAGCAGGAAGCTGTAGCTGACGCTTAACGAGTGTAGCTTTATAGACGAACCAGAAAATAAATTCCCTACAAAATGTATGCAATATGTACAAAGCTGACATGCGTGTTTCTGTGTGACAAAGATCCCATCACTCATATGGATGCTAAAGCTATAAAAAGGCAATGCCAAGTGAGTGTTCAGTGATTAAAATGACTAAAAATGAATAAACTACAAACTGGAGCATACACGTAAAACACACACAAAATTACGTTTTTGAATATGTAGCTTTTTAATGTTATTACATTGAATATAATTTCAGATTATTGTGGAATTTTGACATAAACCTGTATTATTGTTACAGGTTCATCTTCTAAGAAACAGGAAAGTAATTGTTGGAGATGCACAAATATGAAAATTTGGGCTGATATCTACAGCTGATATTGACACTTCTTTTATTTGATTACACAATTAATCATGAGAATAATAGATGGATTACTTGATTACTAAAATCGTCAACGGGACGATTATTCGTCAAGCACTCCACAAAATGAGTCTTTATGGAGAAGTAGCACGAAGAAAGTCTTCTTGGTCTCTGACCAAAAGGGAACTATGTGCTAAAAACTGACATGTGGCAAAAAACACTGACCACCACTCATCTCCGCACCACAGTGAAACATGGTGGTGGCAGAGTCCCTCAGAGCTAAATCCAGGATAATTCTTGAAGATAAACCTATTTGAGTCTGCAAAAGGCTTGAGAAAGGGGGCGGAGCTTCACCTTCCAGCTGGACAACAAACTCCAGAACTGCAGGCGGATGCCGAAGCTCAGAGCGTGTTCATATTCTGGAACAGCTCGCTCAAAGACACTTTCCATCCAATCAGACTGAAACATTTTTTTTGCAAAGAGGAATGGTGTAGGTGTGCACTGAGCAAAATGTGGTTCTGCAAAGCGTTGAATCAGGGAGGCTGAGTATAAATTTGTTTAACCATTTTTTATCCTATTTGCAAAAAATATGATAAAAAAAGTATAATTTTCTCTGCACTTCCCAGTTATGCACTACTACCCTCTGGACTTGTTAAAGATCCACACATTTCCATTTATTTACTTTATATTTAGCTCATATTTAAAGTACTTGTAGTTTAAATATTAATTTCACACTTGTGTTATAAATATCACTAATTGTTGCTAATATTTAACTGGAGTAGTTTGTCAACAAATAAGCAATTTCCCCCTGGGGATCAATAAAGTATATTATTATTCTCTTGATGACCCTTGTTGATCTTTTACATGAAATCTAAAAAAAAATAAAAAATACAGTGTGGTTTGTTGTTGTAACGTGACAAAATATAAAAATGTTCACTCTCATCACTAATTTTGCAGGCCACTGCAGACAGATGCCATCTGTGTGAGAAAGGAAAGCAAAACTTTATAGACCGAGTCATCTGCCCGGAGGTCACACTCTCAATCTTTTTCTTTTTTCCCAAAACTACAAACAATAAAACCAGAAAGCCTGTTTAACTATGACTCTCCCTCAAAAGAGAGCGCATCAGTAAACAGTTGAGAATTAAAAGGGAGAGAGAGAGAGAAAAAAAAAGCACACCACGAACAATAAAAAAGGGGTCATTTTCAACACCCACTCTGTGCCGAGCAGGAAGCAAATTGCTGTTCAGCACATCTGAGTGTGATTTCAGACACAAACCTCACCTACTGAGAGCTGAGAGTGGCACACGCTGCAAAGAGCACAGAGGAAATTATATTAGCACCAACAGAACCCCCTGCAGGCCGCTCCGTCCGGGATGGGGGCGCAGAGAGCGTGCCTCTTTTCATGCTCTCCTGGACAAAACCCAACCCACTCCACCAAAACCAGGGTTGTTTAGCAACAGGCAGCAATGAGAGGGAGAGAGAAAAACAAAAAACAACCCCCACCAAGTTCAGGAGTCTTTTGTAATTGCGCTCACGTCAACAGGAAGCCGAAGAAGTAAACACAGGCGAACCTGAACCACAAGAACGTCATCGAAAAGCAGCTAGAAAGTGACCACAAAGTCAACTGGTTCAAACCCGAGTTACTATATATATTCATATATTTAGATGTTTTTCAAAGACCTTTGACACATTAAAATGACAGCTGTTTACTTACTGTATCCCATGCCCTGAACAAAGTACTTGAACGCCTCGGCGAGCTTCCCGGGCTGCAGAGAGAAAGTCAAGTTTTATCTCTAAAGCCAATTGGAGCAACAAGGCAGTTCAAAGAGTTCGACATCATAAAAACGTAACACAGTAATGATGAAACAAGCAGCGAACGCTACATTTTGTCAAATGCTATCATTAAAATCATCAGTACACAAATATGTTGATTAATGTTCCAGTTATTATGAATCAAAGGCAAGTCTAAACAGGTGAGTTTTGATTTGAAGGCAGTCAGTGTTTCTGCAGTTTTAAAGTTTTCTGAAAGTTTATTCCAGATTTGTGTTGCGTAGAAGCTGAATGTTGCTTCAGCTTCAGAAAAAAAGTGATATGTTGGATTTCTAAAAAGTAAAACACAAAAAAATTAACTAACCTGCACAACTTGTGGCAAGCCTCCACAATCAGCCATCTAAAGAATCAATATCAGTTTCATTAAAACATGAATTTCAAAGCTAAAATTGATTTGAGTTTTACCGATTCGAAATAGCAAACGCTCTTCACCTTTAGCAGTGTGGTCTTGATGGGATTCAACCTGGAATTGCACTCCACCTGAAACACATAGACGTTGATAACAAAGAAGAAGCAGCAAATTATTTAAATGATCATTTCTGATGAACTTTGACCTACCACAGCCTCGACAGCAGGTGACGTGTCTCCAACCACCAGCAGGGCGGGGCACCTGGTGTGGATGAACAGAAAAACATCTAAGGTCACGCTGCGCTCTGATGCAAAACACCGATCAGCGCCGCCTCAGTCTCAACACCCACGTTAGTGTGTTCACCGTATCCTCGTTCAACCCCACGATGGGCCTCTCGATCTCAAGGTCTCTGCGGCTGCAGACAAAGTAACGGCGTGTTAAGAGAAGATGAAGCCATGATTTGTGTTGACTTCAACTGTGGGGTTAGATTGGCCTTATTGGGATTAATTTTAAGTTTTAACCAGAAATAAAAAAAAATAATTAAAGAACCGAAGAAGGAGAAAAAGCAAAACAATGTGCAGCTTTCACGTCTTTGAGCTTACTACTGGTAGGAGCCACAGAACAGGGCCAGGTTGTCCTGGTTGATGTCCTGGGCGATGTGGAGGCGGTAGGTCTGGATCAGCTCCTGGTTTTCTGTCAGCTCATCCTGGTGGACAGAAAATACTTCAACAAATTCTAGTAAAGACAAACACATTTTAAGAGTCCAGTAATTGTACTTCTTTCTCGTTTTGCCACACTTGGCATGATGTTGTCACTGCTATGTTTCACCATGGGGTGTGCAGGGTGACCCATTAAGGGTTTTTCATGTGCATTTTGAAGCATAGCATTGTAAATAGGTTTATGGAAATGGCAACATTTGAAAAAACTCCATCAATTTCACAAAGATATTTTTACTTTTTTCTGGAAAAGTGTTAATGCGCCGAAGGGGAGATGGAAACACATTTGCTGAACAAGTTCTGACATAGTCAACGTTCCCATCCTACTGGTGCTTTGTCAGAGGCATGGAACAAAACGAAAACTTGCAAAGTTCTCGCTCCATTTTTTCTTAGACTTGTGTGATCCATGCTAGTTTGTAACCTCCACTTCCTGTTTAGTGCAACCATGTGTTTATTACACCTGACGAGATTACGCTTTGCATAGCCTGGTTGATTCGCTCCAAACCTGGAGGCAGAAATGCGCCTAATTTGCGTTTTGTTTTGTGGAACATTTTAGAGGTTTGCTCAAAATTCACAAAACAATTGGATGGAAACATAGATATGGTTAATTTTTAGCCAAAACCTGGACTTTTACATGTAGGTCAAAACAAATAACCTTCTCCCACATGTTTTCTAGTAGCAAACAGCTAACAGTACTTCTTTAAGCTTTCTACTGCCTCTCTTCCATACATGCCAGGTCTATAGAAAGTGTGACTGAACTACTACAAAGTCTTCATAGGTCTCTCACACTGCTGCGCACACACTTCATATCACTTGGACAACATGAACATGCATCAAGAACAAGCTGCAAAAACGTCATAAAGTCCTTGCACCCATGGTATATAGAACTAATTTGTCTGCTCTTATGGAGGATGTATAAGCCCCAACAGCTGTCTATAGGGGGCACTGATTACAGTTTTCAGGTCCGTCGTTGATCTTTAAAAGGCCTGACTTCCCAATTCCAATTTTGGTCGATAATGTTTTTGTTTGTTTGTTTAAAAAGCGACTAAATATAGCGACAAAGTTGCTAAGTTGGCAACAGTGGGTGACTATTGTTGACCTCTGTCAGTCAAACCTCTCCCAAGGCAGAGGAAAAGGGAACAATGGCTGACTTTTAGACCTATGCAGAGGAAGATAAGATCGGTAAGACTGAGGAAATCGGGGCCAATTTTTCAGTTCACACCTACTTGTCTAGTCTATAGAGTCTGTGGATCTCTGCAGCTTCACTTTTCAGATGGGTAAAATACAACCTTGTGTAATTTTTATTCAGCTTCACAATTCTGCTTTAGTTGCATATGACGTCAAACACAAAAAAAACAATGTTTCAAATTTCTGTGCCTGTAATGTGACCTCGTGTGCTGAAAGGATCAAGGAATAATCGATTTCATACACAACAACGTACAGGAAGTCAAAAGCGCAGTGGATGTGAATACATTTTACATGATTGATTCACTCCAACAGCTGCATATGTTTGCACAGTGGGGTCATTTATAGCACTACTAGATGACTGTTTGCTTTAAGCTGGTCATGATCGGCCTCTCTGCATATTAAAGATGTTATTAGCAAACGTCGGATAGCCGTTAACAGTTAGACAAACCTCTGGCTTTTCCAGAGAAGTTGAGTAGTTTACTACAGACGCCAACTCAGAGTCAGTAATGAACGAGGGGAAAATAAAAAGAAAGAGAGTCGCAGTGAGTACTCACAGTGCTGAAGTGGTGAGCCATGACGATGTCCACCAAGTTACTGGTCCATCCAGACAGCTACACACACACAGCCAGCAGAGACAATGTAACACATTTGTCATCATTTTGTTAGTGTGTGCTTTTCATTTTCTTAGGGAACTGATTTTTGTACTCGATGAGCAAATTCAGCTTGTGCAACAATAATAAAAAGAATAAATAGCATAATTAGAGTGTTGCTAAGTTATTACTTAAATAAACATTATTGAACAAGAAACGCTGTCTACTGTGTGTTTTAGAAATGAACATAGAGCAACTTAATATATCTTAAGCTGCACTATGTTACATCAACATGAGGTCTGGTAGAAAAACAACTCTATCTGATTGTATCAGCGCTTTCTGATAAAACTTACGATGTGTATTTTTAACCACTGCTCATCTAATAAAACTGAGTCAGCTCTGCCTGTGCAGATCTTATATTGTACACTTTATTACATTAGTTAAAAGCCAAAAGATTGTCTGGGAGTTTTCAACTGTTTTAGGGTCATTTTGAGGAGCTCAATCCAAAAGTCACACTGGTTTTGCTCAATCAGGTCAACTTTCTGAACTATGGAGCAACATGAGCATCAAAATGCACAACTTGTTCTCATGTCTGGATCCTGAGAATCTGGATCAATGAATGTACAGCAGGAGGAGAGACTCCATCAGGACAGAAAAGAGACAGAGAATTTTACACAATGAAGACAAAATGTTTGATTTACATGTAATTACCTTCATAAATGTTTGTTATTCAATTTACAGAAATCCGAGTTTGTAACATTTAATTAATAAGCTCTGTCGGAAAACAATTTTTTTCTCCTAAAATCATTTTTGGATGAGAAACATTAACAGAAATGAACGGATAAAGTCACAAAAATGTCATGAATTTAGTCAGGAGATTGGATTTCTCTAAATCAAATAAGAATAAAAACCTGATTGAGAAAAATTGATGTAATTTTTGGATGCTAAATAGTCCTAAATCAGTTGAAAAAATAGACAACTTCAAAGAATATTCTGTTGTAACCCAGTGTTGTTGTTCCACCATTTTTGTTGGTAGGATGCTCTTCCTCTAGCAATAATTTAAAAGTCGTCTGAATCGCAGTATGACAACGGTAAAATAAATATATATTTTTTGTGTAGTTTGTCAGTTTATTTTTCCATTTTGGTCGCTTCTGATAGCATATTTCTCATTCATGTTTTCTCATTCAAACTGTCAGTTGGAACACTGACCTTCGAAGCGGCCCAATCAATCCAGCCTTCAGCGCACGGGTCGACGTTGATCAGAACCAGTCCTTCTACGAGGCTGGGGTTGTTCAGCTGGAAAGCAAGCAATAAACGCGAACGTAATGCAGTAGGCCAGCTATGTTTTAGAGACAGGTAAGTTTTAAATAAAAACAAAAAAGGGAAACATTTTTAAATGATTGTGTGGCCATGAACTTTCTTTAAAAAAAAAAACCACTAAAAAGAAAGTGAACAAAAACAAAGAAGCAGGTTTTCTTCTACTCTGATAAACATAGGAGCAGTGAATGGAAGCAGCGGAAAGTCTCAGTTTTTCTCTTTACTACAAATACTTTTCACTCCAGAATTATAAAACAATTGAAGACTTGATTTTAAAGGAAGCAACAGCAAACAGGAAGTTAAGGGGACCAGCCCACCACACAGTTTATGCTGTGGCAAAGGACACACAGTTCTAGCTGTGCGTCAGCCAGCAGGCCACTGAGGTCAGAGGTGATGTTCTTTGTGGGCATAAACTGTTTAAGATAAGAAAATGATGTAATTTTTATTTTGCAGGCATCTTCTGTCACTCTGGGGATGACATGATAAATAACAGGCTGTGGATTTCTAATGCATGTTTACCTGCACTAACAGCTGCAGTCGTGACAAAATGTTTCCTACAGACCAATAAATGAGAGCAGCTGACTGTATCTTAGTATTTTATCTTCAGCTCCTTCCACTAGGTGTGTGGTATTAGCTTGAATTGACTTGTTGAAAAACAACATGCGAGAAAAACTAATTGCTGATGTATGTATGAAGCTAAACCCTCTCAAATAAGATGGGGACTGAAAAGCTCTCTTTACTTTTTCCTCCTCACTGAACAAATTGTTGCCTTATAAACAGGCTGGAGACTATCTCTAATTTTATCTTGGGTGGCAATTAATAATTCATACAATAAATCATCACTCTTCACTACCTTTGTCTGCGCTTTCGGCTGGTTGCCTTTTTCCTTCTAAACATTACTCAGTTTTAGAAGTTGAAAGGACTATCACCATCATCAGCTAAAAGCTCAAAAATAGTTTAAGAAGAAAAATTTTTGGAAGCTATAACTACTAATTGTTTCTTTTTCAAATAGGTGTTGGGTTACAGATTGGGGAAAATAAATATGTTTTTAAAGCTGTTAATGAAGGCAGGAGAACATGAAGAAAATAGCAAAACATAAGAATTTTATGCTCATATGAAGACACTGATAAAACTTATAAAAAAATAAAGCACATCTGTCGGTTCAAATGAAGCTGAGATATGATTCAACAGAGAGTGCTGGGACTCTAAATGCAGGCGAGTGGCTTTAAAATTGCCTGAAGGCAGACAGAGGCTGTCTGGGGAAACACAGAATTGATCTTGTTTAATATCGAGTGGATTCTGCAGATGCTGCGTTTGGCCAAACTATGAATGCGGTGCACTGTGAGTCGCTCTGCCCATCTTGGGTAAAAAGGTTCTCTTTCCGGCCTGTTAAAGCCAAACATATTTCACAATCAATGTTTCCACTTGAGTTTTAAACAGGAGCAGACTGTCCTTGGAGAGACCGTTGCTACTTTTCCATCTCTGCACCTCCCTGCATTACCAGCCTCGTGTTTCATTATTAATCTGTCAGTACTTCCTCTCTTTTCCAGAGCTTTCTGCTAGATTGTGGTTATTTTAGCTTCGTTAAGCAAGTGCAGAAACAAGGCGCATGAAAAAGGAGGGAATCTTAAAGGTGATTCATCACGGGGTGACCGGTACCACAACAGGAACCCGAGAGGATTTCATGTTACAAGCTGTGTGGTCGAAAACCGTCTGTGGGAGAGTGTTGGGGGGGTTCTTTGTTGCACACAAAGATAAATAAAAAGCACCAATGTGGAGGACTCACTGCAAAGCGGGTGAGGACGTAAGCTCCCGCTCCTACACCGATGCCGATCACACTGTTGACCCTACAGAGACGAACAGATACTGTAGCGATTCAGACAAAAAAAACCCCAACAAAACATTAACCAGCAAACAGCAGGAAAAATGCTCACTTCAGCTGAGTCATCACAGAGGGCAGCATTTCAGCCAGCTCGTCCATGGTAGGGTAATGGTATCTGTAGACAGGTGAGAGGTCATGTAATTTATAGTAGGGATGCACGACATATCAGCACAAACATCAGTATTAACCACTCGGTATAGCTGCATCCATATTCCTATGACATACTGGCACTAATATTGACATCGGCCACACAACATTAATATCAGTAATTAATACCAGTATTGGCAGTATGATATATCAACACTAACATCGCATCAGACAAAAATATATAAGCACTAACATTGATATCTGATACACAATATATCAATATTAATATCAGTATTGGCTGTATGATATTTCGGCACCAACATCGTATCGGACAAAAATATATCTGTCCAATAAATAAAACTGGGCCGATATTAACAGCTAATATGTTTTTCTGTTTCGTTGCTGTTTGTTTCTGGAGGGCAAGTGGAGGAGGTTGGTCATGTGGTATAAGTTTGGTCATGTGACATTGATAGAAGCAGAAAAGTTATGTCAATGAAGTGATTTTTTTAAGTGTCAAAATGGTAGTACTGTATACATATATATATATATATATATATATATATATATATATATATATATATATATATATATACGTATATATAAAATAACAGTAAATATTGAGTATCACCCATAATGGCAAGATTTATTATTGGATATCGATATCGGAACAAATCTTTATATCAATGCATCCCTAATTTATACTATCATGTAAAACTGTTTGTGCACTGACAATCTTTACATCATTTTTTCAGACTCAAACCTCAGGAGATTGTATTTAGATTTTGACTGAAGGGCCAACACAAAGTGGTGAATAACTGAGAAGTGTAAGGAGAATTATATATTGTTTTTAATTGGTCATTCTCACACATGCACATCTAAAGCATTCCACTGCAGCTCAGGCTGTACGCTTAGAACAAATTTGAACAGGAGGTAATTAGTTACCCTGGATTATGTTTAGTGGCATTAGAGTATGGGATATATTTGTATATAGGTTTTTCTTTTTGAAAATCCACAAATACTTGTTTCTATTTTGCAGCTGTGCACCACTTTGTGCAAGTCCATCATATAAAACCATAATTAAATACACTGAACATCATGGCTGTAATGTGACAATATTTTTAAAAGGTTCATGGAATACAAGTAGTTTCTAAAGCCCCTTCATTTTCTCATCTTTCAGTTCATCAGAGAAAATGAGATCATTATAGATTTATACATTTAGGAAGTTCGATTTGAAAAACAAAGGACTGGTGAAAATGTTTCCATTAGCAAATGAACCTGCTGCGTCAGGACCAGCTCTAAAATGAATGTGTTAAAGGAGAGCGCCACTCACCCACTAGGGAAGGGAGGCGCGCCCTCCTGCTGGCCGGGCGCGTCCACATGGACCACAGCAAAGTGCTGGGTGATCTCCTGCATGTCCTCATAGTTGAACAGGGTGTTGAAGCAGGACTTGTCTAAAAAATAAAAAAAAAAGAAGGAAAAATAAATTGGAGACAACTCACAAATAAGAAAAAAAAAAATACGAAACACTAACACTAAACCGTGCCATCCATCCTGGAGGGTGGGACATGGGTGAACATATTTTTTGGCTAACTCACGGTTGAGTCCGATGTCGTGATAGGTGAGGATGACGGGCCTGTTGCCCTTGGTAACGCCTCGCATCGTCACATGGAGAACTCCGTGAGGAGTTTCAATATCGTGTTCCTGCAACCGAGGAGAGGGAAAAAATGAGCTTAGGATGAAAGGTGCAATGCCGTAAGGAGGGTAGAAAGGCAGATTTTCCCTTCACATTAAATAAAACAATTCTAGTTTTCTTTTACCAACAAGCTAGGTTACAACAGAAACCTCTCAGATGAACATGAGCAGCAAAAGAAGGTATATAATGTTTCCTGAGAAAGAAACTACTAATAAATAACAGCTGGGTTGTTTCCTTAATCCAAATGGTGGATTTACTTTGGTGGGAGAGTTGTCTAAAAACTGAGAACCAGCGAGCTGGGTTAGAGAGGAGACTAAAAAGTGCCACTTTGAATGAGATATTACTCAACCTCTTCTGCAAGATAGCATAAGCAATGGTAAGGAGGTACAATGATGCTGAATAACAATGTTCATTTCAGCGGCTTATGTAAAGAACATAACATAATTTGTGTAACTTTTCGTCACGCAAGGAAATCAATTTGTTCATTTTAGCGAGCTTTAATTTATTAGCACAAGCTAGTGCTAGTCATGCTAGCCATGCTAGCACTAGCTTGTCAAATGTCTGACCAAAGAGTCAGACATTTAATATGGACATGGTAAGGATGTGTAATTATTTATATTACAAGTTTTCTTGCCGTTTATTAGTTGTGTTACTCTAATTTAAATGAGTTTTACCAAAAATGCACTCAATTTAATCAAGAGATTTAAATGCAAACTGAAGTAAAAAAACAACAACAATATAACAAAAATAAATGTAATTTATTTTGACCCAAATATTAATACTTTAGTACTTTAAATTATTACTCATTGGCCATATTGAGGGTAGAAATGAGCCGCTTTAACTATGTTTTTGGTTAAACACTTCAACAATTAGGTCAAGCCAAGGCTAAACTAAACTATTCAAGTAGAAATTTAAATGTAGTAACACCGGATTAATTACTACATGCTATTTGTTCCTTAATGTTTTGCAGTCCTCAAACTGTTGACAGGTCATTTCTAACACATTTGTTGTATTAGAGTGTCCACCAGGACACTTTAAAGTTTATAAATTGGATATGTAAAGCATGTGTCTTTTCAGTCCTGAGTCCTTGAAGAAACAAAGCAGTGAATAAAGACAGGCTGCAGAACATTTTTCATTTGGTTAAAAAAGGAAAGAGAAAAAGCAGCATTACCGTTCAGGACTCTGAATTCGCTTTCACCCGGATGACTCTGCAAAAATTTCAGCATGGTGTGCTTTGGGCCAATGGGTTTGCAAAGAGAAGCATAATGAAATTCAGAAAGCACTTCCCAGCATTTTTTAAAATATTATTTCTTCATTGTTAACCGGAAAGCCCCATGTTTGTATCAAACGATTAAAAAAAGTGACAAAAATGTGGAATTTGCACAGCAACAAACAATCAAAGCATTGACTGTGTTGATGCAATTCAGAGAGAGGTGACAGGAAGAGGGGGGGAAAAGCCACTTTCCAGGCCAACCTTGTGATTCACAAACTCATCATATTCCAACAAGCAGATTTCTCAAGGTCAGCATGATGCGGCGCTGCAAACAACGCTCTGCATGATGCGGCTCCATACATCTGTGAGGGCGTGTGAGCCGCACAGAGCAGCGGAAGGGGCCGCCGCCCCGGTCTCCAGGCCCGCTGGTCATCAATAATGGAGAGAGAAAGCCGGAGCGAATGAGAAATCCACATTAAGGACAACAGATCGAACGTCGGCCCTGCTTCTCCGTGAACTCCCGGCAGCATTTGGCGAAGCGCATGTGTAGTAAACACTTCAGATTAGATGGAGGCTAATCCTGAGGTCGCTGTAATCGTTCTGATCCGCTGAGTACAACGGACACAGCAACACAAGAAGAGGAGGAGGAGTTGATCCTGTCGGTGCCGTTTTCCTGAACCCCACAGGTCCAGGCAAACATTAAAAATGTACCGCAGTATCAGAAATGAGTAGGGCTGAAACAATTAATCGGATTCATCGCGATGAATCACGATGAATTGATTGTTGAAATAATCGTCAACTAATTAGTAATCGATTAATTGCTAACTGGAGAATACAAACTATAAAAAAGGCCACTAGCTGAGAGAACATATTAAGAACAGCAATTCAGCCAGAACTGTGAAAAAAATAAATAAATAAATACATATTTTGCATTTAAAATAATAATAAAAATCACTTTGTAAATATGTTCAACCCAAAACACCTCAGGTGTTATAGCTAAGTTAGCTAAAACCTTAGCTACTTTTAGCTTTTCCACCCAATTATTAATTGGTTAATCAAACGATAAACCAATTGATCATTGGTTTATTTTTACTGATGAAAAGTTAAGTAGAAAGTGCTGAGATTTTCAGAATATTTAAACTATTTTTTAAGCTGCAGATGCATCCTTTGATTCAAGTCAAGCATACACTAAAGGAATGCTGTTGTTGCGTTTTTTATTTTAAGAACAATGAAGTACTTGTTTACTTGCATATTTCAGTAAACTTCTAATAGTTTAAAAAAAAAGACTTAAGTGGGTAAATGAAAAGTCTTTTATTCGATTAATCGATAAACCGTCAGAATAATTGATTTCAAAAGTAACCATTGGCTTCGGCCCTAGAAATGAGTGGCAAATGAACCAATATTGATATTGAACTCTCATGGCGAGACCAAATAAACCCTGACGGAGGAACTCCTGCCTTTGTGTGGAGCCTTCGCTCGAGGTAAAGCAGAAAAACAACCAGCTGTAGATGGAAAGACCGTCTCAACGGCCGTGCTGCTGCAGATTTTCATTTCCAGACAAGGACAGAGTCAAGGACAAGTCCAGAAATATACTTTGCTCAAACGCCTGTCTTCTTCTGTGCGTGTGTGTGTGTGCCAGAGAGAGCAGGCACATGCATCCCCACCGCTGACATGAAATGAAAAGGTCCATGGATGGAAGCGGGGTGACGATGGGTTAGACGGATCAAGGGACAGACTGGACGTAGACGGAGGGGAAGTAGAGCGTGAAAGTCGTGGCAGAGAGACAAGACAAGAGGCTGGCTGAGGGAGAGTGCCTTAAAACAGAAAGGCCTGCGTCGCTTTAATTTCTCATGTCTGTTCCAACTATAATGTAGAAGGGGAATGAAGGAGGAAAGGAGAGGAAGAGATTTCTGTCGGGCTAAAAGTGTTATTGATTCACTCTTCAAATCTCTCGTCATGCTTTTAAACATATAAACATGAGTGCTTGGATAAGTTCTTAGTAGAGACGAACCAATCAGCGTTGACCAGGCTGATTTTCTTTGTAATAGGAAGTGTTTTTTTTATCCTAATAGCAGTGGCTGCTGCAATTTTCTGGATCTACTGTGTGTGAGCTTTCATCCAGCTTTATCCAGGCTGACAAAGATTTTAAATTTGTTTTGATTATGACCAATTCAGATGTTGTTTTCCTTGAGCAATTGCACAAAAAGAAAAACAAATGTGTTGCAGGCTCCTTAACAGAGGTAACCATTTCTAATCAAATAGAAAATAAAGAAATTACATGACAATCCTGGTTTGTGAATTAGTGTATAGGCACAAATACTGAATTTTATGCCTGAACGAGGAAAAACTACCTCACTTGAACTTCTCTTATCGATCAATCTCATGTACCGATGTTGATCGGTCCATGTGTAGGTTGTAGACATGGCCTGTACAAAACTGGGCAAACGTGTCATTGCAATATTAATTTGAATGCTGCGATGATAACATCGATTGAGATTAAGCCAACATGCGACTCCCGTAGTTGTACCTTTTCCATCAAGATCTCTCTACCATTCTCCCTGAGCTTGAGCCTCTCTGCCATTAAGATCCAGGTCGGTTGTGGGTAAAAACAGCAGCATCCAATTCAAGCTATTCTTCCAATGTCTGTCTTTCAAAATGACTGAATTATGACTCTGCAGTACAGATGAACTATTTAACGTAATTGGTATAGAAAAGTAGCAATCTGATAAAATGTTAGATTTATAGCAGTATTTGTTGTTTGAGTCTCTGACTGTATGTAGTGGCATATTTGCAACCAAATAAATGTTTGATTGATTTTTATTGTCATTGTAATAAATATAAAGTTTGCGATGAAATTCCTCATCTCCCACCCCTACTGGTCGAATAAGTTATTAGTAAGGGGCGTTTGATTGGAAACATAACGACTACTAGTAGAAATACTACTAAAGATGAATATGGATGTGCAATATGGATATTGCACACATCCATATCCTACCAACGATTGTGATTCAACGCATAGAGCTATACGATGGGAAGGGAAGGGCGTTAGTATTTACTCCTGCCCGCTTTGGGCGCGTTGTGGGAATACCAGGGAAACGTCTGTGCTTAAAATAGGAGTATCAGCATGTTCATGAGTGTGAAAAGGTTACAAATGTTTCTCTTTCTAAAAAAAAAAAAGGTGCAAAACAGAGAAGCCACCCTCATCGTCTTCCCGCAACGCCTCGGTCGATCAATACCTGCACTCTCGTTTCCTCCTCCAGCTAAAAACAAGGGCGATCTTGGGTGTGAGCCACTAAACACCTCCATGCACATACAAACATCCATGTGCATATTCCCCCCCAGCGGCCCTCCCCTGCCCGCAGCCCCCCCAATGCTACTTGCCTGTGTCACATCCTAACGGCGGGCTGGAGCTACAAACTCAAGGACTCTGCATGGGGAGTGAAGCAGCAGCAGATGTTTTTAACGTGTTGTTGCCATGCCGTGCGCTGGGGGGTGAGTGACCTCCCTCCCACTGCCTCTTTTTAGTGATGGATGAATAAGAAACACAATGCATGGGCGCACCGCAGACGTTTGCAGAACACGTTCATCTGCAGCGACACACGTACCCACAGACACCGCGGGCATCTTTCATATCGTCACCACACCCTGAGCAAGTTTGGGTGCTGTGTGACCTGTGGGTGTTTGCACACACACACCTCGCAGATGTCCCCCTTATTCAACCAGCAATCCAGAACAGACCCATTGAGTTACTAACAGTCAGTCTATTGAAAAAGTGCAGAATAACGCCTCTCCTCTAAAGACCTAGCCAGGCACTCTAGTCCGACGCATTAGTCACTCACCGCATCATTTCCAGCATACGAAATCTGCTCCAGGTCCAGGACGGTTGACATGTTTTACCCAATGCGGGAGCGGAGTCTGTTATGCTATGCGGAAGCGTGCGCTGAGCGGCTCTTAAGATCTCCAAACCCAGAAGGGGGAGGCAGAGGAGGAGGAAGAGGAGGAGGTTTTGGTTGGATGGGAGGGATGTGGGGTGAGGCTGCCAGATGATCAGCAGCAGCAACAGCAGTGACAATGGAGGAAAAGAGACACACAGAAGAGTGAGAGGCGAGGAGGACGAGGGTAAACAACTTGAATGAAAACAAGGTAGAGGGAGGGCGACTGAGAGGCAAAAAGACTAAGAGAGGGAGAGAGAGAGAGAGACGGGGAAGTGGTGGGAAAAGAGAGCAGGAAAGGAGACAGACGAGGAGGAGAGTGAGACTGCAGCTTGTGTTTGGTAGTCACAGCGCGATCATGCATTCAGCCGATGCTGCGTCTAATTGGACTGCGGAGGGTCAGGTGGGTTGGTGGGAGAGGGAGGGACTTTGAGGAGCATCAAGAGGAGGAGGAGGAGGATAGCGGAGTGGGAGAGGGGTGACGGGGTCCACGGGATGCAAAAAGCAGTCCAGGAATACGGACAGGCTGCTGACATCACTGTGTGCAATTGATGAAGAGGAGAAGAGAGGCAGGGAGGAGGTCGACTTTGACGGCTGGCCCTGGGGTCGTTTTCAGCGTCAGCAAAATGGCCGAACAAGATTGCATAGCTGCCAGCGGGAGAGATCAGAATGACCTTAACCTAACCCTATTCTGGGAGAAATAACCCTAACCCTAAAACTAATCCTGAAGGACCCACTTAATGACCTCCAGATTAATAAGAGGGAGTTGAACTCTGATTTCACACAACACTGTTATGATCATCCATAAGTGCTTCTCTCATAGACCAGAAAAAGGAAACAAGAAGCTCCTTGTTTCCTCTCCAGAACCAGAACGATGAGGATTTTTTTTTGTCCTCTAAACTTCCTGCTTAGTCACCTGATCCACACGGTTTATGGATCTCTCCTCCGTTGGTGCACAGCAGCTAGCAGAGCATGGAGTCACACCTCCGTCGGAGATGGGCTGCTCGCCTCAGCCAATCAGGCGCAGCGCAGTAGGTGAGATTTAAGAGGCAAAAAATGGGTTTTATTGGTCCGTCAGTGCATTAGCATGTTAGGTTGTAGACTGCAGTTTCTAGATCTTCTCATGGTCCTGACCCATAGAGGGGGCTGTTCACACAGTGTAAGGACATGTACAGTAATGTAACACATGGGAACTACTGTATATGTGGATATTGTGTTTCAAACATTTTAATGCTGGCCTCTTAGTTCCTCATGAATGTAGATGGTATAGGCTGCAGCAGAACATATGTCAAACTGCACAAAGGTAGTGTGTGCCAACACAAGGGATTTGTGTCACAATATGCTTTATAGTCAGCAGTGTCGCATACAGGTGATTAAAACATAGAAGCATCCTTTTCTTGTGTCACTTTATCATACAGTGAGTCATCAGGGTCTAAGCATAACTCCGCAGTGGGAGGTTTTATAGATTCACACGAAGCTGCTCAGGTTTGCATTAAGCAATGCACTGTAGCTTTCCATCCATCTATCAATCAGCATACAGAACCCAGCTAAAGTATTCTTGCTCTTGAACCTTCTACATGTTCTTGAATTAAAGCCACAAACTTCAATAGGTTATGTTGGAATCTTAATGTGATAGATAAGCAAAATGAAAATAATGTGCGGTTTTCATTTTCTGTTTACAATCAAAAATCTGAGTGGTGTGGTCTTACATTTCAACTCCCTTTACTCCGACACAGCTAAATGAAATCTAGTCCATCGGTTGTCTTAAAGGGAAAGCAAGGGTGAGATTATGAAAAATATATATTTTTTAGCTTTATATTATGCTAAAATGTTATTCACTCATCTAAAACGTACCAAGTGTGTTGCTTTGAGTCACTCATGCATGTTTGAGAAATCGGTGAATATTTACCGAAAGCGTTTTATTTAGCAGGGACAGAATGGATGGAGCTCAAAACATTGCAGTCCTGAGAAAAAAGTTTGATTCTGCAAAAGACTTGAGATCTGGGAGGAGGTTCTTCTCCCAGCAGAACAGTAAGTAAGCATGTAAATCCAGAGGGAACGACTGAGATCAAAGGATTTGTATGAGTATACAGCTCTGGAAAAAATTAAGAGACCACTGCAAAATGAACAGTTTTTCTGATTTTACTCTTTATAGGTAAATGTTTAAGTAAAAGGAACATTGTTGTTTTATTCTATGAACTACTGACAACATGTCTGCAAACGTCCAAGCAAAAATTTTGTATTTATTAGCAGAAAATGAGAAATGGTCAAAATAATGAAAAAGATGCAGCACTTTCAGACCTCAAATAAAGCAAAGAAAACAAGTTTATGTTCATTTAGAAACAACAATACTAATGTTTTAAGTCAGGAAAAGTTCAGAAATCAATATTTGGTGGAATAGCCATGAGGTTTTTAGTGGGGTTCAAAGCAGTGGGCTCTAACAGGGTTTTTTTTCCAGAGCTTTATTAGTTATAATGCTTCCAAAAATGCATTCAAGTTTGTAGTTAAAGGCAAACATGAAAAACTCATACTTTCGCAGGGAATGCTACCAAATGCATACACTCTTTATGATGATCACAACTCTCAGAAGGATTATCCTTCAGTAAAAGCTGCAAGGAGGAAAGTCATCATGTAAAAGCAAACCAGTCTCAATGAAACAGACAGGCTGATGCTGCCCTCTGCTGGGCACTTCTACGGAGTTAACAATCCTGAGCAGCAACCTGAATCATGTCGAAACGACAGTGCTCAAAGGAAAGACGCTAAATTGCATTAAGTATGCAAATCTATGGTTTATTTCTGAAATAATTAAAGCCAAACAGATTTGGAAAAAAAGAAAACAGGTCATAAAAACGGCCTTGAGCAGACACATCAGGGAAATCTATTTATAGAGCCCAGCATAAGAGCACACTCAGCTGTTTTAGTCATTTTCAGCCCATGAGGCGACTCTATATGCTGACGCTTACACTTTAAAACACTGTTTCACATGGGTCTTACTCAAACCTCCATCCTCAGTATGTCACACAGTGACAAGCAATGCATGATGGTCACGACGCTGTGGGCTGCAGTGTTAACGGAGCAGCCTGCGGGGGGAGCTGTAAGAGCAGGTTTATTGATTTCCAGCTGCTCAGAGTGATGGTGCAGTGGCACGCTTAGTGTATAGATGTAAAATTATGCTGCGTAATGCATATGCCTATTTTTCCTTCGTCTTAATATAAACACTTTTGGTAATGTTCTGAGAAACACAGACTGCTGTGAGAATTGAACCCGCAAACAGCTGCAAAAATACGCTGATGCCTGCGTGTGAGGATGTGCTGTGAGAAACGGTCCAACTGATTCCTGCTTTCCTCCAGGACGTAGTCCAAAGATGGCTACCTCTGAAGTAATTAAAGCTGCTTATGTCCTGGTTTTTAAATACCAATGGTATAGACTTTAAAGAGTCCTTTGTGTAGGGATTGTGTGTCGTTCTTTTATAGTGACTGATAAATGTGGTAGTCTAAGCTTAAAACGGCAACCGAGGAATTAAGGTCAAACGCGTTTAAGCCCGCCTCCATGCTCCTGTCACAGATTTTCTGCAGCTTACAGCTGCATACCTTCAACTGAACAGATAAAAGAAAACGGTGATGGAAAAGACGTTTTATGCTGAATAATTGGGCAGCAGCTCGATATGAACATGACTTTATTAATATCAGCATAAAAGGAATGAGTCCCGAAGAGAATGTATACCATCTGCTTTACCTGAAGTACTGGTACCCTTCCTGCAGCTGCTATATTTAGCTCTGAAGGGATGATAGGATGTGGCTTCAAAGCCAGAAAAAAAAAAAAAAAGGAGAGCGAGGGGTGAGATACTTTACCCCCTTTATGATGATCTCTGAGCAGCGCTACCAGTCAGCTGGCGCAGTCAAGAGCAAATCCATAAAGCTGTTTGAATGTGCTAAATGTCTGCAAACCTGGGTTTAAATATTCCTCCTAACTCTTACTCTAACATGCAGAGGCAGACCTGGTCCTGTCTGCCCTCATGCATAATAATGTACATTTATGTAAATTACAGAAAGGACAAACAGTGTCGCCTCATCATCGACCAGAGCTATTTGTGTTATGCAGATTGCTCGCATAAAAACAGTCTGGCGTTAGCTGCTGGTGGAATTTATCCTCTTTTCTAATGAGGTGTGCATGCTAATTCAAGTAAATACATTTTATATGCAATTAAATCATCTGGGCTGGGTTTTAAAAACAAAATCAATCGAGCGTACGCCATGTTTGTGCAGACATATTTTAGCTTTAATTCATACTTTATATCGCAATATGAATTAGAAAAATGACATATTTCATAACTGGTTTAGAAACGTTCCAGCGTGACGTCTCTGATCGGTTCTTAAAGCTTACAGGAATGCAGAGTCAAGTGAAGACATAATAATAATAATAATAATAATAATAATAATAATAATAATAATAATAATAATAACACAGTTATACAGCAGAAACTAAACTTAAATACAAATAGTTTCCATCTGGACATAATTTGTGGGTTTTTGTCCATGTGTATTTGATGTAATTTGCTTAGTAAATCCAGGGCAGAAATAAATCAAACACCATATGCATGACAATTGCCCTTCAAATGTTTCTGAATGTGAATCGATGTAACATAACAATGTTTTCTGTTGACTGATTTTCTCACTGATTTTTATACGTGTGTCCCTGTAATCCCTTCAAGCTCTGCCATATAAATGTTAACGTGCCAACATGTAAGATTAATTTTATAGGATTATGACTTTATCCAGTTATATGACACTATTATAACAAGTGGATTTAGACAGTGTTGTCAAGCAGTGACAATTTCCCATCACTTTCATGTTGAGGATTACTGGATATGTGATTTATATAAAAAAAAATTTAAAGTGCAGTTTAGCTACTGCAGAACGTCTGGATCCAACTGTAGAGGAGCAAACCATGGTAGATAAACATGATCTGAGCTTCACAGTTAATCAACAGCTATAACAATCTTTAGTATTATGCCTCAGTCAGTCACACCAAAACAGCATTTATTAATTATTAAACCTTAAACCCAGGAGACCCACGGGTCCTAATAAGGAGGAGCATTTGTTTTGTTTTTTTTTGGTTTTTTGCTGCAGCTTTCAGAAAGCTGGACAAAAAGCAAATGCGGGGTGCAAAGATTGATTTATCCATAAAAAGACAAACAAACCGTACTTCTCAGACACTGGGAGGAACAAACACACATGAACACACTTCCAGTATAACAGGGAGGCCGAGGATACAGCCCTTAACCCGTCCACCCCAAGAAGCCTCACAGCATCCGCTCTGACCACCACATAATTAATGGCGAGGAGAGCAGCACTCACCTGGCAGTCGAAATCCTGGAAGTTCCGCGCGTTCTGCAAGAAAAGCAAAAAGAGGAAACTTTAAATGGGCGCCGTTCTCATATCTGAGGCATTTGGCGAGGTGAGCCGATTATGTAGTTCTCACTAGGTTTGTGTAACGCTCACACAAAGGAGGCATGAACTCCAGGGCTTTATGATTCAGGATCTAATAAAACACAATCTGATTCTAAAACGATCTTAATCCAGCCACAGATCACACACTGTAGAAAAAACAAGAAGCTGTTGCATCCCGACAAACCCGCCCACCAGCTCATGTCTGCATGTGTGCGATTAACAATGGTCACCCAGTTTTAATGATTTATATTTATATTATAAACATAAATCATTACGAGAAAAATAAATCGACACTGGCCAAATCAGAATCAGCAAGTCAGTGCAGAAAACTGCAATTCACCTTTAACTTAAATAAATATCGACATTATGGAATATATTGTGTGGGGGTTTTTTGGTACTCTTCATTCAGTCTTTGTACTCTTGATCGTTAACCTAAATTGTTAAAACTGGGACAACAGCAGCTCAGATTTAAACCCAAACAGTGAAAAGATCGACTCCAAACAGGATGAATTAGGAGTAGGGAGCATCTAGGAGAGAATAACTCCCAGTAGGTGTGGACTTTGCAGAGAACACTAAAAATATCTGCAGCAACACTGCAGATATTTATTATCATACAGAAAAAGCCTTTCAAAGCACTGAAGGAACGGGAAACGCACAATATATTCTCCCCAGCAGTAAAAAGGATGTTTCCGCTAAACGTAACAAATAAAAGTGGAGCATTTCATTCTTTTGTTCGTGTTGGCAACGTTTCCACCCACTGCGCACCTTGCTGCAGCCAGAGCTGCCGGCCAGAGCGGTGCGAGTGGGCAGCAGGCAGCAGGGAAAACTATACTGGGATTCTCTCCAGGCGTTACCAGTACAGTTTAGAGGCAACAAAGAGCTTATTGTCGTCTTCCCAAAAACATATCGTATGTAGAAGAAAGTCAAAAAGATAACAAAATATGTTTTGTCTAAGATGGACACTTTCCTTCTCACCAACACTGCACTCAAAGTATGAATTCCCAGATACTGAGATTATATAATTTGGTGAAGGGAGGAAAGAAAAGGCAACAGAAAAAAATTCAGTGTCAGGCTTTTAGGAAAACAGCACCAATGAAATATTAGTATTTATTTACAACGATTTGCTCTCATAATTACCACCATCCTTTGGCTCTTACTGTTTATCTGCCTCATTAGCAAAATAATATCTGAACAGAACTTTTGCCATTGGCCTAAAGGATAAAGAGGGCAGCAAAGCCTCTCCTCTCCAGGTTACCAAAGTTTAAGGCTTCCAGCAGCTGCTTTCTGTTTTGATTCAGGTTAGAGTCTGAAGGGAGGGAATGGACAGAGCTAAAAAAACAAAAAACAAAGTGTATCTCACTTTAGCAAAAATGGTTTTCTTTAAGGAATTATACTTTTTGTATAGATTACACCCACATATGGCCATATTTAATTATATTATTAACCATTTCTATTATTTTTACAACACTAATACTCATCATCTGTGGTTTTTGATGTGAACGATACGGCTCTCCACCCAGGGCTCCATCACTCCAGGGTCAGTTCTATATTTAAAATGAAAAAAAAGAGCTAACAAAAACTTTATTCCACTTGTGAAATCACAGAAAAAGTCTAATCTTGTGGATGGAAAGCCAACATTTTGTACTGTGCATCAGAGGAAGGAGGAGATGTCAATAATGCTAAGACCATCACATCCAGGAAGTAAAAAGAAAATATGAAAGTTTTCTTTTTATATAGAGAGGAACCCTCACGTTTGATATAAACATTTCTTCACGACGTTTGACTTGATCAGATGTTTGACTCAATTAAAGTAGCATCAAAATGTCAAATGTTGTCGAGAACAAGAGTGAACTCTTCTCCATATTTACAAGTTTAACTCCATCTGCTAATGTCATTTTAGTAATCTCTTAATAATCTCAAACCTGACAGATACTAGAAGCGTGTTTGCCATGTCTTCAGGTTACTGCAATTCTTCCAACTAGGTTTATTTTCCTGATATGATCACAGAGGAAGCAACATGAACAACTTAGTTAAATCACTTTATGAAATCTTTAACAGAAACAAAAGAAAGACCCTTATTCATCCATGTTTTGTCTTGATCTTTGCCTTAAACTTCTGTAAGCTCTTTTTGATGAATTGACCACTAGGTGGAGTGAGAGGTCAGTGACAATGTTGTCCATTCAAATGGCGTTTCTGATGCATTTCTCCTGCTGTCATGCATCATGACCAGGAGGAGTTGTCTCCTCCTCGGTCTTCACACCCCCGCTGTGGAGGTGAGATCCCCTCAGATTGGATGAAGAACAGCTCACACTCCTCCTCTCCGAGGTGAGAGGAGCGATCTGCTTCGAGTTTGCTGAGGGAACAAAACGCCCAATCAGATAATCAGCTGCCGAGATGATACTTCAGGGAGGGAAAGGGAGCCGGAGCGAATGGGAATGGCTTTGATCTGCCATTTGGGGTTTTTCTTACCTCATGCTGGCTAGTCAACCTTTTTGAAAATAATTTTTAAAAACAAGGATTTCCTCAAGCTCTTCCTTTCATCTCTTACATTTTTCGACCCTCCTCTGTTTGCTGGCTCTATACGTTTGCCCCCAACATTTCGAGCATGTATGAATAATTCACTTTGATGACCAGAGCTGTAGAGTGTGCTGTTTGTTAGCGTAGAGTTTGGCTTTGGAGCGCTCCGTTTCACTCAACACACAACACTTGAGTTCTGTCTCAGCTGCGCCGGTGACATTAGCAGCTCGTTTCCGTCTCGTTGCGACTCGCCACTCACCTTACTGGTCAGCAGCGGCTTGATCTCGGTCAGCTGTACATCCTGCAGCTCGTCCATCTTCCTGATGCTGAGAATCTCTGCGTTTACTGAAATGACAAAAAAAGAAACAAAAGGAGAATAAAGTCAAGCTGAAAACGAAACATTCAGGAAAGCAAAGCGGCGCATAGCGAGAGTGCTGCACCGTTCAACAACACTGTTTAGATCTGTTAGGCATTACATAACCATCTGGATGTGATTTTTAAGCTCAACGGTAATCACTCTGCATAGGATCCAGGGAGCGGAGGAAATCGAATCAAACGAAGAGGCGTCTCTTCTTAAAGATGCCACTCCGTGTTTGTGTGTGTGTCGTTTTCTCAAACTAAAAGAAGCAAAGTTGGAATAAAGTATGAATTTGTGTTTTTTGCGTCTGTAAAAAACTGCTAATTGTTAGTTTCTGGTAATTGCCAATTTGGGCTGATGATGACAATAAGAGGCAAGAAAAAAATTGTATTAATCTAGCAGGACTAGCAAATATCGGCATCATTTGACAAATTTAGACATATGAATCATTTAAGTTGCTTTTAAGCTGCAAGGGGATCAAACAGATTTTGACTCCGGTGACCGCCACTGTGGAAGTTTCTCAGCAGACTATTTCAGGTCATCCTACAACATCTTAGTCAGATTTCCTGACTTCGACTAGGCCACTTTAAAGCTTTCTTTTCTTCCTCATTTTTGAAGTCATTCATAGGAGGGCTCTGAGCGAGGAAACAATGTGGGAAAAACAGAGTTATAGGTATTTTCTCAACCTATAGAAAAGAACCACAGACAACGTTACTGAGTTTTCAACCAAATTCTTGCAAGAATTGAGAAGGCACAGAGGATCAGATCCTACAAGCTGATCTCCTTGCGTTCTGCCATCCTGCTGCAGAACTTGTCTTTTTATTAGCAGAGAAGGGGAGAGAATGGGAAGTGGGCGAGTGATCTTAACAAAACAGGAGGGCTACACTGTTAACAAGTAAGGATAAACAGAACTAAACTCTACACACAGACAGTTTACAACTAAGGAGTATCTCAGGAAAACCCCCTAAATAACACTTGTGAAAACATGCGTGAGTTCAAGGAAAGGTTAGTTATGTCCTACACACAGTTTATCAAGTTCCTCCTCTCTGGGGTGAGAACACTAAACCTTAAAACTAAACAACAACTAGTAATATAAAACTACTAATGTAAGAAAAATAACAAAACATAATAATTCTAACACAGAGCTTCTGCACTTCTTACAAACTCAAATTTAAGACCTAAATTTAAACTTTAATGGTCTGAAAAATGTCTCAACACTTGCATCTCCAGATAAATGTACGAACTTTGACCAGTTAACTGACGATAAATTTGCATTTATCCATGACATGCACAAAAATGTTAGCTAGCTAGCAAGGGTATATTAGCAGCTACTCAGCGGTAGCCTCAATTGTCTCGAGTCACATGAGAAGAAGTGTCACTCAAACTTTTCCCTGACAGAAAAGTCCCATGAGTAAAAAAACAACAACAAGAAAACAATATACGTGATAAAATTGTTCTGCCAAGACAAAATTTAAAACCTGGGTATAACAATTTGAAGGCCAACTTACTTTATTAATAAATTTAAGACATTTTAAGGCCTCGATTTTAAATACGTTAATTTAATTTAAGACGCTACAAGAAACAACAAAAATACTTAAGGCATATTTAAAACTTCTCACATGCGTTGTCTTATGCATTAAGCAATGTCACCGCAAAAAAACAACTGTTGAAGCTTATTTTTGAGCGGGTCAATTTTATCTCAACTAAATAACATTTTACAACAAACAAAGCAAAGCAAAAACAAAACAATTACATGTCTTTTTATGTAGGTGACCATTTCTAATGTGATTTTTAGTAGGTTTAATAAATATTCATAATGCTACATGAATTACAACTTGTTGAGCAAAGTAGTGTTTCATTTATCAGAATGAACAGAAAAAGACTAGCAGGTTGTAAGTTTAAATTACTTTAAAACGAGTTATTTAGCCTTTCTGTTCAGTACCTTACTAAATAATCAACGGTAAGTGTTTAAAAAGGGATGTGCTGTGGTGGCGCAGGGGTTAAGCACAACCCAGTTTAGGAGGGCTTAGTCCTCGTCGCAGGTTCGATTCCCGGCCCGGCTTCCCCCTTCTCTCATTACCCACTTTCCTGTCAATTAACTATCAAATAAAGGCCACTAGAGCCAATAAAACCTTTAAAAAAAAAAAGCACATGACTCATTTGCCTTCATGTGTCCATTTGCCGGAGCCCGTTTCTCTTCATCTTTACATCCCACATGCTGATTAATAGTAAGTGATAATGACAGCACAGCCAGGGATGACATCTTGAGGAAAAGGGCATCCTTCCAGCCCACACAGGTGTTGCTGCAAACACACAAAGACGGACCGGGCAGACTCGACAAGATGTTCCGAAGCCTTCCTCATTTGTTTTCTCCTTGAAGGGAGCAGCTTGTCCCTGCGCACGATTATAGAGCAACGACAGAGACACAGAAAAAATACCCCCGCCTGTCCCCGAGACAGCTGCTGAAACGCTGCCTGCTCAGCCTCGCCTGGCTGCAGGAGGCGCGGACAGGAAGTAGTGTTGGATTACCTGGCTCAGGTTGCAAATGATCGCACATGAAGCCTGGTCTTTGTCAGTGCCTCAAGCTGCCTGAAGAGGTCAGATCACCTTGTGTTATTTAGAAAAAAAACTGTCTTCATACAGAAAGAAGACACTTCATTAAGAGTCAAAAGCTCTACAGAAGGAAACTCTGAAGGACATAAGACAAGTTTTTAAATTTTAATCAGCCTGTGAATGTAATGTTCAATAATAGCTAAATGTCCAGGGTGTACAATAAGAGAAAGAAACAACCCCAAGGATAAAAGCGTTCACACAATGGATGGATGGATTCTTTCATTAGAAATTTAAATAAACACTATCGTGCTTTTTTTAATGAACTGCTGATTATGCAGAGGGTTTGTACGCCCATTTAATTAGGAAGAGAAACTGATATCCATTGCCTGTTCACAAAAGTCAACAAAAGACTGAAAGAGTAATTTATTTAAAGAATTAAAATTATTTTGAATAAAAACATTTGGATTTACATTTTAAGTATACCAGAGCAGAGCACACCTGACCATTAAATTATTTGTGGAAAATTTACAGATTTTTCACATATTTACAATATTGGAAAGAAAATGCAGCTTGTGAAGCTCAGATACGTAGACAACGCTTTGGCTAGCGTATACAAAGCAGCCAATGCAAGAGAACCATTTATTTTTCCTGTCGTTGATTGGCTGTAAAGTCAAGAGCAGCAAAGAGAAGCTAACATCCACAGCCTTGGATGCTAACTTCTGCATCAGTGCTAAAATGGCTTCCACTGTCCGTATTAGAGCATATTAAGGTATATTTTGTGTTTTAACTATTAAAATAGGTAGTTCTAAGCGTTTATTGAGGGGTTCTCAACTAGTTGCGGATTTTAGCTTTTTGCGGACGACAGTGGTTTCTAACTCCCGCCAATAGCGGGAGTACGCAGTAGAAATTTAATTTACTTGCTAGAGACTTTTGGCCGTAATGCTTACACAGTTTCTACTCAGAAATCTTGGTTAAACTCTACCCAAATGAAACATTTTGAAATTAGTCCATCAGTTTTATTCATTAAATTGTATTATCTGTGTGTGTTTATCACAAACAAGAACACTGACAAAGCTATTCAAGATGCTATACAAATGTATTTGTAAAATTAAATGTACTACTGCTACCACATTTATTGAATGCTAACTGATAATAACATAATATTGTTCATCTAGTTTATCATTCATGTTACAAAGAAACTGAAAATATGAGCAGCACACTGTAATTTTGGCATTAAGCGTTGCTGAAATTGAGTAAACCTTTCCAAATCAACCGTAACTCGGAGGCATGTAAACATTTTCCCTGATGCCTAGCTAGCAGGTTTGACTTTAGCATTAGCGCTGTCATACACGCTTAATGCATACTTAGAAACTTTTTAAACTAAGTCCTATGACTTCTTAGCAAGCCATAAAGACCTGTTTTACTGTTCTTAGCTAACAGTGGATAAGGAAAACCGTTAACTAAACCAAAATTCTTCGCATTTTATTAGTATTTTTAGCTAAATGTTAAACCCATGTTTTATGTAAGAATTGTTAATAAAACTAACTAAATAATCCAATCAGAACTGAACAATTATTGACAATTACATTGAAAAATTGCACTGTCACAACTCACAGAATTTAAATGGTCAAAATTACAGTAATTCCTGTTTAGAGCTCACAAAATGTGAGGAAACGCACTCAGGCATTGGGGACCAAACCAGCTGCTGGAACGGAGCAGAATCACTTCCTGAGTCTGAGCCAATCCTCCCTGAACAACCTTGAGCGGCTGGTGTCGAATAACTTTCAAGGTTGCCGACTGATGAGCCAACTTCCGGCAGGAGGGGTCCTGCCGCCATAACGGCGGCAAGCAATCACGTCTGCATTGACCTCAGATTAAAGCGACAAAGGTCTGAACAGACATCTGCCTACTGACGGATTATTGGTGTCAGAGGTCGCAGCGCTCTGTCAACAGACTGCGTCTCGCACGAAAACAACCAGCAAAGCAGATGGACGCAAGGCAGCAGAGGCTTTAGATTACATAAATCAGAAAAAACATGGAAAGATCCAGTGCGGAAAGTCTTCAGCGATCACAAATAAGAAGCGAAAACACGGCCGGAGAAATCCCTGCTGACAAATCCGGCTCAAGTGTGGAACTGAATAATATTTAGACAAGTGAGCATGGGAGAAAAAGAAAAAAAAATATTCAGCATGCCTGGGCAGATTGAAGGGATCAATCCAATACTTCCTCTGCCACAGAAAGTGGGATAGAGGCAAATACGGCTTTAATTATAGCAGGAAAGTCGGTAATTGAGGCATTAGTGGGAGATAAAGGTCAGCATATGCTTTAACACTGATTGGGTGGCTTTTTCCGTCCCAACCCTACTGATGTCCTACAGACGGGTTACCCAGACATCCTTCAAATACTGATCACCCTTTTCTTAAATGATACCTACTCCTCTCCTGATATCAAATCACAACTTTAAAAAAGACCCAAGCAACCAAAAAAAAAAAAAAAAAACACACGCAAACACCACCACAGTGCACCCATTTCCTTCCCACTACATGCCAGCTCCGCCGCTCGGCATGCACAGCTGTTGCCATAGAGACAAAGCTGGTTGCTGATGTTCATTCTAAACTGGGATAGACCCATGGGACAGATGTGAGGCAAGGAGACGAGCAATAGAAACAATGCCGCAGAACCATGTCTTCACTTTATAAAATCCGTTTACCTCCCGACAATCCCCAAACGAGACGCCAATAATAATAATAATAATAATAAAAGAAAGACGGTAAAGCGAGGTGGAACCAGATCAGAACGTCGTCTCCCCTATGACAGCGGAGAAATCTATTTGCAAGCTGTGCGGCTTGCCCCACATTCACACCATACCATGAATGTGGAACAGCATGAGGCGAGGGATGGAGAACTGATCGTGTACGATCAGAAAGTGGGATTGCCTCTCTCTTGCAAAATGCTTCCCCATTACACCAGACGTTCCTTTAAAGGTGATGAACCAACGTACAGTTACATGGTTAGCCCTAGAATCCTGTTCTCCATGTCCACTCCCCTGCACGGTGCTCTGTTGCAAAGAAGCCTCAGTTCAGCTGTAATTATCACACCACGCAGCGAGGGGCGAGGAGGCTGCAGGGGACGAAGAACTGAGTCGAAGGAAGACCTGTGAGGGAGGGAAGAGGTCCGTTTTCACAGTCAGCGATACCTGTGAGAGATGGACTGTTTACGCAAAGACATGCTCAAATGTGTCGGTTTGATAAACGGGTAACACGTTTAATATCTCATCTCCTCTGTACTGCGCAAACATTTCTGCTCTCCAACACCTCAACACATTCAGGGTTTTGGATGATGGCGTAACAAGAAGATGGATTTGTGTATCGGACCACCTGCAGAGCACAAGTGTTTTAGATTTTGTCGTGGTACAAGAACAACAAACATCCAAGTTTTTTATTGATATTTTAAATAGACCAACGCAAAGTATCCATAAGTTACTGTTATTATAGTCCGGTGGATTGTTCTGATTGGGGAGCAAAATTGCTACATTTGTTACATTTTAGGTGGAGCGGTTCGCTTTCGCACTGTCAAATGAACCGAAAATTTGTTCGCCTCCTCACCTGTGGGGGCGCTGCACCAAAAACCACTGAAGAAAACTACACAAAATCCTCTGAAGAAGACACTGAGCACAACTTCCTACTTCATGAAATGTAAACAAAAATGGATTTCAGTGGTGGTTGGTTATTACTGACAGGCCTAAGACGATCACAAAAAATAAAAAAATAAAAAATCACCCCAAAATGAATTTAGGTTTGTAGGTGTTATGTGACAAAATGTAAAAATGTCCAATGAGGATCAATACTTTTGTAAGGTACTTTTACTCTTTCCGGGTGATCAAGAGGCCAGAAGGTACCACCGACCCACTTTTAGCCTCTTCAATTGGTACCCATTTTCATTTGTCACCATAGTGACGATGACCGTCATTATGACGGCGACTCTTCTGATTGCAGGGTCACAGAGGTGACCGTCATCGGCCTGACTTGGCCACAACAACGTTGGGCTAAACTCCTGAACTCAAACTGCTGAAAGAGGATTATAGTGGAAACGGTGGGAGACGGCTGAGTGACAGGCTGTAGTTAGACCCGGTCTGCCAAATGAAACACTCATTCATTTGAGAAAGCATAGTTCACAATAGACTTGAATTTCAATGCAAGACGATCTCGGTAATGCCGTTTATCCTACCACACAGATCAATCAATATATTACATCATAATTCTTATGATTTATTTATTATATTTACTCAAGTCTAGAAAACATTCCTTTATGACGCACAGCTCCACTTGAAGCCTGCTTTAGAAGTTGGGTGTTTTGGGAGTTTCTTGTTGCAAAGCCGTTCATCAATTTACATAAATCTCATGGAAGGTTATGCAGAAAACTTTGAAGCTTACAAAAACTCAGGTATTAAGTGAAAGTCTCTGGCGAAGGAAAATAATCTGGTCTAGAGAGGGAAAGAAAGAGAGAATAGGTTTCTTTAAATTATCTGTTTAACATGTCTCATCTTTTATCCAAAGCTCGCTTCCAATTGATCAATCAACCCCTTGTGACGTCTCCTGTCTCAAAACCAGGACAAAATGTCTTCCCTGACTGAATGAGAGTTGTCCATTTCTGTCCACGTTAAATGATTTTGTTTGCACTTTACAAAATACGTTATGTTTGGGTTCAAGTTCCTGTAAACACCAGACCTCATACAGTCAATTGGTGACTGTATGAGGTATTTATACCTTTATTTTTGTGTTCTTATGACGTAAAGAACTTTGAACTCATTTGCTGCTGAAATGTGCTCTACAACTAAGCTTGACTGAATGATAAGTACATCCTAATCCTGAGAAATACACCCAAATCTTGTCATTCTTCCCGTTATGCGAGACTGTTTCCTCAAATTCATCCGTCAGATTGATTTTCTGATTATGAAACTGACTTAATATTTGGTAGATTGTCAGACTCGTTTATAGTCTTAAATAATTCAAAGTAGCATAATCAAGTTACATTCCATCCACACAAAATCTGAACTATGCATTGGTGTTTCACTTACGTGGTCATTTTTGTCCTTTTAGAGTCTGGAATTGATTTCACCATAACTTTGTCTTATCAGATTGTATCAGATTGTATTCGACCACCGGCTTGGCTATCAGGGAAACCTAACATATGATTACAGCTCTCAGTTTATAGATACTTTCCAACCTAAATATTACTTCTGCAAGTAGAACACAATCATGTCTCCAGTCCTCACGCTTCTGTAGTTATTCTGGGCGACAAAACGAGACCAGACAACGTCTTCTGGTCGTGTTCGGCTGGGAAACCTCCAGGATCATGTCACTGGAAATTTCCTTATCCCCTCTCCACTTCCCCTCCTGTGCCCCCCCTCCCCCACGACTTTTCGTAAGCCAGTGTTTACTGTTCTGGGTTCGCAGAGACGGCCATCGGCAGCAGAGTAAAGCTAATGGACTGTGACGAGGCTCAGTTCCAGATTATTGCTCCAACACGGCTCGTTTGGTAACAGAATTAGAACGGGAGAAATCCGTTTGAGCGGGATTTGAGCCCCCGCCTCCTCCCTCTCCACTCGTTAGGTCAATAACAAAACATGGGTGAGGTAACGGTTCACTGATTATCTCACTCGTGTTGTGTTGAAATCAAGAGGCCCAAAGAAAAAGAAGACCCTGGGAGCAAATCTGATCTGGGGGTATAATCCTCTCCATGGTGGAAAATGGAACCACCAAAGGTCTCCTGCTGATATTTCCAGCAGACCCCACTCAGACGAAACTCACATCCTCGCACAGCTCCACCCCCCTGTGCTGGGCGTCTGCTTAATTAAATGACAGCTTGCTCTCCCGAGGCGCCGTCCTCCTCATTGCAGCTCCCAGGACTCTCCTGACGCAATCTTCCCGTCTTCAACAGACAATGTGACAAAAAAAAAAAAAAAAGAAACGATCAAAAGATCCTACAGAACACCCACGTTTGAGTTTAGAAATAAAACTGAGAATAATGTGACAGGATGCTTTGAAACGGCAACCAGAACAGGGAAGTAGAAAGCTTGATTAAGTTTGGAAAAAACTGAAAAAAAAACAAGCCTTAAACATGAACCTCACTCATTGATCTTTCCAGGATTAAAAGGGTCTAATAAAAGCTAAAAAGTGCATTACTATAATTGTCGGCGCCTTTATTAAATAAACTCCATCTGAAGCCAGTGTGACGCAGTCTTCACAGCACTTTAAGCTCTCCATCCTCCGTAACGCAATACAGAAGTGATAAACAAAAAATGAAAAAAAAATGTTGCAGAGGTTTTACTCGAACATGGGGAAACCGGATCGATACTCCAGGCGCTGCTGCTGAGGCCTGAGAGCCTCAGCACCCAACACAGCCCATCCAGGACCATTAAATTTACTCCTAATGTGGATGTCGTTATCTCTTTTAGGCAGCCTATAAATAAATCCAAGGTTGTCCTTTTGTGAGGCAAGTTTTATTTGATTAATTTAGGATATGCCTCAATAAAAGGCCATTAGTTCAGCACCTCAGGCTTTGCTGCAACCCTTTGTGGTTTTAAGTACCGGTAGCTAAAAACAAATGGAAACACCCTTAATGAGTGCCATTAAAGCTAATCTTTTTGGTTTCAAAAGATGTAACTAATCGAGATCAAACATATTTTTATACACCTCTAAACTATTATTATTCCTTACCTTATACAGTTTGGAAATGTGATCCTAATAAATACTGCCTACAGTGGACCACCGCCTAGTCCTGGTTGAGTATTCATGGAAAATTTACCTGTATGTGATTTTTTCCATAGAGTAAAATATTCCAAAGAAAATGCAACTCGGGAAGCTAAGACACCTAGCTACAATGCTACTCGACATGCAATTGGCTGGAGTTTACAAAGCAGCCAATCCAGAGGCAGATATTCTTTTCCTTTGGCAGTGATTGGCTGTACCACAGCCCAAGAGTGGAGATGAGGAAGACTGTGGATGTTAGCGTCTGTGGTATTGCTAAGATGGTTTCAGCTTTACGTAGTAATGCAAATTAAGGAGTATTTGATGTTTTGACTATTAGACGAGGAGGCGTAATCTGACATATTCCATAGTCAATTGGCCCAATAGGAGTGTAACACAAAGCTTTAAGTAAATATACAACTATATGGAGGCTATTTATCTCCATAATTCATAGAGACAAAGAGAAATAAAGTACTATGATGAAGTACATCTGTAAAAATAATGAAATTGCAAGACGTAGATAAATGTGGGAGACAGGTATCAAATAGGCAAATGTAGTCTGCAGCAATAATCTTAGCTAATTTAATTATGTGATACAAAATAATCTTTGAAAATTGCTGAAGAATGGAAAACAATACCAGAAGAAAAGCCCTAAAAGAAAAGCTGGTGACAGGAATCGAGTGTTATTCAGACTGAATGGCCCTAGTGAATGAGAGTCAGAATCGTAAAATCCAATCCTTTTCCGCTCAGTAAATGCACCATACTTAAGCCCTATGAGGTCACGCTGAAAAAATAAACACTCTTGTGTAAAAGATGCTACTGATTTTGAGAGTCAGTCAAGTGTTTAAAAACATGGATCCCGAGGATGCGCAAGAGGTGGAAGAAGCTCCTAAAACAGGAAACCGTATCCTCTATGAAGGCATGTCAGGTGTTAATTCAGGCTGATACTTTTAAACACTGAATAATGCTGCAGAGAGGCTGAATCCATTACCACAAAGTTAGCTCTGTTTTATCTTTGTCAGCTTCCAGCCATCGTCTGTCATGGAACATTATAGTTTTGGAAATCCTGGCAGCCTTTTAAGAGTTCAGGTAAAGATCTACATTCTCCAAGAAATATTAAAACTTACGCTTCATAATACAAACTGTGATAACCACCAACATAAGATGCTAGTTGTTTAAAATGTTCCAGATTATTGTAACATCCTCTTTAAAGTCACTTCCTCTTTGCTTTAAAATGATTTATAGTAACTCATCTCTCACACAGTGTGACGTCGCTGCTTAGTAAGCAGCTAACAGAAAGAAAACAATATGTATATTTTGAGTTAAGGTATTCACAAACAAAATGGACGTGCTTTGAGTCCTCGTTGTGATGAACTGAACTTCATGTTGTATTAGCGCTTGCCTCCAGGTCTGCATGCTAACAACCTAGAATCACGTTGTTGGGAAGCTACATGTCTCACCAGCCTCTCTTGCTTTCTTCACCGCAGCGATCGGCTTACAGGCCAGCTGAGACCCGGTGAGTGATTGAGCACGGCGCTGACATGAAATCACTTAACTGATGACAGATTAGAAAGATCCACAGACCTCATAACGCCCGCTCTGCGGTGTAATTTAGTGATAAGAGATAGATGGATTTGAACAGAAGCTGAAAAATACAACTTGTCCAAACAAACAGTTGCATCAACAAAACATTTGCATTCAGACGTGTATTTCAAGGACACATCTGAAAGCGGGTAAATGTCTTCAGTTTCTCAAAGCTGAAGACATGCAAGCGTATATATCATTTAGGAAATGTTGTCAATATCACAAAGTAAAGTTGGGAGAAATGCTCTTTTAATCTAGGTATTCTGTAGTAAATCTTAATTTAACATGTTTTCTGCAACTGCGTCTGGTTTTAAGGAACACAGTGTGGGGTTGCAATTTTAAATCAAACAAAGGAAAATATTCAGACCATAGGAAACTTTGGTCTGAACAAAGTCACTCAGCAACCCACAACTTCGACTCAATCAAATAAAAACACGTCGAAATGTCTGGTGAAATATTAATTACTTTAGTAACAAAAGGAGGACGGACAGAGAACGAAATTATAATTTGACAGAAAATGGCTTCTTAACTGCCAGGGCTTAAACCCCGCAAATATTAAAACGATTTAAAAGTTTTGTATGAATTACGACTTCTCAGCTTTCGCAAAATGTATTTATTCCTTGGAGAAAATATGGTTTGCAGTATAATCCAATCAAAGCAGTAGATGTATTCTAGTAATCGTCTCTGTTATGACTAAGTCTCTCTGAATTAGGCCCTTCTGTACTTATTTCTGGTTCGTTTTATGCCGCATGTGCCCATCTTCTGCAGCCGGTGGCCTGGTCCTTAATGTAGCATGCACAGGTAAGGGAGTGTGTCACTAAGGTCATTTAGATTAAATTACATCTGTAAAGTTAAGCCAAGTTTATTTGTATGGCACTTTAAGCAACAAGGCAGTTCAAGGTGATTCACACCATAAAAACATAACATAGTAACCAATTTTATAAAAACAACAACTAACTTTGCACTTTGTGAAATGCCATCATCAGAATAATCAAATATGTAGATCAATGCTCCATTTTCTACTTATCAAAGGCAACTCTAAACAGGTGAGTTTTTAGCCTTGATTTAAAGAAACTCAGTGTTTCACCTAGTTTTCAGTTTTTTGGAAATTTGTATCAGATTTGTGGAATGCTGCTTCTCCATGTTTGGTTCTGATTTTGGGGATGCAGAGCAAACCAGAACCAGATCATTACTGCTGGTGTTTGCGTGTTTTTTTGTTTGTTTGTTGTTGTTGTTTTTTTAAGTTGTGATTTGATATCAGGAGAGGAGTGGGTATCATCCATCGTTACTCCCAGATCTGGGGCCTGATCCCTAGTTTCTAGCTGTAACAGCTGAAGTTCACATCGTCTTCAAAATGAGTTTAGAGGACCTCTACACAAAAGTATTTTCTACTTCCCCTTATTAAATGTTACACTGGAAAGTCTAATTGTACTCGCATGTCTTAACAAAAGAAAGAAAAACCCATACAAGTCATCTGTCACTGCAACGTCTGTATGCGTATCAGCGAGGAAAAGGCTCGGTCATTAGCAAAGACAGAAACTGGCACAGCATCACGGACTCTGGGTTGCACTGCCTGCCAGAGGGGAGGCCTTCCTCTAATCACTTAGAACTAGAGCCGTGTTTGGGGAAAGCCTCGGATGCACTCATCCATCTAAACAGCACATGACCTGAGCAGACTGGGCCTGTATGCACTGCAGCCACGCAAACACATCCATACACACTTCTTACAACATTGGGCAACAAACTGTAAAACACCTCATTACTAGGAGATTCGAAAGATTTAAATGAATTTAAAGGGCCCTTATGTACCAAGTTGTGCTCCATCATAAAACAGTAGCGCTGGACTTCGTTCATAACGGCATATCCCTCAAATTATCATGTTGGGCAAGATGCACAATGAGAGAAAGCTTCAGAAAACCTGGAAAGTTCTCTGAAAAACAGTGCCATACTTTCCAATATGTAGGCCATGATTTCCAGTGGCAGGCTTATTTTTTTTATACCAATACAGACTCGGGAAGCGACACCAATATTTTCCACTGGCGGAGAGATGTTTCAGACCAGTAAACTGGAAACTATTTATTTATCTATCATTCCCGTAAAGAGAGGACAGTGCACGGAGCAGCTGGGGACTCGGCAGGGTTTAGCTGGGATGTGAGTCAGTCCTCTCCTGTCCACCCCTCTTTAGTGCATCCGTCTATACGGCCTCACAAAGTTACCAAGGATTCTATTTTAGTCAACTTCATGCATGATTAAAAGGACAATTTCTGCAGTGAGTTGCATATCAATTTTATGGGAGTCCTTCAGATTAGCGCACAGAGGCTCTCTGGTTGTAACCAAAGACTGCAACGTAAAACATGAAACATGGGGGTGAGTCAGTACCCCCTTGTCAACAATTAAAATTCATTTTTCATGTCGTACTTACAGTCTGCTTTCAGAAAAAATAAAAGTATTTATCCTCTTGAGGAGATTGAAGAGGGTAACTTTTAAAAAAAAAATCAAGTAGTCAATAGCCCCCCAAAAATAAAAAAAGGTATCACGATCCCAAGTGAATTAAATGATGACTGCGTTTTGAAAATTTTCACAAGAATTTAACTCAATAATACATGGGAAATAAATGCAACTACAAAGAAAATATGCCATGGTTCAAGTACATGGATACAGATTGTCTTGTTTACCAGGATAAAACAAAAGAGGGTAGGAACAAAATGCCAATTCATAGGAATAGAGACAATGTCCTCTCTAAGCTTACTCTCACAGGTCATAAATAATTTCGTAGATTTTCAGAAAAGAAGCTGCCAAATCAAAGGAGGAATTGAAATGAATTCATAAGTTTTGGTTTAACCCTTTGTCAGTGGGCATGCCGTGGTGGTCCTCAATGCGGTCGTCGCGGGTTCGACTCCCAGACCTGGCAACATTTGCCGCATGTGCTCCCCCTTCTTCTTCTCCCTTTCCTGTCAGCCTACTTCCAAAAAAATAAGGGACACTAGAGCCCACAAAAAGACTCCTGGCGGGGTACAAAAAATAAAATAAAATAAACGTCAGTGTGTTTTGACGATGTGACCATAACTACCTTGCATGGTGCCTCAGAGGCACAACAGCAGTGGGATGGTTTAAAACCCCCCTACTGTCTTGGTCCTTACAGAAAACCTACAGGAATGCAGTTAAATCTCAGCTTGAAGTGTTTTTAAAGGGGATTAAGTATTCTGTTAGGTCTAGGAAGATGGATAGAAATTGGGTTGATCACCTGTAGATTGGAAGACAATGGGCATCTACATCATTACCATTTTGCAGTGGGGCATGAAAGCAGGAAAACCTGTGTGAAGTCGACATTCTCCAACACTCCACTTCTGAGCTCTCAACCTCAGTGACTCATGGAACAGGTTGAAATTGGAGATGTTCCTAGCGCAGGGCATTGTGGGTAAAAACAACCAAAATAATCACACAACTCTAGCACATGCAGAAGAAATGACTCGTGGTCTTTTACCAAAGACAAAAGAGAAAACCTACAACCGCTGAAAATCTCAGGCCACTCCATTTTTTGTTTGCATTTTGTGAAGGAGGGAGTTGTGCTCAGTGTTTTCATGTCATTTCCTTCAGTGGTTCTTGGTGCAGTGCCACTACAAGCGAGGGGCTGAACAGCTTACTCAAAGAGTTTGGTTCGTTTGATACAGTGTAGCGTGAAAGCAAACCGCACCAGCTGAAAATGTAACGAATGTTCAAATTTTGGTCAAACTGAGTCTACCAGACTATCAAACAACCTCAGAGTTAAAGAGGTCATTTCTAGAGACCTGAGACAAACAATCATGAACACACACTTAAACCTAAGGGTGATTAATGTCTAGTTTCCACTGAGCGGTACGGCATGGATCGGTGAAGTTCGGGATGCTATTTTGTCTGATTCCATTGTAAAAGTGGCCGATACCATACTATTCCTCACCCCCTTTACCTGTAGCTCCATAGGACAATGGTACAGTATGGTTAGGGTGGAGTTATAGTCCATTGATTTGGGGTATGAACAACGCGTTAGACGTTTGGGTTCAACCCCGTCTGCCCAGTGAAGGTCCACTTGCCGGTTGGAAACTAGGCATGAGAGAAACCAATTAACCTAATATGAATTGATGTGCACAGTAGGAGGAAGTTGGGAGAACCAGGAGAGAGAATGCAAGCAAGCATGGGGAGATCATGCAAACGCCATGCAGAAATCCAGCAGCTTCTTCCTGCAAGTTGACAGTGCCAAGAATTAGATGAAAATAAGTATTGGCAGATAAAGTTTTACAAAAACTAGAGATAGGAAATTGGCCACAAAATTCTTTAGCAATGCATCTTTTGCTAAAGGGTAAAAACGCAGCTGCAGATAATTGCTAAAAAAAAAAAGAACATTGCCAACAAAAACACCGAAAAAAAACAAACCCTCTGTTCTAATAGGTGAAAGTGAGGTCTGAGCCCAGCTGAATGTGGCTCTCCCGGCTGAGCCCCTCCTTCTATTCAGCTATAAATAAAACTGAATGGCTGCCGCTGTCAGCCCTGCACTCAGAGCTGCTAATAGAGTACCTGTCCCTCCGCCGCTACACTAAGCGAGCTGCAGGTCTGTCGGGATTTCCTCAGCCATGGTTGGCCATGTAAAGAGCACTGTCAAAGACAAGTGTCTGAGAGACTCTTGTGTGTGTTTGCGTGTGTGTGTAGCCAGCAGACGTGAGGAGTGCAGAGTTTCCAGAGCAGTGGAGCCCCGCTGGAAGCTCAGCAGGATCCGCAGAGCGCGTTCAGACAAGGGCAGATGTGGCGACAGCGGTGAGGCCATCTGTAAACCCTGCTCGCAAAATGACCGACTGAGACAGAGAGCGCTCGACAGCATGGGCCGAAACATGAGACACAGGCTTCAATAAAACATGAACACAACACGGTGATACCTCTGTCTGTGAGAACATGAAGAGCTTTACATCCAAACACGTCATATTTCAGTGTGAGAACCAGTTCCTCGCGGGAACGCGCCTTCGGCTAATAGAGTTATCCGTGTGGTCAGCCTGGCTGTCACAGTGACTGATTACTGACAATTCAATCTCCAGAGAAACGCCGGGAACACTCCTGCACCGCCCCACCTTTAGCAAACACTGGCTGTGGAGGTCCTGAGTGTCCTTGGCAACCACTCAAGAGGAGGTCCCCTCCCTCCGCCTTCTCCTCTCTTTCCTAACGCCATCCGAAGCTCAGCTGGTGGCGGCCCTGAACTCAAATGACCTTCCAGACATCATTTACATGAAGTCATTCTGCTTTCATGACTTCATTCAACATGTGGAAAACAACAGGCAGCCAAAGCTTTCTGTGCAGAAACAAAGAGTAAGATACACCATGGAGATAAATCCATCGACAGCAAAATAAATCGATAAAAATGTATACGGTGATAGACACGTGGTCAACATCGATAGATAATTTGTCTGACAGAATCTTCAATAATTTCACTGGACTCCGATCAGGACCGCACAGCATTCTGGGGGACGTAGGCAGAGGAAAGGCTTTTGTTGCTCAACCTTTCAAGGTCAGCTAAGCATGATTGGTGGCATCAACTCACTCACTCACTCATTTGTTACCTAGCAACAACCTGTTGAATATCTTGGGCACCAGCAGTTGAAGTTTTTGACCAAATCATAACTGCTTAAAAATAAACAACAGCATGGAGTGAAATGTCTGGATAAAAGAGTCAGGGTACCAGTTTGGCAATAATTATCAATATCAACTGATACGAAATGTTCATGTCGTAATACATTTTTCAGCAATATCATCCAGCCCTATCCATCCTAAGCAGACACACACACGAATCTGCAAGTCCTGGCACACACTCCCTCCTGAGAGATCCACCACCTCGTAGTGAAACTGTGTGTGAACGTTTTCTCCGTGGGCATCAGAAAGAAACCTGCAGCCTCAGAGAGAGCGTCTTCAAAACATCAACAGTCGACGTCCGGCAGGGGTCTCCCAGGGCCAGACGAAGTCCCTCAGGAGGACGAACACAATGTATTGAGAGTCAGTGAGTCTTTACACGAGGCTCTTGCGACAACGTCACTTTTAAACGGGCTCTGGAGAAGTATTCATGCCCCTTTAACTTCACTCTGCAAGACTGTCTGCAGCTGAACAGAAACAGAACTGAAGTTTTCATTTTTGGACCCAAAGAGGAACCATCAAGAGTCAGCATGCAGCTTCAGGAGTTACTGTTAAAAACGAATTATCAGGCCTGAAATATGGGTGTAGTCATGATGGACTCAGACCTGAACCTTCAGAGTCACATAAAGACAGTTACGAAGTCGGCCTTTTATCACCTGAGGAACATTTAGAGGATTAAAAGACTAATGTTGCAGCAAGATCTAGAAAAACTCATCCAAGATACATTTATCTTTAGTTGCATTGATTACTGCAACAGTGTCTTTACATGTCTGCCTAAAAAATATTAGTCTGACAGCTGCAATTGCTCACGTTCTCACTGAAACCAGGAAGATAGACCATATCACCCCAGTTCTAAAGTCCCTACACTGACTCCCTGTAGCTCAGAGAGTAGACTTTAAAATATTTCTCTTAGTTAATAAATCACTGAACAGCTTAGCACCACAATGCATTCAATATCTGCTGTTGTATCAACCTTCCAGACCTCTCATGTTTCCTGGTACTACATTCCCAGAATCAGAACCTAACACGGAGAAGCAGCATTCAGGTTTTACGTTCCACTAAATCTGGAACAAACTTACAGAAACTGCAAAACAGACGAAACGCTGACATCCTTTAAGTCATGGCTAAAAACCCACCTGTTTACATCTGCCTTTAACTAATAACAATTGGAACATTAATTCTAGTCTGAGAAACAACTTTTCATTTATTTTGCCACTAATACAAGTGGCAAAATATTATTTCTATTATTATGCTTGTTTATACTGTTAAAAGCCACGGTTGAAAGAACACCGCTAGAGATTGTGTTTATAGTATGGACACAGAAAACAGGTGGTTTTCCACTTTTTTCCAACCACATATATTCCTGCTCTACTTTGTGTTGGCCTATTAAATGAAACCTCAATAAAATACATCAAAGCTGGTGGTTGCAGCATGACAAGGTGTGAAAAAGTTCCCAGGCAGTGTGTTGGGGGCATGTGAATCCTGGATTTAATGTTTTGGTTCAACTAGCTTAAAACCTGAGCTTTGCTTCTCCCCATCCCCACCTGCTGCCGGTACAGTTGATACTGAAAATGGAGACCGACAGAACCCAGGCTCCAAGCAGGGGAGCCTTCCACCGGATAAAATGCAAAGACTCTCCTTATTGCCTCACTCAAGATACCCCGTCTCAGATACAATTCGAGTCACTGCCACGCTTTTCTTCTTTGCCTTCAGGAAACTCAGCGTTCCCATCGTCCCAACAACCAAACAAAAAAAAAACATCAAAGAAACCTCTGGAGCCGTATGAAATTCCAGCCGGCTTTGTTCCGGGAGACATATTCTCCTGGAAGAGGTGGTGTCCTTGCTTTCGCAACGCTTCGGCTGTAACTCAAAGCTTGGAACATCTTAAATTACAAATAACTTCTAGTTACAAACGTGCTGCGCCTGTGCAGAGCAACGGAGCGAAGGGTCCGGCTGACATCGACGCATAAAGAACAATGTTGGCCTTATTGTCATGACGAAAAACAAACGGCAAACTGAGTAGATGATGATGATAGCAGGCATTTTTGTTTTTGAGGAGCAGGTCAGAGAAGAACTCGACTTGAAACTGGTTGTAGTCTTGACGTCATGAAGACTGGTCAACGTGGACTTGTATGGTGACCTGTTAGTAAATCTAACCATTAGTAACTGACCAGAGAAGAGCCAATTACCAAACTCAAAGTATATCAAAGTTTTAAAAAGTTGCAGCATCAAAACGGTTTTACATTTTCCATCTTTTTAAGGAGACACCAGATGGAAGTTCTCGTAAATACCAGCGAACTTTCCCCTCTCCCCCACCTGCTGCTAAACACGTTCAGCTGGATGAACGGCTGCTACACTTTTTTTTTTTGGTCACCTCTGTGACCTTCGCTTATGAGAAAGAGAAACTTGGAGGGATGCACAATATCTGAGCGCCAATATCAGTTTCAGCTGATATTAGTTATTTGTCGGTATATCTTAATGTACCGATACTGGCCCAAACTTTCATATCGGTGCAGCCCTAGAAACTTGTCTTTAAAGCAGAAGTTGCTATTGTTCAGATAGCCTGACTAAGTAATGGCTAATATCAAGTAGAGCAGAAGAAATGTCCTTTGTAGTCCCGCAACAGGGAAATTCTGCTGTAACAGACGAAAAGTGACAATATATAGAACTTGAATTAAAAATAGCATGCCATATCGTAAAATTTACAACATTAAATACTCTGTGGTAACTAAAGAAATTGAGTATTACAATCTAAACAAATGTGCAACTGAGTAGGATCATTTTTATTTTGAAAAGCACTAAGTGTCCAAGTACACCAAAAAACAGATTTTACTGATAACAAAAACTGATAACAGGCGAGGTGTTATTAAAAATGAGAATCACTGAAAATTTGGAGGAGAGCTGCTGGGAGGAAGGATCTGTGATAATGCTCCTTTGTGCTCTTCAGATGCTGCTGAATGAGCTCTCCACTCCAGCAGCAGCGTGGTGTTAGTAAGCTTCACCCCATAAAGAGCAGAACATCAAAAAAATTAGAATGTGTAGATTAAAGACCTCAAAGTACTGGTGACAGAACCACCAAAGGTTTGGGCCAACACAATCTGCAACACCAGCTAGTTTAGCATGAACAATCTCATAAATTAACCAGCTGGGATTGGATCCTTTCATTATGTCTGAAAGAAATTCAACCAAACTCTGGTTGCCAATAACATAATTGGCCGGTTGGATGAGATTTCAATTTTACAGAGAAACAATTTTTACAGTGGTTTAATCGCTAAACTTATTGCAATATCTTATGACCATGTGCCAATTTTTTGTTTTCCAAATATGTTGCAGTTTTATGCAAAACAGGTTCATAGGAAAAGTCAGTTACTTTAGTAGTTTTTATTAGTTTTTTTAATTTATTTTAGAAGCCAGATTAAAAAGCCATTATGACTTAATGACGTTTCTGAGAAAACAAAGTTAAACCTACAGTTTAAATGCAAGTGTGTTTATGTTGGACAGTAAACAACAATGTAACATGTTTCTATTTTGAATGAGTATTTTTATGTAGAAATATGCAAACGTCAAGAAAACTGCAGCTGAACATTTATTAGAACATAATATGTAACTTTTTATTAACGATACGCAATTCAAACAGTGGCTTTAGAGTCTGTGCACGCATCAACAGTAAGGTCTGACCAGGCCTTCCTCTTACAGGTGTTTCAGGTTTGGTTCTCTGGGTCTGAACATGGATCGATTTTTGGCCCAGCAAAAGCTGAGGTGGAAAAGAAAAAGAAAAAAACAAGGCAGACCGACTGTCAGCACGGAGGCTTAATTACTGTCTCTATCCCTCCGCTGGGTGTTACGGCCTGACATTCATCCCCCGCCGCTGCTGCAAGAAATCCTCTTCCACACAAGAGCTTTTCTGCCTTTTTATGTGCTCGCTAATCCCTGCAATACATCAAGTTTACGCTGTAATCTGAGCTGAAAAGGGCTTTAATATCAGTTTTGATTAATGCGGACGTCCTGAAATTATTTCACATGGTTCACGGATTGTGTTGTTGTGACAAAGAAGGGCCGGGCGGCAGAATTATTCTGTAGTAGTGAAGAGTCGAAACAGATGGGACCGTAATTTGTGGATCTTAATCTTGACTGGTGCCGTCCAACGACTTGAAACTCAGAAAACTACATCTTTTTCTGAGCAGTGAATGCACCATGCCGATTATAGGAGGTTGCACTAGCAGCAACGCTCTTCTGTGTGGAAGTCGTTACTGTGAGAAGACTTAAAAGTTTGCCATTTCTGTATCGGTGAGTGGCAAGTCTGTCGCAATAAGAAATTAATCAACTAGAATGAGCTCAATCATTTCCATTCTGATGATTAATATTTTTTGAAGAGCAACTTTGTTTACAGAAACTTAATAATTCATTTATTTATGTTTTTTATTTCCTATTATTTACAGTTTTGTTTCTTTGATATTTAAATTATCTTCCATTTCCAGTGTGGGGCGTTGTGAACAAAATTACAGTTTAGTAGTCTTTGAGAATGTGGATTAAGATTATTATCCCATCATCGATACATTTCTTGAAAATGGTCTAAAAAAACAATAATATCATATATTGCAATAATTTCTGGGCCAGTTCATCAGCCAGTAAAATGTATTGCGACAGGACTAGGTGTCCTTGCATTGTTATGCCATTATCATTACACTAATTGAAAATCATCTCAAAAATATTATTGTTTAGCGCAATAATGTCTGAATTTACCATCCAGCAAAATTTGTTATTTGAACAGGCCCAGTGAGGAGTTTAAAATGAAGTCAGAGAAAACTCAAATTGTTTTGGAAGCAATTTGAAGGGAAGCTGTATTTTCTACAAGCCGTTCACTCAGACTGCTACCACTAATCAATTCAATTCCGACTCAGACAACCAGATGTCAGCAGTTGCTGCTCATTTCAAAATTTTAGCATTTTTTTCTAGCATGGGTCGTCTCCTACCTTTTCTAGCTAATAATTAGCCCCCCCCCCACCTTGAGGACATTCCTTCACCGGTTGAAGGAGTGGCTCGGCCTGCAGCGGACTTGGGCAGACAACAGAAAGGCCGACCAGCGAACCCGCTCCGTTTCGTTCTTTTGAACCCTTCAGCCTCTTCCTGTCACGGAACATGCTGGATTTATAAACACTGGGAGGCTTTTGGAAATCTCCAAGTTAAGCTGAGGATCTGCGTAATCTCAGGAATGCAAACGGAGGCTGATGTTTTTAGTCATGTTATTGACACTATTAGCGCTAAACCCTGAAAATAATCCCCAAATCGATAACCGTTTAGTTTTCATGAAGTCTGTTGTGTACTGTGATAGCATATTTGCTACTTATTTAAGTAATTAATGACAGCTCATAGTGGGAACCTTTCTTTTGCTGTTTACTTACAATTTGTTGTATTTTTCTCAGTGGGTAAAAGCTTAAAGAATAAAATCTACGGCTGTATCTCTATCTCTATCCTTTTGCTTTAGTCTTAAGACACTAAAGCAAAAATGTTTCCAACAAAATTAAACACCCTGGGGGCAACATGTGGATTAATGAACAACTTTTGACCGTCCCATTGGTATGGCAGTGGATTCTCTGTGTAATAATCAACCAACACACTTCGACAACATGGCTGTAAACCTCTTATTACCCCAGCAAGCCTGATCCTGTAGAAAGACGCCAGCTTTGGCGCTAATCTGTTATCTGGTTGCCTTTCAAGGTGGAGCAACGGTCCTCAGCGGTTAATGTTGCGAGTGTCAACAAACTCATGGTTGCTGCTTGTTGTGCAAGCTGTACGCACTACTCACACTCTGCTAACTGTGTGATGTGTTTAAGGACGCCATGGGAGATAGAGAGCATGAGTCAAACAGCATGACGATGAAATATGGACTGGAGAATACAAACGGATTTGAAGAAGTCAGCAAAAAAAAAAAAGGTCACAATGACCTTCCAGTGTTACCATCTTTTGTTAAAATCAGAGATAAGTGGAATTATGTGTGCGTCTTGTGGTTTTAGTCTCAAACTACAGACTGAGGTCAGCCCACGTGGTGCTTTTTGACCCTGTGTGACCTTCGTGTGTTGTCCTCCTGACATTGGAGTGCATGCCATGTGTGAATGCATGAGCCGATCTGTTTGATAATGATAGATATTAGCAGTGAAATTAATAGATTACTTCTGACACAAATAGATCATAACTTAGTTTTACGTTTCCTTCTTTACAAAAAGAAGGAAAAAAAATCGAAACATTGTGAACGTATAATCCCGTCATAAATAACCAACTAGTAAGAACTTTTATTTTGTGGTTTACATTTATTATGTTTTACTATTATTATTTTAAAGCTGTGTGACGTATTCTGCTAAAATCACATTCGCTGGGAAACGTGTTTCTGTAAGAGGTAGTCATAAATATAACCTGTTAACTCGTTTGTTTTTTAGCTCGGTTTATAAAAAGGTGACAGGCCTTTTCCCATTTTTTTCCTGTAAAACCTACAGCTAATTTAATCCGTGCACGATTAAAAATATATATTCCTACTTAGCATCCCGATAAAAACAAAAAAACGAGCTCCTCGGTGTGTTAATGTCGCATCTCTGTGAGAGATGAGCAGCACTCGAACTCGATCCAGTTCAGCTGCAGTTTTTCTTACTGAACCGCTCCACTTCGTCTCATTTCAGCCCTCTGGGTTCAAACATGTGGCTTTAAGCGGTAAATTTGGGACTTTTTGACGCTTTCACCACCAACTCGGTTCGCCTAATGTAACAGGGTAACATATAGACGAAAAGCAGAGCAAACTGTACCGTATCCAGAAAGCTGAGGCAATCCGCCTGTAGCATCGGGCGCATCTGTAACTGTGGTTAAATTGAAGATGTTCCGGGGTAAACACGGACATAACACTTACCTCGTCGGTGAAATGAGCTTCCGGTGAATTAAAGTTAACTCCCCGCTTGATAAATTGCTGAACAGCAACAAATAAATGCGTATCTTGAGCTGTGGAAAACAAGGAGCTTCTGCTTGCCGCTTCCTCTCCACGACAGCCTGAACGTCCGAGTGACTGTGGGCGGAACTACACGCTGCGGAGGAGCCAATGAGAGGAGGCGGCACAGCGACACAGATAGGAGGAGGAAACAGGAGTTCTCACTCCGCTCAGAAAAACAGACGCGCTTAAAAATCACAGTAATTCAATTTAAAAAGGAAAACTCGCACGACGTGCCATTTTAAATACATTGATATGTTTCCAGGGGCTGTTTCTGTTCATTTTAATTGTTTTAGTAGCTAAATAAAGAAACGTCGATTCAGTTTCTCAGAAATTACAATACTTTGCATGAACAACAACAAAAATAGTTAATATATAAGTCTTATTGTCTTATCTTATAAAAAGCTGGCTCTTCAGAGTGCTGTTTCCTTTACAATCCATATTAGAGAATTATGCGATATTGGACAATGTAGCTAAATATTGCGATTACCTGAAGTACATAAACTGGCACTGTGATATCTTACTTCCTCAGATTTGTTCCTGATGTAGACTCATAGTAAATTTATTCAACTGCTGAAAAAAATTGATACTATGCAAAAAAAAATTGTGGTGAGATAACTTTGTTGGACATTCTAATGGCTCCAAAAACACTTTCTGCTGCAGTATATTCCAAACATAATCAAATATACAATGGCAATAAAGAGGCTGAACACAAGGTATTTAGCTAAAAATTACTGCAGTTTGAGCAATTCTTTGCAATACTAATACGGTGTACAGTCATAATAATAAATTTGTGACTTCTTGTACAGCCCTAGTATTCATTCACATTGTTTGGTTTAGCTTAGTCACTAAGCCTTAGTGAAAGGAAAAAGTGCAGTGGAGAAAAGCCCACAAGCAAAAGGGCCAATTGCAACTTTGAGAGGATTGTGAAGTAAAATTCAAAAGGAAGATTCATGAGTTATGTCTTCTCTGCCAGAGACAAAATCAGCTAGCTGCTTATCCAAGATCAGATTAGATGATTTAAAAGCCACTACAAAAGCAACCTAGGCGTTATTGTTTTAAAAATTGTGTTACTGGCTTTATGTAGAGTTCCAACTTTCAGAGAAACTGACTTTTGGAATCACGTAACCTGATTTCTGTTAAAAAATTAACGGGAATAAGTGCAAGTAAATACTCAGCATCTCAATTATAAAAAAGAAATGTCAATCTGACTCTTCAGTAAAGTGGCAGAAATGGGCTATGCTGTCATATTCAAATAAAAATATGGATTCCAATGACGATCATTTGTCAGATTAAAAGCTCCTTTTGGAAATAACCTTTAAAAGTGTATGAAAAATTTTTCACATTTCCAGTAAAAATAATCAGATGTTTTCATTAGCTATAATGAAAGTGCAGAAAAATAATTACTAGAAATAAAAGCTTGAAAACATGACAGTGTAACATAAGTTTCATTAAGTGAAAATTGAATATGTGAGCAACATTCCAATTTATCGATATGACCGACTTGTTTTTAGTGTTTGAGTAAATAAAAATAAAGCATGTGCAAACAAGATTTTTACCAGGCATGAGCTGAAAATTGTTTTTATCTTATACCAAGATGAAACATTCCCCGCCCCCCATTTTCAGAATCCCAGAATAACCTTTTAATCCCATGAAGTCTCAAATTTCAATCTGAGTAAATGTGACCAAAATAAGCGTTGACCAGAAAAATATTTCCTCCCCGATAGCTTCAGAAAACTCATTTTAAAAATCCAGTTTCTGTTTCCTTGTATAAATGGTGATTTTGTGCTGCAGGTCAGATCTTGAGTTTAAATTTCTTGCACAAGGAGGGAAATTGAAACACTTCTTCGTAGGCCTCCCTAATCCTACTTACGATTTCCACCGCAATACGGAAGCCATTTTGGTTCATATCTTTAATTCTGCGTTAAACAGAAATAGATGTGAATGAAACTGTGCGAGCTGCGACCTCCAACCTAAACACAAAGGCAATCAAACCCATTTAAAATTGTCAAAACGTTTGTTAAAAACGTCACAGAAGATGTGCATAGAGATTAATAACAATGATAGTTTATTTACGTTCCAGATCTGTTTGCATTGCCGTTGACATTTTCCCTGCTTCTAAGACAGACAGTTACAGTACATTACCATACAATATCTGTATTTTTATTCAGAACACATTTTGAATGATGGCTTAAAAACAAAAAGAATCAATGAAGAAAAAAAAAAAACAGAGGAAAGAGAATGAGATAAAAATAAATGTACACATGTTCTAGGCAATATATTACACTTACACAAAATGCTATGTTAAGAGGAATCCACATTACAAGTTCCCAGTGAATCATACTTCAAAATGCTACAGCGACACAAATATAGAAGTAAAAATAAGGAGATGAAGTAATAAACACGAGCCAAAAAAAAAAAAACAGAGCCTACCTTTCATGTGAGACAGAAATTAACTTCACAGTGTATAATAGGAAACTGATCATTTTTATAGACCTCTTTGAAACGTAATTTTACAGTGAATGTCTTCAAATCGCCACCCGTCTAAAAAAAAACAAAACAATTGTTCAATTTAATATGGCAGGACAGACGGAGAAAAACAAAGTCTGAGATGCAAAAAAAACAAGCGAAAATGTGTTCGAAACACTATTGCAAAGAGTGTGTTGGTTCAAGCACACAACTGCAATCTGAATCTAAAGCTGTGTGTAAAGCACTGTGCACCGAGAGAGAGAGAGAGAGAGAGGACAACCTTCAGCGGCAGTTCGGACAAAAGGCATTCACAAGGTTTAGAGTTGCATGAGAGCCACGTTAAGTGTAATCTGGTCCTAAGGATTCCGTCTGGATTTCCCCCCCCTCTTATTTTAACGAGGTTGCTCTTTATGTTAAATCCTGATGCAAAGGATGCTTGCTTTTCCGTTTGTGGACATATCGATATTTCTATGATTCCACCTTGGACGGCGGGAAGCTGAGCGAGGTCGGACCGTTTCCCCCCCAGAGAGAGAGCCTCTTTCGCCGCTCCGCCGTAGACACACGAGTCGCCGCCAGGCGCTCTAACCCGCAGCGGACCTCTGGCGCCCTCATGTGGAGCTGTACAGGGAGATCTGCTGCACCTTGCCGAGCTGCGTCAGCAGCCGCTTCATGCGGTGTTTGAGCTGAGGGAGGCGTGCGAGAGGCTCCGGAGGCTCCAGCTCCCCGGTGTAGTCGAGCCAGCTTTCTAGCACTGAGGAGGAGAAAATAAGAAGGTCAGAGGCTAATGGACACTTTGATCGGCTCAAAAGCAGCACAAACTGGTTTTTTTTTTTGTGTGCTTTTTTCCCCCCCCCTTTACCGTCCAACTCTCGTTCTATGAAGTCCATCCTATGCGAGACCTCGTCCTGGACAGCGTCGATGTGATCCAGCAAGTTAATTTGCCACTGTTGGTACTGGCCGTTATCTGCGAGGTCTCTCCCATCATCCTCTCTGCTCTCAGCATGCAACCATGACACACCCATTAAAGCCTATGATAAAAATAAATACAAGGCATATTTAGTTTCAGTAAATATTTCCAAAATAGCGCAAAATAAGTTAATTCACATGGCTTGTAACAAAGTTCTTTAGGTTATAACTAAAATGGGTCTGATACTCAAAGATCCAATCTTCTAAAAATCAGTGAATGCAACATGACTAGGTGCTACCAGGTCACTGTAGCAACAGCACTCTTCAATGTGGAAGTTATTGAAAGTTTGCCGTATTTAATACAGGGTTCATACACTTTTCCCCCAGTAAAATTCAAGAACTTTTCAAGCAGTTTCAAGAAAACTTTTCCAGCACAACACTAGTAAATTGAAACTGTCTAAAGAAGACAGTTTCAATTCACCATTCTATGTGAATTGAAATGTATTATTATTAGTAGCAATCTTGTATTGCTACTAATAATGTCCTATTAGGTTTTCCCTTATAGTTTACGTTAGAAGGGATAATGTAAACTAAAATATAACAAAATGTGATGCTTTGAAATGGAACTGTTGCTAATAATGCTAATTGTGCTATCGATAATAAAAGACGCCAACATCTATTTACAACAACCGATTCAAACATTTTAGATTGATGAAGTTTGAATTAGTTTTTCCAGATGCTTTTGGTTATTGTAGAAATTTCAGTGATAAACTTGAAAGGACACATAACTTTTTAAAATACAGTTAATAATAGATCATGATTGAATAGTTTTAGTCCAAATTTATGAGAAACAGTGTATTAAAATCTGATTAAAATAGTCCTTTTTAATAAAATTTTTAATAAATAAAATTTATTGTAATAGACATGTAATCAATATCAATAAATAATGGATCTGATCGAATATTCAATAAGCTCAACAAACTGATTCAGAACCGCACAGCATGCTGGGGGACGGAGGCAGGGGAATGGCGCAACCTCTCCCAGCTAGGCTAAGCTAGGTTAGTGGCAATCAAGTACTTCACTCATTCTTTGGTTACCTAGCAACAACCTATTGAGTAACTTGAGCAGCAGTTTCAAGTTTCGCTACAGTGCCTCATAACTGCTTAAAAATAGAAAAATGGCGTGAAGTGAAATGTCTGGATAAAAGAAGAAAGGTCACACCAGCAGTCTGGGAGTATTTCAGATATTTAAAACAAAACCAAAACCAATAATTATCAATAAACCGATGTGAAAGGCTTATGTTGTGATACGTTTTTCAGGCATATCGATTTTTTGACAGGAAGTAACTTTTGGAAGAGTTTTCCCTCATGGAAACCCCTTCAGAAACTAGTGCCATGAATCCAAACCTTGTTGCTGTTGCCCGTTGACTTGGGCCTGTCCATGTCCAGCAGGCTCCCGAAGCGCTGCTCCCGCTCCAGCAGCTCCTCTGTGCTCCTCATGCTGTCCTCCAGCTCGGAGCCCTGCCTGGTCTCCACCACCAGCCGCTGCTCCACGGCCGGGTAATACGTCCGCGGCTTCTGGTAGCAGTGTTCGCTGGTGATGTACGAGTCCTGGAAAGACGGGAAGGGCGAGGGGGAGCTGGAGGACGACGAGGCGGCGGAGGCTGCAGCCGTGGCAGCCCGGCTCAGCTTCTCCAGCGCGTTGGACATCAGGATCTCCCCCCTGCTCATGTCCTCGTCGGGGGTGAGCGGGGACGGGGCCGTGTTGCTGCCGCGGCACGAGTCCGAGCCGAGCCGCGGCCGGTCGAAGTGCTTCCACGGCTGCTGCCATAGCCTGAGGTCGGGGTGAGTGCTGCTCCTGCAACAATTCCACAATGAAGCTTCTAGAAAATAAATGACGGCGCCATTTAAAGCCGACGCCTCGGACTCACTGTAAGACGCTCATCTTGAGCTGCAGTCCGTTGAGGATCTCCACCACGTGGTGCACGTCCCCCAGCAGCTGGTGGGTGGTGGTGATCTTTTTGGCGTTCTGGTGGGAGTAGTTCTCCTCCAGGAAGGAGAGGCCGTACATGTGGCCGTTGGTCAGCCACTCGCGGTCGTACCAGTAGCGCAGACTCTGCCTCTGACCTAAGATGGAGAACACATGTCTTACAAACTGCTGAGTTCTGCATCTGATTTTAAAGACTTCCTCAACTGTAGCTGCGTTTCCGTTTACAGTAAATTTGTGCAGACTGAATCGATTACTCCAGTTTTGATGAAGCTAACGTTTTTCCATAAGACGTTTTTGAGCTAGGATGAGGTGTTTATTCAGCTTTTTTCACATCACAGGAGTCAACGTGACCGGATGTTACTACTGATGGAAACGTCGAAGAAGACAACAGGAAGTAATCTTCTTCGTGGTTTGTTTGGACAATGTGCAGCCGGCTCCAGCAGAGCTCTCGCAGCAACGCACACTTCATAAAAAGTTGTCATTCCAACATGTTGATTATTATAGCTCACTTAACTGTTTACATCCATTGCTGCCATGATATATAATGACTTATCGGGTGAACAAGCTTATTCACAGGTGATTTTAATTTCAGATGTCAGGCATAGCTGACATCAGAAATTGCATCAAGCATCAAGATTAACATCTTTTTGGACGAATTCTCTTCTTCCAATCAGAGGACACTATTCTAAAGTATATTTGTCATCTGTTACTTTATAAATAAACTGTTGCATTTACATGTGTGATGCAAGCAGATCCGTTTCTTTCCAGTTGTGGTTGAAGGTAACTGCATGTCGGTCTCACCTGGCGGATCTCTGCAGATGTAGCAGGTGTATCTGTCCGGGACGTTGTCCTCCATCAGACCCATGCAGGTGCCGTGCTGCCAGCACAAACAATCCTCGCACTGACGAACGGGAGAAACGCGTTAGCTGAAAGCCGCGTGCTTTAATATGACCGAAACGTGTCGGGAAGCAAAGCAAAAACCAGCACAACCTGAATCATGAAGTCGTTCTCCTCTTCCACCTCGCAGATGCAGCGCACGATCTCCTGGTCGGTGGAGTCCAAAGCGCCGGAGTCGACGCTGAGGGGAGGCGTGGTGACGTCCAGGTCCACGTCGAAGTCGTCATCGCTCCAGCCGCAGCTGTCAGTGGACCAGTCGCTGATGCTGTCCTCGTCTACAGAGGCAGGGGGAAGCACAACCGCTGGACTTCAACAGAGGTTTTTCCTCGTCAATTCTGCCACGGCAGAATGTAAAAGTAGCCAAAAGCTGCTCGGTGATTGGATGATTTAATGGGAATTTGCAGGTTAAATCATGAAGCAAGCCACTGCAGCAGAGAAAAGCTCAGGACTCAACCAACCATCGGTTTGATATTAGATATTCATGTCAGCAATGCACAGAGAAACCTGCTGGTTGGAAATAATCAGAAAATCCAACCTTTTTCTGATCGCTGGCCCCACTAGGCTGGCCTGACGACACTCTTCAGAGTGGAAGTTGTTACAGTAGGAAGCAAATTCAGTTCTGATTGGATTGAGTGCCGTTTAAAAATTCATTAACATCCAGCAGAAATGTTGTAAAAATCCATTTAAAAAGAACTATATCCTACTACAAATCAGGACATTTCATGTTCATTCAAACCAAGCGAGACGACAGTTTGGATAAGTGGATTAGTTCAGGGCCTTCCAAACAGCCTCTGGGAAATGAGCCCTTTGCAAACACATAGTGTTACTAAACATGTAAGACACATCAAATTTTACAATGTTTTCTCACTTTTATTCTCTGTTTGATATTACATTTGTTTAGCATAATAAGACATAAACAGATCTAACAGTTCCAGGTGGAACCATTTCCAATTAAACTTTTTGTTTTATATCCTTAACGGTGAAGCACTTTAGTCCAGTTTTGTAATTTTGTTTTAAATCTCCCGTCACCTACATTATAGCTAGTAATGCTCGTCACCAATATAACATGCTAAATGATGCTTAAAATGTCATTTCCAAATCATTTTGGCTCCACCCAAGACTGATAAAACCCTGTCTCACAGCGACACCATTAACCCCACATCTTCTCATATATTTAAAGAAATGTGTGGCCTACCAGAGCAGGAATTCTAGAAAGAAATATTTTGAATGACATTAATTTCTCAAAAAAAAAAAAAGGACTTTAATTTGATTTTATTTTTTTTTATGCTTCTATTGCTACTAGAGGTAAAAACAAAATTACCCCAAATATCTGATGCGTCTCTGGTGCAGTATTGTATTACATTAGATATTATTTGCAAAGCTGGCAGCATGGTTGATTGAATCCCAAGCGAATAAAAGACGGGAGGAGGGAGCAGCTGTCAAACACACTTATTCAAACTGAAGCATATACACACACACACACACACAGTTATAGATATACCCACCATCAACAAGTATCTGCTCTGTGTAGCTGTGTCCAGGCCTGCTGGGGTAGGCCTCGTGATTGTGTGAGAGGGGGAATTTGAGTGGCAAATTCAATTTGGAGTGAAGACCCAATACTGAGATGTCAATATTCTCCTCACTACCAGTGTTTTCTGTTAATACAGGGAGGGGTGGGGAGCAGATGTGAAACAAAAACGTCAGCTGTGGAACAAAACGCCCATCAGGAGGCAACAAAACAAAAACAAAACCAACATCGTTGGTAATTATGGACTCAACAACAACAAGTTCTCAAATAGGTGGTTAGAGGTAGGGCTGGGCGATAAATCCATTTGATCGATTAATTAAATATTTGGCTTTTGAAGATTTTGAGTAAAAAAAATAAATAGAAAAAACAAAAAGGGTGGGGGTAAAAATTTGCATTTTTTTCAACCAACCAACTTATTGTGTTTCCATAGTTGAGGGTGATGTCAGCGTGCCCAAGGCGGCCATCTTGATTAACAAGCGTATTTGACAGCTTCTACTTATCTGGACTTTAATTCAAGTCAACTGGGTGATAAAATATAAGGACCAGGTTACAGTTTCTTTCATTACAAGAATGAAGTTATAATATTACAAGAATACAGTTATACGAGAATAAATCCAAAATAATACGAGAATAATGTCCCATTTCCTGAATAAAGTCGTAGCATTGAAAAAATGAAAAGATAGAACAAATTATCCCAGCTTTGTTTTATTAAAACAACCTTCGTGGAAGATGTTTTTCCTGCATCACTGCATCTTTATTCTCCCAATATGATGACTACATTCTCGAAATTAAACAAATAATTCTTGTAGTCTGGCCCCAATACGTCATTGTACGACTCACAGAAGGGATGACTGAAATAACAGTTTTGAAAATGTTTTCTGTCATTTATAAAACAAAAATAAAAAATTAGCAAAGACAACGGCAAGAGAAAAAAATTTCAAAAATTGGAAAGAACAGATTTTGTTTCTGCAAAAAAAAAATATATTTTTTTTTTTTAAACTAGGATTTTATTTTTAAGCCCTATCACCCAGTCACAGTTAGAGGAAGGCAGCGTGTACATACATCTCAAACACAGTATAGGTATGGAACATAGAGATGAATGTATGAGTCCAGCCAATTAAATCACAAAAAAAGCCCCTGAACTATCAAAAGAAATTATCTGACACATCCTGGCGGTCATGTTGGAGAGACAAAGCAGCCAGAAATGTTCCACTTCTCCCACACACAAGCTCAGTCACCACACCAAGAGGAGTGAATGGATCGCTTTGTGCTTTTAGCAGGCTAGCCATCGCAGCAAGCGCACATGCAGAGCAGCAGATGATTGACCTCGCCCAGTTCTGGGGACCTGCTTCTTACCAGACTTGGCCTTCTTTTTCTTCTTCTTCTTCTTTAGCTTAATGCGGAGGAAGTCCTTCTGTTTGGGTTTCTCTTTGGGTTTCCCTGAGGATCATGAAATAAACATTAAAGGCCATGTGAACACAGAAAGATTGGACCTCTGGTGCAAAAAAGATGAAAACAAATTTCATCTTGTATAGGAGGAGCATAATTTAGCTGTGACAAAACAAAACAAACAAACAAAAAACACTTATTGGCACGCCTAACAATTCTCCTAACTCAACTCCAAGTGTATTATCTTTGTCATTAGTGTTTTGCTTAAATAAAACTATGGCTTCTAAATCAAAATCTACTTAAAAATGTTAATGCAACACAAAGATCCTATTTTTCAAGCTTTCTGGTTTTCTTCTGTTTTCATGGTAACTAGGACCACATCTAGTGGTCCAAGTACACCTTGGTGGACCCAAATCTGCTTTTAACTTGGCTAAATACAGAATGTGTTTTGAAATGAAAACTGCCCTTGACTCTGTTTTTATTGCCAAGAACAGATGAAATACTTTTTCTGTTTCCTTCATTTGAGGTACTGGCTGCCTTTGATTTAACAAGAAAAGTGTGCAAAAATCATTTGAAGTTTCTACATGTCGACCCCAACAGTGGAAGATATAACAAGTAACATCATATATGATTTAAGGCAAAGAAAGCACACTTTACATAAGGGAAAGCAGGGAATAAAGATGAACATCTAACTACATTGAATCAGTTTTTCACTAAATAAAAAACTGCATCACACTCACCAATGTCAAAGCAAATCTTGTCAGTGTCCTTGTCCTGCAGCTGGCAGAGGTTCCTGTCCAGCTGGTTCTCCTTACTCTTCTCCCTCAGCAGCGCCCTCTGCTGGTGGCTGTGGGTGCTGACTGCAGGAGGGGCCGATGTGCGCCTGCCTGCAGCCTTGATGTCACCACGTGGAGCCGCAGCAGCTCCAACTGAGTCTTAAAAAGAACTAGAATTAGTTCATGTACTGAGCAATTAAAGGATGTCACGATTCAGAAAAAGTGAGTCTTATTGTTGTAGGTCATGGATGTATTATGACTGTTCATGCAAACATTGTCTTCATAATTTCCAGGAGCCCCAGTAAGGATGCAAGTTATTGATTAATGACTTAATCTAAATTTGATTGATCTTATTGATACACTAATGATTAATTGATAAGTGGCCATTTTCCTAAAAACCTAAGTTTTTTAATTAAGAGGGCAAAATGTTTCAAAAATATTTACAGTAATATTACAAATATTAAGAAAATTACATTAACATTGTGTCAGCAGTGTTGCACACCAACATACTGAAAATTGTTTTTCTAACATTAAAACTTTCATATTTTTGTTAGATTTACAAAATAGAACAAACATAAACCTGTTAGGTTGCTGAACAGAAAGATAAAAAAGAATAAGATATGTGAAACGCTTAATTCCCCATGAACAGAGAGAGATTTGTGCTTGTAGGCTTCACGTCCCTCTCCCTCTCACATTACAATACTTCCGCTTTATTCTCCATCACGTCCTCGCTTTCTTATTTTAACTGAAAAGTTGACGCCACTATTAAGGTGATAACTTAAGGAGCTTGTGGAGTGTTTATTATTCAAAACAGAATCGGTTTTAGTGCATTTTCCATCCCACACCGAACTCTATTTGGACCGTTTCTCTTTGCTTTTCTGGCATTCCCCGCCATCTTTCATTTCTGCATCAGCTGGCTCCGCTTACGGATGACCAGCGGCGCCCTCTGCTGGATGGCGGCCAAACTACACCACTAAAAGAAGGTCTAAACGGACTTTATAAGTTAGTCAATATGAACTAATTTTAACCTAATAAACCATTAATCTTTGATTAACTGTTGGCATCCCTACACCTGAGTGAAACCGGGCAGGAACTCACGCATAGAGGCAGAAATGGTGCGGCGTCGCTTGGAGCTTTCCAGACCAGGAGCAGCAGCAGGCTGCTTGTCAGAAGCCCTGGTCTGGACGCTCCTGGTGGGGCTCTGCGGTCCCTCCGCAGGTGGCTCTTCACCGTGGTAATATTTCATGTGATAATGCAGCAGCTTCGCTTTACGGAATGACTTTGTGCAGCCTGGAGCGCCACACTTGAAGGGATTGTGGTCGAGGTTGATGGACAGAACCGGAGGAGGCTGGTTTTTGATGACTCGGTACACTAAATAAATAAAATGAGAAAAAAATGGGGGTTTTTTTGTTTTGTTTTTTTTTAAAGCAGATAAAAACAACATATGTGAGGAGACTTACATGGCTCTCGGCTGAATCTGTTGGGATTGTGGAAGCCCTGCTTCCGTACCGCTGAAAATATAACAAAACTTCAGCTTTTGAATAAACCGAATCATCTATTTTTTATTATAGTCATTTTATTGCTGCTGTCGAGCCAAACGCTTACGTTTCACAAGCTGAGGAGGCGGTGCGTCCGCTGCAGGTTGCGCACTCTCTGATTGGACGTTTGGCTTCTGCTCCACATCGCCGCTGGATTCGGCGGTCGTCATAGTGACAGAGTCCTGCTCCGTCGGTGCCGACGACTCGCTCTGCATCTCTGCGTATGGCTTGGGTGGCTCCGTGTATGGCTTTGTTAGGCTCTGCTCCAACTCCTCCTCTTCCTTCTTCACGTCTCCGTTCGCGCGGCGCTCTACCTCCGTCTCCCCGTCGTCTTTTTCCACCTTCACACCATTCATGAGTCCCGTTCCCTTCTCGGCGTCGGCAGGGTCGCTCTGCTCCGAGGTTGCCGTCTCCTGTTTGGTAGCGGCGTGCTCGGCCTCGGAGATGCCGTTCAGTTTGGGGTTTTTGTCGTTCACCGCACCCTCCTCCTGCTCTTCATCATCGCTGTTGCTGTCCTCGTCCTGGTCCGAAGTGCTGCGCCGGGCGCGCTTGTTTTTGGGACAGCCGTTCTCCTGCGGCCTCCTGTCTCTGCGGTTCGGGGCCCTTCGCACCACGTTCTTGTCTGAGGACCGAGATCTGCCCCCAGCTCCACCTCTCTATCAGAACAAAAAACAAAACAAAAAAACAAGTTCAGGAAATCGGCCAGAAGAAGCCGATAGATAGATGGACGGAGAATGTTACCTCTTTAATATAAGGCTTTACATGCATCCCCTTCACCGTCTGGATGACGCCGTCGTAGAACTTCACAGTGTAGGATGCTGAAGGTGAAGACACAGAAACTGAAGCAAACTGTATTTTACACAATCTGGACACAAGCAAGTCCATATTGTGTCTCGCAAAAACCTGTTGATTTTTTACTTTCTCGTGTTACGACTGCAACATTCTGTGCATTTAATTGTGATTTTATCAAACAGAGGAACACAGAGTAGCACATAATTGCGATGTTAAAGGAAAGATTATTTCCTATAATTTTCCAACATGCATTTTCATTCAATTCACCAGAGTCAGCAATTATCTGAATCACATTTCTGCTGAATTTACAGCTGAAATGGATTTGGATTACGCAACTAAGAGAAATAACTTGACTTTTTAAAATAAGATACAAATCCCAGATTTTAGCAATTTTTCTGTTGTGTTTTTTTCATGGAATAGTTCAATTTAATTTCCACAGCAGAATGACACTAAAAGTACCTGTCACTTTTTATTTGGATCTATTTTTTTATGAGGCTGGCAACTGTGCAAATATCAAGAAACTGTAGCCATCATCTTTTTGAAAACGTTTTATTTTTTTTTTATATTAAAACCTAAACATAGGAATTTTCAAAAAAGTAAATATTTAACAACATTTTTTTTAAAAAGTCTTTTCTGTGGCTCTAAATCTGTTTTATTTAGCTGGACTGACGGCCTGGTTGTAGCTTCATCAACTCAGGAGCTTCTCTTACCCGTCAAAAGAAAACATGGTCCCACCATGTTTCAAAAGGCAGATGTTGTGTTGAGGGTGATGTTTACAGTCAGATTAAATGACAAAACTGGACTCTTACCTAAAAGAAGAGTGGCTTCTAAAGGGAATTAGTTTATCTGGAGTGCCAAAGTAAACTGTGCTGAATACAAATGGATGTCACACTTTTTCTAGCTTATTATATCCCAAAACTCCATTCAAGTTAATTGCAACATGAGAAAATATGAATTACTTAAGAGGCCCTAACACTGTTTATGCATCTTGAGAAGCTGGGGCTACTTACCATCTTTATTGACTGAAATGACCTTGGCTGGGTAGAAACGGCAGTCAGACCAGCTGGCCAGAACCTTGTCATTTACATGAAAGCCCTGGAGGAAAGAACACAGTGATCTTAGCAACTTCTGCTGGCGAGCCGATGTTTTCTAAAAGCCAACAGAGAGCAGCACTGCTTTCTGTAGCTTCGCTGAAGTTAAAGCAGAAGCTAGCATTTAGAAGGCGTAAACAAAACGGAGGCGGTGCGTTTTCCCCGTCTCTCCGGCCGGAACGGAGAGGGAGCGGACCGCCGTCTTACAGGTGAGTTGTCGTCGTGCAGGCCCTGCCGTCTCAGCTGAATTCTCTCCACGGGTCTCAGGTACGGACTGGTCCACTCAAACCATTCATCGTAGCGGTGGCTCCACTGGCGGTAATGAATCAGTACTTTCTCATCTTCGTAGTCAATCTTCTCTATGTTGGCAGCATACCTTAAAAAAAAAAAAGTTTATAATGGAAATCATGTTGGGGCTCAAATCAAAATTTGTGTTGCATTTAATATTTCCTACAGCCATCAAAATGAAGAATAATGTGATCTTAGAGGGAAAGAAATTTATTTCCCTTGTAATGATTTCAGTGAGAGGTGAATCTGATGGGGGGGTGGGGGGGGAGCGAACAGTTTACTGGCACGGGAAAAATTAAGAAATAAAAAGTCTAAGATGTTTTTCCCCAACCATAGCCAGTCAAATCAAATAAAAAAAGGAAAATATGCTACAAGAGGCTGAATGTGAGAAAATAAGAGAAGTGAAAGAATGAGGGGAGGAATGAGCGAGGCCATGACTCACCAGTTTTTGAGGCTGTCTCTGGCCTCGAGCTGAGCTCCCACCTCAAATGTTATCCCTCTTCTGTTAGGGGGCGTCTTACTCATACTGCCCACATCAAGGCTCCCTTCCTGCACAAACACACACACATTAACCAACAACATACCAACGCAAAGCTACACTCCTATAACCTTGGGTATGCTACAGAGATACAACACAGAGCCGTCAAGGTCTCTGCAGGCGCTCGACTCCACAGCCGGTCTACAGACTGTGGAAAAAACTCGGCTCTGTGAACCTGAGTGGCAGGTTTGACACCAAGGAGGGGAAGTGAGACAGCAACTTAACAGCAGAACAACGCTGCTGGAAAACACCGGAGAGCAGATGCCCTCTGCAAAAACACACACAACTCATACGTTACGCACGCATTAACTAGAGAGACGCACCGTCTCAGCCGCAGATCAAAATATAACGTTGCCCTTGATCAACTCTCACCTGAGATTTTCAGATCAAACGCTAAATCTGATTTTTTTTCCCCTATTAGTAATGAAAACTTTCACCATTTTCTGCATTGAAACACAACACCAAGCAGCGTAACTAAGACACGCTGCTCAGAGGAATCAGACGTCTAGGTGTAGCGGGGTTTGAAGTGAAGATTTTAAAAGCTTTTCTTTATAGTATTTTAATAAGATGCTTGATAAATCCCAGCTGTGTGAGGCACAAATTAAAGCCGTATGCTGCTGCACACCATCAGTCAGATGGCTGAAAGCAGGCCACTACACCGACTCTGATTAGAATTCAGATTCGGCTGACAAAACAAAAAAAACACAAAAAAATACAACTGAAACAAGCAGTTAGCTAACCGGCTAATTGCTAATTAAATTATTAGTGTTTTGTTCTGCTAGAGCTCAATAGGCACACAAAGAAAACAATCTTTAGCAGGTGCTTAATCTACATTATATATATATATATATACATACAATAGATTGCTGGAGATTATTGGACGTGCAGCAGCATGAATAGAACAGGACTTAGAGCTACACACACTGACCAGTAAATAAATCAGATCAAGGTTACAGACACGTTTTGATACACAGCTGAAGATACTCTTCCATTGCTGTCAGATTAAATTGCATTACTTCTATCAAATAACCCGCAGGAGGAATTTTTTTATGAGTTACATTCCTTCTAAAAAGAGAATTGGTACAAATCAGAATAGCAGGTCAGACCTCAATAAGAAGTGGAGATTGGCTTCAGACTGGAAATCCCTGATCTAGCAGCTCTACTATGAACAGGGTGATGAAAACTGGACTAGTGAGGTGAGCCATGCCCCTGAAATGATGGTGGATATGTTCAGCGACCAGATATTCAAATGAGAATGTGACATTAAAAAAAAAACAACAGCTATTATGCCAGAGAAATATTCACTCCGCATTTCTGGAGAAGACACAAAACGACCAAAGACGGACCATTTTTACCGCCCGCTCCATGAAAAGCCACCAGGAAGCAATCATGCGCCAAGCTGATTCCCGCATCGACTTCACTACACGCTGCGTTAAATCCCACTCTGGTTGTTTCATATGTACACGTTCCTAATACTGTCGGCTTCGGTTTAAAGAAAGGCCTAAATGAAAGGAGATTCATTCAGTCGTTAAAGGGAGGAGGGGGGAAAAAAAGGGCAACCGCATCATCCCTCCTCCGCTAACAGAGCTCCTTTTGTTATGCATAAAAAAGCACGGCGGACACGCTGACATACCGGCGCCCTTTAACTAACAAGCAACGACAAACATTATTTTTAAAAACATGCCGGCAGCGTCTTACTTCTCTCCCGCGTTCAGCCGCCCGGTGAGGTTCGCCATGGTGGAGGTGTTAGCAGGCTTTCATCAACGCAACACACTGCAGCCTACAAACCGGATGTCTCCACACTTCCCGGCCCACGTGTTTTCTGCTCAGCCGATTTCGCCGAACAGACACAATAGGAGACAAAGACTGCCGCGATCATCCTCGTGTGGCAGCTAAAATGTTGAGCACGACGTCAAAAAAAAAAAAAAAAAAAAAAAGCATGGATAGTGATCCAGCCTGAGGAAAGCGATGTTTAAAAATTAACCCGTTTGTTTTTATGGCCTGTAGGAGCCAAAGATGACAGGACGGGCAGGGAGGGAGGAAACCGGGTTTAAGATGCCAACCCTGGGTCAGAGGCTCCGATTATTGGAGGTTTTAAAGGTGAGAGCTTAGCGTATATGTTGTGTAAGCATGAATTTACATATTAGTTCAGATTTAAGCAGTGGGAAAAGGTACTTCGTGCGAAAACAGTCTTATTTATACGAAAGAACTACATACGTGGATAGGTTTCAGCTTTTATTTAAACGGATACAGCGCGAACACGTGCCAAGTTTCCAGGTAAGCTAATGTTGAACCACTTCCACCGCTGCTGGCGCTTTATTGTCCGGCGTTTGGTAACCACAGGGCGCAGCTAGAGACAAACCAGCTGTACGTCAGTGGTTTAGATAAACGTGATTGGTCGAGCCGCTGCGGCGTGGGCGGGCGCTCGCTGTGGCTCGCTGGCGATTGGACGCGCGGTTGCCAGTCACAGGGTGGGCTCTCAGTGGCCTCGCGCTAAGGCCTACCTCCTCGTACTTTTCCAACCGCGAACGAGCGGCGTGGAAATGCAAAACAGTAAACTTCTCCGACTGGGACACCGCACTCACGTCTACGGCTACCCAGGCAGTAACAAGGAGCGTACGCCGAAGTGTAGACGGGTGAACTCATAAATACGGAGCAAACAAATGTACTTAGAGGACATTAAATTATTTACTTCGTCACGTTTGTTTTGAACTCTCCGAGCCGACATGCGGCATCATACCAAGTGTGTGATGCAGCCGCAAACAGGGCTTCGTTTACGGCGGTATAAACTCGGAGATGCGCCATACTCAGAGGATTTAAGCCTCTTACCTGTTCTCCAGTCACTATGTGTCAGGTTGGGCGAAAAATATAGCCTGAAATCCCTTGACTGCGCAGATACAGCCGCCTCCGCCTGTCTGCTCCAAACCACGCAGTTGAATTTCTCTCGCTTGCATTTACCACCGGCGCGGGTAGTGTAAAAGCACGGTGCGCATGCGTGAACCGCCAACTGAACTCTTGGTAATTTAATTATTTAGATAAACATGGTTGTTCCTTTATTTGGGAAATAAACAAGCTTAATATTCACAGACAAGGAAACTCTGAAGTCAAAAATGCCATCTCCATATGCAGTGTGGGCCAAATATTGTAGGACCCCGAAGCAGAAGTAGAGCTGGGGCCAAATCAAATAATTTATTCAAATAAAAGTCGTAAATAAATGGTGGGATCATGGTTCTTTAACTTACAGACTTTGTCTCGAATTTGTATGCGGAGTTCAGCATTTGAGAAAAGACTCGGTTAAAGTAGGAGGTCAGTAGAAATAGTTAATTATTTACTGATTATCATGAAATGTATGCAGTTACATTTGGTATCACAATGAAATTTACCTCAAAACCATCAGAAATTATTTTAAATTAGCAACAGTAAATGACTGTTAACTGTAAACCGTGTTACATTTTTATGCCACGACTTAAATCCAAAAGAAATTTACATTTTGAAATATATGTTTGAAAAATGCTAATACTAGTTTTAATATTTTCCTCTGAGAGCAGTAGCCTTCTCTCGGGCCCCTCTCCCCCTGCTGGCCTGTGGACGTAACAGCAGCGTACTGCCATGAAGCAGAAACACACAATCTCTGAGCATTTTTAAAATAATCTTTTTCTACTTTGAAATATATCTTAGCTCTCTAGAATTATGGAGAAAACAAGAGGCATCATTTTATTGTTCTTTATCTTTGAAAATGCTCTGTAATTTCAATTTTCTCTGAAGAAAGAGTCGATATTGGTTCAAAATAAAGCAGCGAGTGAATTCAGATAATTTGCATCATATAGGCTTAGGCAGTTGAATAGTTGAATTCAGAAATTATGCGCAGTAAATTAACAAAGCTGGGTATTCTGGAAGGAAATGGCAATTATTTAACTTTTCTTTTCCCCTTCTGCTGACTAGAAGAGAAAATGGATCCTTACTCATTTAATCCATTCAATTCTGTCAGGATGTATTAATAATGCACAGCCTCCTAATGGAACAGCTCCCATGCTGCAGGAAGTGGCCTCATGTAGAGAATAACTCATGGAGCTGATGTGGAAAGATATTAAAGTAGAACAATTAAAGCCTAAATGTTAAGGTTGCTGCAGGCAATTTATTGATAACATGTGGTGCATTCACTGTGCCTCTGAAACGGGAACTAGGATTTCAGAATGACGTCACATCCAACTTCACGTTCTGATCCATAAAAGAGACCGCAAGCAATTTTGAGACATGCAGTTCTGCCAGAAACCTTCCCGCATCCTTCAGTTGATTTGTGGAAGAACAGTCTGGTCTCAAAAGTTCCTCCAGATGGACAGCATTCAAGTCAGAGAAACATCTGAACAGAGGTCATCTTTTGGGTTATTGTGAACCTGTTAATAGTTAAATGTCACATAAAAATACTATAAATGTTTAAAAACACATTTTTACTTTCTCATTAACTTTTTAAAACCGTCATGGTTTTAAGAACTTATAGTCCCATCAGGTTTTGGGAGAGGAAAAAGAAGAATACTGTTTGGATGCGCTGTACACGCAGTCGCCATATTGGATTTTGGTTATCGTGGTTGATGAGGAATTTCTTTCTAAATCTTGTGTTGCATCTTCACGGAAACATTCCAGTTATGTTTTTTAAACTTTTATGTGAACGTTTTTTCTGAACTGCCCCAGTTGCAAGTCAGAAAAAAACAGTGCTACTAGTGCTAATTACTATTAGCAATACGAGCTAACAATACATTTCTCAGCTATTGTTCTGTAGCCATCACGGTCGTAGTTCAAAACATTAAAACTTTATTTCTGGACAATTTTCAGCTAATTTGATTTTATTCACTCTGCCAGGGCTTTTTGGAGTTTATTAGAGTTGAATTAAAAATATACATTTTCTCTCTCATTGCCCTAATTTATCTTGGCATGACCACAATCCACTTTATCAACAAATGAACAAACTTTTATTTATAGTCAGTCATTACAGAGAAGACAGTCTGCAAACACACATATGCCGAAAGTGGTTTGAATCTGTTTGTGTTAAAGTAGCAAGCAGTTACAGCAGGAAAACAAGCTGTTAATCACAGCCTCTCACTTACACATCTTTTTTATTGCTCTTTAGAGTGAAACCGAACCCTCTTCCATCCCCACAAGCCATCCCACCCCATAACCCAGATAATTAGAATATACTTCCAAAAGGTTAGTACAAATTTCCACACAGAATTTATTTACAAACCGCTCAGTTTACATATTTAAGAGATTTCACCGACACTTCATTTTTCTCTACAGGTGTTATTAACTGAATTTCAGTCAGCGATATTCATCCAACACCCATTTTTCCCCCCAGTAGGACCTGAGCTAAAAAAAAAAAAACAGAACAATTCCAACTGAAAGACTGACAACAAATAAAATACTTATTATTGCATAAACGGGCTTTGTGAGAGGTTCCATTTTGGGGGAAAAAAAAAAATCTCTTTACTTCTTGTTCAATAAAATGATCTCTAAAGCAGACGTCAGTACAACTAAAAGCAGTCGAGGCAAACCTACCAATAAGACACGACTACAAGAGTTCTTTTGACTTTCGGGTTACACAATAAAAAAAAAAAACCCAAAGGTGTCTTCTGTTCACACTGATAAACCACACAAACACACATTAATAAAACCTGAAAGCTGGGGGGGGAAAAAGTTTCACCTGCTTAAATTAATTTTTCTTTTTTACAAATGAGTGATTTCGATCTTGAATCTCGATTCAACCCCACCTTGCTCGACCAAGCTGTAACAGTAGTAATAGCCCTATAGTTAGAAATAAAGCGTTTTCACGTGCTGCGTTTAAACAAATAGAAATCTGAACTGAAGCGTCTTTCTGGAAATGGAAAACCCCCCCAAAAAAACAAGCATTCACACACATATTCTAAGAGCTGTAAAACATCACCTCAACAAGTTTCCAGTGTGACCTAAACAGAGACAGTGTTGATTTTATTTTATTTTTTTTCTCCGCTGGTTTGTAAATGTGTGACCGATATGTGCGCTCTGGGCATTCCAGTGTCTACACCACGCCCTCGATGAACCCCGTGTCCAGGTGGACGATGAGCATCCGCAGGAAGGACATTTCTTTGCGCGTGTTCTCAAAGATGACGCGCGGGTCGTCCGAGTGGCACCGGAGACAGTTGGGGGCCATCACCATGGCCAGGTTGTTGACATCCATCTTGGTTACGGCGACGTTGGACGGCTGGGCGAATACCTGGAGATGACGCAAGTGTGAGAAGGAAGGAAAGACGAAGGCGCACTGGATGGATGAGCCTTAATCTGCACTCAGAACCTATTGTTTTTGTCGATTTCAGTTTATTATTTACATTGGCTGCCCTACCCCTAGTTGCACTGACAAAACAAATTAAAGTTGGGTTGATTTTACATGTTTGACCAAGCTTGTGAAGCTATTGATGCATTTAAGTGTGCTGCACTGGTGCAGTTGTCAAATAAATTTGTAATTCAGTACACGTACGTCTGTGTTTAAAAAAAAAACGTTTAAAGTCAGAGCAGCACAGTTTTTCAGTATCAAATCGGCAGAGGCTAAACGTCATATTTATATTGATATCGAAAGAGGGGGGGGGGGGATGGACCAGTGCATCCCTGTTCCAGACAGTATGTGAGAAAATGCTGGTTGTTACCTGAAGGAAGTGGATGAAGTAGCACAGAACCAGTCTGTTGAGTTCTGGCAGAGACTGCACCACGGCAATGGCCGCCACCGGGTCGTCGCAGTTGATGATGCACTGCTTGTAGAAGTCCATTGGGATCAGCGGCTCCTCCAGTTCCCGATACCACAGCTTCATCAGAGAGGCTTCATCAAAAGGAAACCGTATTAATCCATAAAGCCTGACGGTGTGCATGTGAAAACGTCTCTGGATGATAAATCCAACCCATACCTGGAACGTTGGGGTCAGAGAGATTCTCTGGAATCCTCCACTGGTCCACTTGGAGCTTTAATGCGTTGACTTCATCAATGTCTCCAGGCACTCTAAAGACCAAAGAAAAAAAACACGCTAGGGTTTCAGCTGGGTCCTAAAAAGTCAGCAAGAATCGCAATGTTAGGCCTTAAGAAGATTTAAATTTATACATTTAAATGTCTTAAATGACATTTTATGGACTAATTGAAAGTCCATAAGTCAATTAGTCATTTGGACTAAATGATTAAATGTCATTTAGTCCAATTTTAACTTCATGTGTAGCTGCTCTGGCTGAGGTAGGAGGAACTGACTGGAGTAGATTGGCACTAAAGCGACTTCTGCTCTGTTTAGGGAAATGAAATCGAAAGGTACTATATATATATATATATTATCCACTGCCAGATTCTTTGACCAAACATACCGGGTGTGTGTGCGCGTGTGTGGTACGTTCAAAAAATTATAAGCATTTGTTAAATAATTAAAATCCAAAATGCATATTTCAAATTATTTCATGTAAGAGAAAATGAGCTGGTGTATGTAAATGGTCCCTCAATGTGTCACCTCCATAACAGAAAAAAAAAAAAGCAATCAAAAGTTTATAATTACTGGCAACATGTATTTTACATCACTATGAAGGATGTGTGTAGATACACATTGTCTGAAGATAAGAAAATCTGACAAGTGGCCATTTATTGCAGTATATATTATATATTGCGATAAGTTTCTGATATTAAATTTGATTTGTCATTTTCATAATAAATTACAATTAATGATGTTTAATAAACCCCCAAACTGACTGGGTTGGCAGGACCCAGTCAGGTTTACTACTTTTGAGATGAGTTTTTCAACATGTTTTTAGTTACCTAAATAGAGGAGTATTACACAGTTTTTCTCACTTATCGTTATCAAAATAGTACCTGAAAATATTGTGATCAAACTTTAACTCCATATTGCCTGATTGATAATCAGACATTTTTCGGAGTGACAAAGACGGAAAAATCCCACAGTTGCACTCTTTGGCCACTAGAGGGACCTTGGTCTCTATTCCACATGTTCCTCAGAGCGATTTTGGATTGCATTTGTTGTGAATTGGTGCAACATAAACACACACAATTCAATTAACTTGAATTAAAATGCAGCTTTTTAAACACAACCTCTTGATCCCAGCAGCCGTACTTTTACTGGAGACGAAAATCAAAACACAATGAAGTCATCATAACCAAACATGCCTTCCAGAGACTTTCCACGGCATGAAGTTTGTTTCGTAAAGGGATCTGATTTGTAAACATGTGGAAATCATACAGAATTTAATCCGACTGAAAACTCTCCACACGCACATCGCTGAGAGGACCCCACGTGCTCTGCCGCTCGGACAGCAATGTAAACACACACATCACCCGGTGTCGCGTTACACAGAGCAGCTATGAGCAGCAAAGTTTGCTTAGAAACAAAAGGAATCACAAGACCACACACACACACACACTTGTTTACACACACTACAGATGCAATAAAAGCCATCCATGTTCTTATGAAAACCCCTTTTGATTAGCCAGACCGCCACAGCGTCGCTCGTGTCGAGGCACGTCGTCGGCCGACTCGGGGTCCGCCTCACCTGAAGATGCCCTCCGTCTGCGCCCCGCCCAGAGCCAGGACGTACTGGGACAGCTGGACCTGCACCCAGGGCAGCTTCCTGTCTGGGAAGAGCTCGCTCTGCCGCTCCATCACTTCCTCCAGAGAGCTGCCGAACAGAGACGGGGTGATGATGGCCCGTCTGCTGTGGTCGATCTCCTCCAAGGTGGGCTTGCGCAGACCCTGCAGGGTAACGGGGAAGCAAGAGGTAGATTTACAATCCAAGTGTGTCAAGGAGACATGGGGGATGGGAAGGGCAAATCACGGCCAGGCCTGCAGGTGCGCTGCTGTGACTGGGCCTTGTGTTTACGTCTCTGCCTGTGACTGTTTCGGCACACCTGTAATTACGTCTCCTTCAGAGACGGATGATTCAGAGGAGGTTCGTACCTTTCAAGCTGATTTGAATGTCCTGCATCGTGTTCCTGCACAGCTTTCGCTTCAAAATTACACTTTAGTCGACTCAAACTTGTAGAGTTCTCAGGACTTTCAGACGCATGCTGAAAGTATCAAACTCTAACTCTGTGACAAAGGCTGTCGCAATAAGCAATAATTTTTTAAAATATCATTATAAATTTAAATGAGCGTGACAAATTTCATGCTTGTTTGCTACATTTTGTAAATATTTTTTTAATATTAGTGAAGAGCCACCAGTTTGAAATTTTTGACAGCCACTTTTACTTGCACTTTTATTTTTTATAAAAGTTCTGAGAGGCACTTTTTCCTATTTTCCCCATCTGTTTTAAAGGGCAATTTTGTTTTGTTGAGACCTCATAATGCATTTTATTTTTTGTTTCGGTTGTTTTGTTTGTTTATTTTTGGATATTTAAAATGCCTCCCAAATCCAGTGTTAAATATTCTTTGGAAACTACAGTTTATTGAACTTTCAGAAGGCGTACTTTCATTATGCCATTTGAAAATGGTCTCAAAACAACAATATTATCGTTTATCACAATGCCTTCTGGAACAATTTATCGTCCCGCCAAAGTGCGTTATTGTGACATATTTACAGTAGGCAGACATTAAAAATAGAACCTGCATAAATCATAGGATGGATAAAACAGCATGAATTGTATCCATCCTCAGATGGTGAACAGATGGTCAGATGGATGAGGGGATAGATGGATGACGAATAGATGGATGGATCAAACGATGGATGTACAGGCAAGCAGATGGACAGAATGAATGGATGGACTAAAATATGGATACATGATGCGACTGATGGAGAATGAACAGAAATTGATTGACAAAAGATGGATGGAAAGCATTTTTTGTTCCCATCTTGTTTTTCCATAAACAAATAGTATTTAGAAAACCTCAAATCGCATTCCAAACTTTTGCATATTGTAAAAAGCAAAAATAAATAAATAAATAAAAAATTATCTGCCCTGCTCACCTTTTTGCCTCCAGTGATCGCCACCTTGAGCAGCTTCCGATGGCAGAACTTGGCGTACGTGCTGACAGGAAGGCCTGCGGAGAACAGAACAAGCAAACACTTAGGACCAAAGAAAACCAAACTTCTCTGGAGACAAAAAAACATAAACCCCCTTCTCTATGTCCTCAAAAGATCCCAAAGTAAAAACTCTGGAACCGTCAGTCAGCGTTGAACGCACAGAACAACAAATGATTTAGATTCTTTCCCACGAACGGGAACAGCAGTGTTTTTATTTCCCACAGATGTCAAAAGGGGAGGCAGAGTTTGGGAGGCGGGCGGCGGTAACTAGAGAGACATGTTGACGGTGCGACGCCGGCATGTGGGGATTAGAGCGTACCCGGTTAAACTGTCAGACTGAGCCGAGATTTACTGCTGCTACAAAAAGCTTGAGGTACGATCCAATCCACACACACACACGCCCACGCACACACACAGGTGATTCATCAGCATACACACATTTAAAAAGAGAGAAGCAGCAGCTTGAGGGGCTTCCTGTCTGACACCTGCATTGGGAGCCATAAACTATTTCAGAAGAGAAATGCATTACAAGTAGGGATACAAGGTATCGATTAGTGAGTTATTCTAAAGTTGACTGATCAATAAGATTGACTAGCAATTAATTGATAAGCGGCAATTATCTTTTAGAAAGAAAACAACATAAAGGGCTAATTTTTTTCAAAATATGGCGAATTTATTTTAAAAATCACCAAATTTTAACATTATTTTTGAGTTAGCTGTGTTAAACACTGACTGAATAAAAAGGAAATATTCAAACTTTGTTCCATGAAGCGGGTTAACTCATGACAGCTTTCAAAATCAGATGTGCTTATTTTTATTATTATTTGTATTGTTTGTTTTTTTACAATCAAGTTACATATTTTTTCAGCGTTTTCTGTCATCATGTCCTATACTTCGTAGCTCTTGCGTAATATTTGGTTGAAAAGTTGACGCTGTTGACGTTAAAGCACGGCTCAATGAGAGCTATTAAGGTGATAAATTAAGGATTTTGTCGAGTGATTATATTTCATAACAAAACCACATAAAGTGCGTTTTCCATCCCACACCGCTATCCGTTGGGTCCGCTTCTCTTTTCCATTCCGATGTAGCTCCGCCATTTTTAATTTCTGTATCAGCAGGCTCCGCTTAAGGATGACCAGCGGCGCCCTCTGTTGGATGGCGGCCAAACTACAACACTAAAAGAAGGTCTAAGCCACAGATGTCAAACTCCAGTCCTCAAGGGCCGCTGTCCTGCAGTTTTTAGATGTGCCTCAGGTACAAAACGCTGGAATGAAATGGCTTAATTGCCTCCTCCTTGTGTAGATCAGTTCTCCAGAGCCTTGCTAATGACCTAATTATTCTGTTCAGGTGTGGTGCAGCAGAGACACGTCTATGTAAAAGTTGCAGGACACCGGCCCTTGAGGACTGGAGTTTGACACCAAGCGGACGATACAAGTTCATCGATTGGAACTAATTTTAATCTAACAAACAATTAAGTGACAATTAATCGTAGGTTGATTAATTGTTTGCATTCCTAATTACAAGAGCTGCCCCCCAAGACTGGACACATTTTAAGAAACATGGAGAAGATTTGAAAAGAGTAACCCCCCCAACCCTCAGAAAGTGTCCTTCTTCAGCTCTCAAAGTAAAAACCAAAAAAGAAAGTTCTGACATTCAGGCATGGATATAATCCACCATCTTTCATCAATGAGGTAACTTGAGCCAAACACTAAGCTCTTGTGGGCTTTATTGTTGTTCTTCAGTGTCCTCACCAAAGCGAGTACCTGAGGCAGGCCCATGTGGAGATGCTTTCTGCAGGGATTTATAAAGTAACAAACTGTCCCCGACATGTTCCCTGGGGTCAAAGCGCTTAGATTAATTGCAAACAGGTGACTCCTATGTGAGATGTTAATCTGACAAACATCAGACTATAATTACATCTATTTAGAAAGATCAGACCAATAATTTGTCCTTGATCTCCACATTCTTCTCTACCCTAACAAAAGCTCCCAGCAGAGACGCAGAACAATTAGTGGGAGAGAAGCCTTAAAGGATAGCTCCCTGTGCTGCTGCTGGTTTAACGCCACCGTTTGCATATATTTGCATCAGCGTCGACGCCGTCAGTACAGCGACAACCAAGCAACCAATGCCTTTGAGAAATAGGAGCCCATTAGATGCTTGAGAGTACTGCTCCGGACTGAGAACAACATGACACCAAACAACTCCCAGTGCTGCTGATCACAGCTACTTGTTGATCTGGTCAGCTGCTATCTACTTTGCAAAAGCATTCCTGCAAGCACTCAGGCTCTTTTAACGTTTCCGTAACCCAAAAAGTTTGGTTTTTGGTCTCATCTGACCAAGGAACCTGTTTTTTGATCCTCTAAAACAGCTTGTTGTAAACTTTTAATTTACACTATGATGGTTGGTTTAAGTGCTGAAGCTCTTTGGTCAACTTGTTTTAAATGTGTTATAAAAATAAATTTGACATTTACATGCAAGCAGCCACTGTCTCCTAAAGGTCAGATTTGAGTGGAGAGAAACTAATACTTCTCTAATCAATACACTGATCAAGTTTTTTGCGATTCCTGATGCAGAAATTCACCTCAAATCAACAGATTCCCACATTTTTTCCACCATAATGCGTAATTATGGTGGAAAAACGCACCATAACTTCCACCAAGATTTTTGCAAGATTTCTGCAAAAATGGTGAAAAACATTTGGTTCAAGGGACAAACTCACCTTATTGCTACTACACTGCTGTGTCAGCCTTACTTGATGTTAAATTATAGTCCTTTATTTATAGCGAGTAACAAAAATTGAACTATTTAAGTTATTTAGAGAACAGAAATGTTTGCATGTGTAAACTGTCATATTTTTCTCATGTTTATTTCTTCTTCATGTAGATTTTGGAAACATATTGTCAAATATGTAACTCCATAAAAACTGTGATTTGATAAAAAATAATTTTAAAAAAATCACAAAAACGATCATGAGGTCGTTATAATATTCCCCAACAACCTTATTAGGTGACTTATAAAATCAACGGTAGCAGCATTAAAAAAAAAAAAGAGAACTGAATGTAAATGTTCACTGCTGCGAATCATTTTTATCTTTTTACTTCACAATTTTGACCCCAATTTGTGTTGATCCATCAAATAAAATCAACTCAAATGTCAAAATGTGAAAATGACTTCTGCAAAGCTGCCACTCGTGTTCCAGCTCTAACTACCAATGTAGGTTTTATTTTCCTCATTTTGATCTTTAACCAGTGGGCTTCACCTTTGACCTCTGAGCTCTGCCTTACTCTGTGTGATTCTGAATCACAGCAGCTCGACGCGAGGCCGCTGTTGTGGCGCTGGATGACGATGACGTCACCGACCATCCAAGTCAAAGGAGTCGGTGAAAGGAAGCCACGTGCTGCTGATGATGATGATGAAGAAATGACCAGAAATGGTGCCAGGATGATTCACAGAGTGGACCATTGTGGCTGTGAAGGACCATCTGAAATTCTCGTCCTACTATTTTTCCCTCCCTGTTCAGCTGTCTGTGAAGCTCACTCGTTGTGCCAGTACATCAGCGCGCACTCATCTGACAAACTACACGGCCCCCGGTTTTCCATCCTTCTTCCAGCGGCCGCTCCGCAGGGAGCAGTCCGTTTGATTTGTAATGGTTTTGCACGGCTTCTGCGGAGAGTGGAAAACCATGTGTGGGACTCCCGGCCTGCTTTAGCTTGTTGTCCAAGCTAAAGCAGGAACACTGGCGCAAGTGGGATTTGCTCGCTTCTTGCCAAAGCGACAACCGAGACGTATTTTGAAAAATGCAGATGAGCGAGAAAACACACCTTCTTCCTCCTCTGTGTTCTGTTTCCGCTTCTTTCTGGACTTCGAGTTCTTTTTCAGCTTAATTTCCTGCTGCTCCAAAATAAACTGGGTCACTATGAAAACAAAGAGGGCAAACATCAATTTTCTGGTGAAAACGGAGAACAAGACGCCGTTTTCCATGGTTAAATCTGTCCTCCTACACACTATTACAGCACACACAGACAGAAAATGAAGAAAAAGGACTGAGTTCTATCAAAAAGTATCACAGAAGGGCTACAACTAATGATTATTCTCACAACCGATTAATCAGGTAAAACAAAACATTCTACAGATTTTTCATTTAATCACACAAATCTTTTTTTTTTAGATAATATTAGAAATGCATTAAAAGATGCAAATAATAAATAATTTAGTTCCTTTATAAAATAAGAAAATAAACATTGTATTGCCTAAAATGCAATATGCATTCCCTTTAGTGACTTTGAAACAATTGAATAAAAAAAAAAAGCCACTTGGGGAGTGTCGGGTAAAATATATTTACAGAAAAATGCATTTTTATCTTAAATGCAAAATGTATATTTATATTATATACATGGCTTAGTATGGCTTAGTTTTAATTATCACTCTGAATATGTAATTTATTTCAGCAAATAGCCTTTTTTTAGTGTGATTAATTGATTACTAAATTAGTTGATTATTTTAATAATCAATTCATCACAATTATTCCCAATAATAATCTCAGCCCTAAAACAAAAATTCAATTCCTTTTTTAAATGAGAAAATAAACATTTCATTGATCAAAATGCAACAGCAGCATTCCTTTAGCTTGATCCTTTGTAGCAAGAGATGCGTCTGTAGCTACAAAATACTTCTAACGTCAACATGTGAAAAGTTCAGCCTTTCCTGCTTGATTTAACATCAAAACAGGTCAGCAGATCTGCTGATTTATTTTTGAGTTAATTTATAAATAATTGGAGAGCAACAGGTTCTTATTAAGAGATTTTTTTTCACAGAATTGGAATCAGATGAAGCTAAAACTATCACTTGAGGAGTTCTGGGTAGAAAATATTTCCAGACAAAGTTTTTTTTTTCTTAATTATCTTAAACGCGAAATATTTGTATTTTTTGCAAGATTTTTGCTTAATAACTGCTCTTAGTACATTGTTCTATCAGCAAATTGCCTTTTTTTGAATTTGTACACTCCAGTTAACGATTAATCGACTCCTAAATTAGTTAATTAATCGATTAATCACAATTAATTGTTTACGTCCTAAATCACAGACAAAACAGGGAGGTGCAGACAGAAAGAAAGGTGACCCACCCTGTGCCTCAGTCTGAGACTCACATTTGTTGTCGCTGTTGGGCTCCGTGTGTCTCTGAATGTAGCCCTCCAGGTAGCAGCGAAACTTCGGCGAGGGCGCAAAGAAGGCCAGGCTGACGGCCATGAGCTCCCACCCCGCCGCCAGGCTCCGGGGGCTGGCGTTGCCCGTGGTCTGCCTCACCAGCTGCACGTACAGCTCGTCCCGCAGCCCCGGCATGTCCCAGCACTTGGTGACGATGAGCAGCGCACAGTGGCGGCGGTCGAGGCGCGACGGCCGGTCGCCCATGTAGGCCTGCACCAGCTTGAACATCTCGCAGGCCTCCTTCCTGATGGCGCGGTCGCTGGTGACCAGCATGGGCTTCTTGATGGACCCGCGGTTCCAGGACAGCATGTTGGCGATAGAGACGCGGCGCCGGAACAGCCCCTGCGTGTGCATGTTGAGGTGCTTGCTGGCCCAGTCCTCCATGCCCATGTCCGGCGGCGGAGGTTGCCGCAGGGTAGCGTAAGAGAGCTGGAAGGAGGACCCTCCTCCTCCTCGGACTCCTGCTCCATCGCCTCCTTCTCGGTTGTCGTGGCTGGCAGAACGATGCGGACCTAGAGACGCCGTCCGTCCATCCACCATGCCTTTCTTCCTGCTCTCCAGCTGAGCCTGTAGCTCTAGGGTTCCCGCCTGCAGGAGAAGGAGAAAGGGACGGGAATCAACGAGGTAGTGGATACAAAGAGGGAGAGGCAAAGAGAGATACAAACTCTGAGTGTAGCTGCATTTTTCATTGTGTCACACTAAGAGCCGGACGGCCTTTCGCCTAATACTCTCCCCTCTCTGCAGTGCTGGGACTCCAGGGGAAACTGTAGCAAGATCGGCACATTCGTTTCCTACAGCTGGATGTGTAGCTGGCAGGAAAGTACGTCCTCCTAAACTCTGGCTGCACACCAGCACAGCAGTCCGAACCCCAGCTCTTCCCTAACATCAGACCGGCCTTCCAGAAAATCCAACGCTTTCCTCTTCGCAAGAACTCCCTCTGAACTTTGCGGTAGAGTAAGCAGCAGCTCTAACTCCTTAGAAGAAATGACCGAGAAGGTCAGATATATTCTACACACAGCCAGAAACAACACACAGAGCAAGACGAGGCCCAAAGCGGAGGTTGTTTTTAGTAGGACATAAAATGCACCAAGATCTCTGATTACTGGATATTTGGGTGGAATGAAACGATCTGTGTTAGGGGAAACTGGACTTCAGATTTTGGTTTCCAATAATCAGCGATAATTGTTTGGATCAACAGAGTCCGTATTGTTGAGGCGTATTAAGATACATTCGGGTTTTAACAAGCTAAAGTTGCAAAACTGCTACAATTTTACACCATTCCTATGGATTAAGACAACTTCTAATGGGGCCAGAGATAGCAGTAGATAGACAGGAGTTTTCTTAACTTCAAAGCTCAAGGCTACTAAACTTTTTTCCTGCATACCAAAAACAGACAAATTTGGTTGCTTAAAATATTTCCAGTAGCAAAATAAGAGCTCCACCCGCTGTGCTTATTAAGGTAAGCCAATTAAAAAACTTCAGTTGGCTACAAACTGTATATCTGTAAAGCAGCAGACTGCAGGCTAGTTATGCAAACAGACAGAATAATTAACCAGCTAAAATCATCTCATTATGCATGTTATTCTGGAGACCTTTGAAAACATTTTTAGGACAATTACTATTTACATTTATATGTAAATTAAGCTTGCTTAGCTTGTTAAGCAAGTTGTTGCTTGCTTAACAACTTAAAAGTTTTTCCAGTTTAGCTTGTGCTTAAGCAAGTAATTTTACATCAAGGTTTTTTAACTTGAACTCTTTGCGGTACACAGCAAGCCTCACAATTATCTACTGAAACGTTTTAGTAATAAATTTAGATATATTCACCTTTTTTCAGACAAAATTAGTCTATATCGTTTAGAAGAAAAGAAACCGCAGACTCATAAACATCAATCTTCAACCAGAAGAAACTATCCCAAAGACATACTTTAGTTCCTTTCAGATATTTAAAACTTTTTAAGACCTTCCAGGACACTGCAAATTTAGCAAATGTTTTTTTCTATATTTTGGCTTACATCTATAAAAAAAGAATGTCAATAGTTTGGATTATTTTAGATTTTTTCCCTCCTGTCTAAAATAAACAACAGGTTCATCTTAGGCCATTTGTATTTAAATTTTAAGCAAATATCTTGATGTAGTGACATTGGAGTACTTTTACTCACATTAAGCACACAGTGAGTCTCATAGACCAGTGGAAAGCTGTCTCAACTTAAAGCAAAATTAAATGTTAGCCTGTCATTTAGAAAAAAAAACCCCAGTATATTCTATGAATGTATAAGCCTGATCTATCAGCAGGTCTGAAGAACATTCCAGCAGACTTAAGGGGCCCTTCTCAACGCTGTCGCTGTTTTCTAACACACGTCAGCTGCAGTGGTACCACAAGGCATTGGTACCACAACGCCTCTCTCCTCTTCCTCACAATCCTAGACCATATGGGCCTCAGTGGTCCTCCTTCCTGACCAAAGGAGGCCATGTCCTGAATCTCTCTGGCCTGGCTTGGGCTTCGCTGCCCAAGCGCAGAGCTGGCATATGAGTTTACAGAGCCTGCAGAGCGAGGCAGATGGAGAGCAGTAAGAGGACGATGACTATTGTTGGAACTGCGGCCATTATAGCCAGCAGTGCTCAGCCCGATGTCTTGGGACCATTTAAATCCCTTTCAGGAGCGCCTTTATAGTAGAATGGGTATCTAGTTATGCATATATGGCTCCCATTTACCTTACAGTTCCTCTCAGCTTTATGCAGATATTTATTAGGCCATAATAATAGCCATCATAACCTATTGAAAGAGGGCATTGAGTTTGAGAATTAGAAATATGTCCGCCTGGCTGTGGGAAATGAGTAGGCATTACAGATGTGGCTAACACAGCAAAGCCTTGCATCGATTACTGCCCTGTGCTGATGGAAGGCCAGAGGAAGACCTCCATCTCTACAGTGGGGTCCACTTCTTCCTATCCTTGGTTAAATAAGTGTTTCTATACCCCACCCAGAAAGATTGGCGTTATAAATCTTTAGAGGAACATCTGGTGGCTCGTTCAAGCTCATTCTGCTGCTTTTGGATTCGTGATACGCAGCAGGTATTTGAAAAGGGACTTTAGTCTCTTTACATTGTAAAAAGACCATAAAATTCAATAATTACAAATGGTCAATCTTTACAAAGTGCAATATATGAGTCTTTGGGATGAATCAGACTTATTACAGGGAAGGCTTAATGGGCGTTAACACGATGTGAAAAGTTGTAATAGTTATAAAGCAGGAGTTTTCTCTACATTCTCAACATTTCTTTCATTCTGCAGATTTTGTAAAGACCTGTGGCTCAAATGTAACCAAATGTCCTCAGTGTGGTCTGAAAAATATACACTGTGTGCAGAAGTATTAAAAAACTGAGTATTCTGACCATCATTTTTTAGGCATATTTTCTAACTACAGTATACACGAACATGAATTCTTTATTTACTTAAGAACAGGAGATAAAGTTTATCTACGTAATGACGGAGCGTGTGACCTAAGGATGTCAACACAAGGTGAGCATAATTATTAGGGAGCTACTTTTCTTTAGGAAAAATGGGTTAAAAAAAAGAGATTTAATCGACTATGAAAAGTGAAATATAAACCAAAAGTTTCTTGGAATAACCAAGATCTTGAAGTCTGATCACAGAAACAAAAGTTTTGTTGAAATAGTCATATGGGTCGCAAGAAACATGTTGAGAAAAATAAGACAAGTTAGCTACCAAAGATTTGAGAAGAGTCAAGCATGAAACTGATCAAGCGACTAACTAAATGATCGAAATGTTTACTGGAAAGTTTTGAGTTGAAAATAAAACAAGTGAGATGGGAAAATGTTTGTTTTTCATTTGATTGAGTAATAATTCTCAACAATAATAAATGCACAAAGATTAAGTACAAACAAATATCCTCCTAAGAAAACCAAAACATCACTGTTACTTTCTTAAACACTCATGTTTGAAGTTTACTAACCTTCTGGATTAACCAAGAGCGCCGTAGACAGTGATTATTAAAAGTAATCCGCACAAATAAGACTTGCCTAATAATTGTGCACACAGTGTAATCTAATCAGTCAGCAGGTACATTTCTGCCCTGCCAAACAATCTGTTCATTGTGACTTAGAGGAACTAGACACATGCATATCTAAAAATTCACACAACTCGCAGATGAAAACAAAGATGCTTTATCCAAGCATGACCGGGCCTCATTTGGGAGCAAATTCTTTTCTTATCCGATAGCTAATCTACAGAGAGATCAGTAATCAGAGCTCCACCAGCTCAAATACACTCAAGCATGTTTAAGCTTTTTAATTACATAGTAAAGACGGCGTTAGATTAGCTAGAATGACAACTTAAATGTTTATTCATGCAGCAACAGATTAGAAATGGGTTGTTTGTAGCTTCATCAGCCCTGGTCTTCTTCCAATAGTGTGTATACTGTGTTTAAGCATTACCAGGTTATGATAACAACTAAACCGTTACAAAGGGAAGACTTAAATTAACCATTTTCAGTATCAGTGATGTTTTTAAAATCAAGTTAAAGGAAAAGGTTTACAATTCAGACTGCAAACAGGGAGAACCACACTTTAGAAAACATTTAAAACATGCAGGTCATTGACACTTTATATTACTGGCCTTAGTGATGCCAACTATGCTAGTCACTAATATATCTCAGAAAGATATTGCCTTTGCTCATAGTATTAACTATTACATATAATGACAGGAGGAGTACAAAAAGGTACTAGGAATTAACTTGGCCCCAGACCTACAACCAATAGTCATAATAGGACGTTACCTGTGATGGTGGTCCTGGGGTCTCTGGTGAAGACAGGCTGGCCTGGCTGTTTATGCTCATCTCCAATGTATCCACCTTTTCATAGGTTCTTTTTTGCCTCCCTGGTATCTCCAGAGGGGTCAAAGCAGGGGGGCCGTAGTTAGCCGTCCCCTTTAGTGACCGCGGCGCACCGCTGATATCCTCTCGTGACGGACACCTGCCCGCAGAGCTCACTCCTCCTCCAAACCACCTGAGTGAGTCGGCGGGGGAGCGTGTCCGAGGTACAACGCCCCTCTCCCCCATCTCCGGGTCCAGTCCCGCTCTCACCTCTCTCATTGTGTTGGAGCGACTCACCACCTCCCTCATTTCAGCCATAAGTCTCTCATTTAGGGCGCACAGCTCCCCGCTGCTGCCTACGGAGCCCGGCCGGCCTCCTGCCCCTCCGCTGCCTCCCATTCTCCTCCGGCTCTTTCTTCTCAAGCTTGGAGAGGGACCCGTTGAGTAACCGGAGTCTTGATAGTTTGCTGTGGCCTGCGGCGTTGTAGACGGGAAATCTTGCGAGGCCTGGCTGCTCTGCCTGCTGTGTCGTGCGTCCATGGCACGCTGCACGGTGGCCTCAAGGATTCGCCAGTTATGCTTTTTGTCCAGTGAACTCGGACCCGGGGTTCCTGGCTCTCTGTCCCTCAACTGGCCTCGTGATTGTTGCGAAGGTTGGGGTTGAGGCAGAGTCAAAACACGCTCCTGTCTGGACGTGGGGGAGGCGGCTCGCGCAGGCAGAGGAGAGCTGGATGGGAGCCCCTGTTTGGGGTCCACGTTGACCATGTGCTTGATACACTCCAGACCAGCTGGGCTGTAGTCAGAGGAAGACGGGTCTCTCCGATGTCTAGAACCTGGATGTGACGACGGAGGGTGAGGGAGAAGTCTGGGCTTTTGGAGACTTTGGGTAGGTGTCAAACGAGACAAATGTTGTCCATTGTACAGGTGTGCCCCCTCTACTTCCATATCTGTAGGAGGTTCGTCATATATGGGACAGTCAGAAACTGGCTCATCATAGATCGGGGCAGTGCTACCATACGGAGGAGATACGGGACGAGGGGTGCAAGTCTGTGACCTATGGAGGAGCGGACTGGGATGGCCACCGTCCGACGTTGCCAAACAGAAACTACCGTTGCTGGATTTTCTCATGTGGTGAGCCTGACGTGCATCACTGGCCATTTTGCCAGAAGGGGCTGTTTTATAGCCCTGGCTGGAGCTCAGGTGTCCTCCTTTGGGTGTGTTGCAGGATTGGTGGAGGGAAGTGGTGCTGGCTTTGCTGAGGGCACTGTGCTGAAGAGGTGGGTTGGGCTGGCCGCGCTGCATGCTGTTCACCTTCACCAACATAGCTGCTTTAGAACCAGGTGCTGGCTGCCATCTTTGAGCATTATCCCTGGAAAGACATAAGTGAGATTTAAATTCAGTAGTAGTAGAAGAGTAAACGCTTTAAAAAGCCTGTCATAAAAACGGCATCATTATATATGACAACTGCAGGCCTGACGGGGCTGGGAAAATCTCCAGCAATCCATGAAGTCTTTTCCAAACATTTCCCCAACCTCTAAAGACTTGAGTCCATTTTTAGCCTGGCAGTCAAAACAGGCCCGTCAAAACCACAACACAATGACTCCTGTATGTGTGTTGTGCAAATCAGTAGCCTAAAATTACCGACTGACTGAACAAAACATATCTCTCTTGAGGTTCTCTTAATAGGTGTGACTCATGTCTGGGGACCATATCGGGACTCATGCAAAAATATTTACTTGGACTCATATGTAGATGATCAAATGCGGAGCTGCTGGGTCGCTGCTGGAACATCTGAGCAGTGAATCAGAGCACAGAGACCTGAATGAAGTCAAGACCACAGCTCCTCACAGATGAGGTTTCCCGAAGGGTGACTCTCCCCCCTTTTTGGGTTGAATGACCGGCCAAACTTCAAAACCAAGAGCCGGCTGCTAATCCCGGCAACGAAAAACAATCTGCCATCAATCTGGTCACGCTGCTCTGGTCTGCTGCCCTCAACGCTGCTGCTGCTTTTTAATCCTCTATTACGATCTCATCCCTCTGCTGATCAAGACGTGGCCTATAGAACAACTTCTACATCTAAAACCAGCATTAAACGTGTACGTCCATGAGTCTACGCTGAGAAACGTGTAAACGACACAAGGCTTTCTTAAAAGGAAAAACAGGTAAATGGGTTTAAATTGAGGCCAGGCAGTCTTACCTTCACACACTCCGACCTAGTCCAATACGGTAATTAATTACATCAAAGCCGATCATCTGGGTAAAGCCAAACAAACAGATCAGTGCGGAGCTGAGAACTTGTGCTTAAAAAGAGTCTCTTCACCGGGAACACTATGACTTGAGAGTTGGACTAGAAGAGCAGGAAGAGGACGCCGAGGGAGGAGAGTAGGAGGTGGAAAGACCCCCTCCTTCTGCCCCTTACGTCTCTCTGGAACAATGCTGAAACAATTCCCCAGAGCTCCCTCACACCAACGGCTAACTTCCTTTAATCCTAGCAGCTACGGTTTTGCCCTCCATCTCTTTATCAGGACCCCGTCTGTGTCTCCCCCCATAACCCCCCATCATCTCCCTATACAGAGTGACTCACGCTGCCTCAGTCATCTGAATGTAAACACACACACTCATCCTGAAACACACACTCATCCTGAAACACTCCAGCAAAGTCGCCATCCAGGCATGGCCTATTAGCAGCCACCCAAATACGCTGCACTGATATTTGACGAACATCAACCCACACCCTCTTCCTCACCAAAGCCTACCGGGACGTTTTACTGCCCTCTTAACACATCCACAGACAGACACGTGCGAACAACCGCTCTGATGAAACGCCACTGTTAGAAGTGTTACAAGCCAGTGGCAGTGTGCCTGGTTACACAGGGTGGTCAGGTGACAGCTGTAAACATGTGGAACCGCCGCCTGCTCGCTTTGAACCAGGGGACGTTTTCTCACTCTGGCCTCGTCAAACAGGAAGAGGAGCCACTGCGACAGGTGGCGCACAGCCGGGTGTTTTAACGCCGCGCAGAAAACCACAAATCCCAGTCTGGTACTCCAGCATAAAAACAAAGCGTTAGGAGGATCTAATCGCCTGGTGAATAAAACATGACTGGGCTTCTCCATATTTGGGCTGCGTGAGTGACTAACTTTGTGAGGATTGACCCCCAAAGAAGAAGTGACCACTACTTCCTGTGTGGAGAAAACTAGGAGGGTTGGGAGAGAGGGCTTCCCTATATGCTGTACAAACAGGAAATGCTTTATGTGAGGTTCACACGCTGCATTTATGGAGGAGGGACTTTTACACACCTTCGGAAAATAAGAAGAGCCTAATTGTGATGTGGAAGGAAAATGAGAGAATCGTTGAAATAAAAAAAAAGTGTCATGCATTTGTATTGAACCAACTTTACTCTGATACCCCTAGATAAAATCCAGCAAATGCCCTCAGATGTCACCTAATAAGTAAACAGAAGTCACCTGTGTGGCTGGGCAATATGGCTGACAAACATGATAAGCATTTCAGATCAGTTGATACCAATAATTATCGATTCATATTTTGCTTTAAATTTCTGAAATACAGCCAAACTGGTGGCCCAACCTTTCCTGTTTTATCCAGTTTCCTCTCTGGCTATTGTGAGAGACGTATAATGGAAAAGATTCACAAAAGCTCTCCATCTATTCTGACTGAGGTCTGTTATGCATAAAAAGTGCTAACTTTTCATTCTGTAGATGTGCAAAGCTGGAAGAGTGAGAACCAAAAAGACTTGCAGCTGTAATTGCAATAAAAGCTGCTTCTGGGACATACCGACATGCTGGGGTTGAATAAACCACATTTTTATTAGTGAAGGCTTTGAAAATCATGGTTATGTTTTCTTCCACTTTGAGTTCATGCACCATTTTGTGTTGCCTGATAAAATAAATAGAGGCTTAGCAGCTCATTTCTCATAGTTCCAAGGGATGGCTTTTTAAGGCGTTGTCTTTGTTTTCTTTGTCCAAACCAGACATGGCAAAATGCTTAGACTGTTTACCATGTCTTATTACATGGATGACATACCGAGTGTCATGATCCTTAAGATAATGACTGTTGTGATTTTAGTCTGACGTCAAACTGTCTTCAGTAGACACCAGTCTTTTTGCGGTCCAGTATTTGCAAATTTTCTGTGGAATGCAATTCCAAATTATTTGTGGAAAATTCAGATATTTGCCGATTTTTTTCCCAAAAGATATTTTCCAAAATATATGAAAGAAAATGTATCCTTGCACCTAGGCACAGTGATACTTGAGAAGATAATGACTGGTGTTTTCAAAGCCACCAACTCAGGAGTGCCATCTATTTTCCTTGGCACTATACCACCAACAGCGTAGATAAGACTGTAGATGTTAGCTTCTGCGGTAGCGCTAAGATGGTTTCCATGGTGTGTATCAATGCATATTTTGGTATATTTGAGGTTTGAACTACTAAAATAGGCAGTTATGAGCGTTTTTAGGGAGGGTTTCAGGTATTTGTAGGTTTTAGCCATTAGCGGATGGCTGTGGTCCCTAAGGCCCTGCAAATACTTGAGGTTCACTATACAGGACTTTCAATCTCTTTCCAAGACTTGTCATCCCGTCACACACCAAACACATACCAACCCAAGTTAATGAAAAGCCCGGTTCTAAATTCTGCACCAAAAGGAAGACCGGAGCAGCACAATGCCGAGAAAAGCCACAGCTAGAAAACATGGGGTAATTTGGAGGTGGTTTTAGTGTGAGGTCTGAGTGAGGAGCAAGAGAGTGAGAGCGAGTGTGAATGTGTGTGTGTGTAAATGAGAAGGGGTGGGGATTAGTCGTGGGAGAGTGCAGCAAGGGAATGAGCGGGAAGGCTGGAATTCCTCAGGGCTCATTCAGAGGCCTTTGTGGCAGCTAGGCGAGCCCAACACAATGCGTGGCTGTGCCATCGTCACGGAGACGCCTCCCTCAATGGCAGCAATGGAGATCGGTGGGGGAGGGGGAGTGGGGGTTGGTGGGGGGACAAAGGAAACAGCCATCTTTGACCTCTCGCGAGTCTGGCGGGATCCGGGTTATGTAATGCGGCGCGGGGCCCTGGGCGTCATTCTAACCGCAAAGAGAGTTGTTTGGAAAGGGCGTGTTGTTTGCTGGATGGCCGCCTGTCAGGTGTTAGCTGAGGATGGGCGCTATGCACGGCTATTCATCACAGAAGTTCAAAAGGCAGGCTTACAGACAGATTATTTCGATTCTTAACATTTAAAAACACACACGAACACACGAACAGCCCTTTAGAAAACAGAAAATCCTCTCCTGAGCAACGAGCTTGCATGTGATAAAGAAATGTTAGATTAAATATGTTTAGAGCTCCTCTGGGACTGAATGGGGTAATCTGATTGCTTCTGAAGAAACAAATCAAGTTATCTGTCAGCAAATTTCAATTAGCTTCAGATCCTCTAGTGCCTCTAAAGCCCAAACAAGGTCTTTGAAAAGCATTTCACCTCTGAATGTTTATTGGAACATTTTATGTAGCCACTTGGTGGGCGGTATGGACTTAGGATTTTATCACGATATTTTGTGGCACTGTTGTGATAGTTCTTTTTCAAGATGGCCCTTACTTAAAGAATTGTGATTTATATAACTGAACTGCACATAAAACTTCAGTTAATCATATACATTTTTTTACATTTACTGATATTTAGTGATGCTCTCATGGAATAAAGTGTGAAGAAAATAGTAAAAATAACATTTCAGTCAGTTTTTTAAAAATATCAAGTGCAATTTATTAACAATAAATAAAAATTCGTATAAAGAGAACTTTTCCACAACACCCACAGCTATTATCCACCCCCATCTCTGTTAAAGAGACGCATCACAATGCCATGATGCTTTCACCACTGAGGGGTACAAACCTGTCACAGTGAACAATAAATCAATAAGTCGTATGATAAATTAAAATGAGCTCAATAATTTAAGGGCTGTTTTGCTTACAGAGACAACAATCCATTTTATTTATGATTTTGGTTGTGGGTATGTTTTTGATTTCCATTTCATTTATGGTTTTTGGTCATTTTGTATATTTATTTTAGATATAAAGTTCCAGTGTTAGGTGTCCTTCAAATGGAAGTTTATTGATATCTGAACTTTCATTATTATGCCATTACCATTATATTACTTGAAAATGGTCTCAAAAATAACAATGTTATCGTTTATCACAATAATTTCTGGGACATTTTATCATGAATTCTTTTGAACTCTACACTATTTCTGAATCTGAAGTTCAGTTTCGGGAGAGAATTCTCACCACATGTCCAAAATAAATTTGGAGAAGCCATTAGCAGAGTCACTTTGCAGGACTTGAATATGGATTTGGAAATTCCTAAATATGATGAGAACAGTGGGATAACAAAAACAGGTTATTATTAACATCGGCTGAACAGGAAGAGGAAATGAGGTCATACGGAGCTGCTGCTGCACAAACACCTCTGAGAATACGGGATCAGTGATCCACAGAGAGGAAGGAAACCAAAGATAGAGTAATCGTTAAAGATAATATTGCACCAATTGGCCAGTGTTCAAGGCCAATTTTTCTTTTTAGAAACCACTTTTTGAAATACCAAATGACATTAAAAAAAAAAAGAAGAACGATAAGATTGAGGGTTTTTAGGGGGAGCTGGTAGCATCCTGTTTCCTGTCAGAGACCAACAGAGAGCCAGCTGTCCTGCAAACAGCTGAAAAAAGACACACCTCCCACCCCCGAGCCAAGACGTCTAGCAGCTGTGTGGGTCCGAGTCGAGAGGAGAACCCGGCCGGGTCAGAGGAGAGCCAGCACGACGGCTCTGGACGATACCAAGGAGACCAGTCTCTGCCATCTGAAAGTTTATCTGCAGCTCTTTCAGCAGCTCCGATAATAGACGATTTGCTGAAACCGTAGTCAGCGTCAGCTCGCTGAAACATAATCAGAGAGCAAAACAGAAGCACACCAACGGCAGTACGCAAATAGACCAGCTCTGACGGCGCGAGTCGATCGAAGGGGTCGTAGCTGAGGTCAGATGCAACCTGGTGCCATCGGGTTTTTAAGAAAAAACACACATTCCATCACATCCCAGAATCACAGTGAGGCGGTTTACTGTAAAAACGCCTTGAATAGGAGCTGAAACAATGGAGGTTTTGGACAAACGGCACGTCTGTAATCAATCTTTTGAGGATGAGATAAACGTCGCAATTATGTGGAATACAGAGAACAAAGTGGGATGTGTAGGAAAAATGGTTTGAAAATGGAAAAAAGAAGAGCACGACTTCAAGGAGACCAAAGTAAAGAGCCATAAACTCAACATGTAGGGTTTTTTTGTAAGTGGAAAAAAAAGAGGCAAAGATTTCCTTTTTTTTTTTTTTAAAGAGCAGACTTAAAACAGCCTCTATAAAGATCAGGAATAAAAGACCTTACCACACCAGCAGAGTCGAGATAAAAACAAATCCTTCCCGTGTGTGTGTGTAAAAAACGCTGCGTACGTCCTCAGACTGGTGCCGCATCAAAAAGCATGAAAGACTTCTGCTCTCGTAGGAAACGCAGACAGAATGTGTGATTCATTAAAATCTTTATCTTACCCATAAAGCTCGCCCTGGCTTCCTAAATAAACCCCAGCAGTGATTTGGCCCGCATGGCTCATGGCCTGTTACTCACGATCGCGTAAGAGGAAGACGGTTTGTTTGGGTTCCTCTGAATACTTTTGCTTTTTGTGCGAAGGGTTTGTTTGCAAAATTCCCTTGGAAGAGTCCCTAAAAACTGAAAGTGAAATAGAGAGTCAGGGTTGGTTCACCGTGGCATAATTCAGAAGAACGGAACATAAAGCGCTCATATAGCGCCAGGGCAAGTTATCAACAAGCCTTTAAATCAGTCAGGTGTTTTCCTGACAATGTTTCTCTTGAGTCTTCAAATTTGAAAATAAAATGTTTCTCTTAAGAATTGACCCATGAAAAAAAAAAAAGACAGCTCTGATAGAGGTAATGGTTTTACAGCAAAAAGAAAATAAAAGCATTTACATGAATTTCCACATTTATTATATATATCATGTTTTTTAATCTATATTTGATTTTTGTTAAACACAAAAATAGCTTGACTGAGTCCTTAAATTTCCTGTTGTTTTTGTTTTTAAGCCACTGGTAATGTTTGACAGTCACTAGAAGGGCAGAGAGAGAGAGAATGTATTTTATTGGATTATTTTATAATCACAAAGTGGTACAAAAACTGTTTTCAAGTTCTTTGCAAAATTTTAAAAAAGTCTTTAGAGTTGAGATATGTATTCAACCCCTTTACTCTGATAACCCTTAATAAAATCTAGTACTAGGTCAGTCACGATAAATTTAGCTAAACAATTAATTGTCCTAGAAATTATTGTGATAAACAACAATATTGTCATTTTGAAACCATTTTTGACTGATAATAATAATGACATGTTGATCCAAGTACACCCCGTCAAAGCTTAAAAACCCCTCGTTTAACACTGGAACTGGAAAGCATTTAAAAATGAAAATGGATTATGACGTCTCAGTAACCAAAACTGCTTTTCAGGCAAAAGTGGCAGGTAGTGCAAACTAGCTACTTTGTAGTGGCCATCAAATCTTTCTCAAAATGGCGGCTTTTTAACAATATTAGAGGAGCATCTTTTTAACAACTGTTGTCCAAATGGAAATGATCCCATTCATTTTAATTTATTATGCGACTCATTGATTTATTAATAATTGTGATAGGCTTGTGTAGTAGTACAACCAAATTGACTTCAGAAATCAACAATTACAATGTCCCACTAAAAATAAAATAAACAATGTCAAAATTGGCTTTACTGTCATCGTGTCTAGCTTTGGCTAAGAGAGCAGACACCCTGTAAAACAGCTCACTGAGAAATAAAGTACTCATAACTAGGCTGCTCCAAAACGGGAAATGCAACCATCAGTGACTAATGGTGTGAATTGCTTTGACTGATCATTACAGGAATAAATTAGAGGTTGCTTGCAAACAGAATGCGGTTCCTCTCATGGCAGCATACGTAAACTTCCTTAAAAAAACTACAAAAAAGGAAGCTTTCAGTTCACCCTGGGGCAGAACTATGTTCAAAAATACCATTTGTTCGCTTTGCTGGTGCATGCTGCCCCTCAGGGCGCAGCACAAGACAAAGGAGAAGCCACGGAGCTCACGTAAACTTCCTCGAGTCGCTTTCTGGTCAACTTAAAGCAAGCAGTCAACCGTCACGCGTGGCTTTATGATCCGACGAACCCTACAGGTGTGCAATTGAAAAGCTGCATGGGAACACGCCCACACGCAGCCGCTATGTACATAAACAGAGAGCCGTTTAAGTCTTTGGTTATGTTTGGTGTTTAACCCCATTAATACCATGTAGACTAATGAATTTCCCACCTCGTTTATCAGTTTTCATCACTACGTCATGGTAAGACCTTGACACTTTCCATCCTGATTCTCCGAGGGGTTCATGGTACTTCCCTAATGAGCTGCTTGAGAAACAGAAATTTCCCTGCACATGTGATAAGACTCGGTCAATGATTCACAGATCTGGCACTGAGACAGACAGCCACACAAGCGTAAACTCACGTGACTGGATTCAGCATTGTTTAAAACAAAACAAAACACAAATACAGGTGTGAGCTTTCTTCCACAAAAAGAAAGGAAGCAGCATCACCAAGTGCAGCTTAGAGACTTTCATAAAAACTAAGCTGTCAGGAAGCTTTTCTGAACGCGTTTAGTCATAACCTAAAACAAAAATAAAGGACAGTCCTGTTTCCACACAGGGCAGCTCTGTTTTTCTAAAACAGGTCAGATGTTAATGTTTTATTCCCACTGCGCTACAAGAAATGGGAACATGTCGAGACGTGTCCGAAATAGCTCAAGTGTTAATACAGAGGGGGGAAAAATTGAGGAAATGGCTCTTTTTTTTTTTCAAGCGAACATTCGATGACCGGAAGCAGAAAACAATCGGCTCATCTCAAACCTTCTCCGAAGCCTCGATTTCAACCATTTTGGGGCAACGCATTCCACCCTCTGTGGGTGTTTTGTGGTTTCCAATTACCTGCTGAGAGACTGAGGGTGGTGAGCCTGTGAAGGACCATATGGTTAATTGGGGTATCAATCCTGTCGGCTAAAGGCTCCTCAGCTTTCTGTGTTGGAATACAACTGGCTATTGTTTTAAAGGAGAGACAGAAAAAAGTTCTGGGAAAGGTTGAGTCACGGGGGGTTGAGTCAGTGTGGGACCCCAGAGTGAAAACTCTCTCTGTAACAATGTGCTGGCAGGTTAACTCATACCTCTAGAACTCTTTTCACATTTTATCACATTACAAACCACAAACCTCAATGTGTTTTACTGGGATTTGATGGGAAATCAAGTAGGTCATAATTTTAAAGTGAAAGAAAGTCATACATGGGCTTCAATCATTTCGCAAATGATCTGAAAAGTGTGGCATTGATTGGTTATTTTGGGCTTTAAAATGTTTATATAGATTCCATATTTTTAGAAACAAACATCAGAACAATTTGATTGGCTGCTTTTCCCCATGGGCCCGCCCCCAGCTACCGATGAAAGCTGCTCTTTGCTCTGGTCCAGCAGGGAACGATTGGATAGCTCCAGTTTTCAGTGGGTTTGGTCACAGTAGTAACACAACAAACTGGTGCTTAGCAAGCGCCAGCATGACTTTGTGTCCATTTTTGGATGATTGACGGAGCCGTTCAAAGCTGGCAATATTGTTTTGTCCTACCACCTCCACCAGTGCCACCCATCAGATTACAATTTAACTCCTCAACCATCTTTCTACAGCACCAAATACAAAGCAGATCCAAGCTGCCAGCCAGTAAGAAGAAGAAACTAATCAATTTTCAAAGACAAAACCTCTGAAAACGTTTCAGGGTTAGCCTTGCTCATAAGCAGCAGGAATGTGGTGGCTCTGTTTGTTATTAACCACCACAACATTCTCTCACATGCCTCTCATGCATGCACATTAGAGGGGTTACAGCGTTCTATGGCCTGGAGCCTGGATTTGTTTAAGGAAAACGAAATGAGCACACAGAGGGACAATGAGATAGCCCCGGTGGCCGTGCGCCAGGGGAAACAGAAGTGGCATGTCTGGTATTTGACTTGGACAGGGAAAGATGCGGTGTAGATGAGGCCGCAACGGCGAGCTCATGACGGGGTTTCTGAATGACTTACTGTTAGGGCTCGTTCTGCACCAGTAACCCAAGCGCGAGGGGGGAAATGATGTGCTGTCTAATATAGCGGACCGTTTTTCCCCCCCATTTGGTAGCGATTTGCTCAAACGGCCGGGCACGGTTCACAGGCGATCGTATGGAAACTTGGGATGTATGGAATGCGCAGATAAGTGAAAAAGAAAACAAGAAAGCAGTCTGAGTCTGGCCCAGATGGTCAAAAGTCAACGCAATCTTGCAAATTCTCACAACAGAAGCATTTGAGAGTCTTTACAAGCAGCAGTGACATATGCTCCGATCGGTATCACGTTTCCTCAACGGTAATATGAGCCTCTAATGATCAAACCTAATCTCAGTAGAAGTCCCTAAAGCAGAGGTGGTGAACCCATTTTCATTTTGGGCCACATCAGGGTCAAGAATGTCCTCGAAGGGCCGGCTGTGACAGAATTTATTGATAAAACCCATAAATGTCAATAAATAACTGCCTCTGCATTTAAACTTCAATAAATAAATAATATTGAACTTGAAATTACAACTTAAAATACAATTTAAGTACACAACAGTTACCTTGAAGGTTTAATTTATGAATCCCTGTGGAATCTGAAGCAGGTGTTGGCTACTTTTAAAGCTTTCAAATGAGCCATTTTGGCTCTCAGTCGAGCTACATGAAACATGTTGAGAGCCCCAAAAGTTGTAATTATAATTTTAGATAAATAGCTAGGATATTTTTGTTATTTTTAACCATTTTATTTCTATTTTGAGGTTTTAAAATAAAGAAAAACTAAACTTTTAGGTCTATAGTTAGGGTAGGCATTTAGCATATTATCATTTACTGCTAAAATTCTCACGGTTTATTGCCATCACAAGAAAATCCAGTTAATGTTTTTTTTAAAAACTGTCTTGTCAGGATTGTTAGTTTTACTATTTTCTCCACTGTTTGTTCAGTGAGTGAATCAATAAATATCCATAAATTTTAAAATATGATTAAATGCAGTTATTGTGAGAATCTTAGTGATACAAACCACACTTTTTTATGTGACTGCTGTCCTAAAGAGGCATTACAAATGGTTTGTTTTCCAAGAGCAGGATTTGTGTTTGTGGGGCTATTATTGCTGTTTCATGCAGTCACAGCCATACCGTTACCTAACACAAGAAGCAATAAATAGTTCCCATCGTCAGTTTATAATTATCACAATACATTGCGATAAATCTTTAAGTCCATATTGCCATCCCCAGTCTAAAGAGCTCCTTGTGGAGATGCATGTTGCAGACCCCTGGTCTAGAGGGTCACATAAAAAGCTATGGCGGGGTGTAGTCGCTTACCTCTGAGGGTCTTTTCCGTCCTCCACTTCATGTTCGGCGCTGCTTCCATCTCCTTTGGTTCGATCGCCCGCTGCCGGGTCCAGCTCGGAGTTGGCACTCTGCTCGTACGGCTCTGGGGCTCTGGGCAACGGGCCGTCGTCGTCCCGTTCGGCCATAGGGGTGCGGCGCCCCTGGCTCCCCACACTGCCTATGCTCCCGGTGGTGGAGCGGTGGTGGTGCTCCTCCGCTGACCCGCTGGCCTTCCTGGCGTCGCTGCACCGCTTCATGGCCTGCAGCTGGGAAAGGGGCACTATGTCGGCCCCCTGAGGCCGGTGCCAGACTGTGCGGCGCCCTGTAGAGTTGTAGTAGTAAAAGCGGCCGCTGTGGGGGTCAAACAGTTCCCACCACTGGTTGCCGTCTGCCTGGCGGACTGGAACGCCGGTAGGGGGATCCCAGCCGCATTCGCCCGTGGTCAGGTTGACATACATGCGCTCGCGGGAGCGAGGCTCCAGAATCTCCACCCAATCAGAGCTGAGGAGGAACAAGCCACAAGATAAAAGAGTTACCAGCAGGTAAAAAAACAAACAAAAAAAAACACAATATCCACGGATGGCACACGATCCACCTTTAGAGGTTGCAGTCACGCCTGAGCACTAATCAACTGGACAGGTGGTAAACAAGTCACGCCATTTGGCAGGCTGAGAGGTTCAAAAACACACGTGTCCATATGGTAAGAGCTTTAATTTCTGGGCTCCCCGTATGCGTCCATCTGTGTGAGTGTGAGCTTTGAGCGATGTCATCTCTGAACTGTGGGGATGTAGAGTGATGGAGTGTGTTCCCCTCAAACCGGGAGACAGGTGGGAATGTCGGTGGGAAGCCAGAGCGTGGGGTCGGCAGTGCCCGAACAGACCCACACGCTCTGGGTGCGCCACAGAAACCACAGAGCTCAACTACAATCAGAGCGGTCTGCAACCGCCAATTCAGCACAATGCAGGCAGGACACAAAAGAAACGCTGGGAGGGAGGAGGCGCAGGAAACAAAAGGAGATATGTAGGGAGGGCGGCAGATAAGTACGCCGCTGAAAAGGTCTGAACCAGTTTATAGTTCTACCATACATCAGAAAAACTTAAAACCCTGGGACAAACTGTTCCACCATTAGGTCAAAATATAAAAACTTTGCAGAGAGCAGATTTTAAACTGGGTTTTAAGGGTTTCTTTAACTGGTGAAAGTCACAAGAACAATGTTTGAAGCACTCTTAGGGAGGCACTAATCAGGCTAATGAATGGTAGCGCTGGGCGATGAATCAAAAACAATATATATCACAATAGACACGTGATCAATATCAACAGATAATATGTCTGATAGAATACTGAGCTTTGACCCAGAGCTGCACATCAGTCTGGGGCATGTAGAAACGGGAAAGGCTTTAACCTCTCAACTTCTCACAGCTAGCTAAGAAAGGTTGAGCGGCTAAACCCAACTCACTCACTCTGGTTACCGAGCAACTACCTGTGAAGTAACTTGAGCAGCAGCAGTTTATGGTTTTATCACTGTACCTCAAACTGCTTAAAATAAAAAAACAACGGCAAGGAGCGAAAACTGGATAAAACAGGAAGGGTCAAGTCTCCTGTTTGGCAGCATTTCACATATTTAAAACAAAAAAAATTAACCAATAATTATCAATATTGACAGACATGAAACGTTTATCTCGCAACACGTTTTTCAGCCCTAATAAATGTGCAGATTATCATTAAAGACACATTGAGATAAGAATTTTGTGCCCAGTGAAATGACTATGCAGATTTTCAATGATTCTCTAAAAGCTGCATTATAGATAGAAAAGGGATTCAAATATCTCTGTTATGCCTCCTGCAATAAATATGGAGGCGACGTCTCACTGTGTGAGAGAAAAACCTAAAAGTAAAAGAGCTTACTTTTTAAAATGACATTAGCATCTTATATCAGTCATTTGCATCACTAAGATGGCTAGCATCATTAAAACTGGTTTTTATGTTAGACTTCATGGGTCTAAGATTTCCAAATCCATTGTAATCCATGACAGAGGATGAAAGCTTAAACAGGTAAAGCAGAGAAACCTTTTTCCTCTGCTACGCCTTTCCGTTACCTCCTGGGCCTTAGGGTTGCTAGGTGACGGTGTAGTGCCCGTCTATCGTCACTTAATAATCCAGAGGTTTTGAAACGACTCATTTTCAGGTCACCAAAAATATCAACTTATTGCTAAAAACAGCTGGTTGTTTATTTTTAAGTGATTGAGTTGTTTTTAGAAGCAGTTGAGACCCAAATAGAAGTACAGAAACATGCAACATGTGAATTTAAGCAATGTTCAAAATCCAAAACAAACTCAAAACGGACAAATATGCAACTATTGTGTAAAAAAAAAAAAAAAAAAACAAGACTCAAAGGCCTCCACTACGACAATCAAATTAACATCTGATAAGCATTTATCTAAATAAAAATAAACAAAGTGCATGAAAACACTGTTAGAGCTGTGTATCCAGGCCGTTAAACTACTGTACTTTCTAGACTCCTTTGATCTAGTTCACCAGTGAAAGACTTTATATATAAATTTTAAAAAAAGGCCAGGCCTATTCATGAGGGAAAAAGGAGAAGTCCTTCACTGAGGCGATGTGTAGGTCACCCCCAGAAGACTGCTTAAAAAAACCCAACATATAATCTGTCCTCCTCTCTCACAATGACCACTTGAAGATCGTGGCAGACTGAGCTCCTTTTCTCTTCCTTTGTGTCCCACCCAGCTCCAGCTAAATATCTCTGGCAGAACGGGCCCGTGGGGATGAACTGGTGTCACTGGAATCTGCTGGATATTTGGCCGCTTTCCCAGTCTGCGACTCTGGGTGGGTGGAAGAAAACCTCCTCGACTCCTCTCTGTCGTTTTGTTTGTAGGCTTGCTGTCCAGACTACCTGTGCTGCTCAAGGGGGTGCAAGAAGCTTAGCGTGGATCAGAGTGTGGAACAACAAGCGCACATATGCGCTCCTTGAGCTCGTGCCAAGTCTCCGCTTGTGGGCTCCAACTCGGGCTCAGAAATAGACACAGAAGACTGGTGCCAGTCAGCCCTGCCAGGATTTACACCGTCACCCACTCTGGGAACGACAGCTGTTCTGTTTTAACGGGAACGCCTTGAGTAATACTGCGGTACCTGTTCCGCCGCACTTTAAATATGGAGTTCAGTTTAATCGGGTGCCAGAAGCAGCCTGGGGCGCTCCCGCTCCCTGATAAAACATCCAGGTAAATGCAGAGCAAACACGGAGGGGAACATAGGAGCCTTCCATGCACTATTTTCCCATGCGGTTCTGGGCTCTCTGCTGGGCAGCCATCTGCTTCATTCCCTCACACCGGCTCCAACCTTCTGACGACTCGATAAGAAAGCTACATTTTATGGCAAGGGGGCACATGAGCGTCAAAGAACAAGCTGCCATTGTTGGGCGCAATGTCTGACGTCCCCCGAACTCAGAGGTCCCACAAAGAGAGCAAACCATTAGAAGATGACTCGCAGACTGATTAGATCCGTAACACTTAATGGCTGGGAAGCCTGGAATATAATAGGCCATTCAAAGCGAAGTCAACAGTCAACATCTCCCCCCACCCCACACACACAACACACATACCAGAGCCTTTATCCTTTTATTGCTCCCAGTCTCTAAATGAGGCGCTCCCACACTAAGAAGCTCAGCTGCATTCAGCGACATTTAGCTGGCTTAATCACCACTTTCTGCCTAGGGAAAGTCTGAATCTATCAGACAAACAGGAGTAGCAACGTGTTGGATGAGGTTTGTCCCTTGACTGCCTCAAATGTCCACTGTAGTGAAGAGGGAAGGCAGGAAAGCAGGATTCAGGGGGTCAGCAGTCAGGGAGGTGGCCGACGAGTTGAGCGGCGTAGGCTGCGTCAGTCGCAAAGGCCGGCTCCCTTTGAGTACATAATCAGCAGTTAGAGCTGAGAGCTAGCCTGCTGGGCTCTGTTGACATGAAAAGATAAGTAGAAAGGCTGGCTAGTGTTCAGGCTGAAATTAATATTGAGGGAAAACTGCAAAGACAAGCAAAAGCCTTTAACAAATTTACCTTAGGAAAAACAAGATTAAATGGTTTTTTAAAATATTTTAACTAAATTGCTGCATCGATTAACCTCAACAATGTTCCATCCAAGGGGCGATGTACAGCGTAGATTGGTCACCAGTTCATTAACAGGGTTTCACCAACTCAAATGTAAGACTTTTAAAATTATGAATGAAATTTAAAATTTCAATTTGTAGCGCGATGTATATGTAAAAAAAAAAACAAAAAGATGATAAATTTGCACTTACCCGTGATAAAAAAAGCTAGCTAACTAGCAAGGGTATATTGGCAGTTGGCTACTGGTAGCCTCAATTAAAGGGAATCACAGAATGCAGTGAAGAGGTCTGCACCTGACTTGAACTTTAGAATGACAGAGAAGTTTAATAAGGTCTGAGTATACGAGATTGTCCTCCCACAACAAAATTTAAGACCATAATTAACTGATTTAAGTTGCTCAATTTGCATTTTTTAAAAATGAATTTAAGTCATTTTAAGGCTTTAATTTCAGATACGTGAATCTAGGACTTTTTAAGGTGCGTAGACACCCTGATTAAAGATGTACGGCTTTTGCACCAAAGAGGTTCCAGTATTTAACCAGCCAGTTCTTCACTGGCTCCGTTAAAACAAACAAAAAAAAAACACACACAAATTATTTGCTTTTCCACCACCCAAGAGCCAAGCCAATGCCGTGTCATTACATCACTATAAAAGTCTCATCCACTTAGTGATCCTTCCACTGTTTTATGCTGTGTTTTTGTAAAGGACTGTCATGGTTGGAGAGAGCTTAACAAACAGGGAATACCAGCAAACAGATATCTGTACAATACCAATCAAATTTATGTTTCACAATCCTAATCAGATGATCTCTCATCGGTGCCAGAACCGCTGGAAAATCAGAGTTAAATAACTTTTACGGCAGAATTGATCAACAATGACACAGCGTTACAGAAGGGACCTGGAGATGGCATTTATGGATTCAGTAGAAAATAATTTGCCGTTTTCTTTTTCTACATGGCACACTGAACCTCTTGAATTCAACGAAAAGAGACATTATTGTATACAGTTAGGAAACCGTTTGTTTTGTTGTGATGTTACTTAGACTTGGTTGTTGTGAATGTGGGATGTTTTTACAGTTTTTTCTTTTTAATTTAGAGGATTAAAGGTGAAGCTAAACTCAAAGTATGGAGCTCGTAAATTTTGAACTGATTCGATTTCAGATTTTTAATCTGCTTAAACCAGTATTGGCAGGTAAAAAGAAAAATCAACGCTTGGCTAAAAACAACTTGCAAAGTTAAAATAAAAATGGTCGTGGCTGAGATTTTAATTTAGGACCGTCTTGTTGTGAAACAGCTGAAGTAACAAATAGTCATTAATATACTTCATGAACAAGGCAGAACAAAAAATAGAGAGAGAGGAAAATTGTTTTTGTTGCATAGCGCTTGTAAATAGTATTCTGTGTATGTAAACTGCACATGATACCATGTAAATTAACCTCAGTTGCCTCAGCAGTAGGCAGTCTGTCTGAGTTGAGAGGCAAACATGAAAGAATAGCTGAGTGCTCTACATAATGTGCTTCATGCTGTAAATGTTCATAAATGGCTTGGAATGCAGTCTGCAACCAGCTCGCTGACATTCAGCTCTGACAGGAATGGGTTTTTTTTATTGATCTAAAATGAACTTGATACGCACGCGGTCCTATGACTGATGAATACAGCACCTGATTTACCTTACGGGGAAACTCCAGCTGAAGCACACCGGTTTCTGTTTCACTCCAACATTGGGAATGGAAATTTTTCTTGTCCATTCTCTTCTTTCATAAACTCTCCAAAGAGCTGCTTTAACTTTTTGTGTCTCAGAAAACATAACTGCCCAAAAGATAGAAGAACTAGGAAGAAATGTAACGTCCATTTTATTCTGGTGTGAAACAAGGGTTTCTATCTCCCAACTGGGTCAAGGAGACGCTTCAGCTGTGTGTTTTTTCTCTTTTTTTCCCCCACAGCAGCTAAAAATAAAGCTGGTCAAATTGTAAATCCACCATCAGGACTAAAAGATACAGAGACAAAACACACCTTCCGCACCATCATATCAGTGGTGGGGATCTCAGAAAGCTCTCTCGCAACTTTCTGGGAGAGAAATAAGACATCTATCAAACAGATTTTTTACCGTCAACTCCAAAAATAACTGGGAGTGAGGGCAGTGTCCCAGAGCGAAGGAAACAACAGAACATGGAATCTGCCCCATTGTTCGAAGCCAACGCCAAAGTGTAAATGGCACTTTTCCCAGTAGCTGTAAACATACAGGACTGGACAATGCAGTCTCTGGAAATAGGGCAACGAGTAACCATGTGTCATTGTCCAGTTGTGGGTTTCAAACAAACTTGAATACCAATGAGTTCAACAAGGAGAAGGAAAGAAATAAATAGAGAGTTATATAGTGAACTCCAGTGGTAGCGTTTAATCAGATCATCAAGAAACGGCTGAATTGCAGCTTTCTGCTTCATTGCCACTCTGGCATTTTGCGATGAACTGATAGGACACCTCTGACAAAGCACAGCAGAGGCTGTCGGTGAGTTCCCGTTTTACACATGATAGTCTAGTAGACTCGGTTCCTTTGGGGATGAAAATTTCAATATTTGTTACATTTTCCGCTGGTGTGTTTTGCTTTCACACTGAACCGTGTCATACAATTCAAACTAATCAAAAACCCTGTTCCCCTCCTCACCAGCGGTGGCGCTGCGCCAATAGCTACTCCAGGAAATAACACAAAGTTGTCCAAAGACGACAGGAGCACGACTTCCTCTTTCGCAAAAAATGTGAACAACAATGGATTAGCGTCAGAATTTAGCAGTTGTAGGAGTTCTCTTTTGTCTTTGGTAAAAGACCACAAGCCATTTCTCCCGCTAGCGCAAGACACCTGTGTTTGTTTTGGTTGTATTTACCCCGAATGCCTTGCACTGTAGTTCTTTTCATGCTTTGGGAGCGGTCTCCGGTTTGCTTGTGTCCAAATATGCATTCGTACCACCACAGAGTTCATTCCAACTGAACCGAGACCTAGGTTTTTAGGCGGAACAGAGTCTGCATCAGAGTTCGATTGCGCTTTCACACCTCCCCAAACGAACCAGACTTTCTAGGCAAAGGAGAGATAGAGTTTGATTAAAGTGAACTAGACTAAGAGGAAAGCACTGAGGCAGTAAGTTGCCAGGTAATCTAGAACATTCTCCAACAAACAGCCCACTCTGAGCTGTTTCTGATGGACCAAGGCAGGCGGAGCTCTCACACAGGGCTCGCCATTCATCCAGGAAACCTTAGCACCCTGAATCGCCGAGCCCAGCAACAAGTGCTAGGGGTCCACCCTTTACCGGTGTATTTACAGGAGTAGCTGCCTCCTATTTCTGCTCAGATACCGACTTAAAAATAAGACGGCGCCTCCAGGGAAAGGGAGAAGTGTTAAATCATCTCACCACACGGAGAAAAGCAGTTAAAAAATTGTGCAATGCTGAGAAACTACTGGGTTATTTCCCCCAACAAAGCATGCAGAGGCCTGTGAATGAAACACAAGACATGATCTGCCAAAATACAAGACTTCTGTTTGGTTATGGATAAAGCATGTTCAAAGTCTATTCAGGGTGGCTGCTAAGCAACGCGCTTATCTAAATATTGTAAAGCACGAAGCGTAGATATGGACCGACAACAGAGCGCTTGGCAGCAGTTCCAGTAGCTGTAACTGTAAACCCAACACGCTGCAGGCCCCGAAGCCTCGCTTCTGTTTCGCAGCGTGACGAGGAGGGCCGTGAAACCAAATGGAGGGGCCGCAAAAGCCAGAGTTGCTCCTGCAGGAAAACAGGAAGAAACTGAGATGAGGTGCAAGATGCGTGACCGGGGTCCGGCTCACCACCCCAGATGTCCGGAACAATCCGAAGAGAGGGGAGAGTGCACATACCTCACATGACAGAAAAACGTCCTGCACCTGCGGCGCACACATTCTCTGGGGCTTTTGTTTAACACCTCCCATTCCTATCGTGTCAGAGGGAGTAGGGAGCAGGACACAGCACAGCTTGTATTCAGCAATGCTTCTTCAGGCTTTCTGAGGAGCCTTTGAAGAGTTGTTTTCTGTAAATGATGGCTGCTTTTTAGTCCCAATTGAAAAATCGAAACAGTCCCTTCAGTTGATTAAACTACTGAATGTCACATTGTATGCAATTGACTTGTAGGGAATCACCTTACTCAGACAAATAGCAGGATTACTACTGCAACAACACATTATCAGTAGGGTAAAACTAACCTGTCTCTCAACGGTCTAACCAAAGCTGTTTTTGGGCCTTTCAATTTGTTTTTTGTAAATGCAAATGAAGAAATGATCAAGAAAACTGCCTCATCAGCCAATCTCCAGAAGGATTGTTTTTTTTATATGGAAAACATCTGATCTTTTGTTTATATATATGACTTTGTCTAGTTGACTGATTTGTAGGTATGTTTTAAGTTTCCTAAATACCCATTCTTCTGGGAAAGGTCAAACAGACTGGTCTAAAAAGAAATGTACATTATATTAAAAGACATAACACAACTAATCCTGAAAGACATTTCTCTTAAGGGGGGCATTGTGTATTTTCTAGGCGCATATTGGGATTTTATAGCACAATCCAGTAACTGTTACCTTCAGTTGCAATAAAAAAGGCAACATATATGAAACATGACTGAAAAGAAATTTGACTTTGCAATTTGACGACTTGAAGTTGGCCTCTGTCTTTAAGAAGCTCCTACTCTGACACTTCGCCTTCACCACGATGCTTCTCATTACGCCGTTTGACAGTTCTTAGGAACATGGGACTGAAAAGTAGTTTGCTTGATAAGCTAAGCAGACTTGCAGTTTCACTAGATGTTTGCTAATTGCTGTTGCTAGTCTGAAGGAGCTGGGTGGGAAAGTTGTGTGGGAGGATGAAATTATACAGTCAGTATTTACTAATAAAAGTACTTATAATGGCAGCTGGCTGCACAAGTTTTCATTACAGGGCGTCTGGGATTGAACACAAGTGAGCGCCACACTTTTCAGAATCATTTGTAAAACATGTTGAAAACCCATTCGTCATTTTTATACGTCTGCTAGGCAGAGTCCAAATTTAAGTTTGTGATTGTAAAGTGAAGATCTTCAAGTGATATGGAGACTTTTGCAAGGCACTGTAACTCTGCTAGAAATATCTAGGAGGTATTCATCCCCACAGCAATCCACATTAAAGTTAATGTTAGGATTCAGGGTGTCATTTACCCATCCTGATCTGTCTTTAGCTTAGTGTTTGTTTTATATACCAGACCCAGTCAAGCCTGCAGCACACTAGTGGTGATTCTACAAAATCCTCTTCTATTTTCTTAAACAGCCCCACATTACAAGACCCCTTAGATTCTCCACAAAATTTGCCAACAAATACTTTGGATTCCTGAAGAGAAATGATGGCGTGAACTAATCCACAGACTTTCCCTTTGCTTCAAGCGTCCTCCAGCTTCCTCTTCCTGTTCTGTTCAGATCTCCAGCAGTTGTTGATGTCCATTCCTCACACGTTGAAATACGAGTTTGTGGGGGGAGGATCGTCTTACGCTCTTAGACACGGGAAGCACGCTAGAACTGCTTTAACTGAGCCAGCAAAGAATGAAGACTGGAAGAAGAGTAGACTCAACAGGTCAAAAATCTGCATGCCTAGTGAGGGAAACGGGGGTCGAATACGATAGAACTGTAGGCACCCCCTGCGCTCTTATCCCTGTGACCGGATTCACTTCCAAACATTGGAATAAGACTAGAAAGCTGTTAATAATGGCTGAAACAATGGTCCTAAGACTGCCTTATATTGCATCATGTGAAATCACATATGGAAAGTGTTCCCTCTCTAGGACGTTTTATCTGAACAGATAAATGTCATTGCCACTTAGTGGAGAAGAGTAAACAGACTCTCAGTAATCTCCAAAACTGACTAGTGCAGTTTTGAGAGATGGGCCAATATTTGTTACTCACCACAATGACGCACCCAAAGGTTCAACAACCAGACTAACCAGTTTGCTCGCAGCACTACAGGACTGGCGCATACAAACTAGTCTAAACATGGGGTTTTTCTTAGACTGATGCAAGGTAAAAAAGAAAAAAAAATACAAAGAAAAACATAACCTTTTCCAATCAGAGTTGTTCAGCAAAACACTACCCGGTTGAAAACAAAGGCAAACTAGATGGTGTGTGATGTGGACACTGATATCACTGAGAAAAATAGGTCAACTTGCTCTGGGTCAGAATGGGATTCTGGGATTCTCACAGTATCACAACCTTAACCTTGTGTAATATACCACAGTTTTGCTTGATCACAGTCCTTGTAAACAAGGAAGAAAATGTATGACATGATCCTATTGTGTTTATTTCAAATTAAACAAGTCAAATTTAAGGCTTTTTAAGAACTTTTAATGCCACCTTGAATGAAATTTACGACATAAAATCATAAATATATGGAACGGTTGGGGGATCCTGTTGTACTAGTCAAGCATCACAAAGCCCTCTGTGGTGCCTAGCTTAAATGTGTTTTGTACAGAATGCACCTAGCCTCATATGTGTTGGCAGCAGAAGTGAGCCAGTAGCGAAAACAAACGTCGTTCAGGCCAACTGGATCTGCACTTAATGATAGACACAGAAAAGTTAGCTAGCTAGTTAGCATGGACATATTAGCAGCTAGTTAATGGTAGGCTTGACCATCTTGACTCACAGAATGCAATGAAGACTCATGACTCAAACTTTAGCTACACAAACAACGTACTGGCCCTCTTTCAGCCAACCAACAAGCAGTGTGCAGCAACAGGTGGGGTAGGGGCAGCAACTCCGGTCTCTGGCATGTCTTTAAAAGTACTTTAAGCCATTAGAGCAATATAAGACTTTTGAAACTGCGACCTTTTAACCCCTTTTAGACTACTGTCTACTGTTGCATTAATTCACTGAACAACCAAAGTATTGTATGTGTATCACTAATGCCTGTTGATGCACACTCCGAGGATCAAATTGGAAACACTTTGTCACTGTCTGGCAGTCAGTTTATTTTGCCAATTAGCTTACCAAATACATGTTAGATCTATGTGCTAAGTATTTAAGTTCAAAGCAACATCAGATGGATTTAGAGTCTGACAAAAACAACGGTCCATACATTTATAAGGGGTTAAAACTTTGGTATACATTGGTAATTGTAACTGGCTTGTGCCTAAAAAGCATTTTGTAAGGGGAAAAAATATGGTACCTTGTACATAAGAATGTCCCATGAAGACACGTGACCGTATGGATTACAAAGCCTTTGAAATAAACCTTTTTCTGAAGCCTGTGGTGGTGCACAACAAAGCCAACTATTGTCAGATCAACAGGCGGGCGCTCATTCAAGGAGGTCTCTGTGCCGCCACCACACGAGGAGAGTCTAGCCAATCAGAGGTAGGGTAAAGGGAGGAGTCTGGGTCATGTAGGAGAGGTGTGGGGTGACCTCCAATACAAGCTGCCCCAAATTTAAAACAAGAGACAATTTCCGCCTCTCCTTTGGCACAGACTTAGAATGGGATCCCACAGGGTCACCGAGCCGCCTTGGGCAAGGCCAATGTTTCCCATACTCTCTTCCAACAAACAATTTTACATGGCTTGAGTGAATTCACGTCCAGGAGCCGCCAAACTGATCAGACCCAGCTGAAGCAAAGTAATTCTCCACAAGTTGTGAAATAAAAGCGCCTAACCCTTTCAAACAGCTCCAGGAGAAGGTTTTTGTGGGACGGCACTTCAAAGCTTCTTCAGATACCCGGCCACAGTGTCTGCCAACAAATTGAATGAGAAGAAGCGTTGCTCAGATCTCTCTATGGAGAGTATTGCCAGGTCCGTCGTCCTGCATTCTCCCACCAGAGCTTTCAGGAACCTCCACCCTCCATCCAGTTCAGCTGAACAGTCTGTGTCTGTCTGAGGTCGCACTCGGCAACAGGATCACTGAACTCTTGGTATAGTCATTCCTGAAATCCCCCCCCCCCACCGAAAACATTTGGAGACTTTTGAGGTCAGATATGAGAACGGGATCAGTGTTTAGCACAAACACGCCTCTAACGTTGGTCTTTGTGACAAAGCTGTCACAAAGCGAACAATGGGGTCACTTGTCCAAACAAGATAAATCCAATTCCTACTTTATTGTTGTAAATTGTATTGTATTTCTTTTGCTGGTGATTCAACAATTCAGTCGCAGTAAATAGAAAATCAGAAACACCAATGGAAGCAAACCAAAGTAGAGGTGGAGAGGCCTACTTGATAACTAGATTTCTTAGTACAAAAACAGTACCGCATCATAAAACAAGCATAGTGAGTGGTAAAATGCGGTGTTTCAAATAAAGTTTCATCTTACAGGCTTTACATACTAGGACTACTTTGACCAAATTCTATAAGATTAATGTATCTGACGTGGGTGAGGACCTTTTGCTTTAACTGGGCCACCTGCTCTCTCAGCAGGCTGGCGGCGGAAGCCAGGTCGGTGTTCTGGGTTTTCAGCGTCTTCACCTTGTCCTCCAGCCGTGAGATCCGCTCCAGTTTGTGCCTCCGACATTTGGAGGCGGCGATCCGGTTTCTGAGCCGCTTCCGCTCGGCTTTGATCCGCTCCTGCGAGTCCATGTCAACGGGAGAGAGCGGCGGGCTCTCCCCGAAGCTCTGGACGTCGGGTACCATCTGGGGCTCCTCCTTCGGTGGCTGAACCGTTACATCGTTAGAGAAAATTTGATCTTTACCATTATATTAATTTAATTTTTCAATGGAAGGTGGTTCAACTTTCAGCCAGTCTCGTGACAGCTATAAGTAGACCAAACAATGCCATTTCTTTCTTTTTTGAAATTTTCTTTTTCAATTTTTGAACAATTTTGTTAAAAAAAACTTAACATCCCTGAAACATCTCTTGCTAAACAAAGACCACATACGTATTTAAGCAAGCTGGTCCCCGTTTGTCTTTCCACCAGCAGTAATTTGTACCATCGTTTTAAGAGGAGCCCCACCTTCGCCCCGCTCCCCCAGATGACATGATAAACGACGCCAGCGTCTAATCCCGGCGTGGAGCTAGGAGGTTAAAGTGGAGGTCAGTGGGCGGACGAGGAGTCAGGCAGGATACGCATGTCCGTTTGTGTTGTCCTCTGGAGGAAGTGAAGACGCCGACCCTCCAGGATTAGAGACGCAGAGCAATCTGGTGAAGATGTTAGCGCTCAGTCTGGCCGGGGCCCGACGGGGAGAGGAGGATTTAAGAGGCCATGGCAGGGGATCAGCATGCAGGGAGAGATTAATATTTCCCAAACAATGGAAGAGCAGTGCAAAGTTTTGTTCCACTCCTGTGTGATTTATACCTTTCACTCAGTTTGACAGCCCACTGGTACCACATGCACCGGCTACATGGGTTAGAACGAGATGAGTCACCCGTTCAGATGTCTATCTGCTTGGTGCAATGAGTTATTATCCGCTTTAATGCGGCTGAGTGATGATCAGCATTTTCCGCGTTGGCTTCGGCTCTGCTGTGCGCAGGTGAGGCGGAGCAGCTTGCAGAGCACGAAAAGTGCGCAACATCAAATGGTTGTGCAGGTGAAGATAAACGTGTTTGACTATAAACCACCTTAACCTCATTACGGAGTCACTGTTGCAGGTCACGGCGAACCAGGTTCAAATTAGAAGGGTGTGTTGGGTTCAACAGAGCTGATCCGCAGATCTGAACAGGATTACAGTTCAGGACAAAAAAAAAAGACATGAGAAACACTAGGGCTGCAGCTAAGGATTTTAGTTATCGATCAATCTGTTGATTGTTTTGACAAACAATTGATTAATTATATTTTTAAAAAACAGTCTGCAGATTTTTAATTTGACCCTTTTTTATACTGTATTAGAAATACATTAAAAGATGCAAATAAACCAGTAAATTCAACTCATTTTTAAAAGTGGAAAAATTCATATTTTGTTGCCTAAAACTAGTGAAATGCTTGACCATCTGTGGCAAAGGATGCATAGCCAAAAATAAAAAATAAAAAAACTAAATAAAACTTCTATCAACAACATATGAGATGCGGTATCAAGCAGATCGGTTCATTACTTTTAGATTAGCAGATCAATACCTGGAACTTAATAGATTTATTTATTACAGTCAAAACTATGCCATGCGAGTTCTGAGTGAAAACCTTTTAAAGACAAACTTTTGTTTTTTATCCAAGATGCATTTTTACAGTTTTGTACTTCTCTGAATATGTTGTACTTTCAGCAACTGGTCTTTTTGTGAGTCTGTATACTCCAGTTAACGATTAATCAATTAAGTTAGTTGATGGTTATTTCAATAATGAAGTTGTCGTGATTGAGCCAAATAATTGTTTCAGCCCTAAAGAAAAGCAAACATTAAATCCTGGTGACATTTTTAATATTTCAAAGTATTTTAGAAGCACTCAACGTCAAAAACACTTTAAAATGTCCCGCAGACCAGCAAAAAGATTAGTTAATTGTCCGAATTTCTTGTCTTTTTGTCTCTTTGACAAAACTTTGATTCATTCTGTAAGGAAGATAGGTAGGGAGTGTGTAAAGTAAGTGGTTCTCCTTTTGTTTCAAACTTCTACTGCAGCCCAACAGGTTAAACACCGAGGTGACGTCCCATTGTGATCCCAGCCATTCATATTAACAAGCCCGTGCAAGGAAGATAAACTCTGCCTTGCGACGACAACAAATGGATCGGAGTTTACGCCATAAAATGACGAGAGACGAGCTTAGTAGAAATGGAGAGGAAAAACCTTTAAACCGCAGCACCCAGGCAGGATGGTGATGGGATCTGCAGCACCCAAGAAGCCATGTTGGCCTGCTGTACCAAACCAACAGCTTCAGGCTATGCAAACCACATCAATAGCTCTGTTTTTTTTTAGATCATGTATGTGGAACAGCTGTCAACAAGAGGTCTTTACAGTCAAATAAAAAAAAAAAGTTACCACTAGGTACACATGTACCAGGGATAAAACAAAAATGATTCTCATGGCCACAGCTCCATCAACTGAGCCATAACAATATCTAGGGAATATGTATACATTTTTTACATCTTTCACATATTGTCACAACCAAAAGCAATGCATGTCACTGAGATTTCATGTGGTAGACCAGCACAAAGCTGTGCATTCTGTCGAGGAAAAAGGTTGGATGTCTGTGAAACGCCTTCACAAACAGGAGATATGAAAAATGAGGTGTGTATTTGTATCAAGTCCCTTTTACACTGACATCCCTAACTAAAACCCTGCACAACTCATCACCCTTGTGTCATTTCCTCTCACTATTGAGAACAACAGTGAAAAAAACAGCATCATGAAGACCAAAGAGCACAACAGACAGGTCTGGGAATAAATAGTGGAGATGTTTAAAGCAGAGTTAGGTAACAAAACAACATCCCAGGATTTAAATAACTACTGAATGGAAATACTATGTCACACCAGAGAGATATGGCTGTTCCCCACAAACACTTGGGGGTCAGGAGCTTCCATCAGGAAAATCACTTTACATCACACTAAACGACGGTGAACATATGAGGAGAATCTAGCTGTGGGGGCTGAAATACAATGGAGGAAAAAAAACAGAGTAAAGTTTTAAAGCACATCTGCTCTGAAAAGCAGATAGTGAAGACAGAATACGAACCCTTATGGCTGAGGCTGACTGAGCCACCAGTGAAACCCGGAGCAACAAATGGGAGACTGTGGAACATTTACTGGCCTCCTAAACCACAGCAAAGAGGAAAGTTAGTCCAGCAAATTACTGGACGAGATCAAAGCCAACCCAGACTTTGTGGCTGCTGGTGGTATATCATTTGGGAGAAGATAAATCTCAAGTCCCTCTACAGCCACTGCTGTGCTGTAGCTCGTTGAAACTCTTAATTAGCGACAAAGAGCTGCAGACGTTTCAGAGTGAAACCTGTTGTTTTCAGCGCTAACCGTTAGCAAACTATAGCAGCGTCAATATGAGTGTTAAAATAAGATTACCAACAGAACCAGACGACACATTTGCAAAGAGAGTCAACGAATCGTCTAGTTTTCCATCCTTTAAGCCTCTCTTGCGCCGTTTTTATCCACAAACTGTAAAGTTTTAAAATTAATTTGAACTAATTAACCAGCAAGTGGCGCGAGAGCAGTCGGGATGATCGCGAGCGGACACACCGAGCTAAACTTTCTGCCTTTAACTTCGCATGAAGGGAGTAAACTTACCTCGTCCCGGCCATTTCTCACATTGTAAACCAAGCGGACGCAGTGAAGAAACTCAGCTCTGGTTCGGAGGTTGGTTTTTCGGAGCGGTGAGTAGCAGGACGGTCCTCCCGGCGCTGCCTGCCTGGGTGAATCCGAGATGGAGTCTCCGCCTCCCCACGTGAATCGTGGGGGTGGGATGGGGGTCACCCGGTCTGCAACCCCCACCGAGGCACTAATACAAACTTCCCAGCCCACATTGAACTCCTCCTCCTCCTCCTCCTTTACTCCACGCCACTCGCCCGCTTCACTCCGCGGCTGTCCGACGACAAGCCGCAGCGTTTGTGACTCATTCAGAAACGGCTTGAAAAGTAGACCTTCCTGCCTGCCACCTTTAAATAGAGCTACGTGAAACCCATTACTGTTAACCAAATATATAGTATATGAATTTCTGAATTACCCAATCTTTTTATTAATACCACTTTCTAACCCTTTACTTGCTCTATTTTGGGTTCAGTGGGTTAGAAAGATAAAGTTGAACCTGTTTCGACTGCCAGGTGTCATGTGGTTCTGTTCCGGTATACTACTGAAATGGAAGGCTGCTGTATTCACCGACTTTCAGAAATCTTGTCTCTCAGTGTTTAGCGAAACGAAAGGTCACCTGAAATCCTACTCTTAAAGTAGGGGCTAAACAAGCAACCCTGAGTTCAGCATCCAATATGGCCGCTTATGAGCGTTTCCTATAGGAGCAAAGAGCAGCAAATCGGCTCGAAATAGCAGCTATTGTACAGTGTAGTGGGTGGAGTCATATATTTGGGTGGCAGTCCAGAAAGTAGCATCCATATGCAACACAAACTCAACAATGGAGGACATGGAAGCTATGTAGACCATTCTGCTTAGTCTGCCATTGTTCTTAAAATCTCCAAATACACTCAGTGGTAGTTGTGAGTTTTTTCAAATGACAGGTCAGATTATTGTACAGGGGTACCAGTGACTTCACCCCCTAGCCAATCAGTGACCTACAGTCTTGACACCAAGTATTTCAACCTGACTCAATACTTGGGACCCCAGCAGATAAGTTTCTAAAAAAAAAAGGAGGGCTGGTACCATGCAACTGGAAAACGGTTATTAACAGACGTCGCGCTGTGTAGGCGCTAATGTAAAAGAGCCTTACATTATAGTAATTACTACCAGTATAAACTATAAACCACTGGTTTCTTGTATGTACAAAATAGATAAAAAATACTTGGTAGACTCTTACTCCATAATTGCACTTCCCACCGTTTTCCAAATTGCAACCAAAATGCCCTCTTCTCTGATTTGAGCCATTCACCTGACATCCAAAGGTGACTCAAATGCAGCATCCGTACATAAAATATCAACTGTTACTAATCAGAATCTCAGACATTGTTTTTTTTTTAAATTGGGCAGTATGGCTTTCCACCCAGGGCAGCACACCACAAGGAAAGTCATTTGTAAACAGGTTTTAGCTAATTTTCATAATGACTCAAAGGAAATAGGTATTGTTAGAAAGTGTGTACACAAATGATTACGCTGACAGAGCATGTGCTTCACAGCTTATGATTCAGTGTTGAATCAAGAGGTCATTTAAAATCTGAAATGTTTAGACTGATTACGCCTCAGCTGGATAATTTGATTTGGAGTAACAGCAAAAGGGTCTCACCTTGTCAATGCTACAAACTGAACTGATTAGAGAGACAAGTTTACTCAGATCTTGGTTTGCTATTTCACATATCACTCAAATCTTGGACTCATGAAAATGTTTAATTGTATTAGAGAACATATTCACCTTATCTACCCATTTTTAATTATGTATTTTATTTTCACAAGCTGTATCTCGCTGCTCTCTGAACTGCAGCACACTGTGTAAACACTGCTCAGCGTATTCGCCCAAATGAGATCCTATCCAGTAGACAAGCAGACAGAGACACCTGCTGGACAAAAACAACATCATGACAATAAAACAATAAAATGCATGCCATTTTTTATTTCAAACAAAACACTTTATTATCCACAATTACTATCAGCTCTATTTAGGTCTATGGAAATGTTTACAAAGAAAAACAAAACATGTTCTAACAAAAAGCAAGTACTTCACATCAAGTATTATTAAACTGTGTTTTTCCCCCCCTCTGGCACAGAGTAGACTATGTATTGATTATTGTACACCTCATCACAGTGAATCCTTTAAGTGCTTTTCTCACGTAAATAAGGACAAACATACAAATCGTGGGATTTCTGAAGCCGCTTCTTACCCAATACGTTCATTTTGTCAACTTGTATTGTACATTGAGGTCTGCCTCTTAAGTATTATAAAAAATATTGTAAACATTTATATTAATTGCACAACATACATTCAAATACATACTGTACTGTACAGCAAAGGTTTAATTCCGTGTTGTTATCCAGTAGCACCATGTATAGCAAGCTAAACAAACTATATAGAAACCTCTAAAGTGTGGTACAAAGGAGTAACATCGAAGTCACTAATGTCACTTTGTGTTCAACGGTCAAAAATCCTTCTGTTCTAACTGTGAGGGAGTGTCCAGTGAAGGCCTATTCAAGGGTTTTCTGTGTAGGTGGTTGAATGATTGTAAAGGAAAAGTCTGGTCACGTCACATCTCACGGCTCTGAGGGAGATGATTCCTCATAAAAGACATTCATCAGTGTTAAAAATCAACTACACCACAACAGGTTATGGCGAGGAGTTGTGTTTTTTTTTTTTTTTACAGTTGGTTGTTAGAAAGTTCACATCACTTCCATGTGCAAACACGTCGGTGCAGTAAATATGTTTGTCTGGTTCCTCATCAGCACGTGCCACGGGGACATAACGAGGCCGTGATGTCATCGTGTAGCAGCAGAGTCGAAGCGTAGCTCATCGTGTTTCCATCCCGGTCCCGTTTCCCGCCAAAGAAAGCAGATTAAAGCGATATTCTGTATGTTATCTACAAGGATTGCTGTCAAAACCAAACGGCTCCTGGACACCAAACTGACCCGAATGCAAATGATTATGAGATATTTTCCGATGCAGATAACTTAAGAAGTTTTCTTAGCTTCTTCAGTCTTAGTGTCTCATTCACGCAAAGGCAACAAAGAGCAGCTCTCCCAAAAACTAAACCCAGTTTAGAGATGAATAGTATCTCAAGTTCATGGTTCAGCGAAGTGTGGTCAAGGTCCTTAGGTCTGTATATAGTCTCCATGCTCCGTCCTCTGCTGGAGGAGGCTGGGGTGGTTTGGGGCTGCAGGTGCTTACCCAACCCAGCCTTCCCAAATCTGTCCTCTGCAAAACAAACAAATAAAGCCATCTGAGTTAAAAGTGCAACCTGAGGCATCTGATAAATCTGCTCCAGTTCTTTCTACCGCCACTGCGAGAAAAAGCAAAAGTAGACGATAGGAGGACTGACAACACAGCATTATAGAATGTTTTTTTTTCCCCCCTGCATTGCATGACTGTTATTGACTAGACAAGATGAAGGAAGAAAAATGAGCCGCAGCTTTGCAATGTAGGTTGTTACTGTAAATGAATGAGTACAGAGCTAAAGCAAATGGCAAGCTGCTGGGTCGTCTGAGCGAGCTGAACAAAAACCCGGAGAGAAACAGGGCGACAGGAGTGGAGCTTGTTTGGCTGACTACAAATAGCAGATGGGTTATGACAAACTCACAGCGACTTGGACGAGGGCTTCTTCATTTTTGGCCTCTTTCGACGATGAACTGGCCTGAGGCATGCACAGCATGTATACACGCGCAGGCCAAATGCACGTGCATGGAAACAAACAGGTATAGACGCACACACGGCGTACACACGTAGAGGCATGCACACACCCACACACACACACACCCCCACACACACACACACACACGCACACACACACACACACACACACACACACACACACACACACACACACACACACACACACACACAAAACAGAGACGAGTCATTAGGGGTCAAAAACAGGACCGGCAGAAACAGCAGAGCAGTGCTTGCATGTTAGCCTGTTTGGTGTTTGTTTGAATCACACTAAAAAGGTTTCGGACTACGATAAAACATAGAGGCTTAAAATAAATTCAGATTATTATTTTTATTGATTCCTCTGACCGCAGACAGTAAGCAGAATCATACAGTGCCTTGCAAAAGATTTTACACCCCTTCAGATTTACACTTTTTCAGTATCAAGGGAACCACTTGTTGCTGCTAGCGGGGCCAACCAGTAGTCATAAGGGGCCGTAAGCAGGACTTCATTATGTCCCGTCCCCCTTTTCAGCACCTCTAACAGCGTTTTAATCCAGATGTGTTGGGATCTGGAAAAGGGGGTGGAGCTTAAAGCAATCGGAGATATGGTAAGTCAAGGTAATTTTATTTATAGAGCACATTTTCAGCAACAAGGCAGTTCCAAGTGCTTAAAAATGAATTAGAAGGAATTACAACAAAAACAACAAACTAAAGGGGTTTCGCTGAATTCTTGTTCTGATAAGGTTGATCTAAGGTAGTAAGTTCCTCTGGATTCTAAGTTTGTTCTAATTCCTTGTCTGGAATAAGCTTGAAGGAGTTTCTCTGCATAATCTAAAAAGTATAATATTGGTCTAAATAGTGAATAATCCACAATTTCTAAAAGTAATATAAGTTTGCTTGAACTAATAAGAATATTAGAATAAACAGGATGAAACGACAACATTGGGAAGAGATAATTGATCTTATTTGCCGAGACGAGTTTATAGACAAACCCAACCTCAAACACAAAAAAACCGTTAAACTCATAGCATCAGATGTACTATGAAGATTATACTTCTGCACTTTTATAAAGTAAACTTCACAATTCCCTTAAAATATTGTAATCTTTCAATTTATCGATGCCGAAACCAATAAATCAAACCTAATATTGTCAATCTTTATAAACAACAATTTACGGGAGGCTCCTGAAGGTCTGGGGTAGGTCTAAGTAGAGGCTTAATTCACTTATGGGCCGGGCCGGCTCTGACTGCTGGGTATGCGGAACCTCAGCCTCAAATTGTGTGCTGCCTGTCAGAAGCGATGCCTGTATTTAGTTATCTTGTTTGTTATGTAATGTTTCTAACAAACCTCTAAATCCTAAACAGGGTTTTACCCTGAGATTTAATCACACACACTGCTACCCTCTATCTGGTAATCAGGTGACTTCTGATAGCAGATGGTAACACTGCAGTTTTCTAGTGGTAGTGTAAGGACTCCGTTTCCCTTTTTGTATCATTCTCCTTCCACCTTGCAGACACGCCCTACTTTGTGTCTTAACAGGGACGATCCTGATGAACTTATAACATGACAAAATGTAAAAGTGTTGTGTTCACTTTTGTGAGGCACTGTAGACGAAGCTTTGCCGTGCAGACAGAAGCCTCCCTGATTTCATTTTGTAGCTTTACTTCCATCTGGAGTGCTTGTGAAAGTAATCAGACAGGAAGGCATACCCGTATTCACTGAAGTGGCTCCTCTCCTTTCCCCCTGGAAGGAAGTTAAAGGGATTAACATCGCTCCGAAATGACTCGAGAAAAAGTGACTAATCACGTTCTGCCTCGATAGGCGTCTTACTCACCCTTCTCCGGGTTGCACTGCTTGTGGCCCTTGCAGCTCCTCAAGCCCATGAGCTGTTGATGCATTGAGTTGAGCGCGTTGCGATCCAGAGTACTGACAGCATTTATCAGCTGCGGGAACGAGTGAGGACAAAATGTCAATGAGCACTTTGTAAACTCTGGAAAATGTCAGTAAAGCTCAACCCCCTGTGGACAAAGGAATGCACTGCTTTCTTTTTTTTTATAGTTATTATTGTTGAAGTATTTATACCCTCCTCTATGGGTGTGTCTGTGCAAACAAAATACCTGGTAGGGGTCGGTACTGAGGTCAAAGTATTCCATGAAACCGGTGGCAAATTCACAGAACAGGAAATTGTGTGTGTCATTGATGGTCCTCAGGCACCAGTACGTGTTGTTGTTGGCACTGGTGCACGCACAGAACGGACCCACTACAGGGAGAGGGAGGCAGAAGGGGAAAGGGAGGGGGCAGATTTAGAAAACAACAGCTTTTCAGAAAAAGGTCACCATAATATTGCTTTTATCTCATCTGCTGTGACAAACGGCAGCAGAGGTAGAAAACGCGTTCCAAAACACTTTCTGAAAAGCCATTTGTCGTTCCTTACTCGTCCAGAAGGGGGCGGTCTGCCAGTGATGGTTGTCGTGGGTGAAGCAGGTCAGACCAGGCATGCTGCAGGTGTCGTTGTTCTGGAGCCTCTTCAGGAATTTGCGCAGTTTTTTTCGGCGCTTCTGCTCCTTCTGCAGCCACTGAGTCTTCTGCTTGGACGGCATTCTGACGGGAACAAAATCTATTATAGTGACTGAAATATTAAAAATGACATAAAAAGGCCTTAACTAATGAAGTAAAGTTTTACCTGAGAGAGTGCATTTGCTCCACATTTAGCAGATAAGCCTCCTTATTCTTGAGAAGATCACTGAGGAGACAAATTTCAGCCGTCACACTTGGTGAATCACCGTGGCGGTCTTAATTTGGATGACTTCCTCACCTGGGCGCGTTGCACTGGCATTCCTCAGGCCGCACCTTTTTCAGGTGACCTTTCACCTCACGCAAGTTCTTGATTTTGGTCTGCAAGGTTTCAATCTGAGAGCAGCGAGAAGAACCAGAGAGTCACCTGGAGCACGTTATATGTCAGACAAGCTGTGGCGTTGGACTGTTTCGGCAGAGTTTAGATAAAAAATGGGAGCACCTCATGCTCAATGTGCAGTTTGTGGTCCTTCCATGCTTGAAGGGACTTGTAGAGGCCCCCGTCACACTTCACCGTGTCGTTCATGAGGATCGAGCATCTGCACGTAGAGGAAAATACGTATAAAAATACGTGTGTATTTAGTACAACACAAGTGAAACTTAAAATCCATTCGGTGTAAATGCTCCCGAGTGAAACGAATGGATTTATCTGACAGTGGAAGCCGAAGGTTAAAGCAGAAATCAAAGTTGTTCCTGAAACTATCCCCTTAAAAATGCTTAAAAATATTTTGAAAATCCAGTGAAGTTGTAGTTTAAGCTCAAATTGAATCAAATACCTGGCAAGGCTATTTTATTTTTGTTAAAATATTATGGAAAACAGAGAATTTATTAAAAATGAATACTCCTTGAATTTCATCTTATCGTCCTCTAACTAACTTGCCTTTGTCATTTTCATTCAAAAACAGATTTCTTGGTTGAATGGATTATGTTGCAAATCTATATTTGTGAATACTTAATAAAACTTTCAATTGCTACACCTTTTATTGTCATTATTTTAGACTTTCATAAAGCAACTTAAGATTAATAAGATTTTATTTTCATTGCAGAACTTAAGAATAGATTGTTTTAAAGACGCACAAGTATACCGACCTACCTTGTTGTGGATGCGTCTCCTCTTTCTCCAATATGTAAATTCGTGCATTTCTTGTTAGTAGTTGCAGTACGTCAGCAGGTGTGTGTGTCCTAATGTGTGTGAAATGGGAATCCTTAATTTGCATTTGCTGTTTTTTAAAAGATCCAATTTAGGATTGGGTTTGCAAATTAGCCCATGGCTAGAAAACCTCCGTACAAAAACAACGGATCTTTGTTTTCATCATGCAACGTTGTTTGCTGTGCTGTCCCTGATTAAATAAACTTGAACTGATTCAGCGGTTGACCAGACTCGGATGATTTTTAGCTTCTTTGTTTTCAGCCAGTTGGATATGCAGAAGTCCAATCCTTTTCCGATCGCCGAACATAATGAAACCAAACAACTGCAAAGTTGCGACAACCACTTTAATATTCATTGCTGGAAGAGCGCCCAAAGTTATCTGTTGTTGGTATAAGTGGGTTTAAAATTGAAGTCACAGAAAGAATAAATACTAAAAAGCTCCTTAAAAAAAGCATAGTGCATTTTCTAACTGTTGAGAAATGAGGTGAGAACAAGTGAGTGAGAGAGAGAAAGCAAGACAAGAAGGATGAACGTATCACAGTAAAGTTGCTCTGTTTCATCTTGAAACAGGATGTGTACTGTTCCAGTAGGCGTCTCTAGGGAATACAATAGGGTTGTTTTAGTAATGCTAAGCTTGCTAATCGCTTATATATGGTGCTGGAATATCAGCTCTGTAAATGTTTTCTTTATTTCTAACTACTGGTAAAACCCCGTTTGAAGAAGCATTGATGTGTGAAGCTGTATTTTTTCAGTCACTTCACCAGAATGACTTCAGCAGGTGCTAATCATTTTACTCCATAATGTGGCACGTTTGCAGTTCTTGTTGTTTTGGCTTGAAAAGGAACCATCAAACACAGAACATCAATCTGTCTCCACGTGTTGTTGTTTCATCAAATCGGAAAAGAGGCTGAACGACCGGGGGTCGACTTCAGCAGACAGCAGAGAGGCTGAATGTAAATCCACGTTGTTGAGTTTTCGTTTTGTTTTGCTTCTGTTCTCTGTCTGCTATGAAAGATGCTGGGTTTGGAAATGTTGGCCGTCTTTTGGAAATCTCACAATTAAGGCAAGGCTCTTTATTCTCTAAGGAAAATACAAACAGTTGCTGATGTTTACAGCTACATTAACCATGTAAATTGCTAACATAAGACGCTGAAGGCATCCTTAAAATAAACAAACACTGTAATCCTGACGTAGTCTCTGCTTCTAAAAGAAATTATTAATGAATGCTCACAGGAGGAAGGCTAGAAATGAACATTTGCTTTGTTTAGTAATAGTTTTTAAAGAAAAATCGGCTTTCCCAAAACCAGAGGTCACAAATCAGTCACATATTTCTGATCACTACATCTCTTATAAAGCTGTTATAAATCTGTAAAAAAAAAAGAAAATCCTTTCATGGAGAAATTACTTCATTTCAGAACAAACATCCAGCTTCAAAACCTCTTTTTTTGCCAACACTTACAGAGCTTACTGTCAGTTTTATTCAGATAGACACATGCAGCAGCTGTGGACCTGACAGCTTGAATATTTGCATGCCCCCCCAACCCCCCCTCCCCTCCCACACACCTGTAGGTGACTTTCAAAGCAGCAGGTGGTGTGAGCTTGTCACGGGTGGTTGGCTTGGCTGCGACTCCCATTCCGCTGAATTCTTCGCCGTCGTCTCCGGCGGCCGCGCCTCTCCACCTGTCTCTGGTCCAGCTGGCGTTCCCGGATCCCAGGGGCCTGTAGCCCTCGTCCAAGTCGACGGCGTACAGATCTCCATCCAGCTCGAACGAGACGGAGCGCGCCCAGCGCTTCCTGGTCACGGCCTTACTGGACTTAATCTCTGCAGAATAGAAAAGAGATTCATTTGATTGACAGAAGACAGTCTGAGCACTTTTGATCAGAGTCGATGCATTTTACAAACATCATATATACCGAATTTGTTTCTTTGGAATGATTTAGGACTCAAGTAATTTCTCAACTCTACCACTTGGTGGCAGCACTGCCACATGCCTCTGAAGTCATGAAAACCTGGTTGTTTTAATGTCAGATTGTAGACCTGCTGCTTCCTTTTCAGGCACAGAAGACGTGTATTTCTGATGAATTCATGGTGTAATAATACTAATAATACTACTACTAATAATAAGTGAGATAAAGAACTCACTCTTTTTGTTTAGGAGTCTCTTCTTCTTAAGGACAGACATTTTGAGCCCCCCATCGCCGCAGTTACAGTCGTCAAAGTTTGAGGTGACAGATATGGTAGAGGGACTGCTGGCCATCAGAGCCTGCATGCGAGGGGCAAACAGACCCGCCATGCCTTTACACTTATACAGCCTCAGCTTGCCCGTCGGATCCTCCACACACTGCCACTTCTGGAACAAAACCAAAAAAGGAAAGGGAAATGTATTTAAGGCAGTTCTATTAAACAAAATGTACATTTTACACATTTTTATATTTCCCTTTGGGTCTCTGCTGCTCCTAAAAACAGCCAGTCATGTTTTGGCAATAAGTTGATGCTTTTTGGTGTCTGGAAAATGAGCCGTTTCAAAAACCTCCCGATTGTTGAGTCACACTGAGTCATTACCGAGCAATCCAAGCAGGTAAGTGCAGCGCAGCTGGTTTTACTCTTTATGGGCTGTACAATGGCTGCTGGAAAATGCAAGTGTTTTGTTGTTGACTTACCATCCAGAAACCGCTTGCTGCTTCTGGTTTTCATTGTGTATCTGTTTGCAGCCATTTTCACATGCGATTGTTAACATTGAGTTTGGGGGGTGGGGGTTGGGGGGGCATGACCAGCAGCAGCTTATTTGGATTTAAAGTGACAAGAGGCCCTAAAACAGATCACTCTGAAAGGAGCTCAGGATGCAACTGAGCAGATTAAAATCTCATTATCTAAGAAAGATTTTGTGCAAAAAAAAAATGTAATGAACATGCTTTGCATATTCATTGCGTTCTATCCTAACCTGTGTAACAGTTCACCTTTAATGATATAGCACTACATATTTTTCCAGATCATGAACAAATCTCAAAGATGTTTGAAAAAAGTGATATCCCGACTCAGTCCTCTTTGTTTATAAAGAAATTAGATGCTATTTTCAAATGCATCCCTGAGCATACAGTGACTGCACGTCACAGTACGTTCACAGATGGCAAATTACTATCCTGCCATGGCAACACAGTTTGTTGGGTTTTTTTGCTGGAAATTGAATAGCCTCCCCTTCTTGGCTCATACAGGTCAGGTACCTGTCCCGATTGTTGGCATGAAGTCTGATATTCTGCTTTCTGGCACAAGTCCTTCACCCTCTGGTATTTTGGCAGAAAGTTTTCCTCCTGGGCCATTTCCTTCCCATCGGCTCTCTTGTGTGGAGGCTTCCTGAAAGAACAGACAGAACATTGACAGGGAGGCCGATGCTGCCAGAACACGGCGCCTTGAATGAGAATGCGTCTTACAAAAAGGTCAATCAATAAAACATACCCCCTCTCCACCAGGAAGGAGTCTCTCCATGTTTTCCCCTTCTTGTTCAACTGGAACCTGAGAAATCAGTAAAAAAGAAAAAAAAAGAAAACAGACTGTGATATTTGCAGTGAGCAAACATCTGCGCCATTTCGAAATGCCACGCTCCCTTAAAAGATAATGATGCTGTACCTCTATGTTTGAATTGTGAATATCATTATGTACGACAAAGCGCTTCGTTTTGGTAAAAAAAAAAAAAATTAAATTCTAGCTAAATCCCTGTTTGACTCGGTCTGTTTCACCCTTCCCTTTTCTAAATGTCGTCCAGGAACCGTCGATGGAATGCTGAGACGCCGAGCGTGTTCACCTGTTCACTGGTCGATCCGAGGCCAGAAGTTTCAGGATGGACTTGCCATCCATTTCGGCAGGAATATCGACGCCTGCCATCTCCAGCATAGTCGGTGCCAGGTCAACGTTCAACACGATGTGAGGATTTCTGCCAAGAAACAGGAAACTCAATGTGATCATCATAGTGTTGCTTCCCACCACCCCCAACAACATATATGGGAAATATTGCAAAAGTACCCATAATGCTTTGAAATATTTCACATTCTGTCACAATAAAACAACAGGTTTGTTTTATTGGGGTTGTATGTGATAAACTATTGCAATATAGTGGATAATTGTGAAGATGAAGGAAAAGGATATAGTTTTTATCACATTTTGAAAGTAACACATTATGAAAAGTTTTGTGTGCTTTTTCAATTAATGCCTTAGTTAATTTTTGGTATCAGAATAAAGCAGGCTGAGTACATATGCATGTCACACTGAGAGTTTGGTTGTATCTAGTTACATTTAGTTATATAAACATGAATAACGTTTTGGAAATATATATATGTTTAGGAGTATTGTCACTAGGCTGTACTTTTTCTTTTTAGTACTTCTCATGTAAAACATACTACAAAATAACAAAATCAGAAAGAACAAAAGTGTTTCAAGTAAAGTTACTTCACAGTAAAGTTAGGTACTTTTATTTATATAGCACATTTTCAGCAACAAGGCAGTTCAATACGGAAGAGGATTAGGGCCACTGAAAAAAAAAATTATGGCCCAGAAAAAAAAATAAATCTCTGAATTCTGATGTAAAACAAACAAAAAAAAATTTCAGTGTCCCGAAAAAAAAAAAAAAAAAATTCAGTGTCCCGAAAAAAAAAAAAAAAAATTCAATGTCCCGGAAAAAAAAAAAAAAAAAATTCAATGTCCCGGAAAAAAAAAAAAAAAAAAAAAAACATTCAGAAACCACAATTCTGACCGATGGGCGCCAGCAAGCAACCAGCTTCAGAACCACAGACAGACGCGAGTTGTGGCGGACAGCTGACGTTTTGGAGAAAGATGTCTGATTTAAGTCACTTTTTACGTGCCAGAGTCCCCGAAGCCTCTATTGCACTAATGGAAGAACAAAAGGTGAGTAAATCAAATGAGATAGTTTGGTGTCTATAGCCCAACGGTTATAGCTAGTAGTTAGCATGTTTGTTAGCTCACGCGGTTATAGCAATAAGCTGATTTACAATGTTAAATCACACAGATGAATAAAGGATGTAACAGCTGGTGATTGCTGGAATTGTCCCGTAAATGTTTGGTGCCTTTATTTTATTGTTCTGTTTGAATGTTTTACAATGAAACTAAGGTTAGCTGAATGTCAGCCACCTTCTAAATAAGATGCCCGCTGTGTTAAATAGTGTAACTTTTAGTTCAGTGGAGGACAGAAACTATAGTATAAAGTGACACAAACGTTTATATATGCAAATATTTAAAAGGAAAATGTATGACTTGCACCGATCTGCGGCTGGCTGTAGATCTGATCGTAGGATCTCTTCACCAACACCAACTAATGTGCATATCTGTGCTATTTTATCTTATGTATATCATATGTTTGTGTTACTGCGTTGGAAAAAGTTACATTATGAGAATCACAAAATCATTTTCTTGCAATGTGATGTGTCAGTTCAGGACTGAAATTACATCTCAATCCCTGAACTAAACTATCAGCACATTTATCGCACAGGTGTGGAAATGGTAGGCTTTGTTTAACTAAATCAAAGTTAATGTGATGTTTAATTTTTGTAATAAAAATGGAACTGTAACAATATTTCCTTGTGTGTTTTGATGCATGATACCTTTTACCTTAAACGGACTGTATATTTATGAATCTGTGTTTTTATACTTACATGCTAAAAAATCCAGTCCTTCCTTTTTTGGTAAAATAGAGGATTGAACATTTACTGCTGCTGTTATTGTAATTCTCCCCAAAACAGTAAATCGTTTTAAGCAGGGACCTAAGGATACAATCTAAAAGGTAACTTTAACGTTGATGTGCAGAGTAAATAATTGTCCTTTCTCATCTGTTTGTGTGCAGATTGACAGAAGAATTTGCAGAAGACTTGGGCTGTTTAGAAGAAAGAATCAGTCCGACCTTGAAGAAGTGCTGGCCTTTATCAAACAACAAATAATGACTAATGGACAAATGCAAGGTTATCGGTGGCTACATCTTCGTGCGGTTCAACATGGATTGTGGTGTCACAAGACACTGTGAGACATTTGATCAAATTGTTTGACCCAGGAGGTGTGGAACTGAGACGAGCACGACGGTTGAGAAGACGTCAGTACAATTGCAGAGGACCAAATGCACTCTGGCTACGATAAACTAAAACCTTATGGCATTGCTATCAGTGGCTGTATAGATGGTTTTAGCCGACATGTTTTATGGATGGAGGCTTATACCACGAACAATGACCCCAAATTGATTGCAAGTTACTATTTGAAAACAGTTTCATGCGTCAACGGATGTCCAGAGAGGATACGTGCCGACAGAGGCACAGAAAACATTTGTATTGAACAAATGCAGATATTTCTGCGGCAAAACCACACAGACAGTTTTGCAGGGGACAAAAGTTTCCTTTACGGAAGTAGTACATCCAACCAGCGCATAGAAGGCTGGTGGTCGACCCTCGGCAAACAGAATGCACAGTTTTGGATGAACTTATTTCAAACCTTTCTGGATGATGGTCACTTTACAGGAGACTTTTTGGATAAAAGCCTCATCCAATTCTGCTTTCTTAATCTTATTCAGGTAGAAGTGTTCACTGGTTCACTGTAATGTTTTTGTTTTAAAAAGTATTAAAAGCAAATCTGTAAAAAGTATTAAAAGCAAATCTGCTGGTATGTTTACTAGAAATAATAAAAGCTCTTCTTCAAAGTATTTAGCCACCTTCAGTGCGCATAAAGATAATTTAAAAAGTGTTGCTGTTTATCTCGATCATGCCATTTGATCGTTTTTGCAATGTCTGATAGGTGCCCTCTAAACAGGACTTCCTGCACTGCATTTAATTAAAGACATATTGTGTGCAAGCAAACATAACATTTTCGACATCATTCTGCTAGAACATGAAAGTTTATTGCTGTCATAATTTTATTGTAGAGTTCTGATTTGACCTGACATTAGTCTTCAAGCTGTTACTGTGCTGATAAAAGTAAAACATACAGTTTTGTTGACATGTTTTCATTTCCCAATCCATAGTTTGTTTTGCTTTCACACTGTCATTTGAAGAAACAACGCTGATGCAAAGTTAATTATTGTTCTATGATAATCAGTTATGTACCAAATATCAATCCTTTTAAATGGGTATGCATTATGATTAATGAAAAATATAATTTTTTTTCAAACACAATGCTGTTATGTTAAACGAAAGATATTGACAATGTATGGTTGAGATGTGAACAAAATGGCAGTACAGCAAGAATTATGTCATAAATTGAACACATGAAAACCAGTTCTTTGTGAAATACAAATGAACTTCATTGTTTTGTTTACCAAGAGTTTACATAGTAGAGTTGATACCAGATATTTATGAGCAGTTGATTAATGTAAAAAAATATATATAATAAAAAAATAAATAATAATTAAAAAAGTCATGTGTAATTTTTTTCTCACTGTCTGACGTTATAAGACAAAACTTTCCTACTTTTTAAGGTTTTTTTGCTATTCCTTTGAGAGTGATCAGACAGGAAAGCCAGTAATGAAGCTACACAGCACAGGTCATCAGTCCGGGGCTTGAACCTGTGATGTCCACATTCAGGACTGAGGCCTCCATACATGGGTTGTGCTTTTCCACCGCACCACCCCAATGTTTCTTGTTCTAAGTTAGTTACAATTAGCAAAATTGTATTTTCTAAATTCCAAAAAACATAAGAACATTTTTAGAGCGTTTTTGTGACTTCCTTCAAATGCAACAGTTTATATATTTTTAGTAATTATCAGGGATAATTGTCTTTTAATGCATTTAGACTATAGCTTTTAGACCTGCTCAAATGGAAAATGAGCTTAATCAACATATTGAAAACCATACCAGGAAAGTATTGGGTAAAGTAACATTTTATTAGCAAAAAGTCAGATGTGGTTTCTGAATTTATTTTTTTATTTTTTTTTTCTGGGACACAGAATTTTTTTTTTTTTCCGGGACACTGAACTTTTTTTTTTTTTTTCTTTTGGACACTGAATTATTTTTTTTTTTTTCGGGACTGAATTTTTTTTTTTTTTTACATGAAAATTCAGAGATTTTATTTTTTTTCTGGGCCATAATTTTTTTTTTTTCAGTGGCCCTAATCCTCTTCCGTAGTTCAAAGTGCTTTACATGAATTAGAAGGAAATACAAACAAAACAACAAAAATAAAAGAAAGAGAAAAAGGTAAAAGTATAAAACTACATGTTGGCTCCCCGTGTTTGATAGGAATAAGTAATTTATAAACTAGTAGGGGTTTCTCTGCATTCTCGCTCTGATAAAACTAGATGCTGGTTCTTTATGTTTGGTAAGATTAGCGAGTATCGCTGCTTTTAATTATTGCTACTTTTAATTATTGCTACTTTTAATTAGATAAAATTTCTGAATACTGATTTCAGACCAGCTTGTTTTAACCAAAAATGCACCAGACTCACAGACACACCTGTGGTTTTTGAAAGTTTCATAAGTTTTATATTGAAAAAATTTGATTTGCAAACATTTTTCTTCTTTCTGATTTTGTTATGTTGTAGTTATGTTTTACATTAATTCTTTACATTTTGGTCTGTTTGATGATGTATTTTTAAAATATTAAATGGTTGACGTCAGGGATCAGGTACTCAGTACATTTTTTACCCTCAAGTAGTTTCTTGGACGGCTACTTTTTACTTTTACTTCAGTAAAAATATGTTGAAGTTGTTCTGCTCTTACTTGAGCACAATTTCTAGGTCCTCTCCTCACCTCTGGCCTTTTCTTGGAGATTTATTTGTACAGAACTTTGAAAATTGTGTATCATTTTCCTTCCACTTTACAATTATGTACTTTTTTTCTAATCCATCACATAAAATCCCAACAAAATATTAACATAAAATGTGAGAAAAAGAGAAATTATCACTAATTAGTTGACTTCTTTCTTGCACCAGACTTCATTCTGGGGTATCAGAATAAAAAGATCATAATTCAAATTCACAGAGCTTTCAAACCTGTTAAATCATAAATCATGCACTACTTCCTGCCAGTTTATCAAATATGATCCTAATAAAACACGTCAAAGACTGAGATTTCAACATGATACAATGTGATCATACGCAAAAGAGTGAGGACTTTAGTACAGCAAAGTGACTAATTTTGCAGTCAGGAAAATTAGCATGGTAGGAGAAATACTCACGTAGCGCCTTGCTCCACATTAGGCCCCCGTATATAGAACGGCACGCGGATATCAAACTCGTAGGGCATTGATTTGCCCTTTACCAGCCCAAACTGGCCGATATGATAGCCGTGATCCGAGGTGTAAATGAGGTAGGTGTTGTCCAGTTCTCCCGTCTCCACCAGCATGTTGTACACCTACGGGGAGACGCAACTCATTGAGCAGGCACATGGGGTGGAAAAGAACAAAAAGAAAAAAGTTACACTTTTTGTTTGATAGCTCAAATCCCTTGTGCCAGTTTCAAGGAAAAGGAGATTGAACAATTTACCAAGTGTGTCAGTGAATTCATTACCCCAGTCCCAGTCAGAACAAGCACAGATCTCCCAGGACCGCCGGCTGTCAGACGGGCGGTACGTGTGCGTCCATGTTTAAGGGTTGATGTGTGTTTAAAGCCTCTGTCTGGCTCACTGCGTACCTTTTGCACGCTATCGTCCACGGACAGCAGCGTCTGCATCCTCCTGCGCTGGAGCATGTTGGTGAACTGCATGTGGACAGGCTTCATTGGGCCAGTGTAGCGCAGGATCCAGTGCTTGTCTGGGTTGGGAGCATAGTTGTAGCTCGGCGTTCTTTGGAGGGAGGAAAAAAAGAAGAAGAAAATAATGAGCTGCAAATGATCAACTACTAAAACTCTCCATTACTGACAAGGATTTCATATTAAAAATGTGTTGTTTATTCAGACGGCACGATTTAAGGTAAACGCTATATCTCCAAGCTATCGTAAAATGTTTGTGGTTCTGTTGTGCAGACGTAGCATCTTTTTCTGCTGGCGAAGCCTAATGACTTTCCAGAATCGAAAGACAACCATTTATTCAGTGTTATAACGGATCTCATATAAGCAATGTAAAAATGCTAACGTGCTAATCAATACGGTTGCGCATTTTAATGAAAATTTAACTCCACTCCATGTTGACATTTAATAATTTGGAAATAATAAGTGCCAAAGAGCTAAGGGGAATAAATGCTAAGGTGGACTGATTGGAAGTAAAAAAAAAAAAAAATTATCACTGTTTTTTTTCTTCTGTAAGTCAAATAGATTGTAAAGTTCAGGACAAAAAGAAAAGGAGAAATAAAAAAGGACTTTGCAGCATCAAAAACCCAACAGGGAGCGCATTTATGGAGAAGCAGCAATTAAAAGTTTCCACAGAGACACGGAGGTTGAATTTTCTGAGTCTTCTCTGTACAAAGCCAGTGTGGTACAGGTTAATGATGCTGGAGGGATTAGATGAAGCAGTACGGGTTTGAGGGGAGGGTGGGCCGAGGGAGGGAATAGTAACTACAATCTCATTACTGGCCTTGGATCCTTCTCTGGAGGCCAATAGTGGGTTTACTATTAGCCAGCAGCTATAGAGAGGCAGTCAGAGGTACAGAAGGTCAGAAAAAAAAAAAACAAGAGGCTCGAATGAAAGAGGTACGCGGTTGTGCATATGCACGACAAAATCATTACCTACGCATTAAAAGTACATCATTTATTCAATTTGTGATCATAGCTGGCAAAACAGTACAAATTAACAACACTAACATGAACACTCAAGCCAAACAAACTGGAGCAAAAGAAGAAACAAAAATAAAAACACTGGCTGTGCATGCAGAGGCACCAATGCTGCCAACAGCCTACTGTAAGCAGTGGAAGATGACATCCAGGTCAGATTATAAAATTTCTGTTATTCTAGGTCATATGAGAAGAAACGTGAACACAGGGATGAGTCATTTGTTACCAAACGGCAGTGAAAAAGTAAAAATGTACTGTGTACTTGTCATCTTTGTCCCACAGAGATCACACAAATTCCCCACGATGACAAAAAACAAAAACTTTTTGTTCAAACACCTTGCAGTTTAATTGAGCATGAATAGTGAGAGAAATACAGAACCTTGCGAAAGCTGTCGACCCCTTAAACATCCTTACATTTTGTCGTGCTACAATAATGGTTTTTGATGCATTTTTAAAAGGATTGTAGTTGATGGACCAAAACAAAGTACAACAGAACTATAAGGTGGAAGAATTATGAGCACTGGTTGCGCCACACACTTTTTTTTATCTAAAAAACTGTGGAGTGATCTGAAATGGCTTATTTGTACTCTGTTGATAAATGGTTTTAATTAATAAAGTCAAGAGGAATCCATTGTTATTTCTCGTGATGTTAGCAGCAAGTTGATCAAAAGTAAACAAAGATGCTCTCTCCAGATCAGATGCAAGGTTTTGGTTTGCTGTCATCCATTTTGTACCAGTCAGTTGTACTTGTACCATAGTTTAGATCAAAGTGCATTCATCTGTCAGAAAGACCCAGTCAAAAGACCAGGCAAAAATCTAATTAAGAGCTTGTTGCAAGACTTTTACTTTTTGCTAATGTTTTCCCTGCAATCTGACTGATCTACTCGCCTACAAACATGAATTTACAAAGTGTTGATTCTGGGATGCTGAATACAAACAGGCGCAGCATGTAAGTTTTCATTTGTTCAATTATTTTAAATACAAGTACATTTCCTTACACATCACAATTGACTTTTTTTTTGCTGATCTATCCCAACTGTTCCCAAACTTTCAAGCTTCTGTGTCTTACATGTGCTGAGAGGCGTTGGGAAAGGCAGCGCTGTACTGCGGGGCGGAGTCCTCTGGACCGTGCGGAGCCACATGGCTCAGGACCATCAGGACCGGCCGGTGAGGGTAAATCCTCTTGGACATCCGGAAGTAGTTGATGCTGTTGTTGGTGATGATATCCGTCAGGTAGTCCTGTGGAACAAAGCAATTATTGCCCATCAGGCACTCAGCAGTCAATGACAATAGAGCAGATGTCAAAGCGTATGTTGCTATGTTGGGTCAGTGTCAAATACTAATAAATCCTGTTTTTTACTTTCTCAAACTGATGAGCCTCGTTCGATCAATCCACTGCTTGTATTAGCAGGAGTATAGCAGGGTATGCATCATGTACACATTTGGTTAAATTACTGATTTTATTTTAATTCTACACAGTTTCTGCAATAGTTCACATATTTGTAAATGAGGTAAAGAATTTTGAAAAGGCTTAATAGAGGAGCGATGCTGTGATGACTTCCTGAAGGTGGAGTTTCAGTTTTTAAAGAGAACTTTAAGGGTTTACAATTTGGAAGTATTGTATTTTATTATGGTATTTTTATAACAACTGAAGTTAACCTAGTTAACTGATTATGCTATAAAATGGCACTTTGTGCCTGAAAAACACAAAATATGGCCCCTTTAATATAATGTCGCCTCACCTTTTAGGAGCTATAAAAGGTGCAACTCTTCAGGCAAAGTATTTTAGTATTATTATGGGAATTTTGGACTATTCCTCTGAAACCCATTTGTGAGGTCATACACTGATGGTTGATGGTTTCCATTTTAATTTGAGGTGATCTATAAAGTTGAGGACTTTGTACAGCTCAACCAGAGTTTTCCCTCACTAAATTCGTTTCTTTACAAATCTTTCTTTGTGTGCTGGTAGGCAGTAATGCTGGAGCAGGAAGGGGCCGTTCCCACACTGTTCCCACAAAGCTAAGACCTTGAAATTGTCCAAATTATCTTTGTATGCTGAAGAATTAATGGTTCCATTCACCGGAGTTAAGGAACTGAACACAACACCAAAAGCGACGGCCCCATATCATTATCCTCTTTTCACCAAACTTAACATAATGTAGTCAGGTAAGTGCCGTTCCTCTGACCAATGTCAAACCAGGACTCCTCCATTAGATTGTCGGACTGACAGGAAAGAACGCCACTCCATTGTTGTGGAATCTAGATGTAATGTCCTTTACACCACTGCATCTAATTATTCGTCTTACACCTTGAAATGTAAAACTTGGATGTAGCCGCTTTCCCAATGGAAACTCCTTCCTCAAAGGTCTCTATGCGCCTTTCTTGAGCTGATCTGAGAACCATGTGAAGCTGTTTACTCTGCAGAAAGTGATCTCTAGGCACTAAGCAACTTATCACCCTTTGACCCTGCTCACTGATTATATATATCCTAGCACTTCATAGCTGATTAGTAAACATTCTTCTTTAATTCTTTAATTTTTATTAAGGTTTTATTGGCTCAAGTGGCCTTTATTTGATAGTTCATTGACAGGAAACAGGAAAGGGAAAGAGGGTAATGAGAGAATGACAGGCAAGAGGGTAATGAGAGAAGGGGGAAGACATGGGGCAAAGGTCGCCAGGCCGGGAATTGAACCTGCAATAGCCGCGTCGAGGACTAAGGCCTCCTTATGTGGGTTGTGCTTAACCCCAGCGCCACCACATTACATCCCTGATTGGTAAACATTCTAATACATGAATTCAATGATTTGAGTGGACAACCCAATACTGTGTGTCTAGTAACAATAATCTCTAAATGTGAAGTGCTTAAAATTTATACTATAATAACCAATTTTCTAAAGTAGGCCATTGTTTTGGGGCATTTAAAGAAGTAATAGAGTATCAATACCTTTGGGTAGTCGCTGCTGTGTTTCTCCCGTACTCCATTTCTGCAGAGGGTGTAGTTGTAGAAGCGGGAGTTTTTCACCAGCGCCACCCATTCCTTCCAGCCAGGTGGCACATAGGAGCCATTGTACTCGTTCAGATACTTTCCGAAGAACGCTGGGTGAAGAATCGGGAGCAAAGACATTAAAGATCTTTCTTGCTCGAGTTCTCAGGACTTCGATAAAAACGTGAAGGCTGTCACGAAGGTACCGACCCGTTCTGTAGCCGGAGTTGTTGAGGTGCACGGCGAACGTGTGCGGCTCGTGGTGCGCCTGCCACGACGGCGAGGAGCAGTTCTCGTTGTTGGTGTAAGTGTGGTGGTTGTGCACGTACTTCCCCGTCAGGATGGAGGAGCGGGACGGGCAGCACATGGGGGTGGTGGAGAAAGCGTTTGAGAAATGCGTGCCTCCCTTCTCCATGATGTGGCGAGTTTTGTTCATGGACTGCATTGAGCCTAAGAGAGCGGGGATGTAGAGAGGAAGAGAGAAAAAAAGAGGATTTAATATTGGGGAAGGGCTGGGAGGGTTACATTCAAAGGCTAACAACTGGAATATAAAGAACCCAAGGTGAGAATTTTTTATTTTTTTAATCTGGAAATTCTAGAAGCACAGCTGGGAAAATGTAAATATACACTTACAGGAGAGGGTAAAATTAATAGGAATAAAATTGGAGAGAAAAAAAAAGTGCTGGACTTAAATGAGAAAATAAATCTTTTTGGTAAAGTCTGACCCATTTAGATTTCTGTGTACCAAAGGCTTTTCAGACTGATGGTGATTGTTTGGGGAAACAGATGCTTGACCATAAATTCCTCCTTCAATGGCTGCCTTCTCACTGCCATCACATGAGGACAAAAGATGTCACAGAGGCCATTATGCCGCTACTCCAATCCAATATGTTGCTAAAGGACTCAAGCGGTTAAGGAGATGGCCAGAGTTTGGCAATCAGACAATGGAAGCTATGGGCTGACCTTAATTCATGTCAGAAACGGAGCTGGCAAAGGGGAGAAACATGACTTGGACTGAGCCAGCTGTTATGTTGCCAGGGAGCGGCTTAGGTTGGTTTTCTCTTACAAATGTTATCCGACTGACATGGACAGAATATCTAAAATAACGGAACAAAAGCAAAGACAGAATTATATGTACACATTATAGATTTCCTCTTTTTACTTCCTTTATTCGTGCTTGAAGGTTTCAGACTGTAAAGCAGATTTTCTGAACCAGAAAAAGATGTAAGAGTAAATGCTTCATCTTATTTATGAAGATGAAAATCTATTCAAAACAACCTGCTGGGATACAGAATAGTAATTGCTCCTAATTCTGATAACTGGTTGTGGCAAATTTGGCAACAATCACTGTCAATCCGTCTTTTCCTGTAAGGTGGAGGAATGTTGGCCCAGTGTTCTTTGCAGATCTGTTTAAATCCAGTCACACTGGAGGGTTTCTGGAGCATGAACAGCCTGTTTCAGGTCAGATCACAGCATCTCAATGGGATTTTAGTATAGACTTTGGCTAGACTACTTCAAAATCCTTCATTTGATGATTTCTACCCGTTCACAGGTGGACTTGGTGGTGTGCTGTGGATCAATCGATTTTCTGCATAATCTAGTTCTAGCTTGTGCTTAAGGTCTTTCTGTGAGGATTTTGTGGTAAAGAGCATAATTCATGATTCTATCAAGATGTCTTCCAGGTTCTGAGGCTTTTACACTTACACCACTGTCCGCATGATGTTCAGTTGGTGAATATTTTTTCTTTTTTTGACAGATCTGACAAGGTTGCACGCCTTGCTATCCACAGAATGGTTTCCCAAGATTCTTGGCGATCATCAATGTGAGACAGGCCTTTATGTTTGTTTTGCTCAGCAGTGATTTTCATATTTAACCCAAAGAGACCTATGCTGCTCAAGACTTTGTTCTTTGTAATTTTGTGACTTTCTGGATGAGTCTTCAATGATTTCTTGGAGTGCATCTGGTAAGCTGGCCACTCCTGAGAAGGTTCGTCATTGTTCCATGTTTTCTCCGTTTGTGGATAATCATTTTCTCTGTTGATTTCTGGTTTTGTAACCCTTTCCAGGCTGACGGAAGTCTGATGATGACTTTTCTTAATCGTAAACTTATGATTAAGAAATCATAAGTTAAATCAGGGGAAGATGTGCTGCTTTTAAGATCACATCCTACAAGCATATTCATGTTGTTAAATAGGCTTTGTTGAGATGAAACAGGCCTGGGAGTTGTTGGTGAAACTAAACTAGAAATGTGGGTAATTGCATTAATTTCTTGATTTTACAAGGTGGGCTATTACAAAATAAACAAAGAAACAAAAAACGTGAAAACAGGAGAACTCTGTAAGCGGGTAAACAGTTTTTCCACAGAACTGCACAACAGTCATCTTACCCAGTTCTATATCCTGATCATCTGTGAGAATAAGAATGATGTTGGGCCGGACGTTTCTCATCTGGCGGTCCCTCTGCAAGCGAGACCTGAGGCGAAACCCAGACAGGTAGCTGGAGCCCTGCGCCTCAGAAGTAACTCCCACCAAGACAAGTAGGAGAAGAAGAGGGGGAACGGCAGGGTGTCGTCGCCCTGCCATCTTTTCAGCTTACAGTACCGCCTCAGTCCTTCATTCACCACACGGGGAGTCGACAGATCTCTCTGTAGCCTGTGAAACAGGACACAGGAGGACTCTGATAAGAACAAAACATTTAAAACCAACGAACACACACACATGGACACACACAAGGAAAAAATTAGCAGATGCAAGCCATACGCAGCCATTACAGGGTGTTCTTCCGTTCAAATGCACCCGATTGGGCTGAGCTCAGCTCGTTAATCAATCATTAATGATGCATTAGAGTGGTGTCATTGGCTGGTTGTAATGATCGCTGGTGATGAGCACATGGCTGCCAGGCTGGGGCTAATGGGCCTGGGACTCGGGCCAGCTCAAGACTCACCTCTCCCTGAGAGGGTTTTGTGGACAGGAGGGATGAAGGGCGGTGTGGGGTCAGGAGGAGGGGTGGAGGTGAAGGAGTAATAGGAGGAGAAAAGCAGGTCAGATTGTGAGAAGGGAGGAAAAAGTTTACAAATGCTAATTTTAAGTACCAGCAAGTAATCAGTTTACGTAAAAAAGGAAATATTTGTGAACATTAAAGCATAAAAATTATATCTGTAATTGAAACCAAGCTCAATACAAACACTCTCATAATATGTTAAGAAAGTGACAAATTCTTATTATGTAAAGTCAGCAAAACTGTTTAATCCCACCACCAAAAATTGTTGCCAGTTTTGAAAAAAAAAATAATAATTTACTGCTGGAATCTCTAAAAATGTTGTTTTGGCTTTGGGCAGCTAACTGAAGTTACAAAATAAAACGGGTTGTCGACTGTGAGCAATATCAATTTAATGTTTCTCTTTGCTGGAGCTAAATGTCTAAATCGAGTACAAGAACAAGCGAATGAAATACTTTAACAAATATTGCTAAAATATTTTGTACATATATTCTTTAAAAGGGTTTTCCAATAATATATAGTGAGAATTTTATATCTGCAGGCATTTTTTGATTGTAAGAAGTGTAAATGTAAGCCTGGCTAGCCGCTAGCATACCACATAGACAGCGCTATGCTAGGTGCCTAACGTTTGGGTGTGCGTTGTATTTATCTTCAGCTTTTTTTCTTTCATTTTTTTACACAATTCTTAAAATATCACATGTTTTAGATTTTCTAGACTTAATAGAACCCCAGAATAATGTGTGCTTTTTTTCACTGTTATTGAAAAAGATGCACCGGAAAGTGATTGTTCAGGGAGCATAAAGGCGAAACAAGTCTATTTTCCTGCTAGACTGCTGAATGGTGAAGCAGAAGTGACCTACATGGACGATAAGGAAGATGTTGAAAGTATTTTTTTTTAATGAATTACATGTAGTATGATGTAGTGTTCAAATATAAAACAAGAACCTGCCATCCCAGTGTTCATCGGCTGCTGAAATCAATGTCTCGCATTAACACACTTTTTAAATAAGCTGTTATTTTGGTGCTTCACACAATTCAATGAGTAACTGACAGCAAAAAAAGGAAGCTCAAATGTTGTGTCTAATTAATGATGACACATAGCTGGAGCCGCGACACGGCCCAGTGACCGCAGCTACAAGCGCAGTTAACATCATGCAGCATCTGCGTGTCTGCTGAGCTGTTCCGCTGTCATGGAGAGAGGAGGGTCTGGATATTTTTGTGTGTGTGTGTATGAGAGACTTTCGCATTCCTTCTCTCGCACATTGATAATCTGCAGAAAATGAACAAATGTAGATATTTAATTGAGTCTGGATGCGCATGGGCCACTCTGTTATTCAGAGGCAGACAGATTTGTTGGCACCAAGCGTAAAATGGTTGAAATGGAAATATCTTTTATTGCAGCAGCAGAATCTCGCACATTTTTAGGAAAAATTCAACCTGTATTTGAGTATATTTATAAAGTCGGGGGGAAATCTTTAACAAAACTACTAGTGGGATAATTGTTGGTACTCCTAATAATACCTTTACAACAATCTAATGCGTTATTTTTAAAATTAAAATTAATATTTACGTGCTGGAGGAACTGTAATCAGATTGGGGATCACACCCACATTTTTTGGGACTGCCCAGTACTGATTCCTTTCTGGCATGGGGTTCAGACAGAAATTAAAAAAATACTTAGGGTCACGTTACCACTGAACCCACTACATTACATATTGGGTTTGACCTCAGGAGAAGATATTGGGAAAAAAGAAGTCCAGTTACTACAGATTCTGCTACTAGTAGCAAGGAAAATGATAACTCTGTCCTGACTCAAGCTTTTGCCTCCCACACTTCAACAATGGCAAGAAAGATTGAAGAATGTGTATATAATGGAAAAGATAACAGCAAACCTTCAGGTAAAAATTGACATTTTTCTGAGTGTATGGACCCCAGCTATTTCCCACTTTGGATGGCCACACTGATAAAGATGCTATGGGTTATAAAAAGCCTCCTCTGTATGTCTTTCTCTTTTAATGGAAGTCACTGAATATGTAAACGTCCCTTTCAGGTGAGAACATCAGGACCTTTCTAAGAAATGTCAATTGCCGAAATGGACTTAAATGTTTGCTGAGCCCCCTAATGTGTTTTTTTAATTAAAAAAATTTTTTTTAAATCTTTTTTTTAAATGTAAGTGCATGTATAAATATACATATGCATATACGTATGTTGGATTCATAATATTCTTAAATAAAGAATGTTCAAAAAATACAAAAATAAATTAATATTTACTTTGTCACACTGGGTTCTAATTAATGATCTACGACATTCGATTTTCTGAGGGCATTTCTCTTACACAGAGCGGCCCAATGGTCACAGAGCCAATACAAATTCTCCAAAGCTCAGGATTTGGGAGTGGTTAGTAGCATATTGGTGGGTATCAAAATCTCCATAGCAACCAGCGGTAGACATTTTGGAAGCCAGGTGCTCAGGTGTATCCACCAGTTTGATACTGTGAACATCAGGTATCTCCCTATTTCAAATCAATAGCCATATGCTGTCTTTCGCTTTACACAACACACTGAAAAAAGGAAAGGATTTCAGTTGGGCACTTTTTTATCTGGAAGAAAAAAATGGCAGATGCTTTAACAGCTTCTGTGTCTAGATGGATAAATCTAGGCTTTAACTGGAGCCATGTGCTGTGGCCAAATGAGACTGACGTTGAACCTTTCAGTGACTAAACACTCCAGGGGCGTTTTTCAGGAAACAAAGGGTGAATCATAGTCAGGTTCGCTGTTAGGCACGGTAGAGGGTGTGTGGTGGTGATGGCTTGTTTCTCTTGAAAACACCCTGGAAACCTTGCTAAAGTGAACGGCTTCATAAGCGATTTAAAAACACCAAATTCAAATCTGGTGGATTCTGGCAATAAACTAAAAACGAGTCTAAAACTGATCTTTCAGCAGAATAAGGGCGTATAAATGATTTAGAGACAAAGTCATCCTTCTTCCATGCATATACTGTAAGTATCCAGATCTAAATCCCACAGGGGTTAGCTAAAAGAAGAGAGCATGCAAGAGAACAATTTAGAGAAATAATCAAAGATCCCTGCGTCAGTGTGGTCCAACCTTTCAGAAATGTTGTAGGAGGACGTCAAGTGGAAAAAGTGAGGCAGATGTGCCTATACCAAATGAAGGGTTGATTTTTCTACTTTTTTTTTAGGGCGAGATAATGTCTGTTCAATAAAAGATGTATTTATTTAAAAGCTTTTCACACATCTTCACCAGCACTCCGACAAATTGCTGCGCTTAATCACAGGATCCCAGCAGATTTATTGCGCTCTGAATGCGGCGGCGCTGCGTTCCAACACCATTTCTGCTCCATAGTGTCCGGATTGTGCTCATTAAGGACCTCCCTATTGCACCAACATCTTCTTCCCTCCTCCTTCCTGTCCTCCGTGGTTCTGCATCGCACACACCTACACATGCAAATCTACTGTGTGACTGTGTACATTAGAGTCTGAGGTAAAATGTATGACAGGGCTATATTTGCTCTGGTTTCCAACACCCGGGGCATGCGCTGCCTCTTCCCCAGGGGAACATCTGATCTCTGACCCGAGGCGATGTGCTATTTGGAAATGTCCTTGCTCCCGTTTTTGTTTTTTTTTTATCCTTTCTGCCTGCCTGGATCTTCCTTTCATCTTTAGCGATGGATTAAAAAAAACAAAACAAAAAAAAACAAGGCACCAGCGAGAAAAGATGATCTAATGTTAAAGTAAAGAAATAAAAATAATGAAAAATGTCCATTTTACTAGCTCCGTTTACATTTAACTGTGAATACATGTTCACAGAGAATCGAGGGTGGATTTGTGTCGATGTGGAGATCATCCTCCGCCAGTGGCTCCTCCGTTCTCAGTGGTTTGTGAACGTTGGAAGGCGTAGTGCTCGCCTTTGATATTTGTTTGAGTCGTTTCAAAAAGCTGATGTGGGCAAACCATGGACTGTAAAAGAAAAAAGCAGAAATCTGCACCACTCTATAGGGAAAACCGTAGCTCTCGTCTTCAAAGAAAGTATTTAGATATTTTTTTTATCAAGATCTATCAATGGCCTCATATGTAAATGAGGGAGTACATCCATTTTATGGCTGTGAATATTTCCTTGCCTTACTCCCGTGAAAGCCGTCTTCTTCCACCTGATACTGAGCGGTAATTGGATTTTCAGGCTTTTATCAGCTGACACATGGACTTATTTCTTCCCACTTTGCTTTTCCACTCTATCTTTTATCAGCAGAAATTGTTTATCCAACTGTGCGATAGATGATACATGAAACAAACAAACAAACAAAAAGAAGCAGATAAAAACAACGTCCGACAGTGCCGAGGGCGACATTTCCAACGATGTAAGGAAATGCAGAGGAGGACAGCTGGTATGCAGTGGGGAAAATGAGCTTTGAACATGTCAACATTTTTTTTCCCAGCAAAAAAATTTCTAACAAGGATAGTGACATGAAACTCAGGCCAGATGGCGATACAATTAACATAAAAAGGTCCTTAAACTATGTGTGACAAAAACAAATGGCATAGAAAATAATTATTGAACATTTTTGATAACAAAAACTTCAAACCATCTCCTGTGTGTAAAAACTAGTCATTTGAATTAATCTGGTGGGCTTTCAAATCTTAAATAGTGTTTTTTCCCAATTGAATTCAAGTGCGAGCCTTTCCAGCAGCTTTAATTATGTTCTCTGAAGCCAGCAGAGAGTTTTAAAGGCTGTGTGTTTGAGATTATCGTCTTGCCGAAAACTCCACCCTTGTTTCATCTTCAGATTTGTTGAAAAATGTCCCAATGCGTTGCTCCATTAATCCTTCACTCAGTTCTACTTCGTCTGCCAGTCCCACATGTTGGAGACGAGAGACATCTTGACATTTTCACACCTTTAAACTTCATTGTCCCGATGTCATTCTGAGCTCCTCTGAAGATTTTGTCCAATTCTCCCCGTACGTCATTAGCTTGTCGAGATGTCCTGCAAGTAAAACTTGGAACTATAAAAACTGATTATTCTTCTCAACTCCACTGGGAAAGAGCTTTAGAGGAAAACCTGGTCGGTTTTTTGGATTTTTTTTTGGTGCAGTTACGTTCTTTCCATTTAAAGCTGCAGTATATACAGTATATATATATATAAATATTTCTTTTTTACATATTTGTTAAAATGGTCACTATGTCATGATAGTATGGTACATATAATCTGTGGGCAGCTCTTAGTCAGAAACAGGAGCTGCCCACCAAACAGAGCCAGGAGGAGGGTCTTAGCGCTGTCAATCATCCTTGTGCAACAAACATTAGTTTGCACTGGAGCGCATTGTGTTTGCTTTCTAAATGCTAAAGAATTTCAGCTACCTTTTTGGCTTTCCGTATCTTTTTTGGAGCTTTCCTCATCTCCAGTAAGGTTTATAGTCTATGGTCTCATTTCTTTTGATTTTTCTTATATGCTGGGGTTTACTCTGGTTGTTGTTACTGATATGTGCTGTAATTTAACAGCCAGGTTTAAAATGTGATAACCCAGAGAAACATGGCCACATGTAATATTTATCTTCCCACTGTCGACCAGCAACACCTTAAGCTTTTCTGACAACATGACCAGAGCGACGGTTTTCAAGCATTTATAAAGCCGTTCCTGAAAACTGGGATGATTCTCGAGCTCGTTTTCCCTGACAGAGCTATATCCGCATCAGCTTTTTGCGCTAACCGAACTGTGAAACGACAATGCTGATTCAGCTCGATGGGACGCAATGAAAGGGGGGGAGTTTCTGCCTTTTAGACAGAAGCAGCAGACAACATGAGTAAATATATCTCTCAGCAAAACTCATTAAAAGCCAGAGGCTCGGAGAGAGGAAGGGCTGTGGGAGTTAGCAATAGCAGAATATGAGATCAGAGAGAATCAGCCTCTAAAAGCTTGGATAAGGAACAAGGATCATCTGAGGTTATACTAATGCCTAGTGATGCTTGGAAGGAAGAACACAGAGGGAAAGTTTTGCTCTTCAGTCATGCGCTTGTAAAGAGGCTCTAAGAGACGGCCGCGCTGCATCATGAGATGAAAACTTAATGCCGTCCATCATTTATTGATAGGACTAAATTATGAATGCAGTGACAACAGGGCTGCCCATGTCACAGCATGGGCATGATGGTAAGACAGCAGCAAGTGTGCAGGGACGAAAACACACACCGGATCAACTCGCAGCTACTTTACACACATCTGCGTCAGAGTCCATACGAGGAAGCTGAGACACAGAGCGAAAGGGAGAAGGAGAGCGGCTTGTGAATTTTTCCCAGATTTTTCAGATGTAATTTTCTTTCCATGAATAAAACACCCTGCATTTTGAAAGAGAAAGTTTGATTCGCCCAATCTCGAATCCTCCCCCGAGATTCAAAAGTGACAGACAGCATTCGATGGAAGCCAGCAAATTGCACGTGTATTTCTTATTAAAGAAGGGCAAACCACTCTGCATTTGCGATTTAATCAGCTGCGTCTCACGATGCATGCAAAATATAGAGCCAGCAGCCCACAAGCTTAAAACCACACTCCTGGATTCTCCTTCTCCATCTCGAACGCTCTGAGACAGAAAAAGATCGAGAAAATACAAGTGGAAAGAAAAAAAAAAAAAGTGGGCGAAAACAAAAAAAAGGAAAAAACTTTGGGAGTACAGCCTATAGTACAAAGACCAAGCACATCCACTGGAGATGGATTTTCTACAGCATTAAACTAGACACCAAGACCAAGGCTTCCATATAAAACAGAACAGAATCAAACAGAATCCACAAGCAGAGAACCTCTATATTTCTCCTTCTTCATTCTCGACACAGAAATGTGCGATCTGCTATTCCCTGACGGCAGGAAGAAAAAAAACATGAAGGAACTGGCCAGGGAAGTTTAGATGGACACATTCAGAGCTGAATGTGACCGGCCGAACATTATCAGGCCAGTCCCTGTGGTCATAATTGAGGCTGGCAGGGCTTTGCTAATGTGTGACTTTGTTCCCACTGGCATGCCTGGCTCCGAACTGAATGTGCAAAATCTCCAAGGACCCTTGAATTTTCCAACAAAAGTTGGTATTCAGATGCAAATTGAGCAACGGCTTGCATTTATGCGAGAGTAACTTCTTCTCAGAGGAGTGTGTGTGTTTTAGCATTTCTCACCTTGTAAGGCCAATTTTGCCAACAAATACTACATTGTGAGGACCCACTGATCCTTTTTTGGCCCATAAGAGGCAGTGCTGTTTTGGGGTTCGGCTGTAGAAACGCATGAAAGCAAATCAATGCAAAATCCTTGTGAAGACAGAAAAATGCAATACGTGTGTGTACTTATTTAGGTATTCTATTTAGGATAATTTCTGGCATATTTACTGAACGTATGAAGACCAACGGGTGTTGCAGGGGCACAAGGGATAGGATCAAGTGATAGGTTTAGATGAATTACGTTTTGGTTAAGGTTAAGAAAAAACTAGAAATGGTTAGGTCTGTCAGGGTTAGGCTGTAGAAATGAATGAAAATCAATGCAAAGTCCTCAGACTGACACAAGTACAAGGATGTATGTGTGGATTCTCAATACAGTACGGAGAGTTTTTTCATGATACAAAAAGCAAGAGCAGCAAGCTGTGGCCTTATTTATCATCATCTACAAGTAAATCTCTGCCCTGCTGCTAGTTTCAGAAAAATCTTTATAACCAGTAAAAGCCCGTCATTCTAATCAGGCTAGTTAATCTTATGGATAAAGTGGATTGACTCAAGAAAATCATACGCAAAAACAGCAAAGACAGATCTGTTTAATTTGTCAGCAAGGCAGCGAGCAGTTCATTCTCAGTCCAGTTGTGTGGGACTTTCTTATGGATCCAGTCAAAAGTGATAAACTGGCCTAATTATCTTAGAGAGCTGAGCTTATCAGAAACGGCGGTCCACCACAGCCTGCAGGATCCAGCTTACCGTCATCAGTTCGTGCTGATACAGCTCACAGAGTTTGTCCACTGGGAGGTAGCAGTAGTTACTAGAAGAAGCTCCGATTATTAGTTTGTTGCAGTGCTCAAAATACTGAAGGGGAGCATGGTTTACTGGGAATGGAAAAGCAATAAATCCACTGAGTTTAGTAGAGTCCACGCGACGTCAAAACAAATTCATTACTAAAGCTGAGCCAAGACATGGACTAAACTGTAAGTTCAGCAAGTTTAATTTGTGTAAAAAACAGGCATCAGGAAAAAGCATTCAATTAAAAAGATAAAGATTCTAGGTTTCTAATACATAAGAAAATTATTGAAAATGGTTTAATTTATGCTAATTTTATTCAGACCGAAAAATAAAAATGAATGGAGTCACGACACCTTCTAGTGTCAGCTTATTAAGAATGATATTAAGAATCAAGATTTGATTTTCCAAGCTATTAGCAGACAGGTCCTCAGTCACAATGAATCAATTTTCACTTTCATTAGTTTTTCATCAGTGAAATTTGACTTTTTGATCTCACTGAGTTACTACTTTTCACATAAATAAGCTCAAAATCAAGAGCTTATTACTCTTTCCTTTGTTATAAGATAAGTCAGAAAATTTACTTTACAGGACATAAAACTTTAGCGTTGGGTTATTTTGGTAATAAAGTCAGAATCTTCTGGTTTGTGTGAATGCTCTAATCTTCATTTCAAAATAGGTAGACGTGTCATTGATCTGTTCCTGTTGAAATGTTCTCCCAGTTTTAATGTTTACATTTATTATTTATTGCCCCTGTTGAAAACAAGGTAAATGCTGCACACCCTTTGTGCAAATATCAGATAAACCTTTTATCCACAGAGTTTCTCATCACTTATTACTGCTGATCCATTTACATGACATCTACAATCCACTGCTATAAAAAGAAAAGAACATATAATTTTATCCATTATAAAATACGTGAAAGCATATTCATTTTCTTAAAATGGAAAAAAATGTCACCTACATACACATTCCTTCGATAAATGTGCCTTTGCTTCCCAAAAACTTCTCTGCCCAACTTCACTAGATCACTTGAGAAAGATAAGAGCTCATTTGGAAGCAAGTTTCATTTACCGCAAAAGATTTAATTTAGATTTCCCTCAGGTTCTGATAAGCTCAGCACTCTGCAGACATTTTAAGATGACAGACACTTCTTGCACAGCAATTTTCATTGTGAGCATGCAGACACAAAAGGGCACTGACTTTTAAAGTGAGAGTGAGATTTCTGCTGAGATACCAGCACTGTAGATAAAAACTGACCCTTTGGAGATGCTCTTAAACGTTTCTGCCTCTGTATTTGCGTCTTGTCTTATTTATATTAGGCTTATGCAACCTTAACGGTGTTGTGAAAAGCTCTTTCTTGAAAGTAAAATATAAATGTGTGTAATTTTAGCACTTAACCCATCATTAATGCAGTTGCCCTGGGAAATGGGGTGAAGACGTGACGTGCTCTGGCTCAGCTCTCCCTCTCTGTCACGTACATCCCCTCTGATAGCCTTCTAATCAGAGGAAAAGAAGGTCTACTCCTGACTTATTTAGGCTTCCTGGGGCGAGACACTAAGCTCTACGTCGCCTCAATGTGTTCATTAACTTGTAATTACGTCTCTAATGGGAAGCTGGCTCAAGGTAAAGAACGAAAGGCTTTTGGAATGTGTTCGTGTTTGCATAACGCCTTGGTCTGGAAAAACCTATTACAATATAAAGCTAACTATATAATTATTGCCGTTTTATATTCGTTATAATTCTGTGTTATGAAGGGACCCAGATAAAGTGAGAGCACACCCTGTAGTAATTTAGCAAACTAAAATGTCATAAAACACTAAACATGATAATAAACAAATTAATCAACAAAGTGGGGATGAGGTGACCTGCATTAAAATAACGTCACCGTGGATAAAAACATGAATGTAGCATAAATAAGTTTTATCTCGGTCAATAAATTAACACAAGCCATATTTTGATAATAAAACTCCAGTTTAATTTTCAGTTTCTCTACAAAGTGCTCAATACTCACCCTGAGATAACGCCATCACCCAGGCACTTACCCAAGTATTTGTAGGACAATACTTTTTTAATGAAGATGTGAGAGCGATTTGTAGAAAATGTAGATTTACTCACTTTAAGAAGAAATCATCACTCATGAGAGATGCATTCGACAAGTAAAAGTCAGTTTTGGTTCATCCAGAGAGAAAGAGTAGAGCCAAAACTTTTCAGCTTATGACCCACAAAACAAAAACAAAAGTAACTTGTAAATACTATATTTATATCTTCTAAAATGTTTAGAATACTTTTGACTTTTTGTGCTAATCATGGTTATTGCTAATATGAGAAAACTAAGAGTTTAAATGTTAATTTTGGAATGTTTTAAAATGTTGGAAAATATCGATTTGACTCCAGAGCTTTAGAACAGTAACATCTCTCTTTCACACACAGTGTGAAGTTGCCTCTATTTATAAACATTATTGATTAAAGGTTCTAGAACAATAGTACATATCAAAAACAAGAATAAAAAAAAAATCCAAGAATTTGTGTTGGAAATTCATGTTTTTTATTCTATGTTTCGCAGTATCTGCGATTTTCCAGAGAAAACTGTAAAAATGGCACAAAAATAAACTTTGTGCACATCCACACTGACTGTCATAAAACCTGGTGTAGAATCTATCCTCGTGCAAAATTATATCTAGAACCAACTGTCTATAATGCAGAAAAGTGGGTCCAGCTCAGTTTGATTATCAGAATTGAAACCGATTCTGACATCATGGATTGGATTTGAAGTTGATGGAGGCCATCCTCAGACAAATTGTACTCTGGAACTTTAAAGTTTATAGTAGAGAATATGAGCAATCTCATATGATGCTAATGAAATATCACTAGTGGTATTATTTCATTATACATAGTACAACTCTGCACAAATACAGAGATGCTGCTAAAGACAGTAATTCTAATGGCTCCAACACCTAAAACTGATCAAATAACTGGTAAAAACATTTTCTAAAACATTTCACCATGAAATGTTTTTTCCCCTCTTTGTTTCACTAAAATAGGAAACTAATTTTATTGTGTCATTTCTCACATATACACAAGCTGTCGGCTCTGCTCATCAATAATTAATGACAGTTAATAATGAGCACATAGCTCCTTAAATTACAGTGGTCCGGTGCCATTTTGTCACCAGTTCAGCAGCTTAGCAGAACATTTTACAAAGCCCAATACACACAATACACTGTGCTCCCTTGCCTTCTCATTTTACATTCTTGTAAAGAACAGCATGATAAAAATAATACTCTTCTAAGTAATCAGTGTTATTTGTTTTGCATCTTCTTCTTTTTTTTTTTTTTACAGCGATTAAGCGCTTCTCATAGTTGCTGAGCAGCTATTTGCATGTTTCCACTGGTATTTGGATGACTTATCTTTAGTGAGGAGTTCCAACTCATTGAGGTTGAAAGGCCTCCTTGCCACCACCTTAAGCTTTACCTCTTGGACAGTACTGGTATCTTGGCAGATATTTAAATCCAAATATCAAAATGTGGATTTTGAAAAAAGTCCTGGCTCAGAGAATCTCTGGACATGTTTTAGTTTAAATGTTTTTATCTGGGACAGAAAGGGCTTGGATACTAGGTGGTTGGTTTAGCGGCAAGTTGCAAAGAGTGATGCAGAAAGAGAAAAGAGGAGAGAGGTAGGATGGTGGTGTCACTTCTGACAAAAGGCCCAGTCATGATGTGTTCTCACTGGAGAACAAAGAGCTCTGACAGAGTCCCTTGGTCTGCTCTGTTGACTATAAATACACACACACACGCACGCAACTTGACGCACACGAGAATACACCCACAGTGTGCATCATTCTTCAAGCTCTCTCTCCAAAAGAGAACATGAAAGAGAAGAGGAACAGCCACGCTAATTATCTCTGAATCTGAACAAAATTAACGACATCGCATTGTTCAATTGTTCTCTAAATGTAAGGTCCAGTCTTCATCACGACATCACAGAGTTACTGTCATACTTTTTTTAATCTCCTTAAGTTACGACAAAGATGGAGCATTTAATGAGCGTGTTATTTTGTCACTATGGATTACACAATGTCAAAATGTGCAGCACAGAGGATGTTTTGGTAGCTGAATGCGGTCCTAATCTCTTCAGATTCTCGTTTTCAAGTTTCATTCACACACTTCCACTTGGCACTGCGTTTCCGTTTCCAGCAGCAACCGCGCGGCACGTCAGGCCTGAGCGGAGGTCCGCGGATTCCTTTCCAGAGAGCTTTAGTCAGAGTCTACGTTCGGGTCGGGGTATTCACCCTTCCTCCGCTGCGGCCTTGTGGTGCACCCCATGAGAGCCTACAGAGAACACAGAGGTGTTCAAGAAAACCCAAACAGAGCTCTGATTGTCACTGCTGAGGGTTTAACACCCCCTCCGGACTCACTCCTAAGCATTTAAGACTGACAGATTGAGCATCCATCAATGGTGGTTCTGTAAATACGTAGCTGTTTGCACTGTGGACGGGCTTATTCAGATGTTGGAGAGAAATCAGTCAGTTCAGAAACGTTGGAGTCCTCAAGTGTCGTCGTCTTCCTTGTCCTATTCAAATTTGCATGGGAAAGTCATTTACAATCTGTCTGAAGCAGCGTCCTTTGAAACGGGGGTTGACAGCTGTAACAAGTGAGCAAGCTGGTGGGCACTACAGCCTGCTGAGTGATGACTGTTTCTTATTGGCACTTATTGACCAGAATCAAAGCCCCCCTACTGTGTCGCAGCACAACTAACTGGATTACAGACACCATCAGACGGCGCTCCCTCTTCCACCGACCCATCTACCTTATTAAGACCTCGGGGGTGGCGAGATGACCGCTGCGTGACACAGCAGAGGTGCAACGCCAGCAACAAATCAAATGTTTCCAAAAACAGATCACAACCAGCGCGGTGGATGGATTGCTATTGAGAAGAATTTTATTGACTCGCAATATTAAAGTTTGCCTGTAGTTCATAATCTGAGCAAACAACGGCAAAATTAGATCTTGTTCCGCATGGCTTAGAGGTTTTCCGTTATCTGTTGTGTTTTAATTACATGAACATTTTTTTTACTCTCTCCCCCCACTTCATCAAATTAGCACCTGCAATGGGAGCTGCTCCAAATGACCCTGATTTAATGATGATTACAGAAAGCAGGAGTTTCAGCTTTCTGTAAACAAATCCATTCCCGCATGCTGAATAAATTACAGATGACTGAAAGGAATCAAAACACCGACTGGAAGTGGACGAAGTGATGAGTTCTGGGGTTTTTGTCATGCTTGCTGTTTGGGGTGTACCCAGGTGAAAACAAGACAGAGGTACGATTTGGACATTCATACTTCAAATTAGTATGAAGATGTTTCTTTCTCTTAGATGACTCATAAGCAACTATTTTAGGATGTTAGTACTAAAAGCTAAAAATGTTCATCTTCTCAATCAATTAATGTCTCTGAGAAAATTAGAAAATAAAAAGGAATTCACAAATTAACTCCTCCCACCAAGTCATACCAGGAAATCATAAGTCGATCAGAAAATTAGTGTGATATCTCAGAAGAATTGATCCACCAGTTAACGTTTGCTACTGTTGAAGTTTAGAAAATAATGGCCTGTTCTGCCTCTGTCTGAAAATGATAAACAGAGGGCATTACAAACTCCAAAATGCTACATATAACTATGAACAATTACTTATACAATGTAAAAATAGCTAATATTCCAAGCAACAACCAATTTTTTAGCGTTGGCTTTGATAACTAACAACTGAAATGTAGATTAATTTTGGTCTTCATTCCAATATTTTATTTTGATGATTTAGTTGACATTTCAGAAAAGGTACTAGGTTTGTTTCCTGTTTTCATCAAGAAAAGCACATTGAATTATCTGTTGCTGAAATGTGATATACAAATAAACTTGCCTTGCCACATCTACCTGAAAACCATCACTGATTCAGAGAATGCGTCTTCACAAATGTTGCTTCAGCCTTCGTATAAAAATGCTATGATTGTGAAAAGAACCAGTGCTTTTGCAGCAGAATATTTTTCTCCTGTCTCAAATAAAATTTCCTGGCTCACGTTAAGACATTTTGTTTATAATTTTGGTGTAAATCCTCCAATACAGTGAAGCCGTGGTATGTTTACTCAAGTTATCACGCTTTCAGACTCACACTAGCCCGTGTTTATTTCTTTACCCTCTCCTCCTCAGCTTGGACGAACCTCAACCACCATAAATGGTGCTCCACCAAAAGGTGGCAGAGTTCAGTGGGCGCAGTGGGAGTCATCTTCATCTAATGTTGAGCACACCCTTGGGACTTTGAGAGGCAACAACTCCTTCTGCACCTCTTCACTCCTCCCATTCTCCGTCCTCACCCCCCCTAAACTTCACTAGCTGCCTTTCTCCTGGCCCTTTTGTCAGCGGATTACCGACGGTTTAGAGATGCACAAACCGATCCCTCCTTCCTCTGTTGGAACCACACAGGGGGTTAAGGCCGGAGCACACAGGGGAGACCCCACACACAATGATCTGAATTACAGAGCCTTTCTGTGCATGCCACTTTGTATCCCCCCCTCCACTTCCCTCCTCCATTTGCTTTGCTCAGAAATCACCACAGAGAGTTATTCAACAACTGTGGTTTTCCCAGCAGGAATCAACAGTTTCTTTGCCAAAAATCCAGATTTTCTGAATCCCTGCGAAGACATACTTCAGACCAACTCTTTGTCTTTTTGTTCTGTCTAAACACAAAACATGTGACTCCTTGTAATGAATCACAATGCAAACAGCGAACTACGGGAAGTCCACTTCCCCACACGGGAACGAAAACCAAGTTCCAGGTGAAACCACAGTTTTTTTTTTAAATCTAGCTGAACAAACTAAAGCCACAGTCGATGGCTTTCCTCGGCACAGCGAGAGAGCACATGCCATCTCTGCTCTTGTACACGTCCGTATCCATCTCTCCCTCCCTTGTCTCTGGGACAGCTGCCCAGACATCTTATCTGTCTGTCCTGACCGGTGTTTGGGACCATCGGGGGAGCCTAAGTGGCCCATGAAGGGGGTCTCTGGCATGCTGCCCACTCGGTAATGACAGCAAAGCTGCCAGCAGCTAGCCTAACAGGTCTCTCATGTGGTGCTACAATATTGATATTGTATCAGATTGCAAAGGGCTTTGCAGCCTTTTAATGAGAGCCCAGATTGATCAAGCAGCGGTGGCTCTCCCTGGCTGTCCCTGCAGATCTCACCTCCATCTGATCCGTTTCACTGGCTGAGAATGAGCAAAAAAACCCAAACCAAAATCAAACCCCTTCACGCACAGAATCCAGATACACGAGCACAGAAACCGGACAATAAAGCAGAAAATCAAATATTTATATTGTGAACAAAAATGTCAATTTTGTAATTTTTACAGATACTCCTGATTTTATCTTTCAGTCAATGTGCAATAAAAGAGTGTCATAAATTTCTCAGCCATACTGAGAAAAAAAGAGAAAAGAAACAGCCATCCTTTGTTGCAGTCACTATTTCTTGTTGTTGCTAAACTGTTCTAATTAATATGGTTTTCAAGCTAAAACAAAGCACGGCTTTCTGCGGACCTGATTAGAAATTAGATTAACAGATTTAGAAACAGTACAGTTGTGCTGTTGATTTCCATAAAATCAGCAGCACAGTTTAGCTCCTCTTCTAATCTTGCTGCAGAAAATGTGCTAACTGAATCCCTCAGAAACTATTCAAATAATAAAAAGATAACTGTGACACCACTTAATTTGGAGTATGAAACCGAATAGTGGACCAATTTACAATCTAGTATTAGAAGAAAACAGAGCAACACAGAGCTCAGAGTTTAAACACTGGCCCACCACCAACACAAGTTCTGGCCATTTACCACATGGGGCTCTGCTCTTTTAATATTACAAAAACTAAATCTTGTGTGACTTAAAAAGAGGGAAGTGCGATAAAAACTATTACAGAAATGCAACTATAAATGTATTTCTCCAGTGAGTAAGAACTAGAAGACAAAACAATGATTCAACATCACCCATTCATACCCAACAGGAGGCTGAAAGGTCTGGCTGCTTTAGCTCATCCCGTAACTCTAAAGCTAAATAATTACCATCTTGTTCCACGTTGATCTGTTTTGAACCGAAGCTTCTTATTTTTGGTTGTACTTTTCTGTTACTTTTTGACACATTACAAACGGTTGGTGATTATTTTGCACTTTTTGTCATTTCCCATCATTTCATTTTCACAGTTTCAAACCAGAAACTTTGTATCCACCAAGTGGGTGATTTTTATCCACTTTCACACAATTTACAGAAAATATTCTACAACTGGTTTACTGTTAGGATTAGGAAATGTGATTATATGACTCCAAAGAATAATATTTAATAGCAGCAGGTCATCTAGTGTTATTTAGTTTGTTCATCTGTCATGTTTTATACCTAAACATAGAGACATGTACACGGAGAACGCAACAACGCAAAGATATAAATATACAATTTAATTGAATTAAACAAAAAACTTGAGCATTTTTATAGATATCTTCATAATTCATTCATAAAATGTTACAAATGAAAATAAAATAATATACTATGGGTTAAGTGCAAGGGCGCCAAGGCTTTTTTTTTTTTACAGGTAGAAAAATGGAAGTAGAAAGAGACAAGATATCTCTTCCTACTTGAAGTGACTCGGATACATTACAGACTTTTCAGTTCATGGGAAGACTGCAATTAAAATTTTATCAAAAACACACAAAAAAAACCATGTTCAACAACTAAGTCCTACATCCAGGAAAAGTTTGTTGAACAAAAAGTTGCTCTTAACGTCACAAAAACTAAAACAGAGGTCATGCTTTCCTAAAAGAACAAGAGATTTTTCTTTCCTGCTTTCTTCTCCCCTGTGAGATCAGGTTGCAGAAAAAGGGATGATAAAAGCAAATGGCAAGCAAGCAGCTCATTCTAACACAAGCTGACAACCTTTCAGATGCACACCTGACAAACTCCACTCAGCCTCCAACGAGTCTGTAAGGAAAAGCAAAACGTTGGAGTTTATCCTGCAGCTTCTACGTGAAGATGTCAGCCGAGACGAGTGTCTAGTAAGTCCACCAGTACTACCAGCCAGCCTCTGTAATGGATCTTAAACTTTGCATCCCTTATCTTCCTTTTCACCTGCCTCCACAAGCTGCCATAAAAGCCACAGACTTGAGTCTTTCCTATTAGCCCTCCATTAGACTCCTGTCAGAAAGGCAGCCAGACACTCTCCCCACCCCTCCATCACCCGCCACTGTTGCGATGCGATCATGACCCCCTTTCAGACCTTGAAACGCCCCCCACTACCCCGGATCTGCAGCAGGGAAGTAACAGGATGACGGTAAAAATGAAACCCTGCTCAGACTCGGAGGAGAGGACATTGTGATTGCTTGTCAGTAAAAAAGACTATTCCACGGCTGTGCAGGCAATCGGTCACACCGAGATGTGATGTGAAAACCTCAAACGCTGAATGCTGCATTACCACGGGTGGAAGGATATGAACTGTGGTCCTCTTTAAAGCGTTCCAGACGCCCGGGCGACGCCAAAATCCTGCTTGTTTTCCTTACCTCCGCTCTGTTTCGCCTCCTTAAAAATGAATAAACAGGCCTCTGATCAAGTTCATAAACCTTGTGCCGTGCCAGAGCAATTCTCCAGACATGAGTGATCGGCCCCTACCATCGCACATCTTTGACTCCTGTCCCCCTGTGCAACTTTAAACCCTCTTACTGCACCCATCCATCAGCTCAGAGGGAACATAAAGCACCAAACACAACGCGGAGATACAGCCAGCTTTTCAACCATGAAGGGATTAATGGGGACCTATATCCATTTACTGTGGATTGCAGGGAGCATGAAAGGTCAATCAGATTCATGAGAAAACGCTGTGGATGAATGTCTGCATTTAATGAACGCTGCGGAGAGCCAAGACCACTGTTACAATCTCCTGTGTGGAGCAGCAAAGCAATGAAAATAAATGGGCGGCAAAGCCGATTCATGATGCTCGGCAAACGACCAGTAAATCCACAGGATAAGCAGACAGAAGAGGGAGTGTCTTCATCTCGGGGAGAAGGACGCCGCTTCGCTGCGATCATTCGGCCTCACGCCATGTTTTAGGAGACCGTTAGGAAGGTAGGCCAACCGGGAGCTACTCCACCTTTCCCTCAATATGTCACTTGGCGTGCGATGTCATGATATCTGATGATGTGACGATACTATTTCGTGTATGATTATATCTGATATTGATATTTTTAATTTATCGAGCTGCATTCTGCCAGCCTTCATTCTGTAATTACTGTTCTGTTCTCAGTGTAGTCGGCTTTGGTTGTTTTTAAGGTGCTCGATAAATAAACTTTGAGTTGGTTTGGGGTCAACATTAACGCATGTGCTTAATCTAAAATGTTTAATGCGTTAATATTGCATAATGCAGATTAATTGCATCACCTATTTTGACCTACAGGACACTCTCCTGCAGAGGAGATACACGGTCAGGTACTATGGAAGGCCATAAGGGACACAAATTGCCGCTTTTGCTAGAGGTATGGTTAAAAAGCTGTGCATAAAACTGTGGTTTATGACTTAGAATGACATAAAATATGCCAGTAACCCCATCCAAATGCGACTTTTTATGCCATTGTAAGACTATAAGAATCGCAAACGTGTGAAAATATGAGTGAGGCGAGTCAGCCTGGTGTGCTTAGTGGCAATTTTCAACTTAAAAACCTTGGCAACGGACGTTTTTTTAAAACCAGTCTAGCTACTTACAGCAGCGGTGAATTACCCTCCCACCAAAGCATAGCCAGTTTATAGTTAGCATTTTCAAATTAAGTTTGAAACAAAGTGGCTTAAGACTAAAATACTTAGAGACAATAAGACATTTTCTTAAACTTATTTTGAAAACGTGTATTTTTACAGTTCAAGCTTACAAAGTTAAGTACAGTGATTGATCACAGCAGTAGAGTGTGATTAATCTGATTACATTTTTGAATGGATTGACAGAAATAATACATATGAGCATTGGAAATTAGTTGAGAGAGAAAAAAGGTCATTTTGAGGCAATTTAACGAATGCTTCTTTCAGACCCCCACGCCCCACTAGACCGCTCAAGTTAGATGAGCAGTTACGCAAGTGGACCTATAGGATTGTTTTCACACACGCACATTTTCGTCACAGCCCGGTGCTTCCTTACAAATACAGAGCCGACTTCCCAGCTTGCTGACGGAAGCCGACACACAGCAGAAGAATGAGCCGCCTCCGTGTCGTCACCATAAAGCCCGGCTGAAGTGCCGAGCGGCCTCACAGTGTGTGGCGCGCAGGTTGGCACACTCACAGGGGTCTTTATTGGGGTGCCGTCCTAAGCTCCAGGCAGCGTGCCCGGTGTTGACAAAGCCTGGTATCGCCTGCTGTCAGCCCATTCTGTGTGCGCCCGGCGGAAAGAATCAATTAGGCCTAGCTCACAACAGAGCACTTTAATATTTGACTTTTAATCGGCAGGCAGTCGGCAGGACGGGATCATGAAAGCAGGGCTGGCAGAGTCCGTTTTACTGATGTGGAAAATGAGGGTCAGAAAAACGCTCCGGGGACGACGGGGGTGCATATCGCGTACCCCATTCGACGGCTGTCATGATCGTAAAAAAGTCCCTCGAGATGTGAAAGGAAGATAAACTTTTATCGCTCACAAGATGCTAAAAGCTTTACGTAACCCGCTGCAAGGAGCAGGGAAGGGGTGTCACAAGTTTGTGCAGAAAGAAGCGCATCGCTCTGCAGAGGACAGTGGTTTGAGAGACGAGAGCTGAGCTGAACTTTGAAGACTCGGGTGTTTAATCCCAGACTGCTGAAGGCCCTGCGTGTCAACAAAAGGATGAGGCAGAGAGAGAGGGAGGTGAACACTGTCCTCACAAAGAGGGGGGTTTTGAAGTGGAGATCAGTCCTCAAAGAGAATATCTTACCAAAGGCCCGTCATTTACCTGTCGGCTCCTGCCAGTGCCACAGACGAGCGATGGAAAAATCAAAGTTCAGCTCCATCGAATATTCTGTCATGAAAAGTTTCTCGGCTGAGCATATATATTCTAAAACTATCACAAAGAAGGTCGTCTGTTCATCCAAGGGGGATCTGATTAGAGCTTCACGTACTGCTGATGTTGAGGTACTAATGAGTCACAGCTGTAAGTCGCAGCAGAAGCTACGGCTTACAGCTGTTCACACAGGATGGCTCTGATCATGGCAAAATGCACCTGTAAGTTACAGGATGCCGGCAGCACTGCACTGCGTCAATTAGCTAACTACAGAGTCTACTGTAAACACATGGAGGCGGATTAATGCTACACCTCCATGTGGCGTAGCATTAATCCGCCAATGTTAGAGACCTTGTAAAGTCTCTAACTTTGCAAAAAAAACAAAACAACAAAAACCTGCAGCTACAATAAAGTTTAGGGATTTTTTTTAACTTTAGTAAATGAGCATGATGCACGAGTTTGTTTCTGAGGTGATGAATCTGTTCGCCTGCAGTAAATAAAGTGTTGACAGTTACTGCGGCGGATAGCGTTTGTGTTTTATTTCCTCTGGGATCTGTAAACTCCACGATAACAGCAGCAGCAATCAGAATCTGACATATTTCTCCGCAGCTGGAGGAACGATACCCACGGAGGTGTAAAACACGAAGACCGCTTTAGAAAGACACAAGCGTTGCACAATTAAACTTTGTGATTCCATAATTTAGTTTTAGGGTTAAGATAGAAAAACACCAACTGGTAGGAAGGGAGCAATCGGTATGAAGATACATCTCTGAGGAAAAAACACACAAAAGCCTCACAAAACTATTCATGATCCTTGAACCTTTACATATTTGTCACATTATAATTACCAACTTTAATTTATGAGATTTTATGTGACAGGCCAACACAAACTAGTCCAGAGTAACAGGAAGTGACCGCCTAACATTGATGTCCTTACACTATTACACCCGCCCTGCCTAATTGCTTACATCCTCAGCCGATCAGAACACTTTCTACGGTCCAAAAGTAATATTTTCTTCTACATTTCATACATGTTTACTTCTTGTCTGACAAAACGTTAAAATATGACTTGGGCAATCATGCCATGAGGCTAATGATTTGCAAGAAGGACAATCATATTCCTTCAAATAAAACACATTGAAGTTTGTCGCTGTAATGTGACGAGTTGGGAAAAAGTTTAAGCTGCAGGAATATGTGGCTCTCTGTCTGTGACAGTGAGGAAGGAGTGGTTTCAATCAATCTGTGAGTAGGTGGTGAACAGCCTTACCTTCTTTTCTAAACAAGCTCCTTTAAATGTTCTCCTCTCCCACAGAAATCAGCCTCAGACTGCCAAGTTCTGTAAGCAAACAAAAAGTGAATGAATTCTTGGCAAGCGCGAGGCTTCAACACAGGAGCCCAAACACCTCGCATATTTTTGCCTTTCCGGCTTGTTTTCAGAAATCCTTTTAAATTAAAAAAATAAATAAAAAATGTTCCTATTCTGATTCACTCAGACTTAATCTACTCGTCCGTCTCCGCCGTAGCAGTTTTTCATAATCCTGATGCCCCTCCCATACCTTGCACTTTACACAGAGGATACTAAATCTGGTGAAGCACTCCAGAAAACACACACACACATTACAGGAGAAGACGGTATAAATACAAATGATATTCACAAAGGATAATTTCATATTTTACTCCTACTGATGCCTGAGGAAACAGGAAATAGTTCTGGGGAAGCTTTAATTAGACCTACGCCAGGAACAAGAGAGAAAAATGGTCTCCGTTTTTTAATATTTAATATTGCCATCATCTGTGTAAAAACTACCACAAGCAGACAGGTGAGTGATGTGCCTTTTTGTGTAGGATATTATTCCAGGACAATAGCAATAATGTTAAAAATGCATTCGAGATGGCAACACCACGTAGAAGCTGGATCACTATCCAGGCAGACAATGTGAAATCCTTTTATTGCTTTTAGCTAGGTGTCAGAAGCAGCCGAGGTACAAAAGAACAAAAAAAAAAAGCTGTTTTCTCTCAGCTTTTTCCATCAGGCTGCCATCTCACAGTATCACTGTGTCTACAAGTGCCTGTATTTGTAATCTTGTAAAGTATGAGGCCTTGTTTTTCATCGCCTGTCAGTGAAGGCATGTTGACAAGAATGAAGCCTGCGTCTCGCGCTCGTTTAGATTGGACAGGTGTCAGTGTCCGGCTCGTGAGCGTCTCGGCTGAGTCGAGTAGACGGCTCGTAACATGGCGAGGCGAGGCGCAGGCATCCATGTCTGTTGCACAACGCACAGCTACGAATAGCGGAGGACTCTATAAAGCCGTGGTCGTCTCACTGCCGAAGCATGTCAACGACCCCCAGCTGTTCTCTGTTTGTGCTAAACTGGAAAACATTTGTGGACATCAGAAAGCTGGTGGTCAAGAGGTTCCCCAAACAGCATTAGCTTCTGGGCAAGGACGCCCTTTACAAACCCACAAACAGTGCTATGAAATATGTAAAGAGTCGTTCACTTTTAGAAAGTTTTTCCCTCACTTTTATTCACTGTTCTATAATTATTACCATCGTTTAGCAGAAATTATGCTACAAAAGTCTCTGATTTTAGTTGGCAATGAGTTTGGGGGAGCAGAGCAGCTTGATAAATTTGATTCCTCGAATTATTCCAGTACTTTGATTATTAAAATTCCTCGAGGAAAATTTATCTGCCTCGAAGTAAAATTTGTAAAATTATGTTTTATTATTTAGCGCCGGGTGGTTATTTGTGTCGGGCAGCGCACTCACTGCCGCCTGTGAGTTGTTGCCATGTGCCAGCAGCATAACGACAAAGTCTCCGGGTTCGTGTCGTTTCTTGGGGGGACCAAAAAGTTGTTTTTTTATTAACTGCCTGACGCGACGCTTGGAGTACAACAGCTTTTCTCCTCCCGGAACTGCGCGTTGACATTTTCAAAGCGAACGGTGAGAAGTGCGCTGCCGGTGTATGTGATGGAGAGAGAGAGAGACGGAGATATTTCCAAGTATTCGATTAATTGTAAAAATAATCGAAAGAGTACTCGATATTCTTTTACAACAGCCCTAATCTTAACTTACATTTTATAACAATGATTGAAAAACAAATGTGATTTTATGACTAAAAAGTCCCCACTTTGAAAAACACTAGTCTAGACAAGGGGTGTCCACGATGTCCAGTGGCCATTTGTGATGATTTTGTCCCCCCCAATAGAAGTTTAACAACGATGTAAATTTGGCCCTCCAGTAGGTCACTGATGCAGAGAGAGAAGTTTTAAATTTTATAATGGAAAAATGTTTCAAACAGAATCCTTTAGGCACCACAATGAATTTGTTTCTCTTAACCTTGGTTTCTGCATCAACTATTAACAGTGAATAGGACCATAAGTGGTCAGCAACTTTTACTCAAAAGCAGGCCTGGACACAACCTTTCATTAAACGTGACTAAAAATAATAAGAGTGACTCATACGCACAAGCTTTCAAAGCCCCAAACTGGGCAAAAACCTTTTTATGTCTCAGATTAAGAATTAGTTCTCAATTCTCAACAATCACAGTATTGCATGTTTAATTCACTAATTAACAAAAAAGAAAAAAAAGGAAGAATATTTAGTTTTGGATTTTTAAATTTCTAAAATATGTAGATAAATTGTATCTTAAAAGTTTGGACACTTCTGGATCTAGACAATGTGCCTCGTCATATGGATGCATTTGTCACACATCGGTTATGGTTTTAACCAGACGTTATGTGAAAAACTTGAAGGCGTATGAATACTTTTGCGAGACATTTAAGTCCACCTGAAACTTTAAAAGACAAGTTGAAAGGTAAATGACATTGGTATTTAAAACAAGGACACATGAGGAGCAAGTTCTTTAGTCATCATGAAGAAACAAAGCCGCAGAGACAAAATTGGTTTTGACAGCTTTTCACAAGGCCAAAAATTGACACCCACATGCTTGCTGCATTCAGCAGACGCAGCAGGCTGCAAATGACTTATTTTTCTTTTTCTCCCAATAAAATGGAAGAATGACAGATTTAATACAAATAAGCGAAGAGGTGGAGGAAGGAGGGAGGAAGGGGGGACCGGTACAGGCTGCGGGTGACAGGGCGCTGTGACGAGCGTAGCAACCGGGGGGGGGGAATGCGACACCTGGCCTTGTCCTTGATGTGAATAAGAGGATGATGCATCAAAAAGTGACAGAGCAGAAAGATGGTTATTACCCTGCCAAAGAGCAAGGGAAAATAGGGAGCAAGAGTAGAAAGGGACTATTTTTAGCAGTAGAGTAAAAATACACCAGAGCTTTACTTGATATTCCTTTTCATCAGAACATTTTGTCATTCCGATATTTTCTCCAAAACTGAATTCTGATCGCTGATTTCGGAACGACCGAATCGACTCGCTGGAATCAGCCGTGCAAGCTGATGCTCTTTTTGACTGAGATAAGTAGGAGCAGGTCCTCCGCTCAGGTCGATCCTGTTGAAAGTTTGATCAAAGGAGTAAGTAAGCAGCAGCCCGAGGCTCTGTTTTCATTCTCCGAGCCAGAGAGAAGGCCGATTGATTTCAGTGGGCTGGAACCCTTGCTTTTCCCTCTATCGATCCCTTATCTCCAGCCCTGTCTCCTCACCAATTAAGAGTTCACTAAAACGCAACTCTTAATTATTTCTTCGTCACTGCCAAAAGTCTCTGCTGTGTATACTTCTTCTGTTGTTTTTAATTCGGTACTTCTCAACCTGTGGTCGCAATCGTCACCGAACGTTAAGAACGACGTTGATCTCGTGATATTGTAGGGTGTTAAGAGAGGTGTAAGAAAAGCTCCCCTTTCTTTAAAAGATAAACTCGCCGCACACGGTTTAAAAATCACAGAGCATCGCTGCAGACCCAGCTGTTTACCCTGCAGCCAGATACCTGAAGGGATCAGAACGAACTGAGATATTTTGGACGCAGAAATCGGGGATGTGTCTGAGTGTCAGGCGAGGAAGATCAAAAGATTCATTAGATGAGAATTAGATCAAACACGGCTGAAGTTGTGCGGACGCACAGAGGAGGTGTAAGAGTGAGCGTGGTCGACATGAGAGGAATAGAAATCCAGGCTGCGGAGCCAGAAAGCCAACTGACTAGGAGCGGCTTTAATTGCTGAGAACATCCACGCCCAAGGAATCTGCCTACATCGTCATCTTTTTTTCCCCAGAACCGTCGGCGTGTTATCCTCTAATCTGGCCATGTTCTGGGTGAAACTTTTATTTAAGCTCTTCACACTCAGAAATTTCAGTCCTCCCTCCACCCCACGTTTCCACCCTTATGTTTAAACTTGTAATCCCATTGCATTGGTGGAGTGAGAAAAATCCAATTTCAGATAGCTGTAGGACCATAAATAATATTAGGCACAGCGGCGGCCGCACCACCCCAAGGGAGAGACAGAACAGGCTATTGTGAAGCAAAGAGAAGATAGAACACCATTTTTGGGCAGGAAAAAAAGGAGAAAAGGGGAAAATAAAGATTTATAGAACACAAAATTTGAGTAGGCTGAGTTGGACACATCAGTGGTTAAGCAAAGTACAGGTACAGTACAGACCAAAAGTTTGGACACACCTTTTAATTCAATGAGTTTCCGTTATTTTCATGACTATTGACATTGTAGATTCACACTGAAGGCATCAAAACTATGAATAACACATGTGGAAATATGCACTAAACAAAAAAGTGTAGAACAACTGAAAATACCCCTTATATTCTAGTTTCTTCAAAGTAGCAACCTTCTGCTGTGATTACTGCTTTGCACACACTGCATTTTCTTGATGAGCTTCAAGAGGTCGTCACCTGAAATGGTTTTCACCTCATAGGTGTGCCCTGTCAGGTTAATAAGTGGGATTTCTTGCCTTATAAATAGCATTGAAAATAAAGAAAACCCATTGAATTAGAAAGGTGTGTCCAAACTTTTGGTCTGTACCATATGTTTGAGATAATTAGAAGAGAAGCAGAACCAAACGAGGAGAAGCAGCATTCGGCTTCTATGCACCACCAACCTGAAACAAACTTCCAGAAAACTGCAGCTGAAACACTGAGCTCCTTAAAATCCAGACTAAAATCCCACCTGTTCAGAGTCGGCTTTGAAGCATAATTGACTAATTTAACAATGGCACTTGACTAAATGTAATGTTTCCATTGTTGATTGTACGTAAAACACTGAAATGCCTTGTTGCTGAAATGTGCTATGCAAATAAAATTTGATTGATTGACTGATTCAACTGAAATGAAAAACTAGCTATGAGCTAGCTGTAGTACTCACGCCATGAAGGTCGTCCTCTTTAGGACTGCGACACAAACTCTTCCTCACTCTAACCAGATAAATGGCACGCAGAAAATAGGTAAAGTGTCTTCACATAAAATACAGCACCTGTACTTGCACTGTGAGCCTGATCCAGGTGGTCCGGAGGCTCTGGGCTTCTTCACCCTCTTTTTAAAACCATTGTTTCCATCTACATTAGTCCTCCGGTGGTTAAGTTCTGCATAGGCCAGGGCTCCAGTCTACCTTTCTGAACTGGTTGCACTTTTACTCTTAGTTTCACCACCACCAAAATTAGGTGCATCAAAATTTTTCACCACATCTCCTTTAACATCTCACATTTACATGTTCACTGTTTTTTAAAATCACCATGCATTAAGACACGTGTGTCAAACTCAAGAACCGTGGGCCAAATCTGGTCCGCCATAGCTTTTTGTGTGGCCCTCTAGATTCTATACTAAACACTAAGAGTGCTTAAATATTATGTCATCAATCAAATCAGTGCAGTTTTTATCTATTTACTGCCAAATTATATCAATTAGTTCCTCCGGTTTCTTGGGAGTTATTGTGGAAATTGACTCAAAATCAACAAATTGCGCTAATAATTGGGAGCTTATTGCAGATTTTTCTCAAAAATTCACAAAAACTTTCTTACTTGTACTAAACAGCTTCCTCAGCCTTAATTTATGTCAGATTTTAGTCCATAATCTACACAGCCAGTATTAAAAAATGCTAAATTTACCATCATAAATAAGCGCCAATATCTGCAAATATTTCCAAATTAGTACCACAAACACATTGATTTATATTGAAAAAAAAAAAAAACCCACAAAAAGAATCACAAAATCCTGGAGGAACTGAAAAGATGTTCAATAATAATATTCAATTTTAAGGATTCGTTGATATTTTAACAGTTGGTGAACGGGTTTGATCGATACATTCTGGCACCTTTAAGAACCTTCATGATCTTAATTTGGCCCAAAACGAAAATGAGTTTGACGCCCCTGCATTAAGGCAAAACTGGCTTGTAAATGATTAGTTAATAACATAGTAAATATAAGTTTTTTGAATGAGCAGAATTGTACAAGACGGGTAACTTTCTGAAAAAGTAACCCCAACATTTCAGGAGTAAATAGTCATTATAAGTAGCGTTTATCAACTAAAGCTAAAGGATAGGTCCTATCTTCAATCTAATAAAAACTCTGTGCAGGTAGCTGGAGATTATGGTGAAGGTGTGACTCTTTTTGCCCAAGAAAAATATCAAAATACCAGTGGAACATGCAAAAAGTTGGTAAGTAGCCAATAGAGGGGTTTGAATACTTTAACACCAATAAAACGTTTTCCACTGAGTACACTTAGATACCAGACCCGTTTCCTACCTACTTCTTGATTGAACTGAAATCACTTTAAATCTTGATCTGCCAGAGTTAGGAAACGTTTTGGCCGTAACTGTACTCCATTTGTATTTCTTTATATATTGGGATGTGTTAAATAAAATCCATTCATGTCCATCAAGCTACAAGAACGTGTTTTACAGGAATGAAGTCGGCAGCTGTTCTTCGTAATGAAGTCAGGAAGGTGGATTTTAGTTTCCAGCAGACAAAGCGTTTAGAGGCATGAAGCAATCAGAGCCAGTAGGACTTTTGAAATGAACAGAGTCATTTATTAGCTGAGGATGGCATATATTGAGCATTAATGTTTCTATGAGTCGAGTTTACAGATGTGAATGTCCTCTTACTAGGCAAACGTTCAGTGCGAGTTCAGATTGTTTTTTTTGTTTTTTCTCAAACACACTATTGAGAAATTAGGATGCATTGGTTGCAGTGAGCCCTGTCGTACTTAACCTCATGTTGAGTTGCCATGACAAGCGACAGCATAATGAAATGGATAACGTGAAGGTTTTGGTGGCTTTCATTTTAGATTCTTCAGCCTCCCATTCTCAATTTCCATCCAGCATTCTCTCTGCAGCTGTTTAACTTCCCTTTTTCCCGTTTTATCAGTTTTACATTTGACCTTTTTCGAAGCCAACACAGGCCAAAAGCGCCCTTTTGAAGAGTAAATTACAGTGGAAGAAAAAAGCTATTTTGAGTTGTTTTGGGTCAGAGTCTCTTACCCTTTTTCCAATGAGTCCTGCAGTCCTAGATTCATTTAATTGTGACTTTAATGGCCCACTTAGTCGACTGCTATCTGAGTGCACTCATTGATTGCTTGCCGAAATTCAGGAGAGTGGGGTGTGTCTGTTTGTTTTGCCTCACTAATGGACACCATCTCAGCATGCACCTCAGCCGAAAGCGAGCGGCAGAGCAAACACAGAGATGAAAAGAAAGAAACATTGCCAGAGAAGAAAGGAATATAAAACAGTCTTAAAAAAAAAAAATCAATGAATCATATTTTTGTGTCAGCAACTCAGGAGGAGTGAAAGATGAGTACGATTCTTAAGGTAACAATCAAACCAGGCCCAATAAAGCCTTGCTTATCAGACAGACAATCTGGTTTTAAACGATTCTTATAATCGTCGCTCGTAGCCATTAGTTAATTCTACAATAAATTAACCACAGCTGTAACAAAATCGCAGATAAAGCCGATTGGAGACGGCCACTGGATAGAGAATTGAATGCTGCATTTTAAGACGTAACATGGCTTTAGCAATGTTGCTGCTGTTTGATATGAGCAGTGAGAAGGGGCCTCAAGCTGCTGTCTCTCGGGATAGATAGGGCAGTGAAGCCCGCACTCTGTGGCCTGCAGGGTATAATCACATTTTCCCGTGGGGCACCTCTGCTGCACCAAATCAGCCATATAGAGGAGAGAGATTGAAATCTGATTGCACTCACGTGCAGCCATCAAATGTCCACACGTCAACAGTGAACGGTTTCACGGCGTGCACGGCGGTCTGCGTCTGGCACGAGTGCAGAGCGAAGGAACGAGCGCCCAATCAAAAGCGTCGCCTGTCATCGTTCTGTCCGACGGTTCTCGCGGAGGAGAGTCTGAGAGAGGCATTGTCAAAACGCCCTTCAGTCTCTCTTTTATTAGAGCTGACGGGAGCAGAAACACCGGTCTCAAATGCTGATCCTCTAAAGCCGCCTCATCGCAGGAAGCACTAATGGCGACTCGTATATTTTTCAGACGAACAGGGATTCAGTTTAGTACTGCTGACTATCAAACTGCGTTAAAACGATTCAGAAGAGTCGCTGTGAGGAAGTGAATAAATAGTGCAACAATAGAGGTTTGTCTCACGAGTTAGAGATGAGTTTCTGGGGGGGGGGGGAACTTGTATATGTTGAAACATTTCATTTTCAGGGCTTCAAACAGCCTAATTTAGCATTCAAGCACCAACCACTACTCTGTGGATTTATGTTGGTTCTTAATATTTCAACATAATTTATTTTGAATAGGGAGCTACAGTCTGCTGCAGACAACTAAATCGAAACGTATATTTGCAACATTGAAAATTAGGTATGTACTAATCTGATCCCAGGTACTGGCTCCAGTTCTGATTATGTTATTTTAAAATGACCCATATTTAATCCTGCTGCACTGTTTGTTTTGTTTTCCTCTTGTGCATATGGGTTCTCTGGCCTTTTCCATCAGCCCAAAAGCATGCATTGTTTGTCCTTTGTGTCTCTACATTGCCCTGAGAGGGCGCTGTCCAGGGCGTTCCTCTGCTAAAGTCACGACTGAGTACGTATTCGGATTTCAAAGTCACGGCGTTGAATGTTTTCAATACTCTCTGGTTTTTTAAAAAAAGGAATAAAAACATGTTTTATTTTTCCTTTGATCAGCAGTAAACAATTTGGTTTTATTATGTTCTAAAACTTTAAAAAGGGGAAGATTTAGAGCTTGTAGGATTATTTCAAAGCCAATGGGAGAAAAGATAAAATGCTACAATATAACCACTTGAAAACATTCATGATGATGTATAGAAATCTTTGAATAAGAGCGTCTCTATTTCAGCACATATATTTCAACAACCCGGTGTCCCAGCTGTACCTGAATGCAGCCTGTAAAGTTGCTTTGATTATCAACAGAGATTCTTGCATTTTAAACGACGTACGGAGTTCGGTCTGATTGGATGCTGCAGGTTTGAAGCCAGCAATTTTCTCCTCCATTATCTGTGATGTCTACATTCAACTTGACTTTGTTTCAGGTGAGTATTTCAGCTAAGTGGAGAGCCGGCTATGTACTTTACTGCTGTATGGTGATAAGGTTGTTTGTTCTAAATGTTTTCTCCTCTCTAGCTGCATGAGGACTCTTAATATTTACACATAGCGGAGCTTAGCGATAGCTGGGAGTCCTCTGTTTTGTTTTTACTTTTTAAAGCTGCCCTAAGAACGTGGCATTACGTACATTTACCACATGTTCCATGTACTCATGTATAAAACAACGCTGTATTTGGTTCATACACGTGCGTACGGAATCAACACGGTTGTACAGAATATTTTTGGTGCAAAACCTTGTGTCGTTACATTCCTGCTGGATGGGTGCTGAGTGTGCCTGGTCTCTCAATAGGCCACTTGTATAGAACCAAATACAATCTAAGGCTGCGTTCACACTGCAGCCTGAAATGACCCAATTACGATCTTTTGTCAAATCTGATTTATTTATTTTTTGCCGTGGCCATTCACACTTCCAAATATACTGGAGATCACCTGTATAGACATACAGGTGATCTCTGTATGTCTATACATACAGACATACAGGTATAGACATACAGGTGATCTCCAGTGTGAACGGGCAAGCGACCTGAAAGTGCCCCGCATGCGCAGTAGAGGGCGCAGTAATGTCACACATGGAGAGTCTGCTCAGTGTTTTGCTAACCACCATAAAAAGAAGTGCTGAGTGTTTGTGGAAGTAAACATGGATGCTAACGGTGGAGCATCTTATGATTTTGAAGTTGTTGTCCGACCGGAGCGGCATATTAACATATTAATCCTCATTATAGTCCACCATGGTTGTTGTTTTTCTTCCCGCTTGCGCGCATCAGGACTCAGAATAGTGACGTTTGTAGAGTATCAACAGTATCAGACTGTCATGAACAGATCAGATACAAGTCGCATTACGTCAAAAAAAAAATCGAAATTGGGTCACTTCAAGCTGCAGTGTGGACACAGCCTAAGTCACAAGATGTGCAAACGATGGAGGAAGTCTTTGTTGGGTCTGCGGTCAAACTCACCAACAGGTCATATCAAAACAGAGTTAACATGTTGACATTAGCTGCTTAGATTAGATTAGATTTATTGTCACTGCACAGTAAGCAGTAAAACAAGATTAATAGAACAGAGCTGCTCCGGGCTTTTATAAACAAACAGTGAGTTGTCTTCTGTAATTGGCTGAATTGGCATTCTAGCAGCCTGTCTTAGCATGGAAACATGTCAACGGGACTGATATCTCTAATAAAGAAATTATAACACTATGGTCCTACACCTGTAAGTTACTAAGTTTAAAAGCAAATAGTTGCCCTTCATGATACCAACTTTAATGAAGAATCAAATTTTGATTCAGATCAGCATGAATAGCAGAAAATCCCGATCAGCACATCCCTGTAAAACAGAGTTGAGAATGACGTACAATCTCAAATCACAGTTTAGATGTTGTGGGATAGAAAATAAGCAATGTATATGAAACACATCTGAAAAGCTCCAACAGAGTCTAATGGGGATGCTAGATTTAGGCCTCTAAATGTGACCCTATTTAAACCATTATCTGACCACAAAAGGCTACGGTGGTGGTAAAACGAGCAGACATTAGAGCTGCCCAGACGTCCTGCAGTGTCACCTTGACTGCTGATATCTGCCACAACACCGCCCTCCGGCTAGGGGAGGAGGTCCGGCTGACAACAGGTCCGTCAGTAGCGCTACGAGGGGTGGAGATCGGAGAAACGCGTTCCTCTGCCTTCGACAGCAGCTACGGCGTGCAGCATTAGCATACAATCCATATTCATGTGTGTTTCCCTTTGACTGCGTCAAGCAGCTCCTCTAGCACATTTTGAGCCATTTTTACAATCAGCATGTCGAGCATTTTCTCCAGGAGTCCCGCGGGCCTCTTGTGTATTCTCAACATGGCCGCCGCAGGGGGAAGAAAAAAAAAAATACATCAACAGGTCTCAAGGTCATTACCTCCTCTTTTTTTGTCTGCATGTTGGCATGTGTGAGGGGTTCGAGTCTTTTAAAAAAACGGTGAGGGAACAATAAAATGGAGAAAATGGCCGATGGTGGTTCAAGTGTTGTGCGTGAGCGTCATTTTAAGCAGCGTGAGAGCATTAGATGCGTGTGTGCAACTAATTTAGTGCAAGTCGGTGGTTGTGGTTTTATTTCTTTTCCCACAACATTGGCGAGGGTAACCAAGCAATTATGCCTGGGAGTGTGTGTCTGTCTGTGAGCATAAACGTGTCCATCTGGGCACAGAGTGCGGCATGCAGTTCCGACATGCCTTGCAGGTAAAGTAAGCCAGAGCATCCTCCTTCGGTCCACTGACATTTAGGTGAGAAAAGAGGCCAGTTGATGTGGGGTTACAGCTTCCATGAGTGTGTAGGAATAAATAATGAATGCTTATGGAAGAGATCCCTGAAGATTCATTTCTTTCCATCCATTCGTCCATCTCTGCATTCGTTCATCCACCCACCAGGAGCACCAAAGACAGCATTCACTGGCGTTCAGAAGCTTCTGTCATAAATATTTCAGCCATCAGGTCAGCGATCACACCCTCCTCCCCTCGGCTGCTCTTAACCGCCACCGCTTGGTGATGACACAGCCTTTTGACCCATAAAGCTATTGACAAAACACTGATAGTGAGTACATTCACTGAGACCAGTTGTCGGTAGGACGCCAGGCAGCGGCAGCTGTTGAAATGGCGACTCTTGAATGAATGCCTAATTGGCTTCCAGAAAAAAAGAAAAAAGGTTGCCACAAGTTAAATAATTCCACACAGACCTGCACCAAACTTTAAAAGTGCTAGCATTTTCACTTTTGTTGTTTTTTGCTCCAGAAGAACAAAACACCAAAACAGACAAAAGAACCACTAAACATATAAAGTGCAATCTTATGGTCGATTTTCAAAACCAAAGATCCACTCAAAAGCAACATCACTTGCGAGGAGTTGCTTAAAAACCAAACGAGAGACAGAGATCACATGTTCACAGCGTGAGTGTTTGAAACTCCAAACTTCGTTCACAAAGCAAAACGCCTAGCCGCTCGCTGCCCTGTCTCGGAGCCAGATCCTGCGGAGCATCCGTTATAAGCGAGAGGTCTGATCTCTTTTAGCCCGATGAGCGGCACTGTTAGCGGCATGCATAAATCTCAGAGGCAAACAGAACGGATCAGAGCGTTCAAGTGTAAAACTAGGGCAAAGCTCCAGCACTGTACCTTCTGGATGTGCTACTCTGGGAAGGAAGGAAGCAAGTCCTGCAGAGGACCGAGATCCGGCACGCGGGGAGAGAGAGATGGGGGGGCAGAGATACGTACACATGGTGCTGTATGTCAGCTGTTACAAACAGACATTATCCGTCAGATATTTATTCACGCACCTGTTTGGCCAGACTACACGCCGTCCACTCCCGTCCTGCTCTGCTCGGATCTGGTCGGCTTGCGCTGGCAAAAGTGAGGAGCGAGTCTCACCCCCCACGCAGCCCGGTGCAGACAGCTCACTGTTATGGATGCACTGACAAGTGAAAGGAGGGAGGCGTGGCTTCACATGAGATAAATAAAAGAGGGAGGGAGAGAGGGAGGAGAGAGGCTCCCTCAATCTACAATTCAATTTTGCCCTCTCTCTCTTTTCAGCGCAGTTTTGTCCTCTTCTTTTAGCATATTCTCGCTCTTTTTAAGCACTCCCTCTCCCCCTTTTTTTCTTTTTTCCTCCCTCCTGCATGTTATTTGTCAATGGTTTCCATTAGTTTGACTCTTTCTTCTCCTGGGTTGCTTCCTGTTTATTCTTTCTGTGTCGCATTTTCCCCTCTGCCTCTTCAGGCTTTTTGGGCTCTCATTCATGAGCAAACATGCTGCAGAGTTGCATGTGTGTATGTGTGTGTGCGTGCGCAGACACTGAACCAGGGCAGCTCTGGCCATCTGTTGGAGCCTGTGAGCTTCACCTATTCACAGTCTCATTAAGGCAGAGGCACACAGAGGAGCAAAAGAGAAAGGAATGGGAGGCAACGAAGGATCAATCTTAACGCTGCAGGGTTGAGGAGGGAAAGCGCGGCATGGCAAACACACACTCTCTCCCTCTCACACACACACACATACACTCTATATCTGTCAGGCTGGCACCTCTGAAGAGAGCTGGCATGGGCACGCCTGCTCACTGGGTTCAGACATTGAAAGGGAATTGGCTCGCAGCGTTTGAGCACGCAGACATAAAAGAAACGCACACCCAAATCAATTTACACAGAAACACACAAAAAGTAAAAACGGCCGTGTTCGCAAAAACACACACACAAAATATCAAAGAAGAATATTTCCCTGACAAACTAGTGCCAAAAAAGTGAATAAGCTTAAATAGACAAGACGATGGAAAACATGGGACATTTTTAAAAAGTCCCTTCTTGGTGATAGTCGGGCTAGAAAAAAAAAAGGGGGGCATTTTCTAGCCTGGCTTCGGCTAACTATTCCTCCTGAGTGCAGGCGTCACCTCCTATTTCTGACCAGAAGGAAGAGGTACGACGGAGGGTAGCAGAGGGCGGAGGCATCCATCTCTGTCTGCTCCAGCTGTCCCATGATGGATGCGCCTGTTTATCCCTCTCTGCAGGTTATTTAGATGCAGTCACAGCCAGAAAGATTAGTGATGGGAAACTTCTGCACCTCTCTGCCTCTCCTCCCACCTCGTCTAATCAATAACACTCTTATCTATAATCAGCATTTTGAGGCATTTCTTCATGGAAATATGAAGAACTGAGAGAGAGAGAGAAAAAAAAAAAGAGTAATTGTCCCACTCCTCTCGATGTTTTCAATTACAGAGTCTGCTATGGATCATCTGCGTGTCAGCGGGGCTAAACAGGTTATTTGTGTCGCTGCGATGAGATGAAACCATGCTGAGCAGGGAAGAAAATAAAAATCAAAACGGCATTTCTCTGACCAGGATTGTTTCTGAAAGAGGCTAAACAAATGGTTTGCCCACGAAGGGAGCAGACAGCACCCAGGTAGAAGAGGCTGCTCTAAGTCAGGCGAGAGCCAATTTGAAATTTTGGTTTATGTGCAAAACAGTCTAATTACAACATCCCCATAGTGAATCATTGAAGAGGCAGCATGCTGTGGGAATACGTTGCTTCAGCGATGACAGGGAGATGAAAACGAAGGGACTCGGATAGGCTCTAAAAAGACTTGCTGCTGACGCATGGCTTCACCTTTCAGCAGAACCAGAATCACAAAGCCAGAACAATGGAAAGCTTTGGATGAAGGCATATTTATGTGTTAAAATGGCCCAATCAATGCCCAGTATCCAATTAAAAGACTTAAAAATTGAAGCTTGAAGTTTATATCTATCCAGTCTGTCAGAGCTTAAAGAATTTTTGATAGGACTTTCAAAACGTGCATGTTTTTTGATGTTGTCCTTTGTGCAACGCAAGGACCAAAAAGTCAAGATTTCCTTTCAGAAGTTTATTTATTCAGCAAAGATGTGTCATTCATTATATAGTGACATTTTTAATGCAGATAGAAAGTAACAGTGTGATTCTAAATGCCATCCTTTGGTTTTTATGACTGAATAGGACAGACAGGCTTAAATAAGCTTGCAGGATATTCCACTAACTGGACTCACCCATTATCCACCCAGGACTACAGATGCAAACACAGGTGTTTATAAAATTACAATACAAACATCAACTCATACTACATTTAAAATAATAAGCAACATTTATCATATTATGAAAGAAACAATTTAGGTAACAATATATTTGAAGGTTTTTTAGAAGAAGAAGAATTACTTTATTCATCCCAGCAGGGAAATTATTTCGCAGTTACAGCAAGAATTTTTTTATACACACACGACAGGAGCTGCGTCTGCAGGCAGCCAGCTGAGCCGGCGCCATTTTTGAAGGAGGACATGCGGCAAAAGGTCGTCGGGACCGGGAGTCAAACCCGCGACGTCCGCGGGTCTAAGGCCTCCAAATGTGGGGCGTGCTAACCCCCTGCGCCACCACAGCACGCCCCCTTTTTTTTTTTTTTTTAAGAAGAAGAATTAAATTGTGCATAAGAATGAGATGACACTGTCATTTTAAATGGGACGCAACACCTGTCATGAGCATGAATGATACTTCATGATTGCAATCAAAGTGTCATTCATTATATGGCATTTTTAATGCAAAGATGCATTAACAGTTGCATCAAAAATGTATCACAGGTGTCACATTTGCATTTTTTAGTAAATAATGACACTTAAAAGAAAAGTTTCAGTAAAAACTTGCATTAAAAGTTCATTAAACGTGCCAACTTTGCATCAGAGGTAGAGCTGGATGTAAACAACGGATGAAGCAAGAAGTGCCTAGTATGAAAATGAATTATGAATGAAGTCAGCGTCAGTGAAGCGCATCACATCACGAGTCCACCACTCCTGGTCGTGAACCGTTCACACAGGAGTCTGATTGAGTTCGCATTTAATTAACATGAACAGCCACGCACACACAAAAAACTAAAATAAATCGGAATTGAGCACCAAGGCCTGCTGTGTGATCAAAGCCTTACCCTCCTAACAAAATCAACAAATTGTTTGTGGTTCTAAATCACTTTTCACCGTCACAAAATGAAAACCAGGAAGCAGCAAGGACAGGTAAAAGACAGAAAAAACCCCCCAAACATTTCTTTCAGACAATTATCTTTGTATTCCTAACATCCATTGTATTTAACCCAAAAAAATGTGCGGTACGTTAACACGGGTCTTGTATAAGGAAGGTGAACGCTGCTGTGACGAGGCGCAGGCTGACACCGAGTTGGACGAGCGTGGCCACAAAAATGCTCATAAACACACACAGACAAAAACCACCCATGTAATTCACCTGATAAATGAATAAAGGCTTTAGCAGTCCTCCCAATTACCGTCTGCTTATTTCAAAGCACGATACACCAATTTGAAGTAGAACAGGAGAAAATATCAGCTGAAATATTTATTCTGTGGCAGCAGTGACGGCTCGCCTTTAAAGTGCAAATTAGGTGGAGACGTAACCTAAAAGAACTCCAGCTGTAATTACAGTGAATGGTGGATTTCAAAAGTTTTCCCTACCACTTCACAGTTAAAGCCAAGTATGCAACTTTTACAAAAAAATGTTGTTTTTTTATTTGTTAAAGCTATCACTATGTTGCGACCGTAGAATATGAGATGTGTACGTGCTGCTCAAACCCTCCACCTTTCTCTCTGTTGTGCTACAGCTGGTTCACCACAACGCAGCCTGCCATGGATGGTCAAGCTAGTTAGCATAGCCACTGATGATGGCAGATAAACGCTTTTCTTGGAACAATAATTTGTTTCTCTGCCATTAGCGCATTTAGTAGCGTGCACACAAGGATGATTGACAGCGCTAAGACCCTCCTCCTGGCTCTGATTGGTTGTTTTTGACTGGAAGCAGTGCATTTCTTCAGTACCAACACTGAAGAAATGCGACCTTTTCACAGATTGCCCGTCATATTGTCACGACATGGTGATCGATTTTACAAATAAAGAAAACAAACACACAAAAAAAACATATTTCTGTAAAAGTTACATCCTGCAGATTTAAATACTACTTTGTACTTGTGTGTAAAATAAAATGTAAAACAATACTTTGCTATTTGTGGCTGTAACTCAGAAAAAAGGTGGAAACGTTCAAGGGTCATAAAGACTTGACAAGATATCATCGTGAATTAAGATTTTAATAAATATTCATAAAGTCACGTGTGACGTGTGCATGTATGTATTAGTCACTTAAAGAAGCCATTTTACAGCTCTTACATGCTAGATTACAGACGATTCCCCAGACACTGCCATGTTTTTCCAGAGCCATGCCGGCATGCCAACACAGCAGCCCAGTGACACCACTTAAGCACATGGTTTATTCATGCTCACTCTCTCTCGGTCCCTCTCAAACGCACTTAAAGCTGTGTCATGCTGCCGACTTCTAATTGGGCTCAACACAGTTAAACAGATGCGTCTTCCATCAAATCAATCATGACCAGAGCAGCGTTGCTTATGCAGCTGGGATTCATCTCAACAGATATCATCCCGGACAGAAAAGTAATTTTTTAAAAAAGACCTCAATAAAAGCCGTGAAACATATAAAGGGAGTTGCACACTAGAAAAAAGGTCTTTATATTAGACCAAAAAAATATATATAATAATAATCACAGTTTAAAGCCTCAGAGAGAGGCCAGACCTTGGGGAACACATTTTGCTTTTCTGTTTTCTGCTTCATTGAATACAAAGTGGGAGAGGCCTTGTGAACAAGCCTTTGCATGATAATGTCAGGGCAGATGCATAAATAAAACCGAAGGATTTCTCCTCAGATACGACAGAAAGACAGCCATGTTCTATCAGGCTGAGATCTTGTCCTTGGCTTCAAGTATGTTGTAACAAATGAATTTGTTCCTCCTCTTGCACTTTGTGGGCCAGGCTAATAAAAATATCCCCGTCAGTTGGCAGCATAAAGAGGAAAAGGGCTCATTGCAAATGAGGCAGACCACCTCAATGCCTTCCTTTCACTGACTCTCCGTCTCAGAGTTTTACTCCTATTATTTTTGCAGCCTGGCCTCGTTGGTTCAAGGCTGACTTCTCCTCATCGCCGCCGAACAGGCGTACAGACATATCCCCAGCGGGCTGTCCTCTGTTCAGCATAAATCCCTTGTTGAATGTCTATGTCACCATGACTACATTATGATGAGAAACAGAGCTGGTGAAGAAAAGTCCCAGAAGCTAAAAATGTAAAGTCTCAAGGACAAGGGATCGGTAGAACGGAGGAGGAGAGAAGTCCTTGTGTTGTGGAGCCTTTCTGGTGAAAGCAGCACACGGGCTGCAGCAGGTTCCCATTTATCCTCAGAGTGCATTGCTTGAGGCTTGAGGCAGGCAGATGCATATCTTTCCTCTTACTGAGCATGCTAAGGCTCAGACATGCTCTAAACTTCAGTTTGCATTCGTAAAAAACGTCCTGACCTACAAAAGACACAACCGTCACAGGGTTAAAACATAGCGCATGTCCAGCTGTGCCCGTTGCTCCAAGACCACATTATGGATTCTAATAACACACATCAAACATCGCCCTGGTACAATGAATTCAACTCAGCTCTTCTGTCATAATTTCCAAGATTGCCACTGAGAACATAAATAGCAGAAGCATGTGTTGTTTCTGATGGATTGTTCCACATCCTCAGGTAATGCCATAATTCATTCAAAAACAACAAAAAAACACGAGAAAGGCAAACTCGTTGTTTCAGCTGCAAATGTGTGACAGAATGTCACAGGACTCACCGAATGTCACAAGTCGCACAATGCAAAGAATTTACCAAGTCAAATATTGGCATAATTAACATCATTTCATGCATCATGAAATAAAGTTTATATGTCAGAATATCTTTATAACTGAAAAAAACTTTAATATTTTCACTCTTGTTGAGTCACATCCTTCACTATTTCTTCTTATTCTCACACAAATACAAAACACTACCCCGATTTCATTTGCTCTCGATTTCTAAAATACTATGCTGCCAACATAGTATAGTAAGGATATACTATACTGCCAGGATAGTAAGATAATACGTCTAAGAGTACCTGGGCATAAGATTTATGGGCAGAGAGACTGAAACAGAATAAGATCATTTCCAGGTGGACTGAGATGAGGCATTACACCTAAACATCCACAGGTAGCCACACTATAACACTCTTCAGTGAAAACGTTGTTACTGTCAGAAGATTCAAGTTACGGTGCTTTGAAAATGTAATTTTCTCCCTTGCAGATTTCCAGTGATCTTGATTTTTTGTCACACTTCAAAACATAAATCATTCGTCAATTGTCTAAAGCCACTCAATCCATGTAGCGACACCTGGTGGTTGCCAGTGTTGCTCTGTAGCCTGACCAGGCTGCAAGCCAACAGTTTAACCAACCACGCTGCTGGTCAAACTGGCCGGATATGAAGGAGTTGGGAGGCAACAACTGTCTGCCATGAAGTCTTTAGCATCACTGGATAAATTCAGTTCTACTCTTCTTTACAGAATCGTTTTCCTTTATGCTTTCGGGCTATGCAGCTGGGGATGTGGAAGCAAAGTGGCGTGGCAACCCTTCATTTGGGTAAAACATGCAGTGATGAACTCTGTCCTCATGGAGGACCAATGTCAGGCACAGTTGTTAATAACTTGCTTATTCCTCAGATCAGAAATTGGGGCGCTGTCTGCTGTCAACACTGTGTGTCTTATAGATGCTGCCTGGGTTTGTACTCCCATTTTAACTCTCAATTCATAGTGGTTACGGTTTATGAGAACCTCCCCAAGTAGATGGATGTAATACTGTTGGTGGACTTCATTCTCCATCCATGTTGGGACCCTTCAGATGATCATGAGGTGTAATAAAGATGCATAGACTACAGAAAAAACCGGATGCTCTGAGAAGATGTTTCTCGATCGTTTCTAATTTATTTTAGATCAGTACATCAAGTGTTGGTTTTCCAGGTCTTTCAGCTCATCAGCCAGGTTCCTTTGGAGTATGTTTTTTATTATTCAGGTCTGGTAGAAATAAGCCCCGCATGTGGCTAGTGAAATTGAACAAAAGAAAATGCCATTAATCAACGTTAACTCATGATTTAACAAAAGGGCAATTGCTTTTTCCAAATAGAGCCAAGTTGCTTTGAATTGCTTTCTCTCCTTAATAAATATAATTACCATTTCAAAACTGTACTTTGTATTCAATCAGATTTTCTTTATCTGACCTTAAGAGTTGTTTGATGATCTAAGTTACTTGAGACAAAATACTTTTTTATCAGCGATGCATCTTCGCTGTCATGGAGGTTTTAAAAATTAAGAACAAAAGCTGTAAGAGGGTGTTTAAAAGGAAACTACTGTTAAACACGTCTTCATCCAGGCAGCTCGTAACCTGGAACAGGGAGCGAGACGTAAAACAGACACCAAGCAGGATGAATGTGTTGCGTCAAAGTTGCCTGGTTTTTTGGTGTGTTGAACTTTCAATGTCTGTCCATTAACGAATGAGCTGCATTTAGAAATGTAAACTTTTAGGAAATCTCTCAGTTAAAGTCTGCATGTACCAGTGAATACACACTGAATTCACACAGATTGACAGACTAAGGGGTTGAGATAAAAAATCCCAAATCATTAACATAAACATATTATAACAGATTATTATTCTAATTATTCTAATCACTGGCAGATTTAGATTAAAAATTATTTTCATCCAGCCAAAAGGTTTGAATCTGATAAAAAAAAAAAAAATCCAATTAAGATCTAAAATGGCAGTGCTGTAAACTATTTTTCCGTTTTAACAAGACTGTGTATATTATATATCATGTTGTCTGAAGGGAGAAGATAGAGTTGGGATTAATAACCTGTTTAGAAAATAGTAGTTTGTTGTTGTTTTTTGCTTCAACTAAGAAAAATCTCATGCTGTGACATATGTAGAACTGAAAATGAGCTGAAAAGAATAAAATCTTCTGTCGTTTCCTCTTTCTGAAGACAAACAACATAAATGATCAATAGTCAAACATGAAAAGTTAATTCAACCTGACAGTTAGAAGCTCACAGAAAAGGATAGTTTGGCAAAGAAAAACTGTAAACTAATTGGATCCGTCATAGAGACAAACACACACCCACAGAGACGCACACACTCTTGCACACACTTTGTTCCCGTCCGTCTGTTCTTCAGCGCTGCAGAGGTTGTGGAAGTGTTGGCAGACCGTGGGATCCGCAGATCAAAGAGCAGCCCCCCTGTTGAGGACTGCAGTCCCAAGGAACACAAGCCGCTATGGGCAAGAGCCAGCATCACATCCCCAGCTAATTAACCAAACCCCCTTTGACACCACGCTATTTGCATTCTTGATGTACAGCACTTGGAAAGTATCTGCTTCACATATTAAACAAGAAGCTTGTGGGTTTGTCTAAAAAGGCACCCCAGTGCTTTCAGCACAAATGCATTGGTAAACCCTTTAAAACGCTGTGAGAACAACTACACAGAGAAGGTTAATTACTCAAAAAAAAAGGTGAATTTAAAACTTAATTAAGACGAAAGACTTGTGCGAACTTTATTGCTCTTGACTTTGATACAGACTGGCACAGGTAGTGTAATTTTGAGGCAACCCACACTCGAGGTACTACGAAGGACGGCTAAGCCTCTGAAGTGTGGCCTTTCGATCTCGCCACTCACTGGAGTGAAAGAGTGGCGTGAATTATGGATCAACCGGCCCTAAACAGCCATGTACTGTAGATCAGCAATGGGTCGTGTTTGGAGTCCTCAATAATTAATTACTTGTTTGCTACTGAGTGGACTTAACTTCTTTTCTGTGTGCCTTTGTGTCTGCAAACAAACACTGGCTGGCATGTAGGGATGTGAGCAGAGCAGCAGAAGAGCCTGCTGTGAAGACCGACATCAGAAAGAAAGGTCAACAATGAGGCAACGGGGTGGGGTCAGGGATAGAGTTGTAAAGCAGGGCCAGGGAATAAAACAGTATCCCAAGATTTGAACATCTTACTGCTGAATCTATCAATAAAAATATAAAGAGTACAGTGAAACATGGTGGAGGAAACAATGTGATATTTTCCACCTGGCACTGGGGCATAACACTGCAAAAACACAAAATCTTACCAAGTATTTTTGCTCTAGTTGCTTGTGCAAATATCTTAGTACACTTGAAATAAGACAAAACTAACTTACAAGTAACTTTTTGGTAAGATTATTTCACTAATAACATGGGGAAAATGTTTTGTTATAAGTGAGTTTATCTGCCACATCTGATGATTGAATCGTATTCAGGTGTTGGCATGGCCAAGTCAAAGTTCAGGCCTAAATCCATTTGATAATTTATTACAAGACTTAGAAGTTGATGTCCATTCATTCTGAGCTGGAGCTATTAAACCAAAAAAGTATGAGCAAACACTCTTTAGATGTGTAAAAGTGATCTTTCTAGCTGCCTAGCCCAAAATGGCTTATTTGTAGAATAATAATAATAATAATAATAATAATAATAATAATAATAATAATAAAAACATCTGTCATTTTCCTTCCACTTCAAAATTATACACAATTTTATGTCAGTGTATCCAGCTAAAACACATTGAAGATTGTAGTTGTAAAGCGGTGAAATGCGGATCAAAAGTTTGACAGGTATGAATACATTTGCAACGCACTGCATGTGAGCACACTCTTACAGCTGCTAATGCGAAGCTGCATTATTCTATCAGCACATGTCGGCACTTACTGCCAACAGAGTCTCCAGTGTGCTATAACAGAACGACGCCTGTACAGCATATTAATGAAGTTATCTTTGTCTGTCCACTGCATCCTACAAAACCTGTAAGGATATGTCTTCCTTACCCTGTGGCCATGTCTCCACCGGTTCCCCAAAACAGCCAGCTAAGCAGACTGCAGTCAGGAGGGAGGATATGAGGCAGCTCCTCCCTCTGCCCTGCAAGGAGTAAAATGATGAATTGTGCTAAATCCTATTTGGCAACTCAAATAAGAAAAAAACAGACAGATTAAGCTAGCAACGCAAAAGCCAGAAAAGAGCTGATGCAGCCGGAGCAGAGGAGGGCCCATTAGAGAGAGGCTCCTGTCTGTCTTTCTGTCCAACTGGGTGACACCCCGTTCCTTAATGAGCTGTCTGAAGTGAAACAGGAGAAATACCAGCACAATAAATTACCAGGCTTATTTCTCCCTGTTCGTCTCCCCTTAGACATGGCTGAATAATCTTTCTATCTGGGCCCACATCATCCACGATGAAACTCTGTCCAAGCACACGCAACAATCTGCAGGGCTATTTACATAACTACATTTGATGTTTCCAGCCAAAACGGGTGACATGTTTTCTTCTACAGTTAATTAGATTCTGGAATTAGTTTTTCTAAGAGAAGAAAAAAGACAAAACAAAAAAAAAAAAAGAGAGGATGATTTCTCTTCTGCTTGGAATAGAAAATATTCCCATTTGGAGGTGACAAGATAAAATTGTGTATGGGGCTAATTGCGTGGCAGCAGTGGCAGAATTAGAGCTGGAGAGAAAATTTATTTATGCAGTTGGGAACTAATACTCTTTTCCAGCACGAGTCTATTTAGCATGCTCGCTGTGAAGCGCTCTCTCCGACATGGCGAACCTCATTAAGATAGAGCAAAGTAATTCACTCGAGGAAAAGAGCTAATTCCTCATATCTGTCTTTTCTGCTTGAGATTTGAAGACAAATTGAAGTGAGGTGCGGAGGGTACGGACAGGCGAAGGTAGACCTTCATCCTGACATATTTAATGCAGATTAAGGAGTCAACGGTGAGAATATAACGGCACCATTAAACCAATGTTGACATAATTAGAGAGCAAGCTGAGTTTTATTCAAGCCAACTCTTTACAAACCTGTCAAAAAAGGTTTTAAGTCTACAGTCACCTCCAAAAATAAAAACACCTCTTGAACTTTTTTATATTTCTTAAAGCAACAGCTCGTAACTTCTGGGGATTTCTGCTATTTTGTCATAAACAGACACAGTTTATTGCAAATTAAAATGAAAATATTCCAAAGTAATGCGGTATTGCACATGTAAAAACTGATAAGTGCGGCATGCTTTTACATGTAGCTCTCATGAATCAGAGCCTTATAGAACGACCTTTTGCTACACTTACATCTCCATGTCCTTGGGTTTTTATCTCCAACTGATTTATACATTTACAGATTCATTTTTTATGCTCCACTAATGGGGAACAAACGTCCAGAAAACAGAAAAAAACAGCGAGTTCCTTAATATCAAGGCTAAAAACTCACCTAAATAGAGTTGTCTTTGATTAGAAGTGCTCAATCTGATGTGGATTTAGTTGATTATTCTGACTATGACATTTAACAAAATTATTTTTGGCATCATTTCTTCTACACTTGAAATAAGGCAGAACCAATTTACAACTTTTTAATCAAGATATAGGAACTTGTTTTAAGTAAATAATTCCTTAATATATATATTTTTTTAAATTAGTTCCACTGGTGAATTGTTTCACTTAACTATGTTATAAATTAAATAATCTGCTAGTGAAACAAGCACTTTTTAAAATCAATATTAGGGATAATTGACTTCAAAACAAGCTCTTATCTCTCACTGAAAAGTTACTTACGAGATAATTTTGTCTTACTTCATGTGTACTTAGATATTTGCACTATAAAGTAAAAAAACTTGGTAAGATTTTGTGTTTTTGCAGTGTAGTAAACTTTAAACAGGTCTACAAAATGACCCTCTTCCCACAGTGGCTTTCTTCTTGCCATTTATTTAGGAAAATGTTTGTCAAAAGTACGACTCAGTTATTCACACACCTGCGCTGTAGATTCCTGCAGATCATCCAGAAACACCACAGGCCTCCTGGCTGCTTTATTTGCCATTGAGCCATAATAACCTAAGCTTACTTTAACACTCCTCAACTTCTTCCCTGACCTGTCTTCTGTGTTATTTGATCTTCATGATGCTGACATTAAATTACATGCAGGTGTATTTACTTATTCTATGGCCTATTGCTTACACGGGATATTATTTGCAGTACAATCTGTTGAGGTTTATAAAGGCTGTAGTGTGACAAAATGAGAAAAGGACCAATAGGAGGAGTAATATTGCAGGGCACAGTTTGTATTCAGTCTATGCCCAACTAATGAACAGGGTTGAGCTCCTATCAAGCAGAGGAATAGGAGAAAAGACAGGAAAGAGACAGGAAAAAGAAAGTGACAGACAGAGGCCGGTCATCCGTTAACAGAGTAGTCCACATGGGATGTAGCATTTACGGAGAAACGCCAAATGCCATAACAGTTAATCAGGCCTTGAATGCCATCTGTTTCATTACTCTTTATAACACTGTTGTGGAGCCACGTTTCAAAAATGGATGTACACTTTTCTCTATATTTGCAGGAGCAGCAATATGTGGATAAAATATTGTCACTTGTCTCCAGACTGATGTGTCAAACTAGGACACACACAGAGAAAGGGAATGAATACATCATTTACGCAGCCCACAGCAGGGCCGGGAGATGCCACGCCGTTTACTCTGCAGGGAGTTGCAAATTTCTTTTGAATCGCCAAGGTCTAATTGACAGAAAAACAATGCGCTGTCACTTTGCTGGTGCGACTGTCATTAACACATTTGTCTTTTTTTTTTTGCATGTGCTCCGAGGCATTATTGTTTTGTTGGCCTCGATCCCTCCCCAGTGCAGTGAATATGTTTTAAAATGGTTGTGAGCAGAATGTTGTTAGCTGCGCCACGCTCCCTGGGGGGAACAAAACACAGGAACAATTGGCTCATTAGAAGGAGAGAGAGACTTCAAGCTGCAATATGGCTGGAACGCACTCAGAGGAGAGACACAAAGTCAGCCAAGGAAGAGCACAGATGGATAGGTGGGAGGGACGCTGGAAGAAACAAAGGCACGTCAACGGAGCAGAGACGACTTTGTGTTCGCAACAAAACGACGGTGAGATTGGCGAGTGAGAGAGTCTCGATACGATCTGAAATATTAGCGCATCTGAAAATGAGTGAGGGAGGAGTTAAATGTCATGCATGTTGTAGTCCAATAAGTTAATCAGAGTCCTAATCACTTCTACACAAATGCAAGACTTTGGAATTAGTTTTAAGCACCTGGAAGGTTACAGGATTTTGGTAATTATAGGTACTACAAGTCCGCATATGCAATGCCTGTAACCTTGAATTGTAAGATAACTTTAAAGGACTTTTTATTCTATCCCCATACACAATTTATAATACCTTATTTCATTCACACACACACACACACGCCTACTCATACTGGAGACTGTTGAGGCGGGGGATTAAACCACCTTCTGACCACAGAACCAGAAGCTCCACAGTCAAAGAGCTTCACTGCTGTAAAGATAAGGTCACCCCTTTACAGATTTGTCCCATTTCAAATCAAACAAATTTTGATGTCAGATAAAGATAACCCAAATAATGAGTTATGTTTTTATTTACCAATGGGAAAAAAAGCAATCCAGGCCAATCTGGTGTTTTTTCTAAGATATACAGTACAGACCAAAAGTTTGGACACACCTTTCTAATTCAATGGGTTTTCTTTATTTTCATGACTATTTATAAGGCAAGAAATCCCACTTTTTAACCTGACAGGGCAACACCTATGAAGTGAAAACCATTTCAGGTGACGACCTCTTGAAGCTCATCAAGAAAATGCAGAGTGTGTGCAAAGCAGTAATCACAGCAAAATGTTGCTACTTTGAAGAAACTAGAATATAAGGGGTATTTTCAGTTGTTTTACACTTTTTTGTTTAGTGCATATTTACACATGTGTTATTCATAGTTTTGATGCCTTCAGTGTGAATCTACAATGTCAATAGTCATGAAAATAAAGGAAACTCATTGAATTTAAAGCTGTGTCCAAACTTTTGGTCTGTACTGTACATATTTTCCACTATTAAATCATGAATTAACTGTTATTATCTTGATTTTGGGTTGAATTTTGTCTAGAGGGGTTTACAAAGGCTTTGGGGTCCTAGTGACGCGCAGTGAAGGCAATCATTCACACATAAAGAAAACACATCGCAGGACTGAACCTTCCCAGGAGGAGCCATGATTGCTCCAGCAGCACATCGTGGCAGCGTGATGTTCTGGAGGACTTGATGGAGCCATGAATTCAGCTCTCTCCTAGTTTTATGGAATTAAATTCGTTTCACAATTATTCCATCAAGAAAAAAAAAAAAGTTGTGTTCAAAACTTTTGGAATTGTAATCTTTTTGTTTCAAACAAAAAAAGAAAAAAACTTTTCACTTCAAAAAAACTAGCAGCAAAGCTAAAGTGGGAAAAACACACCGGACTTCGCTGTTGGTTAATAAACACACGGAGGCTTTACATAACAGATTTAACACACATTTCCTCCAGATAGATTTGGTATTTTGCGACGCTTAATGCAACTCGACAAAGATGCGGTGGTTAATGAACTCAACATAAAGACAGGCGGATATTACACAAGCCTAGTTCATGCACTTTATCTAGTGCAAACATTAGCTAGCACGATATGCTAACAGGGACCGCGGCAGACAAAATATGCGACTGTCGTCATGAGTTATGTAAAATTTCTTCTTTGAAAAAGGGGAGGACACTTTAGCAGCTGTTAACGGTGAAATTTTGTGAAGATTACTTACCATTCCCATTCTGTGTCCCGTCACTGAAGTGATGCAGCAAGCCTTGCAGTTCGGGGCAGAGTTCTGAGACAGCAGCGAGTCAGAGTCTTCCGCTTTAGTCAGCGCTAACCAATAGGAACACGTCTTACAGCGATCGTCATTAGGCCCCGCCCAGGATGTCCATGTTTCCAGCAATCAAAACTCTTCGAGTCTAATGAAAAAAAGGGCCGTCAAAAACTTTGAGAATCGCAACCGAGAACTTACGCTGTCCACCAAAAGATTCTGACATGCGCAAATTAAAGTTTATGTTCTGCAAATAACTTTTTCACTTCATGAGACAAAAAATGAGCGATTTTAATGTTTTTTAAAATAGGTTTTTAAACAAAACTTTTTGTTTTTGACATACATTTTCCTTTTTGTTTGAAACAAAAAAGTTATTACAATTCTAAAAGTTGACAATTTTTTATTATTATTTGAGATTTGTTTTTTTTTTGTTGTTGTTGTTTTTGATTGAATAATTGTGAAACTAATTTAACTCCATATAGTTGTAGACTTGGGCATTATTGGTCAATGTGCCATTTAAATACTGACAACTCAACCAAATAACAGGTAAACAGATATAAGCATAACTAAATGTAGTTCAAAAATGATTTGATCATTTTGTTAAGCTAAATGTGACTTTCAACATCTGTGTGAGGCTTAATTTGGACATTGCATTACATAAAAAACTCTATCTCTAAATTTTCCAGTATTTATAAAGGACTGACCAACCTAAAATAGAAAATAAAAACATGACCACAGATGTCCGGTAACTGGGAAAAATATCTGGCCGTTGTGAGTTTCCTTTGAAGAACGAGTCAATGAGTTTTTGTTTTACTTTTAAAGAGGAAATAGAAAGCAAAAGAGGATGTCCACTGGAGAGAAAATGTCTTGCGGCACTTATCGAAAACATTTTTACAAAGAGAATGCCAATATGCAGTTTTAACAGCAGAGCAGCTTTTTCTCCATCTGCAGTATACGGACAAAAAGGTTTCTATTTTTAATGACACACAAAGTCCACAAAAAACAAGATTTATGGATTCTTCGAAACTCTCCAGAATAGGGGGAATATAAGCAGATTTTTCCCCCCCCATCATGCCATTTCTGAGTACTTTAAATGAAAAAAAAAATCAATAAAGTTTAATAAACAGACTTTTTTTCTGTCCACATCCTGTGCTGCACACCACTGTCATTTCTGATGACTAATAACACCCATACTCTGATTAATGTGCAATAGAAAATGGGTGCTTTAGTGGGTCAGCTTTTACATGGCAGCACTCCAAATATATATTTTTAATCTGCAATAAAGCCCTCCACTGGAAGCAAACAGGACAGCTGCTGCTATATTTACGCTCTTTATGCTCCTTGTGTGTGTCCTCTCTCTTTGTTCCTAACTTCCTCAACTGGCTAATGCACACATCTGTTCTCCCTATTGTTGCTCCTTATGTCTTTTACTTAGTGGCCACTGAGTTACTCACAAGGTCACTTAGTATTAAGGAGGTCTGACACTTAAAGTTTACAAGCACCTATAAAAGCATGTCTATCCTTGACATTTTGCTGTGCTTCAGTATAGTAACGTTTTTTGTTAGTGGATAAAAGGTTTATCTATTTATTAACTGTTAAATCAATTGTACATTATTCAACTTTGATTGGATTTTTTTAAATTTTATTTTTACAGAAAATGAGCTTATTGACTTCACAGTGCAGCGCCGGTAGACTGCTAGATGAGCGGAGATACTGCAGAGTTACTGTCTATGGGACCTTTCTGTTAAAATTTATTCACTTGGTAAATAATGTTTGCAGGACATGGCGTGCAAGACGAGGAGAGAGAACCCGAGAGAGGCTGTTTATGAAATGTTATCGATTTTTACCATAATTCATCACACAGAAATAGCAAAATCATTTTTAAGAGAACCCACAAATAACGTGGAAGTGCGGGTGTTTTATTTAGAGACACCGAGCCTAATTCAGTTTGTAGGGGAGCAGCGGGGAGGGGGGCATGAGGGTGTAAGACTGACTTTGTACTTAATCTTATTTCTAGACAATGCAATAACTATGTTGGCACAAAAAAATGGATTTTATGCTGTCTGAAGTAAAATGGTGAAAGCATATGTTGTAAAATATGAAAAAGATACATGTAATAGTTTCTGCAATGCAGAGGTTTCTATTAATGCAATTTTATCAGAATGTAAACGACAAATTTTAGAAAAAGGGATTGATCCATGTAACCACGGTATCACAACATAAATTTGTCTATTTTAAAACAAAATTAAATACCTACTGTTGTTTTCCTCAGTTCTATTACTGGATAGAAAATTCAATTAGAAATGATCCACTTTCACGCAGCAGTCTCTCTCACACTGATGTTCGCCGCCTTCAAAAGGTTCCCCACCATTCGGATGTCGAGTCGGCTTTGAGAAAAATCAACTAAATGACAATAATGATGCTAAGTGGTGATGTCTCTTTTTAAAATAAAAATAATCCAAAGGTCTACATTTTCACAAATGTGAGTCTGAATTGAAAGTAAATATTACATCTCAAAAAGAGGTTTACAAGTGATTTTTTTTTATTTTTTATTCTGACCCAAAACTGTTTTGAAAGCAAGAAATATTTCTAGGTACTGCTAGTTTAACTCTTAATTTTAAGTCCCTACAACAACAGACCATATTTACCCGGCAACGTTTACATAAATCAGTCATTTTTTCAAAATGAAAAACCTCACACTTTTGGGAGGTTATAAATGGCTCCTACTCTCTTATCCATGTTTTAGTAAATAAAATGGATTTTAGATGAAAGCTGCGACATTTAAGCAGCGGTCATGTTCCCTAACAGAGGGAGCTCACATTGTTGTGGAAAGAAAACCTAATTACATTTGTGTTTAAACGTTCACTATTTAAGTTGTTTTTTCTTTTTAGCTCACCAGTATACACAGTGATTAAATAAGTATAATTAATCAGAAAATCACTGAAAAATAAACCCACTTTGAAACCACTTCAAACGTTTGACATGTTGAAGTGAGTGAATCTTCGTTATTCTAGCATAGAATAGGTTTAGTATTTTTATTGGGTCACATTGAGAATAAATAATTCTGTGTTTTCCTTAGATGGATAGTTTGATGTTGACAAATTGGTCTTTAACGCTAAATTTCTGAGTTATGTTTGTTTTTTTGTTTTCTTCTAAAAGAAGAAAAAGCAGGGGGGATATTGTAGAGATAAATACATAAGCAACAAAATGTTAAATCTGAAACATTTTATATTCCATCCCGAACTCTAGATGGTGGATTTGGAGAACTCTTCAAACACTTTCCAATATTTTAGTCTTTCAGTAATTATCTTACACACAATAACAGACTCCAAATTGATTCCAAATTGATATTTTGATCATATTTTCAGGGGGAGAAGGAGAAAGCCCTATTCCAGGCCAAATTACATGCGAAAAATGGGATACTAAATTTGATAAAAGGAATTGGAATTAAAACTGTATATGGAAAATTGTTTGGAAAATGGAGAAACAAAATTACAATTGCAGCCATCAAAATCCAAGGCCTGAGTCCACCATCAGAACAGTGGATGGAGGGGAGGACCCCCTGTGACTTGATGAGCTCATCCAGAGAAGAAACTCCGCATCCAACCCCCAGAGCCAAGGCTGGGAGACCGGGGCAGAGGAGAACAATGAATTAGTATGGAGGGGTTCTAGATATTGACTAGTCTCACGAATTGTATAAGCTCGTTTTATTGTGCTGATAGGTTTTCCTCTTTATAACTTTTAAATTAGTAAATATTTTAAAATTTATCACGTAATCTTAATTTAGGATCACAATAAGACAGAAATGTTTTGCTCATTTTTATTAACCGTCTCATATTTTTGGGATGTTTGACACTTAAACAAATTGGGATTTAATCATGTTTTGCAACACTGAGGGCTGTGGTCCTTTCACTGCCTGCTGTCCCGCCTCATGATCATCTCCCCACTGAGCTGAGCATGTTCAGCATTGCCTCCTAGTACAAGGAGAGTTGGAGTCTCCCCAGCCACTGTCAGCCAATGGAAAGTCATCCATTGAGCACTGACCAACTACAACAGTGGTCCCCAAACTACGGCCCGCGGGCCAGATGCGGCCCGCCTCCACATTTGGTCCGGCCCCCTGAACAATACCAGAGTATTTTCATATATGTGCATTTTTATTTGATAAGTTGGACTTTTGCAATAAAATAAATGTTAGTAATGAACTTTATTTATTATTAACTACTAGTTAGTAACTATTTTATACATGCATATAATTGACCCTAACCCTTTTTTTATGTGGAGAACCCAGTGTTATTTGGTTATTATTTATTTCATAAATAGTGTTATTTCCTAACTTTTGTTCTCTGAAGAATCCAGAAAAGGTTATTTGATTGTGCTTTCTGAAAAACAATACATTTTTATGTTTAGCACTCTTACAATCGTCACACTTTTTCTGTTACAAACTGACCCCGGCCCCCCATCAGAGAAGGGACAAGTTATGTGGCCCTCACAGGAGAAAGTTTGGGGACCCCTGAACTACAAGAAGGCAACCAGCAACACCAGAGACAAAAGACTATCGTCAGCAAATGTCCCAATTTTCGGGGATTTTTTTTCATAATTTCCCTCAGATCTGTTGTTTTTAACAATGTAATCAAAAGGCCCATGTAAATAATACGTCTCAAACTTTCCCTTGATTTATCCCGTGGTTGGATTATGAAAAGAAATGACCCCATAGGCACAACGGTGCAAAGAGGCCTCTTACTCACCCTGGCAGGGACCAGAGGGTGAACTCCTTTAGTGACGATGCAGCAGCTAAGGACGAGTTTTCTTCTTAATTAGAGAGGAAATAATTTGGTAACGACACAAGGTCAGAGGGATCTGAGAGCATTGCGTCAATAAGCTGACAGAGTAAAGGAGCACTAACATGATAATTCTGCAAGAGATCACTTTGTGGTTAATGTTCAAATTGGGATTTAATCATGGTTTGCAGATTTAACAGCTTTATTATTTAACACACCATTCTCTGCCAGCTGATCTCCAGCTAATACACGGTTTCAAATTGGACTCAAACTCTTTCTAACTGGTTCACCGCTCTGTTGTCCAGGTGACAAATGGTGCACATCCACGCACTTTGAATGAAAGAGAAGATCTTAAAATATTATGCCTGTTTAATCCTCAGGCAGCTTGCGTTTCAGATTTAAGCCTCTTTTTAAGAACATTTTGTTCTTTTCTTTTACTTCGGTCATCTACGTTGTAATAGCTTTATTTCATTTTTGTATTTTCATCGAATTTTGTTCTTCATTCTTACACACAGAATTTATTTGGACATGTGGAAACAGTACAATATTAAAATAATTATCACAGTGTACAAGTTAAAGAGGAGAGGTACCCATGCATTTTACCACAATTAGTCAATGATTAAAACTAAACTAGCTTCTTGTACCCATCTACTGATAACATCCCACCATTACAACATGCTGGACTAAAATTTTGCTTATTGTGCAAGTTTAAAAGCATCATTTTTCACCTCGTTGTTATTCATATTATAATTTTACAGCTGGATCTCAGTACATTTTAATATTTGTGAAAACCTTGCATCTGTTACTCATAAAGTTTAACTGATTTACTACACAGATTCATTAGACATTAATATATATTAGGAGTTTGTTTCTCCTAAAATTTCAATATTGAAGACCGCTAAAAAATTTTTTAGACTGAAGCGTTAGCCAACTCAAAAGTATTTACCCAGTTCCTTTTGCCTGAAATACAGCATCAGTGCAGTGAAAGCTTCTGACTGTGTTGATTTGTAAAACTAGAGCCCGTCTTTGTTGTGTTGTTGGAGAGATTGTTATAACTACAAGGTCAGGAGTCTGCAAAATGTACAGACCAGAGAGCAACTCTTACATTATCTTTTGATAAATGTAAGTGTAAAAAAATTTAAGTGTAAGTGTAAAAAAAAAAAAAAGAAACAATATGTTATCTCTAATTTTGGGTTTTAAAATAACAAAAAGAAGAACAAAAATTATTCGCAAAAAGAGGATGGATACCTATTCTCCTATTGAATATTGATTTTTGTGGCAAAATATAAATACCGTTTCCAACATAAAGACAAGAAAAAAGAAACAATTGCTGGTACTTTTAAAGTAATTTCGTTGTGCAAAATCAATACAGAAAAAAACTGGTAAAATCCCAATTTATTATTGTATCTCTACTTTTTCTTTTTTTAATTGTCGGCTTTACAAGTTGTAAGCCAAGTTATTAAGAGCCATATTGTGGAAAGCAGGTTCCTGAGCCGCAGGTTGCAGACTCCTACGCCCATGTCTTGCTTTTCAAACCAGAAAAGTTTAGCTCTGCGCCGGAGCGACTTTTCGGGTTGCTTTGGCACTAACAGAGACACTCGGTGTTCTTTTGGCAAGTGACGAGCTGTTCTCACCTGAAAAACATCCTGTTAGCAGGAGGCCCAGAGAGCTCCTCTGGTTCGGGCTGGCTTAAACCCGCAGCGATCCCTTCCGACCGCAGAGCTTCTCCGCCGCCGCCAGGGGGAGCCAGAGGAGCGCAGGTGTTACCAATCAGGCTGATTAAGGCTGCGCAGCTTCCGGAACAGGGAAGCAGGGACGCATTTGATGCTGTTACACCTACCATGACATTTTAAAACTAGACAAATATCTCGTAATGCTTCGTGGGAAGACTCTTTTCTTGTGGTATTATTTTCAAGCTAACCCCAACAAATAAAATATTGAGCTATTGAGCCCCAGCAAACAAAAATAGTGTATTTTCTTTCAAGCACATTGACCTTTGCTTCATCAAACCGTTCAATAAAACTCTTTAAGACTAAGTACTTTAATAATTTCATAGTCTGAATCAGAGCTAAGGAGAACAGTACACCAGAAATATGTTGAAACTGAAGTTGGAGCTTGATATAAATTCTTAATAACAAAATGTAAAATATGTCAGTCAAGTGACATTAAAGAGTGTGATGAGAGACCTGATAACCAGGTTAACTCATAGGCAATACAAGCTAATAATTCTGATAGGAAATGAGTCTGGTATTTTTCGAAATCTTATTTTTTAAAAGAAAAGCAAAAGGAGTCAATTTTGAAACAAAACGCAATTTTCTTCTGTTTAAATGTTATTAAAAAGTTACTGTGGTCTCTCAGATTCTCTAGTGGATTCATATAACATAGAAGAACGTGTTGATAAAAGAAAAAGATAATTTCAACCCTAAATCTTCTAAAGGTAATAATGAGGTAAGCAGCTAGATAAGCACATACATAGTGCAAATAATAATAAAAGAACAAAGTATACTTTATAGAAACAACATGCACAAAATATGAATTTCTGCTTGAAGTAGGAATGACAAACCCGTGTAAACAGTTGAGTGTAAAAGAGGCATCAGCATTGCAGTCAGAGGTGACTGTTGCACGGTGTCATGGCCTGAGGCAGGAGTGATTTCCTGTACCTGTTGCCATGGCAGCGCAGTTGGAGAAGTGTTTAAGGAGACACTCGGCTGCTCTGAGGGTGATCAGGGTTAGCCATGATGGATAGCAACATCCTCCTCTTCACCACGCTCTCCAAACTGTTAGGTTTGTTCAGCAGAGGGTGTTGAATCCCAATGTGTAAAAGATTCAAAGGAAACTACTAATAGACTTACCTAATCATGGTTACCGCTAGGTTTTAAATGCAAGGCAGACATATTGGATATATTGGATTTTGAGATTACAGCTTGACCTCTGACTACTTTAAATTCTGACTTCGAGGTTAAATATTTGCTAATAGTTTCATCATTTCGGAGTGTAGATGAGATGCACTCTGATGTTTAACTCTTACACAATAGTGCAGCGCCAGTAAATAAGAATGTTATTCTTTCTGCTACTTTTTGTTAGTGTAATATTACAGATTAAAAAGATCAGGGTCCCGCGATAAAGCTGTTTTAAGGGTTATTGCACTGAGGTTGTAATTGTTTCATATTGGCCACAAGATGGAGCCACCAGCTCACCCTCTTCTCATCTTTAGTTCTGGTCCAATCAGTTTTTCAGGCCTTTTTTGTGGCAGCATTCAGAAAAATGCCCCCTTTCTTCTCCCAAATGTTTCCGAAACAAACAGAATAGTGATTTTTGTGCAAAAAAAAAATATTTTTTCTTCATCACCATTATTGGACTTTTTATCCAAATAAAATCTGAATTACAAATCGTATACCTTTTTAAATGCATCTGTAAATATCTAAGATGTCTTTGTCTCTTTTTGTTATTTCAAGCAAGTAAATCAGGTATGCTGAAACCTTCCTTCAGGTGGGAAATGTCAGCTTGCAAAGACTTGTATCACAAACACTCACCATCTATCCATTACAGCTGCAGAGCAATAGGTGTAAATGAGATATGACAGCAGCATCTGCCTTCCATTGCCCTGGAGGCTAACGTGTGTGTGTGTGTGTGTGTGTGTGTGTGTGTGTGTGTGTGCGTGCGTGTGTGTGTGCGTGCGTGTGTGTGTGTGCGTGTGTGTGTGTGTGTGTGTGTGTGTGTGTGTGTGTGTGGGTGTGTGTGTGTGGAGGGGGTTTAGACAGGCGGGAGGAAATCTGCTTAGCTTACATAAACTCATCCAGGAGTCATGGGAGTGCGAGAGAAAGCAGAGAGCAGTAATAACCTGTGGATCACGTCTCCTTAAGTCAACATCAAGGCGATATGCTTTTTGTTTTTTTTTCCCCCTAAAGGCAAAAAGCTCCTGGAAAAGGACGGTCTCATAACAACATCTCCTCTAAACCCGCTCGTTTCATCTAAACCGTCCTTTCCCTAGAAAGCGCACCATCACTCGCTACGGAGGGCGAACAACATCTTCGCTCCTTCAGCTGGGTTTCGGTTTTCTCATGGAGCGGCGTGGAGCCTGTAACAACAGGCCACACCTACAGGGAGAGAAGCCCATGATCTTTTTAAATATGTCTCTGAGAATTGTTGCTGTCATTACCGGCAGAAGGGTTATTACAGGCATTACTGCGAATGTGACAAAGGGTTGTTGAGATCACAGATGGCAACAGCAGCTGGGGGTGATAGATAGAGCCCAGATGGTTTCACTCTGGTTCCCGAACCGAGCGAGTCGACTGCAGGATTCACCCAGAGTGAAACGGAGCCAGGGAAGCGAGGAGAGTTGAGTGAAAGGTTAAGTGGCACCTGCAGACAACAGGCCATTGGCCATGTCATAACAGAGTCGTAAAGACCCCTGCTATGGTAGTTTGTTAGAGACCGAGTTAGCACACTGGGGATGTTTACAGTAAAGCACTTGGGCTCACTGTTAAAAAAGTTACTGTAGAATTTACAGTAACTTTCTGACAGCAGGGTTGCCAGCCAGCTACTGTAATTTTGACAGTAAAAAAAATTACAGTAGCCCTACTGTATTGTATTACAGTAATTTCATTACAGTCTTACTGTAATTTTTTACTATAAGTTTTACTAAGTTAGCTTTAGCAAACAATGTAATAGAAGCAACAGTAGCTCAATATAACTACATAAAATATATTTTAAGTCATTGTTGGCCCTTGAAAGTTCGCCTACAGCAGCAAACATTAACGGACTAGAGTTAATGTAAAATAGTACATTTAAAATTTACAATACGGCTGTAAATTTCATGATCCAGCGGTCCGATCACGTCCTATGTACTTTCCAAACGCATTTCAGATCACAGTAAAGAGCTGTATTTTCAAATTCCAGCCACCTTACTGCAGTGGCTGGGATCCTTTTGTGACGTGTTTTCATGATGTAGTTTTTACAGCCAGTTGTTGCAGTGCTGATACCTTCACAGACACACACCCTATCTGCTCCTGAAGGGTCCGGTTTGGTGAGTGCCATAAAAACAAGTCACCCGTCAACGAGGCCGCTCCGATGTATCTTTTTGTGGCTACCAGACTGTTTCAGATTTTTCACCCTGTCTGCGCAACATTTGGTGTGCCAACCGCGTTTAAGCTCAATTTTGAAAATATTGATTCTTGGAGTTTTAGACCCACAAAAAGGGAGCGGCCAAACGTTTTTCTTCGCCGATAGCCGACCGTGGTAAAACACAGCATTTCTTGTCACAAAAATCAATAAACGCATTTGTTTTGCTGATATATTCCGTTTTCTATGAATTCAATCAAATAATCTGTATTATAAAGTTGCGTTTAGATGGAGACCACAGTTGGACGCTTTCAGATCCTGCAGCTGGGGTTGTAGAACTGTAGGGGCATGGCCTGCAAATACCTGGGTTCACATTGACCAATTCTTCTCCTTTTCCCCTGACATGAGATCGTCTTGCTTCCTTCCTCTCTTCCCTCCTTTCAGCATCCATCTCTAACAGTGAGCATGTCAATATCCGTAGCTTGCAGTTCTTTTCTTGATAGACTAAAAGCTCAGTTGGATCTGTCGGACACTTAACGCTGCAGCAATAAGTCATGCAGTCTGGCACCATCCATTGTGCGGTGTGACAGGAGTTATTATAATTTCTCGCCCGCACAGTTTTACAGGTTACGTCCTATAAGATTTTAGAAATTCCACAGTAAGTGCCAAAGCTTATGACATCGCTAAAACTGCTGGAGGTGATGCTCATGCAGGCAGGTTGTCCAAATGCATTTAGTACTTTAACGTACTTTAAATGATAGTCCTCTTTTGCTTTGTTCTATGTCAAACTTGTTCCCCTATTGGCTCTTAAAGTGGCAGTGGTTGCAGGTTTATACCTTAAAAGGTAACTCAGTGAGGAGTACAGATCAGTGAACAAAACAAATGATCTGAGGTTTCTTTCTTTGCCACTGAAACACAATGGCGCATTACAACATCTGTGATCCTGTTTAACTTCAGCACAACAGCGTTTCAGAGCTCTGGCTTTTTTTCTTTTTTGATAAATGAATTACACTTTACAGAATCCGCTCATTTGGTCAGCCTCATATTGTTCCTCTACTCAAAATAACACTATCTAAGTGTGATTCTTCTTACACACGTTACTGGTAAGTAATCACCTTTCTTTGCCCTGCCTCCTCACCATAAACGTCACTTCATGAGAAGTCAAACCGCACATCAATGGCTCTTTCCCTGCTATCAGATGGATGGTTTACCCTCATAGCTGACTTAAACCTTTTATTTGCCCAACTCTGTGAACACAAACACAGCTAAAACCAGCCCTTGTGCACCACTAAGTCTGTTGAGCCTCTCCCAGTGGGACGCTGGGAACGCTTGTGTAGACGATTGTGTTGGCCTTAGTAAGCCTGATGATTCACACGTGATCTGGTGCCAATCTGCGGGTCTCAACACACCAGCAGCACACACCTGCCCTGCCCAGCCAGCAGGATGATGCCTTATTGTGCAACAGAAGGACAAATTCCCTCATCCTTGCAGAATTATTAGTTTGAAACTAAAAGCTGACTGTGGCGTATGTAGCCTATTCGTGTGTAATGTGTATTTGCGCTAAGCCCATTTTACTCTGGTGCATCTAAATTAAATCCAGTGCACCTGACCTTCAATAAATCGCCTAATAAGTCCAATGGAGCGTAATTTAGTCCCAGTGTCAGCTAGGATGTTTTGTCAAAGAAGTCCTGCTTGCAGTTTACACCCACCCAGCAAACGTGTGGGAAACTGTGTGCTGGTCAGATGAAGCCAAAACGAAACTGTTTGGCTGCGTGTTTAACGCAATGCAGTGGAGAAAATGATCTTGTGTTTCACTGCCATAAGCATGGTAGTGGCAGCGTCATGACGCTTGGCAGTAGGGAGAAGAAATCTGGTCAGAGCTGATGGGAAGATAAACGATAAATATAGTATGAAATGTTTGCACAACTGGTTAAATAAATAGATTAGTGCCCATTATTGATGAATTCAACCGAATTGTTTCATGAATTGTCTATTTCTGTTGGTTTGTAGTTTGATTGGTTTGTTTGGCTTTCAGTGAGATCTGAATAATGAATTATAATAATGTATGTAATTAATTATTATACTGGTTTTTCATCCATTTGTGATCTGTTGAATCATACTTGATTACATCAACCTGCCCAGAGACTGCTGGTGGAAGTTAGCCTTTTTGTCACTGTGACCTGGTGCCATGCATCTCTCCTTTTAAAAAGTTAATCAAATGTTGCACATCGTCTCTGGGCAAACAAATAAAGAGAATAAATGCAGCTAATTAGGACTGCCTCATAGCTTCACCTTCCAGCACGATACAGTCTGAACAATACTAAACTGGTTTAGATCAGCGGGTCCAAAATCTGGTCTGGGGCAATTAAAGAGTGGTACAAATCTGACTGTCCAGTAGAGGCAGCTAATACAGATCAGTGCTGTTTAAATAATATTTTGGATGAGGTGTTTTTCCTCCCATTTTGATTTCATCCGTGTTTTACGGTGGATGTTTGTGGCAGACAAACATCCACCGCAGACTAATGTGGGCTAATTTTCAAACTCGACCAAGTAGAGCAAGCGTTTTTGAAGAAAAAGAAACGGGTATCCTGTTCTTGCTGCCGAACATAAAATAATCATTAAAAAAAGCCAACAATATATGATATAATTAGAAAACAATGGATTCCCCCAAATTAGGGAATTGATTGTGTCCTTTCTCTAAAATTATCAAACACCCAAGGCACTTTTTGTGTTTCACATCTACACTTTCCTATAAATTCAGACTGATCTGTTTGTACCTTCAAATTATTGCATGTAAAATATGGCAGGTGAAAACAGAAAAATTCAGAAAGAAAGTCAATTATTTACAGAAAGCGAGCACTTTTAACTTGTGATTTTGACCCGCATAGATGGACACCAGTGGTTTAGATGGAGGCATTTTCAGCTGTTGGAACGGTCCAGTCAAAGTCCAGACCAGGTCCCACTCCAAAACAGTAGTTGGTGGCAGCAGTGCGATATTATTTAAGAGGAGGGAATTTTGATGAATTTGTAGCTCCACCCACTCCCTGGAATATGTTTCATGCCGTACATTTATGAAAATATATATAAAGAAAAAACGAAACTAAATATGCTTAGACAGCATAAATATATTATTGTAGAAGTGTATTCAGTTAATTCAAGATCATATTTTCTGTCTTTAGTGGATTATTTTCAAAATGCAGATGTTTTGCTAATGTTGTTAGCATTGTTTGTTAGCATTGGGCCCATGAAGAATTTCTGGCCCCGCCCCCAGTCCAAACCCAAATCCTATTCAGAGTATCTGTGGGGAAACTATTGAATATAAAGCTTCAGTTACCGAAAGGTAGCATCGTCATCAGCATTTTGTTTTTACATACGGTACGTGTCAATAAAGCGCTTGAAAGTTTGAGCGTTCCTCATGCGAGGCGCTCCGTCCCTGCGGCCTCGACGCAGGCGACAGTTTGCACCTGTAATCCGAAGAGCTAAGGTCACACCGAGCACCCGGGACAACTTGTTCTCTTTGTCTGTCATGCAAAGCTCCCTCCCTATTGTGTATCTGGTGTCTTCCGCCCATCTCTTGCCCTCTGCATCTGTCCTCTAACAACAACAGAAAAAGAACTAGGGTGGGAACCGGAGCTGATACAGGTGGTGAGAGAGGGATGTGCAAAAGTTCAACCAGAAGAGTGAAACGTGAGAATGGAGAGGAGAGCAGGGGAACCATTTCTCCTAATGGCTTCCAGAAAAGGCAAACACCAACCAGCGCTGCCCAGATGCAATCAGCAGTCGCTCCTTCTCTCGACGCCTCACTTAAATGAGGATTGCCTTGTTTTCTACTAAAGTGGCTGTACAGTTTGTTCCATTTCGGGGAAGAGGAGAGGGGTAATCAGGCCGCAGCTTTGTGGCGAATATCACGCAGCATGCCTACGACCTGTTTACCAGTAATGCATAATTTAACAGGGTTTCCCCCCATGCAGGGTAGGACGTGGCGTGAATGTCGTAACGCAGTGAAGAACGAAAACAACAACAACAACAGAGATGCTCACGTAAAGCAACGTAAAGTTTCCTCGCCGTGAGCGCCTGTGACGCCTGCCTCTCCGAAAGAGGTCGATCCTGTCACAAGTTTTCCACTGCTTGAGAGGGAAAACGCTCCTGTGCCAAAGGGAAACCCTGATTTATGCTGTTTACTGGAGAGCCAGGCCTGAAATTTAAAACAGACACCGTCAGGAACTATCTATAATTTGCATAACAATCCCAGCTAGCTCCTAATTGTCCCTTAAGTCTCCCCAAACGACGCAAAAGCATTCAAATCGCTTGAACGTTTTAATGTTATAGTGAAACGCATTAGTATGATCTGCTAGAGTTTCATGCAAGTGATGAAACACAAACTAGCACATAACTGTTACAAATATGTAGCATGATGCAAAGTTTTGAATGCATTTTTAATGAAAACAATCTGGAAAGTGTGGTGTGCATCTGGATTCAACCCCCTGTACTGAATTCTCATGAAATGAGACCAAAATTAACTTGTTATATGAAAAAAAAGGCAAGTGTTTATCACCGACAGTCTTCATCCAGTGTGACTGATCTTCTGCTACTTTGTAAAGAATGGACAAACATTTTAGGACGTACATGTGCTAACCTTTATAAAGACTATTCTCCAAAGGAGGACTGCGTGGATCTCTGTTTGCAGACAAAAAAATGGTACTACAAAGTATCGAAAATGCAATCTACACTTTGTATATGAAAAAAACAAATGTGAAGATACATATTGTTTTCCTTCCATGTCATTGTTATACACCATATTTCACTGGGTACTAACTAACTCAGTTATATTTACTTTAGCAATTTTTAAGGGAAAAAATGTACTTTTATTAGTATTTTTACCATGCTGTACTTTTTACTTTTATTTGAGTCATTTTTTTTTTATGAAGTATTGCCACTCTTACTTGAATAAGATTCCTGGATACTCTGTTCACGGTGACTTCACCGAATGGAGAACAAGTTTGTTGCAAGCAAAAATTCAGCTTCAGTTTTCAGTTGCAGTTTTTGTTAACATTTCAAATGTTTCACCCTGAAAGAAAATGATTTGGAAATTTTTTTTTTAAAACTTTTGCTCGATTCTGTTTTGTATTTAAAAATACCAATATTTCCACTAACTTTATATTTTGGTCTGTCTGCTCATGTAATTTTTTGATATTCAGTACTTCATATTCAATACCTTTCTACTCTTGAGTAATTTCTTGGAAAGTTTTGCATTTACTTGAATAAAAATATGTTGAGGTTGTGCTGTTCTTACACTGGTACAATTTTTGCTTTCTCTACCCACATCTGATGTTTGTCAATCCCAATCAAATACACTGATGAAGAAGAAAGTCCACTAGGAGTGAATACTTCTGCAAGGGAGAGTAAATCCTGAAAAGATTGACGTAGGTGAATAACTATTAAAATATAAAGGGTTCTGTGTTTGCACATTACATTTGTACATGCTGAACATAGAAAAAGGGGAACTAGATTTTGTATATCTGGCAAGCATTCTCTGCTTTTTGTACTTTTATGGAGCTGTATTTGTGTTTGAGTGTGAGGCCAAATAAGGACTGATGGACGGTGAGGAAGAGAAGTGGGTGTTTATATTTAAAGCAGGAAGGTAAAGGAAGGGAGGACAGAGAGCTGGAGCCTCGTACCAGGTCATCAACAGAATAAGGAACATTTGTCCTGACAGAACCCAACAGGAGCCACCTTTAAAACAAGGCGGCGTGTGTTGGAGCCCCTGGGGGGGAGGGAGGTATCGTGTTTATTGCAGCTGTTTAATATGTATGTCAGAGCCAATGTGTTTATGTGACCGCTCTTCGGCTTGGGAGCCAATCGGTTGAAAGACCACTGGAGGGGTCCCTCTGTGAACACTTGGCTCCGGCATTTAGAGCAAAGGGAATAACAATCCTCTATGATATCTTCCACATGTGCTTCATGATCCGCTCTCCTGTTTTGTTTTTCTGGCTGTTGTGTCCTCCATCAGATGTGCTGGAGTTTGGACAAGACTGACAAAAAGGGGAGGACGACACAGAGGGGTTAGAAAAGGCAAGTGATGTGAAAATGTCAAAGATTTTTAAAAAATGTTATTTCTCTGTACCTCCCCCCCTCACCCAGTTCAAACTGCTACACAAACACTGTGACTGAAAGCTGAGTTTCAGAGGCTTTGGAGGGGGCGAGGAGCTGAGGCAGAGAGGGATGGATAGATGGATGGATGTGGGAGAAGGAAGGGAGCGAGGCGCTCAGCAGAGCCACTGAGTCTAGACTCCAGATGTTCCGGCAGCAGCAGAGCGGGTGCTTTGGCCCCCACCAGGCTGCGTTGGGAGTATCCCCAACACATGTCCCCACGCCGCCTGTAAATCAGCCCAGCCAGGCCTCAGGCAGCACCGCAGCCACAAAACCCCTCCGCCCGGACCCCCAGAGCAGGCCGGCCAGCGACAGACGGACGCCGATGAGCCCGCCGAACAGCCTTACGTCTTTTAATGGCCTCCCCGCTCTGCCTGTTTAAAATGGAAACTGTTAAAGAAAAAAAAAAGAAGTGACTACCCTTTTCCATGTTCACCTTTCCTTTACCTTCCTTTTTGCATTTGTATGCACAGCTGGAGCCACACATTAGCGTACGCTGTATGAAAGGACACACAACTTTTAATTTTTTCTCTCCATCTGACACCAAATCAGCCTAAACTTTTCCTAGTTTAGGTCAGTTTGGATCGTCAAGGTCATTTCTACTTGTTAAATACCAGAATTGTGAAACAGAATATCTTATTTATTTTTTTCAAAACTAAAAGTTTGAATGTACTTTTATGGGCATGCCTTAAAATAATTCAGAAAATCCCAGATGATGACGTCATAATAGGGCATTGCTATACATCAATTTTATCGATTAATCAAATTTTATGATTTTTGGAAAACCTTAATTTTTTTTTTTACAATGCACTCCTTCTGTGTCCAACATTGACAGTGATGTTAGCTCACCCAAGAACTGCCATCTTTTTTGACAAGTTTGTTTTGCGGCTTCTATTAATTTCGACTTTGAATTTAGGTCAACTCACAGACGGACTTATTTAAATAAAAGCCAGGCTTTTAAGACATTTTCTGTCATTTTTAATTTTTTAGTTCCCATTAACTGACCTCCAGTTTGTTTGAGCTGCGTCGGACTGGCGACCAGTCCAGGGTGAACCCCGCCTCTCGCCCAAAACGTCTCCCTGGAGACAGACACCAGCATTAATTTTAGTACAGAAAATTAATGGATGGATGGCTTGAGAAGAAAGTCCGGTTCATTTGGAGAGTGGTGAATGTGCAACCAAAACTCCGCTTTGAAACCAATGTCTTCGTTGGGTGGAAGTGAACTCTGATGTAGTTCGAATGCATATGTAAACACCAAGCGGCCTGGAGAAAACTCCAAAAGCAGGAAGTGGAGTAAAGCGCCACTTCCTGGATTTGTTTGGGTAAATACAACCAAAACAAATGCGCATGTCCTGCGCTAACGGGAGAAATGGCTCGTGGTCTTTCACCAAACACAAAAGAGAAACATTACAGCCGCTAAAATCTGACGCTACTCCATTTGTGTTTCCGTCAGGAAGTTGCGCTCAGTGTCTTCTTCTGAGGTTTTTGTGTCGTTTCCTTCGGTAGTTCTCAGTGCAGCGCCACCACAGGGGAGAGAGAGAACAGGTTTTTGTCAAAGGGTTTAGTTTATTTGACACAGTGTGGCCTGGAAGCGAACCTCACTAAGTGAAAATGTAGCAAATGTTGCAATCTGAGTTCCTGATCGAACCGAGTCTACTGGACTATCAGGCGTGAAAACACCCACAGTTGTAATCCTACCCAGTTACTGAGGAAATCAACCTAACCTTCTGAATTTCATTACATTTTTTAAAACAAAATTTTCTCTTATTCTGACGTTTCCTGCTTTTGTAATCCTAACCGACACAAGCCAGGAAAAGTTTGGTTTAGTGTCAGAGCGTCATAAAAAACCCCCCCAAAAACAGCTTGTCTTTTTTTTAATTAGCATATGTAAATATCTGGGTTCAAATAACTGTAGGCGCCGCTCAAGACATGGACGATGCCCACCGTAGAACAGAGAGCAGCGCGGCTCTGCGTCATAAACTCAGCCGCCTCTCCTCATTTAGCTCGACCGCAGCTCGTCTGCCGTCCTGCTCCCGAGTCTCACTGGCACCAGGGCATTCCTTCAATTGCACCCTGCATCCCAAACTTTCACATCCACTCCGGGATCCATTCACACAATTACAGATTCCTGCTGAACGCGCGCGCATGTGTGTGTCTGCGCGGCCCTTTTCCCATCAGCGCTCAACACATAATTAGACGTTGAACTTAGAGGCTGGGCCCATATATAGTAAGCAATGCAGACCACAAACATGCACTTAAAACCAGATTCCTTATTGTATTTTGTTGGAGCAGAGAGACAGAGAGAGAGAGCTATTTTGGAGGGAGAAACAAAGTTTTTTGAGCTAGTCGCACACATCCAAACCCAAGGTAGCGTCGGGAGCCCAAAAAGGGGAGGCCTGCATCCATTTCCAAACTCGATAGCATAACATGCTAAAGTCTAAGCTGTTCAAACAGCCTCTGAATAAACAGGTGAAGCGAATGGGGGGAAAAAACTGGACTGGTGGTCACTAAGTATGTCTATTTGCCTGTGTGTCATTTAGCCGTGAATTAAAAAGAGGCCTTTTTTACTTCTGCTTAGCTCTCTGTGTGAACAGATGAGTGAGTCCTTGTTTTTAGTGGACACAAACACCGTAACTGTAACACCTATTTGCACAGTCCCACACACGCAAATCCCAGCTGATCCTCCAAAACACAGCTCTCCTCACTCCTGGTGCGTTTTCCAGTTACGGCAGCCATCTTAGACGCTACATGAGTACAGGCTTTGACTAAATGGTTGTTGAAACATCTCGACGGGCTTGCCCCCTAACCCCCCTCCGTCTCGTCTGTCTCAAATGCAGCACGGGGCGCTCGACGGGACGCCGCGGGGAAAAACAGCTGACGGTCCCTGGAATGCCGTCGGATGCATGAGGTTAACTGGGCTTTAACCTCGGCACCGTGGGAGGGGAGCACCACTGGAACGTGGAGCAGACCTCTGACCAAGCTGTCGTCAAGAGATTACACGAGCCGATCAAGGGTTCTCAGAAATAAAAACATTGTATTGACAGTCAAACATGGTCTGTTGCTGAGGTAATGAGCTGTGCTCACATTTTGAACAATCAGAGACTGCTTGCAAAATTGTATTTTAGACCATTCACGTTATTTGTTAATCCGACAAATTAAAGTTTTCCCAGATGATTTAAGTGTTTTACCCTCTTTGTTACAACGACATTCACTGGGAAAACACAGTTCAGTGAGACTGAACTGGCTGCAGCAGCTCCGTGTTGGTCTGTGTCATGTACTAAATTGTATGATATTCAAAGCAAAGCATACCAAAAAATGTTAGATTATCAAAGAGTGATATCAAAACAGAGTAAATAAGATAAGATTAGCTTAGATTGAAGTAGCTTTCCAAACAGTTTATTCTCTGTCAATGAAGAGTATTGAGGCTATCCTGCAGCTAGACGTTTTCAAGCCTATAAATAATTTGATCTTATTAACTTTAAGTATTGGACTGAGACTGACAGAGGAGGTGAAGTGATTTGTCTCTCATGTTTAAATCACTGGTAAATAATCACACAGCAGATTGCACCCATCACTATCTTTATCTTTTCTGGATTTCTGTGAACTTTCATAGGTCTCCTCCGTTGCACGTCCTTAGTTTTATTTGAGCTTTTTGATACCTGAAAAAAGAGCCAAAAGGAAAATAAAGCACAGAGAGTACATCACATTTATCCAGTGCTGTTGCAGTTTATCTCCCCGCAGCTCATAAAACTGTCTGAAAATCTTCACAACCTGCAGCATAATCTTGCTCCCTTTTTACTTTTTATTACTTGTACAAATCGGGGCACACAAAGTAACATTTTCCCCAAGCAAACAACATTTGGGGACGTTTGGGAGCAGGCCGTTTGTGTAATTACAATCATTTTTGTTCCGCGTTTGCTCCACAGTTTGCCATTTTGCCCTTTCAGTACAGTTGGTCCAGGTATTTAGGGTACTTGGGACCCTAAACACCTGCTTTCAGTAGTGAGAGTGTAGAGCAAATTACGGCTTCTTGTTTTGGTCTAAAGTGTTGTGGTCAGCACTGAATGCAAATACCAATATTTGTCGCTTAAAGCCAGCAGAAGCAGCAATAATAATAATTTAATTATTTAAATAACAATTAGTGTAAGTCTTTCCTTCCATGCATCCTTCATCCTCATTGTCACTCTGGCTCACTCTGGGCTATTTGAAGGAAGTCCTTGGCCAAAAGAGATTTGTTGTTGTAGCTGTAGTTGCCCTGCGAGTTCTGGGTCTATTCTGGAAACTTCTTCTATTTGGATGTGCTGATCAAGTTAGATGCCTGAATCACACCAACCAACACGGAGAAGCAGCGGGTGACAGAACGTCTCAGCCAGTCTCTAAAGCTGAGTCCTACAGAGGAAGCGAGAGCTTGTTATTTTGGCCATACTGAAGGTTGGGATATAGATTAACTGGCACATCAAGAGTTTTGCTTTTTTTTATTGGAACTGCTTTTTCTTCACCAAGACAGACCAGTCAGTCTGTTGTGGCGAAGACAATTGACAGACTTGTGTTGGATTGCAAGGGTCTGATCAGCAGGATGTCCAGGGAAAGATTTTCACTGTAGGATGAAAACACACTACAAGTTCCTATGACTCTCATAAGGTTTCACAATGCCTTGTCCTTTAGGAGTGGTAATGTGGATACATACAGTAGATGAATGATAATCTCACTGTCCCCAACTCTTTACGGAGCGATTAGTCAGCTAACTGAAAGAAATCAGGTTTTGGTACAAAAGAGATTTTTCTTTTTTAAATGTTGCATTTTGTAGTTTACTTAAACACCTATTGGTAAGGTTCACCTTCTCACCATGGTCTATCCTTCCTCTTTCTGTTTTAACCTTCACCGTTCCTCTCAGTCTGACCAAAGTAATTACCACTCTGTGACGAAACAAAGGCTGAACAGAAAACATTATCTGGGAAAGGTATAGAAATATTACTTCCTTGCAAAACGGCACCCACGATGAACAGAGTCCAAAATCACAAACCATATGAATACCTGTTTCTCATTCTGCTGCCAGTTCTATTTACTGCATAACAGAGATCATGCATCAGTTCTGAAAACAACAAAACACTTAAAGAGAGCCCTGTTGCCCTGAAGCCAAAGAGGAAAAAGGCCCTTGAAATTGATGTTCCAACAAGACAACAACCCCAAGCACACCAGTACTTAAGATGCTTCCTTGTTCCACACCAACGTTAACCTTGTGGAGTAGCCGGCACAATGCCCAGACTTTAACCTTAGGCGTTCTCAGCAAAACTCAAGAAAAGAAGAGCAGTCATAGAATCTAATCTGTCCTGCGTTGGAAAACCTTAACGTTGGCCGCCTCCACGCAAAAATAGATCTGAAGCAATTCTCAGAAGCAGGGGCTATGGAACTAAATATTTGGTCAAAAACTCACAGGAGAGCAACATTTCTAATAAATGTCTCATTTTTACAGTAAAAGTTTGAGTTATTTTGTCTGTAGTCTGATATCAGATTTCAATCATTGTAAAAATGATAGGTAATGGTGTTGTTGGTGTACCTCAGGGTTCTACATTTGGTCCTTTGATTTTTACTTTACGTGTCATTGACCTTTGGGAAGTTTAACTTCCTCATGTTACTTATCAGATGTATTTATTGTTGCCGCACATTAACACTCAAACTGATGCAACTATTGGGATCTCTGCCTGATTACGCAGCATATGCTTACAACTCAACCCTGATCACATCGTCTGCGTTTTCCTTCCTGGTTCTAGATATAGAGACCCACATCCAAGTGTTACAGTTTCAAGTAAAAGATGTCAATAGAAAAGAATAAATAAATTGTGCAGCAGTAGATTCACAAGTAGAATAGAATTGGATTCGATAAAATTAATACACAAAAGGAACTGCGTTGCTGACTAAAATAAATGCCATATTTTTTTTCCATGTCAATTATTGTGCAATTTTCTACAACTGCGATTAGTAGAAAAACTCTAAAAGTAAAAATAAATAAATAAATAAAATAGTCAAAGTCATAGCATTGCTGCAACATTTTAGCATTACATAGTTTTCTTAATCGAGGAAAAGAAGATCAAGTTTTAAGACATTTCACCAATTTATATAACCTCCTCTACTGAAGAATTTCCTTGACCAAGATGAGCGCTATAACCAGAGGGGTCTGTAAAATCCTCCATGCAAAAAAATTGCAGTCAGCATTCTCCTAACGCTTAGAATACTGTACCAACAGAGTTGAGGAGCATCAGATTTTACAAACAATTTTCAAAATCGGTGTACAAGAGGCAGACTGACTGTCTTGCATCTTGTTTTGAACTAATCATTAAATTCAGTTTTCTACTTTTGTTTTATCGACACGCCGGGGGCCGTACGTGGAAATGTGCATTTATGTCTAAATCTGGCACCTTTACACAATGAGCGAAACTCCTCGGCATAATTAATGTGCAGTTCCCTTTAATAAATAACTATATAAAATAATGTTTTCTATGAATTTGCATACATGGATATTAACAGATATCAAGATATTTGTACTATATCTTTCTTATTCTCTTTTTTTGTTGTTGCATATAATAACTTTTGTATAATATGAGTTTTTTCTTTTTAATTTTGTAACTTGCTATGCTTTACTACTATCATTACTAGTACCAGCATCTATTTTTGTTCTGAAAGAGACTTGTTAAGTTGTCTGTATTACACTGTAACAGCTTGTATTCACATTAATTGCACCTGGAGGGACTATAGATGGAAACTGGCATTCATGGCTAACTCTGGCATATCATGCGACGTGCATTGTCCCTTTTGAAATAAACAAAAAGCAGCGACAATTCAGCCACTTTAACCTGAGAACAGTTTCTAAAATGGACAATTGCAAATAAATAAATAAATAAATAAATAAAAAGGGATTCACAAACCGTTTTCCAACAAACTGGATTTTGCTCCACAAGGGGGCCACCTACACCGTGTGAGATCCTCTCAGGGGCCAAAACAGATAGGCGTCTCTCTGTCTATGTGTGTATTTACTTGAGTGTCAGCTAGCATGCATGCATGAGCAATCCTGAGTGAGGGCTAGGGAGGAGAGGCGGAGGAGGGTGAGGGTGCTGAAGACAAGGCAGTCAGTCAGACGGCCCTGGGCTCCCCCCAGTTAATTACAAGCAGGGCCTGGACACAAACAGGCCAGCAGCGGGCCGCTTGACTAGCCGTCGTCATGTGAAACGGCTGTAGGGGTGGTGGGGAGGGGGACATCTCCCCAACGCTGCAGATAGAGCCGTTCAAAGAGCTTATCTGAGGCCGTCTGGCCTCGCCTTATCGGATCTGACCCCCGGCTCACATGCCTCCCGTTAGGCTGCGTTTCATCCGGGAGCCGCGTGTGCGTCCATCTGAAGGTGTGCATGCGTGCTGGAATCTGGTTATAAAGTTAAACGCTTGACTTGGATGTCAACCAGGCCACAGTGAGGTCACCGCCGGCCGTAACACAGTTAAATAAGTGAAGGGGGGAAGGGGCGGGGAGTCGGAGGGGTGCAGTTCAGTTCAAATCAGCCACATGTAATCTTACTGCTACAGTGAAAGCTGAAATTGTTTAAGGGTACATTTGTGCTCTGATTTATGAAGTGAATTATGGGAATGCTACACAGGCGATCTCTGTGGCCCGAGCTGGAGTGTGTTTCTGTTTAAGTGTGTTAAGAGGACAGCTGGGCAGGTAAACCTGGACGCAGAGAGCATGCGGACGTGAAAAAGGCCCGTTTTAATGAAGCTGCAGGAGGTGACAAAGAAAAATACAGTAGCTTGCAATTGTTTGTTTGCACAACTAGTTTGGGCGCTTCGCTCTCCGGCCAGTGTGGTAAACAGCCAGCAGAGTGGCAATATTTGGAGTCTCGGAGCACCTGCTCGTCCTGCAGGTGATCGTTTATGTTTCATTATATGCTAACGAGCCGTGTTGCATCTTTCAAATGAGCAATTACGTCCCCCGCTCCGCGCGTTCCTCTCTCCGGCTGGCACCGGCCGGCCGCCTGTGGCCAGGCACCCACAATTCAGACACAATTTAGCTACAACGCCGCAGTAATTGTTGTTGCCCACCCTCCCCCTCACCCCACCCAGGGGTGACCCCTCGCTTCCCGAAACACAAACACATGCAGATACAGATGCACAGAATCACACATATTAGCACACAATGTTGACACAGCTTCAGCAGGGACAACCCCTCCACCCCCCCAACCCCATGACAACCCCACTCCAGCTCCCCCATCTTTGCCTTCTTGATCCCTCATCCCTCTCCACACACACACACACACACACACACACGCACACACACACACACACACACACACACACACACACACACACACACACACACACACAGTGTTGTTTGGTGGAGATCAGAAGCCCAGCTCAGAGGCCCCACACCTGGGCATGTTTGCGGAGGAAGCGGGCCCTGGGCGGGCTGCGCTCCATGCGCCTGTCGACTGGCTCCACCAAGTCTGGCCAGCTGTGCTCCTGGCCTGGCCTCGCGCTGTGGGGGCTGTGCAGCTGGGAAAGGCATGTTTCCCAAAAGAGGAGAAAAAAAGAAAAACAGGACAGAGAGGGGAGGAGGGAGGACACAGAGAGGAGGGAGAAAAATGAGAGAAAGAGAGAGAGAAAAAAGGGTTTAGGTTATTTTGAGCTCATTACACATTCATCCCCGGGTTCCTCTCAAGCATCTCCTTTTATATGAAATTGTCAGAGAAGCCACTCACTACCTTTGGAAGTGTTGGGTTTCATTGTTATAGTTTTCTTACATAGTTTTCACATTTAGATGATTTGAGATTTAAAACAACAGCAACAATGGAAGAATTCAAACAGAATCCAGTTATAATTCCCGGACAAGTGATTTATTTTGAGTTATTTTGACGTCCAAGTTGGACTGCCGCACATCAAAAGTCTGACACGAGCAACGTCTCAACCTTTCACACCTTTCTAAGGAGCTACACGTATAAATCTATGTGCTGTTTGAAAGTGTCAAACAACTTAATAGCAAAAGCTTTGCCAACTGTAGCATGTAGCTCTCTCTTTTTTTTAAACGTATTGGACTAACTGTTTGCTTTGCGATGGGTGTGTTTGTCTCTTTCGCTTGATGATTTATTTTTGGTTCCCTTCTTTTGAAAAAGTGATACGGACTACTTTTTGTCTGGACATAAAGACTTCTATTTGCTGTTTTCCTTCGCAAATAACCAGGCGAGTTGCAAATGCGCTAAATTCTGTCGAGACAGGCCCCGACCGCCTTGTAAAGATTAGACACGTGTGCCAGGAAACAATGAAGGAACTGGAATTGCTGGTAGCATGTAATTCATTATAAATTCAAATATTAAGTATTCTCGGGAAACCGTCCTCAGATGAACACACTCTGTACTTTTACCAGAAGACCAGGAGTCCAACAGACAGGTCAGGAATGAAGCTGTGGAAAAGTCTGAGGCTTTATTTAGGTCATAAAACAATATCCCAGGGCTTTGAGGAGACGCTTCGATCCGTCTTCTGAAAACAGAAATACTACGACACAACAGGTGTGGGTCAAATAAACCTAAAACTTCATTGTGATATTCTGTGGTATTTTAGTGAAAGTGACGGCAAAAATGTATTTTCAATCCTTCCTAACGAATTGCAGACCCACAAACACAGATCCCCATCTGGAAATAGGTTACTTCAGGACACAAGTGACGTAAAAAAAAAGTGTGATTCTTATCAGTAATTTGCACACAGCAACTGCTTTTAGTCATATTTTTGACTTTTATACTGATATTTGTTGATCCTCTCATTGAACCAACAACGGAAAAAAGCAGCAAAAGCAACAAACTCTGCAGTGCAGCCGGTTTCGGGAGGGTTTTCATTTCATCATTAAATTTAGTTTATTGGTTTTCGTGATAAATCAAAATTCGCATCATGGTAACAATTGTTCCTAAGGTAATGATAAATGATACAATAAATATCTAGGCGTTCAGCACAACTAAAAACTTACTGAAACAAAACTGCCCACCTCTGGTGGAGATGTGAAGTTGTTCACTCTACGATTTTGGATTGAACCAAATAAAACCAAGAGAAGTTAGGTTTACACTTTGCATTTTATGAGCTACTTCTCAGTGCACCGCCGGTAAAAAAAAATTGCTAAAGGGTTAACAGATGAGTTGTGATGACTTCCTGGGGGCGGAGTCTCATAAAGAGCAGGAGTTTTTAAAGAGACAGAGAACCGATTTCAGAACATTCATTTAAAACGTCACATTTCTTCTGTCATGTTTGATATATAAAGCATTTTGATAAAAATGTTAACATAGTTACTCAATTGTGCTGTGAAACACATACTACTGCCTCTTTAAGCCAATTATTGTCACAAAATGGTACCCATTCTCATGACATGGATGGACTTTGTCACATTATATGTTTTCGACTTTTATCATGTTATTCATACAACTTTAAAATTATAATATGTAGCAAAATCAAAAACTGAGGACTTTGCTGTTTGCGAGTCTCACACCAGTCGTCATATTAAAGGAGATGAAGATGCATATCACAGCCTGAGAGACGGTCATCTTAATAGTCAACTTCAACTATTTTTTTATGTGTTTGGCAGTTTATTTGTTTGTGTTAGATGTTTACCATTAGCTTCTACTCATTTAAGCAGTTAAGTGTTAGCATTGCTAAGATTCTTTCCTGCTGAATTAGTGCTTAGTGAGCCTAACTTTTTTGTTAGCTGTACCCGCTACTAGCAATAACTACTGTCAATTTTAGTGCAAAAATAAATTTTCCTTGACAAACCAGGGTGGCAATCTTGAAAAATCCAAAAATGACCACTAAATATGAAATCTACAAGTCCAGTTATGTATGACTTGACACTACAAGTATTCACCTGTAATAAATATCGGCAAGTTGATCATGGCGGCCATCTTGAATTTTTCAGTGCCTAACGTTTTTTGTTTCCCCCCCCCAAAAAGCAAGCTCTTGGGAACATCAGTGCTAAGTCGGGTGTCTTACCTCCTCATGTGAAACATTTTGTTGAAATATTCACTCAGCTGCTGAACCATAAGGCTATAAGACTAAGAATTCAGCCAGAACTACAACGGGATGGTTGATCTCTAAGCACGTTACATCTTATATCGATCTACCATAGAAATCCCAATAAAACTGATTTCTTTCCTTTTTCCTAAAGTTGGCTCCAGTAAACGGATTAATGTTCTCCCATCCATGTGGACCTGAGCCACCTTGTCAAATCCGTCTTGATAGACATCACAACAGGTTTGGATTATAGTCACGGGTGAAACACACAGAAGTTGCTAGAAAACCGTTTTCTGCTTCGTCCAGCCTTCAACCACAACTTTTAGCACTCTTAGCACGCCGACATGATCAATATGTGTAAGACAAAGCTGTATGGGATCCTTCGGACATGTTCGGCGCCAGTTGATCTGCTCAGCTATTTATTGCCCCTGGCAGGTCATTCCCTGAGAGAACCTCAAATGTGGGGCAGCAGTTGGGCAAAAATACCCATTTGTCCGTTACACACACCTGGAGCTTTCTGACCCTGACTGGGTTCCAGCTGGACCCATGTGGGAGCAGGAGCTCTCCCTTTCTCAGTTTGGCCTCTGTGCCAATGGATGCTGTTGTGGATCGATGTGTGAAAGCAGCTATATACCTGTTCTTGTCCTTTAGAAGTGGGACAAGAACAGGTATATAGCTGGTATATAACAGGTATATAGCTGCTACACAAACAAACTCGATTTGGTTTTTTTTTAACCAGCACACCTGTTCCTATTGGCTGGTCCCGATGCCCTCTCTCATCGGGCCCACCCCCTGGGGGCCTCATGCCTCACTGGGACGAGTCGTACCAAACTTGATGTTTCTAAGTGGCACGCACTGGCACTTTTGTTCTCTTTCTGGCTACAAGTTAGCGATGTTGCATCACAAGTGGCGATAGCATTACTGGCAGGTGCTGTGTTGCAAGTTCAGACAGAGAGGCATCTACCACCATATTCTCTCCTCTGCTCTGCCATCATTCCTTCTACTCGTCCTCCATTCCTGTATCGGCTCACCCACAGTCTTCCTCTGCCTCTGCCTGTGGATCGTCCTGTCTATACCCATCATTGTCGTCGGGCTCGGTGTGCCGTTTAGAACCAGGTATCGCCCGGGCCCACACACCAACACCCACTGCATTCCACCACTGTTAGCCAGAGGGGAGGGCAAGGTGAACATCAGTCCTTACAGATGATACGCTGTTGTGCAATATTCTAGTTAATTTGATCCTAACCAGCAGGTATGGACTGTGTTGCTGTGGTGTAATAAAGCTGTATGATGAATGGCTTATTTCACTGTAAGGTTGCCCTCCAAAGGTCTGAACTCTGAGAACGTATTGAGTCGCTAAATCCAAGGTGCAGACCTAAATTTAATTGAAAATCAATTGGATTTAGGTTTAGACCTTAAATCATTCATCTTTTTTCCTCTGGACAAAAAAAAGGTGCCCTTCTGATTTTTAAAATTTTTTATATTGTTTTGTTTTACAGTGTATAGTGTGAAGCCCATTGCAGTATTTCTGGATTATATTACCAATGCCATACATTTCTGCAGTTTTGCTCAACAAGTTCTTTTAATAAATCAATCGTGAAAACTTTATTTTAAAAAAGCATCAAACAGATAGTATAGTCAATAGTTGTTAAAAGCCCTCTATGGCATGGCGTTGCCCGCAGGCAACAAACCACATATCTATACCTCATGTTGCTCCTTTATTTTATTTTTTGGGGGGCGTGATTTAAAGTGCCACCAGACATAATTTTGTCCAAATAAAAGAGGTATTGAGGTCCAGGTGACCTTTTACTTGGAAGGTCACCTGCTTTTTATTGAGCAGAGATGCAGGGTACACCTTGCCTCCTACTTGTAAGTTACAGATCACTTTTCTTCATGGCTAAATTTTGGGTAACTCTAACTAAAAATATTTTCATGTCTGTGAGTATGTAAAGAAGCATTGTAGGTCATTTAAATAAATTTTTTAATATAATTTATATGCTAAAACTGTGTTTTGTTCTTTGTTGCCTCAGGGCAACATTGCGCAGTAGGGGTCCTTTTGTTCAGACAATATTATTCTAGTGCGTTGATATGCAGTTGATTACAAAATAATTATCACAGTCAATTTTTTAACTGTATTATTGACTAACAGCAACAGGAGATGGATGCAAGCTCATTTCATGGACAAAAAGTGCGTGGTTCATAAGCTGGGGTCATTCTCGATGAAAACATGAGGATCCACTGTACCACCATTATTTCATTGTTTGTTTATCCTCAAAACTAACTTCAGTCCAAAAGGGCAATAAGCTGGTCATTAATGAATAAATGGCCCTATTCCAAGGCAGGCAAAGACTGAAGCAATATCTGCCAAAACCAAAAATATGGGGCTGCAGGGTACTTCATATGGCTGGTGCAGATTGTGTTCCTTACAACTTTAAAACTTACACAGGGCGAGTCGTGCCACCACCAAATCTACCAGACATGGGAGCTGGTGGACATGTTGTCCTTTGCTTGGCTCAAATTCTACAAAGGAATCAAAATTACAAACTCTTTAAAAAAGAACCTGCAGTCCTAACTCCAGTCACTGATGTGAATCTGGTCGCTACAACCCATGGATAATCAGATAAACAGATGGTGATTCACATGTATGTCAATAATCAAGTACCAGAAATGTGACATACACTCTTTTTCACATCAGCAAGCAATTCCTACCTGATGTTTTACACATAATAGGGAAAAAGACTGATGGCAACATCCTTAGTGATTCTAACTCTGCCAAACATACACGTACAAACACACAAATGCTCGTTTTAGTAGTTTTCTTAAATGTACCATTCGTTAATGAAAGTTTGTTTATTTTATATTTGGTAAGTTGGAACCATGTCTGATTTATTTTTGTCAACAGAAAGTTTTTTTTTATGAATATAGTTTTGGTTTGATTTGTATTTAATTTCTCATAATCACTGTAGAAAACCTTGGTGTTTTAGACCCCCTGTAGCACAATGTTGCCCTGAGGCAACAAACCCAAATCTGGTTCTGGAAGGCGTCAGGGTCCGATTTTATGATTGATATGTAACTAGGGACCATTAAGCTCCCAAAGAATGCAGGAAAATATTTGTTCCCCAAAAAACCTAAAAGTCATGCCATAGAGGGAGTATTTTGTCAAGTGACGTCATTGAAATCATCAATACACATCAAATATGTTGTTCAACTTTCCGCATGTTATGGTTCAAAAGCAAGTTTTTTAGCTTTGATTTAAAGGCTGCTGCACAGTGGCGTAGTTGGTAACACTGTTTCCTTGCAGCAAGAAGGTCCTGGGTTCGATTCCCGGCCGGGGTCTTTCTGCATGGAGTTTGCATGTTCTCCCTGTGCATGCGTGGGTTCTCTCCGGGTACTTCCTCCCACAGTCCAAAGACATGACTGTCAGGTTAATTGGTCTCTCTAAATTCTCCCTAGGGGTGAGTGTGTGTGGATGGTTGTTTGTCCTGTATGTCTCTGTGTTGCCCTGCGACAGACTGGCGACCTGTCCAGGGTGAATCCCGCCTCTCGCCCGGAACGTAGCTGGAGATAGGAACCAGCAACCCTCCTGACCCCATTAGGGACAATGGTGAACAGAAAATGGATGGATGGATTTAAAGGCTCTCAGTGTTTCGGCTGTTTTGCAGTTTTCTAGAAGTTTGTTCCAGATTTGTGGTGCATAGAAGCTGAATGCTGCTTCTCCATGTTTGGTTCTGGTTCTGGTTCTCTGAACGATTCTCATTTCTTTCAAGCTTGTTTATAAATTTGTGGATTTGAAATGGCGACTTTTATTGTGCAGACTCTAATGTGGCTCTGCCACTCTGTACTCTGATGCTGCCGGTTTGACTGCTAGTGTTGAACATTATTAAACATCAGACGACATACGGCTATTGACATGTTCCAAAAATGTCTGCACAAGAAGCTACATTTGGTTCATTACAAAATGTTCTGTCTTTTTTTTCTTTTTTCTTAAAAATCATGTATTCTTTTCTTTCCAGACCACAAATACGTAGCACTTTGCGTCGGTGTGTCGCGAAAAAATGTCAATACAACAAAATACTTTATTGTTTGTAGCTGCGACTTGACAAAAATGCAAAAATGTGAAGCCACGAAGCCGAACACGGGCTCCGTTTCTCAGATTTGCTTTGCATCACGTCAAAAACAAACTTGCTGCACAACAGCAGAGAAAATGGAAAAACAGCACAGAGGTGGAGGGGAGACCTCTGGGGAAAAAAAAAATCCTGACAAAAGCAGAAAGTCGAGAATTATCTCCCCAGCTGTCCGTGCATCAGGAAGACTCTCCCAGCGAGTCAACTCTGGCCAGCTTGATCACAGAGGCAGCGCAGGAAGTCCAACAAAAAAGGAAAGGAAGTGAGCACCAGCTCCAGGAAGTGCATTTTTTTCTCTCTTTTTTTTTTCTTTTTTTTTTTCAGCTTCGGCTCCACGAAGTCTGGACCCCGAGGGGAGGGAGGGAGGGGAGGAGGATGGGAGGCAGCCCAGCTGAACGCCAGAGTGTGAGAGAGGAGGAAAAGAGGAGGAAAAAAGGCAGAGGCAGATTAGGGCGTAGTGACGGCAGTGACAGCTGTCTCTGCGCCGCCAGCTGTGTGTCATTTACAGAGCGCTTATAAAAACGAGCCTGGCACCAGGAGAGTGATGTTCCTGATGCCGTGGCGCCAGGCTCTCCGCTTCAAATGACACTGGGTGCCACCGCCGACTTCCTCTCAGCCTACACACATATGCATGTACACAAATAAGAGAGCACACACACACACACACACACACACACAAAAACAGAAAAGGAAAAAAAAAGTTTGCCTCAGCACAAGTAAAATGCAGGCTTTGCGTTTGTTTGCGAGAGCCGAATTTCCAGCCTCTTCTTCTGCAACAGAAAACCGAAATGTGTTCCCACAAAGCGTCTAATTACACAATGCAGCCATTCAGCAGCATCACGGCTAACGCCGAGTACGTCAGGACAAACAGATTAGTGGCTCCAGCAACAACATCCCCACACACACACGCCGGCACGCACGCACACCTGTGTTCACACATTTCCCAGACTTAGCCTGGTGTTTTGCATGTAAATAGAGTGTGTCACTGTGCTGAGGAGGTGCTAACTTCCTCTCTGCGCTGCACCTGGACCAACTGCTCATCTACATGAGAGGAGGCCAGCGAAAGATGGAGAACATCGGAGGCGTTAGAGGAAGGGCTGATTGGAGGGCCAGATAATCGACGCATGCTGCAGAATTTAAAAGTCCAACATTTTATTCAGTCGTAGGGGGATTTCTTCTCCGCAAAAAAACCCCCAACAACCTGAATTCTCTGTGTACCAAGGTGATATAACATACATCAGGAATGTCAACATATTTGTAATTTTGGGTCTCGTCAAGATCCTGAAATTTCTCAAATTTGTTCTCAAATTTTGAACAAATGTATCGATAAAACCCTAATAAACTCTTAAAATATTCATAAATAGCTGTCTGTATTCCATACTTAGAGCTAAGTAGTATTGAATGTATTTTTACGTTGACATATGTGTCCCTCTAGAGACCACAGGGCCTTGAGTTTGACACATGTAATATACATTGTCTTGAAACGGTATTAATATCCTATGATTTTATTTTTTTGTACATTTTGTTTGAAGCTACAACAACACACTGTAACATACCAGAACTTCATGTGAAAGACCAGGACAAAGAAGCAGAAATGAACAGGTCGATCCAAAACAGCGACAATATCGATACCAAGCCGATACCGGTACCAGGTCAAAACGATCAGATCGATCCTTTAGTTTCAGATTTGTTTTATCTTTGTATTGTAGTTTCTCAACTCTGCCTCAAAAGAGATTTTGTTTCAAATTATAAATTTTTGTACTTTATTAGGGAAAAATGCACACAAACCATGCTAGTGTGTATTTTATTTTATTTTTTTAGACATCTACAGACTTCATCTAAATTCTGTCGGAGGAACAAAATAATTGAAAGGTAAAAACACATAAACGCCTAAAGGTCGTATGTTTGATGACAAGTCGGACTCAAAAAGTATCGGTATCGGTAATGACGATACGGGCCCTGTGTTTACTTGGAATCAGATGGTTAGCAAAACATGCAGCATCTCACACGTCTACAAAGAAGCACCTAATTGCAAAGCTGAGAAAAAATAGTTAATGGTTCACCAATTAATTATTGGTGAACCAACTATTTAGAAGCCACTTATTTTGAAAATTAGAGTCAAACTGGGTAATTTAATCTGAGTAGAAAATGCAGGTCAGGCCTCAGAGGATTATTAGAGAAACATTAGTGAACAAAAAGCCCAACAAAGACCAAGGAACGCAGCAGAAAGGTCATGGAGAGAGAGATGTTAAACGAAGAGTGAGGTTATAAAACAACGTCCCAGCCTTTGACTGAGCTCTGCTCAAACCATCGTCAACCAAACCTAAAGGATATGGCCGAACCGCAAACATGATCCGTCCTCAGGACACAAGCCGAGCGCTCTACAAATATGGAGCCTTTAGCAGTAAAAAGAAAATAGAAAGCTACAAAAAGCTCACGTTGCAGTTTGCCACAAGTAATGGAGCGGACACAGCAAACGTGAAAGAAGGCGCTCCGGTCCGATGAGACCAAAATGTTACTTTTTTTTACTTACCTATAAGCAAAGCGCTACGTGTGAAAAAGTAACACTAAAGATTAGGTCTATTTTTAACGGTTATTTTAGTAATCGAGTATTCTATTGATTACTCTGACGATTAATCAAGTAATCGAATAAAAATTAGAAAAAAGAAATTATTGGTACAAAAATCTGAAATTGTATTCAATTTAATAATAAATAAGGGACACAAAAATACACCTAAAAAATGTCTATACTCCAGTTCTTAGTCTAAGTATTCGTCTTCAGTCGATTTAATAGGTGAATTCTGTCCAGTCATTTATAGTCCATGTGAACGACTGGATTCGGTTCCTTCGTCACGAACAGAAACATCTACCAGCCATGTACCGCCGCCATGCACTCTGCCACCCGTCTGTTGAGACCAGGATGATGGTACATTTACTTTCCAGTTCGTCCGTAAAGCTACACTTACATTAAGCATCAACTACAGAACAGCAGCCTGCTGTGTTCAGTCTATGAGCTCAGATGTATAAATACTCCCACCACTTTTCCCGCTGTTCGCTCTTCACCGCCACCAGGCAGCAGCTCCGGAGAAGAAAGCCTGCCGTACTGCAGATTTCCTGCCAGTCAATTTAAGGATGGTTACTGGTTCCCCAGTAAACCCGGACATTATCATCAGTCAATGAAATCCCCCCCCCCATCGAACTTGAAAATTGGACGTTATGCTGCTAGCACTTAGCTTTGGCGGAAGTGATAGTGTTGCGCAACACAAACAATCACCCGGCTGGAACACGGTGTGCTAAATAATAAAACATAATTTAACGAAGCTTCGAGGCAAGTAATTTTTGTCAAGGAATTTTAATAATTGACGTACTCGAATCACTGGAGGAACCGTTACAGCCCTACTACAGATCAGCCTGAACGCACCATCCCCACGGTGAAGTATGGCGGTGGTAGCATTTTGCTGCTGGGGTGATTTCATTCAGCAGCTACAGGGAAGATGGAGGGAGATCCTGGAATAAAACCTGTTAGAAGCTGATTCAACTAGTGGTTGTGGTTGTTATTTGACGGATCTAAAATAATGGAGTGGGTTTGAATCCCTGGAGAGCCAGTCAGACATTAAAATCAACTTATTTAGAGCAAAGACCAAAGGTTAGCACAACAGAAATATAACAGAAAGACAACACAGGAACCTAAAAATGATTATGTCAAAGTTTTCAGGATCATGACAGTAAGTGTGTAAGGCTCTTCATGGTTCGAATGTCAGCCAGTCCTGAAACCACATCTGAATGTTTTTCCTTTATGATTTATAGGAAGACCCTTTTTCTTCTTACAAAAAGTCACGATACCAAACGATACCAGAACAAATAAGGAACACACAGAGTCTCCGCAAACACGGATAAGCCCAAGTCATCACGTCTCTGTACAGCCAGAGCGTCGTGCTGTTATCTGTGTGTCCTCTATGCCTAATCAGTGGCAAACGATAAAGCCAAACACACGTTCTGCGTTTGTTATCGGAGGCTATCGAGCCTAGCTCTACCCTGCCACGAACCCAGCAAGGCCACGATCCGCGCCGTCCCTCCGCCGCTCGTCGGACGGGGCCTGATGGCGTCTTGGAGTCAGCACGGGACGCGCAGTCACAACACCGGGGTTGGAGTCTTCCCAACAGACATAATTCAGCACAGCTTTGAAAGCAAATGGCTGATAATATTCAAAACGGCTGCTGGGAAAAGGGGAACGTTCACTGCTCTATATTTGGTCATTTCTGCCGGCTCTAGATGACTTCACCAAAGTTTTTCTCTTTTTTTAGTGTGTTATTTCAGTCTCACTTTCAGTAAACTCTGTGATCACCTTGCCTTTTTGTGTTCCGCGCGCCTTTCAGCCGGAGCACAAAGAGAGGGGAGCAGGGCCTTAGTAAAGAGAGAGAGAGAGAAAAAGCCCCCAGCTTTGGCTCCTTAAAGAAAGCAGAGGTTTAGCTCTTTCACTTCCACGCCATTGTTATGCTAAGGCGCAGCTTGGGAAGAAGAGTGAGCCATTAGCATCTGAAGAAGAGCCAACATCTGAGGGAAACATGTCTTTAAGGCCCCGCAAAGAATGGACTCAATGCTGCCTCTCCTTCTCATTTTCTCATTCTCTCGCTCCATCACTTGTTCCTCAACTCAGCTCTCATCCCGGGCCTTTCGACGGCCCATTCTTCTTTTCTTCGCTCTCCTCCGCCGGCTCTTTTGGCGCCAACAGAGGGGGTGGATAAGGGACGTTCGTGTGTGTGTATGGGCGGGTGGAGAGGCAGATTAAGAACGGGAGAAAATGGCCCTTTATAGATACTAAACATCGCTAAATCAAAATGATTAATTCATCACAGATTTATAGAGGCGGGGGAAAGATCTGCTGGAACATTTGGAGGATATCGGGGAAAATCGGTACTTGAGTGCAACTGGTGGCTACAAGAAATGGACAACAAGGAGTAGATGTTTGTTTCCTGCTGTCAGCAGTAAGATGCCCAGCTGCTGTCATGTCTCATTATGTCGTCATGATGAGTAATATTGAGAAAATCACTTGTTGCACTTTCAGTTTCTCGGTTGCGTATTGAACTGGGACAAATGTCTGCAGTTTGGCTTGTTGATGCCTTATAACGCGTGTGTCCAACTCAAGGCCTGGGGGCCAGATCTGGCCCGCTGCAGCTTTTGATGTGGCCATGTAAGCTCCAAAATACATCAATAATTTCCTCCACAAATCTTCAAAATTCACAAAGAATCAACAGATTCCGACGTTTCTTTTCCTTCTGATTTAAACTGCAAACTTCTCTCAAAATTGGCCACAAACGTTGGGATTGTGTGTCTGCTGCCTCAGCCTTATTTGTTGTCAAGTTACAGTCCGTGATCGATACAATAATTAATGATAAGTCACATTTAACGTCACACATTAGCGCACATATCGTAAAAATTCCTCACAAATATTTCAAAATTAGCGCCACAAAATCTGTGATTTTCATTGTAAAAAAAAACCCAAAAAACACACAAACAATCAATACGTCCTGGATGGACTCATCAGTGTGAAAAGATGTTCAGTATTATTTAATCTTCAGAAACAACGGATGCTGAAACAAACAGCTATTTATTGATATTTTAACAGTTTGACGGGTTTTCTCAATACATTATGGCACAACTGGCCCTTTAAGAACATCCAGATTTTTGATATGACCCAAAATGAAAACAAGTGAACCTGCACTCCCACATCAACCCATAAAAAGTATACCCACAGCATGATTCTGCCACCACCAGGTTTCACTGAGGAGGCGGTGTGTGCAGGCTGATGTGCAGCGTTCATTTTCCGTGACACAATGTTTTGTACGTGAGCCAAAAAAGTTTGCTGCTATCTGATCGGAGCGCCTTGTTCCACATGTTTGCTGCGTGCTCTACATGGCTTCTGGCGATAGCTTTCCTTCTTTTGTTGCTTCTTTCTTCGAGTCTGTATGTGTAGGTTTTTGCAGGTTTATGCTCCTAATTCTTGTTTTTTAAAAATCTGTCAAGTTGTGCGGTCCAGTCCAGACAAACAAAACCCAGAACGGTTCCAATGCATTAAAAGCCCCAAATTAATACGACGTGCCGACGACGGGTGTCCTGTGTGTAAACCTTTGACAGGAGCTGTAAACTCGCATAATCTCATGCTAAGCTGTGAGTCGAAGCAGATTTGAGAAAGTTGACGTTCTGTAAGACCTGCGAGGGGGAAGCGCAGATATGGATGTGTCCAGATCCGCTATCAGATCAGCTTAATAAAGTCACTGTCAAGGCTTGTTTCGCAAAGAACAGCAATCACATTTTACCTACAACGTGCACTGGAATCTTTCCAATTTGCAACCGGGCTCATTATCCAGAAACAATCCAAGCAAAACAAAGATTCATTGATCGGAACGTCATGGAGGGAAACCTATCAAACCTCTTTGATTGGTCAGATTTACTCCAGACGCGACAAAATTCAGGTTTGTTCTTATGATAAAGAAATCTCGCATCGTCTCGTATTGTCACGTAATAATGTAATGAAAAATACATTAAAATCATGCCTATCGGGAGAGGCTGGTAATTCACCCTACATCAGCTTCTATGCGCCACAGGTCTGGAACAAACGTCCAAAAAACAAAACGCAGAACAGCCGAAACCCTGAGTTCCTTTAAATCAATTCTGAAACTCCACCTGTTCAGAGTTGCTTTCGAACCACAATAAATGCAACTTTGACCGACATATTTGATGTGCGTTGATGATTTTAGTGACGGCAATCGACAAAATGTAATGTTTGTCACTGGCTTCTCAACTGTTTTTATGACTTCTTATTCTTGTGTTTCTATGACGCAAAGCACTTTGAACTGCCTTGTTCCTGAAATGTGCTTCACAAACAAACTCGATTGATTGATAGATATAAGATACCCTATTCTTAAGTTCGCTGCTGTGGAATGTCTTCAAAACAGAAGTCGTGTTTTGCGGAAAAAGTCTCAGGTGAACGAAGCCTTACCTGTCAGACAATAATGTCACCCGGATAAAGCAATATGGGCTCATAATAGCCACCGAGTGCTAAAGCAGCTTCCTTTTCTCTGCTGCTCTGAGCCACTCATTGTTGTTAAGGCTTAAGCACTAAGCTGCTGCTAAGGGCCTCCAGGCCAGCAGAAGACCCACAAGAGCATTTGGTTTGTTTGAGAAGAAGAAGCTCGATCTGGGAATGATGTCAGACCTGAACTGTTTCGTGTGGAAATCAGACAGACAACATGAAGTTGTTCTTTGCTGTGGTACTAGCGACAATCAGCGACACAGCATGGAAACAATGCGTCACAGGCACAAACAGAGGTTGTGTAGAATAGTAGGGTGTTCTCACACTGATAGTGCAGTAGACTCGGTTTGATTGGGAACCAAAATTGCAAGATTTTGTTATGTTATCAGCTGGTGTTGTTCGCTTTCAAACTGTATTGTGTGGCACGATCCAAACCCTTCGAAAAGCCGGTGGTGGCTGCAGCACACAGAACCACTAAAGGAAATGACACATCAAACCCCTGAGCGCAACTTCCTTCTTCACCAAATGTAAACAAAAGTGGAGAGGCGTCAGATTTTAGCGAATTGTTGTTTGTCTTTGCTAGAAGACCATGAGCCATTTCTCCAGCTAGAGCTAGGTCAGCGCGTTTGCTTTGGTTGTATTCACCCAAAATCCACTTCCTGCTTTTGGAGCAGAATCCGAACCGCTTGCATTCACATATGCATTCAAACCGTGCCAGAGTTCACTTCAACAGAGTAAAGACCCAGGTGTTTAGGCAGACCAGAGTTCGCATCAGGGTTTGATTGCGAATTCACACCTCCCCAAGCGAACTGTTTGATTAAAGTGGACTAAACGGGGCTGGTGTGAATGCAAGAATGAGTGATAATGGTTTATCCTGGCAGCTTTTTTCTATAACTGGCGGCCAAGTTGGAGACTAAATTCGGATTTGCCACCGACTTTCCCAGTCACAATTCCAACTTTAGGGTGCATTCTTGTTGTTTTCCCCACAGGGAGTTTGTAAAATCTGATAAAGAATAATCTTCATAACTTCATAATACTTTGTATGTGTGCTTTCCACACATACAAAGTATCCACACATATAAAGCAATCAAAGCAAATTAGTCCACACATTAGCTTATGGGAGAGAAATGAGCATGCGAATAAGTGTTTAACACATTTATCCAGCTATCTTCTCCAGATACTTGATCTTGCAGGTTGTGAAGCTGGTCTCTACCTCTAGGGGTCGTTGGGTGAGAGGTGGCATACACCTGGGACAAGACACGGCTCCATCACCAGGCAACGCAGGACAAATAACAATGCACACACACACACACACACACGCCCACCCCTGCCTAAGGGCAGTTTGGAGGCCACTTAACCTAAAGGTTGGACTGTGGGAAGAAGTCAGGCATGCACAGAAAGAAAAACCCCAGGTTGGGAATCAAAGCCAGGATCTTCTTGTTGTAAGACATTCTACATCATAATGTTTCAACCTGCAAATGTTTTTTTTTTCGTTTTTCTTTTTTTGTATGGGTGGTTTTGGAGAATCAATCCGTCTCCAAATACGCACAAATATGCATATTATCGTTATCAAACGATCTTCTTGTATTTCACTGACTTGTCCTGATCTTCAGCTTTAACACGCTTTTTCTTCAACAGTGGAGTCTTGTGCAGGGAGTGTTAACTTCTATCACTATTCAGACAGTTTATATTAAGCCAGCTGATGTTGCCTTGCAGATCGCAACAGGGATACTTCCCAAATAATAAAAGTTTTTAGTTGTGTTTTCTGCATTTACATTTCCTTTTCTTAACGTCTCCAGATTGTCTCATTATCCATGATGTTATTTTTGCAGCAATTAGTTTTGATTTCTCTGAATAATCCAGACTACTTGGGTTGTTGCCAAATTCTGGACAGAATTTTGTCAGTAAAAATATTAGAAATGCATGTTTTTGCAAAGAATGTCAAAGTGTTCAATACGTATTTTTCCCCCAGCATGGTAATAGCTCTAAGTAAACATGGAGCTAATTTTGCTTACAGAGCCCCATGCGATCAGAAAATATGAACTCTGGATTTGCTGTGTTTGTCCCGCAGGGGCCACGGTTGGTCAGAGGGGGTGGCTTTGTACACACACACACACACCCGCACACACACACACACACACGCACACGCACACGCACACACACACACACACACACATACAAGATGTTAACCAAAAAAAAAAATTCTAGATGGAGAAAATCTGTATCCATAAACATAAAATCAAACTTTTTTGCTCTCAGGAATCGGGGGCTGATACCAAGAAATGCCGAGTCACTTGAGTTTGGCAGGCTGAGAGAGATTTCTGTTCCTCTCCCAGCTGGCTGCTGACGCGTCACAGCGCAGCGGTTCGCAGAGAGATGTCAACAATGCCATCACCCGCAGCGCCGCTGTGTGATAAACACATGACTCTGTACCGGGGTTCTCTGGTAGAGTCTCTGCCTCAGTGAAACTCCTGAGCCGTTCAGGGAACAGCAGAATGACTAAGTCATGCACCTGCCTCTCGGTCAGGAGAACAGCAGCAGCACGCTGACAGGAGGAAAAGAGGGTGAGAGGTCTGCATGAAAAAAAGAAAAGAGGAATTTCCAAGGACGGGGGAAGATGTTGTGAAATCATATTGCGCATGTGGCCAGCACAGCTGCAGAGGGAGTGAATCGCTCCATGTGTAACAGCATGAATCACTCAGAGTTCCTCAGAAGTCAGATCACACTTTCAGTTCTTTCTCTCTCTCTCTCACACACGCACACACACGCACACACACACACGCCTTCCTCCCTCCCTCCACTCCCCGCCCTCTGTTTTTCATACCTCACCTTCCCAGTCGCAGGTGCAAGCGGTGAAGTAAGCGCACCAGAATTGGCCACATGTGCAGCATCCCCACGCACAGAGACGCGCACATAGCAACACACCTCGGCGATCACAATGAACAATGCCAGAGCCATCCAGAGTCTCCTCGTCAGCGTGAGGTCATGTGGCGTTTTCGTTTAGTTTTTTTTAACCCACATCACTCACACACTTCCTCTTCTTGGTCCTGTCGCTGCGGCGCAGGTGGGCCGCCTGCTGCATTCCCACTCAGTTGTTAAGTGACATCTCCTCTGTAGAAGTGTCCTCATTCTCAGCCAGGAAAAGCTGCATGACTCATCGGGTTCTTTACCTGATGCGTGGATCCTGTTTAAAGTTTCCGAAACACTGGCCTGAAGAATTCCTTACCGCGTCACTGAAGGCAAAGCAAAGAAATGTGACTGTTCGGCAAGTAGAAATGTGACAATGTTCCAACAGAAGCAATCAGATTCTGAGATGATTGCTAATGCAAGTTGCAAATTATCTTCTGGAATTGGACTTTTTGTCTAATGGAAACAAAACTGAGCTCACACTTTTGTTGTTTTTGCACATGACACGGTTAATTCACTTCACAGATACGCACCGAGTTGGCCTAAGAAAACAGAAAAAACTTCTTTGGGTTGCGGGGGGGGGGGGGGGGGGGGGGGGGGGTATCATTGCAAACCTTTATCACATTAAAATATGCTGCATGTTGTGTTTGTAATGTGACAAAATGTGGAAAAGTTAAATAAATACTGCTACAAGGCAGTGTGGCCGATGCAAAACATCACAAATGGGAGTTAAAGAAAGAGTTAAGCCTTTTTTGCGACTGACATTGGATCTGTGTAGCTGCTGAACGCTCACTGAAATTTTAAAGTTGCAACAAAACAAACGTACATGGATGAATTTCACGAGTTTCGTTTGTGATTGAGCAATAACAACGGTGATTCAGAGCTAAATTCCATTTCAGTCAAAAAAAAGCACACACAACTACAACCTGTGATGGCATGTGGAAAGAAGAAGCCGGAAAGGGCGTTGACGTCTTTATCAGTCAAAACCCAGGCCTTCTGACAGCTTTCAAAATGTGTCTCTAATGGTAATTGAATAGCTAAATCCACCCAGAGGTGGGCGCGCAGAATGGCGATGCCCTTCAGGGCAGCAGTGTCACCCCCGGCGTCCCTGAGGACCGCTGGGCGCTGCTCTGTGTGGTCCAGTCTCCCCCCTCGTTGTCTTTCTCCCCCCGAGAGCGGAGTGGTGCTCCTTCATCTCCTTGATATCAGAAGTGCTGGAATGGGGAGAGAGAGAGAGGACTGAAGGAAAGGGTGGGGGTCCCGGGTGGAGAGCCGAGATCTCCGTAGTTGCCAAGCGAACAGCATATGGGCAGCTCGCTGGTGTTACTGGGGCCCCAGGGCAGTTCCCAGAATTCACATGATAATGAAGCCCGGGGCCATTCATGGCGCTGGCCTAAAGCTGGGGCTAAGAGCTTTTGATAGCCCCCAGCAGCCTGTAGGCCTGCCCACCCCGGGCCCGGCCAGCTTTCCTGCCAGGCACAAACCACCTGTTTGATTTTCCCAGGGCCCTGCCACTGTGGAGGGAGAGAGGAGGGGAGGGAAGGAGAGCAAAGGAATGTCTCCCTCTTACTTTGTCACTGAGTGTATACTTCCCATTCACTTCCTCTTTATAATCCCAAAGCCCGGCCCTCACGTGCACACACACACATACGCACGACGTGTCCAACCTAGATGCACATGTGAACACACCCGCGCTGACCCACGCACAAGCTCTTTTGCCCTTTGTTTAAAAAAAAAAAAACAATCCAAGAAGCAAGAAGAATGAGGTTTAAAAGTAGGGCACCTTCTGTCGCATCAAAGATTCACACAAGCACATTCCTGGCAGAGAGCCTTCTGCAAGAAAAAGAAGCAGGACTCTTGTCTTAACTGTGCGCTCGTCTACCGGACGTGGGAACCAGAGGAGGATCATCTCTGGGCAGCCAAAAGGAGACAGGGAGACTGGCAGTATGGGAGGGGGCAGGAGGGATGCCAGACCAAAGCTAGAGGTTCGAGGGGAACGGAGGGGGGATGAGAAGCCGATGTACTGAGGGGTGGGAACAAGGATAAGGGATGAAGCTTATGGAGCTCGCAGGGGAGGTCAACGTACAATATATTTACAGGAAGGACGCATTCCTTTGCCGTGAGAATGGCTGCTCGATGCTTAGCAAACAATACGGGGACAGACAGGACAGATGGCCTGCAGCGACAGTACTGGAGAACAATAGTTCTGTCATTGAGGTGAGAAGATGGGGGAAAAAAAAAAAAAGTTTAGGCTAGTAGAATTTGGCTACAAGGCACAGAAAAATGGCATTTGCATATAAAATGCCAGCTGAATGTGAGCTTTCTTCCCTGCATAGATTCTCCGCCAGGACATTTCCTGTTGCGAAGTCACGTGACGGGATCAACAGTAGCCAAGCACACACTCGCAGGTGCGATGTCGTGTGCTCTGCAGCCACTTCCAGTTCCCAGTGCAAAAAAGGCGGGGCAGCGTTCCTACAGTTTAACCTGAAATGCTGCCTTGCTGGGGGCTAAACACCTGCGCTGCGCTGACAGGGTTTCAGAGAATGGATTGGGTGGGAGGCACAAGTTAGCTGCCTGCACCTTTACCTAAAAGGGTTTCTGGTTACCGTAGTGCCCCGTATGAGCTGCTGCTCTTTTGCAAATAATCCAGGTCAGGTGTATGGGGAGCATAGGCATAGAAAAACATTACAATAACCTTCTCCTGTGACAAGAACGCACACACCTACACCTGTTGCACCTGCGCCGCCTTATGTGGGAAGCCTGAAAAGATTCCCACACCCAAGTAAATTCACTTCCTCCATGGCTTTGACAAACAGAAACAACAAACAGGGGGCGGGGGGGAAGGAGAGGAGCTGGAGGACGCTCCGATCACAGCTGGGTCAGCAATGGACTGTTGAGGTGGGACTCAGGCGTCAAGAGCATCAGGAGAAAGAAACAAAAACTCCCGGAGGCCCAAATAACTTGATTATACCGGCACCACAATCAAAACAAAAGTGGCAGCCCCAATCTGTTCACTGTCAATGGCGGCTCTCATTTGTCAAGCCCATCCAAGAGGTTGGTTCTCAGGCAACTCGCACAATGCCCGGTGACAAACAGGAGGACTCTCCTTTTTACCCCTGCCTGCCACCGGGAAGCCCATCTGAAGTATTAATCTTTTGGTGGAGGAGTGGAGGAGAGGGCTCAGCCTGGCCAGGCCATTGTCCCCAAGGCCTGGGCCCTCTGAATGGGGCTTTGTCAGCTCACCAGCTGCCACTGTCCACGCTCCATCTATGGACTTTGGCTCCCATGTCCCCCTGGCCGTGCTGACTGGACGCCTCTGTGCAGCTGTGGGGATGTGCGAAGGGGTGCGTGTGTGTGTGTGTATGTGTGAGATGGGACGGAGAGAGAGAGGTCAGGTGACGAGCCATTTGTCTCACAACACACAGGGGAAACACACAAATATGTGGCTTAACGCGGGGCCTTACTTGTCATTTCAAAGCAGGGTGTTCAGGTTGCCAAGGAGTTTGAAGGACAACAGCATGAATGCCCGTTTTGAGTTCGGCGTCATCCGGTAAACATGACGATAAAGAAATCGCATGTGTAAAGGAATTCTCCGAAGACTGTTGTGGAACTTACTCGGTGGTTCTGGAATTTGTGACAACAACAAAAATCTGGTTACCTGTGCTGCACAGGAGTAAAACAAAACAAAACAAAAAAATCCCGGCAAGATTTGCATCCCTAATTATGCCCATCTAGTCTAACAATCATGCTGGAGGAGGAAATTAGAAATGGTGCGAGAACAGAAGAGCCTATTTATTTGTTCTCCATCTTCCTCTTACAGCAGGGGGGCAGCTGGCCAACAGCAATCAGCTCTGTCCCCCATAGGCATCCTCTGGCTACCAGCTGGGAACAGCTGGTCTCCCCTTCTGCTACCAGCACAACCAGGCCCTGCTGGAAGCCCTGCAAAGGAGAGGGCCTCATAGCCTTGTGACAAACAAGCAACATTCACTCAAAGACAGGCCGTGCTAACGAATAAGGCTCATTAGGCTTCATTTACAGTTCCTATAGAGGCGCACCAATTGTTGGGTTCAGGAGGTGAGGTAGAGCCAGTGGTTTCCTGGGGACAGCTGTGCACCTCTCCAGGTTTAATCTCCAGCTTCCCCGTCGGCGTCACTGCAAAACCCGCACGGACTCCACTGCCGGACCAGAGCGTGACGTTGATGGCAAACTGTTGCTATGTTTAAACAACCCGGTGGAGGGGCAGAGGTGGGATTGTTAAATAGCTGCTAGTTGTGCAGGGGGTGATGACCGCTGAACGGAAACAAGGCTCTGGCGTTATTAGATTTGCAACAAGGCGTAACACTGTCACCCATTGTGTCTCCCTCCACTCTCCTCCTCCTCTCCCCGAGACCCCCGAACACGGCGAGAAAACTGCGAGTCTTCCCTGAACACCCCTCCCTTTACCCCCACCTCCATCTAGCACACACATGCACGTAAACATGCACACTCACCCTCCCCCCGAGCTAAAGCTCTCTCTCCAGGCAATTGCCACTGGAGTGGAAAGTATTCCAGAGCACAATGCCCGTGCTCTCAATGGGTGCTTTAGCATGCCACCAGTGCGCTGTCACCAGCAGATGGGGAGCTAATTAGAAGCCATTAAAGGGCTTTGATAATGTGTGTGGGAACCAGGCGGAGGGCGATGGCCACAGGGATGTAAAGGAGGGGTGAGGTTTGGGTCCAGAAGACGAGATACAGAGGGAACAAGCTGGCCAAGGACGAACGGCGGAGGACACCTGTGGGATTTCAAGGATCCCTGCGAAGTTCCGGCGGGCGCCAGCTATCAGATGGTAGATAGCGGCCTTGTAACCTACGCCTGGCTCTCAGGAAAGGGCATGCATCCACCCGCCAAGTCTGCCTGTCTGAACACAGGGAAAACACCCAACAGGCGGCAGCGAGGCTCCAGTCGGTCTGCCCTGCCGATGACACATCTCTAAACCAGGACTCCCACAGGAAGTGAGTCCTAACCACTGGTCCTCAGTCATTACAGTTCCTCAGGCTGCCCATGCAGCGACCAGGCCAGACAAGGCCAGGCCAGGAATCCCTCACACACACACACACACACAGCACACCCACTGCAGCTTTACAAACATCCACGAACTTCCTGCACTTGTGTCTGCTGCTGATGCGTATCAAATGTCGCCACTCAATCATCATTCAGATGGTGACACTGCCGTGTGTTGTATCTGACACCACGCTCACCCCTCCCCGCCCCGTGTGAGCCTCTCCGCACACACACACACACACACCTGCGCACAGGTGTGATCATTATCAAGCAAACAGGAAGAGCCTGACTGGGAACTGGAAACTAATCCCACAGCTGCAAGGAGATGACCTATGTGCAGGAGCGCGCGTTAGTGAAAATTGTTGAAAACTTCTCCTCTCATAATCAAATTCTTCCCCAGAACGCATCTCAAAAGGTATAATCCGTCGAAGAAAAGGGTTTATTCAAGCGCTTTGCTCACTTTCATGTTTCAGGAAGCGCTCGGGGTACCACACATTGTTCTCACAGCAATAAAAACCAGCAGCAAAAGTGTCAAGGCATTGCTGGAATGTCCTATTTCCTATGAGTGAATTTCTGCACCGACGTGGCTTCCTGTAGGCCGCTTTTTGTTGATCTTCACTTGCTACAGCGACAAAGAGGGCGTATCAGCTAATGCGCTTCCCACTCCAACAAATACAATTTACTCCAGAGAAATGCTACCGGGAAGGAGTTTTAAATATAACTGAGACACACAGTGTGATGTAACAGAACACAAGTGTTGCCTTTCTGCTGCTTGATGGATGTGCGATGTCGCAACAGCCCCTCGCACAAACAGTAGCCTGTCGCGGCGGCAGAGCACCGAGCGATAATCAGCTCACATGTAAGGGGTCCGCAGGGAAATGAATCCAGTGTCTGGGAGAGGGGCACTGACATTCTGTCAGCTAAAATCAGGAGCTAATATGTTTCACTTTTCTTTCCCCTCCTCTGCCTCTCTCACTCTGTCTTCTCTCTCTCTCTCTCTCTCTTTCCCCTTGCCTTGATGTGCTGTAAACAGGCTAAAAAGGGCCCAGCTGTGTGGAGTTATTGTTGGTGTCAGTAGGAAGTGCTGATAGCTTTTGCAGCTGAACAAAAGCTGGATGAGGGGAGTGGAGGGGCGCTCCAGACACTGTGGCTCCAGCCTAGATTCTCTCCCACAATCCCTGCACCGCACTCCTATTGTTCTGCCCACCCGGCCCTTCCCTCCGCCCTGTCAGCTGCGACCTGGGACAGAGGGCAAAAAGAGGCAGGCAGAGAGAGAGGGCAAAAAAAAAAGTTTTCAGAAAAGTTGCTACAGGCTACTGGGACAACTCGAAGAAACAGTTACTAGCTGTTAACTTTGTTACACTTGGTATTCTGCAACAATTTTGCAGATGACAAAATTACATTTAATGCTCTGAGTAAGACAGCTTTGCATGCTTCATTTGCTAAAACAGACATAATCCCCCCCAAAAAAGTATATTTGAATGTGTTGGGAGTGTAATAGGAGGTTTTATTCCGTCATTATTTGGGTAACATTTCCAGCATTAGTGTCACTAAGCCTGATTTATTAAATATGCTTATCTCAGTTATTTTATTTCTTATAACGTGACGTGCATGACTTACTTTATGAAAACTGACAGCACAGAACGAAGGGAAAATCCTGCAGCAGCAGCGGTGCCAACGTACTGCAAAACACATTCTAACAAAGGACATAATTGCTTACAAGTGTATAATTCTGACGTCCATTAAATCCTACTGGGTATTTATCTTAAAGCACAATGCTGGCTTTAACTGGAGCGGACAGGAGTTGGGTCATTTTAACCAAATATTGGGTCAGAAGCTCGGCTTTTGGGGTTAGAGAAGAGACCAAATGGAGCCAGGGCGTTCTTCACAAGCTGCCATTTTGAACTATCCAACAACCTCATGAGACTAACAGAGTAAAAGAAAAAAAAGAAGTAAAATCATAAAATTATGTCTTATATAGTGTTGATGTTAGCGGGATGTGTCAATAGAACGAGTTTGTTCACCTAAGCTAAGATTAGCCTTTCACCTACTGAGTAGTTAGCGCAAGCTAGTGCTAGCTTTGTGTTGAAGATTCAAACTTTGGCCAGAGTTGGTGAAAATGTCAATACACACACACATGATATTTTATGGAGTTATGAACTAAAGCGGGGTTACTTTAACACAATAGCTTTACAGAGTGTATTTAAAATCAGCAGGATAGCTTTGATTCGGAAACATAATCTGTAATAACAGTGTTTCATTACTGTTCTGCTATAATGTTTGCTCAGGAGGAGATAAGAATGAAACTCGGGTCAGCGGTTAAGCACAAAACTTATTTTTGTGTTGCTGAAATGACATTTTTGTACACAGCTTCAGTAGATAAATCTGAAAAAGGCAAGCCTTTGTGTAAGTATCGCTGTTTCCGTCTGTGCTATGCTAGCTCTGTAGAAACAAAGTTGAAAATCCCAGCAGCTGAAATAAAATGCATGCTTTGAGCCTTTACAGCAACCACAGGGACATAAAGCGGTGAAAGTGGGCTGTCTGCAGGAATGCTGCACTCATTCCCTGTTAAAACAGCATAATGACGAGCCTTCCTCCTTTGTTGCCCCGCTGTTAACCGGCTGACAGCGCTTTGCTCCGCAGGTGCGCTGGGCGGTAATCTCATCCCGCTGCTTTAAGGTGATAAATGGAGGAGAGAGGGGGGAAAGAGGGAGAGAAAGAGCTCCGGAGCCGGTTTGTTCTCATGGCTGCTGCTCCTCCACGCAGGTGAATGGAGGAGTTGCAGAGCGCGAGCCCTCTTGTTTAAAATCTCCATGGAGACCGCCCGAGCGGCGCCAGGCTGACAGGCGTCAAGGCTCGGATGAATGGGTGACGTCAGCGCGCTGGCGCCTGCCAGTCTGCTCTGGCTTGTTTGGACAATCTGGGAGGAGGAGGAGGAGGAGGAGGAGGAGGAAGGCTCGGAACAGAGCGATGTGATCCGAGTTGGTGTGCACACAAGGCTGAGCACACACTGCAGAAACATGTGAAGGAATCCGTGAAGCTGCTGCTTCACACTGGCTCTCCTTCAGCTCCACGCTAAAAAAAAAAAAGAAAAAAAAAAGGGGGAACTGTGTGCTTTTTGTGAACATAAAGAGAGCTTTGAGTTTAATGACCGCAGATTTCACCCAGAGAGCGCCGGTGACGTTGGGATGAATTTTCCAGATCAGTAAAACAGATCGTAACACTCCTAAGTCCATAAACCGTCGGGTCAATTCAGTAAACTCTCTGAGTGAGAAGAAGCCACCAGCCAGAGGCGGTCCGAAGTTGAACAGGGCTCAGGGTAGCATGTCATTTGGGGGCCAACTTTCAGTTTCACAGCTGTTACAGATGCATTTAATGACCTAAATCAACAAATATGTTTTTATTTTCAACCTCATTACTTGGAGAAAAAAAAAATCCTAGTTATTTGTTTATTTATTTACAAAGCTGACTTCCCAGAAAAAGAAAACTTGCTCTGTCAAGCCTTTGCAAAAATAAATAAATAAAAATAGCATCTATGATAATTGTGTGCCAGCATTGTTATGTTATTATTATTAATAATAATAATAATTATTATTATTATGTCATTTATAGCTCTGTTGTGTGATCAGAGTGACACAATGAGGATATAGCGCCGTCATCTGGGCCAGATCTTCCTCGTAAGTGAAATGTCATTGAGACAAGCATAATTAAATAAATTTAAAAAAAAAAGACTGACTGAATCAAAGTTAGAGACCGCCAGCCGCCAGCGTAAAAATATGACTTTTATGGCTTTTGCTGAGCTGCTCTGCAAACCTGTTCAATGAACAAACAACGTCGTGTTTTTACAAATCAGTCGCTGCGAGTAAACAGAGGTATTCTCTGGGCAAATTTTGCCGAGGGCGACCAAAAGGCTTTATGAGCTGCGGTGTAAAATTGACAATCGCAGTAAGAAACGCAGATTTGATGCCAGATGCGAACAAGTGATTTTAAAAGTGCTTTTACTGTGAGCTGTCAAACCCATTACGCTTCTAGACAGGTCATCTGTGGTGCTGTAAAAAAAAAAAAAATTCACATGATATTTGAATAAAAACGCTGACCTCTGTCAAGCAACGGTACCAAAAAAAAAAAAAATCCTCTTTGAGAAGTCATTCCGACTACTTTTAAGGAAAATATGAGGGAAGCATTGATGAAATAACTTTGCACAGACACGTTTGTGCATGAGACTAAATGTTTGGTAAAAGCTCCCAAAATTTAAGAAGCATAGACAGATCCAAAACGATGTTACAGGAAGACAATAATATTGCACATATTAAGGCTTAATATGTGCAATTTAGGGCATAAATTGAGCAGGTAAAGCAATAATAATTATTTTTTCTTTTTGCAGATCTATGTTCACGTGTTTTGTATGCCTTATGACAACTACAGAGTAAATATATTCTGATTCATAAGAGAATACAACTTTTTATGGACTGTATGGTGTTCAGGTTTGTTTTGCTGCTTATTTCTCTTCTGCCTTGGGCCGGCTCTTCCATCATAATTGAGACACTCCTGTTAGAAAAACTATATATATATATATATATATATATATATATATATATATATGCTTATCTGTGTGTGACCGTTCTCCTCAGCCTGTGTGAATAATTCTTACTGTACCATTGTCCGGCACATCTGCAGTGCCATCAGCGGCCGTCAAAGGCAAATCTGGGGCACCGCGGTGGCCTAATTGTCACTAACCATTCATCCCATTCAGCTCCGTCCCATCCCACACACATTCTCCCAGCGTACGGCCCCGGCATTCACCATCCATTGGATTGGACTGCCCCCGCCCCCCTCCAGGCAATCCACACCTGCAGAGTCCCCAAGCCGTGGACAGCTGGATTCCCACATATTACCCATAAAAGACACACATTTGTTTCCATTTGTAACGCCATCCCTCATACAGATTGTAAATTCCGATAACCAGCCCTGGAGCGCGGACATTGGCTGACGGCGCGCCTTCGGAGCGCCTCTCATTGGCCGTCTCCCTTCAAACGGGACGGCTCGGCCCCGCCCCGCACACCCCGTCGCTGCTGCGGTCCTATAAAAGGCCGAGGAGGCTTCCCCATGTGGACGTTGCGAACTGTCAACACAGGCTTGTAGACATACCTCCGAGAGGAAGGGAAGAAACCCGTTTCAGCTGTGTGTGGGGGCGTGCGCGGGTGTGTGTTTTCTTTTTTTTCTTAAACCCTCTCAAAACCCCTCGGCGCGTTCTGTGGAAGCTAACGAGGCAAAAGATGAAGGTTGTCGGATCTACCTGCGCCCTGAAGAGCAAGGTCGGCGGAGAGATCGGCCTGTCCGACCAGAGCCTGGCCATCTCCAAGTGCAAGATCCCGCTGCTGGACGAGCAGATGAACGTCTTCCTGCAGGACATGAACAGCTGCTACAGCAAGCTGAAGGAGCTCGTGCCCACGCTGCCCACCAACAAGAAGGCGAGCAAGGTGGAGATCCTGCAGCACGTCATCGACTACATCTGGGACCTGCAGGTCGAGCTGGACGAGCCGGAGAAGAGCCGCCAGCAGCACGCCGTGCCCCGCACGCCGCTGACCACGCTGAACGCGGAGCTGGCCAGCATCTCGGTGGAGGTAAATATCCCCCTCTCCCCTCCCCTCCTCTCCCCTCCTCGCACGTGCCGCAGACACAGATCAGAGCGTCACGTAAAGCAGGACGCACGTTCGGAACGGATGCATGAGTGCGTAAAGTTGCCAAATCTATGCGTAAAAGCGCATGTTTTCTTTTGCTTTTCGTTTTTAAACCACATCTGTTGTTTTGGCGGTAACCAACATGCACTGACCTGCTTCTCTCTCTCTCTCTCTCTCTCTCTGTCTCCTCCAGAACGGCTGCTCAGAAGAGAGGATAATGTGCCGCTAAGAGCAGATGGAGCATCTAAAAGGCCGCGCGCCCCGGCGGAGGACCAACAAGGCGAACCCGGTGCGACATTCTGGGTCAAACGTCGAAATCTAGCGCCTTCGAACTGTGTAGAGATGTTGAAAACTCTCCCAACTAAAAAAAAAAAAAAAAAAAAAATTACAAAAAAATAAATAAATCAAGACTGGACATCCTCCGGGGTGGACTCTGTCACTCGCAGCTCTCGATTCATCCGGGGGCTTTGAGAGCGGCGGTGTCCAGATCTAGAGAGCCTGAGTCAGTCAGAGGGACCAAGACAAAGTTCAGAGCAACCAGCGACAGACTGCTGCTGCTGCTTGTAGAGTTTCTAAAAAAAACAACAAAAAAACAGAAAAAAAGCTTGCATTTCTGCCCCGATCTCTCTCTCTCTTTTGTATTTTGTGTAAAATCATATAAAGAATTCAAACGTTTTGTAAAAGAAGAAAAATTTATTTCTCAGATTCCTGAGTGACAAACTGTATTGTATATTACAATGCCACAGTATGTGAAGATATTGTTTTCTTACAATGTACTTTATTTGCGTTTTTATTAAAACAAGAACACTATTTTTTGAACAAGAACCCGTCTGTGTTGCGTCTGTTTCTCACCCAGAGCTTTAAAGGATGAAATCAAACTTTTTTATATATATATTTCCTTTTTTCTATTAAAGCAAATACTCTTAGTAGTATTCGGTGTGTTTTTACACGTTAATGGTTTTCTGATGTGACAGTGAACGCATCACTGGAAACACCAGAAGCTGTTAAAAAAAAATACTCAGCCAACCAGGGCTGGCAAAAGATTTTATGGGGCCCCAGAGCAGTATTTGATTTGAGGTCACCATAGTGACACTAATGGGTCAAGTGTCCAAGCATGGTCGTTGTGCATTTATTAGCCTAATTTAATGGTTTTCTAATAAGCTAACAAGCTGCTTTGACCAACATTATTCTCTTTGAGTAACTTATTAAATCACAGACAAGAGTAGGTATGTCTGATTTATTTCATCTGGCTGTTCCCCCCCCCCCCCAACTCTCAGCACTTTAATGTAGATTCAAGAGTGAGAAGTCAATCTAATTATTGATTTACAGGAATATTTTCCACTTTATTATTACAGCTAACCTGTCCGTTCTCTTCGACCTCAAACAAATTTTAAATTCCCCAATGCTAAAAAGTAAGTTTTTGCACAAAAGTCGGCTCATTCTTCGTAGACAATCTTAACTTTCTGCACATCACATACTCGTCGTTCGGAAAGAAGAAGAAGAAAAAAAAGAGTCGATCCAAAAGTTTGGAGAAATTGAAATGTTGAGAGATGTCCGACTTTAAGAAGATCAAAGCGCAAACTTTCCGAACCAGCTCGGCTTTCTTATCCCTTGGGCCGGCTTTGCAGGTAACATCCAAACGCAGCTGGTGGTAAACATAATGGCTCATATCCACGCACTTAAATTGCTCATTTGCCTCTCTGTGGGCCATTAAAGTATCACGTTTCAAGGGGAAATGCAGACCTTGATAAAGACGGGCAGATTCAGTCAAAACTTGAAATCGAATCGACTTTCATTTTAATATTCTCCAGGTGTGAAATGATAAGAGACAGAGAGAGAGAGAAAAGAAGAAGTGTATAAAGAGAAGAAGAAACAATAATCCAAAAGAGGGGCTTGTTTCACGTCATAACACATCATTTAAATGTGCTGTTCCAATATGTTATCGCGTAAATCTGCAGCTCTGTTTCAGCCTCTCTCTCTCTCTCTCCTCTCCTCTCTCTCTCTCGCTGTGGTTTAAAAAAAAAAAAAAAAAAAAAACGAGCTTTGGCGAGGCGATTCGCTCTAAGATTTATTCTGTCTCCCTGGTGCAATGTTTTCCCCATTTCCCTGCGGTGCGATGCGCACAGCTGCAGCCCCGGCGCGGCCAGTGTGTGATTGTGTTTGTGTGATAGCTTTGTGCCAAGGGCAGGGGAGGGCGGCGGGGCCCAGACTGAGCGGCGCCTCGGCACACCTGGGGAAGTTCAGGTTAAATAGCTCCACATTCCTCAACACACAGCTGATTGAAACATTAACAAACAGTAATCCGCGGGCCAGGCCGCAGATGGGCTGGGAATCACGCCAAAGAGACACGCAGAGAGAGAGAGAGAGAGAGAGAGAGAGAGAGAGAGAGAGAGAGAGAGAGAGAGAGAGAGAGCTGCTCACGGGTAGAGATTCCCACAGTACACTCATACGCCATAAGTTACCTATTAATATACACAGAGAAACTTTTTTTGTTTTTAATTCCAGGAGCTAAGCTATTTAACACACAATCCCCTTAATAGTTTTCATCACACCGCTTTAACAGCCAGGTTATTACCGCTGTCCGCTATTCAGCAAAAATTTGCTAATTAGCTAATATGGCGTATTACTGAACAAGATGAACAAGCTGGGAAAATTCACACGCATACCGCGCTGGGCTCCGACCCAACACCGATCTTTTTTTTTTTAATTTTTTTATTATTATTAGTCTCTAATTAGTATTGCCAATCAGGGATCTGCCGTGGACACATTTCTCAGTATCGACACCAATTTAATTTCTACGCTCATCCCATAATACAGAAACGTGAAGGAATCCTTATGTCACCTCGCTTGGCTCTCGTTTGTAGTTTAGCTCCCTCTAGCGACATCGCAATTAATTACACCCCTTACTCAGCGGTAAAAAAAAAAAAAAAAAAAAAAAGGTGGAAAACCACAGGAAGACAACAGCGCCCTCTTCTGGTAACATGGTGACGTTTCACAAACAATCCAGACAGAATCGCAGTTTTTTTTTTTTGCATTTGATGAGAATAATATAGGATTTTAAAATGTTTCTAAACATTATCCGTTTATTATTTCACACAGTTGATACTGACAAAATATTTAGTCGTGGTAACACACCAACATACACAAATTTACACATGTAGTATGTTCTTTCATTTATTACAACTATAGCCAAAATACATAATCCGTGATGAGTGGTTCCTTAAGCTGGGGTCAGGAAATATTCTTCTGAAATAATTAAAAAAAAACATTTATTCCAATAGTCTTTTTCACAGTCATATTTTTTTGATATTTTGTTTACTTTAAAAAGGCAGTATTTTGTAAAACCGACTATTTGGAGCTTTACATCATGTTATAATGTAATTCCATCATGAAAATCACGTTGCTTCAATTGTTTCAGGCAGATTTGAGAAATCCTTGAATCTCCCATGGCAACCATTCAGCTGTGCAAAACGCCTGGATGGACCGTGTGCAGTCTATGCAGACGAAGCTCCTCCTCAGAGCTACAGTTTCCAAGCCTCCACATCACAGAGTAACACTCTGCTCCTTCAGACTAGCCAGCAGAAATTCGCAAACACCTGGGGGAACTGAGCTCATCATACGAGCTACTTCTCAGTAGAACGCTGGTAAAAACATTGTGAAAGCGTTAATAGAGGAGCACGGTTATGACTTCCTAAAGGTGGAGCGTCAGAAGGAGCAGGAGTTTCTTAAAGAGACAGAGGCGTTAAATAAAGTCAAATTTCTTTCCGGTCATATTTGACATATGTAGCATTTTTACAACTGAATGCAACAGTTAATTTCTTATGCTATAAAATGGCACTATGTGCCTGGAAAATACACAATCCTGCCCCCTTAAGAAAGTATATTATAATTGTTTGATTTTTCATTTTATGCAGGACTTAAAAAAAATTTTTTTTGTTGCAGACATCATCATATCTCAAGTTTCGAAAGATACGGCTATACTCAACATAACCATACATGAAGTGCTTAAAAAAACACTCAATGCCTCTTGTCTTAACCACATTATGATTTATTTTTTTCAGTGAAGTGCTTCAGAAAATGCTCCAGAAAGTATTTTTTTTTTATATTTTGTCGTCTTGACATCTTAATCAACTGTGTTATTTTTCTTTGAATGTTTATTCAGGACATGAAAATAATGGGTTTGACTAATGAAATGAGAGTAAAAAACTGCTTTTGTAGCTGGGGATAAAATGAACAGATTCAGATTTTTAATATCATTGAAAATAACTCACCATGCTATCTGGGGAAAAAAGATCATCAATAGGGTTTTAGTTTAGTTTAGTTTTTTTTAATAGACATGGAAGTCACTTTTAATGTGCGGTTTGGCCTCTGAGTCCTACAGACAATCCTAAATCAGCAAAGTTCTCCAAATGTTAGATATTTTACTGTTGTGACACAGGAAGAATAAAAGCAGCAGAGTTCTTCTTTTAAAACAATATTAGACTAACAATGAGAAGGAAACACGTTTTTATTAGATGCACACTAATAAAAACAGATGATTTGCACGCAAATACGAACGCAGAGTCGAGAATGTTTAAATATAAATTTGTATTTACAACAATATCAACGTCAACAGAAAACTTTGTAATATACATCCCGTAAAATGTCAGCTTATTCCACCTCCAAACGAAGAAAAACTAAAAACGTTTTGTCTCTTTTGCACTTCATTGGACTCGAAAAGTTCCTCTTTTTTTTTCTTGAAGTAACAAAGTCTGGACAGCTTAAACAAACGCTGCTTCTCAGCAAACCTGGCAAACATGATTGACATGGCAGCACTGAATGCACATGTGCTTTATCAGGCATGCATTGGGGTGCAGGAGAGACGGGTGGACTTCCTGGTTGAGCTTGCAAAAGAGTTGGGTAACTCTCATGTGAGTGAGAAAAAGGCACACAAGGAGAAACTGCTTCGGCAACAACCTTCCACACCCAGCTCAGGCAAAAGGGCGAAGTGTCAGGTCAACCATCGATGCAGGAACAATTGTGCAACTGTGAGATGCGTTGAGGCCATTACCAGGGTAATTACCAGGGTAATGGCCTTATTTACAGAACAAAAGCGCCTGCTAGCTAAAATCCTTCAGGTCAGTCGACCCGTCTCCAAAGGTAGAAATGTTAAACTAGAAAAACAAAATTTCTGAAGAAATTTAGCCGGGGCCTGCCAAGGCGCGCCCGTCTGGTTTGTGCCCGGCGTCGTCACGCTACAAATTGGCATCGACGCTAAAGGATGCTGCAATGTAATCAAGTTCAGATTTCTTTAGCCGAAATCTCTTTGCTTCCTTGTCTTTCGTTAGGCGATGAAATACGTTCATGTTTGGTTCGGTTCAGTTCTACTCTAGTGGGCAGACTGTACCGCAGCTGCTGCGCTACAGATATTTCTCCGCTGATTTTCAGTAAAACTCTACAACGGAGAACCTGGAGGTTCTGGTTCGGATGAACAAAATAAACCCAGATATTTTATGTTTTATTATTTGAAATTATTGATAGGCCAAGCATAATGAAAAAAAACTCAGATCATGAAGTTATTTTATGTAATTCAAACAAAAATTATAATTTACATCATACCAAGCTAATATTATGTAGTTCTGCTGTTTTTCACTGTCGGCACAAGACGGCAGCTGAGAGTATCTGTATCCGAAGCAACTGATTCAGTGAAGTAGCTTAATATGCTAGTTCCGGTTATTTGTGGCAATTTCTGCAAGTCACAATAGCTCTAGGTTGAGGTAAAACAAAATTGCCTTATTTCAGCTGATCAGATTGATGTTAACAGAGATTTTGTAGCCTAACTGGTTTCACGAAAGCCAGTTAGCAAAGTGCTAACATGTGAACAAATTGTGGTTCCATCAAGCTAGCAGCTACGCTATCAGAGCCACAACAAAATATCCCACAGCAGTCAAACTTTTAAAATCGATCACATTTCTTAAAGAACACATTACATTTAACAACTGTAAGCAGTTCTAATAATATAGTAATGAAATTAAATAGTATATTTTATGGACATAACACAAACACTTCTTACCTTAACCAAACAGTCGGAAGCAGAAAGCTCTTCTTCTTCTTTTTGTTTTTAATGGCGGTTGGCAAGCAACTTAATGGTGTGCATTACCGCCACCTACTGGTATGGAGTGTGGATCAGGGCGCAACTTAAAAAAAAAAAACACTAAATCCTTTCTATCAGTTTAGTTTTCTTAAGAAATTTTATGAAATAACATAAATATTCATGGGGCGTGCTGTGGTGGCGCAGGGGGTTAGCACGCCCCACGTTTCAGTTAACCGCTCCCCAATCTAAAGTCTTACATATAATCCTGTTACCTTCAAACATGTAATAACCGCTTTATTTATTTTGTGTTTAATTAATATCTTATTAAGTTTAAATGTCTCTATATCATATTTCCTAATTTATTGTACTTGCTTTATATTTTCCACAATTAATTATTACATGTTCTACTGTTTCCATATCCATACCACACTCACATCTACCTGTTGGATGTTTACCAATCAAATTTAAAGTTTTGTTTAATCCAGTATATCCAAGGCACAATCTTTTTTTTTTTCATACTTGCTCTTTTCGCTTTTCAGACTTACAATACTTCATTTGAGCCAGCTGGGGGAGACAATTCTCTGTTTTAGCCAGTAGGGTATTAGGGTTTTCAATGGATTTTCCCCATTGAATTATAATGGGGTTTTTTTCGTAGTTTTTTGCGAATTATGTCGCCATGTTCATCCCGAATCCCACCAAAAGTAATAGCTGGAATGGCGTGAATTTTCTGCAGGTTTTGATACCTCTTTTGTAGGTGTGCACGCAGCGGTATGAGCCGCATTAACGGTTACGGATGAAAAATAAAGAATTATAATAATAACTAGAAAATTTCGGAAGAAATTTAGCCGGGGCCTGCCAAGGCGCGCCCGTCGGGCATGGGCCCGGCGTCGTCGCGCCACAAATCGGCGTCGACGCCAAAGGACGCCGCGACGTGATGAGTGGCACGCGGAGAACCGCAAGAACGTTAAGCGAGGCGGACGTGCACCGTTCGGTACGATTTAAAATGTTGTCAAGGCTTTTATTTTGGAAGTTTTGTTAACCTTCATTTCAAAGGGCCAAACTAATCCCATGCGTAATAGTCCTTGGGTTAAAATAGTTATATAATGCTCAAAACACAAGTAGCTGATGTAAAAATATTCAAGGCTTTTATTTTGAAATTTTCAGTATGCTTCATTTCAAAGGGCCAAACTAATACCACGTGTAACAGTGCTTTGGATGAAAAAGTCAAATAAAGCCAAAAAGAGCAATTACGTCATGTAAAATTATTCAAGGCTTTTATTTTGAAATTTTCAGAATGCTTCATTTCAAAGGGCCAAACTAATACCACGTGTAACAGTGCTTTGGATGAAAAAGTCAAATAAAGCCAAAAAGAGCAATTACCTGATGTAAAAATATTCAAGGCTTTTATTTTGAAATTATTATTATGCTCCATTTTAAAGTTCCAAACTAATCCCATGTGTAACAGTGCTTTGGATGAAAAAGTCATATAAAGCCAAAAACAGCAATTACCTGATGTAAAAATATTCAAGGCTTTTATTTTGAAATTTTCAGTATGCTTCATTTCAAAGTTCCAAAGTAATCCCATGTGTAACAGTGCTTTGGATGAAAACGTCAAATAAAGCCAAAAACAGCAATTACCTGATGTAAAAATATTCAAGGCTTTTATTTTGAAATTATTATTATGCTCCATTTTAAAGTTCCGAACTAATCCCATGTGTAACATTGCTTTGGATGAAAAAGTCATATACGGCCAAAAAGAGCAATTACTTCATGTAAAATATTCAAGGCTTTTATTTTGAAATTTTCAGTATGCTTCATTTTAAAGTTCTGAACTAATACCACGTGTAAGAGTGCTTTGGATGAAAAAGTCAAATAAAGCCAAAAAGAGCAATTACGTCATGTAAAAATATTCAAGGCTTTTATTTTGAAACTTTTGTTAAGCTTCATTTCAAAGGGCCAAACTAATACCACGTGTAACAGTGCTTTGGATGAAAAAGTCAAATAAAGCCAAAAAGAGCAATTACATGATGTAAAAATATTCAAGGCTTTAATTTTGAAATTTTTGTTAATATTCATTTCAAAGGGCCAAACTAATACCATGTGTAACAGTGCTTTGGATGAAAAAGTCAAATAAAGCCAAAAAGAGCAATTACGTCATGTAAAAATATTCAAGGCTTTTATTTTGAAATTTGCAGGATGCTTCATTTCAAAGGGCCAAACTAATCCCATGCGTAATAGTCCTTCGGTTAAAATAGTTATATAATGCTCAAAACACAAGTAGCTGATGTAAAAATATTCAAGGCTTTTATTTTGAAATTTTTGTTAAGCTTCATTTTAAAGGGCCAAACTAATACCATGTGTAACAGTGCTTTGGATGAAAAAGTCAAATAAAGCCAAAAAAGAGCAATTACGTCATGTAAAAATATTCAGGGCTTTTATTGTGAAATTTTCAATATGCTTAATTTTAAAGTGTAAAACTAATCCCATGTGTAACAGTTACTGAGTTAAATCAGTTATATACAGCCCAAAGCAGCAAGTAGTTGTAAAGGCCAGTTCTCAGTCCTGATCTGTTTCAACTGAGGATAGATAGAACTACAACGATGCGTATTCGTAGTCCTAACCAGCAGCCAATAGCCTCTTGAGTTCCGTTGCTATGGCAAATAATGGTCTCAGCAGGTGTGAGCTCTGAGCTGTGAGCTCTCAAACACACAAGTGTGTTTGAGCAAACACACTTTACTGAAAAAAAGCATTGGAAACAAATCCTTCTTGTTCGGGAACCGTAATACATATTCGAAAAGCGTTTTAAGCGTATGACAGTTCAATGTGTCTTCTGCGATAGTCCCGAGATTCATATCTGTACCTCACTCAGAGCATTTACAGTGATGAGAGAAAGAAATGTTGTGCCCAGATATGAACCGAGGTCGGCTGTCACTCTAATATGAGCAAAAATGAGAAACTTTGGGTCGCTTAGAGGCAAATTGTGGACAAACCATAACTGGTATCGACGAGCCGTCTTCACTTTCGAAGAGATCACAGACGTATCTACAAAATGAAATTTGAATGGCATTTCTAGGTGAATTTGTGACGACACAGCAAATCCTCAAAAATAGGGTATTTCTAGGATTTTTCCCATTGAGTTATAATGGGGTTTTTTTCGTAGTTTTTTGCGAATTATGTCGCCATGTTAATCCCGAATCCCACCAAAAGTAATAGCTGGAATGGCGTGAATTTTCTGCACGTTTTGATACCTCTTTTGTAGGTGTGCACGCAGCGGTATGAGCCGCATTAACGGTTACGGATGAAAAATAAAGAATAACTAGAAAATTTCGGAAGAAATTTAGCCGGGGCCTGCCAAGGCGCGGCCGTGGGGTTCGGGCCCGGCGTCGTCGCGCCACAAATCGGCGTCGACGCCAAAGAACGCCGCGACGTAAGCAGTGGCACGCGGAGAACCGCAAGAACGTTAAGCGAGGCGGACGTGCACCGTTCGGTACGATTTAAAATGTTGTCAAGGCTTTTATTTTGGAAGTTTTGTTAAACTTCATTTCAAAGGGCCAAACTAATCCCATGCGTAATAGTCCTTGGGTTGAAATAGTTATATAATGCTCAAAACACAAGTAGCTGATGTAAAAATATTCAAGGCTTTTATTTTGAAATTTTCAGAATGCTTCATTTCAAAGGGCCAAACTAATACCACGTGTAACAGTGCTTTGGATGAAAAAGTCAAATAAAGCCAAAAAGAGCAATTACGTCATGTAAAATTATTCAAGGCTTTTATTTTGAAATTTTCAGAATGCTTCATTTCAAAGGGCCAAACTAATACCACGTGTAACAGTGCTTTGGATGAAAAAGTGAAATAAAGCCAAAAAGAGCAATTACCTGATGTAAAAATATTCAAGGCTTTTATTTTGAAATTATTATTATGCTCCATTTTAAAGTTCCAAAGTAATCCCATGTGTAACAGTGCTTTGGATGAAAAAGTCATATAAAGCCAAAAACAGCAATTACCTGATGTAAAAATATTCAAGGCTTTTATTTTGAAATTATTATTATTCTCCATTTTAAAGTTCCAAAGTAATCCCATGTGTAACAGTGCTTTGGATGAAAACGTCAAATAAAGCCAAAAACAGCAATTACCTGATGTAAAACTATTCAAGGCTTTTATTTTGAAATTATTATTATGCTCCATTTTAAAGTTCCAAACTAATCCCATGTGTAACAGATACTGAGTTAAATCAGTTATATACAGCCCATAGCAGCAGTAGTTCTAAAGGCCAGTTCTCAGTCCTGATCTGTTTCAACTGAGGATAGATAGAACTACAATGATGCGTATTCGTAGTCCAAATCAGCAGCCAATAGCCTCTTGAGTTCCGTTGCTATGGCAAATAATGGTCTCAGCAGGTGTGAGCTCTGAGCTGTGAGCTCTCAAACACACAAGTGTGTTTGAGCAAACATACTTTACTGAAAAAAAGCATTGGAAACAAATCCTTCTTGTTCGGGAACCGTAATACATATTCGAAAAGCGTTTCGAGCGTATGACAGTTCAATGTGTCTTCTGCGATAGTCCCGAGATTCATATCTGTACCTCACTCAGAGCATTTACAGTGATGAGAGAAAGAAATGTTGTGCCCAGATCTGAACCGAGATCGGCTGTCACTGTAATTTCAGCAAAAATGAGAAAGTTTGGGTCGCTTAGAGGCAAATTGTGGACAAACCGTAACTGGTATCGACGAGCCGTCTTCACTTTTGAAGAGATCACAGACGTATCTACAAAATGAAATTTGAATGGCATTTCTAGGTGAATTTGTGACGACACAGAAAATCCTCAAAAATAGGGTATTTCCAGGATTTTTCCCATTGACTTATAATGGGGTTTTTTTCGTAGTTTTTTGCGAATTATGTCGCCACGTTAACCCCAAATCCCACCAGAAATAATAGCTCCAATGGCGTGAATTTTCTGCACGTTTTGATACCTCATTTGTAGGTGTGCACCCAGCGGTATGAGCCGCATTAACGGTTACGGAAGAAAAATAAAGAATTATAATAATATTAAAGAGACACTTTGTTGGGTGTAGAGTAATAGGTTCCTGCCATTGCTTTGCATGGCAGGCCCCAAATAGCAATAGGTTCCTGCCATTGCTTTGCATGGCAGGCCCCAATAATAATAAAGAAACTTTTCTTGGGAGAATAGCAATAGGTTCCTGCCATTGCTTTGCATGGCAGGCCCCAACTAGAAAATTTCGGAAGAAATTTAGCCGGGGCCTGCCAAGGCGCGCCCGTCGGGCATGGTCCCGGCGTCGTCGCGCCACAAATCGGCGTCGACGCCAAAGGACGCCGCGACGTGATCAGTGGCACGCGGAGAACCGCAAGAACGTTAAGCGAGGCGGACGTGCACCGTTCGGTACGATTTAAAATGTTGTCAAGGCTTTTATTTTGGAAGTTTTGTTAACCTTCATTTCAAAGGGCCAAACTAATCCCATGCGTAATAGTCCTTGGGTTAAAATAGTTATATAATGCTCAAAACACAAGTAGCTGATGTAAAAATATTCAAGGCTTTTATTTTGAAATTTTCAGTATGCTTCATTTCAAAGGGCCAAACTAATACCACGTGTAACAGTGCTTTGGATGAAAAAGTCAAATAAAGCCAAAAAGAGCAATTACGTCATGTAAAATTATTCAAGGCTTTTATTTTGAAATTTTCAGAATGCTTCATTTCAAAGGGCCAAACTAATACCACGTGTAACAGTGCTTTGGATGAAAAAGTCAAATAAAGCCAAAAAGAGCAATTACCTGATGTAAAAATATTCAAGGCTTTTATTTTGAAATTATTATTATGCTCCATTTTAAAGTTCCAAACTAATCCCATGTGTAACAGTGCTTTGGATGAAAAAGTCATATAAAGCCAAAAACAGCAATTACCTGATGTAAAAATATTCAAGGCTTTTATTTTGAAATTATTATTATTCTCCATTTTAAAGTTCCAAAGTAATCCCATGTGTAACAGTGCTTTGGATGAAAACGTCAAATAAAGCCAAAAACAGCAATTACCTGATGTAAAAATATTCAAGGCTTTTATTTTGAAATTATTATTATGCTCCATTTTAAAGTTCCGAACTAATCCCATGTGTAACATTGCTTTGGATGAAAAAGTCATATACGGCCAAAAAGAGCAATTACTTCATGTAAAATATTCAAGGCTTTTATTTTGAAATTTTCAGTATGCTTCATTTTAAAGTTCTGAACTAATACCACGTGTAAGAGTGCTTTGGATGAAAAAGTCAAATAAAGCCAAAAAGAGCAATTACGTCATGTAAAAATATTCAAGGCTTTTATTTTGAAACTTTTGTTAAGCTTCATTTCAAAGGGCCAAACTAATACCACGTGTAACAGTGCTTTGGATGAAAAAGTCAAATAAAGCCAAAAAGAGCAATTACATGATGTAAAAATATTCAAGGCTTTTATTTTGAAATTTTTGTTAATATTCATTTCAAAGGGCCAAACTAATACCATGTGTAACAGTGCTTTGGATGAAAAAGTCAAATAAAGCCAAAAAGAGCAATTACGTCATGTAAAAATATTCAAGGCTTTTATTTTGAAATTATTATTATTCTCCATTTTAAAGTTCCAAAGTAATCCCATGTGTAACAGTGCTTTGGATGAAAACGTCAAATAAAGCCAAAAACAGCAATTACCTGATGTAAAAATATTCAAGGCTTTTATTTTGAAATTATTATTATGCTCCATTTTAAAGTTCCGAACTAATCCCATGTGTAACATTGCTTTGGATGAAAAAGTCATATACGGCCAAAAAGAGCAATTACTTCATGTAAAATATTCAAGGCTTTTATTTTGAAATTTTCAGTATGCTTCATTTTAAAGTTCTGAACTAATACCACGTGTAAGAGTGCTTTGGATGAAAAAGTCAAATAAAGCCAAAAAGAGCAATTACGTCATGTAAAAATATTCAAGGCTTTTATTTTGAAACTTTTGTTAAGCTTCATTTCAAAGGGCCAAACTAATACCACGTGTAACAGTGCTTTGGATGAAAAAGTCAAATAAAGCCAAAAAGAGCAATTACATGATGTAAAAATATTCAAGGCTTTTATTTTGAAATTATTATTATGCTCCATTTTAAAGTTCCAAACTAATCCCATGTGTAACAGTGCTTTGGATGAAAAAGTCAAATAAAGCCAAAAAGAGCAATTACATGATGTAAAAATATTCAAGGCTTTTATTTTGAAATTTTTGTTAATATTCATTTCAAAGGGCCAAACTAATACCATGTGTAACAGTGCTTTGGATGAAAAAGTCAAATAAAGCCAAAAAGAGCAATTACGTCATGTAAAAATATTCAAGGCTTTTATTTTGAAACTTTTGTTAAGCTTCATTTCAAAGGGCCAAACTAATACCACGTGTAACAGTGCTTTGGATGAAAAAGTCAAATAAAGCCAAAAAGAGCAATTACGTCATGTAAAATTATTCAAGGCTTTTATTTTGAAATTTTCAGTATGCTTCATTTCAAAGGGCCAAACTAATACCACGTGTAACAGTGCTTTGGATGAAAAAGTCAAATAAAGCCAAAAAGAGCAATTACCTGATGTAAAAATATTCAAGGCTTTTATTTTGAAATTATTATTATGCTCCATTTTAAAGTTCCAAACTAATCCCATGTGTAACAGTGCTTTGGATGAAAAAGTCATATAAAGCCAAAAACAGCAATTACCTGATGTAAAAATATTCAAGGCTTTTATTTTGAAATTATTATTATTCTCCATTTTAAAGTTCCAAACTAATCCCATGTGTAACATTGCTTTGGATGAAAAAGTCATATACGGCCAAAAAAAGCAATTACCTGATGTAAAAATATTCAAGGCTTTTATTTTGAAATTATTATTATTCTCCATTTTAAAGTTCCAAAGTAATCCCATGTGTAACAGTGATTTGGATGAAAACGTCAAATAAAGCCAAAAACAGCAATTACCTGATGTAAAAATATTCAAGGCTTTTATTTTGAAATTATTATTCTCCATTTTAAAGTTCCAAACTAATCCCATGTGTAACATTGCTTTGGATGAAAAAGTCATATACGGCCAAAAAAAGCAATTACCTGATGTGAAAATATTCAAGGCTTTTATTTTGAAATTATTATTCTCCATTTTAAAGTTCCAAAGTAATCCCATGTGTAACAGTGCTTTGGATGAAAACGTCAAATAAAGCCAAAAACAGCAATTACCTGATGTAAAAATATTCAAGGCTTTTATTTTGAAATTATTATTATGCTCCATTTTAAAGTTCCAAACTAATCCCATGTGTAACAGTTACTGAGTTAAATCAGTTATATACAGCCCATAGCAGCAGTAGTTCTAAAGGCCAGTTCTCAGTCCTGATCTGTTTCAACTGAGGATAGATAGAACTACAGTGATGCGTATTCGTAGTCCTAACCAGCAGCCAATAGCCTCTTGAGTTCCGTTGCTATGGCAAATAATGGTCTCAGCAGGTGTGAGCTCTGAGCTGTGAGCTCTCAAACACACAAGTGTGTTTGAGCAAACACACTTTACTGAAAAAAAGCATTGGAAACAAATCCTTCTTGTTCGGGAACCGTAATACATATTCGAAAAGCGTTTCGAGCGTATGACAGTTCAATGTGTCTTCTGCGATAGTCCCGAGATTCATATCTGTACCTCACTCAGAGCATTTACAGCGATGAGAGAAAGAAATGTTGTGCCCATATCTGATCCGAGGTCGGCTGTCACTCTAATATGAGCAAAAATGAGAAACTTTGGGTCGCTTAGAGGCAAATTGTGGACAAACCATAACTGGTATCGACGAGCCGTCTTCACTTTCGAAGAGATCACAGACGTATCTACAAAATGAAATTTGAATGGCATTTCTAGGTGAATTTGTGACGACACAGCAAATCCTCAAAAATAGGGTATTTCTAGGATTTTTCCCATTGAGTTATAATGGGGTTTTTTTCGTAGTTTTTTGCGAATTATGTCGCCACGTTAAGCCCAAATCCCACCAGAAGTAATAGCTCCAATGGCGTGAATTTTCTGCACGTTTTGATACCTCATTTGTAGGTGTGCACCCAGCGGTATGAGCCGCATTAACGGTTACGGAAGAAAAATAAAGTTCTATAATAATAATAATAATAATAATACTAGAAAATTTCGGAAGAAATTTAGCCGGGGCCTGCCAAGGCGCGGCCGTGGGGTTCGGGCCCGGCGTCGTCGCGCCACAAATCGGCGTCGACGCCAAAGAACGCCGCGACGTAAGCAGTGGCACGCGGAGAACCGCAAGAACGTTAAGCGAGGCGGACGTGCACCGTTCGGTACGATTTAAAATGTTGTCGAGGCTTTTATTTTGGAAGTTTTGTTAAACTTCATTTCAAAGGGCCAAACTAATCCCATGCGTAATAGTCCTTGGGTTAAAATAGTTATATAATGCTCAAAACACAAGTAGCTGATGTAAAAATATTCAAGGCTTTTATTTTGAAATTTTCAGTATGCTTCATTTCAAAGGGCCAAACTAATCCCATGTGTAACAGTGCTTTGGATGAAAAAGTCATATAAAGCCAAAAACAGCAATTACCTGATGTAAAAATATTCAAGGCTTTTATTTTGAAATTATTATTATTCTCCATTTTAAAGTTCCAAAGTAATCCCATGTGTAACAGTGCTTTGGATGAAAATGTCAAATAAAGCCAAAAACAGCAATTACCTGATGTAAAAATATTCAAGGCTTTTATTTTGAAATTATTATTCTCCATTTTAAAGTTCCAAACTAATCCCATGTGTAACATTGCTTTGGATGAAAAAGTCATATACGGCCAAAAAAAGCAATTACCTGATGTAAAAATATTCAAGGCTTTTATTTTGAAATTATTATTATTCTCCATTTTAAAGTTCCAAAGTAATCCCATGTGTAACAGTGATTTGGATGAAAACGTCAAATAAAGCCAAAAACAGCAATTACCTGATGTAAAAATATTCAAGGCTTTTATTTTGAAATTATTATTCTCCATTTTAAAGTTCCAAACTAATCCCATGTGTAACATTGCTTTGGATGAAAAAGTCATTTACGGCCAAAAAAAGCAATTACCTGATGTGAAAATATTCAAGGCTTTTATTTTGAAATTATTATTCTCCATTTTAAAGTTCCAAAGTAATCCCATGTGTAACAGTGCTTTGGATGAAAACGTCAAATAAAGCCAAAAACAGCAATTACCTGATGTAAAAATATTCAAGGCTTTTATTTTGAAATTATTATTATGCTCCATTTTAAAGTTCCAAACTAATCCCATGTGTAACAGTTACTGAGTTAAATCAGTTATATACAGCCCATAGCAGCAGTAGTTCTAAAGGCCAGTTCTCAGTCCTGATCTGTTTCAACTGAGGATAGATAGAACTACAGTGATGCGTATTCGTAGTCCTAACCAGCAGCCAATAGCCTCTTGAGTTCCGTTGCTATGGCAAATAATGGTCTCAGCAGGTGTGAGCTCTGAGCTGTGAGCTCTCAAACACACAAGTGTGTTTGAGCAAACACACTTTACTGAAAAAAAGCATTGGAAACAAATCCTTCTTGTTCGGGAACCGTAATACATATTCGAAAAGCGTTTCGAGCGTATGACAGTTCAATGTGTCTTCTGCGATAGTCCCGAGATTCATATCTGTACCTCACTCAGAGCATTTACAGCGATGAGAGAAAGAAATGTTGTGCCCAGATATGAACCGAGATGGGCTGTCACTGTAATTTCAGCAAAAATGAGAAAGTTTGGGTCGCTTAGAGGCAAATTGTGGACAAACCGTAACTGGTATCGACGAGCCGTCTTCACTTTCGAAGAGATCACAGACGTATCTACAAAATGAAATTTGAATGGCATTTCTAGGTGAATTTGTGACGACACAGCAAATCCTCAAAAATAGGGTATTTCTAGGATTTTTCCCATTGAGTTATAATGGGGTTTTTTTCGTAGTTTTTTGCGAATTATGTCGCCACGTTAAGCCCAAATCCCACCAAAAATAATAGCTCCAATGGCGTGAATTTTCTGCACGTTTTGATACCTCATTTGTAGGTGTGCACCCAGCGGTATGAGCCGCATTAACGGTTACGGAAGAAAAATAAAGTTCTATAATAATAATAATAATACTAGAAAATTTCGGAAGAAATTTAGCCGGGGCCTGCCAAGGCGCGCCCGTCGGGCATGGGCCCGGCGTCGTCACGCCACAAATCGGCGTCGACGCTAAAGAACGCCGCGACGTAATCAGTGGCACGCGGAGAATCGCAAGAACGTTAAGCGAGGCGGACGTGCACCGTTCAGTATTATAAAGTAAGTATATCAGCTAAAATCAGCAGAAACGCTAATGTTAGCGTCATTGCTTTCATCAGTATGTGGGAAATCACTAGGATATTTTCTGTAATTGATTTACTCCATTCAGTATACTAAACATTGCTAAAAAGTAAAATAAATAGCTAATAGCTTATTGAAGCTAAAATGCTAACGCTAATGAACCTTGCATTGAACTGTTTAGTAACAGTTCAATGCTCATAAACTGCAGGAAGGCAGTTCATTAGCATTTACCTAATGATTGTCACAAATATAAATTTTCAATAACGCACACACACAACATATTACAGTTTAAAAATATATATTGACCTTATGTTAAAGATTTCTACAAACGTTTTACAGGTAAAGTTTACAATGAACCAAAATTACAACATTTAAAGAATACCATAAATTTAAGAATCTAATGTCTCTGCAATAAAAAGAAATTGCTATCTTTTTTATTTTTAAACAACACCTCAATTAAATATTACATTTGAGTTTGCATGGATGTAAAATTACTGCTCAGTTTAAAAATTACAGTATTTTTAAACTGAGCAGTTTAAAAATATGCTCAGTATTTTTAAACTGCTCAGCTAAACTTTGCTGTTTAGCTCGTTAGCTTGTCGATGTTTCAGTTTTATTCGCTGGGAAAATTATTCTTTGTCTGCTTTGAAGATAAGCAGACAAATAATAAAAAACAAGTTTTGATATTAACTCTCAACTTCATTCACAAAACTTTTTCGTTATTTATTACGCAACGAACATGCATTTCACATAAGAACAAAACAATGAGGTGACGTTGCCTGTCCTTGAACACAACGCTGATCCCTCTTCACCCTGTCAATAACTCACACACATCCTCATTGTGTTGTGTTCTGTAAATAAACAAAACACAAGCAAAATCAATAAACTATATGCATATTCCAGTATACTGAGTTTTGGTTTTACATTCATTCTATTTAAATGTAGTTTGTTTGTGCTTACCAATGTTTTCTGGCCGGATGTCAGGCACCGTTTTCCCCTGGTCAGTTTGTCGATGTCTGGTTTTAGTTCTATTCTGTGGCAATCCGCAAAACGGCGTGTAGGTTTTCGTCAGTAATGCGCGATCTGTGCTTGGTCTTGTTTAAAGTCATTATTGAAAACATCTCTTCGCACAGATAGGTGCTTCCAAACGTGGACAAAATACGAGCTGCATGGAGTCGAAGCTGTGGCATCAAATCAGGGGGCAGTAGACGGTAAAAGTAAAAGTCCTCGATTGAAACATCACGGAACTTCGCTCTTTAGCTTCTTAGCTTGTCGATGTTTCAGTTTTATTCGCTGGGAAAATTAATAATCAGCTTGAGGTGACTCTGCTGCACTCTAGTGGCGAGAAGCCGTAATGTTGGTTGGTAAGAATCGGAAGGCATTATGGGATATGTAGTTTGTAGTCAATTCGTGCTCAAAACCTATTTTAAGTCAATCAATGGGGCTGTAAAACGGTGGTAGGGGGGAGAGGGCCACATAAAATGACGTAGCGGGCCACATGTGGCCCGCGGGCCTTGAGTTTGACACATGTGCAATAGAGGATCTATCTGCTGCTCATGCAAAACAGTCTATTTTAATCCCATGTGTAATAGTCATTGGGTTAAATCAGTTATATAATGCTGAAAATGCAAGTAGTTGATGTAAAAATATTCAAGGCTTTTATTTTGAAATTTTTGTTAAGCTTCATTTCAAAGGGCCAAACTAATACCATGTGTAACAGTGCTTTGGATGAAAAAGTCAAATAAAGCCAAAAACAGCAATTACCTGATGTAAAAATATTCAAGGCTTTTATTTTGAAATTTTCATCAAGCTTAATTTTAAATTGCCACACTAATCCCATGTGTAACAATTGCTGGGTTAAATCAGTTATATACAGCCCATAGCAGCAATTAGTTATAAAGGCCAGTTCAGTCCTGATCTGTTTCAACTGAGGATAGATAGAACTACAATGATGCGTATTTGTAGTCCAAATCAGCAGCCAATAGCCTCTTGAGATCCGTTGCTATGTTAAATAAGTTTCACACCAAGGTGTGAAGTGTCAGTGAGACAGCCTGAGAGCCTCAGAAAATCCTGTCGCATGACTTTGCTCTGAAGCACCGTGACAGAAAACCGTACGGTCTAGATAAATTTCGAAAACATTTTACCGGAGCAGACAGGCGTATCAATGTCAGGACCGATTTTGATACTAATCGTGCGATATTTGTGGCCGTGATGGCGATTTCAAAAATGATTTGGGTTGAAAAAGTTGTCTTGATCTCTCACTCTAATCAGCGAGAGAAGCCCTCTAACTTTAGGAAAAATGAGAAACTTTGGGTCGCTTAGAGGCAAATTGTGGACAAACCGTAACTGGTATCGACGAGCCGTCTTCACTTTCGAAGAGATCACAGACGTATCTACAAAATGAAATTTGAATGGCATTTCTAGGTGAATTTGTGACGACACAGAAAATCCTCAAAAATAGGGTATTTCCAGGATTTTTCCCATTGACTTATAATGGGGTTTTTTTCGTAGTTTTTTGCGAATTATGTCGCCACGTTAACCCCAAATCCCACCAAAAATAATAGCTCCAATGGCGTGAATTTTCTGCACGTTTTGATACCTCATTTGTAGGTGTGCACCCAGCGGTATGAGCCGCATTAACGGTGACGGAAGAAAAATAAAGAATTATAATAAAGAGACGCTTGTTGGGTGTAGAGTAATAGGTTCCTGCCATTGCTTTGCATGGCAGGCCCCAACTAGAAAAAAAATTTCGGAAGAAATTTAGCCGGGGCCTGCCAAGGCGCGCCCGTCGGGCATGGTCCCGGCGTCGTCGCGCCACAAATCGGCGTCGACGCCAAAGGACGCCGCGACGTGATCAGTGGCACGCGGAGAACCGCAAGAACGTTAAGCGAGGCGGACGTGCACCGTTCGGTACGATTTAAAATGTTGTCAAGGCTTTTATTTTGGAAGTTTTGTTAACCTTCATTTCAAAGGGCCAAACTAATCCCATGCGTAATAGTCCTTGGGTTAAAATAGTTATATAATGCTCAAAACACAAGTAGCTGATGTAAAAATATTCAAGGCTTTTATTTTGAAATTTTCAGTATGCTTCATTTCAAAGGGCCAAACTAATACCACGTGTAACAGTGCTTTGGATGAAAAAGTCAAATAAAGCCAAAAAGAGCAATTACGTCATGTAAAATTATTCAAGGCTTTTATTTTGAAATTTTCAGAATGCTTCATTTCAAAGGGCCAAACTAATACCACGTGTAACAGTGCTTTGGATGAAAAAGTCAAATAAAGCCAAAAAGAGCAATTACCTGATGTAAAAATATTCAAGGCTTTTATTTTGAAATTATTATTATGCTCCATTTTAAAGTTCCAAACTAATCCCATGTGTAACAGTGCTTTGGATGAAAAAGTCATATAAAGCCAAAAACAGCAATTACCTGATGTAAAAATATTCAAGGCTTTTATTTTGAAATTATTATTATTCTCCATTTTAAAGTTCCAAAGTAATCCCATGTGTAACAGTGCTTTGGATGAAAACGTCAAATAAAGCCAAAAACAGCAATTACCTGATGTAAAAATATTCAAGGCTTTTATTTTGAAATTATTATTATGCTCCATTTTAAAGTTCCGAACTAATCCCATGTGTAACATTGCTTTGGATGAAAAAGTCATATACGGCCAAAAAGAGCAATTACTTCATGTAAAATATTCAAGGCTTTTATTTTGAAATTTTCAGTATGCTTCATTTTAAAGTTCTGAACTAATACCACGTGTAAGAGTGCTTTGGATGAAAAAGTCAAATAAAGCCAAAAAGAGCAATTACGTCATGTAAAAATATTCAAGGCTTTTATTTTGAAACTTTTGTTAAGCTTCATTTCAAAGGGCCAAACTAATACCACGTGTAACAGTGCTTTGGATGAAAAAGTCAAATAAAGCCAAAAAGAGCAATTACATGATGTAAAAATATTCAAGGCTTTTATTTTGAAATTTTTGTTAATATTCATTTCAAAGGGCCAAACTAATACCATGTGTAACAGTGCTTTGGATGAAAAAGTCAAATAAAGCCAAAAAGAGCAATTACGTCATGTAAAAATATTCAAGGCTTTTATTTTGAAATTATTATTATTCTCCATTTTAAAGTTCCAAAGTAATCCCATGTGTAACAGTGCTTTGGATGAAAACGTCAAATAAAGCCAAAAACAGCAATTACCTGATGTAAAAATATTCAAGGCTTTTATTTTGAAATTATTATTATGCTCCATTTTAAAGTTCCGAACTAATCCCATGTGTAACATTGCTTTGGATGAAAAAGTCATATACGGCCAAAAAGAGCAATTACTTCATGTAAAATATTCAAGGCTTTTATTTTGAAATTTTCAGTATGCTTCATTTTAAAGTTCTGAACTAATACCACGTGTAAGAGTGCTTTGGATGAAAAAGTCAAATAAAGCCAAAAAGAGCAATTACGTCATGTAAAAATATTCAAGGCTTTTATTTTGAAACTTTTGTTAAGCTTCATTTCAAAGGGCCAAACTAATACCACGTGTAACAGTGCTTTGGATGAAAAAGTCAAATAAAGCCAAAAAGAGCAATTACATGATGTAAAAATATTCAAGGCTTTTATTTTGAAATTTTTGTTAATATTCATTTCAAAGGGCCAAACTAATACCATGTGTAACAGTGCTTTGGATGAAAAAGTCAAATAAAGCCAAAAAGAGCAATTACGTCATGTAAAAATATTCAAGGCTTTTATTTTGAAACTTTTGTTAAGCTTCATTTCAAAGGGCCAAACTAATACCACGTGTAACAGTGCTTTGGATGAAAAAGTCAAATAAAGCCAAAAAGAGCAATTACGTCATGTAAAATTATTCAAGGCTTTTATTTTGAAATTTTCAGTATGCTTCATTTCAAAGGGCCAAACTAATACCACGTGTAACAGTGCTTTGGATGAAAAAGTCAAATAAAGCCAAAAAGAGCAATTACCTGATGTAAAAATATTCAAGGCTTTTATTTTGAAATTATTATTATGCTCCATTTTAAAGTTCCAAACTAATCCCATGTGTAACAGTGCTTTGGATGAAAAAGTCATATAAAGCCAAAAACAGCAATTACCTGATGTAAAAATATTCAAGGCTTTTATTTTGAAATTATTATTATTCTCCATTTTAAAGTTCCAAACTAATCCCATGTGTAACATTGCTTTGGATGAAAAAGTCATATACGGCCAAAAAAAGCAATTACCTGATGTAAAAATATTCAAGGCTTTTATTTTGAAATTATTATTATTCTCCATTTTAAAGTTCCAAAGTAATCCCATGTGTAACAGTGATTTGGATGAAAACGTCAAATAAAGCCAAAAACAGCAATTACCTGATGTAAAAATATTCAAGGCTTTTATTTTGAAATTATTATTCTCCATTTTAAAGTTCCAAACTAATCCCATGTGTAACATTGCTTTGGATGAAAAAGTCATATACGGCCAAAAAAAGCAATTACCTGATGTGAAAATATTCAAGGCTTTTATTTTGAAATTATTATTCTCCATTTTAAAGTTCCAAAGTAATCCCATGTGTAACAGTGCTTTGGATGAAAACGTCAAATAAAGCCAAAAACAGCAATTACCTGATGTAAAAATATTCAAGGCTTTTATTTTGAAATTATTATTATGCTCCATTTTAAAGTTCCAAACTAATCCCATGTGTAACAGTTACTGAGTTAAATCAGTTATATACAGCCCATAGCAGCAGTAGTTCTAAAGGCCAGTTCTCAGTCCTGATCTGTTTCAACTGAGGATAGATAGAACTACAGTGATGCGTATTCGTAGTCCTAACCAGCAGCCAATAGCCTCTTGAGTTCCGTTGCTATGGCAAATAATGGTCTCAGCAGGTGTGAGCTCTGAGCTGTGAGCTCTCAAACACACAAGTGTGTTTGAGCAAACACACTTTACTGAAAAAAAGCATTGGAAACAAATCCTTCTTGTTCGGGAACCGTAATACATATTCGAAAAGCGTTTCGAGCGTATGACAGTTCAATGTGTCTTCTGCGATAGTCCCGAGATTCATATCTGTACCTCACTCAGAGCATTTACAGCGATGAGAGAAAGAAATGTTGTGCCCATATCTGATCCGAGGTCGGCTGTCACTCTAATATGAGCAAAAATGAGAAACTTTGGGTCGCTTAGAGGCAAATTGTGGACAAACCATAACTGGTATCGACGAGCCGTCTTCACTTTCGAAGAGATCACAGACGTATCTACAAAATGAAATTTGAATGGCATTTCTAGGTGAATTTGTGACGACACAGCAAATCCTCAAAAATAGGGTATTTCTAGGATTTTTCCCATTGAGTTATAATGGGGTTTTTTTCGTAGTTTTTTGCGAATTATGTCGCCACGTTAAGCCCAAATCCCACCAGAAGTAATAGCTCCAATGGCGTGAATTTTCTGCACGTTTTGATACCTCATTTGTAGGTGTGCACCCAGCGGTATGAGCCGCATTAACGGTTACGGAAGAAAAATAAAGTTCTATAATAATAACTAGAAAATTTCGGAAGAAATTTAGCCGGGGCCTGCCAAGGCGCGGCCGTGGGGTTCGGGCCCGGCGTCGTCGCGCCACAAATCGGCGTCGACGCCAAAGAACGCCGCGACGTAAGCAGTGGCACGCGGAGAACCGCAAGAACGTTAAGCGAGGCGGACGTGCACCGTTCGGTACGATTTAAAATGTTGTCAAGGCTTTTATTTTGGAAGTTTTGTTAAACTTCATTTCAAAGGGCCAAACTAATCCCATGCGTAATAGTCCTTGGGTTAAAATAGTTATATAATGCTCAAAACACAAGTAGCTGATGTAAAAATATTCAAGGCTTTTATTTTGAAATTTTCAGTATGCTTCATTTCAAAGGGCCAAACTAATACCACGTGTAACAGTGCTTTGGATGAAAAAGTCAAATAAAGCCAAAAAGAGCAATTACCTGATGTAAAAAATATTCAAGGCTTTTATTTTGAAATTATTATTATGCTCCATTTTAAAGTTCCAAACTAATCCCATGTGTAACAGTGCTTTGGATGAAAAAGTCATATAAAGCCAAAAACAGCAATTACCTGATGTAAAAATATTCAAGGCTTTTATTTTGAAATTATTATTATTCTCCATTTTAAAGTTCCAAAGTAATCCCATGTGTAACAGTGCTTTGGATGAAAACGTCAAATAAAGCCAAAAACAGCAATTACCTGATGTAAAAATATTCAAGGCTTTTATTTTGAAATTATTATTCTCCATTTTAAAGTTCCAAACTAATCCCATGTGTAACAGTTACTGAGTTAAATCAGTTATATACAGCCCATAGCAGCAGGTAGTTCTAAAGGCCAGTTCTCAGTCCTGATCTGTTTCAACTGAGGATAGATAGAACTACAGCGATGCGTATTCGTAGTCCAAATCAGCAGCCAATAGCCTCTTGAGTTCCGTTGCTATGGCAAATAATGGTCTCAGCAGGTGTGAGCTCTGAGCTGTGAGCTCTCAAACACACAAGTGTGTTTGAGCAAACACACTTTACTGAAAAAAAGCATTGGAAACAAATCCTTCTTGTTCGGGAACCGTAATACATATTCGAAAAGCGTTTCGAGCGTATGACAGTTCAATGTGTCTTCTGCGATAGTCCCGAGATTCATATCTGTACCTCACTCAGAGCATTTACAGCGATGAGAGAAAGAAATGTTGTGCCCATATCTGATCCGAGGTCGGCTGTCACTCTAATTTGAGCAAAAATGAGAAACTTTGGGTCGCTTAGAGGCAAATTGTGGACAAACCATAACTGGTATCGACGAGCCGTCTTCACTTTCGAAGAGATCACAGACGTATCTACAAAATGAAATTTGAATGGCATTTCTAGGTGAATTTGTGACGACACAGCAAATCCTCAAAAATAGGGTATTTCTAGGATTTTTCCCATTGAGTTATAATGGGGTTTTTTTCGTAGTTTTTTGCGAATTATGTCGCCACGTTAAGCCCAAATCCCACCAGAAGTAATAGCTCCAATGGCGTGAATTTTCTGCACGTTTTGATACCTCATTTGTAGGTGTGCACCCAGCGGTACGAGCCGCATTAACGGTTACGGAAGAAAAATAAAGATTAAAGAGACGCTTCTCTCCGACAATAGTAATAGGTTCCTGCCATTGCTTTGCATGGCAGGCCCCAATAATAATAATAATATTAAAGAGACGCTTCTCTCCGACAATAGTAATAGGTTCCTGCCATTGCTTTGCATGGCAGGCCCCAACTAGAAAATTTCGGAAGAAATTTAGCCGGGGCCTGCCAAGGCGCGCCCGTGGGGTTCGGGCCCGGCGTCGTCACGCCACAAATCGGCGTCGACGCCAAAGAACGCCGCGACGTGATCAGTGGCACGCGGAGAACCGCAAGAACGTTAAGCGAGGCGGACGTGCACCATTCGGTACGATTTAAAATTTTCTCAAGGCTTTTATTTTGGAAGTTTTGTTAAACTTCATTTCAAAGGGCCAAACTAATCCCATGCGTAATAGTCCTTGGGTAAAAATAGTTATATAATGCTGAAAACAGCAATTACATGATGTAAAAATATTCAAGGCTTTTATTTTGAAATTATTATTATGCTCCATTTCAAAGTTCCAAACTAATCCCATGTGTAACAGTGCTTTGGATGAAAAAGTCATATACGGCCAAAAAGAGCAATTACATGATGTAAAAATATTCAAGGCTTTTATTTTGAAATTTTCAGTATGCTTCATTTCAGAGGGCCAAACTATTCCATTGTGTAACAGTGCTTTGGATAAAAATGTCACATAAAGCCAAAAACCGCAATTACATGATGTAAAAATATTCAAGGCTTTTATTTTGAAATTATTATTATGCTCCATTTTAAAGTTCCGAACGAATCCCATGTGTAACAGTGCTTTGGATGAAAAAGTCATACAAAGCCAAAAAGAGCAATGACCTGATGTAAAAATATTCAAGGTTTTTATTTTGAAATTATTATTATGCTTAATTTTAAAGTTCCGAACTAATCACATGTGTAACAGTGCTTTGGATGAAAAAGTCATACAAAGACAAAAACAGCAATTGCATGATGTAAAAATATTCAAGGCTTTTATTTTGAAATTATTATTATGCTCCATTTTAAAGTTCCGAACTAATACCACGTGTAACATTGCTTTGGATGAAAAAGTCACATAAAGCCAAAAACAGCAATTACCTGATGTAACAACATTCAAGGCTTTTATTTTGAAATTATTATTATGCTCCATTTTAAAGTTCCGAACTAATCCCATGTGTAACATTGCTTTGGATGAAAAAGTCATATACGGCCAAAAAGAGCAATTACTTCATGTAAAATATTCAAGGCTTTTATTTTGAAATTTTCAGTATGCTTCATTTTAAAGTTCTGAACTAATACCACGTGTAAGAGTGCTTTGGATGAAAAAGTCAAATAAAGCCAAAAGAGCAATTACGTCATGTAAAAATATTCAAGGCTTTTATTTTGAAATTTTTGTTAAGCTTCATTTTAAAGGGCCAAACTAATACCACGTGTAACAGTGCTTTGGATGAAAAAGTCACATAAAGCCAAAAACAGCAATTACCTGATGTAAAAATATTCAAGGCTTTTATTTTGAAATTATTATTATGCTCCATTTTAAAGTTCCGAACTAATCCCATGTGTAACATTGCTTCGGATGAAAAAGTCATATACGGCCAAAAAAAGCAATTACCTGATGTAAAAATATTCAAGGCTTTTATTTTGAAATTATTATTATTCTCCATTTTAAAGTTCCAAAGTAATCCCATGTGTAACAGTGCTTTGGATGAAAACGTCAAATAAAGCCAAAAACAGCAATTACCTGATGTAAAACTATTCAAGGCTTTTATTTTGAAATTATTATTATGCTCCATTTTAAAGTTCCAAACTAATCCCATGTGTAACAGTTACTGAGTTAAATCAGTTATATACAGCCCATAGCAGCAGTAGTTCTAAAGGCCAGTTCTCAGTCCTGATCTGTTTCAACTGAGGATAGATAGAACTACAGTGATGCGTATTCGTAGTCCAAATCAGCAGCCAATAGCCTCTTGAGTTCCGTTGCTATGGCAAATAATGGTCTCAGCAGGTGTGAGCTCTGAGCTGTGAGCTCTCAAACACACAAGTGTGTTTGAGCAAACACACTTTACTGAAAAAAAGCATTGGAAACAAATCCTTCTTGTTCGGGAACCGTAATACATATTCGAAAAGCGTTTTAAGCGTATGACAGTTCAATGTGTCTTCTGCGATAGTCCCGAGATTCAGATCTGTACCTCACTCAGAGCATTTACAGTGATGAGAGAAAGAAATGTTGTGCCCAGATATGAACCGAGATGGGCTGTCACTGTAATTTCAGCAAAAATGAGAAAGTTTGGGTCGCTTAGAGGCAAATTGTGGACAAACCGTAACTGGTATCGACGAGCCGTCTTCACTTTCGAAGAGATCACAGACGTATCTACAAAATGAAATTTGAATGGCATTTCTAGGTGAATTTGTGACGACACAGCAAATCCTCAAAAATAGGGTATTTCTAGGATTTTTCCCATTGAGTTATAATGGGGTTTTTTTCGCAGTTTTTTGCGAATTATGTCGCCACGTTAAGCCCAAATCCCACCAAAAATAATAGCTCCAATGGCGTGAATTTTCTGCACGTTTTGATACCTCATTTGTAGGTGTGCACCCAGCGGTATGAGCCGCATTAACGGTTACGGAAGAAAAATAAAGAATACTAGAAAATTTCGGAAGAAATTTAGCCGGGGCCTGCCAAGGCGCGGCCGTGGGGTTTGGGCCCGGTGTCGTCACGCCACAAATCGTCGTCGACGCTAAAGAACGCCGTGACGTAATCAGTGGCACGCGGAGAACCGCAAGAACGTTAAGTGAGGCGGACGTGCACCATTCGGTACGATTTAAAATGTTGTCAAGGCTTTTATTTTGGAAGTTTTGTTAAACTTCATTTCAAAGGGCCAAACTAATCCCATGCGTAATAGTCCTTGGGTTAAAATAGTTATATAATGCTCAAAACACAAGTAGCTGATGTAAAAAAATGCAAGGCTTTTATTTTGAAATTTTCAGTATGCTTCATTTTTAAGCTCCGAACTAATACCACGTGTAAGAGTCCTTTGGATGAAAAAGTCAAAAAAAGCCAAAAAGAGCTATTACCTCATGTAAAAATATTCAAGGCTTTTATTTTGAAATTATTATTATGCTCCATTTTAAAGTTCCAAACTAATCCCATGTGTAACAGTGCTTTGGATGAAAAAGTCATATACGGCCAAAAAAAGCAATTACCTGATGTAAAAATATTCAAGGCTTTTATTTTGAAATTTTCAGTATGCTTCATTTCAGAGGGCCAAACTAATACCACGTGTAACAGTGCTTTGGATGAAAAAGTCATATACGGCCAAAAAGAGCAATTACATCATGTAAAATATTCAAGGCTTTTATTTTGAAATTTTCAGTATGCTTAATTTTAAAGTTCCAAACTAATCCCATGTGTAACAGTGCTTTGGATGGAAAAGTCAGATAAAGCCAAAAAGAGCAATTACATGATGTAAAAATATTCAGGGCTTTTATTTTGAAATTATTATTATGCTCCATTTTAAAGTTCCAAACTAATCCCATGTGTAACAGTGCTTTGGATGAAAAAGTCATATACGGCCAAAAACAGCAATTACCTGATGTAAAAATATTCAAGGCTTTTATTTTGAAATTATTATTATGCTCCATTTTAAAGTTCCGAACTAATCCCATGTGTAACATTGCTTTGGATGAAAAAGTCATATACGGCCAAAAAGAGCAATTACGTCATGTAAAATATTCAAGGCTTTTATTTTGAAATTTTCAGTATGCTTAATTTTAAAGTTTAAAACTAATCCCATGTGTAACAGTTACTGAGTTAAATCAGTTATATACAGCCGATAGCAGCAGGTAGTTCTAAAGGCCAGTTCTCAGTCCTGATCTGTTTCAACTGAGGGTAGATAGAACTACAGTGATGCGTTTTTGTAGTCCTAATGAGCAGCCAATAGCCTCTTGAGTTCCGTTGCTATGGTAAATAATGGTCTCAGCAGGTGTGAGCTGTGAGCTCTGAGCTCTCAAACACACAAGTGTGTTTGAGCAAACACACTTTACTGAAAAAAAGCATTGGAAACAAATCCTTCTTGTTCGGGAACCGTAATACATATTCGAAAAGCGTTTCGAGCGTATGACAGTTCAATGTGTCTTCTGCGATAGTCCCGAGATTCATATCTGTACCTCACTCAGAGCATTTACAGCGATGAGAGAAAGAAATGTTGTGCCCAGATATGAACCGAGATGGGCTGTCACTCTAATTTGAAGAAAAATGAGAAACTTTGGGTCGCTTAGAGGCAAATTGTGGACAAACCGTAACTGGTATCGACGAGCCGTCTTCACTTTCGAAGAGATCACAGACGTATCTACAAAATGAAATTTGAATGGCATTTCTAGGTGAATTTGTGACGACACAGCAAATCCTCAAAAATAGGGTATTTCTAGGATTTTTCCCATTGAGTTATAATGGGGTTTTTTTCGTAGTTTTTTGCGAATTATGTCGCCACGTTAAGCCCAAATCCCACCACAAGTAATAGCTCCAATGGCGTGAATTTTCTGCACGTTTTGATACCTCATTTGTAGGTGTGCACCCAGCGGTACGAGCCGCATTAACGGTTACGGAAGAATAAAGACTAGAAAATTTCGGAAGAAATTTAGCCGGGGCCTGCCGAGGCGCGCCCGGGGGGCATGGGCCCGGCGTCGTCACGCCAGAAATCGGCGTCGACGCCAAAGGACGCCAAAGGACGCCGCGACGCGATCAGCGGCACGCGGAGAACCGCAAGAACGTCGAGCGAGGCGGACGCGCACCGTTCGGTACGATTTAAAATGTTGTCGAGGCTTTTATTTTGGAAGTTTTGTTAAACTTCATTTCAAAGGGCCAAACTAATCCCATGCGTAATAGTCCTTGGGTTAAAATAGTTATATAATGCTCAAAACGCAAGTAGCTGATGTAAAAATATTCAAGGCTTTTATTTTGAAATTTTCAGTATGCTTCATTTTAAAGTTCTGAACTAATACCACGTGTAAGAGTGCTTTGGATGAAAAAGTCAAATAAAGCCAAAAAGAGCAATTACGTCATGTAAAAATCTTCAAGGCTTTTATTTTGAAATTTTCAGTATGCTTCATTTCAAAGGGACAAACTAATTCCATGTGTAACAGTGCTTTGGATGAAAAAGTCAAATAAAGCCAAAAAGAGCAATTACGTCATGTAAAAATATTCAAGGCTTTTATTTTGAAATTTTCAGTATGCTTCATTTTAAAGTTCCGAACTAATACCACGTGTAACAGTGCTTTGGATGAAAAAGTCAAATAAAGCCAAAAAGAGCAATTACGTCATGTAAAAATATTCAAGGCTTTTATTTTGACATTTTCAGTATGCTTCATTTCAAAGGGCCAAACTAATACCATGTGTAACAGTGCTTTGGATGAAAAAGTCACATAAAGCCAAAAACAGCAATTACCTGATTTAAAAATATTCAAGGCTTTTATTTTGAAATTTTCATTACGCTTCATTTTAAAGTTCTGAACTAATACCATGTGTAACAGTGCTTTGGATGAAAAAGTCAAATAAAGCCAAAAAAGAGCAATTACATGATGTAAAAATATTCAAGGCTTTTATTTTGAAATTTTCAGTATGCTTCATTTCAATGGGCCAACCTAATCCCATGAATAACAGTCATTGGATAAAATCAGTTATATAATGCTCAAAACACAAGTAGTTGATGTAACAATATTCAAGGCTTTTAATTTGAAATTATTATTATGCTCCATTTTAAAGTTCCGAACTAATCCCATGTGTAACAGTGCTTTGGATGAAAAAGTCATATACGGCCAAAAAGAGCAATTACATGATGTAAAAATATTCAAGGCTTTTATTTTGAAATTTTCAGTATGCTTCATTTTAAAGGGCCAAACTAATCCCATGTGTAATAGTCATTGGGTTAAATCAGTTATATAATGCTCAAAACAAAAGTAGTTGATGTAAAAATATTCAAGGCTTTTATTTTGAAATTATTATTATGCTCCATTTGAAAGTTCCGAACTAATCCCATGTGTAACAGTGCTTTGGATGAAAAAGTCATATACGGCCAAAAAGAGCAATTACGTCATGTAAAATATTCAAGGCTTTTATTTTGAAATTTTCAGTATGCTTAATTTTAAAGTTCCAAACTAATCCCATGTGTAACAGTTACTGAGTTAAATCAGTTATATACAGCCCATAGCAGTTCTAAAGGCCAGTTCAGTCCTCCTCTGTTTCAACTGAGTATTCCACTATAGATAGAACTACAGTGATGCGTATTCGTAGTCCTAACCAGCAGCCAATAGCCTCTTGAGATCCGTTGCTATGGCAAATAATGGTCTCAGCAGGTGTGAGCTCTGAGCTCTGAGCGCTCAAACACACAAGTGTGTTTGAGCAAACACACTTTACTGAAAAAAAGCATTGGAAACAAATCCTTCTTGTTCGGGAACCGTAATACATATTCGAAAAGCGTTTTAAGCGTATGACAGTTCAATGTGTCTTCTGCGATAGTCCCGAGATTCATATCTGTACCTCACTCAGAGCATTTACAGTGATGAGAGAAAGAAATGTTGTGCCCAGATATGAACCGAGGTCTGCTGTCACTCTAATTTGAAGAAAAATGAGAAACTTTGGGTCGCTTAGAGGCAAATTGTGGACAAACCGTAACTGGTATCGATGAGCCGTCTTCACTTTCGAAGAGATCACAGACGTATCTACAAAATGAAATTTGAATGGCATTTCTAGGTGAATTTGTGACGACACAGAAAATCCTCAAAAATAGGGTAAAATAGGGTATTTCTAGGATTTTTCCCATTGACTTATAATGGGATTTTTTTCGTAGTTTTTTGCGAATTATGTCGCCACGTTAAGCCCAAATCCCACCAAAAGTAATAGCAATCATGGCGTGAATTTTCTGCACGTTTTGATACCTCATTTGTAGGTGTGCACCCAGCGGTATGAGCCGCATTAACGGTTACGGAAGAAAAATAAATAAAGAGACACTTCTCTCCGACAATAGTAATAGGTTCCTGCCATTTGCATGGCAGGCCCCAAATATTAAAGAGACGCTTCTCTCCGACAATAGTAATAGGTTCCTGCCATTGCTTTGCATGGCAGGCCCCAAAAATTTCGGAAGAAATTTAGCCGGGGCCTGCCAAGGCGCGCCCGTCGGGCATGGGCCCGGCGTCGTCGCGCCACAAATCGGCGTCGACGCCAAAGAACGCCGCGACGTGATCAGTGGCACGCGGAGAACCGCAAGAACGTTAAGTGAGGCGGACGTGCACCGTTCGGTACGATTTAAAATTTTTGTCGAGGCTTTTATTTTGGAAGTTTTGTTAAACTTCATTTCAAAGGGCCAACCTAATCCCATGAATAACAGTCATTGGATAAAATCAGTTATATAGTGCTCAAAACAGCAATAATCTCATGTAAAAATTCTCAAGGCTTTTATTTTGAAATTTTCAGTATGCTCCATTTTAAAGTTCCGAACGAATCCCATGTGTAACAGTGCTTTGGATAAAAAAGTCACATAAAGCCAAAAAGCGCAATTACCTGATGTAAAAATATGCAAGGCTTTTATTTTGAAATTATTATTATGCTCCATTTTGAAGTTCCGAACTAATCCCATGTGTAACAGTGCTTTGGATGAAAAAGTCACATAAAGCCAAAAAGCGCAATTACCTGATGTAAAAATATTCAAGGCTTTTATTTTGAAATTATTATTATGCTCCATTTTAAAGTTCCGAACAAATCCCATGTGTAACAGTGCTTTGGATGAAAAAGTCATATACGGCCAAAAAGAGCAATTACATGACGTAAAAATATTCAAGGCTTTTATTTTGAAATTTTCAGTATGCTTCATTTCAGAGGGCCAAACTATTCCATTGTGTAACAGTGCTTTGGATAAAAAAGTCACATAAAGCCAAAAAGCGCAATTACCTGATGTAAAAATATTCAAGGCTTTTATTTTGAAATTATTATTATGCTCCATTTTAAAGTTCCGAACTAATCCCATGTGTAACATTGCTTTGGATGAAAAAGTCAAATAAAGCCAAAAAGAGCAATTACCTGATGTAAAAATATTCAAGGCTTTTATTTTGAAATTATTATTATGCTCCATTTTAAAGTTCCAAACTAATCCCATGTGTAACAGTGCTTTGGATGAAAAAGTCATATAAAGCCAAAAACAGCAATTACCTGATGTAAAAATATTCAAGGCTTTTATTTTGAAATTATTATTATTCTCCATTTTAAAGTTCCAAAGTAATCCCATGTGTAACATTGCTTTGGATGAAAAAGTCATATACGGCCAATAAGAGCAATTACGTCATGTAAAATATTCAAGGCTTTTATTTTGAAATTATTATTATGCTCCATTTTAAAGTTCCAAACTAATCCCATGTGTAACATTGCTTTGGATGAAAAAGTCATATACGGCCAAAAAGAGCAATTACGTCATGTAAAATATTCAAGGCTTTTATTTTGAAATTTTCAGTATGCTTAATTTTAAAGTTCCAAACTAATCCCATGTGTAACAGTTACTGAGTTCAATCAGTTATATACAGCCCATAGCAGCAGGTAGTTCTAAAGGCCAGTTCTCAGTCCTGATCTGTTTCAACTGAGGATAGATAGAACTACAGCGATGCGTATCTGTAGTCCAAATCAGCAGCCAATAGCCTCTTGAGTTCCGTTGCTATGGTAAATAATGGTCTCAGCAGGTGTGAGCTCTGAGCGCTGAGCTCTCAAACACACAATTGTGTGTTTGAGCAAACACATTTTACTGACAAAAAAGCATTGTAAACAAATCCTTCTTGTTCGGGAACCGTAATACATATTCGAAAAGCGTTTGCAGCGTATGACAGTTCAATGTGTCTTCTGCGATAGTCCCGAGATTCATATCTGTACCTCACTCAGAACATTTACAGCGATGAGAGAAAGAAATGTTGTGCCCAGATCTGAAATTCTATTCAAATACATGGGAGAGAGCCTCAGACAGCCTCAGAAAATCCTGTCGCATGACTTTGCTCTGAAGCACCGTGACAGAAAACCGTACGGTCTAGATAAATTTCGAAAACATTTTACCGGAGCAGACAGGCGTATCAATGTCAGGACCGATTTTGATACTAATCGTGCGATATTTGTGGGCGTGATGGCGATTTCAAAAATGATTTGGGTTGAAAAAGTTGTCTTCATCTCTCACTCTAAGCAGCCAGAAACGCACTCTAACTTGAGCAAAAATGAGAAACTTTGGGTCGCTTAGAGGCAAATTGTGGACAAACCGTAACTGGTATCGACGAGCCGTCTTCACTTTCGAAGAGATCACAGACGTATCTACAAAATGAAATTTGAATGGCATTTCTAGGTGAATTTGTGACGACACAGCAAATCCTCAAAAATAGGGTATTTCTAGGATTTTTCCCATTGAGTTATAATGGGGTTTTTTTCGCAGTTTTTTGCGAATTATGTCGCCACGTTAAGCCCAAATCCCACCAAAAATAATAGCTCCAATGGCGTGAATTTTCTGCACGTTTTGATACCTCATTTGTAGGTGTGCACCCAGCGGTATGAGCCGCATTAACGGTTACGGAAGAAAAATAAAGAATAACTAGAAAATTTCGGAAGAAATTTAGACGGGGCCTGCCAAGGCGCGCCCGTGGGGTTCGGGCCCGGCGTCGTCGCGCCACAAATCGGCGTCGACGCCAAAGAACGCCGCGACGTCACCAGTGGCACGCGGAGAACCGCAAGAACGTTAAGCGAGGCGGACGTGCACCGTTCGGTACGATTTAAAATGTTGTCAAGGCTTTTATTTTGGAAGTTTCAGTATGCTTCATTTCAAAGGGCCAAACTAATCCCATGCGTAATAGTCCTTGGGTTAAAATAGTTATATAATGCTCAAAACACAAGTAGCTGATGTAAAAGTATTCAAGGCTTTTATTTTGAAATTTTCAGTATGCTTCATTTTAAAGTTCTGAACTAATACCACGTGTAAGAGTGCTTTGGATGAAAAAGTCAAATAAAGCCAAAAAGAGCAATTACGTCATGTAAAAATATTCAAGGCTTTTATTTTGAAATTTTCAGTATGCTTCATTTCAAAGGGCCAAACTAATACCATGTGTAACAGTGCTTTGGATGAAAAAGTCAAATAAAGCCAAAAAGAGCAATTACATGATGTCAAAATATTCAAGGCTTTTATTTTGAAATTTTTGTTAATCTTCATTTCAAAGGGCCAAACTAATACCATGTGTAACAGTGCTTTGGATGAAAAAGTCATACAAAGCCAAAAACAGCAATTGCATGATGTAAAAATATTCAAGGCTTTTATTTTGAAATTATTACTTTGCTCCATTTTAAAGTTCCAAACTAATCCCATGTGTAACAGTGCTGTGGATGAAAAAGTCATATACGGCCAAAAAAAGCAATTACATGATGTAAAAATATTCAAGGCTTTTATTTTGAAATTTTCAGTATGCTTCATTTCAGAGGGCCAAACTAATACCACGTGTAACAGTGCTTTGGATGAAAAAGTCACATAAAGCCAAAAACAGCAATTACCTGATGTAAAAATATTCAAGGCTTTTATTTTGAAATTATTATTATGCTCCATTTTAAAGTTCCGAACTAATCCCATGTGTAAGAGTGCTTTGGATGAAAAAGTCAAATAAAGCCAAAAAGAGCAATTACGTCATGTAAAAATATTCAAGGCTTTTATTTTGAAACTTTTGTTAAGCTTCATTTCAAAGGGCCAAACTAATACCACGTGTAACAGTGCTTTGGATGAAAAAGTCAAATAAAGCCAAAAAGAGCAATTACATGATGTAAAAATATTCAAGGCTTTTATTTTGAAATTTTTGTTAATATTCATTTCAAAGGGCCAAACTAATACCATGTGTAACAGTGCTTTGGATGAAAAAGTCACATAAAGCCAAAAACAGCAATTACCTGATGTAAAAATATTCAAGGCTTTTATTTTGAAATTATTATTATGCTCCATTTTAAAGTTCCGAACTAATCCCATGTGTAACATTGCTTCGGATGAAAAAGTCATATACGGCCAAAAAGAGCAATTACGTCATGTAAAATATTCAAGGCTTTTATTTTGAAATTATTATTCTCCATTTTAAAGTTCCAAACTAATCCCATGTGTAACATTGCTTTGGATGAAAAAGTCATATACGGCCAAAAAAAGCAATTACCTGATGTAAAAATATTCAAGGCTTTTATTTTGAAATTATTATTATTCTCCATTTTAAAGTTCCAAAGTAATCCCATGTGTAACAGTGCTTTGGATGAAAACGTCAAATAAAGCCAAAAACAGCAATTACCTGATGTAAAACTATTCAAGGCTTTTATTTTGAAATTATTATTATTCTCCATTTTAAAGTTCCAAAGTAATCCCATGTGTAACAGTGCTTTGGATGAAAACGTCAAATAAAGCCAAAAACAGCAATTACCTGATGTAAAAATATTCAAGGCTTTTATTTTGAAATTATTATTCTCCATTTTAAAGTTCCAAACTAATCCCATGTGTAACATTGCTTTGGATGAAAAAGTCATATACGGCCAAAAAAAGCAATTACCTGATGTAAAAATATTCAAGGCTTTTATTTTGAAATTATTATTATTCTCCATTTTAAAGTTCCAAAGTAATCCCATGTGTAACAGTGCTTTGGATGAAAACGTCAAATAAAGCCAAAAACAGCAATTACCTGATGTAAAACTATTCAAGGCTTTTATTTTGAAATTATTATTATGCTCCATTTTAAAGTTCCAAACTAATCCCATGTGTAACAGTTACTGAGTTAAATCAGTTATATACAGCCCATAGCAGCAGTAGTTCTAAAGGCCAGTTCTCAGTCCTGATCTGTTTCAACTGAGGATAGATAGAACTACAGCGATGCGTATTCGTAGTCCAAATCAGCAGCCAATAGCCTCTTGAGTTCCGTTGCTATGGCAAATAATGGTCTCAGCAGGTGTGAGCTCTGAGCTGTGAGCTCTCAAACACACAAGTGTGTTTGAGCAAACACACTTTACTGAAAAAAAGCATTGGAAACAAATCCTTCTTGTTCGGGAACCGTAATACATATTCGAAAAGCGTTTCGAGCGTATGACAGTTCAATGTGTCTTCTGCGATAGTCCCGAGATTCATATCTGTACCTCACTCAGAGCATTTACAGTGATGAGAGAAAGAAATGTTGTGCCCAGATCTGAACCGAGATCGGCTGTCACTGTAATTTCAGCAAAAATGAGAAAGTTTGGGTCGCTTAGAGGCAAATTGTGGACAAACCGTAACTGGTATCGACGAGCCGTCTTCACTTTCGAAGAGATCACAGACGTATCTACAAAATGAAATTTGAATGGCATTTCTAGGTGAATTTGTGACGACACAGCAAATCCTCAAAAATAGGGTATTTCTAGGATTTTTCCCATTGAGTTATAATGGGGTTTTTTTCGTAGTTTTTTGCGAATTATGTCGCCACGTTAAGCCCAAATCCCACCACAAGTAATAGCTCCAATGGCGTGAATTTTCTGCACGTTTTGATACCTCATTTGTAGGTGTGCACCCAGCGGTACGAGCCGCATTAACGGTTACGGAAGAAAAATAAAGAATTATAATAATATTAAAGAGACACTTTGTTGGGTGTAGAGTAATAGGTTCCTGCCATTGCTTTGCATGGCAGGCCCCAATACTTAAAGAGACGCTTCTCTCCGACAATAGTAATAGGTTCCTGCCATTGCTTTGCATGGCAGGCCCCAATACTTAAAGAGACGCTTCTCTCCGACAATAGTAATAGGTTCCTGCCATTGCTTTGCATGGCAGGCCCCAACTAGAAAATTTCGGAAGAAATTTAGCCGGGGCCTGCCAAGGCGCGCCCGTCGGGCATGGGCCCGGCGTCGTCGCGCCACAAATCGGCGTCGACGCCAAAGGACGCCGCGACGTGATCAGTGGCACGCGGAGAACCGCAAGAACGTTAAGCGAGGCGGACGTGCACCGTTCGGTACAATTTAAAATGTTGTCAAGGCTTTTATTTTGGAAGTTTTGTTAACCTTCATTTCAAAGGGCCAAACTAATCCCATGCGTAATAGTCCTTGGGTTAAAATAGTTATATAATGCTCAAAACACAAGTAGCTGATGTAAAAATATTCAAGGCTTTTATTTTGAAATTTTCAGTATGCTTCATTTCAAAGGGCCAAACTAATACCACGTGTAACAGTGCTTTGGATGAAAAAGTCAAATAAAGCCAAAAAGAGCAATTACGTCATGTAAAATTATTCAAGGCTTTTATTTTGAAATTTTCAGAATGCTTCATTTCAAAGGGCCAAACTAATACCACGTGTAACAGTGCTTTGGATGAAAAAGTCAAATAAAGCCAAAAAGAGCAATTACCTGATGTAAAAATATTCAAGGCTTTTATTTTGAAATTATTATTATGCTCCATTTTAAAGTTCCAAACTAATCCCATGTGTAACAGTGCTTTGGATGAAAAAGTCATATAAAGCCAAAAACAGCAATTACCTGATGTAAAAATATTCAAGGCTTTTATTTTGAAATTATTATTATTCTCCATTTTAAAGTTCCAAAGTAATCCCATGTGTAACAGTGCTTTGGATGAAAACGTCAAATAAAGCCAAAAACAGCAATTACCTGATGTAAAAATATTCAAGGCTTTTATTTTGAAATTATTATTATGCTCCATTTTAAAGTTCCGAACTAATCCCATGTGTAACATTGCTTTGGATGAAAAAGTCATATACGGCCAAAAAGAGCAATTACTTCATGTAAAATATTCAAGGCTTTTATTTTGAAATTTTCAGTATGCTTCATTTTAAAGTTCTGAACTAATACCACGTGTAAGAGTGCTTTGGATGAAAAAGTCAAATAAAGCCAAAAAGAGCAATTACGTCATGTAAAAATATTCAAGGCTTTTATTTTGAAACTTTTGTTAAGCTTCATTTCAAAGGGCCAAACTAATACCACGTGTAACAGTGCTTTGGATGAAAAAGTCAAATAAAGCCAAAAAGAGCAATTACATGATGTAAAAATATTCAAGGCTTTTATTTTGAAATTTTTGTTAATATTCATTTCAAAGGGCCAAACTAATACCATGTGTAACAGTGCTTTGGATGAAAAAGTCAAATAAAGCCAAAAAGAGCAATTACGTCATGTAAAAATATTCAAGGCTTTTATTTTGAAACTTTTGTTAAGCTTCATTTCAAAGGGCCAAACTAATACCACGTGTAACAGTGCTTTGGATGAAAAAGTCAAATAAAGCCAAAAAGAGCAATTACGTCATGTAAAATTATTCAAGGCTTTTATTTTGAAATTTTCAGTATGCTTCATTTCAAAGGGCCAAACTAATACCACGTGTAACAGTGCTTTGGATGAAAAAGTCAAATAAAGCCAAAAAGAGCAATTACCTGATGTAAAAATATTCAAGGCTTTTATTTTGAAATTATTATTATGCTCCATTTTAAAGTTCCAAACTAATCCCATGTGTAACAGTGCTTTGGATGAAAAAGTCATATAAAGCCAAAAACAGCAATTACCTGATGTAAAAATATTCAAGGCTTTTATTTTGAAATTATTATTATTCTCCATTTTAAAGTTCCAAACTAATCCCATGTGTAACATTGCTTTGGATGAAAAAGTCATATACGGCCAAAAAAAGCAATTACCTGATGTAAAAATATTCAAGGCTTTTATTTTGAAATTATTATTATTCTCCATTTTAAAGTTCCAAAGTAATCCCATGTGTAACAGTGATTTGGATGAAAACGTCAAATAAAGCCAAAAACAGCAATTACCTGATGTAAAAATATTCAAGGCTTTTATTTTGAAATTATTATTCTCCATTTTAAAGTTCCAAACTAATCCCATGTGTAACATTGCTTTGGATGAAAAAGTCATATACGGCCAAAAAAAGCAATTACCTGATGTGAAAATATTCAAGGCTTTTATTTTGAAATTATTATTCTCCATTTTAAAGTTCCAAAGTAATCCCATGTGTAACAGTGCTTTGGATGAAAACGTCAAATAAAGCCAAAAACAGCAATTACCTGATGTAAAAATATTCAAGGCTTTTATTTTGAAATTATTATTATGCTCCATTTTAAAGTTCCAAACTAATCCCATGTGTAACAGTTACTGAGTTAAATCAGTTATATACAGCCCATAGCAGCAGTAGTTCTAAAGGCCAGTTCTCAGTCCTGATCTGTTTCAACTGAGGATAGATAGAACTACAGTGATGCGTATTCGTAGTCCTAACCAGCAGCCAATAGCCTCTTGAGTTCCGTTGCTATGGCAAATAATGGTCTCAGCAGGTGTGAGCTCTGAGCTGTGAGCTCTCAAACACACAAGTGTGTTTGAGCAAACACACTTTACTGAAAAAAAGCATTGGAAACAAATCCTTCTTGTTCGGGAACCGTAATACATATTCGAAAAGCGTTTCGAGCGTATGACAGTTCAATGTGTCTTCTGCGATAGTCCCGAGATTCATATCTGTACCTCACTCAGAGCATTTACAGCGATGAGAGAAAGAAATGTTGTGCCCATATCTGATCCGAGGTCGGCTGTCACTCTAATATGAGCAAAAATGAGAAACTTTGGGTCGCTTAGAGGCAAATTGTGGACAAACCATAACTGGTATCGACGAGCCGTCTTCACTTTCGAAGAGATCACAGACGTATCTACAAAATGAAATTTGAATGGCATTTCTAGGTGAATTTGTGACGACACAGCAAATCCTCAAAAATAGGGTATTTCTAGGATTTTTCCCATTGAGTTATAATGGGGTTTTTTTCGTAGTTTTTTGCGAATTATGTCGCCACGTTAAGCCCAAATCCCACCAGAAGTAATAGCTCCAATGGCGTGAATTTTCTGCACGTTTTGATACCTCATTTGTAGGTGTGCACCCAGCGGTATGAGCCGCATTAACGGTTACGGAAGAAAAATAAAGTTCTATAATAATAATAATAATAATAATATTAAAGAGACGCTTCTCTCCGACAATAGTAATAGGTTCCTGCCATTGCTTTGCATGGCAGGCCCCAACTAGAAAATTTCGGAAGAAATTTAGCCGGGGCCTGCCAAGGCGCGCCCGTGGGGTTCGGGCCCGGCGTCGTCACGCCACAAATCGGCGTCGACGCCAAAGAACGCCGCGACGTGATCAGTGGCACGCGGAGAACCGCAAGAACGTTAAGCGAGGCGGACGTGCACCATTCGGTACGATTTAAAATTTTCTCAAGGCTTTTATTTTGGAAGTTTTGTTAAACTTCATTTCAAAGGGCCAAACTAATCCCATGCGTAATAGTCCTTGGGTAAAAATAGTTATATAATGCTGAAAACAGCAATTACATGATGTAAAAATATTCAAGGCTTTTATTTTGAAATTATTATTATGCTCCATTTCAAAGTTCCAAACTAATCCCATGTGTAACAGTGCTTTGGATGAAAAAGTCATATACGGCCAAAAAGAGCAATTACATGATGTAAAAATATTCAAGGCTTTTATTTTGAAATTTTCAGTATGCTTCATTTCAGAGGGCCAAACTATTCCATTGTGTAACAGTGCTTTGGATAAAAATGTCACATAAAGCCAAAAACCGCAATTACATGATGTAAAAATATTCAAGGCTTTTATTTTGAAATTATTATTATGCTCCATTTTAAAGTTCCGAACGAATCCCATGTGTAACAGTGCTTTGGATGAAAAAGTCATACAAAGCCAAAAAGAGCAATGACCTGATGTAAAAATATTCAAGGTTTTTATTTTGAAATTATTATTATGCTTAATTTTAAAGTTCCGAACTAATCACATGTGTAACAGTGCTTTGGATGAAAAAGTCATACAAAGACAAAAACAGCAATTGCATGATGTAAAAATATTCAAGGCTTTTATTTTGAAATTATTATTATGCTCCATTTTAAAGTTCCGAACTAATACCACGTGTAACATTGCTTTGGATGAAAAAGTCACATAAAGCCAAAAACAGCAATTACCTGATGTAACAACATTCAAGGCTTTTATTTTGAAATTATTATTATGCTCCATTTTAAAGTTCCGAACTAATCCCATGTGTAACATTGCTTTGGATGAAAAAGTCATATACGGCCAAAAAGAGCAATTACTTCATGTAAAATATTCAAGGCTTTTATTTTGAAATTTTCAGTATGCTTCATTTTAAAGTTCTGAACTAATACCACGTGTAAGAGTGCTTTGGATGAAAAAGTCAAATAAAGCCAAAAAGAGCAATTACGTCATGTAAAAATATTCAAGGCTTTTATTTTGAAATTTTTGTTAAGCTTCATTTTAAAGGGCCAAACTAATACCACGTGTAACAGTGCTTTGGATGAAAAAGTCACATAAAGCCAAAAACAGCAATTACCTGATGTAAAAATATTCAAGGCTTTTATTTTGAAATTATTATTATGCTCCATTTTAAAGTTCCGAACTAATCCCATGTGTAACATTGCTTCGGATGAAAAAGTCATATACGGCCAAAAAAAGCAATTACCTGATGTAAAAATATTCAAGGCTTTTATTTTGAAATTATTATTATTCTCCATTTTAAAGTTCCAAAGTAATCCCATGTGTAACAGTGCTTTGGATGAAAACGTCAAATAAAGCCAAAAACAGCAATTACCTGATGTAAAACTATTCAAGGCTTTTATTTTGAAATTATTATTATGCTCCATTTTAAAGTTCCAAACTAATCCCATGTGTAACAGTTACTGAGTTAAATCAGTTATATACAGCCCATAGCAGCAGTAGTTCTAAAGGCCAGTTCTCAGTCCTGATCTGTTTCAACTGAGGATAGATAGAACTACAGTGATGCGTATTCGTAGTCCAAATCAGCAGCCAATAGCCTCTTGAGTTCCGTTGCTATGGCAAATAATGGTCTCAGCAGGTGTGAGCTCTGAGCTGTGAGCTCTCAAACACACAAGTGTGTTTGAGCAAACACACTTTACTGAAAAAAAGCATTGGAAACAAATCCTTCTTGTTCGGGAACCGTAATACATATTCGAAAAGCGTTTTAAGCGTATGACAGTTCAATGTGTCTTCTGCGATAGTCCCGAGATTCAGATCTGTACCTCACTCAGAGCATTTACAGTGATGAGAGAAAGAAATGTTGTGCCCAGATATGAACCGAGATGGGCTGTCACTGTAATTTCAGCAAAAATGAGAAAGTTTGGGTCGCTTAGAGGCAAATTGTGGACAAACCGTAACTGGTATCGACGAGCCGTCTTCACTTTCGAAGAGATCACAGACGTATCTACAAAATGAAATTTGAATGGCATTTCTAGGTGAATTTGTGACGACACAGCAAATCCTCAAAAATAGGGTATTTCTAGGATTTTTCCCATTGAGTTATAATGGGGTTTTTTTCGCAGTTTTTTGCGAATTATGTCGCCACGTTAAGCCCAAATCCCACCAAAAATAATAGCTCCAATGGCGTGAATTTTCTGCACGTTTTGATACCTCATTTGTAGGTGTGCACCCAGCGGTATGAGCCGCATTAACGGTTACGGAAGAAAAATAAAGAATACTAGAAAATTTCGGAAGAAATTTAGCCGGGGCCTGCCAAGGCGCGGCCGTGGGGTTTGGGCCCGGTGTCGTCACGCCACAAATCGTCGTCGACGCTAAAGAACGCCGTGACGTAATCAGTGGCACGCGGAGAACCGCAAGAACGTTAAGTGAGGCGGACGTGCACCATTCGGTACGATTTAAAATGTTGTCAAGGCTTTTATTTTGGAAGTTTTGTTAAACTTCATTTCAAAGGGCCAAACTAATCCCATGCGTAATAGTCCTTGGGTTAAAATAGTTATATAATGCTCAAAACACAAGTAGCTGATGTAAAAAAATGCAAGGCTTTTATTTTGAAATTTTCAGTATGCTTCATTTTTAAGCTCCGAACTAATACCACGTGTAAGAGTCCTTTGGATGAAAAAGTCAAAAAAAGCCAAAAAGAGCTATTACCTCATGTAAAAATATTCAAGGCTTTTATTTTGAAATTATTATTATGCTCCATTTTAAAGTTCCAAACTAATCCCATGTGTAACAGTGCTTTGGATGAAAAAGTCATATACGGCCAAAAAAAGCAATTACCTGATGTAAAAATATTCAAGGCTTTTATTTTGAAATTTTCAGTATGCTTCATTTCAGAGGGCCAAACTAATACCACGTGTAACAGTGCTTTGGATGAAAAAGTCATATACGGCCAAAAAGAGCAATTACATCATGTAAAATATTCAAGGCTTTTATTTTGAAATTTTCAGTATGCTTAATTTTAAAGTTCCAAACTAATCCCATGTGTAACAGTGCTTTGGATGGAAAAGTCAGATAAAGCCAAAAAGAGCAATTACATGATGTAAAAATATTCAGGGCTTTTATTTTGAAATTATTATTATGCTCCATTTTAAAGTTCCAAACTAATCCCATGTGTAACAGTGCTTTGGATGAAAAAGTCATATACGGCCAAAAACAGCAATTACCTGATGTAAAAATATTCAAGGCTTTTATTTTGAAATTATTATTATGCTCCATTTTAAAGTTCCGAACTAATCCCATGTGTAACATTGCTTTGGATGAAAAAGTCATATACGGCCAAAAAGAGCAATTACGTCATGTAAAATATTCAAGGCTTTTATTTTGAAATTTTCAGTATGCTTAATTTTAAAGTTTAAAACTAATCCCATGTGTAACAGTTACTGAGTTAAATCAGTTATATACAGCCGATAGCAGCAGGTAGTTCTAAAGGCCAGTTCTCAGTCCTGATCTGTTTCAACTGAGGGTAGATAGAACTACAGTGATGCGTTTTTGTAGTCCTAATGAGCAGCCAATAGCCTCTTGAGTTCCGTTGCTATGGTAAATAATGGTCTCAGCAGGTGTGAGCTGTGAGCTCTGAGCTCTCAAACACACAAGTGTGTTTGAGCAAACACACTTTACTGAAAAAAAGCATTGGAAACAAATCCTTCTTGTTCGGGAACCGTAATACATATTCGAAAAGCGTTTCGAGCGTATGACAGTTCAATGTGTCTTCTGCGATAGTCCCGAGATTCATATCTGTACCTCACTCAGAGCATTTACAGCGATGAGAGAAAGAAATGTTGTGCCCAGATATGAACCGAGATGGGCTGTCACTCTAATTTGAAGAAAAATGAGAAACTTTGGGTCGCTTAGAGGCAAATTGTGGACAAACCGTAACTGGTATCGACGAGCCGTCTTCACTTTCGAAGAGATCACAGACGTATCTACAAAATGAAATTTGAATGGCATTTCTAGGTGAATTTGTGACGACACAGCAAATCCTCAAAAATAGGGTATTTCTAGGATTTTTCCCATTGAGTTATAATGGGGTTTTTTTCGTAGTTTTTTGCGAATTATGTCGCCACGTTAAGCCCAAATCCCACCACAAGTAATAGCTCCAATGGCGTGAATTTTCTGCACGTTTTGATACCTCATTTGTAGGTGTGCACCCAGCGGTACGAGCCGCATTAACGGTTACGGAAGAATAAAGACTAGAAAATTTCGGAAGAAATTTAGCCGGGGCCTGCCGAGGCGCGCCCGGGGGGCATGGGCCCGGCGTCGTCACGCCAGAAATCGGCGTCGACGCCAAAGGACGCCAAAGGACGCCGCGACGCGATCAGCGGCACGCGGAGAACCGCAAGAACGTCGAGCGAGGCGGACGCGCACCGTTCGGTACGATTTAAAATGTTGTCGAGGCTTTTATTTTGGAAGTTTTGTTAAACTTCATTTCAAAGGGCCAAACTAATCCCATGCGTAATAGTCCTTGGGTTAAAATAGTTATATAATGCTCAAAACGCAAGTAGCTGATGTAAAAATATTCAAGGCTTTTATTTTGAAATTTTCAGTATGCTTCATTTTAAAGTTCTGAACTAATACCACGTGTAAGAGTGCTTTGGATGAAAAAGTCAAATAAAGCCAAAAAGAGCAATTACGTCATGTAAAAATCTTCAAGGCTTTTATTTTGAAATTTTCAGTATGCTTCATTTCAAAGGGACAAACTAATTCCATGTGTAACAGTGCTTTGGATGAAAAAGTCAAATAAAGCCAAAAAGAGCAATTACGTCATGTAAAAATATTCAAGGCTTTTATTTTGAAATTTTCAGTATGCTTCATTTTAAAGTTCCGAACTAATACCACGTGTAACAGTGCTTTGGATGAAAAAGTCAAATAAAGCCAAAAAGAGCAATTACGTCATGTAAAAATATTCAAGGCTTTTATTTTGACATTTTCAGTATGCTTCATTTCAAAGGGCCAAACTAATACCATGTGTAACAGTGCTTTGGATGAAAAAGTCACATAAAGCCAAAAACAGCAATTACCTGATTTAAAAATATTCAAGGCTTTTATTTTGAAATTTTCATTACGCTTCATTTTAAAGTTCTGAACTAATACCATGTGTAACAGTGCTTTGGATGAAAAAGTCAAATAAAGCCAAAAAAGAGCAATTACATGATGTAAAAATATTCAAGGCTTTTATTTTGAAATTTTCAGTATGCTTCATTTCAATGGGCCAACCTAATCCCATGAATAACAGTCATTGGATAAAATCAGTTATATAATGCTCAAAACACAAGTAGTTGATGTAACAATATTCAAGGCTTTTAATTTGAAATTATTATTATGCTCCATTTTAAAGTTCCGAACTAATCCCATGTGTAACAGTGCTTTGGATGAAAAAGTCATATACGGCCAAAAAGAGCAATTACATGATGTAAAAATATTCAAGGCTTTTATTTTGAAATTTTCAGTATGCTTCATTTTAAAGGGCCAAACTAATCCCATGTGTAATAGTCATTGGGTTAAATCAGTTATATAATGCTCAAAACAAAAGTAGTTGATGTAAAAATATTCAAGGCTTTTATTTTGAAATTATTATTATGCTCCATTTGAAAGTTCCGAACTAATCCCATGTGTAACAGTGCTTTGGATGAAAAAGTCATATACGGCCAAAAAGAGCAATTACGTCATGTAAAATATTCAAGGCTTTTATTTTGAAATTTTCAGTATGCTTAATTTTAAAGTTCCAAACTAATCCCATGTGTAACAGTTACTGAGTTAAATCAGTTATATACAGCCCATAGCAGTTCTAAAGGCCAGTTCAGTCCTCCTCTGTTTCAACTGAGTATTCCACTATAGATAGAACTACAGTGATGCGTATTCGTAGTCCTAACCAGCAGCCAATAGCCTCTTGAGATCCGTTGCTATGGCAAATAATGGTCTCAGCAGGTGTGAGCTCTGAGCTCTGAGCGCTCAAACACACAAGTGTGTTTGAGCAAACACACTTTACTGAAAAAAAGCATTGGAAACAAATCCTTCTTGTTCGGGAACCGTAATACATATTCGAAAAGCGTTTTAAGCGTATGACAGTTCAATGTGTCTTCTGCGATAGTCCCGAGATTCATATCTGTACCTCACTCAGAGCATTTACAGTGATGAGAGAAAGAAATGTTGTGCCCAGATATGAACCGAGGTCTGCTGTCACTCTAATTTGAAGAAAAATGAGAAACTTTGGGTCGCTTAGAGGCAAATTGTGGACAAACCGTAACTGGTATCGATGAGCCGTCTTCACTTTCGAAGAGATCACAGACGTATCTACAAAATGAAATTTGAATGGCATTTCTAGGTGAATTTGTGACGACACAGAAAATCCTCAAAAATAGGGTAAAATAGGGTATTTCTAGGATTTTTCCCATTGACTTATAATGGGATTTTTTTCGTAGTTTTTTGCGAATTATGTCGCCACGTTAAGCCCAAATCCCACCAAAAGTAATAGCAATCATGGCGTGAATTTTCTGCACGTTTTGATACCTCATTTGTAGGTGTGCACCCAGCGGTATGAGCCGCATTAACGGTTACGGAAGAAAAATAAATAAAGAGACACTTCTCTCCGACAATAGTAATAGGTTCCTGCCATTTGCATGGCAGGCCCCAAATATTAAAGAGACGCTTCTCTCCGACAATAGTAATAGGTTCCTGCCATTGCTTTGCATGGCAGGCCCCAAAAATTTCGGAAGAAATTTAGCCGGGGCCTGCCAAGGCGCGCCCGTCGGGCATGGGCCCGGCGTCGTCGCGCCACAAATCGGCGTCGACGCCAAAGAACGCCGCGACGTGATCAGTGGCACGCGGAGAACCGCAAGAACGTTAAGTGAGGCGGACGTGCACCGTTCGGTACGATTTAAAATTTTTGTCGAGGCTTTTATTTTGGAAGTTTTGTTAAACTTCATTTCAAAGGGCCAACCTAATCCCATGAATAACAGTCATTGGATAAAATCAGTTATATAGTGCTCAAAACAGCAATAATCTCATGTAAAAATTCTCAAGGCTTTTATTTTGAAATTTTCAGTATGCTCCATTTTAAAGTTCCGAACGAATCCCATGTGTAACAGTGCTTTGGATAAAAAAGTCACATAAAGCCAAAAAGCGCAATTACCTGATGTAAAAATATGCAAGGCTTTTATTTTGAAATTATTATTATGCTCCATTTTGAAGTTCCGAACTAATCCCATGTGTAACAGTGCTTTGGATGAAAAAGTCACATAAAGCCAAAAAGCGCAATTACCTGATGTAAAAATATTCAAGGCTTTTATTTTGAAATTATTATTATGCTCCATTTTAAAGTTCCGAACAAATCCCATGTGTAACAGTGCTTTGGATGAAAAAGTCATATACGGCCAAAAAGAGCAATTACATGACGTAAAAATATTCAAGGCTTTTATTTTGAAATTTTCAGTATGCTTCATTTCAGAGGGCCAAACTATTCCATTGTGTAACAGTGCTTTGGATAAAAAAGTCACATAAAGCCAAAAAGCGCAATTACCTGATGTAAAAATATTCAAGGCTTTTATTTTGAAATTATTATTATGCTCCATTTTAAAGTTCCGAACTAATCCCATGTGTAACATTGCTTTGGATGAAAAAGTCAAATAAAGCCAAAAAGAGCAATTACCTGATGTAAAAATATTCAAGGCTTTTATTTTGAAATTATTATTATGCTCCATTTTAAAGTTCCAAACTAATCCCATGTGTAACAGTGCTTTGGATGAAAAAGTCATATAAAGCCAAAAACAGCAATTACCTGATGTAAAAATATTCAAGGCTTTTATTTTGAAATTATTATTATTCTCCATTTTAAAGTTCCAAAGTAATCCCATGTGTAACATTGCTTTGGATGAAAAAGTCATATACGGCCAATAAGAGCAATTACGTCATGTAAAATATTCAAGGCTTTTATTTTGAAATTATTATTATGCTCCATTTTAAAGTTCCAAACTAATCCCATGTGTAACATTGCTTTGGATGAAAAAGTCATATACGGCCAAAAAGAGCAATTACGTCATGTAAAATATTCAAGGCTTTTATTTTGAAATTTTCAGTATGCTTAATTTTAAAGTTCCAAACTAATCCCATGTGTAACAGTTACTGAGTTCAATCAGTTATATACAGCCCATAGCAGCAGGTAGTTCTAAAGGCCAGTTCTCAGTCCTGATCTGTTTCAACTGAGGATAGATAGAACTACAGCGATGCGTATCTGTAGTCCAAATCAGCAGCCAATAGCCTCTTGAGTTCCGTTGCTATGGTAAATAATGGTCTCAGCAGGTGTGAGCTCTGAGCGCTGAGCTCTCAAACACACAATTGTGTGTTTGAGCAAACACATTTTACTGACAAAAAAGCATTGTAAACAAATCCTTCTTGTTCGGGAACCGTAATACATATTCGAAAAGCGTTTGCAGCGTATGACAGTTCAATGTGTCTTCTGCGATAGTCCCGAGATTCATATCTGTACCTCACTCAGAACATTTACAGCGATGAGAGAAAGAAATGTTGTGCCCAGATCTGAAATTCTATTCAAATACATGGGAGAGAGCCTCAGACAGCCTCAGAAAATCCTGTCGCATGACTTTGCTCTGAAGCACCGTGACAGAAAACCGTACGGTCTAGATAAATTTCGAAAACATTTTACCGGAGCAGACAGGCGTATCAATGTCAGGACCGATTTTGATACTAATCGTGCGATATTTGTGGGCGTGATGGCGATTTCAAAAATGATTTGGGTTGAAAAAGTTGTCTTCATCTCTCACTCTAAGCAGCCAGAAACGCACTCTAACTTGAGCAAAAATGAGAAACTTTGGGTCGCTTAGAGGCAAATTGTGGACAAACCGTAACTGGTATCGACGAGCCGTCTTCACTTTCGAAGAGATCACAGACGTATCTACAAAATGAAATTTGAATGGCATTTCTAGGTGAATTTGTGACGACACAGCAAATCCTCAAAAATAGGGTATTTCTAGGATTTTTCCCATTGAGTTATAATGGGGTTTTTTTCGCAGTTTTTTGCGAATTATGTCGCCACGTTAAGCCCAAATCCCACCAAAAATAATAGCTCCAATGGCGTGAATTTTCTGCACGTTTTGATACCTCATTTGTAGGTGTGCACCCAGCGGTATGAGCCGCATTAACGGTTACGGAAGAAAAATAAAGAATAATACTTAAAGAGACGCTTCTCTCCGACAATAGTAATAGGTTCCTGCCATTGCTTTGCATGGCAGGCCCCAATACTTAAAGAGACGCTTCTCTCCGACAATAGTAATAGGTTCCTGCCATTGCTTTGCATGGCAGGCCCCAACTAGAAAATTTCGGAAGAAATTTAGCAGGGGCCTGCCAAGGCGCGCCCGTCGGGCATGGGCCCGGCGTCGTCGCGCCACAAATCGGCGTCGACGCCAAAGGACGCCGCGACGTGATCAGTGGCACGCGGAGAACCGCAAGAACGTTAAGCGAGGCGGACGTGCACCGTTCGGTACAATTTAAAATGTTGTCAAGGCTTTTATTTTGGAAGTTTTGTTAACCTTCATTTCAAAGGGCCAAACTAATCCCATGCGTAATAGTCCTTGGGTTAAAATAGTTATATAATGCTCAAAACACAAGTAGCTGATGTAAAAATATTCAAGGCTTTTATTTTGAAATTTTCAGTATGCTTCATTTCAAAGGGCCAAACTAATACCACGTGTAACAGTGCTTTGGATGAAAAAGTCAAATAAAGCCAAAAAGAGCAATTACGTCATGTAAAATTATTCAAGGCTTTTATTTTGAAATTTTCAGAATGCTTCATTTCAAAGGGCCAAACTAATACCACGTGTAACAGTGCTTTGGATGAAAAAGTCAAATAAAGCCAAAAAGAGCAATTACCTGATGTAAAAATATTCAAGGCTTTTATTTTGAAATTATTATTATGCTCCATTTTAAAGTTCCAAACTAATCCCATGTGTAACAGTGCTTTGGATGAAAAAGTCATATAAAGCCAAAAACAGCAATTACCTGATGTAAAAATATTCAAGGCTTTTATTTTGAAATTATTATTATTCTCCATTTTAAAGTTCCAAAGTAATCCCATGTGTAACAGTGCTTTGGATGAAAACGTCAAATAAAGCCAAAAACAGCAATTACCTGATGTAAAAATATTCAAGGCTTTTATTTTGAAATTATTATTATGCTCCATTTTAAAGTTCCGAACTAATCCCATGTGTAACATTGCTTTGGATGAAAAAGTCATATACGGCCAAAAAGAGCAATTACTTCATGTAAAATATTCAAGGCTTTTATTTTGAAATTTTCAGTATGCTTCATTTTAAAGTTCTGAACTAATACCACGTGTAAGAGTGCTTTGGATGAAAAAGTCAAATAAAGCCAAAAAGAGCAATTACGTCATGTAAAAATATTCAAGGCTTTTATTTTGAAACTTTTGTTAAGCTTCATTTCAAAGGGCCAAACTAATACCACGTGTAACAGTGCTTTGGATGAAAAAGTCAAATAAAGCCAAAAAGAGCAATTACATGATGTAAAAATATTCAAGGCTTTTATTTTGAAATTTTTGTTAATATTCATTTCAAAGGGCCAAACTAATACCATGTGTAACAGTGCTTTGGATGAAAAAGTCAAATAAAGCCAAAAAGAGCAATTACGTCATGTAAAAATATTCAAGGCTTTTATTTTGAAATTTGCAGGATGCTTCATTTCAAAGGGCCAAACTAATCCCATGCGTAATAGTCCTTCGGTTAAAATAGTTATATAATGCTCAAAACACAAGTAGCTGATGTAAAAATATTCAAGGCTTTTATTTTGAAATTTTCAGTATGCTTCATTTTAAAGGGCCAAACTAATACCATGTGTAACAGTGCTTTGGATGAAAAAGTCAAATAAAGCCAAAAAAGAGCAATTACGTCATGTAAAAATATTCAGGGCTTTTATTGTGAAATTTTCAATATGCTTAATTTTAAAGTGTAAAACTAATCCCATGTGTAACAGTTACTGAGTTAAATCAGTTATATACAGCCCAAAGCAGCAAGTAGTTGTAAAGGCCAGTTCTCAGTCCTGATCTGTTTCAACTGAGGATAGATAGAACTACAACGATGCGTATTCGTAGTCCTAACCAGCAGCCAATAGCCTCTTGAGTTCCGTTGCTATGGCAAATAATGGTCTCAGCAGGTGTGAGCTCTGAGCTGTGAGCTCTCAAACACACAAGTGTGTTTGAGCAAACACACTTTACTGAAAAAAAGCATTGGAAACAAATCCTTCTTGTTCGGGAACCGTAATACATATTCGAAAAGCGTTTTAAGCGTATGACAGTTCAATGTGTCTTCTGCGATAGTCCCGAGATTCATATCTGTACCTCACTCAGAGCATTTACAGTGATGAGAGAAAGAAATGTTGTGCCCAGATATGAACCGAGGTCGGCTGTCACTCTAATATGAGCAAAAATGAGAAACTTTGGGTCGCTTAGAGGCAAATTGTGGACAAACCATAACTGGTATCGACGAGCTGTCTTCACTTTCGAAGAGATCACAGACGTATCTACAAAATGAAATTTGAATGGCATTTCTAGGTGAATTTGTGACGACACAGCAAATCCTCAAAAATAGGGTATTTCTAGGATTTTTCCCATTGAGTTATAATGGGGTTTTTTTCGTAGTTTTTTGCGAATTATGTCGCCACGTTAAGCCCAAATCCCACCACAAATAATAGCTCCAATGGCGTGAATTTTCTGCACGTTTTGATACCTCATTTGTAGGTGTGCACCCAGCGGTACGAGCCGCATTAACGGTTACGGAAGAATAAAGAATATTAAAGAGACGCTTCTCTCCGACAATAGTAATAGGTTCCTGCCATTGCTTTGCATGGCAGGCCCCAATTACCTTTCTCTGGTAATGCTTGTGTTAACTCCCAAACTAACTGTCTAGTTAGTTCTATTCAGTATATTGTATTTTATAATATAAAGATTATATATATTATATTTAGCTTAATTTTATTTTAGCAAAAAAGCACAATGAATTAATTATAATATTTTAAATGGAGAATTAGAAATTTTACAGCCAGGTACAGCTGTGAGCAATGACCAGAAGTATTTGTGTCTAAGTCAAGAGGACTGGAATTCCAGCATGAGAAATATACAAAACAACTGTTATTTGTTTAAATGCTTTTTATTTTTGTCATTAAAAACGATACAAAAAATACAAGAAATAAAACAATTCCACACATATTTACACTAGGCACAGTGGGGGGCTGCGTGTGTGTGTGTATGAGTGGCATGTCCTTGTGTGACTGGCATTTCAGCACTAACTCAGCAGTCTGCACTGTCGGAACATACCTGGCACTGCCAGGGTATGACCCTGGTGCATTTGCCACATGTGTACCTGTAGCAGTCAACGCATCTCACAGTCGCATTATTGGTCTTGCATCGATGGTTGACCTGACACTTCGCCCTTTTGCCTGGGCTGGGTGTGGAGCCGCTTTGCCCCGAACGCGGAAGCTGAGGTGCAAAGAGCTCAACAGTTCAGAGTTTCTCATAAATCCTCTATTGTCACTATTTAAATATCATATTCATTGTTCCAGGTAGGGGAAGCCATGCTTTGCTGCATTTTACAATAAACTTAAGTTTTATATCCAGACTATCAAAGACAGAAAATAGCTATTAAAACAATTGAACTCTGTACTGCTTTGAATGAACAGTTGGGAACCGAAGCCCCGTAACTTTTTCTTCATCTTGAATATATTTATCTGTATTTGTTTTTTTTCTGGAGGCAGAACAAATGTTTCACTCTGTCGTTGTACAGTGTGTCTGTGAATAAAGTTTTAAAAAAAAACATCCCCCCCTCCCCCACACCCAGCAGACTTCTTGTGGCTTTGATGTCATAGTGATGTCACTCATCCTGTCTATGACATCACTGGCGGCTGCCTTTGTCTTGCCAGATTCCACAGAGAAATTCATTTGCAGTCTGAACCAGAGAGCAAAGATGGAAGAGGATAATTTTTTGTTGGCGAAAATAAACAATTTACAGAAGAACCGCAGCAAGCTGCAGGAGGAGAACCAAGAGCTTCAGAAAACCGTAGAAAGTCTGAAGATTAAACTAGAGCGACTTAACAGATCGGACAAGACAATCAACTGGCATGAGGAAAATTGCTTACTTCTAAAATCAAATGCATTTTACAAAAAACAAATCAGAAAAATTAATCTGGACCTGGAGGAAGAAAATGCAACTATACGCCAGCTAAGATGTGATAATGAAGCCAAATTAAGAATAACACTTAAACTGGAAGAGGACCGGAAAAAACAGAGAAACACTGCAGCGGACAAGTTAAGAGCAAAAACAGAAAAACTCGAGTGGCTAGAGAGAGAAAATGAAGAGTTAAATAAACAGATTGTATCTCTGAAGATTAAAAACGACAGAATCGAATCCAGGCTGGCGGAAAAAAGCAAAGATGTCCAGCAAAGGGAAGAACCAGTCAGGGAAAATATCCAGGAAGAGGAACTTTCAGTATGTCAGAAAGTAGGGAGAATTTTTATGCATATGTACGATTCAACGGTGGCGTATTGGGTGCCACCCTGGGCTTTTTTTTAACAGTAAAGGATATTTTGGGTTGCTGGAAACAGGATGTTTGTGGGATAGAGATGCGTTTAAATTAATTACAAATATAAATACTCTTGTTTGCTTTTGGAATTTGTGCCTAGTGAGAGATGCTTGCAGGAAGACATCTAAACGGGTCAAACTGGAAGCTGACACCAGATGGTCTGCAGCAAGAGTGATGACTGACGGATGATTAAGGGTCGAAGTTTATGGACCAGAAACAGAGGAACTGTACATGAGACACGGATGCACAAGACACCTCCTTGTTCTGTGGGTTCATCAGTTCCTGCATCGTTTCTACAGAAGGAAATAAACAAGAACTCTGAATTTTGCATTCTACATTACGGCAGCTTGCAGGTGCAACACACCTGTGACTCAAGAGAACAGAAGAAGCAGCTGCTATGTGATTAACTCAAGATAACCAAATCCAGGGATCTCAAACTCCAGGCCTCGAGGGCCGCAGTCCTGCAGTTTTTAGATGTGCCACAGGTACAAAACACTGGATTGAAATGACTTGATGACCTCCTCCTTGTGTAGATCAGTTCTCCAGAGCCTTAATGACCTAATTATTCTGTTCAGGTGTGGTGCAGCAGAGGCACATCTAAAAGTTGCAGGACTGCGGCCCTCGAGGACTGGAGTTTGAGACCCCTGAATAGGCTCTGTAACTAGGACCGCCCTAAGGAAATAAAAAGAAAGTCTCTGGGAGGAGCTGTTTTAGAGCGGGTAGATTGTAACTAAAGCACGCTGCTGTCCGTTCTCCTTGCAAGTAAATCTAAAACTCACTTGTCTCTCTCTTCTTTTTCAGTTTGAGAATGCTTAGGTAGATGAACCTGACATTAATTTGGTCCTTCCAAGCCGGATCCCAAGATCCTGAAGGAATCCAGCGGGTGAGACCGAATCCAGAAGGACCGTGCGCACGGCTAAACTCTTCAGAATGAGTTTAGATCTTTTTCCGGGACTGGTATTTGGTTTACCAGCTGGAATCTGACGCTTGACGGGACTCCGTTTACTGAGAGTAAATTGTCTTTTAAAAGAAAAGCGTGAATGAGTTGATGGCGTTCGCGTTAAAAGAAATCCTGTGTAAGAAACGCTGTGAATCCTGGGCTCTAACAGCTGAAACTAAACGGCTTTAACTTTATGCTGTTGTGGTGATAATTGGATGGCGGAGTCCAGCGAGCAGCCGCTTAAATCCGTCTTAAAAGTTTCATTCCGTAAAAAAACAGGGCGGCGGAGTCCTGCGTGAAGACGCTTCAGCTCCGGAACTGAAGTGTGACTGGAGGTATAAACACCTTTAGGTATTTTATCTCATTTAAAGTAGCGGGTTTGGAAGGAGCAAACCAATTGTGGATGCAGAGGCAAGAATCCTCCACTCGTAAGAGTCCAAGAAAGGATTACCACGATTGGTATTTTTAATTGTTACCCACTATAAAAAAGAAACCAGTTTTTAGAACAGCCTAGGTGTTGACAAACTGGTCTAAATTGTTTAAAATGGGTAAAAATAGCAGGAAGTGGAGAGAAGTGTTTCAATATGTGTTCGTTTAATTACTTTTATAAATGAATTCATTTAAATTGTCCGCAAAATAACTGCAGTACTGGAGAATACACAGCAGATGGCGGCATAGCAAACTCGCCATTAACAACCATTGAACGAATTACTGCTTTATATTTCAACATTAAATGTAAATCAAAAGATTAACAGCAGTGAAAATATTGGGAGTGTGTTGAAGGGCAGGACCCTGATAAAATAGAAAATATCTGAATAAATGGATCGTAAATTACAGGTTAAAAGGTTAATTAAATACTAAAATAGAACTAGAACTATAGGATAAAATAAAAAACTAAAGAAAGAGCCAAGAGATTAAGGAAACAGAAGATTGTGATAACAGTGTGTTGGCAAATAAATAGATGACTAAATGAAACACTAACTAAATAAATAAATACAGGAATAAGTAGATGAATATAATAAATAAAAAAATATCTGAAAACTGGAACAAAAGTCGTAAAGGAAAACAAGTAACAGACAGGAATGTGAAACACAAGAAAGGGGAATATGAAAGTGTTTTTAAGAAGGAAAAGGATGAGGAAACTTTAAACAGTTAAAGTTTCATAGAAAGAAAAATAATGATGAAAACTACTAGCTCATGGTTTGCAGGAATTAATAAACTGAGTAGTAGGTTTGGTAAGTAGGCATATGTGGTGATTTAGAAATAAGGAGAAAGGCAAGGAGCAAGTGAGTCAAAGTAAGAGAATGGAAAGATGATTTGAACAAATATCAAATAAAATGATTGTTGTGTTCAAGTTGCTCTCATAGCAGTTTGGAAAAATGTAATAACTGGAAATAGAAAATAGATCTTATAGAGAAACAGCTAAAATGCTTTGCATGGTCCAAAGGATGTTTATAAAAATCTGAGTAATAATTATATAGAATTATAAGAATTAAAATATTAGATAAGAATGTTAATTATTCTTTGCGCAGATTAAAAAAAACAAGCTGCAGCTGATTCTGGACATCTTAACATTCTTTTAATAATGAATTGTTTGATTTTTCATTTTATGCAGGATTTAAAAAAAAAAAATTTTTTTGTTGCAGACATCATCATATCTCAAGTTTTGAAAAATACGGCTATACTCAACATAACCATACATGAAGTGCTTAAAAAAACACTCAATGCCTCTTGTCTTAACCACATTATGATTTATTTTTTTCAGTGAAGCGCTTCAGAAAATGCTCCAGAAAGTATTTTTTTTTATATTTTGTCGTCTTGACATCTTAATCAACTGTGTTATTTTTCTTTGAATGTTTATTCAGGACATGAAAATAATGGGTTTGACTAATGAAATGAGAGTAAAAAACTGCTTTTGTAGCTGGGGATAAAATGAACAGATTCAGATTTTTAATATCATTGAAAATAACTCACCATGCTGTCTGGGGAAAAAAGATCATCAATAGGGTTTTAGTTTAGTTTAGTTTTTTTTAATAGACATGGAAGTCACTTTTAATGTGCGGTTTGGCCTCTGAGTCCTACAGACAATCCTAAATCAGCAAAGTTCTCCAAATGTTAGATATTTTACTGTTGTGACACAGGAAGAATAAAAGCAGCAGAGTTCTTCTTTTAAAACAATATTAGACTAACAATGAGAAGGAAACACGTTTTTATTAGATGCACACTAATAAAAACAGATGATTTGCACGCAAATACGAACGCAGAGTCGAGAATGTTTAAATATAAATTTGTATTTACAACAATATCAACATCAACAGAAAAATTTGTAATATACATCCCGTAAAATGTCAGCTTATTCCACCTCCAAACGAAGAAAAACTAAAAACGTTTTGTCTCTTTTGCACTTCATTCGACTCGAAAAGTTCCTTTTTTTTTTTCTTGAAGTAACAAAGTCTGGACAGCTTAAACAAACGCTGCTTCCTGAAAAGTAGAAGAAATATTGATATGTTTCAAAGTGGATGTCATTCCATTGGTATTTCTTGAACACAGCAAATACATGCGTTTTGTTTCATGGAAGGGGGGGGGGAACCAAACAAACGTCCAGCAAGTTCAAAGTTTCAGGTCCTCTTCACTCTGATGAGCCGAGCATTTTCCTCCATTTCCAGAACCGTCCTATGTTGTGTTTTTCCTTTTATTTATTTATTTTTTTATTTATTTAAAACAGATCCATGATATGTACCCATTTACCATTCCAATAATAGATAACACATCTCATAAAAAAATGTACATCAAAAACCTCAAACTATACACAGATGTGGAAAAATATCTTTGGATTGCGCGTGTTGAAAAGGTAGATCCTGCCGGTCGATAACAGTCGAAACAAAGATGGCGTGAACTGAAAAACAAACACACTGCAGCTTGAAGGAGACGGGAGGGGCGGGGGTGTCCTAACCAAATCGACGAACTTGCTCTAACGAGTTCGTGTCTTTTTGTTCCTTCACTTTAACCAACCCTCCGACCGTGTCCGAACCCAGACCTTCAACACAGCAGACGCTCCTCGTTTATTTAAAAAAAGTGCCTTGCTAATAGATGAGAAACACACCCAATAAAGGGGGAAATTAAAATCATTCAGGAAACGACAAGGACAGGAACCCAAATGTGTTGCAAATAGTAAAAAAAACCAACAAAACAAATAAAAATCAACCAAATCAGCTTTGACCTATGGGAGACAAAAATACAACCAGGTCTCTTTTTTTTTTGTGTGTGTGCAAGAACGGGCCTATAAAAAGCAGGGCTGATATATATTTCTCCACTATTTACAATTCATATTCACAGAAGACAGACGAGACATCTAATACTGCAGTACCATTCGTTTTTTTGTTGGGTTTTTTTCTCTTAAAAACATGGATTATGATGCTCAGTTACAGTCGAAAGCTTAGAGGCAAGAATTATTGCTCCAATCTGCATAACATTATTAGTAAACTGTGTGCTTATAAGCTTCCAATGACTTAAGAATGAGGTGCATTTAAAGGCTAAGGAAAAAAAGCAAACAAAACAAACTAAAACTGTTGTAAAGGCATTGAATCTCTAGTAAGGCTGCAAAGATGAAGGAATATTGCATCCACCTTTTTTTTTTTTTTCCACCTCTCGCCCGCCTCCAGAAACAAAAGGGCTTCCTGGTAAAGTGCAGCCGCAGCCAGTCGTACCGTAGTCCTATTCTGTATCCTGGCTGCGGCGCTGAATACTGCCGCCCAAACAGACACGGGTCGATTTTGTGCTTCCAAGGCTCCGACTTGGAATAAAAAGTTTGCACAAAGCAGTCTCTGTGGCCCACTTCCTTTATTGCAGTACAGTCCCAGGTTACCTGACTGTACCCAGGCTTCTGAGTCATCGTTTCTTACTTTCTTTAGCAAGAAGAGGGAGTAGGGGCCGATGGGGGGGATATCTACCGTCTGGGGCGTCCTGGTCCAGCCCACGCTGTCCCAGCTGGAAGAGTCCGCCAGAGGTCCTCAGCAGAACTTCTGCAGAGACAGAGGTCCATCATGACACCATTGTTCATGTCGTAAAGGTGAATACAGTACCGTGTGAAACTTTTTTCTTTTTACCCTTTGTACTGTCATTTGTGCAAACTACAATGACATTGAAATTTTAAAATTGAACACTCCATTAAATCTGACGTTTTGATTTTGAAGAGAGGAATGGGCAAAGAAGTCTGTGTAAAGGCCAGACAACAGATTGCAACAAAAAGTGTCCCTAATGTTAACTGCATGAAAACTCCAAAAGACGCAAACACCCACAAAACAAATGCAACAGAAAAATGCTAGAGTCAAAACACGCTGCAGTTACAGAAAAAAACTCCAATCAATGACAGAAATGCAAATTAAAAATGTTGCAACAAGAAATAAAAGAAGAAAAAATGCAGCAGGTAGCAAAAGAAAAAAAAAGAAGCATAAAACACATCAAACTCGCACCATAAATGGAAGTCCTCCAGGCCACTAGGTGGCGACAAACAGCAAACTGTACTCAGTAAAGCTGGGGTGTTGTATTTTAATGGGATGCCAAGTCAGGGGAAGAAAGAATATTATAAAACAGCAGCATATTTAAGGCGGTAATGTTACCTGCTCTAAACTCCCCCTAGTGGTCTGGAGGATTTTCATTTTGTGGAAAGAGTTTCCAGTGTTTCATATTTGCAGTTGTTTCAGCCATTTGTAGCATTTTATTTTTTTTCTTCTTATTTTCTGTGATTGAGGCATTTTTTTTGAAGGGTTTTTCTGTTGCATTTGTATCTGTTACATTGAAACCCAATAAAATCCACTAAATTCTGTGGTTGCATCAGGATAAAATGTCTAAATGTTTAGAGTTTTGTAGTACTGCAACATCTTATCTACCGGATCGGGTCCCATTGGCAGTCTGTTCATCCCCATTGGGTTCATCCCCATCTGGCCTTGCATCTGAGCCATCTGTCCTGCTGCTGGGCCACTGACTGGTCCGGGTCCACTCATTGTGGGGTTCATCATCATGGGCCCAAACTGGCCCTGGTTGGCCTGCTGTGGGAACTGTTGCTGAGAATAAGGGCTGGATAGAAACAGAAATAGAGTCAAATACAGCAACAAAAAAAAGCAACAACCTTGGAATATCCAATGAATGGATGATGGTACACACTTATTTCTCTGCATTCCTCCCTGTGGCCAGCCTTTCATGTCTCCAGACGGGTACATGTGCCCTCCCTGGGGATTCCCCTGTATCCCCGCCATCATGGCGTTCTGTGGAGGCCCTCCCATTCGGCTTTGCATCATATTTCCTGGCGGGCTGCTGCCGGGAGCCATGAATGTCGAGTCCCCCTGCTGGTTCATCCCTGTAACAACACCAGATATGAAGCTGAAACCTGAGAATCGTTGCAGACGACCGTCTCTGCCTCACTCAGCTCACCGTAGCTACTTCCGTAGTTAAATCCCTGCTGTCCGGGTTGATTCATCGGGGGTCCTCCCATGGGACTCTCCATGCCCCCTGGTGCTGTGACGTTAGGAGGAGGACTGAAGCCTCCTGCCGCCGCTTGACTCTGTTGCTGCTGCTGTTGCTGCTGCTGCTGCTGCATTATCATCATCATCCTCTGCCTCCTCATCATGTTCTCCCTGTTGCGCTGAGCCATCATCTGGGCACTCAGGAAACCCGGCTGCAGACACACAACGACCCATGCAGTCACTGGTTTAAGTAACCGATTAACTCATCCGACTGATTGTGATTCGTTATCATCAAATAATTTAGTAATCGATTAATTGTCAACTAAGCACACAGACTCAAAAAAAAAGGCAATTTGCTGAAAGAGCAACATATTCAGAGCAGTACTTAAGTCAAAACTGTGGGGAAAAAAAGAAAACATTTTCATCTAAGCTAACAATATGTAAATATGTTCTACCCAAAACTCATGTTGATGTTATAAGTATTTTTTAGCTGCAAGTGCTCCCTTTGCTACAAATGACGAAGCATTCACTAAAATGCTTCGTCATTTTGGACAGAACAATATGTTAGTTTTTTCTGTTTGCTTGAATTATTTGGATCTTTGCATCTACTACAAACCTCAAGTAGTTACATAAAAAATCTGCAGAATGTGAAAACTTCTAAAATCCAATTAATCATCAAAATAAATAATTAATCATCAGCGTAATCAATTAATCGTCAGAGTAATTAATTAATCATCAGAGTAATGAATTAATCAATCACCAAAGTAATCAATTAATCATCAGGGTAATCAGTTAATTGTCAGAATAATCGACAGATTAATCGATTAATCGTAAGAGTAACCAATTAGTTGTCAGAGTAATCAATTAATCATCAGAGTAATCAATTAATCGTCAGAATAATCAGTTAATTGTCAGAATGATCGACAGATTAATGGTTTACTAGAATCACTGTTAGTTGCAGCCCTGTAGATCAGTAACCTGAAGCGATATGCATGGTGTTGACTGCATACCTGACCAGTCATCCCTGCTGACTGCATGCCGGGCTGCATGGCTGAGCGCATGGCGGGGTTTCCTCCAGGGACGTTTTCCATTTTCATGCCTTGTCGTGCCTGGTTCATAAACTGCCAAAGAAGACACAAAAACGCTTTTCAATGCGCCTGATGGAAATTTAAGGTTAATGGAAACACAGAAGAAGAATTAATGAAAGACGATTCTCAGGGTTCTGAGTGTTCACCTGCTGTCCCTGTAGTCTCTGCTGCAGCTGCAGTCGGAGAGGCTTGGTGGCGGTCATCATGCGAGGCCGCTGCATGTTTGCGCGGGGGTTGCCCATGGCCCCCATGCCAGGGAAGCCTCCGGTCTGGCCCATCTGATTCATCATGGGGTTGAAGCCGCCAGGCGACTGGGCCTGCATCGAGTTACCTGCATAACCAGGCTGCATTCCCATCGACTGGGGGCCCGGGTAAGCCTGGCCATACATTGGCTTCTGGTCCAAGCTCATCGAGGAGTCAAGGCCTGGAAAGGGTTCTGACGGGAGGCATGGACCCTGGACCGGATCCGGGCACTGCTGGGGGCCTTCGGGTCCCTGGGCCTGCAGGAGATGAAGACAGAAGTTATGGAGGAAAAACTTTACTGGAGCAGCAGGGCAGCATAGCAACACAAAGCAACACTGTTTGCTAGCAGGCTTGCAATGATAACTCATTTTACTAGGCAATAAATTGTTCCAGAAATGAATGCGATAAATGATAATAAGACTGTTATTTTGAAACTATTTTCAAGTGATATACTGATAAAAGCATAATAACGCAGGTTCGCTCTCTCAAAGACTAATGCATTTTTGTCATTTTGTAAAGAACGCAGAACAATGCAACAGGAAGATATTTTAAAGATCCTGTAACACTTTATTTGAAGGGGTGTGCATAAGAATGGCATTACATGAAGGAGTCCACATGACTGCTATGACTGACACTTCTAAAGCAAATTTGCATTAAAAGTTGCATTAAAGGTCCATTAAAAGTGCATTATCTGGGATTATTTTGTAAATAACTACATTTTTATACAAATTTGCATTAAAACGTACATTAAAAATCAAGAAAAAGAGTCAACTTTGCATTAAAAGTGTCATTATTTACTGAATGACACCCAATGACAAGTCATAAACATTCATAAAGACTCCTTCATGTTTATGACAGTGTAATGTCAGTCTTATGCACACCCCTTCAAATAAAGTATTACTGTAATATCCAAAGTAAAATCAGCACAAAACAGTAAATAAAACAGAAATAAAAACCACACACAACTAAAACCATAAATAAAATGGACTATCATTCCCATCAGAATGGAAATGATCAAGCTCGCTTTATTGATTCGTTGCTTATTGTGACAGGCTTTCTTGTATGGTCAGTCTAGTCAAAGCATCAGTTTTATTTATTCACGTCACAAAGACCGTGCTTACTGCTTCGACGTCAGTAGAGTTTCTGTACATGACATTCTTCTCAAGATGGTTCATAGAAACTTTTTAAAATAAAATCTCAAGACTTACAACGCTATAAATGAAAGGTTTTGCTGCACAAACGTTTGGGTCCAATTTCGTTTAATTTGAAGAAAGTGGGGGGGAGGGGCAACTTCACTCAGGTATCCAACATCAGTATCTGACCTCACATATGCATTTCTAGAAAAATAGTTTGAAAATTCCCAAAAATGCCTTCCTAGAAGAGTTGAAACTGTTATAGCAGCAAATCTGATGAAGAGTTGGATGTGTTGATGGATTATGTGTCAAATGGATAAACAATAAAATGGATGTGTGACAAACTACGGGCACGAACATCCAGTAAGTGAATGCAATGCAGATTTTTTGCTCCAAGTTAATCTATACCTGGCCCACTATTTCAGGGATCCCCAGGGCTCGATCTATTTCCTGCAGAGCAATGACATCGGTGGTCTTGAGCAGAGAGTCCAGCTGGTCCAGTAGAGCTCTTTCATCAGTCGGACCATCGTTACTGGGCAGAGTCCCCAGGAGCTCCTCCAGGGGATGAACAAACGTGTCCCTAAGTCAACCAATGACACGAAAACGATTAGGTCTCTGTCAGAGACTACAAAGTGGACAACTTATTAGTGACTTAACTGAACCTGAAAAACCCAAAGGTGTGAAAAAGCAGCAGAATATTCACCTGTTTGTACAATTTTGCGGTCTGTCCATTCCCATGGCGGGGTCAGGCCAGGAGGGAGACTGAGGAGGAGGGCCATTTCCACCAAACGGACTCATGGCCATACCGCCTTCATTATTACCTGCATAAGAGATAGTGGATGTTCTATGAATAAAAAAAACCTAGTGAAACATCCACCATAAAACAGTTTTGATCCACTTCAGTATCTTGAATCTGGTATAATAATGTGCCACGTAAGAGATTTCTGCAACAGCAGTCTGGCTTTCATATTTCTATGTTGCTTTTTTATTTTATTTTTTTACTTCATAAAACCAAACTGATCACTGATCACACGTCATACCCATGTCCATGAGTTGCTGCTGCAGCATCGATCTGGGGTTCGCAGGGACACTGTTGCTGCGGTTCATCATGGGTAACCCCATTTGGCCCGGACGAGCCATGCCCAGGTGTCCCGGTCCGGTCACAGGGTTGCTGTTGGGCCTCTGCATCCCCCACTCCCCTGGAACCGCCATCGGAGGGCGCTGATGGATACCTCTGCCCATTCCTCCTGAACAACAAAGGCCAAATAGTTTCTGGGGCTGCAACGATTGTTTTAATTGATTAATCGCATAAAACAATTCAGACATTCTGTAAATTTTTCATTTAACCACTTAAGCTTATTTTATAGAATATTAGGAATAGTTTAAAAAATGCAAACAAACATAATTTTGTTATTTTTTTAAATAAGAAAATAGAGTTCTTATTGCCTAAAATGAAACAGCATAACATCCCTTTAAAGTATGTTTGATCATTTGTAGCAAAGGATGAATCTGCAGCTAAAAAAAATACTTCTGACATCAATATGTGAAAAGCTCAGCCCTTTCTACTGGACTTATTAATACAGTATAGGATTAATATGTTGAGTATTTTTATATTAATCAATAAATAACTGGATAGAAAAATGTGCTTAACAAGAGATTTTTTTTAAATATATTTTGAACCAGTGAAGCTAAGACAGTGGTATTTGAGGAGTTCTGGGTAGAACATATTTAGAGAAAATGATGGTTTTTCATTTTAAATGCAAAATGTATATCATTTCTGTCCAGTTTTGGCTTGATTATTTCTCTGATTATGTTTTTCAGCAAGTTACCTTTTACTCAGTCCATATACTAATGGTTAACAATTGATCGATTACAAAATTAATAGACGATTATATTAATAAATCAATCACAATTAATTTGACTAATCATTTCAGCCCTAATGGTTTCGAATACAAGCTTTTTCAACTCTGCCAACACAGCACCCTGAAAGTCCCATCTATTTAAGTATTTCGCATTCATTTTTGCACGGTGACTGTCTTGTTTTTATTGTGCGTGTGTAAAGGTTTTGGTGTTTTAAAATTACTTGTTGCGTTTCCTCGGGGTGGACACACGCCCATGCCTCCGGGAAAGCCGTTGGGCACTGGTCCGGCTCGGATGGAAGGATCCATGTTCTCCTGTTTAACCAGCGACGGACAGGGGACGTTCTGTCTCGTTGCCAGTCCTCCACCTCCAGCTGCCGTCTCTCCATCCATGGGCTTAGCATCCAGGGACAAAGCTCTCTGAAAAGGCACGCGCTGCGCTGCCAGGCCTGGGACTCTTTCCCCATCTGAGACACAAATGTCAACAAGATCAGCTCGCATTCAAACACTTAAACTGAGAAAACAATTAACTCTCAGAGGAAACAGAAAAACCCAGCAACAACTAAACAACACTACAAATGGCAGAGCTGGAGTTAACGATTATTTTAGTTGTTGATTAACCTGTTGATTATTCAGATGATTAATTGATTAATTGGATAAAAAATGACTACATTCCTCTGATTTTTCAATTAAACCGTTTTTATACATTATTAGAAATAATTGAAAAGATGCAAATAAACAAATTATGCAAAACACATAACTAAATAAAATTTTCCTTTTGAATATGAAAATGGACATCTTATTGCTGAATTTTGTGAGCTGCATCTGCAGCTTAAGCAGTAATTCTCACATCAACTTTCTGTGAGACTTATTAGTACAGAGTAGAGCTAATGTGTTGAACACTTCATGGAATAACTGATTATTGACTGCATAGCTAAAGCTAAAACTACGTCACTTGGGTACAACATATTTACAAACAAAGTTGTTTTTTTTTTTACCCTAAATAAAAATATGTGTGTATTTTTGTACAGATTTTTCTCAATTACTCCCCTGACTCTGGCTTATTCAATAAATTGCTTTTTTTTTAGTCTGAATACTCTGGTTGACAATTAATCGATTACTAAATTAGTTGACGAATATTTAAATTAATCACAATTAATCGCTTCAGCCCAGATAAATTGATCTGCACAGCCAGATCTCCAAGGGAATCGGCAGCTTAAAAACTGATATTCATAGTTTCTTTGTGTCCTATCTGATGGAGCTCAAATCATTTTACAACATAGAACTAGAAACATTTTCAGTCATGTGCAACGCTGTTAGGGAAGCACCAGAACACCTACATGCATGAATACGTTTTCACGGCACAGAATAATTGTGTTTAATTAAGGTGCCTCACCAAGTAGCGCGTCAGACATGGCCCCCTGCTTGTGTCCCATTTCCTTCCCAGCTCTGGAGTCTGGCTCAGGATAGAATCCGGAGTTGCTCCGCGGAACGCCCAAGATGGTCTCCAGAGTCTCCGTCTGAAGAAAGAGAAATTATTAATTACACTGATTCATTGATTAAATACGTAGGAATGGAACATTCAAAGTCCTACCTCATCAGTCGGCTCCAGCTTCACCTTCCCATCCATGGTGTGAGGGCCCGAGCTGCTGACTCCACCCGCCTTGCTTCCTCTCCTGTCCAAATCCTCCAGCTTTGGTTTGACGTCACCTCCTTCCTTAGAGTCGTCTTTATTGAGAAGGTACTGAAGGAGGGGACGGGGCTTCTCCTTTTTGGGGCTGTGCTGCTCCTTCTTGGGTTCGGGTCCCTTCCCGCCCGCGGCTCCGGCGGCGGGCCCCGGCTCCGGCGTCCCCGCGTCCAAGCTGCCCTTGCCCGTGGCCTCGGCCGTGATGCGGGCCACGTCGTCGGGCGTGTTCCCGTTCTGCAGCAGCTTGTGAAGGATTTTGTGTTTTTCCTGCAGCGACTGGCTTGTTGCCCCGGACGACGTTACGGCGCCGTGATTCCCGTTGGTGGAGGACGACACTCCCGTCGTCGAGGACGGGCTGGTAACTCCGGGGGCCCCGTCCTTGGCGTCGGGCATGGAAGCGGGCGCTGAGCCGAGCGTCTGACTGGGCTGCACCAGTTCGTCTGTTGGAGAGGTCAGAAGCTGCAGGAGCTTCTTGTTGCACTTGTCGGGGGCCCGCCGGTTGGAGTCTCCGGCTCCAAGGCACGCCTGGCTGTCCGGCCGGTCCGGAGGGCCCTCTGCGGTCGGGGTGTGTGGGTGCTGCTGCGACTGCTGATCTCCCCCCAACGAGCTACCTGGGCTCTTGGATTCTGAATAAGGCGGAGGGCCTGCTTTACAGGGGCCGCCTGCTGCCTGATTGGTGGAGTTTATGCTCGGGGAGCTGTCGGGCCTCTGTGGCGGCGATGTGAGAGATGGGGGCATCGGGTTCCCGACGCCCTCGCTGATGGCTTGGAGGGCATTTAAGGAGCTGCTGGAGTAGCTGGCTCCTCCTGTTCCGCCTCCAGAGTTCCCAGTATGGCTGGAGCTCATGGGGGAGTTTAAAGCTGCAACATAGTACAAGACAAATAAACACAAGAAAGCACAACATACTTAAAAGTTGACCCATTATGCATCCTTGAATAGGTTAGGATAGGTCTATGAGCTATACAAAATATTCAGTAAAAAATAATTCTCAGATAATTTAGTCTGAGTAGTTCTGCTTATTTTGTGCTCCTTTCATAAGAACTCAAGGCTCTGTCACTTTTATGCAAATAAGCTGCTACTGGCCACGCCCAAACTCAATGTTTAAACTCACACTTTTCCATCTCCCCTTTGTGCAAATTGACTGTTTTTGAAAAAGCCAGACACCCGAGTGTATAATTAATTTTTTTTGCCAGAGGAAGTTACTTTGAATTTTGCCATTTAAATCGCATAACATTAAAATCCATATTTAGCAAATGTATTAAGTTACAGTTTACTGAAAGTTTCACCGATACCTCCAGGAGAGAAGGGACTGGCGCCCATCTTGGGGCTTCCTCGGACTCTGGGTGAACCCATGACGTTGTGTGGCCCGTTGATCCCTGGACTGGCTTGAGTGGGGCTGGTCATACCCATCCCGAACGCCGCACCTCCATGGAACTGGCTCATCTGTTGCTGCTGGTGCTGCTGCTGGTGCTGCTGCTGCTGCCTGCTGTGATGGCCCATCGCATTCACCTGGTTCACGGACCCCATTTGGTTCATCGTGTTCATCGAATGCATGGAATTCATCTGATTCATCTGACCCATGTTGTTCATCTGGTGCATGGGATTCATGTGGTTCATGTGGTTCATGGGATTCATGCGGCCGCCGACGGAGTAAGGGGGGCCTGCTCTTTGCGGCATGTTGCCGTGCTCCGCCATGCCGTAGCCCCTGTTCATGCCCATGTTCCCCCCTGGACCCATGTTCATCTGCTGGCTGGGGTTGTTCACGCCCATGTTTTGAGGCCTCATGGGGCCGCTCTGTGTTCCGCGATAAGCACTGTGCTCCCTGCAGAGAACCGGCAAATAAAATGAGGAACGAATGTTTTAAGAATATCAACGCTCGGTGCAATTGTGGTTTTCTTTTCCATTGTTAAAGCATTTCTACCTTTGCAGCAGGTGAGTGGAGAGGAAAGAGAGTGGCTCATTCGTGTTGGGATTCCTGCAGAGCTCGGTCCGTGTCCGGGCCGTGACTGGCGTCCCGTCAGAGAGGGAGAAGCGATAGAGAGGCGTCTCTGAGTGTCCGTTATGGAAAGCTAGAGCAGGAAAAAAAAGTGATTAAAAGTCCCATTAAAAAAAAAAAAAAAAAAAAACAGTAACCAAATTTTAAACAGAATGTTAATTTCATGAATCAACAACTACAGTGCCTGACAAAGGTAGATTTGAAGATCTCCTATATTTTGTTACTGTAACACGACAAATGTTTTTGTAAAGTCTTTAATGATGTTTTTGCAAATAGATTGCTTCCAGGCTGTGCATAATTATGAAGAATAGTGATGAATGGGGAATGAAAGCAAGATCAGCATATTTGCAGATTTCAGCAAGTCAAATTTAAGACTTTAAAAAAAAAATTTAATGCCTGTATGAATTATATTTAAGACCATAAAATCTATAAATATAGGGGATGGTTGAGGTATTCTGTTGTATTACAATGAAGCACAGCGGCAGCCTCAACTGCCTTGAGTTGCAGAAAGCAATGAAGATGTCTGTGTGCAACTCAAACTTTTACCTGACAGAAAAGTCCCATGAGAAAAATACCTACATGTACCAGTTTAAATAGTCATTTCACGGCAAAATTTAAGATCTGTGATTAACGTATTAAAGGCTAATTCACATTTTGTAATTTATGTAAGACTTTTTAAGGATCTAATTTTAGATATATTAATTTAAGACTTTTTAAGGTGTTGCAGACACCCTGAGGATGCTTTATACTTTAGTTTTTCTAAATTCAACTTTAAACAGGTGTTCTCACGGTTTTCTCTCAACAATGGCTGGATTCTTCCAGTTCTTCTGCCAACAAGTTTTCCCACCTGACCTTTATTTTATTCCACACCTTTTTCCTCTGGCCCTTCTTGTAAATTCCAGCATACCTGAGGCATCCAAAGATGAATATTCATATCACTAAGGACTAATGGAGTGCTAATGTGGCCCACGTGACAAAAGGTTTTCACACCTCAGTTTAAGCTTTTAAAATGCGAAAAAAAAAGGTTCAAAGTATATAAGAACCATTGGAAAGACATAGATACATATAAGGTATGAAATGTATTGGTCCTCTGTAGAAAAACCCTGCCAACTGCTGTTAAGTTTCAGATTGTAAGCAACATGTAGGCAGCCTTGTTTCGCAAATGCAAAAACATGGAAACATTTTACGTTGATTGCCAATGAGCCAGGAGCCTAAGAACATACCGTCTTGATAGTGGCGTTTGTACGACCACGGCTGTCCTTCACTTCTGTTAAGGAACATTTGCATGCAGCGCCTCACCAGGTCTTCCCACCCTGGAAGCATCGAGGTGTGCAGAGCGCTCTGATGTTCAATTTCAATCAGCTTACCTGCAACAGAAAACACATAGTTAAAAGTTAAACTCTGGCTCGACTTTCAGCAGACGCACGCATGTGTTCGACGCAATACTGTGCACGCTTACCAGAGAGCTCGTGGCGAGTGCTGAACCTCTCCGTCCGCTCAACCGCCGTGATTCGTCGCGCTACGCAGATCATACACGACTGTAAATCTGAGGAAAGAGGCAAGCAAGGTTAGAACCGATTGGACTGAACTGCACCTTGGGGTTCGATGATAACTCCAGGATACGACACAATTTAGATTCCGCAAAAACAGAGCGCCAAAAAGAACAACGCCAAAATTCAGTAATTGAACAAAAATATATGGGTCTAAATAGAAAAGGGTTTCCTCTACATGTAATTGATCGTGGCGTATTGCAACGGCAAAATTAAAGACGACGCACCTTAAGAATGAAGTTTTATTTTTTAAATATATGTTAAAACAATGTAAAGCACATGAGATATACAGCTCTATAAAAATTTAAGAGACCACTTGAACTGATCAGTTTCTATGATTTTACTCTTTACAGGTAAATGTTTGAGTAAAATGAACATTGTTCTTTTATTCTTTGAACTACTGACAACATGCCTCTGAAATTCCAAGCAAAGATTTAGTATTTATTTGCAGAAAATGAGAAATGGACAAAATAACAACAAAGATGCAGCACTTTCAGACATTAAATAATGCAAAAAAACAAGTTCATATTCATATTCATTTAGAAACAACAATACTAATGTTTCAAATTGAAACATTAGTATTGTCGTATTAGTATTTAAAACTTTTAACTAAGGAAGAGTTCAGAAATCAATATTTGGTGGAATAACCATGAGGCTTTCAAAGGGGTTCAGTGCAGTGGGCTCTACATTTTTTCCAGACCTTTTTATAAACACATATTTGTAGCCTGTATTTGCAGACTTATATTAAATATGATCAGTGCTTTAAATTAATTTAAGTATCATGAAATGTTAATTTTGAAGCTGGCTACTGTGCAAAGAGCTGTTCTCTAGAGTGAAGGAAGAATAGAAGTATAGAGACAACAGAAAGGTGAAAGAATAATACCCAAGAAATATTTTTAGCTCAAGCCTTTGAAAACGAACCTAATGTCAACATCTGTTACAAATTTGAACGCCTGTAATAGTTAATTAATACAGTTTAGCCTTCATCGGATATAATATCTGAAATATGATTTAAAGGCTGCATTTGATCATTATTACTTCTTTTTTAAAATTTCTCTTATTTGACATTTATTTATACAGGCTGTCTCATTGCGATCCAAGATTTCATTTGCAAGAGAGACCTGTTTTGATAAAACAAACCAGAAAAGAAATGGCAAACACAGCAACAAGATACACAAGTTAAAAAATTTGGCTTATTTAAACAAAAACATATGACCTAAGAACAAGAGCAAGTTTAATGAGAAGATTTCTCTTTTTGTCTTAAAGGAAATTTGAATTGTCCAGAGTGATGTCAAGAGTTCAGACAGCCCACCACCACTGCTTAAAAAATAAATCCTAGAGGAAACCCTGCAATGCATACTGAATCCACCCTTAGATATTCAAAGCTGGGAACAATAATTACCATCTCCCTCCTCCATCATGGCTCGAGGCTGAGTGAGAGCAAAACACTGCATCGTCTCGTAACGCTGGCTGCCTGGTCTCTCTTCAGGCAACCCATGACTCTGACCATAAACCAGGTTCACCAGCATACGACAGCTAAAGGTTCTGCTTTTCTGTTGGGGCACATCTCCACCCCAAGGTGCCCCGTTTGGTGCTTTGAAGAGAGAGAAAGAGGCAGAAAGTAAAGCGGGTGAGCGTCACTGATCAGGCAACATCCTGCATCCAGCGTCTTCGTGTTGGTAGGTGCCTCACCACTAGACTTGGGCAGGTTCCGGCGAAACTCGTCCCTGTCCTCATCGTGGATGATGTTGTACACGCTGGTGTTGATCAGCTCCTCCTGCTTGTACTGCAGGTATTGCGTCACGTTGTCAGACACGAACACGATGCTGCCCTCTCGGTTGACCACAAACAGAAAGCCGTCCAGCGCCTGAGAACAGCGACGACGAGAACATTTATTCTCAATGACCGCAACTTATTTTAAAACGTGTTGAGCGGGGATCAGCGAGCCCGCCCGTTGCCTCGGGGGGGGATTATCAGCGTCAACTGACCTGCAAGAGCAGGGGCCCCAGATGGTCCTTGTCAATGACCCCCTGACCAGTAGAGGACACATCTGCTTTCTGCACGTCGTCGTCATTGCAAGAGCTCTTTCCTAGAGAGACAGGAGACCCACAAGGAGAACGGTAAAGGTACGATGTTCAATGTCAACCTTTCAAACTAATCATTTGTATTGTTCATCTTGAATGGAACGGTGGGAACTACTTTAATTATTTTATGAAATCCCAAAAGTGGCCACCAGAGGGAAGCACAAGTCCTCTGTGCATGGTCGGCCTGCATGCCTTTCTATTTTTAAAATCACCACATGCTTGAGTCTTTAATAGATACCACCCCATATAGCAGGGTCATCTGTAGAGCATGACTCTACAGCAGATGTGAAGCAGAGCAACACTGCATGTGTCTACATACACACATGCATACATACATATATACATATACATTTGTAGATCTTCCAAAGAGCTAGGATGTGAGCACAGGTGTGTTGAAGAGTCGATAACAAAAATAATACATTTGAAAGAAAAGGGGAGAAATGTCAGCCTGCTTTATTCGGTCACTATGGCAACCTGACTGCACAACAAATTGAGCCTCCGGATGCGATTGCTCACCTTTATCTCCACAGATTCAACCCTAATCAGGGCAATACGTTTAAAAGAGAAGACTTGTCTGTCAATAACGATTTGATGAATTCAGACAAGAAATCAAGATCGGGTCAGTGGCGTATGCTGAGGTTTTGAACCAATACTATTTCTATACCAGCTCCGACACGTGTTCCTATGTTTAAGGTGCCAGAAAGAGTATTCAAGGAACTTTTGTTTGTTTTTCTGGCTGCCCCTTCCTCACTTGTTATTGCACACTGCTGGCCAGCGGGCTGAAAGGTTTCCCTGTCTCACAAGACAAAAACCAAAACAAATAAAAAGTTGCTTGTTATATACACGATAAATTACATTTGTTAAGAATTTCATACTGGCCTGGGTTAACTAGAACTAAAAGCTTTATTGTCCTTGACCAGTAACAAGGTAAATACTGGTCAATACTCTCTTTTTGAGAGGTAACTCTCTCAAAAAGAGAGAGAGAAAGAACTCTCTTTTTTGAGAGAACTGTCTCTTAAAAAAAGTAAATAAATAAATAAAAATCATTGTTCACATCAGTGGACACACCACACTAAGCCCTTCCAGGATGCACATGCAAGCCATGCAGTGTGCTGACCCTGTGGTTGGAAGTGAGGTATTCTTAGCATTTCTGCATAAGAATGAAATACGAGGAAAGATGTAGAAAGCTTCTGAATTTTCTACGATCTGTTGAGATATCTTCATCAGGTTGTATTAGGGAGTTCAGAGTCCTGCAAAGTTGCTCAATTTAATCCCTTTTAGGTTCCAGACTGTCTGCCGTGTAATATGCTGGATTTTTGGAAATCCTACAGTAGAAGTAAGGCTCCACATTCTTGAGAGAACACATACTGAGAATGATGCATCAGCAATGCTAACAGTAGAGTCCTGTGACATGGCCTCTGGTCGCCAAGATAAATAACTAATGATGGCAGGAAAGCTCGAGAATATTTTGAATGCTATCCTTATAGCTTCTTCTAGCATACGAAAAATTAAGATCACCAGGTCAAAGTTGGACAAAAACCAGAGATAAAAAAATGAGTGACAAAGTTCATTTCTAATTCCTAAAATGAAAACAAAATAACATTTGGGTTAAAACAACATATTAGCGTCTCTGTTGTCATTGGTTTTAAAGCGAGAGGCACAGCTTGGCACTACCAGATGCACGCTGTCACCAACAACAGCCTCGGGCCATGACCACCAAGGACTGGTTTCAATTACTGGTGTTCATTTACCCCAGGCAACACAAACAGCCCGACTGGACGCTGCAGTGAAGTGCCCCGGCCATCAACCTCGCACCGCACTTCATCACCGGCGTCATCTGTCCTTAAGCCTAACTTTATCCACTGTTTACAAATCAACTTTTTTCCCTCAGGGTGACTGGCTGGAGACGGCTGTTAAATTCCTCAGACCCGATTTGAAGCCAGAGGAGACCAACTGCACAACGCGCTGCCCTCGCCGTCAAGTTATATTGACAATTTAGATTCTGGAAAGAGGCAGCCGAAGACTGTTTTATTGTTTTTATTATATATTACTAGCTTTGACTTTCTTTCTTCCATTTTTAGTCGTTCACCGATTGCAGTTTTCTGACCAATCCCTAATCTTTAAAAAGCCTAGTCTGCCAATACCAATTTTTTTGTCCAAAAAGTCACTAAAAATAGTGACAAGGTTAATAGTGACAACGTTGCTTAGTCTGCAACATTGCAGTGACCATATCTAACCTCCCATCCCCTATTGACCTTTGCAGAGGTGGATAAGATCAGCTTCACATGCATCAGTATCAGTCGATCGCCCAAAACAAAGGAAATCGGTGCACTGCTGCATATTTATTTTGAACAAACTTCCAGAAAACTGCAATAATGCCGAAACACTGAGTTCCTTTAAATCAAGGCTAAAAACCCACCTGTTTCGAATTGCCTTTGATTAGGCACATCAATACACTTGATGTGAATTTACTTGATGATTTTGATGGTGGCATTTGACAAAATGTAATGTTTATTGCCTGTGTCCTAATTGGTAATTGTCTTATGTCTTTATGGTCTAAACTAAAGCATTTTAAACTACATTGTTGCTGAAATATGTGATACAAATAAACTGGATTTGCCTAAATACACTGTTCTCCCTTGAAATGATACAAAATAAAAACAAAATTTTAAAGAAGAGGGGAAATAAAAGCAAATCACACTTTCTTCATGCGTTTTCTCTCGCTTAAAATGTATATATGCGACTGATTTGTGCAGAGGCGTCTGTACCTTGCTCTTTTATTTGCCTGATCTGCCTCACGGTCTCCTTGAGAATGGCACATTTGTCAGGCTTGACGTTGAAGCTGTCGATGTTGGAGAGGTTGGCGGAGATGAGCTCTGCCAGCTCTTCGATGTATTTGCTCTCCTGCTCCCTCCGACGCTTGTCACACCTGCCGGGGAGGGGAAGGGAGGTTTAGACACATTGCCATGGCGACCTCACCTCCATGTGATGGGGGGGGGGACGACGTTCCGAGAGCGGCGGGCGTTTGGAGCCGTTGCAACGCCGGGGATCTCGCACTCACCCCAGACCCGGCGTGTCGCAGCTGGACAGTTTGCGTTTGCGGTCGGAGCACAGCGGCTCTAACAAGTTGTCTCCTACGCCACTCATCTTCAGCACATATCAGCACCTGGAACGCACACAAACCATGCAATGTGATCAATGAAAACACAAACCAAGCGTGCCGACATGTTTGTTTCACGTGTGGTGCCGTCCAATCACCGTAAATTGGTTGAGATTACTTAGATGTGGTTTTATTTCGGAACATATTGCCTATCAATCAGCTGATTTGTCATGGGAACATTAGATGGTAGTTTTCTACGGTGTTATCCAGACAGACTATCCGTTTAGCAGAGCAGCCTCTCACTCTGTGCTTCCATGTTTGAGGGGAGTGAAATCTCATCTGTTCCACTGTGCGGAGGGACTGATGATGATGTAGTGATTTGAAGCCTCGGGGGAGATGGGTCATCCTGCGTTCAGCCAGCCTACCCGCTACCTCTCTGTTAGCAACAGCGGCGGTGGAGGCACACGTACACTCACACTGCTCACAACAACCACACTCGCAAGAGTCGCTTGCTCAGACATGTCGCTGTACTATGAGGGGGTAGAGAAAACAAAACAAGAAAAAAAAAGAAGAGAAGGCCAGCAACACACACATATTCACCAGCTAGCTTCTTTGTCCAACTTGCTGAGCAATGAACGAGATGTGAAGACTTGAAAGTACCCATAGAGACACTCCAGTTACTAACAAGAAAATATCCCTGCAGTCTGCTTCTACTTTTCCTCCAATAATTTTAACTTCCCTCTCAACTCCTCCCTGCTTCAGGACCCTGCCCTTGTTTTCTTTCTCTGGCATTGCCCTGTGTCTGACCCCACAGAGTTCACATTAGAGGAAACCCCTGTAGCCAGCTACTAAGGTCACCGCTCTTTCCGATTCCCACCCTGAACAGCACACGCACTGCAAAAACACAAGAGTCTTACCAAGTATTTTTGTGGAGTTTCTTGTGCAAATGTTTATGAAACAGAACTAACTTGCAAGAAACTTTTCAGCAAGATATAGGAGCTTGTTTTTGGTCAATTATTCCTTAATATTGATGGAAAATACCAATTTCACCAGCAGATTATTTCACTTATCACATCATTTTCTCATGATATATGGAACTATTGCTTTTTCGTCAACATTAAGGAATTATTGAGTTAAATTAAGCTCCTATATATTTCCTACAGAAAGTAAACAAAAATACTCAGCAAGATTCTGTGTTTTTGCAGTGCAGGGTTGTTGCGTGACACTTTACAAACCCATCGTTCGACATAAAAAAAGAAAAAGAAAGCCTTCCAAAGGTGGATTTCTTTCCGTCTTCGGTGAGTGAGCTCATTCCGGAGAGGAATACTGTAGGATGGATAGGAACTATTATGCAACGCCAGCTCTGTATTTGCAGGCTAGGACATGCCGCCCAGTCACCTACCAGTGCTGCAAATACAACAACTACACCAAGTCTGTCAGACGTGCGCTCCGCGTCATAAATCTGCATCTCCTGCTGCGCGTCTCGTCTACCTTTCAGCGCCCCCACCTCTCTCCCTCTTTCTCTTTCTCTCTAAAAGTCTTTGTCATGTTTTTTGTCTGTGACTCTCGCTGCCCTGCTTTCCGGCCCTCAGCCCACCGATCTTCTCCCTTCCTGGTTTCTGCAGCAGCAGAAAGAGACGACGGCAGCCCTCGGTCAGGCTCACGCGTTCGGGCTTTGACGGCGAGCGTTTCGGAGCGGCGCTATAAGGAAGCGGACTTTGAAAACAGGGTCATGTTTATGAAACAAGTGCAGTCACGGGATCTTGTGTAGGAGATTGTTTGACGTAAAAATAGATCAATTTGCAGCCTCAAGAAAAAGAGAGACAGTGCATGAAAAAAACTTCAACTGGGTCTAAATAGCCTTAACAAGATGGCAGCAATTTTTCTTTTCTTTTTTTTTAACCTAACAGGAATAAAATCTGCTGCATGACAAGCTTCGGGTTAACATAAATCTGGTGCAGATAACGAGTGGATGATCAAAATGGTTTGAAACTCTCATGGGGGCCGAGATCAGAGGTGAGTGATTTGCTCAGTTCAGTACTGACTACAGGCTCACCTCAGGCAGAATGAGTCCCAGTCAAACTCCATTCAGGGCCTGCGTGACTTCTCAACATCTCCTGAGAACAGAAGAACAGATTAAAGTCATGAACTGTGGCGCTATGCGAAGGCCTGGATGCCTCAGTACGTCAGCAGGGCTACAGCTCCACATATATTTATCCATTCAGAGATTCATGGGAAAGCACTCATTTCTAAAATTGCACAGGAAGTCGCAGCAGATAGCATCCTGTTTGCGTTCTCCCCTCAGTGTGTTCCACAGCGTCATCACTTCCCTTTCCTGGAAATGCTGCCACCCATCCACCCCATTTACATATTCTCTTTATCAGTCTGCTTCCCTGCCATTCCTGACCAATACTCCTGCCTAATGTAAAGTGCATTGAAAACGTATTTAAACCCCAACAGTTCTCACACATGCTGTCCTGTAGAAAACCATAAACTTTAATGCATATAATAGTTTCAATATTTTCTCTGTGGGATTAAATTACATACAGATACTTTCTTACTTGCCAGTTAGGTGCCAAGAGCCTACATGCAATTAGTTAAAGTGAATTTTATTAAGGTGCATCAAAGTGAGGCTACATAGATATTTTTATTTTTAAATCATTTACAAACCTAAAATTATTTTTGCTTCCATTTGTTAATTAGTTGCAAGTTTGTGCAAGTCTATCACAACGAAACAAACTGAAACGTGCGGCTGTAGCATTCCTAATGAATATCTGTAAATGTTAATACTTTCACAATGCATTGTGATTCCTATTGGCTGATAATCGGCCCTCATCAGCCAATAGGCCTTGGTGAATGAAGGCCAATCAGCCAGTTGCTTATGATTGGCCCTCATCAGTTAAAAAAAACCCCAAAACAAAACAAAACAACTTTTATGATTTATCTGCCAAAAATAGTTGATAGTTATCTGATTATCAAAACATCATCATTAGACTTTCTGGATATTTTTGAATACATAAAGTTAGAACATTAAAGAGTACTAGAACAAATTAAATATGGTTTTTTGTTTCTGATACAATTTTATTTTATAAGAGCTTTTCAGTGTAACTAATCTCATAGGAAAAGTATAACCATACAATTTTTTGAAAAATCGTAAAGTGGGCGGAGCCACGGAACATTCCCCAAATGTGGGGATGAGAGGAGAAGGTTGAACAGGGGAGTGGTCAAGAAGAGGGACACCACTGTTGCCAACGTAGACTCTGCAGTGCTTTTCAAACCCCTCTAGCTATTTTTCTTCCCCCAAAATAAGAGACCAGCGACAAATCTAGCAACTTCCTTCTCTGTTGTTGGAGAGTTTGGCAAAAACACGTGAGATCACTAACTGCTCTGCAGGTACGGTCCTGACTGAGCGAGAAGCGAATGCTGATGTGAGCACCTTCTGCTTCCTTCGCACGGTAGTCAGTCTCAACGCTGACATCTACTCATCTGTGCAGTTTGTACTCTGAAAGAAAATTCAGCTGCAGTAGTCACCCTTGAACCTGAAGAGGGCAGCACTAAGACAGTTTTAGGTAAAATATTGCAGAATTAAGCTTAAATGAAAATTTGCATAGACAAAGTAAAGGTAGCGCCCACAAGGACCAATTCACGCAGTTTTTCTGTGAAAAAAAGTTGATTTGGGGCTTAGCTACTCTTTAAAGTTGAAAGTCAAGTGCTGGCATAAAACGTGCATCCCAAACTGGTGTCACTTAATTATAGATGTGCCAGGAAATTGGCTAGTGACCAGAACTGGTCAATTATCTACATAAAAAAAAAAATCATTTTCTCTCCCCATCAGTCAATTCTCCACTTTACACTGTTAATGAAGGAAGAAGACTCAATATATATCTGTATCTAGATGTAAACAGAAAGGAAGATGAGGTTAAAGTTGCTCTGTATTATCCCTTTTACCTTTCAACCTGTTAAGGAACATTCTGGAGTTAAGGTAAAGCTTTATAATTCTCTACAATACACAAAAAGAGAATTTTTTGCAATGCTAGTGATGCAAAGTACAAAGGTTGCTAATATAGAATGCTAAATTTATCAATCAAGCTCAATTATTTAATTGTCCTTTGGGATTAAATGAAGTATTTTCGAAGTGAATAGAATTAACTCACTTTAAAATTGTCAACACTTATCTTTTGTCTGTTCTACCACAGTAAAATCCCGTTTAAACAGCGACTGCTCTTTCCCACAAATGGAATGGCATCCCTCTGCTCCAAATCTAAATGATTAATGACTGCTTACCAAAGGACGCCAAGGAAAATATGTTCAATTATGTTTTCAAATTATATTTATTGAAACAAAATATGCATTAGCTTAGATCAGTAGGTTTAAGCTTTTTCTAAAGAACAAAGATCATAAAATGGCGCGCAAAATTCCAAATATGCATCTCCGCTTTGGGTTGTTACTTTAAACCTTAGATGAAACCAAAATAGTTGGGTTTCATCATGAACTTGAATAATTTTGACCTAAAGGCAGAGTTCTAAAAATATACCTACAATAGAGTCACTTTAACAATGCAAGTACAAAAATAAGACAATGACCTTTTAACATTCCTGCCAAAGTAACAGCTATATATAAATTACAGTAGGAACCAAAAAGAGAGGAAAAATCCTCGTGACGTAACCATTTGGTTTTAGCCTCAATATTCGCTTCGCAGCCGTCGTAGCCAGATGGAGTGTGAATTACAAGCTGCTTCCACCCTCAGTGTGTGTGTGTGTGTGTGTGTGTGTCTAAGTGTGATTCCCCCCCCCCACCAACCAACCACAGACCACTGATCACATCAGCCCTAAACACAAGGCTGCAACCGAGCTAATGCTGCTGTTGAATAATTAAAAAAAAAAAAAAACACACACACACACACACACACACAGAAAAGCATCACACACACCCTTTCTCCGTTCCCTTTCTATCATATGTCCAAACACTATTTGGTTCGTACTCACACACATTATTATTATTATTTTATTTTATTTTATTTCCTTTATTTAACCAGGTAAACCCCGTTGAGATCTAGATCTCATTTGATCAGTGATGGTGTCCTGACAGAGATACACAGTCAACATGCATTAGTAAGCTCTAGAACTGAAGTGTAATTCAGACCAGGAGGTTTGAGCACTGTGTGATTATGCAGCGCAGGAGGGAGAGGAGGAGTCCAGCTGACTGGTTAGAATAAAAAAAAAAAATTAAATAAAACAAGAGGGAGGAGGGAGAGACAGGTAGGGGGAGGGGCAGAGAAAGGAGACACTGCACTGAGCTCATCGCTATTCAAGAAAACCACCTTAATAAGGAAACTGAAGCTGCTATATTGAAAGACCGCAGAACATGAAAAAACATTTTACTGATAGAAGCTCATTATGCTGTAGATTATTACATCTTGTACAAAAATAGCCCTTTGAAATGTTAGATCCTCTCATTTAAAGAGTAAAACATAAAAATGTTGTTTAAATTTGCGCCACAATTCATGTATACCGAGCCACAAAACAATCCTTTTTAGTTTGGATTTCTCCAAGCCTTTGCTGCTTGATACCGCTCCAAAAAGATCAAATCAAACGGTTTCATTTCTGACCAAAAAAAAGCCTCAGGTTATTTTCTACATAAATACATAAATATTGAAGCATGTCTTTTCAGTAAAATGTAGCTACTTGTTGTCTACATTGTTGTTTTTCCCTTCGAGGTTTGAGGAAGCGGGACGATTTCCAGTAATGCTACCGTACGATGACTCAGCAAAACAGTGCACAACTGTGTACACCAGCAGAACCGGCAGTAAAGTTCATCAACACCGGTGAAACCAGTCCGACCAATCTCCCTCTGGTCAGCCATCGTTTGTGATTGGCGTGTTAGACACTGAGAAATCTGACAAAAGGCGTTGCTCTTTTTAGTCTATAAACTTAATGCACTACAATAGAGTTCTTTTTAGATGAATAAAAATTATAATAAGGATATGGGTAAATGTTTTGATGGAAAAATTGGAAACATTTTATAATTCTCTGCTAAATTTAAAAACTAGTGCCTCCATCAAAAGTGCTTGTGACGCTTAATTTGTGTTTCACACCTTGGAAAAATAAATCAGAATTGGTCAAAGCTGGAATAGGTCAGGTTTCAAAGTAAAAGAGAACTCGGTACACTAAACTCAAAGTTAAACAAAACTCTAAAGGTCATAGTGGTGATGACACCTGGGATTTGTCTAGTCTACACTACACGCAGCGAAAAACATTATGAGGAAAACTTGAATTTACCAGGTACCAACTGATTTTTCATCACTTCAGTGGAATCTGTGACAGTAAAAATTGATTCTAAGAATTTTCATATGAGCTCTGCTACATTACACCAGAATGTGCATTTAGATTGTAGCAGATTGGTGCCATGCCAAGCAAATTGTGCTGTATGTTTTCTAGGTTTAGCTGTCAGTTAGCTTGTTACAATATGATGGTTCTAACAACTGAGAAAATGTATTAAATACTCCCATTTAAACCCTTTATTGACCATACAAGCTAGTGTTTACATTTCCATCCTGATCACCATCTTTATTTATATGTATTTTGATACAACTTCATACGGGAGCTTTCTTTGACAAGAGGTTTCATCTTTTTTCTTGACACTTCTTCCAAAAGATTTTGTGGCTTGGTTTTCCATTACTACACTGACTGGGTGGTCAAACTGTAAACTAAGTTTTGTACTTGTTTTTTAATTGGTTTCAAATATCCAAATGTAGAGACAGACCAATGCCATTTGGTGCCTTGGCTGATTTCAAAGGGGCTGCATGCTGAGCGCATTACTGACTCACCTTTAGCTCATTATTTTCTGAGCAGCAAGCAGATTGGTAAACCACTAGACATCATTTGGGTGCTAAAATATTTCCAATTCAACAAATGGCAATCAGCCAAATTTATTAGCTAGCCAGTATTTTTGGCCCAGTTTGACAGCTAGCTGGTTAACATACAATCACAACTTGCCGTTTTTAAGGTCTACATAGCATTGGTATTTCTCTTAACCTGACAAGGATGAACAAAATTCAGATGCTGCACATCAAAATATTGTTACAGAATGGTCCGATTTGATTTTTAGTCATTTGGCCAAAGGCCAGAGCAGCAAGAGTTTGAGTCAGTCAGGACGAGAATAGAAAGAAGGACATTCCTGAAGAGCCTTAAATAAAGCCTGCAATCTGAGCTTCCCCAGGACAAAGAGAGGCAGGCCCAACAATAAACACTGGCCCACCCAAAACAAAGCTCACACAAACTGGGGAACACATATATGACTCAATCCCCTCAATAATGAACATTCAGCTTATGTATTAAGTTCTTTGTTTTAAAAATTATACCCCAAAACAAAGGTATATTTGCAGCCCATACTAAATTATAAGCCATCTGGCCTACTTTAATAGTCTAGTATCATGTATTTACCACAACCACCACCACACACAGGGAGAACCCAGACAAGGTAATAAAACAACAACAAAATAAAAGGCGCTAACTGGAGTCTGAGAGATCAAGTGCAAAAAGCCAACAAAAGAAAAGAATGACTTCCTCTTTTCTTCAAAGAACTTCTCCACCTTCTGCGGAACATAAAACCATCCAGACTCTGAACAAAGGGCCTCCACAGACCCCCAGCCTCCACCTTGGCTAGCAGGGACATTTTACTTTGATTCCAGGTTCTGCTGAAGTCAAACTGCAACGTTGAGTTTCCGTTGGTTGGCCGACTTGTTGGAGTTATATTTGCAGGGCTATCATCCTTTACTTTACAGCTCGTACAATAAATAGGGACCAATATGTTGGACTGTAACGGACTAAAAGAAGAATGGTGCTTCAAACTTTGAGAACGACTGAACCAGTTTTCTACACTTGACCAGGAACAAAAGCGGATCCAGTTTTAACAAATGAGAAAATAAGTAGTTTTATAATCATGAACTAATAAAAGAATAAACATGGCTAATTTAAAATAGACTTGAATTTAAAATTTTACAAGAAGCAATTCTGACCAGTAAGAGCAAGAAGATAATAGCTTTCCTACTGAATCTTGTGCGACTATCTGTATCATTTACAGAGAAGTGATCTAAATTAAACTCAGTTGTGTTGTTGTACAGTCTGCTGTTGTCTTAAATCTTTAACTTATAAGTCGACAAACACAATGGACAACCATTCTGAATCTTTTGTAGCTTTAGTGCGTGCATCAGCAGAGCAACCGTGATAAGATGCAGTTTCGCATTTTCAACTGAAACGCGTCAAGTTTCCGTGTCCTTCCACTGGTAGAAAAATTACCACACTGATTTAGAAATACGACGCACAAAATTATGTCTGCTTATGGGGTTTTCCTCTAGTGATGTGCATCTTTTGTTGGAAAGCAGACAATAACTGGTGCAAGAGGAGGAGGAAGAAGAGGAGGATGGGTAGGACATGCGCCACAAACGAGAAGAACAAGTCAAAGATGGCAGATGTGGTAAAAAATACCTTTTTCCACAGCGTTACCGGACCCCGAATCTGACTTGTCTCGGAGGAGTAGCTTCAAAAACTACAAGTGACGTTTGTTTCAAAACAATTACAGATGTCATTTACCTTAAAGTGCTATTGTAAATATAATATGTAAAATTATATGTAAAGGTTTATACATCTCGTCGATATTTTGGAGTCTAGATATTAAATTCTTAGCACAGTTGAACTTCCTCATTGTCAATATAGTTACTTTATAACAGTAATACTGGTGCTAGTTTACAATAGAAGTGAATGTTTAAAAAGTTATAAAGCAAATGTCATAAAAAAAACTTTGTGAAGGGTAATTTTATGTTTTGTTAGGAAGAATATAGAAAATGCTGTTCATTGCTAACTGCTGAGACGCTGATTGATTGTTGAGTACATCTGTTTGCTGCTTGGCAGCAATAAGTCTCACTTTTTTTCGGTTACAAGTCATGTCCAATAAAAGTGCACTGTTAGACAAGAAAGGTCATTATTTTATCAAGTTAGCTCAGCTGGCTAATATTATACTTTGTTTATTCTGATAAATCACTGAATCGCATTGCATCAAAACAGAGGAGTGAATCGCATAGCCTTGTTGGAGCTTTTTTCTCCTCTCTGTGTGTCTGAAAGGAACTGGGTCCTTGTCAGTGGATGATATGAATCGAACCAGCTGCAAACCGGAAAAGACACAGTGTCCGCTGCAAAACTCCAAACAATGTGGAATTTGTTAATATGAGGATGAGAGCTCACAGATGTGGGTTTTATCTAAAAAATAAAACCACAAGTTTTAGGGTAAGAGTTAGGGCTAGGGCTAGTGTAGGTCAGTAACAGGAAAGTCACAGATGGAAACCAATTTTCTATAATTTAATTAACCAGTAGAAATGTCTGCCCGTGTCTTCGGTCACCTTAAATTCACCTCAACCTCAGGAAAACATCAAATGAATCACCAGTTACAAAAATACAGCAAGGAAACATGCTAGTGTTAGCGCGCTGCTAGCGTGGCAAAGATCCTCTATGGAAGTGAGATGACAGTTTACAGCACATTTTTTGTAGCCATATGAACCTGGCCAAATATTACTCTGGTGAAGATTCAGGTGAAGATTACATCAGAAGAAAACCCTACCACTAATTAAACGAATAAGACAAGAGTAAATATCTAAATGCTGCTGTTGACAAGTTTACGTGTGACTGTGTTGTTTAATACATACAATATTATACACATCTCAGGCAAAACAAAAAGCTCTCTGCTCCTTAAATATATAATTAAGAGAAAGAGAGAGTGATTTCAAGCTCAGTGAGAAGATCTAAATTATAATTGACATATACCAACAACTATTTTATTCAAATTCAGCCACAACTGCAGAACGACATATAATTGCTAGATAAGAAACTTAGCTATCGTTACCATACTTGTTGTGCCGTACCTGCTGTGACAGCATACTAGGTTGTTTTTCCTGCCGTTCCTACTTTTAATAACCACAGAAAAATCTGAGAAAAATCACAAATGTTGCTTTGTTGGAGAGTTTAAATGTTTGCTTGACAAATCTGAATAAATAGAAAAACTATTAAACAGCACCAAAAAAAAGCTGAAAGGACAAAGCAAAGGTACAGTGTCAACATTTTTAACTAAATCTATTCTCAAAAACACTAATAAACATGAGTCAAAGTGCACAGTATACAATAAAATGCATAACATCTAGCTTCTTCAGGGATTTTTATGTAATGTTTTTAGTTATAGATAAAGTTTTACGTTTCTCAGAAAGCTTGACGGCTTGAGGAGTTTCTGAAATGCATCAGGATGATGTGAGCTTCATCACCTGATTTTCGAGGTGAAACACTTGTAAAGTTGTTTTTGTTCATGAACATTTATAATCTTTGACTTAAGACTTTGTCATGGAAAAACAGCAATTGGTCACTATGGTTAACAGAACTAAACGGTACGATAAAGAAAAACATTTAGTCACCTGACATTAGGTTTATGGGTTTTTTTTTCTAAGGTTTTGTTGGCTCTAGTTGCCTTTATTTGAAAGTAGCCTGACAGGAAAGAGGGTAATGAGAGAGGGGGAAGACATGCGGCAAATGTCGCCAGACCAGGAATCGAACCTGTGACTACCGCCTTGAGGACTAAGGCCGCCATGTGGGGGTCATGCTTTACCCCTGCACCACCATTTAGCTTCTCCTGCTTCAGATTTATTAAAGAAATGGTATGCAATTGCATTTTAGGCAGTAAAATTTCTTTTTTTTTTTATCTAAAAAAGGGAATTGAATTATTTGTTTATGTGCATCTTCTGATGCATTTCTAAAATGAAAGGCTTTAAATGTAAATTCTGCAGAATGTGGCTTTTTTTTTTGTCCGACTAATCGATAAATCGTCAGAATAATCGGTAGATTAATCAAATACTAAAATAATCGTTAGTTGAAGCCCTACACAAAATAAAGACAACTTTTTAAAAAGATCTTTATAAAAGCTGTGTATAAGAAAAGGCTTATATTCAGAGGCATGGCTGAGTGACTTCTGCAGACTGAGGGAGCTATGGGAATTGAGTTTCACTTAATGCTAAGCCTGTGACGCAAATGGAAGAAGAGGATGGGAATGTAGAGCGATTTGCTCTACAACACAACTAGAGTCAATTGTAGAAAAACTACAGACAATAGGAATAACAAGGAAATTTGTTAGTGATCTCTAGAAAAAGGTGGCGAGACAGAAGATATACTTCAAAGCAAAGAAAGTGTCTTCCTAAGACTCTTGTTTCCTTGCTGAACACACACAAGGGCTTTGACAGCCTGTTTTGCATTTCTCCGTTTTTTCCCCCTCCCACAAACTGCAAGGTGTGGAAAACCTAGGGAAAATAAAATGAAGATGAAAACAGAGACATTGCAGATTCTTCATAGGGTGTCTAAGAATGTGCCACGTGTGCACTGCCAACTATCCATTGTAAAAATCAACAACAAGAAGCAAAAAAAAGAACGAAATGGGGCAAACAGCACTGCAGGTTAACCTAGCTAACACAACCGTACAGCTAAATCACTAATAATCCTTTAACACAAGCTTGACACGCTGAGATGTATAGCGGATGTGAAGACTACCATCCAAAGTAGACCAAAACAAAACAATTTAGGAAAAAATGCAGTGTGCTGTGATGGCACAAAGCTAATATTATGGAAATGAGTTCATTAATCAATGGGGAAACAGCTTTTTATCGGAGGAGCCTGGGTCTGATCAGCACTCCAAGCTGCCCACTCTGATAACATACAGGCCTCCTCTTCTAGAAACTACATCAGCTGCAGTGATCCAACAAATCTCGTGTAAGTGTGAACACATTTTCAGCCTCTGCAATTAAACTGAAAATATTTTTAGCTGTGGAGCAGAGAAACAAAAGGATTCTGTTTTGTACACGTTTTAGCTGCGCTACTGTCATAGTTTCCCCCCACCCCTCTTTCCTCTCCTCTTTCTCGCTTGTGCCTTTCTCTTTTCCCCTCCCCCTTTTCTCTTCCTCCTGTTCTCCCCTCCGTCCCTGTTGGATTGGTGGAGTAAACACAGGAAGAGAGCAGGCTCTGTTCCACCACGCCGGAGCAGAGCCTGGGCGTTCCTGCAGTGCCGCTGCGCCGGGGTCAAAAGTTTACCGTGGTTTTCATTTCACCTTTCCTCAGCCAATCACAGCGCCAACACTGCAGCGCCTGAACTCTGACCCCGGCAAAGAATTCCACTCAAAAGATGGTCTGACGCCAGTTTCACAACTTCGGCCCCTCCCAGCTTCCCGCTCCCTCCTCCCTGTACTACTCCTTTTCTTTTCTTTCAACTGGCCAGTATCGTGTGTTGACAGAGCCTAGGTGAAACAGAATCCACAATCGAGTTATAAGGGGAAACAGAGAGCAGCAGCTGAAAAGCGGCTTTCATGTCCTGCTGGCTTTCGCCGGGCCATGGGAGATTTTTGCAGTTTTCGAAACGCCAAAGAGGAGGAAACATACGGAAAATTTTACTCGTCACGTGCTGATGTTTTACAGCCCGTTACATAAGGAATGACAGCATTTTAGCTCGTTTCCATTCCAACTGGGCCAATTTTACAAGCATGACTGTATACAAAGAGTTTAAAAATTAACAGATTAAGCAAGAACGCTCCCCTCCCCCAGCTGTTGCTGCATACTGCCAATCAAGTGACGTACGGAGGGCCACTACACCTTTCCTTCCCTCCGACAGTAAAGACAAAAAGGACAGATTGAATGCAATATCTGGCAGAATGTGATATTTCTGGCGCCTCGCATTAAAAAGCTGCTTGGATGAACGTCACTGTCCTTTATATGCCAACATCTGACCTACAGCTCAGATACAAAAGGGAAAGTGGCTGAGACACCATGATTTAAAAAAAATACATACATACAAACTTGTAATTTTTGATTTAGTAAAGTCATTTTTGAATAACTAAAAATACGTCTGTCACAATAATCAATAAATCAATTAATTGAATGATAAATTAAAACAAACTCAATAATCTCCATTGGTATAATGTATCGTTTATCTCTTTTGTTTCTCTCTTTTTACCAAAAAGTGGATGTCTTCAGTTCGGTGCTTTGGTCTCAACAAGTCCTTTTTTTGAAAGACAATTTTATTTAAAAGACTTGAAAATTTATTTTATTTGTTGTTTTGTTTATTTATTTTTGGTTTATTTAAGGTTTACCGATGTGTTAGAATATTCTCTTGCATTATTATTTTTGCCATGGCTGTTATATCACTTAAAAATGGCCATGAAACAACAATATCATCGGTTTTCGCAATAACTTCTGGAACAATTTATCGTTCAGCAGAATTTGTTATCGTGACAGGCCTAGTAATAAATAAAGAAAACATACAACTTTTGGATGAGTATGGATACATTTTGTGTTAAACTATGTTTTGCTTTGTTTTTTTGAAAAATAAAAAAATAAAGAGTTTCCAACCGGATGACAGAAAACATATCTAAAAGTTTATTTCTGGTACTTGTAGAATAATTCTGTAGAGGAAATTCAGTGAAAATAATAATTAAAAAAAAACACTTTTTTTTAACATATCTGTATTGGTCCGATAAATAAAACTGGATCTATATTAACAACCGATACTTATTTCCCTCGCGTTACCATTTGGTTTTGGAGGAGAGGAGGTTGTGGTATTTGTTTGGTCATCTGACAGTGATGCAGGACAGGATTGTGGGGAGTTAACTGAAGCAGATACACAGTGGTGAAGTCGTCGAATGGTGGTAGTACAATCTACATGACATATTATATTGGTTAAAATCAGTTATCAGCCATAACAGCAATATTTATGTCAGATATCAATTATGGATGCACAGATATGAAAATTTAGGCCGATATTGTAATCCGATAATAATAATGCTGTTATGGCCGATAACCAATATTTACCGATATTCACATTTCTCTACCATTTTGACACCTTTGGGGAGAAAAACAACCAGGCAAAAATAAATATCGGTTGCTCATATCTGCCAAGTTTTATTTTATGTAAAGAAATTACTAATAATTATTATTAGCTGAAACCAATGTTAGTGCTCATATATCGTTCATCCATAACATCAATATCTGCTCAAATTTTCATATATGTGCTTCCCTTGTTACAATATTTCTAAATATAATAGAAATGTGTCTATATCTTTACTTCAGTATATGCATCAAAGCCAAAATAACAAACTAGCATGATACACAGAAAACATTAGCAACATTATCAATAAGTTGCTTTTTTGGGCAGCAGAATAAAGAGAAATTCCTTTTAAGTTTTCAATTTTGGTTTTTAATTTTTTGCTGCATACACCATTTTATTTTTCCTCAAGGTTATCATACAATGACAATCTCATACCAGGCTCATCATGCCTAGATGCAACATAAACCTATGTTTAGTAAGTTTTTACAGTAACATACAAAAACTACCATTTTTGTATGTTACTGCATCGACAATATTTCACACAAAAAAGAGTGGCCAGATGTAGGGTTACCAACAGAAGACTTAGGAATCTAGAATCTCTTGAGAGAGTACCCTGCGTCTCCTGGGAATGTGTTTAAGCGTTGAATCAGAGCTGCTCAGATCGACTGGACACAAACACACTCGTACGGCACGTGTACAAGCAGACACACGCGCGCCATAATCCAAGTGTGGGTTTGTTTTTGTCTTTGTGACACTGTACTCTGTTCCATCTGCTGAGTGATTAAGCCTACCTCTAATCAACCCGTTTGCGCTTGTGGGGGAAGAGGCAAAGGACAACGCAGAGCCAGAACACACTGAACAACAAGACAAAGTCTTACTCCTGACAGTTGTCAAGCTTTATACTTTTCATTCACATTTTTATTTTTTCAGAAGCAAGTTATGTGTGTGTGGAAGGTGCTAGGAAAGAATGCAGTTAAACATTTAAAGTTTAATTTATTATTAATACAGCTACCACAGAACCCGTCGGTGTGCATGTCCCATTTCTGCTGAAAGATGTCAAAAATGTTGCTTCTTCCTCGTAATGATAAGTGATAGGAAGAGTAGCAATACATTATACATTTTAACCAAGGCCACCTGAAAGTTAAAAAAAAAGACACATTTGGAGACAGTATAAGAATTAAAAGAGAAGAGGATAAAACTATTCAAATTTTGACTGAAGGATGATCAGACATTTGCAATTCAACCAAATACCCACAGTTTGATGTCATCTACATCAGAAGGCTAAAATACTTTGAATGCACTTCTTGGACATAGAAATGGCCAAAATTTCAGGCAAAATATCTGAAACTGGTCAGACCATCTCTAATAAAGCTGAGGGGAAAAAAAACACAAACAAACAATACAACTATGAATAAAACACTCCGGTTCACATAATTTTCTCATTTTAATTGAAATATTTTTTTTGAATGGCCCGATGGTTAGGCATCCAGAAATAAGCAATAAATCGCATAATAAATTAAAAAGGAACTCGATCATTGCCATTTTAATGTTTTCCCTTCTCTCTCTCTTTCTACCAAAGACTGGATATAAAAGTCTTCGGTCTGGTGCATCGGTCTCACCTGGCCTTCTTTTTTTGAAGGACAAGTTTGCTTACACAGGGTTCTGTATTTATTTTATTGCTGCTGTTTTGAGTGTTTGTTTATTTTGGATAAATTTAAAATGTCCTTAAGGTTCCAATGTCAAATGTTCACAAGAAATTTAAGTTTATTGATCTTGTATTGTAATGGTATTACACCATCTCAAAAGCTTACTTGAAAATGGTCTCAAAACAATATTGTCATTTATCGCAGTAACATCCTGGACAATCTATCGTCCAGCAAAATGTGTTTTTGTGAAAATCCTACCAACGACACTGAAATTTTTAAAACGTGTTTCCACCTAAACAAATTTCAGAAATAAATCCCTACCACAACAACAAAAAAATAGCAGATACACTAACAAAGCAACCGGATGATGAATTAGGTTCGTTTGTCTCTTTAAATAATGGCGTTTTTGGGTGGCAGTGACCTGCTGATTTAATAGCTTCACTGTAATCAAAAGTAGCTTAAAGGTAAATGAGCTCAAATCAAAAGAAGCTCAATAAGTAAACAGCTCCAATGATATAATTTAGACTGAGGACTGTGTTTCATTTAGTGGTTGTGTGTGATGTGAAGAAGAGTTATAAACAAAGAATGCAGATCAGCTGAAATCTCAGTTTCAATCTATTAGTGTTTGGGTGTATTGATCATGATCCCAAATTTTGGAAAGACCAACAGAATTAATAAAATAATTGGTCTGAAATGTTTGCACTTGTAAATATCAAAACAGGTCAAAAATGTGTGCATTGGATGACCTTTACTTAAACATTAAAAAAAAAAATCTATTCGACAAGATAGCCAGAATGCGCAGGTGAAACCTTAAAAAGACTTTTATAGAGGTGCCAATTGTATCAAAACCCGCAATAATGCAGCGGCATTAGCAATAATGCCGCTGCATTGCTATTGCTATGGAGAATAGTTTTTTCTGCGAGGCAACAGCAAACACTCATGTAGAGCAAAATAAGCCTGACGGAAACGGTAACGACAAGCAGTTGTGAAAGTTGGGCCACCTCTCTCTTAAACCAAAAAAAAAAGATTTATGTCGGACGTTTGCGAGTGTTGTTTGCTACTAACTCAAAATGATTTCAAGTTGCGTTGCGATGTCGCAATGTCAAGAAGCGAATGTTTGCTATTCTATTTTGGGGACAACAGCGAGCTCCGGAGCAGCAACCTCTTGATGCGAAGGTTGCCGTAACAACAAGCCTCATCAACAGTGGTGACTTCACCAGGCAAGCAGAAGAACAGCTTAAAAAGAGAGAGAGTTACATTTTCCACTTCATCCAGAGTGAAAATTAAAAACAGCCCAATCAAGAAACAAGTGCTGTAAATTATGAGATATATATTGCCTCGCCTGTGTTGACATGCTGTAATGCTTCTGGAGCCTTAAATGATGCTGTAGAGGCCCCTGTCATTTATGACCTAACTTTTCTATGAACTCAAGCCTGCAATAAAGCAAATCTGCAGAAAAACATTAAAAAAAACATAAAATTTTTTTTTTTTTTTTTTTTTAAACCCACAAAGCTGAGCTGAGAGCGAATGTCTGCACGGTCACAGCGACCCTGGAGTTGTTTCCGAAATGAAAGGAGAGTTTGAGTTGTGGATGAACCAGGAGACGGTGTCCGTACCGTCCACGCTTGCACACTTGCATATCCTCTTACAAACACGCCGCTGCGTCGCTGTGCCAACGGCAGCTGCTATACAAATCCTGACTCAGCCAGAGACCGCACCCCCACCGCCACAGAAATTCGACTGAATGCTTCATTTTGGAGATGCAGAAAGAGGAACGAAATGTAAACAAGACCAGGGAGCGTTTTGACGCCGGGACATTCTGAGGACAGTGAACGAAACATTTTCCGACACCCTCCAACTAATTCAGCTCGACGTCAAACCTGAACTGTGTCAACAGTCTCGATTTGTGTGATTTTCTTACCGGTTTTTAACTATCCCCAGCCAAGACATTCTCCTTGAACTTTTTCATATTTTGAACTTGCAACTAGCGTTTATTTTAGCAAACGATTATTCTATCAATTGTTTCAGTTCTCCACTAATAAAAATGGAGTTTAAAGAAAATTTTACATGGTTTTTATATGACTTTTTAAAAAAATAATTAACGATCTGAAAAGTGTGACCTACGTTTGTATTTAGCAATGCTAAGTCAATACTTTGCTGTAATTACAGCTACTTGGGGTTGTTTCTCTAACAAATTCATTTTTCAGTTCACTCAAAGTTCCCTCAGACTAGATGGAAAGCTTCTAAACAGCAGTTATCAAGTCTGGGCTTTGACTGGGCCAGTCAAACACATGAATATTAGCCCTGCTGATATGCCGAGTGTTCTGCTGAAACAGAACACTTAAATTCCAAACAAGCACACTCAGAAATTTTACTTCTGAAGGTAATTTGTTGTGCAGAATTGAGTTTTGGTCGATTGGAGTAAAGGATGGCCAACAAAACAAAACACACACACACACCAGACTTCTCCAGATCTTTCTTTATGAAGATAATCAAGACCATGTTTTATGCTATATGCATTACTTCTATGTTTATCGTATAAAAACTGCCAACAAAATCAAATAAATTATGGTTTGGGTTGAAATATGGAGAGTGCCAAATTACAACAGATAACTTAAGTACTTATTTAAAATATAATTTATTAAAACAGGAAGATGGGAATCATTTATTAAGAACAAAATTATATAAGACTCAATTAAACGTATTGACTTCATTTTAAAAACTATATATAATTAGTTTATGATTTAATAGACTGTATGTTCCTGCACTGAAGCACATCATGGATTAATTAATTAAGACTGTCTTCTATAGAAACCCTGACATCTGATTGGCTGCTTAAACAGCAAGTCGAGACAACTTCTTCCAAGTCTGCTATGACTGTGGAAAGTATATCAATAACTTCAATAGCATAATTAATTAAATAATTAATGATTAATTATTTAATTAAATAATTAAGTAGTTGAAATGTATTCATCACAAACTCTGGATGAGCAACTCCAGTCTCTATATCTCTAATTTGGTCTGAAATATCTCTAATAAGTTCACGAGAAAGAGCTAGCCGGCGTTAGCTAATGGGCGGGGCCAAGCGTTTATCCTGTCTGTGGGAGCTTCCTCCACGCTGGATTGCAGTGAGCTCCCTCATTAACTTATCGGAGATATTTCAGACCAAACTAGAGTGACAGAGGCTCACTAAGAGTTTGTAGTAAATAAATTACAGCAATTTATTGAAGTTATTTTCACACTTCCAGTGACAATATTGACCCAGAGTCCTAGGAAGATTCCTGAGTCCTGGGAAGATGTTGTCTTGACCTGCTGTTTGAAGCAGCCAATCAGACATCAGGATTTTTATAGAAGCTGTCCTAGTCCCGCCCACTGACTTTGATAGGTTAAGTTTACCGTTTATATTATTCCATGATGTGCTTGAGCATAGGAACATGAAATAATTAAACCATGAATTATATATAGTCTTTAAAATTAAAGCACTATGTTTAACCAACACACACATAGCAGGTTATTTCTGAATTTATGACATTTAAGTAATTCTTCAAGTTATTTATTTATTGTAATTTGGCACTGTTCATTAAAAATATACACTTTTGTAAGGCAGTGTACATTTCACCACCCCTGAGAAAACAATAACCCAAGTTTGGAAGTGCCATGTCATCCTGGGGCATCTCTTCAACCGGCTGTACTTTACCTTATTTCCCATTCTTACAATGTGAGGAGTGAGAGGACCATTAGGAAGAAACTCTTAGCTGTAACAATAACTGTCAATCTCAATTTAGAAAACTTTTTTCAAATCCTTTTTTAATAATAATAATAAAAAAACAACTTAATGTGTGAAGGATATTTCAGAGTTAAGAAAAAGTTCAAAGAACAGTTCATCCAGAATACAATCCTTTTTTCTGTCCTTGCTCACCAGGCTCTTTTTCTTTAAGTTAAAAAACAGACAGAGAGAGCATCTGGTAGCAGTTATCTCACAAACCAAACTTTTTTTTTTCCGGCCCTGCTGTCCTTCCCCAAAGCATTTTCTTATAAAAAAAAAAAAGAAGAAAAAAAAGGGGGGTCTCCTAAACAAAACACAAACAAGGCCCTGCTAACATTCTACAATACTACCCAAACTCAGAGAGGTTCACCACCCCCACTGGCTTGTTCAGGTGAACCCGCTTTACGAGCATTCTTCAGATTGGTGTGGGAGGGGGGTGGCAAAGTTAAAGGGGGAGTTGAAGTTAAAGAGGAAGGGCAAAAAAGGGAGGGATGGAGGGTGGAGGGGGGGACAATGATGTTGACACTCCCTTTCCTAATAAACCGTTTCCCCTCATCCAATCGATGAGGACTCGAGCCCGAACCGTTCCAGCTCCTCGCTGGTTATAAACTGGAATTGGCTCCAATGATTGCTTCAGGCTGCCTGTTTGGTTTATAGGAGCGAGCGAGCGCGGCTCACATATGGCTCAGCTGGCCTAGCACTTTTTTACCCCACAGTTGAAGGAGAGGTTACCAGGAGGGGCGGGGGAAACAAATGAGATGCGACTTCTAAAACAGTCAAAAGTGCAAACTAACCCCGCTTGACTTTTGTCTGACCAAGCCGAGGCTCTGGTCTCAGTTGGTTGCAAGCTCATATACTCTCTTGTTTTGGGTAACGCGGCGAAATACTGTAGTTGAGCGGTGGAAACGTGAATGTCTTGTTTCTATATTTAGCCCCAGAGAGGTAGGCAGGAAAAAAAAAAAAAGCCAACCAACCTGTTGAGTTTCACCCAACCGACGCGCAGCACTGTTCGGATGCTTACGGCTGCACAACTGACCTTCACGCGAGTTGGGTAAATACAACATGCGAGCTGACTGCAAGAAACAAAGTTAATCTGCACTTGGTTTAAGGTAATAATCCAACCAACAATGTGAAGACACAGCGAGTACCTAGGGAAGCTTATCTGTCAGCAGAAACCGCTTCCCTTTGACTAGCCGTGCGCTGCCAGGACTAGTGCCTGACAGGAACAGCATCAAGACCAGGGAGTCATATTTCAACTTGGGGGGGTGGGGTGGGGGGAACAATCAGGCTGTCCTTTCAGCTCCATGACATCAGGAGCACTCTCACAGCCACCGTTCAGCCATCGGGCTATTCATTTCCAACTTAAGTCGCGCCGCACGACGACATGATGGATCGACAGACCAGACAGACGGACGCTCAAAACTAAAACTATTATTTCTGCTGCACGGTTTCTCTTAGGGCACACTGAGGCTCGGACTGATGAAACATTTAAAGAATGCGTTCTATTCAGAAAGCTGAGGCAAAAAAAAAAAAAAGAAAAAAGCCACTCGACAAAGACGGGGCAGTCATCAAAAAGGCATGCAAAAGACGAGCTCCCCAGCCGTTTATCTTCAAGTCATGAAGGCACATTGGTGTTTTTAGAAGGATGTGGTATAGCAAAAGTAGTGAAAATGTTTTAAATATCTAAAACAAACTTTCAGCAGAATTGGCAATTATCGCAATGTTTAGAGTCATCAAGAAAAATAAGTATCATGATAAGAATAGTGATTTATTGTGATAATACTAAACACCATGATAAAATAAAAAATAAAAATCTACCCATGTGGTTGGGTGTGGTTATTCTTTGAAACATATCTGAGGGCTGCATGATGTTAAAAAAAACAACAAGGTTAAATTAGGGCTGCAACTAACAATTACTTTAGAAATTGATTATTCTAGCAATTCATTGGGTAAAAAAATGAATTTACGGATTTTTCATTTAACCACTAAATACCTTTATGACAATATTAGAAATATGTCAAAAGATGCAAATAAAAACTAGTGTTACTTTTTTGAAAAGTAACACTAGAGTGCCTAAAATGCAATAATATAGCATTTCGTTAGTGAATTTGAACTGTGTGAAGCCAAAACTGGGTAAAACATAAGTACAGACAATTGTGTTTTTATCTTAAATTATATAATTTTGTAAAGTTTTGTCTTAATTACTAGTCTGACTGTGTTGTTCTTTCAGCACTTGGAAACTGTTTTGGGTCTGTGTACTCAAGTTAATGATAAATCAATTACTAAATTGATTGTTGATCATTTTGATAATCAATTTATCACAATTAATCATTCAGCCCTACATTTTTAACAAAGAAATTCTTGCATTTGACCCAGATTTCTGTCACTTTTTTCATCCTTGCGCTGTGACTAAGCTTTAGCATCTTTAGCAATAGGTGGACCGTCCTCACAAAAGAAAGTAAAACTCCTTCTAAGTGGCGTCATATTCAACAGATTAGAAAATGTGTTCTCCTGGGTCATATTCAACAGATTAGAAAATGTGTTCTCCTGGGTCTTGTCGGATTAAAGTTACATTTTAAAAATAACTTTTAAGCAAGTAACAAACACACACACTTTTCATTAAGCACACATTTCTGCATTAAAATGTTTAACTGGTCTAATGTAATATTTTAGTTTTTAATGTGTTTTCATTGAATGCAAGTGGAATGTCATCATTATTAATAGAAAGACAAGCTTTCTGTTAACTCTTCTACATAATGTGCTTTACTTAGTGAACTGCCTTCAGTGGCAGTTTTTGATATCGGCAGTTGCCCAGGGTGACATCAGAAAGGGGCAGGCGATCCAAAAGCTAGAAAATAAAATACGTTACCTGTCAATAGTATTCCAATGAACATTTCTGTACAGGGTTTCCCCCAGTGTATTATAGGCCTGGCGGCCCACCATGCTATACTAGAACCACCGCCAGGCTAAGCATTTCTTGTTAATGTTTTTAAGAAAATTAAAAAAATTATTTTTTTCATTTATATATATATATATATATATATATATATATATATATAAATTTTAAGCTGGATTGTAAGTGTCTCTGTTGCTCTGAGCATTTCACTGGAGGAGCAGATTTATTCCTAAAAGATATGTTTATAGAAGATAGGTTTATAGTTTATGCATTTAAAGCCAGACCAATCACACCGCTGGCGCTTCTGCGCTTTGCAGCAGCTGGATGTCTTAAGTTTACCTTAGCGCGGATCCCGCGGGCCTCCTTTCACTCAAACTGGACACAGGTTGACCTGTATGGATATTTACATCAACCCGCTGTGAGGAATTCTGTTTCTTTCCAGAGTTTTTGATCAAGGTTAGAGTTTAAACCCCACCCCGTTAGCTCTGGGTGTGCAGCTTTACGTGAACCGCAGGAATAACTTGTAGTCGCACTTTCAGAGGTGCGTGTTGAGCGAGCGGTGAGAATGATTTATATTTGTGGACAAAGAATTTTGTGTGGCGTTTCCATCTCAACACGCTGCCCAGCACACGGCTCTGTCTTCCCTGTAAAGTTTATGTTTGCGGTCCCGGTTGGCCGGAGCCTTAATGGTTAACGAATCAGCACTAACCTCATTATGCAGGTTCAGCCCAGTGAGGAGCTTTCGCGCTCTCCTCGCAGTCACGCATCACACTGGTTTTATATTATTTTATTATGTGGTTAGTGTTATTTTTCCGGTTACACTATGCATAAAACTATATCAAATGCTTTGTGCACTTAGACAGAGTTAATGTGCGCAGCCGCGCGGAGATCTGAGTAACTCGTCCCATAAACTCGACCAACCAAAATAGTTTCTGTGTTCCTTTGTTAAAAACTCAACAGACACAAAATGGAAGAGCTACTAAAGCCACATTCGCAGCATTGAATTAAATCTCCCGTTTGTTGCGCATCTCTGCACAGTGCAGCAAGTTTAACTCATCATGCAGGGCCAGCCCAAGGCGGTATGAGGCCTTGAGCAGAATTTGACTTAGGGGCCCCTTTTGTTGCTAAAAACATCAGCACCTCTAACAGCTTCTGTGTTAGACTCAGTGAAATCTAGGACAGGGAGAGTAGTTTAATGAATAGTTTATACGACCATCCATTTCCATTTAATTAAAACAACTGTCCTCTCACTAGGAAGCAAAACTGGTGCCAGTTCTTCTCTGCTATAAAAGTTGACAGATGATTGATCATTTTTTTTGTTTTTTTTTATCCAATATTAGCCCATTTCAGAATGACTTCTGCTTATTGCAATAGTTTGAAACACTTGGAGTAAAGGTTTTCTTTATGGCCACATGAACAGGTGATGTGGACTTTAGGACAAAAAGTGTCCTAAAGTGTCCAGTTGACACTTAAGAAAATTGTGTCCAGTTGAGGACACAATTTTTTCATTTTTGTAAAAGTTAGGCGTTTGATACTATCAGAAGCAATTTCCTGATTCAACCAGTGTTTCAAAACTCATACTCAGCAAGTACAGGCAACAACTGAAGATTTTGAAAATGATGAAGGATAATTACAGAGCACAAAAACTGATGATTAGATTGGAATTGTTACTTTTTAAGTTTAAACAGATCCCTCTGCTGTTGGTTTTAATGAGAGATTAAATAAATTCTCCATTTCTGTTGGAATAGATGACTGAACACAATATTATGTAGTCTTAAGGAGCAGAGTTGCACCACCTCATTTTAATGGTGTAGTAAAGTATGAATTTTTTTTAACCGCAATATTTTTACTTGGAAGGCTCTTGCTGTATTAAGGGTTAGATTTCCAGCCAATTAGACAATGCCACTTTTTTTAACACTATTACAATAACTATATATACCTTAACTGTTTCATTTGGAAGCATTTGGACTTCATGGCTCCGCTTGTTAACAAGGAGCTCTTTAGCGCTCTAACGACAGAAAAACAACCTTTTTGATGTTTTTGAAAAAAATCTAAAACTTCCTGAAAAACAGTGAATTTCCTTATTAAGACAGAAATATGAAAAATAGCTGTCACAGTTTTAAGCTAAATTTGAATCAGGCTGTGCTTCTGTCTTCTAACGTGAATAAGTTCATTTCTTACATTTTACAGTAATCCTAACGTTTCCCTACGTCAGCACTTCAAGGTGCTTCGTTTTATTTTTGTCACATTCCCCATGAATATCTCTAGGGAAAGAAAAAAAACAAACCTTCTGTTCCATCCAACCCACAGTAGGAAAAACCCTTTCCAATACGCATGCAATACGTATGGCTAAAAGTTGCCACCAGAAAGTTAGTGAAAGTAAAATGTTATGCCCTTTCCAACTCTTCTGGTAAGCTAAAATAAGTAGTAGAGATGAAAATTTTGCACAAATATGTGGAAAAGTTATATACATTTTTTAAAAGGAAAGAGCTGACAAAGCTGACAAGTAAGTAATGTTCACAGTTTTAAAAAAGCGTCACTGGGGCGTGCCGTGATGGCTTTAGGGGATAGCGCAACCCATGTTTGGAGGCCTTGAGTCCTCAACGCGGCCGTCGCGGGTTCGACTCCTGGACCCGACGATATTTGCCTCATGTCTTCCCCCCTTTCCTGTCAGCCTACTTTCATATAAGGGACACTAGAGCCCACAAAAGACACCATGGAGGGGTAAAAAAAAAAACAAAGTTACCGAGTTAAGTGTAAAAGTGCACGTTGTTTTTCTTTTTCTCTTTTGGGAATCACAGAGACTCAGAAGTCTTGATTAAATATTACAAACTGAGTTAATAAACACAACCTCAAACTTGTTCTAAGACTTAAGATAATAAAATCAGCTGCAAAATTTGAGCTTTTTGCAGCCAACTGCATTAATCTGTTTTCATAAATCAAGTGATGGAATGCTTATACCAGTACAGATAAATAATTAAGTATGACCAGACTCGCAATAATATTTCAACTCAGTTTAGTTTAATTTAACTTCAGTGCGAGGAAAAAAAGTGTGTGTGTGTCTTTTTATTAAATGTGTGAAATATCTGGTTTAAAGTGTAATCAATGCTTTCAGACGTTAATCAACGTCTGAAAGCAGCTTGAATATTATTTCCAAACCTTGAAAAACATCTAATGCAAATTCAAGCATTCTAAAGGTGTTCAAGCACCTATATAAATGGAGAAATGGAGGATTAACCCTTCATTCCACAACAGGGCACTGTAACCCAAACTGTGCTGGTTCTCTTTATCAAGTCAGTCTGAGCAAAGCAGTTTTATCCTCAGTAAGTAGCATGATCCAGGGTATTATAAGCCTGGCGGGCCACCAGGCTTTACTTGCTCCCCCCACCAGGCCAAGTGTTGTTTGTTTATTTCAAGTAGGGTTCTTCATACACCAGCAGCAGCGACGATAAAGACAGATTAAGTCAGGTTTATAGTTGACGCATTGACTAAGCGCAACCAATGTGCACCAATTGTGCCATCCCTGTACCTGTGCGTTGGCCTAATGCTATTATTTCCTAAGTATGGTTAACACAAAAACACGCAAAAAACAGCTATTTTCTTCACAGGATGTCATCACAGGATAACTACACAACACACTACTGGTGGCAATTTTGTTTTAATATTGTTTCTTTAAGTCACTAAATACCTCTTCTAAACATAATTTACTGAAATAAGCAGCCCTTCCAAGAGCTATTTCTAAACCCAGTTACAGCAATACATTCAACGCAATCATACATATGTGGTAGGATATTAAACCGATTATCTCATTATAATGTAATACCGCTAACATTATGGTAATTGCATAATCAATCATGTGACATAAGATCGGGATCTGCCACCATAGAGAGGACCTCTCCCAGACCCATGAGAAAAAGTGATAAGTTAATGAATTATTGCAAACACAGGGGATGGCAGACAAAGAGCGAGAGCCACGGATCGCGGTCACTTCTGCACCCCATCTGCAGTCAAAGAATCCCCCCCAAAAGATTGATTCATTGTTAACGCAGCCTGACACCCTGTGTGAGGGAGAAAGAAAGTGGTAGATAAAGGAACAGAGAATAGGGAACAGGGGGCTCCATTTGCCAAAGAGAAGGAGCAGAAGCAATTCACTGGACAGGTTCCCACAGTGGATATTCATTCCATTTAGAAAACGACATACCTTCGCTTGAGTAATGGTGTTTTGTGAGAGTCAAAGTGAAAAGACAGGTAAGCTCATTTGGCAGTTGAAGACTGCAATCAGTAGTCATGCTTTTTAACTATTGAAGAACTGAACTATGTTCTAGTATCCAGAAAAAAACAGAACAAAACACACAAAACAAAAACATCAGGATCATTTAAGAGAGTCCTTCATGCGAAGAGGCATCAAGATGTAGGTGTCTGCAAGTATTGGCAGGGATGGCCCCAGGGCAGCGGGCCCAACAACACACCTAAACCACAGCCATTTCAGGGGAATGACTAACACACTACCTCATATGAGTACGCTTTCCAAGAATGCCCTCTTACAACCTCAGCCTAACACCTTGTTAAGCTCACAGGGAGTAAGAACCCGAGACTGTACGAAACTCCGGCTGCTGTTCAACCTCCTTCAAAAATGAAACAAAACTTGTAGATGTTTTGTTTCGCCTTTTTTAATAAACAAAACCGGGATTTAATCGTGTGATGGGGCCGTTATAAGCATGGATTGCCTAATCTCGCCACAGTAAACAGATAAATAACAGATGGATTTACCCGAGCGGACACTCCAAACAGCTCGGGTCAAGTTTGGCAGTCGTTTTCTGTTTTTATGGAACTCCATGTGACATAACAGGTTGCCCAAATAAGTATAAAGCCGATTGGATGGCATACTGGATGGCACTGGCTGCAACGTCCCCTAGAAGAGCTGGATTTTATTTGCAGTTGTGTGTTGGCGTTTTCACAATCCCTGCTGATGATGTAGACTAAATGCACTCAGAACTTAACTTGTTCTCCATGTACTTCTAATTGGGAAAATAGCCAGGCCACAAACTCAAACTTTCGGTCGAACAATGGGACGTTAGAATTATACGAAGGAGAATAGAATTTTATAAACCAACATCCTACCTGGTCATATTATCAACCAACTGTTCTAATAAGTGAGCACAAGGTTCAATCAAAAAAATCTGCGTCCATGTCAAAAGTACAAAAAAAAAACGAAGTGTGTTAGCCAGTTCTACAACAACACTCATTGCACATCTGCACTTTCTAAATAGATGTTTCATTATTGATTTAATTAGCAATATAGAATTCAGTCCAGCTAAGATTGTTGGTAATGTAATTGCATTTGGGTTTTCATAGTTTTTAATAGATAGATAATGTCATCATGTCTGCATAACTGTCTTTAGATGAAATTCTTCTTGGCGGAAGAGCCCTTCACAATGCCTAAAGATTAGTTTAAATGCTCTGATAAATCAAGCCATTTGCTCTGACATAAAACTATTTTGTAGAAGTAACAACACAACAAGCCTAGTAGCTTTGAGTTAGACCAGTTTTAATTAGTCAATTTTATATATCCAATCAAAAAGAGATAGTTATTTCATACTGTGGGCTGCAGTTTGAACAATTTTTGATCAAGAAAAGAAAACGTCCCAGGATACCATTTGCTATTTATTCTTTTCAACAACATGGCTAGAGTTATAGCTCAAGTTCAGATGATATTTTGTTCCAATTGCTAGATTCACTGTGCCATCCCCATGCCCTTTAATTTGATATTGCTGGTAGAAGTTTCAAAAATTTCCACTGATAAAGTGAACACAAACAGAATTCAAATCATGTATTTATTTACGTCACAATGTCAAACTTTTTAGTTCAACACCGTGCTTGATTCACATGAGTATGTTTAAAAAAATGACTTAATAGCTCTTTCCAAGTCAAGCTGAATGTTTAATTTTACAACTTACATCAATGAACACTTACTGCTCAATGGCAAGATTTAAAAGAAAGAACAAAAACAACAAAAGATGAAATGTTGTCATTCTTTAAATTAATATTCTGTTTTGGGTCTCAGCCTTCCAGGCGTTTTAATAAAACATAAAACATTAGAATCTCACATTTGAAAGTGCTGTAACCTGATCTTGGTATGGCTTTAAAGACTCACAGCCCCTGTGGAGGGAGACAGATGATTCCTCCAGCAGCAGACGAACTACAACTGGTCCCTCTCGAAGCGGACCGACTTCCCGAAGCTATCCGGCTACGTTGCGTTCAATGAATGGGGTCAACTCAACTGTAGAGTTTCAAAGAATGCAAATACGTAACAAACAACGGCCCGTAAGCACTGAAAAGCAGACTTTCCTGCCGGGTTGAGGAGGAAGACTACTGCACCCCAGCGAATCAAAGTCAATGTCTCGTAAAACTTTGTGGCTAGCGGAATATGGAAACGGCTATAAACGCGAAAACCAATAGAAATAACAAACTATCAACTGAAGTTCGAGGTTTATTACTGTCACATTCACGGCGCCGGCCGTCTCAATGTTATTATTACACGACTAAAATCCCACAACAAATTTACAGTGTTAAGGTGGCTCGTTTTAACACGGTAGCTTAAAAACCACAGCCTGCTCGGAAGCGAAGCAGCACCAACTGCTTCTGCAACAACAACAAAAAGACATCACGCTCAGGCAACCTAGTGCCGGTTGTTCAACACTTGTTTGTGACCGAATCACAAACCACTTAGCAGGGGTAAAAAAAAAAAAAAAAAAACTTACCGGCTTCGACGCTTTCATTGACTGCACCAGCTTCTTTAAAGCCTCTACAAACTCTCCGCCATCTTCGGCAATACCGTGTTTGTTTAAATGGGAAACACTCCCAGAGCGGAGGGAGCCAGCTTGTAGCAGAACGAAATGCCCTCTGGGTAATGTAGTTGTGTTCCATTTTGAACTGAATCAAAAATGTTTGGCACTTTCTGAAAATGAACTACACGCACACTAGTACCCTTAGGTAACATGACCAGTAGTCACTGATATTATTTGGGGAGAGAGAGACTTCAAATTTTATTTTTAGACGCAGAAGCACTTATTTTAATTGCTTTTCTACATAGCATTGCATTGTCTTGGGCTACACTTTTTTGTAAGACAATTGATTTATTTAAAAATTCTTTCTTTAAAACTCTTGTTTTTAAATATTTATAAGCACTCTGGTGTGCATTTGAAATTTATTGTGGTGGTAACACAAGTATTGCGTAGCAACAGTATTCACACGCCTTTAATTGTGTTACAGACTGCATCTAATTCGGCTACTGCGATATGGCACCCAAAAGTAACCTGCATAAATTAATGAAGATACATTCTGAGTTGCTGCAGGAACAGGACAATGAACATTTCATCTATTTTGTGGAAATGTTTTAAGCATCTCTGTTTTTATCATATTCATACGTAATGACTTTTCACGCTGAGATAACCAAGACACTATGTTGCTTTGTTCTTCTTATTCAATTTAATGATAACAAACAAATTCAACTTGATAACAGATCTACAAAACCGTCACTGTGAGTTTTACCTGATGTCATCAAACAGAACACTCCATGTACCTCCTCACAGAATTTTACTTTGGCGGATACCCAAAAGGTTGCAAATACACTATCACATAAAATGAAGACGCTTTTTGCGTCTTCATTTAAAACAAACATCAAGCTATACGGTTTGCCACATCATCGTTGTGTAGGCTCACATTATATAAGCAACTTTCTCAGTGGCGATCTGTCAAGCAGGCCAGTTTGCAACTGGTGTGAAAGGAGTGAAGGCCAAGGTTGGCCTGAGAGCAACAGGACAAGTGTGAGGTTAAAGGGCGTCGGGGACTAGAGGGTTGAATAGATGAATGTTCTTTACTTGCTCTTTGCTGCGAGGAGAAAATGCTATCTGCCGCCTCACTATGAAAACAGAAGTGAGGTGTGCTAAATTGCGAATATACAATGATGAAACGTGCTAATCGCCACCAAAATGGAAGTAAAACAAAATATTAAAATAAACATTTGTTCGGTTTTGTCACGGTTGTCCACAAAAGGACTTATGATTCATAAGTTCATATAGTAACCAAATAGAAAAGACTGAACTTTTTGTTTGCATGTTGTAGGTTTGTCTGGGAAGAGAGAGTCAGGCACATTCCTAGAGTCCCATGGAGTGTGTTTGTGTCCCTTCCCCCACTAAACATGCTAACCTACACCCCCCCTGTACCCCTTCAGTAAGTGTGAGACACTTTATCCCATTCTCCCTCCCTACTTGCCCTCTCTCCACTTTAAAAGGACAGGAGATAACAGTTTGAAAGGACAGGAGATAGCCCCATAATCATTAATGTATTCAGACTGGTTTACCTGCAAACAGCCAACAACAAGGCTTTCTTTGCACTAACCAATCAGCCCCCACCCCTCTTCTCAGACTTTATGCTGTGAACCTCAAAAGCGTTTTAAATCTGCCTTTAATTCAAATTCATTACATTTTTAGATTCAATTATTCACATTTTTTTTGTTTCCTCTACATGTAGAATGCGTCGTTGTGTGTCAGACGTACAAAACATACCATTAGGTAAACAAAAACAGCAGACTAATTAGTCATATTAATATAATTCCGCACAAAATGATTAATTTTGAAATGATTAGTGTGATTGGCCGTACACATTTCTGGTTTGAGGGTATACAGACTTCAAGACGAAGCAAGCAAGAACAAAAGAGGGGGAAGGGAGGGGTTATAGTAAAACGAAATCTGATCAACTTTACCCTCACATGAAGATTATCCGCACTTTAACTAAACTTAGAGTGTCGCGTCCTCTTGGCTGAGCTCTCGTCAGAGTAAGAGACTGAAGCTTGGGCGCCATCTTGGGGAATGCTGGGCTCATCACCAGTCGGACTACAATTGGAGATTCGTTTTGAGCTTACTGGTACAAACTGGACACCAAACGGTACTGTGGGAAACGATGAGTGTGCTACAAGTGTAATTTTGTCTGTGGGGTGTAACTGTAGTGGGAATATGTTCTCAGTTTTTCTCGTCAAAATGTAGACAAAGCATTTTCGGGAGGTTGTTTGTCGTTTCTCGGGAGGCTCATGTTGCTCTTCTCCTGACTGGCATAACGGAAAATTCCTCTTCGGAAATGTACTCTAATTAGAGAAATGTTAACGTTAACATGTAAATGTTAACTTGAACTGTTCAAGTCAACTTGAAGAGGGTAATATATATTCACTCTTCTTTCAATTGTGGGTTTTAAACGCGTTGGTTTGTAGAGGAAGAAGGTCCCCACAAAACAAATGCACACACACACACACACACATACAGTATATATACATATGCTCTATGTACGCACCGTAACAACTTTTCAAATGTAAAAACGTATTAACAAAAATCTTCCGAGCTAAACACATATTTTAAAAACTACTCAACATCCAACTAAAAAAAATAACTATTAACATTCTGTTTTCTTATGTTAAAAGGATAGATCATATTAACATTAAGATCTATCTTAATTTTACATGGCATGAATTTAGACATATGTTGGTAATTTTACTTTGGGATTATGGTCCATTATTGACAAAACGACACAATGCAGCTGCTTCAGATCAGCTACCTAGCTGGCTGGATGAATATTCTTTACACAACTCTCCTTTTTCGCCACTTGCAAAGGTGTTCAGTGGGACTCTTTTGGTTGCTCTAGGGGCTATTGAGGAACAGTGAACTGACTGTGATGTTGAACAAATGCGTTTGAGATGATTTGAGCTTTTTGACGGATTATGGAAGTAACCATCAGACCAAGGGTACACTGTGGTCATAAAGGGATGGAGGTGGTCAGTAACAATCTTCAGATTGGCTGTGGAGTTCGAGGAAAGATCAGTCAGAATTAAGGGCCTTAATTTAATTTAGGAAACTTTAAAAGTCACCTGAATCCATTTTCTCTTGCCATTGTGATGCTCAGTTTGAACTTCACTAAGTCATCACTATCTTTAGATCCCTAAAAGCGTTGAGATTCTGCCTACTGATTGGCCAAGTCGCAGTTTTTTTTTGGTTGTTGTTTTTTTTAAAAGATTTTATTGGCTCTAGTGACCTTTATTTGACAGTGAATTGACAGGAAAGAGGGTAATGAGAGAAGGGGGAAGACATGTGGCAAAGGTCGCCAGGCCGGGAATCGAACCTGCGACAGCCGTGTCAAGGACTAAGGGTTATATGTGGGTTGTGCTTAACCCCTGCGCCACCACAGCACACCCCAAGTTGCAGGTTTTCAATTGAAGACATTTAACTTAACTAATAAAATAGTCATTGACTGAAAGCATAAGTTCTAAAATTAAGTGGTTAACAAATTTACTGCTCCATAATAATGCATCTTGTATCAAACTCACTAAAGCAACTAAAAATAGATTCCACATTCTGTGACTGCATTTTGAATTAATTTGTACATGTATAAACACTGCTTGATTTTCATCATATTTAAGATAGTACTAGATAACAAAACAGGATTGTCTTGTGTCTTTCCAGTTTTAATTGTGGTTGAACACAAGAGGTCAGTAATGTCTTTCCTCCTGTTGAAGATATGAGTCACCCATTTACTTTGCAAGGAATAACCTACAGCAAATCATTTTTGACCTGCAGTAAAACTACATCTGATGCACAATGTAAAATTTGGAGATTGCAAATTAGTCCAAAAATAAAGTTTTGGTTTAAGAATTGGGATGATACATGAAATAAGTATTTGGACACACAGAAATTTATTGAATACTTTGTGGAAAATACTTTTTTGCTGTAATGAGAACTTCAAGATACCTCTTGCACTATTGTTTTGCTTGGAAATTCATAGTTGTTTACTGGTTACATTTCTCAATTCATCCTCCCTTCAATGATATGAAGTTTGTCAGTATCACTGCTGTAAAACAACCCATATCATGGTGTTTCCATTTGCAAGCTTGTCTTTTGGTATGGTGTTTGGAGGGACCAGGTCATAGTGTCTGTGATCTGTATTCCCAGGAGCTTAATGCTGCTGACCTGCTCCACTGAGGCATCATTTATTAGGAGAGGGGTGTGACTTGGCGATTTTTTTTTTTCCTGAAGTCAACAATAATTTCTTTTGCTTTGTTGAGGATGAGATTGTTTGGATCCATCAGTCAGACTCTCTGTAGGCCGGTTCATTGTTGTCCCTGATGAGACCCACCGCTGTCGTACTGTCCGCATACTTAACGATGTGATTGGTACTGAACATGGCCTGGCAGTCCTGGGTCATCAGGGAGAAGAGCAGTGGGCTCAGTACACAGTCCTTTGGGGAGCCAGTGCTGAGGGAGATTTCCCTTGACATATTTTTACCAACAAGTCTCTGAGGGTTATCCTTTGACAAATTTTGTGCCCTTTACTAACAACAACCAATAGAAGATCAGTTTTTGCAGTGTAGATCATGTTTGCTTAACATGTAAAGGGTCTGTGGTTTGAAACTATACAAAGTTTTTTCATGTGCCTTCAATGCAGGCAATTTTGAAATGACCGCTCCTTCAAGCCTTCAACTACTCTGTTGTGTACGGTTGTTTGTCCTCTGTGTCTCTTAGCTTTCCTGTGATGTACTAGAGATCTGTTCAGGGTTTACTTTACCACTCACCTAATGAACAGTGTAGATAGGCACCAGTCCCCCTGTAACCATAGGCAATGGAAGTTAGAGTAGTAGGTAAAGGGAAATTTCAATTCTTGTCATTGGTTTAGGAATCTTTCCTAAATCGATGAGGTCAGATTTTATTATCTGAGGTTAATCACACACCGTAAATTTCTGTCTTTGTTTTAATTTTTAAACACTGGTCTGTCAATGTACAATTCAACAAGTGCCTGATCGTTATTGTTACCGTGGTGGTTAGTTTAGTTTTCAGGAGGAAACCTGTGGGTCATAACCTTTCAAATAAAATACAGGCTTGTTCCCAACATAACAGCTAACTTCTCTTCCCAATTGCACCAAAGATTGACTTTGTAGTAAGTCTATGAAAAAGAATAGCGTTGTCTTTTAAATTGTTCTGTATGCATATGGTGGCTTATCAGAGAGTTTTGGGCCTAGGCTGTCTTGCTGTGTCTCAACTCACTTGTGCTGAACAAAAGACAAGCAGCCCGGAAATGCACCAGCCAATCAGCAGCTGTGTTGCATTTGCTCTGAGTGCGCGGCCAGTCTCGGCATGGCTTTTATCAGAACAGTGAAGTCAGACAGCTTGGAGAGTCGTGGCTGTGCTCTAAGCTGAGTGAGGGCTGACAGGGCTGTCCTCCATGTTTTAATAAGTACTGACATATCACACAGAATTTTTAGCCATGCAGCCACAGAGGTAAGCCCTACTTTCATTCTCTCACATATATTGATTTGCTAAAAGAGCACCAGTTGGATATGTGCCTGCCTGGTGTTATAAGTTTGCTTGACAGATAGGTTGAGGGGGTAAAATTTTATTGGAACCCCCAAGCATATGAGTGCCGCCTGGAGTGAGGACATAGTGAGTTCAGTAATGCAGCTGATACTGATGCTAAAAGCCTGTTTTCCAGTAATTTTGAAGAGAATACGGTATCACAGCTGTGTCTGGCCTTGGCTGTCAAAATGACCTACCCTCTGAGTGAATCAGGCAGGATGGAAGAGACAGGCAGCAATGCAGAGGGGTGTTCCCAAAGGAATTAACAGATGGGGAAACTGACAGCACAGCAAGTTTAATTTAGGCCTTATACTAGAATGAGACCAAGACAGCAGGGTAGTTAATTGTTTGCCAGACTAACATAGCCTTGAAGAACAGACTTCAATTGGCTTATTTTTCTGTAATTCACCTGATACCTTGTTGATTTCAAATCATGCCCATTTTTACTGGCAAACTGAAATAAAACATAATTTTCAATGGTCCGATTTAGTAATCTCTCTGTTAGTTAAGAAACCAATCATCTGTACTAGATGGTAGGAATTGGTGGAGCATATTGACCTACACTACCCCTAAAACCCCCACCCTCCAGCGTTATTCTTGACTGCTGAATGTCAGCCATTTTAAAAGGCTTCCCCTTTCTGTCCCTCTGCTCGAAACACACTGGTGATTTGTATGTAAGAGAGAAGAAAAGAAGGTGGGAAGGACTTCCTCTGGAAGCTTTTCACACAAAGATTTCACTTGGAGAGGCTTGAGAATCTGTGTGGAATTTGACCTATGATATCCAAATACATTTTCCAATAAACTTGTTTTTATAGTTTATTAGACATGGTAAGTGGGAATTGTTATACATTAAGGCAATGTTTAAGTATTGTCATTTACTGCGATTATTTTGAATATAACTGAGGAAACTGTGGTGTGGCAACTTTAACAAAATGCTGCTTAAGCTTGGGTTAGTGTTTAGTGTTACGTTGCCCAGGAATGTGTTTAATCCCCTCATTCCAGGACTGGTGTGGCTAACCCTTCAGTATAAAAGCACACACAGCCTATTTGGTTTGATATCTGTGTACCATCTAAAGTCCTTTCTAAAAATGGATTCATTTTATGTAATTATATATAAGAATGATATGTTTTTAACACTAATATTCCAATATTTATTCTCAACTTCTTGGTAAAAAAAAAAAATTATGATATAGCCGCTATACCCTATTCGTCACAAAAAATTTCAAATGTAGGGTCACTCTTGAAAATGTACATATATTGATTAAATAAGTAGCATGGATATGTTGGAGAAAAAGGAGTCTTAAAACTGACAAATGGAGCTTTACACCAATGGTATCAAAGAAAGAAACTGCCCTTCAAACCTCAGATTCATGTACTGGCCAGTGTGGTCCAGTTAAGGGAGTCCAAGGAGTTTTGGTTTGTGGATTTGGAAAATACTTTTTTTTTCCTGGGGATTGTTGGGAGTATGGGGTGCCAGAGATGATTTTATGTGTTGTCCGGTCTTTTAATAATCAAAGAAAGAGCTGTGTTTAGACAGCTAGGATTGTCAGTGAAACCCTTGCCACGGTGGTCCGGTTTGGGAATCTCGAGGTTGCAACTCCTCTATTTGTGGATGATAGGGCTCTTCTGTTGGCATTTTTAGTGTATAGAAGGCTTTGCAAGTGGCAAATCAAAATGCATAATGGCCAAAAGGTCAAGATTTTGGCCATTATGTCTGACATCCTGCGGTAACTTATAGTAAAGCCACCTGTCTTCCACATGAAAAGTAGTCTGTTCAGTTGGGGCAAAAATCAGGTTCGTCTTACGTACTTTCTGGCAAGGAAAGCCCTGGAATCCCAAGGAATGTGCCTGGGAGAGGGATTTATGGGTTCCATACCCGAACCTGTTCCAACTGAAGTCTGAACTCGGATAAGTGGAAAACATCGACTGGATGGACATAGTGGGCAGATACTCTCTTCATTGAGTTTAGAGAAGGGATTAGACTTTCAACACATTATAGATTCTCTATCTTGACAAAACATTGCAGATTGGATTATATTGATCATTTTTGTGTATTCTAATACAGAAGCCAAGAGTGGATGCTTTCTGCATATTCCTTTTCCTGGAGATTTTCTCAAGATTGTGAGTTAATTTCCCAGTGGGTTCTCAAGATACATTTCCCATTTTTCAAGCATACTTTTTCCCCGATGGTTTCCTCGAGATAACGATTTAATCTTCTATATTATACGTATTCTTTTTTTCCCCAGTGGTTTTTTGAGATAACGAGATGATTGGTGTGTGTGTGTGTGTTAAACCTGATTCCACCACTTAAATGCATGCCGTTGTGCCAGGCATTTGGAGGATAATATCAGGTTTTCTCAAGATTGTCTCGTTATCTTGAGAAAATCATTGGGAAGAAGTGTGTGCAGAAAAATGTCTTCTCTAGGTTTCCGTATTCTAATTTAGTGTAATTTTAATGCAATAAAATGCAAAACAAAAGAGGCTCTATTTGTTATCAAAGTCCAATTTCCAGTCAGGTATTGAGTAGATATGACTTTACAGAATAAAGGAGAGGTATTATTTAGAGATTACCGTTATGCATTCCTACTGTCTCAGCTGTCTGGCCCTGTGACATTTCCAGGCCATTTTTTTGGCCCAGAGTTACATGTCCACATGCTGAGGCACATAATAAACCGCATGTGGTCCTTTACAGACAATTTGCATGGTGCTGTGTGTGTGCAGTGGTGATAGAGAGAGACAGAGGGAGAGAGAGAGAAAGAGAGAGACTGTTTCTTCAAAATGGATGCCACACACATACACTGATTGAGAGTGCCGTGAGGGGGAGATCTGATCCTCTTTCTCTGTCAAAGCTCTTAGTGGTAAAGCTAACACGTCTGTTCTAAGACTGGTACCCTGTGGACCTCTATATGATGGTTTCAAGGGGAAATTTTGTAGCCGTAGTACGGATCAGTCCTCTCTGCATTGCAGCAGTGTGGTTGAGGAAAGCAGGGAGCAGAGAGCCCGTGTTGCACACCGAGCCCCGGCACCCAATCAGGTACCTCCGTCTGCTACCCGAGCCAATCGGTGGCTCGCAGCCGAGGTTAAAGATTGACAATTGCAGGAGAGAACAGCAGGGAGAGAAGGCCTTCTGGGAAACCTGGACCCATCTTTTTCTCCCACCCCATCATTCCCTGGCGTTCTCAGTTATTGATAAAGATAAAAGAGCAGGCCGAAGATTCTGCGAGTGAGGGAGGAGAGAAGGTATGCTGATCCTTTCCTTCACTTGAGGCATGATTGTTGTGGAAGAGGTGGGTGTGGACAGGGATGTATCAATAAGTTGGCTGCATTAGATTCTCTGATATTTGAAATGTTGTGTCAGACTGTGCAGCTCTGTGTCTTCTGTTGCGTGTTGTTTCTATTTTCCGTGGCCTTCTGAGGGTGTTGTTGTGAAGTGCATAGAACTGTCCAGACAGGTTAGACACGGAGGTCAGCAGAGGCACTTCCTTGCACTGTCTCACGTCCGCTGTCTCTGATTTTTCTTCGTCAGCTTGAAGAGGCAGAGGAGGTCAGAGAGGGTCTGTACCAAAATGTAGTTCTTTTGTTTTGACTGGAAGAAAGAAATGCGCTAGATGTGTTTTATGGCTGTGGATAATAACAAAAATAATTAAATCCAAAAGCGTCTGAACAGCTTGAACATTGCAGTTCACTCAGAATATCCTTAGTGGTATAAACAATAGGCTTCAAATCAGGTTGAGGCATGTTTGAGTGAAAATAGGGGGGAAAAAACTTGTTGGGCAAATCTTTGATAAAGATGGTTGAGAGCATGTTTGGGCTTGCATTTTGAGGATTTTCACAAGTACAATGTGTTTTTATTAATTAAAAAAATATATATTTTGGTAGATGTTGGACAGGTCAGATTCGACTGGAATATTTTCTCTATGCTTAATCATAAATACCTGGAAGTGCCGCTGTGTAATTGCACCATAACAAACTGCTTCTCAACCATTTCCTCATTTTTATTGAACTCAGCATTTGTAAATTGCTGAAGTTGTTGTATTTAATTTCCATATCATCTCAATTATTTTTTCATCACAATGCATCTTGAGAAGCAAGACATACAGTATATTCGATAACTAGAGATAGAGATAAGAGATAAATCTTTATTGTCATTGTCACAAGAACAACGAAATTCAAAAGGTGCCATCAGTCAGTGCACATGCCCAAAAACAAAAAATAACTGTCTCACAATTCACACACAATGCAAGAATCAACAACAACTGGCAAACCCCCCCCAAAAAAACAACAACAAAAAAACGCAATACTTCCTCTCAGTCTTTATGCAGTATCATGTTAAATCGGTTTGCTTTGGGACAATTGAAATTTTCCATCAGATATTTTTGTCATCGGCTAACATTGCTGTTTTATTGGGTTTTTTTTTTTTACAATCTGTATCCTTGTATCCCTTTTTTTTCTTCACTGCTTTCTAAAAATATATTTCAGTTTAAAATTTTTTTAATGTTTTAAGATATATCTCGATATTAGACATACGTTATGAAATTTAAGTATGATGAATTTTGTAAGCATAGATCCTGATTTTCTATGTTATAATTTTCTTAAAATGTCTTAAAAGTATACTGTTGGGTCTAAATGACCTAAACACAGACACAAAGAAGAGACAAGAGTCAGAATTTAGTTTTACCTGCAGGGAGAACACAGCTGAAACCCAGTTACAGATTTCTGCCTATGCTCTGAAGCTTCAACTGAGTCTTACCCTGCTTTTATTAGAATTAGGAACACCCTAGTTACATGACAGTGTGCAGCCCTGAAGGGAGGGGGAGCAGAAAACAGCTGCACACTCACATGAACACAACTCATTCATACAATCTTCAAAAGTATATTTCATAAGATAAGACTATAGGTTTACAGTTCCTCTGGGCAATCAACGCCGGAATGTCTCGTTCATGGTATTCTCCTTTTTCACTCCTCAGCAGGCCGCTTCCAGAGTTTCTGCAAACACTTGAAAACACTCAAAGCACTTCAAAACACTCAAAGCACATCATTAAAATGTAAATTCAAAGGTGAATAAAATGGATTATTTTATAAAATAAAGGTAAAGCAAATAAATGATAATTAACTATAAAATTCTTCCAACATATACAAAAATGTAGCTGTCAGTTAATTTGCTATCATAAATGCAACGACTAACATTATTATGATGATGTGACAACTGTATTTTGTTAATTAAATCACCAAAAAATGTCAATGTACAGATTCTTATGTTTTTATGAGCAAAAAGAAAATTAACTGTAAACTTTCTTAAATGTCTTAAATATGTGTTTTTGAAGTTCATAGTGCCAAATATTTACACTTAAGTCCATTACTGTAAAGATTTGTAGGACGTTGTGTCTCAATTCATCTGCTGAATTGATGCTTTTGACAAAGTAGAAACTTGTTAGACTGGCTGACACAAAACTAAAAACTCATAGTTTTTTTTAGAAGCCCAGTCAATCTCAATGCTCAGGTGGGCAAAATTAGCTTGGCTAAGGAATCTGCAAATCTATACTATATTATGATTTTTATCTACACATCGTTTGTATGCTGAACATTATTTAGTTGTAATCCAGTCATACGTTTTGATTAATGTACTGTCTTCTTTACAGCACAGTGTACTACTTTCATAAAAATAAGTAAAAGAATAGGACACAGAAGGGATAAAACACAAGCATATACTGAAGGTTATCTTTGTGTGTCAGTGTTATAAAGGAGGAGGGGAAAACGGAAAACTACACTGAAGCAGAAGAAATGGAGATCTCCACAAGATCCAAAGGTAAGTACAGCGAATTGGCCAAATGTAGCTGAAAGATGTGGCATTCTCAGAAAACATGATTTAAAAACTAAAAGAAACCTTTAAGTTGCCCAGATACAGAAGCAGTTTTTGATGTGAAGTGCTTTTGGGTTTTTTTGCATTTTCCTTAAACATATATTCTTTTTGATTTTCTTGTGTACTTTCCAACTTAACATGAACTGTGGACTGTTTGTCCACAGTTTGAGAACACACTGACTTAGCCTGATCCAGTCTAAACTCTTCTTGTTTCAGATGCAGGATCAACAGAGAGGCTGGCCCAGAAGAGGAAAATCCCTAGTCCTTCAAACTCATCCAGTGGCCACTCCCCTGCTGAAAGCTCACCCTGCCCAGTGAAAAAGAAGAAAAAACCCGGAGCTGGTAGCAGCACCAAGGACCAGGTATCATCTCACTCTGCCAAATGGGAATTAAAAAACAAACAAAATGTAGAAGCTGGGTCTTGAGTCTGTGTGCAGAAAAACGATTTAGTTCATCTTAGTTGTATATTCATTTCATTTTCCACGGTTTAATTAATCTAAATTACGCAACAATGGGACTTTATCAGTGCGCTGGCGTAGAGAACATCTATATATACACGAGCAGCTTTAAAAAAAGCTCAAAACTGGACGTTCTGTCAACAGTCACGTCTGTTTGTTTTTGCTTGGCTCACTGAGCGTCAATGCCGTACAGACAGAACATGCAGCTCCACATCCTGAAGGTTTTACACAAGCAAAATCTGCAAGATGCATGAGCAAGTGCAAGTCAGTATTGTTAGAAACTAACAAAAATTGAAAATAATAAAAGGGGGAGGGGACATATGATTTAAGTTAGTGGAATGTATTTACCATAAAAAAAATACAGTTTTTTTTCTCTGTTTGTAAATGACAATAAAAGTCACATTTTTGGGATGCCTTGTTTCTTCTTACAATATCAATAAACCCACCAATTCTTAGGTTATTGCTTTTAAGCTTTTAGGAGATGTTGACATTTTATACTTGTCTCAATTATTCCTTCTCAACAACCTATGTGAACAATATATGTGACATCATTTAAGAAGAATCAGAATAAATGAACAATGTTATTGATCTTTTGTTGCCCAAAGTGTTTGGTAAGCTGTCTGTGGCACATTTACCAGTGGATTCCATCAGGCATTACAAATAAAATTGTTTCTTGATATGTTACTGTGCACATGTCAAAAGTATCGTATTTAAAATTGTTTAAAATGGGAGACGTTTAACATAATGCTTTGTCCCCTGTTTTGATCCGAGAGTTAAAATCAATTTCTTGCTGACACCTGTTAATATTAAAGTGAAACAAATTAATTCCATATTTTTTCTTAAAAACCCAACGGCTTTGCAGTTGAGTAAATGAGTCACTTTTCATGAGTATCACATGCTCTGCATGAGAATTGTGACGCAGTTACATTCAATGCATTCTGATTTCTCTTGACGGCAAAGAATATTTTGGCTTTACTACAGTGTCTGGATGGCAGCCTCGATACACTGCTCCAGCACAGGTTAACTGGATATAATATGTCAGATAAAACACGCATGTACATTATCATTTGTTCTTACAGAGACATCTGACTTAACACATGCAGCTCCAATTTTCAATAAATGGCTATATGGGTCCTTGCTAATTGTGTTTTAATGAGTAGTTTGCTGAAATGCTAGGCTACCACTAGCAGGGTAACTCTTTGTTTTTATATGACTTTTTGATCATTTGGATTTAATGTATTTTAGGTTAATTGTGCACAGCCTAACCTTAGGGAAGAAACTGTTCCCCTTGTCAGTTTTTTAGATTGCGTATCAGTGTTTTGAGTTTAACCTTTGCCTTGAGTGCGACTGTCGTTTCATAGTCTTAGGGGAAACACGCTGTCTACCATATGTATTGCTGTATTTGGAAATGTTTTTTTTTTTTTAGCTTACACACACAGCTGGAGCATACACACACATACCTGCTGAGTATCACATAGGCTTAAAGATTTTGGGTGACATCCCTTAGAGAAGGAGTAGCATTGAGAATAAGAGCTATCGATCAGTTCCTCATCTCCAGTTCCTCTTGGCTCATCTTTAAGGTGAACTAAGTTGAAGCTTCAGCACTTCAACGATGACAGATTCTCTGTACTGTGACATTTTGCTTATAGTTGATTGAGAATTAGTTCAGTAGATATACTTTATGCTGATGCACTGCATGCCTCCTTGGCTTCTTTAATTGTCACCCTGATTTTGACCTTTCCCCAACTTTGTCTTTCTTTTGCCTGCGTTCCAGTCTGAGCTAAGACACGGTCCCTTTTACTATGCCAAGCAGCCATCACTCACCACAGACCCTGTTGATGTTGTACCGCAGGACGGCAGGAACGACTTTTACTGCTGGCTGTGCCACCGCGAGGGCCAGGTGCTCTGCTGTGAGCTCTGCCCCAGGGTGTACCACGCCAAGTGTCTCAAACTGCCAGCTGAGCCCGAGGGCGACTGGTTCTGTCCAGAATGTGAGGTACTGAACCCGGGATCTGAACAGCTTCTTAATGTTGTAAACAGCTTGTTGAAATCTGCTACATGACTTTAGATGCAGCCATCCAAAAGTACTCGTACCTCTTGGAATGTTTTTTTTTTCCCATTTTGGCACATTACAACCACAAACTTTCAAATAGTACATTGAGCTTTTATGTTTTAGACCAACACAAGAGGACAATCCCCTTAAAAACTCTTACACTATGAAAAAACATTTCTACAAAAAAAATCTCAAAATGTGGTATGCATGCATCCTCAACCCCTTTACGCTGATGCATTTAAATTAGTTGTGCACCAATTGCAGTTTTCTGGCCGACCAAGAATTTTTATAGTTTCAATTGTCGATTCCAATTTTGATTGATACCGATTTATTTATTTATTTGAAAAAGTTGCTATCTCTGCCCTGCTCCACTCAAGTACCAGCTAAGATAGGATCCTTTCAATCACACATACCAGTTGATTTGCACCTGACTCACCCTGTTGTCACAACAAGTGACAAGATGGAGCTGGAACATGTGAAACAAAAGCTAAAAATGGAAAAAGATACTCTGCTTACTTAATGGTGGTCTAAAAACAAAAGCAGTAAAATCGTAGCTAAAATAATATGTCTGGTCTACTTCAAGCTATAAATAAAGTTAATTAGTTGGGTTGGATCGGGCTCACATTATGGCCCCGGGTTGGGTCTAGTTGGATTTTTTTAGGCCCGATGGAGCTAAATAACAAAACCTGTTAGACTAAAAGAAATAAGAGTTGAGTCACAATTTTCATATTTATTTTTGTGTAAATATTGACAAACATCCATCATTTCCCATGTGCTACTTTGTCATGGTCCATCACATAAAATACAAATACACTGAGGTGAGTAGTTGTAATCTGACAAAATGAGGAAAATATGCAAGAGGTTGAGTTTATTGTTTCACCACATTTTTGTTGTAAATTGCAACCTCCTCCCCTCCCCCCCCCAAAAAACAGTAAAAAACAAAATTACAGCAAGAGAGGTTATTGACAACACAAATAGCAAAAACTTCAGAGCGTCTGTGTGCTGCATCTCGTAAAAAGCCACGAATGAAATGTTGATTTCTTTTTCTGTCGCCCTTCAGAAAATAACTGTTGCTGAGTGTATAGAGACGCAGAGCAAGGCCATGATGATGCTCACTACAGACCAACTTTCTTATCTACTTAAGTTTGCTTTGCAGAAGATGAAGCAACCAGGTGTAAGTATTTTTTCTAACAGGAGCCATTCCTTCTTAATAGGATTGTCTTTACGTTTACCTGAATTTAGGCACGCATTCTTTCGCTTACACAACCAAGCGACGGTCTGCGCCTTTCGGTAGTGCCAAATCTGCAACTTTACTGTTCACCTTTCAACCCGGTTTTTCACGCAACTATGAAAAAGTTTGCATGATGAACTTTGCTGTAACAGAACTAACAGTCACGTGAAGTGTTTTCTAATGGGCCTGTCATGGCTTGAAAGGCGGTGAACATGCTAGCTGGTGGTGAGGATACAGCTGCCCCTCTCATTCTCTTTCAGGATCATCCGCGCTTGTCATCTCGCTCCCCACATGCAGCTTCCTCGCAGAGAAAGACTTTTAATTGGGTAATCAATCACATCACTAACAAGACCCCATCATGATTTGTTACTTCACTGCTTCTTTCTCTTGTTTTTTTTTGTTTTGTTTTGTGTGTGAAGAGCTTCTTTTAGAGCTTAGACCAGTATGTGGGTAGCATGTTAGGGGAGAAAATACTTGTGAATCCTCAGTATTTGTTTACCTTCACTCTTTTCTTTGTTTTGTTTTCTTCTTTACTCAATTTTGCAGACTGAACCTTTCCAAAAACCAGTGTCTCTTGAACAGCATCCGGATTACGCAGAGTATATATTTCATCCGATGGATCTTTGCACACTTGAGAAGGTATATTTGAGTTACTAACATGTTTGTGTTGCAATTTGACCACAGCCTCTTCATTAAGAGATCCGTGACTTGCTGGTTTTTTTACTTTAGAATCGTATCATTGATCATCAAACTATTGCTGTTCAGACAGTTTTTTTTGTGTCTTTTTTTATGTGCCACAGAATATCAAAAAGAAAATGTACGGCTGCACGGAGGCCTTTCTGGCAGATGTTAAATGGATTTTGCACAATTGCATTATCTACAATGGAGGTATGTTGCTGATTTTATTATTAACATGAACACAATTTATGGATATTTATAACAGGTTGTAAGGAATGCAATGAACTTACAACCTGTATGAATAATTTTTAGGAAGTAAAAAAAGGTATTCAGAACTCTTATGGAAAAAAAAGCATTCATACGACTTCACACTTTGTCCTATTAAGACCACAGATTTTCACTGGATGTTTATGCAGCAGGCTAACGCGAAGTGGAACGCTATAGGGAAGCGGAAGGAAAATGGCACGTTTTAAAAATTTATTTTTCAAAGAAAAATCCAAAAAAGTGTGCATGCATTTATGTTAATATTTCGTTAGTTTAATGCCTCTAAATAAATTCTGTCTTTACCAGTCACTTAATTAAGAAATAGGGTGGAGCAGCAGGTTATAAAACAATATGAACAACTCGGTGCTGAACTGAGCATTAATCAGCAAAGCAGCCATCCATGATAACACCAGGGGGAGCTGTAGAGGTCCACAGCTCAGGCGGGAGAATCTGTCGGCACCACACAATCTGGCTATTCTAATCTGGCTGTGATTAGAAAGCCATTGTTCAAAGAAAACCAAAAACAGCAATAGTCTAAAGCTTTGCTTCAGAAATCCAATGAAGAATCTGTGGCCAGACCTGAAAAGTATTCACAAATGCTTTTTGTTCGGTTTATTATTCACATATCTGACTGTGCTTGAGCTATTTTACACACAAGAAACTGCAAAAATGTCAGCCTCTGTGTGTGCAAAGTTCTACTGCAAAGTAGAAGTAACTAAATATAGATATACATGAAAATCAACCCAATGATCTTATTGTATTTGTAGCTACAATGTGCATTCTGGTTAGATTAGAATAGTACTGTACCTGTAATACACTTAAAGTGTTCACAAATAATTCGTGTTATTCTTTCAGGCAATCACAAGCTCACAGCTACAGCTAAAGTGATAGTAAAAATCTGTGAACACGAGGTAAGCATGAAGTTTGGGTTACATATCTTTCTGTACAAACGGTGCTTCGCTCAAAGCATGAAACTTATTCCCGTGTCTTTTATTTTTGTTTGCCTTGTTTTTTGCAGATGTATGAGATTGAAGTGTGTCCTGAGTGTTACCTGTCCGCCTGCCAAAAGAGAGAAAACTGGTTCTGTGAGCCATGCGTAAGCTAGCTGACTTTCCTGATGTTTCGTGACGCCATCCTGTTGTTCATCGGCAGCTCTGTAGTCCCAGTCTGTTACTGTCTGTCTGCAGAGCCACCCGCACCCTCTCGTATGGGCCAAATTGAAAGGATTTCCGTTCTGGCCTGCTAAAGCGTTACGGGACAAAGACGGACAGGTGGACGCTCGCTTCTTTGGCCAACATGACAGGTATTGGTTGTTGTCGCTTCATTTACATTAGGGCTGCCCTAATCCAATACTGATATTGAAAATTGGTCCGATATCAGCCAAAAAATTTTATATTGTATTATACCGACCCACATCTAAAATTTTGGACAGAAGCAAACTGTTATAAACACTCCTCTTGATCAAGTCTTTTCTGCGCCGATTCAATAGTAATATCTGTATCAGTCCCAATGTTGAAAAAAAATTCTAGATATCTAGATATGGGTAGTATACTTCTATAAAACTAGACTATAGAAGTATAGTCTAGTTCTATACTTTGTCCTCTGAGTCATTTCATGCTTTATTATTTATTTTGCATTATATGTAGAATTCATAATTGCACTTTTGAAACCATTTGAAAAAAGATTTGTTGCCGATTATTTTTTACATATTTGACCAACGTAGTCGACCTATTGTTTTTTTGGGGGGGGTTTTGTCAGTTTCAGTTTCTATATTATTTATTTCACATTTATCTGTTATACTAATAAATTGCAGCAAGTGAACAAATTAAAGTTGTGTTGTTTTTCTGTGTTTAATCAAGCTTGTGAAGTTGAGAGTGTATTTAAGTGAGCTGGACTGGTGCAGAGTTATCATATAAATTTGCAATTCAGTACATTTATGTCTGTGTTTAAAAAAAGAAAGCTTTTAAGTCAACTAAGCTGTTTGTCAGTATCGGATCAATATTGGTTGATACTGAACTTCAGATATTGATATCTGTATCGGAAATGAAAAAAAGTGGATCGGTGCATCCCTAAAAACAGTGTATGATTGGAGCGGATATCTTATTGGGTCAATATCAGTATTGACCAATACTCAAAGCTGCAATATCGTATCAGAAGTGAAAAAGTTGCACCGGGATTTACATGGACCTATAGCGTTATATTTACTTTTTTTTTCTTCCAATAGTGGATCAGTTCTGGAATTTATCTTGCAGGGCCTGGGTTCCTCTGAACAACTGCTACCTCATGTCCAAAGAGATTCCCTTTTCTGTGAAGAAGACCAAAAGCATTTTCAACAGTGCCATGCAAGAGATGGAGGTCTATGTGGAGAACATGAGAAAGAAGTTTGGCGTGTTTAACTATGCCCTCTTCAGGACGCCGTACACCCCTGACAATAGCTTCCAGCTGCTTCTCGACCCTTCAAATCCCTCGTCCACCGCCGTAAAACCCGAGAAACCGGAGAAGATAAAGCTGAGCATCGATATGTTGGCGTCGCCCAAGATCACCCTGACCAGGGCGGTGCTGTCAGGACTGGGAGGAAGCACAACGGGACAGCGGCATCCTCTCGGAGACGGGCAGCGGTCCCCCATGAGCACCAACTCCTCTGCACATGGTGGCTCCGATGGGGAGCAGGAAACGGCAGACAGGACGCAGACCAAATCTGCAAACAGCCAGTCCAGTGCAGGAGAAGAGTCCACTGACTGCACAGGTACCAACACAGCTGCATTTTGTGGTGTTGAATCATTTCTATCTCTATGTAGATTTGTACAAAACAAATGCATCTTCACTAATCTCCACAAAAAATAAGTCCCCAAATAAATGTTAAACAAAACTGCAGCTATGCATCTTTTTAATCTGACAGTTAGTTGGCTGACAATAAGAGCTGGCCTGTGTTGCCTGCACAAAATTAAGTTCTTTACCAGGGTCCCAGTTTATGATCACTTGGCTACAATTTGTTTTAGGAGACTAGACTAGACTTTACAACAAGTTATTTTTTGTTTTTGAAAAGTACCAGATGTTTAATTTTAGTCACTCTTCAGCTTAAACATGAATTATTGCCTTATGTTTTGTAACAGATCAATAGGAATTATAACACTTCCTACGTTAACAGTAGGTAAGGTAGGACGAGAGGTAGGACAAAATATGTCAAGAATCATCAACTTTTAGAATGCTTATTGTCACTTTCATTCACTATTCAATAATTGTTACACTTGTTTAGCACAAATGCTGCCTCATACCTTCTGATTTTTAGTCGGCCATGAGGTCTTTAGGGTGCTACAGCAGTGTGATTCACAGCAGGGCTGCTGGATGGTTCCTTCTGTCTTTTTCTTGTCAGAAACTTGTCCATTTCATGCTTGTTGTGCTAGCTGGAGATAAGAAAGATTAGATTTTTTTAAAAAGCATTAAAAATCTGCAATGAAAAAATTTATTTGATTGATTTTTTTTTTATTTTTTTGCTTTCTGAATCCCTCCTACTGCCAAACATGTCAAAGGAAAACAATTTAAAAAGCTGCCATAATCTGATTGCACAAGTGAGCAAACTTTAAAGCTGCTTCTTCAGTCTAACCTTTTTTAGTCTATATATAGTGTCACATCTTGACTTGGGACTATTTTCTCACTCTATCTTTCAAAAGGTCTTTAAGATCATTTGAGTGTAAAGACTTTAATTTTTTTTTAAATCAGTTGTAGATGTTCTTTTGCTAATTTGGATGTATGCGCCCAGTAGAGCTTTGCATATTTTTTTAGCTGAATTGTAGAGAATGTTTATCATACAAAAGGTATTCTTCCATACAATCTTTCCATTTTTTGGTTTTTACAGGAAATTCCCTAGACAGCTCGAAACCACCCCACTCTCAGACTCCTGACACATCCAAGCAGGAAAAGGCGCCACAGACCGGAAGTATTCTAAACCTTAATCTAGGTGAATCTTTTACGCATTTTTTGTTAAATGCGTAAATATTTAATATATCTTAAATATTTAAGATATATTTGATATCTTAAATATTAAGATATGACATTAATATTTAAACATGATGGCTAAAATATGGATACTTCATCCAAATCTCTCAGTTTTGGTTTATGCAGTTACGGCGATTGTTTTGTGTCTTTTCAGATCGAAGTAAAGCAGAAATGGATCTAAAGGAGCTCAGTGAGACGGTTCAGCAGAAACAGGGAGCCGCTCCGGCCCTCACCTCTCCAAAAAGACAGATCAAGAGCCGCTTCCAGCTAAACTTGGACAAGACAATTGAGAGCTGCAAGGCACAGTTGGGTTAGTATGGAAACCTGGACATTTGTCACATGGACTACTCTTAATTAAATATTATGGTTCCCTGGACTGGACAGTCGTCTCTGTCTTTGCTTTGTAGGTATTGATGAAATCTCGGTGGACGTTTATAAAGGTGTGGAGCACAGCGACTCTGAAGACTCTGACAAATCCGACTCCAGCGAGAGCGAGTACGCCACAGATGAAGAGTCAAAGTCTAAGCCTGGCCAAGACTCTGCCGCCAAAAGGGAGCCGCAGAAGGAGCCCACTAGGAGTAAAGCGAAAGAGCAACCTTCTGTAAGCCAGACGGAGAAAGACAAAGCCGACCCACTTGTGCCAAACACCATGGATGATTCCAGTGCGTCTGTGTCTGATGGCGAAACTGAACAGAAAACGAGCACCGGTTTGGGTAAAGAGAACCCAGATATGACTGAAGCAGCTCTAGAAGCCCCGGTGTCCAAGGAAAAGTGTCAGGTGAAACTAAAGGAGGCAAAGCAGACAGTTCCCACCGAGGACTCTGACTCAGAGAAGGAGCTGGTTATCGATCTTGGGGAAGAACAGCAGGGCAAGGAGAAAAAGAGAAGCAGAAAAGACAGCACTGTCAAAGAGTCAACTGTTGGGAAATCTGAAGGTGAGAAGGGGCTTCCCCTTTTTGGTCTACTGTGAAGTAATCATACAGTGCCAGTCAGATGGTCTTAACCATTTTGGACTTTTAATAAGACAATCTTTTTAAAACTCTAAAACAATTTGGCAATTCTTAAAGTTAAATTAAAATAATTGGTTTCCTGGTTTCCTCGTTAGTACAGTGGTGAGTATCCCCGCCTGTCACGCGGGAGACCGGGGTTCAATTCCCCAACGGGGAGTGAAGTTTGTTTCAGGTCCCTCTTGAAAATGAGATCTAGATCTCAACGGGGTTTACCTGATTAAATAAAGGAATATTATTATAAATCAAGGTTAGTATAGAGCCATTCCAGTAGCTTAATGTTAGCTTCCTTTATCAACTCTAAAACCAGCTCTGATGTGTGTCTGGAATAATTTTCTCACTGAGACTCAACTTTGTCCAAGCTTCAGCCATTCTGTTCATTTGAGGTGAAGTTAAAGGACATGGAGCTGGTCCTTATTCGTTAGTTTATCCCGTAACATATCAATGAAACTCATTTTGTCCATATGTGATACAGTCGTAAGCATTTTGTTATTAGATACTCAGTCTTCAGACATACCTGACATGTTGCGACCTTGTACTTCTGTCTTCATTAGAGGTGTCACCACCTTTGAGAACAACAGCCGTGACACCTCTAAAGAAAATTTAACAACGTCGAAACATGTCAGGTATGTCTGAAGAGACATTGAATAACTCGGTGTCTAATAACAAAAGAATCTTCAAAACCGTTATTTTATCCACCACTTTGGAGCAGGTGTATCTTTTTTTGGGGGGGGGGGGTTAAAATTTCCTTTTCGTTGTCGTACGTAGGAAAAGCTTTGACCACATCAGGGCTCCCGTCGTCAAACTCCACCGCCACTTCCACATCCTCCGGCGTTTCCACGCAGTCTCTGATGGCCCTTCCTGTCACTATGGTCACATTCACTACTTCCTCTCCCGCCACAGTCAGCCACTCGTCCGTCTCCAGCGCCGCCACAACGCCGTCATCTTCCTCATCGGTTTCAGCTGCACCAGCTTTGAAGAAACAGCGCCCTCTGCTGCCCAGAGAGACGGTGCCGGTGGTTCAGCGAGCCGTCGTGTGGAGTCCCGCTGCAAAGTTTCAGACGTCCTCCCAGAAGTGGCACATGCAGAAGGTGCAGCGGCAGCAGCAAACCCAGCAGCTCGTCGTAGCCCCACAAACGCAGGCATCCTCGCCCAGACACAGCCAGGCCCAGGTTCTGACCCAGACACAAGTAGCGGGAAATGGCTCTGCGGCGGTTCCTTCGTCGTCGTCCTCAGCGCAGCAGTCCTCACAAAGCTCTCGCTATCAGACGAGACAGGCTGCCAAGAGTGAGTCGCACAGTTTCCGTCTTGAGCTTCGTTCTGCTTGTCCATAATATTGATGCTTGTGTTCTTAATTTTAGCTGTTCAACAAAAAGACCCATCCATCAGCACGTCCACACCTGCTGGTACTCTGGTACCTAGCAGTCCAGCTTCTGTTACCATGGTAGCTCCTTCAGGTTTGGGCACACCTGCGTCATCGCTGGCTGGAACAGACCCGTATATTCCCACTGCCTCGGCAGATGTGGCTGCAGACATTGCAAAATATACAAATAAAGTTAGTATCTTTTTTTTTTCCTTAATTTTTGATTAACCTAATTCGCAAGACTTAAAGGGGACCTGTTATGCAAAGTTAGCATTTTCCACATTCTTGTTCTTCCATTTGGGTCTCAACAGCCCAAGCACTTAAAAAAAAAAAAACAACAGTTCTCTGGCAATAAGTTTATCTGAAAAACTAGCCATTTTAAAATCCTCCATTGCTTTGTTACCTCAGCCACTGACCTAGCAACCCAAGCTGAGCTCCAGCACATTTGGGCAGCTGGTTTAAGCGCTGTTCAACATCTCCTGGAAAAAGACAAATGTTTTGACTTACCATTCAGAAACCACTTGCTACATTTTTGTTGCTTGTGCAGGAGGCTCCACTTCTGCTTTTCAAAGATGTGCAGTTGGATAATTGCGCCTCTGTTTGCCGTCATTTTCCTTACTTGTGGGCGTGGCCAGCATTAGCTTATTTGGATTTAAAGTGACAAGATGCCCTAAAGGAGGAGTTCAAAATAGGCAGAACTGACCAGACTAAAATCACATTATCTAGATGATTTTGCGCAAAAAATTTAATGAGCACATTTTGTATAGCTCATATACCTATCCTAACTTGCTTAAAGGAACCAATATGGACCAGGTAATTGCTTCCTTCTAGAGGGGATATCTGATGTTAAATAAATGAAATGAAATAAGCTGTTTCAGTTCATTACAATATTAGTAGCCTTCCTGACAGTTAATTTGAAATCCAGAACATCAAACGCATGTTTTCCCACACATTTAATGAAATTATCTTTTTTTTTTTCAGATAATGGATGCAATTAAAGGCACAATGACTGAGATGTACAATGACCTCTCTAAAGGTTCTTCAGGGAACACAATAGGAGAGGTAAGTGTTTACTCTGGGCTGTGGAGAGACTAACTACATTTCAAGTGATAAAAATTTCGGAGTTGTAACCTGAAAAATATGAAAAATTTCAAGGTGGATGAACACTTTTCCTATAAAGAATTGTACATAATACCCCTTGATGTATTTCCTGCAGATAAAACGGCTGAGAATTGAAATAGAAAAACTACAATGGCTACATCAGCAGGAGTTGTCTGAAATGAAGCACAATCTCGGTGAGGTCCTCATTCATTTTCTCCTAGTTGCCTCAGTACGTTGTCTTAATTATCACAACGACGTTCCTTTTTTCCTTTTTGTTTGGTTCTTCTTTTGCTCTCCGATGCAGAGCTGACGATGGCAGAAATGAGACAGAGTCTGGAGCAGGAGAGGGAAAGGTTAATGGCCGAAGTGAAGAAGCAGATGGAGCTGGAGAAGCAGCAGGCTGTGGATGAGACCAAGAAAAAACAGTGGTGCGCAAACTGCAGGAAGGAGGCCATCTTCTACTGCTGCTGGAACACCAGCTACTGTGATTACCCATGTCAGCAAGCCCACTGGCCAGAACACATGAAGTCCTGCACTCAGTCAGGTAATGACATAGAGCCAGAATCAAGGCTAAGGATTATAACAACAAAAACAACAGCTACACTGCAGAACACAAAATCTTACCAAGTATTTTTGGGCTAGTTTCTAGTGGAAACATCTTATTACACTTGAAATAAGACAAACCTAACTTTTGGACGTAGTTTTTGGAGCGTACAGTTCAGATCAGAAGTTTACCTACATCCAACATAAGCACAAGTCTCTTTAGTGAATTGGGCTCTTTACGATTTACTGGAAACATTATGTTTTCTTAGTTGACCGATAATACCAAACAACTTCAATCATTTCACTTTTTCAGCCAACAATTGAATGCGGGAACGTGAGGGAACATGTATATAATAGATTCTTTGTATCTAATTTTGACCCTGTGTGAATTAGAGAAAATTCACAATAAATTCACATTTACCCATCCAGTTCTTGTTTTCAAAATTCACTGAAATTGTATGTTTTGTAATCACTCTACCATGTAAAATAGTGACATGAATAGATTGGTATTAGTGCAGAGTAAGTATGATTTGTGTCCATGATGAGTATATGTAAAACATCTGGTAATAACATTTATCCATTTTCCATAATAACTGTACATTCTTTACATTTATGACAATTTTTTTTACTTGTGTTCTTGTAGCAACCGCCCCACAGCAAGAACCTGAGGCTGAGCCAAAGGCAGAAGTGCCAAACAAAGGTGCAGGGCAGACAAGCAGTGGCCCTAATACCCACAGAGATGCCCCAGTGTCTGGCTCTTCAGACAAAGACTGTGACACAGAAAAAAGTACTGAAAATGTTGCTGTGACCTTGTCATAACCCAACATGAAAATGTAAAATTATGTATGTTTTACTACTATGTTGTGTCTGAGCTGTTTTATGTTGGATGCCTTTCCAAAATTAAGACTTAGTTTACCGTTATTTATGGACTTTTCAAAAACATGTTTGCTGCTCTATACATTAAGCTGTTAGTGTAAATGATCTAAGAGCATGCATTGGTCTCACAAAACAGAAATATGCATATAGCTCAATGGAAAGCCTTTATACAGTTATAAAATATAGCCTATGTTAATGAATCTTAATGAATCATAAGTGTAGATTGTACAGACTGGGTGGCAAAAAAATTCAATTGTTTTTGTAATCTTTGTTATTCAGCTCTTATTTGATGTGTTATTCTAAACGTCAATGAGTATGCTAGGGTATTTTCAGTTACTGTATGATGATCAAACGGGTTTTTTTTTATTCTGCATTTAAATACAATTTCTATTCATACCTTAAGTTCCAAAGAAATATATCATGCTAATCGCTAGCTTGTTGAAATAAAAAAGCACAATATTCTGCATCAGCCCAGTTCTCCTCCAGACCAATGGGTGGCGCTGTAACCGAAAGCTTTTTGTGTAAACCGTCAGCCATCTGCCGCAGTCAGTTAGATCCAACGGGATTGGAAAATGGAGGATTGATAGAAATGAGGGCATAGCGTCGGTATTTCTAACATGTAGGTGAGTACATTAAAGACATTTCAGACTCATATTAGTAATTATTTAACGTTTTTATGATATTCTCGAGTGTTACTGGTTTCAATAATTCTACTTGAAGGCAGCATTGAGACTGAATAAAGATGCCTCTTACGTTAGCCAAACCCGTTTTAGCTGTGGATAAGGTAACTGCGTCAATTAAATGTAGGTTGGTATTTGACGATTTTAGCGTATAGAATTTAATAAGGATGCCTTTCGGCTGGTGTGTATTTGCGTTGTTTGTTCGAGGGAGACATAAATGCTGGGGAATTAAAACCCATTAGCCGCTATAAAGGTTAGCTTAGCGTGTTGGCTTGCGAGTGCACGTTCTGCAGCGTTCACCTCCACGTTGCGAGACCACAATACAAATTAGGACCAAAGAGATAACAGCAAATGCAGTCTGTAAGTATTATGGGGTGCAGTGAGGTCGCTCTTTTATGTTTCTTTTACGTTTTTACTTATTGGTGGTGCTTCAGATGGCGAGGCCCGGATTATCGCTAGCTAACGCCACAAAAAAGGTTTTGGCGGAGTGTTTTTTTTTTTTTTTTTTTTTTTTTTACAATCATCGTTATGTAACGTGGGGTAAAATAACATACGGGGTCTAGAGACTTTAATATTAGTTCCTGGTTGTACTCAGTCCTACTATAAGCTCTGCTAGCGTCAAATTTTTATGAACATAGCATCTGTTCGTATATAACGTTACGATCAGGCATCTGTAATGCGCTCGTGCAGAAGGCCGTGTGCAGCCCTCCGGTTTGGGTGGCGCTTGGAAACAGCTCGTCCTGTTTACCGTGTGCTCCAGTCAACAGCTCGTTATCACTACCGATATCACTTCAACTCGTCGAAGGTGATTTAACATGAGAATATAGTTACTATTGTGTGTGATTTACTTTCTTTTTTGGACGAGCCCCTCCCATCTCTCCTGGCTACTGTTTGTCCTTTCGTTCACGTGGCTCGGAGTCGTGACCGCATCTGATTCAACGCCGTGCTACGCTTTAAACGCAACAAATACAAACGCTTAAAGCATTATATGACTCATGCTTTGAGTAAAAAAAATATGTGTTTATTACCTATTTTAATATTGTAATTTTTAAAATTGACTTCCTATTAAGGGCTCTGGTGTTTATCCTCCACATTCATATTTGTAAATATGGTTATTTAATAATCCCTTATGTAGTTAAGAGACTGTCAGAGTAATTTAAATGGATTGGATAATCGATATCAGTCCTGTTCATTCTGGTGTATTTGAGAAGGATCAATCTGATTTATTTTTCTAATTTTGTCACATCGTTGTATCCGAGTCCCTGTGACTGTGTGTGTGGGTGAGACTAACTGCTTTGTTTCTAAATCGTTTTTTCTTTTTTTCTCTGATAGAACCTTCAACCTGACACTGACGATAATTAATCTGATGTCCTTTAGCTTGACAAGTCATCACTACTGACGTGCAGGTATGGATTATAATGGATAATAATAACATTGTCTTTATTTTTAAGCAGCACTGTTTTTCATTTATATTATAGAAGGGAGAAAAATTAAAATAAAATTCTGAAATTGGTTAACAGTAGTAAAAGGAATGATGGTCAAAATTAAGTTTCAACTTTAGAATTCAGTCATTATTTAAAATACTACAAGACACTTTTTTATTGTCTTTTATATTTGTGACAAAATTAATGAAGAAGCAGTGGTTCTGTTTGAGGGCAGATGTGATATTTCACTTAAAAAAAAATCAAGCCATGAAAGTGTTTCTTAAATCTGCTTGCTTACCATGGTGATGCCTTTCAAAATACCCTTTAACACTACCGGAGTACTAGGTTTTTGATTTCTCCCCATACTTACTGATACAGGGCCAAAAGACCCTGAGTCCAAACTGACGACTCTGATGGCTCAAATTAGCATCCATTCTTCTATTCTTCTATTGTACATGTGGTCGTTGACCGTCAGGCCAGAAGGTAGGAGTGTGAATAGTCCATGTTGGGGGTGGGTATCTATGATGCCAACAGGAGATCAGATCTCCTGTAGGTAATGCTCTTCAGTCTAGTTTTGAAGCATACATGAAGTGTTTTTGGAGAGATGTGACCTTTTGCAGCTGATGTTGTGCTGCATTATCCAGTCTAAGTCAAAGTCTAAGTCTAAGGAACAATTGTGCAACTGTGAGATGCGTTGAGGCCATTACCAAGGTACTTAAGGGTACTTATAATCCTTCAGGCCATTTGGACAATCTCTAGACTGCATAGGAGTGTTGTCTACGTGGACTAACTCCAGCACTTCTAGTGTATGACTTTATATTGAATTTTAACAAAATTGCTCAATTTTATAATGCAAAATGTAATGATCTCTGCATGTTATGCAGTGTGTAAACCAATGAACAAATCATATTTTGGACAAAATAATTAATATACCTTAGGAACGAAAATGATCCTTTGAGGCATATATAAAAATACTTAAAATTTGTACTCTTATCTTTAAGCAGAATGCCTTTTGATTTAATCTTTTCCTCTTAACTTTTCCTTTTATTTTTAGGACATGGGAACTATTTATATTTTTTGAAAATGTTGATGGTACCTGTGTTTTCAAGTTGAGTGTTTTCTCAACTTGAAAACACTGCCCCCTAGAGGACATAGTGCAGGCTGCTATACTACAATGATCTAAATCTATTTGTTTCATAGTAACTTTAGTAATAACTTAAATGTCTTGAGTCTTCTTACAGATAGCATTACATTAAGGAGACTTTTATTAAAACAAAAATGGTTATATAAAAAAAGCAGTGTCAGAGTCATATCGTATCAACAGTGTGTGGAAGTGTAATAGAAAAACTTAACAGTTTATAGGCACTACGGTTTCCCAGCATTACCGCTAATGGACAGCCATCAGTATTTCAGTGACCCATAGTCATTCTATCGAGGTTTTATTTACTTCTATTGTTGAGGGTACAAATTAGATTATGTTTATAGCAATTTTAAGTTAAATGCATGGTAAACAATTTCTTTCTTTTTTTTTAACTATGCAGGTTTTTTTTGTGGCATTGTTGCCATAGTACACCTAGGTGATTGTCTGTTGTTGCTGTTTGCAGGCTCTCAAGAAGCAGAAAGCAGACTAAAGCGACCGTTTCAAATGACTTGGAGAGTCTGGCTACAGAGTTGCTAAAGCAACCAGCTGCAGCACTGAAGGCCACAACGTGAAGTAAAAAAAACCAAAACATTCAAACTTCCTGTTTTTCCACTGCAGTAGAGCACAATGCCAGTGGAGGCAACAACAGACAGTCCTGAGAGCCGCTGTCCGGTGCGGCGCAGCGGACGGCAGCCCAAACGAACGGACAAACTGGAGGAGTTCCTCATGACGACAAAGCGGGGCTCTAGGAAAAGCGCCCCTCCGAGCGTTGAAAGCGGAGATCCTCCTTCCCAAACGCCAACGGACGCCGAAACGGCGTCCGAAGCCAGTTTTGATGGGAACGCTGAGTCCAGGGCGGCGGAGGACAAAGCGGAGTCTCCGGAGAGGAGGACAAGAAGCAGCACCAGGAAGCAGGCGCAGAAGAAAACCCAAGGAGGCCGGCAGACGAGATCCTCAGGGAGAGCTGCGGTCCAGGACGAGGGGAGCTCTGAGAACGAGGAAGACAGTAAAGATGAAGGTCAGTCACAAGATAACAGCGAGGAGACGAAAGATGCAAAACCCGAACCTTGCGCTAAGACAACAGAGGGTGCCGAGAAGAAGGTTACCGAGGAGACGAATGAACCTGAAGGTGAAACAGAAAAGGAGACAGATGACGAGGACGCAGACACACCTGCAGTAATGACTCGCAGACCAGTCCGGACTTACGTCAATAAGAAGAAGATAGCTAAGAAGAGCCCCACACCGGCTAAAGCTCCTGCAGCTCTAAGCAGAAACATGGCTCCTATGAAGAAGGAAACAAAACCCACAGCAGCCGGGAAGATGAGCAAGCATGAGACGACGGAAGATGAAGATGACGACGACGATGATGAGTCCTTTACTTCTTCGTCTTCATCTACGTCTTCAGATGAGGAGTCTGACGATGGAGGCTATGACCCCAACGCTCTATACTGTATCTGTCGGCAGAAACACAACAAACGGTTTGTTCAGTATGTTGTCATTATGTCTGCTACCTCTTCCAGTTGGCTAATCAGAAATCGACATGTTCAGTGCCTTGAGAATTGAGCTTTCTCTTTGAACTTGTTCATGTTTTTATGTAATTATCAGAAACATTAATGTGTTTTATTGGGATTTTATGCGGTTGTCCAACGCAAAGTAGCACTTAATTTTGAAGTAGGATGAAAAGTCTTTCAAAATGTTACCCAGATCAAGATAACTATCCACACTGGAAAAATAACAGTCCGCTCATCATTGTATCTCCTAAAACAAGCTTATTGCTTTTTTATTCGCTTTGATTGTGATTTGACCTGTTTTCTTTTTGCTGTATGTTTGGTTCCACCATTTGAATGGGAGTATTGTGTTTGCTGTAGGGATGCTGAGTCAGAACATTCAAGTTTAAGTTTAGGAATAGAACAATATGTATTAGTGAACATTTATATGTAAATATATGAGATTATAACCAGGTGACTAATTTCTATTTCTAGTCCCAATTGGCAGGTTGATCTTAAAACAAATAAGATGCATAACAAGAAATGCATAAACAAACCTTAAAGTCTGAACATCTTTGCATATAATCAATATTGACATTGACAATATTAAGATTTTTTTATATATAATAAGTGAAAAGTCCCTTATTTTACTTGGAATTGTACTCCAAGTATGTGAAGCACTATTGGAAAAAGTAGCGTGACCACACAGCATTTTTCCTAAGTGGTATTGAACAGTCACCCCTAGGACCGGCCTGCATGCAGAAGCCTGCAGAGCTCTGTGGTAGAGCAGAGTGGGAGGAATGCATTAGGCTTGGAGCGTGACCTTCTTCCATCCGCTACGTGTCTAAAGTCAGTTTTTTTTTGTGTGTAACATCTGAAATATCTTTTTTCATTATTGCCTTGGTTTAGCTTCATTCATCCCCTTTGACCAACGGCCACGTTACCTTTATAATAAGTGTTTCGTAGTTGTTGATTATGGGTTGTGTTCATTTTTTTTGCCAGAATGACCAGATTGTTGCTGTCTTCCCTAAATGAGTTGTGATAAACTGCAGTGGCACTTTTTATGGCATCCAGAAAAAGGACCTTCCTCTTAATTCTCTTCCATAAAGGCCACATTTAGTCAGTAAACCATGTCATGGTAAATTTTCAGATGATTGATCGAAGAGTGAACTTTCAAAGCTTGTGATATTGTTTTATAACCCAACTCCACTTTAAACTTTATATTTATTTAGATGTTTTAAAAATGTAAAACTAATTATTGTTTGTTTTTTCCCCCCACTTGATAAGTGTGTGCTTTACTGGTGTGGTTCTTGGTTTTCGTAATGCTGTCTGTTCTCTAGTGAGGCCTTCATAGAACAGTTGGATTTCTACTGGCAGTAATTTACACACAGGCCAAGTCTGCACACTAGATAGGCAACTTCTGAAATCATTTAAGTATCTGCTACTTTATATACGTCTGACATAAAATCCCGATAAAATATGCTATTTACAAAACGTAAAATAGTTGAATTGGAGTATGACTGCAGTCCACCAATTTCCATTATTTCTGGTTTGCCTCTACATTAATTTCGTAAATATAAGGTTAACCATTCATTTCTGTTCGTAGCTATGTGAGAGTGAGGTTTGTATTCCGCATGTTGCTCCGTAGGTTTATGATCTGCTGCGACCGCTGCGAGGAATGGTTCCACGGCGACTGCGTTGGCATCACCGAGGCCCGCGGGCGTCTGATGGAGAGAAACGGAGAAGACTACATCTGCCCCAACTGCACCGCGAAGAAGAACCAGGTGGTCCGGCCCGCCATGGCCGTTCTCCCCACGAGCGCAGAGGCGAACAAACCCAGAGCAGACATTGCTTCTCAGGTTACCGCCTCAGCTTCCTCCGTATCTGCTGAGAAACTCTCAGCCGGCGGGGCGGGGCTAAGTCCATCAGCTTTTCAAGGGCTGGCTGCGTTTTCCACAGCGACCGGGACGGAAGATCAGGGCATCAAAGGCAGGATAGAGAAAGCGACTAATCCATCTGGGAAGAAGAAGATAAAGATCTTCCAGCCGGTAGGTGACTGCAGCTGGAAACCTTTCATATTGTCATCAGAGTAAGCTTTACGAAATATACACCTCATCATCCAGCTGTTTTCATCCTTAGCTTCTTTTCTTGTAGGGCTGCAACTAAATTTGATTATTTTTTTAATGATTAATCAATTAGTTTGACGATTAATCGATTAGTTGGATGATTAACTGATTGGTCTGACAATTAATTAATTGGATTAAAAAAATGGGCACATGGGCGTGCCGTGGTGGCGTAGCGCGACCCATGTTTGGAGGCCTTGAGTCCTCGTCGCGGGTTCGACTCCCGGACCCGGCGATATTTGCCGCATGTCTGCCGCAAGGGACACTAGAGCCCACAAAAGACCCCCTGGAGGGGTTAAAAAAAAAAAAAAGGCACATTGTGCAGATTTTTTATTTTATTTAACATTGTTTTATACAATGTTAGAAACATAATAGATTCAAATAAAACAAGTCAATTCATTTCTAAATAAAATATAATAATTTTATTGCCTAAAATTTAAAAGCAGCATTCCATTACTGAATCTGATCCAGTGAAGCTGAAACTGCCACTAGAGGAGTTCTAGGTAAAATGGATTTGCAGAAAAATAGATTTTTTTTCATAATTGTATGTGTATTTTGTACAGTTTTGGCTTAATCATGGCTCTGAATGTTACATTTTCAGCAAATGGCCTTTTTTGAGGCCATATAGTCCAGTTAACAATCGATTATTAAATTTGTTGACCATCTTGTAAATGGAGTCATCGTTTCAGTCCTGTTTTCTTGACAAATTTATTCACTGTATTCACACAGTTATAGCTTAGGGCAGACCTGCAATATGAAATGATCCATGTATTTGTTAATCTCGTTCCACGCCGATTTAAATCAGGCTATTCATCAGCCAGCCGAGCCCAAAGCAGACCAAAAGGCGGCGTCGGCTGTGGAGCCGAAGGTTCCGTCGGCAGCAGAGCAGAAAGCCCCACCTGAACCAGAGCAGAGGGTGGAGACGACGGTCGAGGTGAACACCACGCCGGCCGAGGAGGCGGCCAAGCAGAGGGCGGAGGATGACTCCTCCCTGCCTAAATGCATCGGTCCCGGCTGCGAGAGCATCGCCCAGCCGGACTCCGTGTACTGTGGCGACGACTGCATCTTGAAGCACGCCGCTGCAGCCATGAAGTCCATCACTGACATCAAAGAGCCCAAACAGAAGGACAAGAGCATGCCTCAGAAAAACAAGTCCACAGCAAAGGTAACCCGGACTGCCTGAAACAGTTTCCCCTGAAAGCACTGGTTATGTCCAATAAGGGTTGAGAAACAGTTTTTTTTTTTAATATATGATGTGGATAACTGCAGATCTGTGGCAGGAATATTAAACTTACAATGTTTACCTGTCAGAATCAGAGGGGGGTTTATAGCTGAGCACCAATGAATGCTTTAGTGTTTGGGCTGTTTTAAATTTAGGACTTGTTTTATATTTATCACAGTGTTCTTCCAACCAGAGTTTGATTTCAGAAGGAAAAAGGTTTTTCACGACGGTGTCAAATTGCTTGTTGTACTCGCCCTCTGCATTTTTAATCGTGCTTTAATTAAACTGAAAAAGGGTGTGCTATGAATGTGAAATATGTGTGGTCTTGGATCTTTTTAGCTCCAAAAAGCTCCACAGTTTAATGGTAACTGATTTCAGAATATGAACATGTTTAAATGTCGTTTTGCATTTCATCACAATCTGTCACTTTGTTGGGGAACACCAAATGACTCTTCATCCTGTGGAAAGCAGCTCCTAATGTTTCTGCAGCTGCACACCATATCAAGTCAAAATCTCCGTCACAGTACGAGTGCCGTGTAGCGATCACAAAAGACTGCTGGGATGCCACGGTTGGTAGGATATCGATGCTATGCAGGCAAATTCTGCATGCCAGTGATTTATTCGGCTTGTTAGGTTGAACTTTGTCGTCAAGACCCACATCGGACGTATATTTGTTGTGGCTGGGAGGTTAAAGTTTGCAAAATGTGGTGGGAGCATTCAGATTAAAGAACAATTGATATCTAACTGTATTCAGCAACAGTTTTGCAATTGCATGTTTTTTTTTTTAATATAGTGCATCTGCAAATGTCCACTATCTAATAATTGTGTCAAAGACAAAAGAAAAAAAAAATCATCTGACCGTTTTTAATAAGATTAGGACTTTTATGTCATTATAGGTCATCTTCTGAAGGTGTAAAATGTTGCAACTTTAAAAGAAATCTTAAATGTTTATGATCATCAAAATGAATACTACTTAATATCTTATCTATACAACTTTTAAAAAGATTTTTAATCTCACACAACAGAATGGGATGTTGAAGTTTCTGTTCACTGCTTCCTGTTAAATCTCTTGGGATGTTAAATATCAACGGTAATCTGCCTTTACAGGACAATTGCATTTGCCGCATAATATTTCAGAAATATTATGCGATATTTGATTTTCTTGAACGTTGAACGCATATTTCTTTCTACAGCTTTGACCAGGTGATGGACTTGTTCTTGGAGCCGCTCCAGATCTGATTCAGCTTTTTAACTCATAAATTACAAACTAAATTTCTCCACAGCTTGTGAAGCTGACAGGCATCCATTCTTCTATGTTCTCGTTCCTTTAAACTTGTATCTTTGACCTAAATTAGTGTTTGTGAGGACTTTTAGTGCAAGACCTCAAAGTAGATATTGTGTGTGTGGCCTGTTTTCTTGCAAACCAATGTTTTTCATATCGCCTGCTAAGTTTCTGAACTCTATTGTGAAACGGCTTTCTAAGAAATGACTTTTTTTTATAATTTACAAATGCATACTGGTGAAATACATTCAGCATGTTTCATTGTGTAAAAATGTAGCTGTTGAATCATAATAAGCAACAACAAAAGTACGTATATATCGTCCAGTCCCCTAGAGCTACTGTCCTGCAACCTTTAGATGCGTCTTTAATCCAACACGCCTGAATCTAATGGAACAGCTCGTTACCAGGCCTATGCAGAGTTGAATGACTTTAACCAACTGATTTATGTGTTGGGTCAGATGCATCTGAATTTTGCCGGATTGTAACCATGGAGGAGTCTCCTAATAAACATTTCTAAGCAGTGTGATTAGCTATTTAAATATTTTAGATTCAAGTACACCGAGTCTGACCATGCTGCAAACTTAAAAATGCACTTTCTTTCAAATTCAACACTACATTAGACTGTTTGTACATGAAAGTTGGTTTATGTGGCTAAATGAAACGGAGGAAAACAGAACTGATGTCCTTCGGCTCAGCTGGAACGTCGGTGAATAAAGTGTCCGTCATAGATGATGCCATATTTATGCGTTTTGTCACAAGGTCAATAATAATAAGGTCAATAATGAATTATTGTGATCTAGTGTCATCTTATTGCTCCAGATCTGAAATGATGTTTGCAAGCTAAAATAACTTGTTTTATTCAGACAGATGGGATTAATGTGAAGTAACAATTGTTTAATGAGAGCGAGAGCGACATGGGAGCCATTTTGCTTTACCACAGGTTGTGTTAAAGTCCAGTTTTGGAGGGCAACCGTCCAGAACCTTTTAGAGGCATCTCTGCATGAACACACCTGGATCAAATAATGATCATTTACCAGGACTTAGTAAAACTTGATTGCATGCCCAGGAGGTAATTAACCCATTTATTTGGGGTGTGTTGAACTTGGGACACATTTAACGGTGAAGGAAACAAGCTGTTGTGGATTAGAGATGGGGTCCCTTGACTGAACACCCAGTTTTTCAGACTGTTTTATTTTGACAAAAGCTGAATAGATTTTATGGATCTTTTTTTTTCTTCTGTTTTTTGTTTTTAATTTCTTTTTTTATTAGTTGTCGCTACTTCCCCTTAACACTACCAAAGTCACTCCATCCTTTGGACTAGCAGAGGATTAATACTACTAAATCCAGTTTCCCCTCATGTAGAGCTGATGGACACATTTTGAAAGTGTTCTGATTCCAAACCAGGTGACCTAAACTGGGGAGGAATGTGTTACAGGGCTTGTGTAGCTAATAATTGTTAGCTTAGTCTCTCACCTTAAGCAAATCCCTCTAGTTTTCTCAGCTGCCTCTCATCTCTGGTGTGAACTCTTTCCTCAATCCAAGTTTGTGGTTTCTGTGACGGTGTTGGCTTACTAAAGAGTTCTAATGTTGAGTTAGAACTCTTAATGTGTTGCTAATGGTGATGAACTGCCTATATTCTCTGACCGCAAGGCCTAATAGATGCATTTCTCACCAACAGAGTTTGTAGAATTTCCTTGAGTCTTTGTAGCCAGTCTGAATTCATGTGGTGGAGAATTTTCTCTGACTTGTGAATCTGCTTCTCTCCTCTCCTGTCCAGAAGGGTGGAGCCGGCGGGAAGGCACAGAAGAAGACCCAGAGGGCGTCGGACAGCGACGAAGACTTCAGCCCCGACCTGGATGAGGACGACGAAGACGAATACGCCGAGGAACAGCGGCCTCCGCCGTCCACTGCCTCCTGGTCCAGTGACCATAATTACATTGCAGTAACACCAGAAAAGACTACACCCATATCACCAACAGTGTTAAACAAAAAGTGTATGTATCTCCTTGAAGGTCTAGTGCTGCTGTTTTTAAACTGCATCAGTTGTTTTCCTGCTCTGTGTGTGGTTCCTGTGACGCTAACCTCATTCAGAAAGCGTCCCGTGTTTCTGGGGGACAACATGAACTGATCTGTGCAGGAGAAATATGATCTAAATAACGCAGAGACTTTTTTTATATAATGAATGGTTTTCAGTGTTGCAGCAGGTAAGTGTGAGGAGTAATGGCGACCAAAAATGAAGGAGTTTTACATTAAAAGGCACTCCTCATACAACACTGGTGGCTCAGGAGGAGATTAAACTGATGCTGTAAGGGATTGGCAGCTTTAAATTAAACACTTGAATCTCTCTGTGTATATATACTTATATATATATATATAATAAAGGTGGGCGTTAACCAAGTTAGGAATGTACCGGTCTGAAATAGGTTAACGGTTTTGAAGGCTAAAGCTTCGTTTCTGGATCAGATCATAATGAACTAGACATTTCGATGCCTTTGGGATAATTCCCCAACATTTGGGAGACACCAGGGATCACTTTTTAGAGAATCAGTTTGAGGTGGACTGAATGAAGTGGATTTATTAGGTGCTATCGTTGGGTTTTTTTCCCCCCAAATGACCTTCCTGATTTCCCTCCACAACAAGCCTCATCACATCCCACTGCTGTGCCTCAAAGGTCCTTCCTGCTGCAGGTAGGTGGGAATTTCTAAGAACGGCTCATGTTGAGCTGTTGCTATTAGTAAACATTTTACTTACCTGCCCTTCATGTTTGGGGGTGATGAGATGTTTCATTCATATTGAATGTGGTGCACCACTTATTTTTCCTAAGTGACTGGCTTTAAAATAAAAGGTGATAAACAGATTTTTGGATGCCTCCATTAATTTCAAGCGTTGTTGGCTTGCTGTCGGATGTCTTGACCAAGTTCAGCTGACACCAGAAACGTCGATGTAAGAAGTTAACGTCCACACTGTTTTTACGGAAGCAGTCGGGAGCGGCGAACGCAGCGGTGGGGGGGGGGAAGAGACATGTCTGCGAAGACGAGACCCTGAAGACGAGCGGTGAAGATCCTCCAGCTTCAGAAGGAGATGGAAGACTGAAGATTTCCTGTCTCTTCCTGGAATGGATTTGATGCATATGAAGGACAACATTACGAGATAAGCTCCCACTTGTGATCAACTGGAAGGAGTGAAGGTTATATAAGCATATGGAAAAAGTTGTGTTCAGCTGTTTTTGGTTAACCAGACCAAAGTGTAGAAAATTTGATTAGTTTCGTTGCCATTTTATGTAATGTTACAAAATCCCTAGAAAACACTACTACATTGGCGGCTTTGCATAAAATACTGTGGTTTTCTAGAGTTACCGGATGTACATTACTCTAAGTGTGCAGCTGTTGACTACAATTTAAATGAAAGCTACAGTAACCCTGAAAATGGAAGGTGTAATTTTGGGAATTTTGCAAAATTGACCACCTGTGGATTTTTGTTTGTTCCTGCACAATCCATGAGTAGGACTTCACCCAAATTCACCTTAAGAGGTTGAGTTTTGTGCTTTAGATACTTGTTTCAAGTATGTCGCTCACCCATTGATGAAATTAAAACATTAACTATTACCAAATTATTATTTAAATTTAAATGAGCCTGTCCAAGCAGTAGATGTGGGTTGAACACAGTGGTTAAAGCTGCTGTTCTAGAAAATATTCAAGTAACAGAAAATAGTAGATTGAGATGTTAGCTGCTTAGATGCTGCTGCTAATAGACCAGCAATTTGAACTTGAACAGGCAGTAATGCTAGATCACTCTGATCTTTTTTGCTTATTGTATTTGGGTTTGGAGAGTTTGGATATTGCTTTTTTTTTTAACTCGTATTTCTTTTCTCCCATTTTAAAATAGGTTTTATTAATACCAAAATGTACCAGCTTTCACAGCCATAAATAAAATGTTTGTTTTTTTTGTCTTCTTTTCCCACGTTTTTAAATAGCTTTCAGTATATTCTATTCTTTCTGATGTGACTGATTTATGGTTCCTGATTTTGAAATTCTTAAATTGTCATATTAATTTGAGGGTGATTTTATTGTGACGTATTAATAGACTGCTTCACAACTGCTGCTATTCAGAGGAACAAATTTTGCCTACTTTTTTTAAAATAAACATTTGGTTTATAAACATTGGGCTTTGTTCTTGGCTTACAGCTCCTCCCAAAGAAGAAAAGACTGAGAAGGAACGGAGCCTGTCACCCGAGAAATCCACCAGAATATCCTCAAATCTACGCAAAGGAAAGAAGAAGTCCCCTCCACAAAAATCCACTGCGGTTTCATCGAAGAGCAAGAAGTCTTCTCCGCAAGCTAGCAGCTCCAAGGTCTCCAAGAAACAGGCGACCACCCCAGCTAAAACCACAGAGAAGTACAAGAAACCCGGCCAGGCGCCGGCCCACAACCCATCTCCATTCCCCGCAGGTCCAATTCACGTCACAGGGGCCCTCAGAGTCACAAAGTCCAACTTCACCATTCCTAAGAAGCAACCTCAACAGAAAGACTCCCCTTCCCAGAGTCAGCCAGACTCTTCTTCCTCTCGAGTCCCATCCTCTCCAGTATCTTCAACGTCATCCAGCCGCTCCTCGTCTTCCAGGCATTCCCATCCACCTGGATCATCCTCCCACTCGTCCCCCGTGAGACCACCAGCCAACAACCAGATGAGGCAGAACATCCGGCGCTCACTCACTGACATTCTCTTCAAAAGGTGGGTTCCTCTCATCTCCAGGTGTGACAATTTTACTTTTTCTTTTATCCTTATTGACCGTTGAGAATGTATTTTCCTCCGACAGGGTGAGCGACAGCGATGATCTGAAAATGACAGAAAGTGAGGTGGGGAAACTTGCATACGCTATCGAGAAGGAGATGTTTAACCTCTGCCTGAGTACTGACAGCAAATACAAGAACAAATACAGGACCCTGATGTTCAACCTGAAGGACCCTAAAAACAAAGTGAGTCGGTCAAGAGCACATGGTACACGTGCAGGGAAGTTTTAAACGTTATTCAAGCCAACAAGGTTTTGAGGATGTTTGATGGACGGTGTGTGTGTTGCAGGGTTTGTTCTACAGGGTGATTGGTGGACAAGTTACTCCCTTCAGACTGGTGAGACTAAGTGCGGAAGAGCTGCTCTCCAAAGAAATATCCGAGTGGAGAAAGTTTGAAAGTTCAGAGGTAAAAATTCCTACTGCTTTTACGAATCAGATTTCCTTTAACGCGTGACCCTTTTCACAGTTTGGCAAATGGAATTGCAAAGTGGAAGGAAATTGAAATGTTTTTGTGTTGTTGTTTTTTTTACAGATCTGAGTATTTTGCGCTTTTGTTTTCTGCCCCCATTACTCAGACACTTTTAAATAAAATTGAGGGCAACAGATTTATTTTAGAGGGCCATTAATGTCGCCTACCAGTCCAAACACACCATTTCATTGGTGGAACATGATGGTGGCTACATCATGCTGTGGGTATTCATTAGAGATGGGTGGAGCTTGAAAACACGGTTTTTATTAAATTTTTTTTGCTAAAACTAGCAAAATCCACTCTCACTTTTTCTGTTGTACTATGTTTCTATTTAGAAAAAAAAAGTCAAATTATTGATAAATTCTTTTTGACCTGGAACAATTAGCAGTGAGGCACATCTTTGAATTTCCGTCCTCAGGGTCACTCTCGGGGTCGTTCGGGGCATTCCAGACATGGAAGCAGGCACGACACGGGCTCCCACAGCGTAGACATGGACGATGCTCCCCCATCCGACGCAGATGTATGTATTTCTGCTACTGCGCCGTCTTCTCGCTTGGGTTCTGCGGCAGTAAGTGGTGGCGAGCTTCTCTTCTGCATCTTCCTTCAGCCTGCATGAAGCTTGTGCATGAGGAAATCTGACAAGTAGCCAATAAATATTAACAAATAGAAATATATTTTTATTTAGTTGGCCGTCTTTGCAATTTCTGTCTTCATTTTGCTTAGGATGACTTGCAAAAAAAAAAAAAAAAAAGTGTCATAAGATGGGAGAATTGTGTTTTGTTTTATTCTTACATTTAAAATTTGATGGGATTCCTCTTGCGTTTCCTCAGGACCAAGACGAGGCTTGCTCAACTCCATCAGCGACCGCCCAACCCTCTGCTGACGGCAACACTGGCAGCAACATGGTGGATGTTTTCAGCAGCATGCTTAAAGACACCACTTCTGAACACAAGACTCATCTGTTTGACCTCAACTGCAAAATATGCACAGGTAATACAGGTTCACGGTAGTATGATGCTATTATGTTTACTCCAGTGTTTTTATTTCCATATCCATGCTTCAAAAATGTGTCTTCTAGGACAAAAGACAGAAGATGAACTTGCATCCAAAAAGGCCAGAGTCTCCAGTAAGCCTGACGTCAAACCACCCAGACACGAGTCAAGGTCATCCAGGTCTGGGGATTCACCTTCTGTCAATGCCGCGGCCTACCCTCCCCTAGATCCCTTATCGTCCCATCCGCCGGTTGCTCCACCCTACCACTCCAACGCGGGACCAGTTGTTCCAGAAACTCCGCCACAGCTCTACCAGGAGGATCCGAACACGATGGTGCCTCCCGCTCCAACCCTTCCGCTCGTCGCCCCCGCCGTCTCTTCCGTCAGCATCTCTCGGAGAGACCCTCGCATGGCCCGCCACGGCTCCGCCGTGAGCGTCGTGCCACCGGCCATTGAAAAACCCGCCAGTAACACAGCAGAACCCGTCCTGGCTCCTATCACAGCTTCTGTTGCTGCTCCGATGGACTCTGGAGTTAAAGTACCTCTGCCACTTCCACTGCCACCAGCGCCACCTCCACTAGTGGCTACGTCCAAATCTACGAAAAAAAGGTGTTCAGTCTTTCTGCTACAGTACTATCAAGAATAACTCAAAATATTGAATTGAGACCTACTTTTTAAAGTGTTGCATCAACTTATCTAACAGGAGGGTGTTTTTGATTTATTACAGCTCAGCTGAACCTCCTCCGGAGGGGGAAACGGCAATCTTCTTGTACGGTCAGGAGACGATATGGAAAGGATTTGTTAATATGCAATCAGTTGCTAAGTTTGTGACCAAAGCTTATCTGGTGTCAGGCTCCTTTGAACACCTGAAAGAGGTAGTTTCACCAAACCAAATTTTGGTTATACATTGTTTTCTTACATAAATCAAGTAGATTTTCTGTTTACTTCAATTCACATAGACATTCAACCTATTTCTCTTTGTCAATGTGGTTCAGGATTTACCTGACACTATCCACATCGGAGGCAGGATTTCTCCCAACACCGTATGGGACTATGTTGGGAAGCTGAAAACGTCGCTCTCCAAGGTTGGTTTAGAGAAAGATTAACTGGTAGAATAGCTGCGATTTCCTCTTCAAACGTCTTGTATCAAATTCTATTTTTCCCCCTCTTTGTGTTTTTTAGGAGCTGTGTCTGATCCGTTTCCAGCCAGCCACAGAGGAAGAAGAGGTAGCATATGTGTCTCTCTTCTCTTACTTCAGCAGCAGAAAGAAATTTGGCGTGGTAGCTAACAACAACCGGCGCATCAAAGACCTCTATCTCATCCCACTCGGCTCAAAAGACCCTTTACCCTCTAGGCTATTACCGTTTGACGGGCCAGGTAAGCATTTAGAAGGGATTATAGAAATACTGCTGCTATTTAAGTGTTGTGTGGTATTTGTTAATTTCCTGTCAAACTGTGATTTATTTATGTTTTTCAAACATACGGTAAGTATATTTTCTTTGTTCAGACTGGAATGAGAGCTTTTTTCTAACTGTAGGGGGTGCTCATGTTTCTTTTTGAGTCTCCCAACATGCTTGTATTATCTTCTGTATTCTTTTCTGTGTATTTGAAATTGTACGGCACATTTTCAATAAAGTTTGCTTTGCAGATTGGTGCCACATCATCCAGTCTCAATCTGTTGTTTCTCAAGACTTGGCTCAGTATATGTGTTAAATACACATATGATTAATAAATCTGTTTCAAGTCAGCCTTCAGTCAAGCTTTCTTTTAAAATGGCAACCATACAGTGACTTGCTTCAACTCTACCACGGAATCAAGTTGGATTCAAACACATTTCTGCTTATAAAAGACCAGCACTTTAAGTTTCTGAGACCGGTGGTTGAATAAAGGTGATCCAACAAGTCTGTATAGAGGTCAGGTTTTTCACCAAATCATGAAAAAATTAGGGTCTGTGAACAGATTTTAAATTAACTCAATCAGTTTAAAAGGAAAATATGTTCCAGTCTATGTATATATGTTGCATAATCTTTTTAGTACTGTATTCTGTTTATGTGTTGCATCTATTAAAAGACCTGCAAAGACCCTTATTTGCTTGTCTAAGCTCCTAACAAATGTCAGCAAGTTCATTGGCAGTAGCAACGCATCATTGGCAGAAACCAGTTAAGTTTCTCTAAGGTCTGATCTGATTATTTAATTGGAAGATTTGAACCCAACAGAAAATTAAGGAATTACACTTTATTTTTTAACCATTCATTCACTGGATTGTCCCTGGTTAAATTCTCTCGAGGGAGAGACTTGGCCAAATCAATCCTAATTATGCATTTAAGCTCATGTCTTCAGTCTATCAGATTTCTATTGAACATAAAAATGCATGAAACTACCTACTGCTGATTTTAGACTGAAAGACCTTAATTTTTACGTATTTAATGAAGAGGGTTAAAGGCAAATTTGTAGCATTTAAGTTCTCTATAGGATTTTGGCTGTTCTGATCTCTGGCCAATTGTTTTAATGCAAGACTGTATGTCTTCATTATAGCGAGAGGTTCTCTTTGATACCTTTGTTGTAGTCTGAAGCAGTCTTTTAGCTCTCATTCCAGTATTTTTTGTTTTGTACCTCAGCATTGTTATTGTTTGCTTTTAAATGTTTAATTTTTATGGATTTTGAAGTTCTTTCTCTGGTTCCTGTGTGTTTGCATCTCAGGACTTGAACCAGCTCGCCCCAACCTCCTCCTGGGATTGCTGATCTGCCAGAAGGACCGAAAGCGAGTTGGTGCGCCGCTTGAAACGGACGACAAACGGTCCAAAATTCAAACCAAAGACGCAGATGAAACCGGACTCCCAAAACCCGCTCCCGCAGTCAAGGCAGAGAGAAGCGCACGGCAGAGTCTTGAAATCCCCTTCAGCACGACTCCGCCAGGTTCACCTCCATCTAACTCTTCTGAGACTCCCAGCAGCAGCACCGCAAACACCGCTGTCTCAGTCCTTTCCTTGTTATCGGCTGTCAATGCTCCAGTCACATCCGCTACCCTTGGCAAGGATTCCACATCCGGAAGCTCTGCATCAGCCGCCACGCCTCTTCAAACCATTCTCAACACGATCTTTAGGAACAAAAAGCTGGACTCAGACGCTTCTAACTCTCCATCTGATCAAACTAGGGAACTTCCTGCCACCGCTACAATGTTAGACCCCATTGTCCAACAGTTTACCCAAAATCCAAAAGAGACATTGGAAGAAGAAGATGAAGACGACAGACCATATGATCCCGAAGAAGAGTATGACCCAAGTCTGGTCTTTAATGTGACAAAGAAGGCTGCTGACGAGATAATCAAACCTGAGGTCTGTAAGTCGACTGAGGTGGAAGCAGCTGAAACTGACGATGTGGAGTACGATCCTGAAGATGATTCGATTTTTGATGATGTAAAAACTGTGATACCGGCCCAAACTAAGCCCGTAGCTGAAAATGTGCCTGATGCAAAGATGATCCTGGAAAATCTTCGAAGAATTGGCGATCAAGCACTGCAGAAGCAGGCAGAACAGCAGACGTTGTCCACAGAGACAGCCGCCGCAGCTTTGTTACTTCCAGACACACTTGCCAGCAGTCACTTACTCCAACTTGGCAAGAAAGTTGAAGAACTAGTCAAGTCGTCAACGGTTGCTCCGCTTATCAACCAGAGAAGAGATCCAAGACAGAGCAGGGATCCTCGCCAGTCTGTGGGTGAACAGAAACAGTCTGAACCGGAACAAAAAGAGGAGCCGTCGTCTCCTCCTCCTTTAACCGAACCATCTCCTACCTCTGCACCTCTGGCACAAGAGCAATCTCCACCTAAAGTAGAAGAACATGCTGATGCCCCACAAGGTCCTGAGACTTCACTGGCTCAGGAGGAGGAAAAAAGTGAGACGGCGCTTCCTTTCATGGACTCGGACAATGAAGAGGTTTCAATTCCTTTACTGGGAGAGGAGGTGGAACATAATATGGAGGTCAGCTACATGACCGATAGAAAAAGGAAAAGAGACGAAGACGACAAAGAGGAAACTGAAGTGGACAAATACAGCATTTGGCCAAATGCTGCCAGTATCTTAAAAGCTGGCGATGATTTAAAGTACGAGGAAAACAGCCAAGATGTCCCATCTTCGCGGTATCGCAGAGAGTCTGCAGACATCTCCACGGTAACGTCCGCCATCCCAGTACTCACTCAAAGCACGGTGGCCGATGCTCACTCGCATCACATGCCGCACCACATGGCCTCCTTCGATAATGAATACCGACCGCCAGTCGATGTTCCACCACAGTCCAGCTTTGTCCCTCCCCACCCCATGCAAGGTCAGAACCTGATAATGAGGCCTCCGCCACAGTCTATGCTGCAACCCATGCAAGGTCCTCCTCTAATGTCCGGTCCTCCTTCGATGCAGGGGCCTCCCCCAGCTATCCACGTTCCTCCCTCTGTTCATGGTCCTCCCCCACGTCAAGTGGATGGCAGTCAGCAGTACGGCCCAACTCCGACATCCTACCCACCCTATCAAAACCAGAACCAGTGGCCGAACAACCAGCACCAACATAAGCAGCCACCTCCTCGACCACCAATACAAAACATCCTGCCGCCTAGGGGACCCCCTCTTCAGTTCCCTCCAGTTTCTCAGAGAGCACCCCCTCCACAAATATTTGATCCCTCCATGACCCCTCAACACATTGGACTACAAGGCCCACCTCCAAATATTCACCCACCTCCAAACTTTGAAGGACAGAACAACTTACTGCCACCAAGATTCTCTAGTCCTCTACCTCCTTTTAATTTCCCTGCTAACAGAGGTCCTCCTCCATCTTTCACAGGACCCCCACCATCTGCTCACTTTGATACCAGGCACCCTCCTCCTGCTCTCTTCCCAGGCCCCAGGGGTCCCCCACCAAATCAGCATTACAACAAAGACACTCCCAGTAACTCCTTCAATCCCAGTTTGGACCAGAATCCAAATCCTCCCCAATATTATAAAGAGAATCTTGGTCCTCCAGCACCTTCCGCTTATCGTGGACCTCCGCTCGACCAGTACGAGGATAGGAGAGGACTGCCTCCTAGCACGGAGTTGAGTGGACAGCTCTTCCAACCACATAACCAGTATGGCGGTTCAAGGCCACCGCCATCTTCACCGCTAGAGAGACGGTCTTTCGATGAACCCCGAGGACTCCCGGCTCAGGAAAATAGGCCGCATCTTTCTCAGATTTCAGAACGCTACCGTTTTGATTGGCATTCGGACGATCCCAGACCTGTTCGCCACGGCATGCCGCTTCTGCCACCATCTGTAGACGGACTACACGGCCCTCCCAGTCGCCACGGAGGCCAAAGTCCAGACCTACCGAGGGAGGACCACTGGCGGCGTCTTTCTCCGGAAATGAGAAGGAGGAGTAGTGCCACCCATGATGATTTAGAGCCTCGCTCCGGAGAACGTGGAGAGCGTGGAGAGCGTTTGAGTCGCTTTGACATACCACACAGAGAACTCAGTTCTGGCTCCTCACAGTCCTTAGAGGAGAGGCAGAGAGAGCTCTCTGAAGACCATAGAAGGGAGAGAGAGAAGGAAAGTCCTCATGGTGGCAGGCCCCCCTGGGATAGGGGGATAGGCAAGCGCTGGAGTCGGGAACAAGAGTGGGATAGAGGAAGGGAGAGGGAGCGGGAACCAGAGCGTGGAAGAGAAGGAGACCGGAGCAGGGGGAGGGACAGTGAGAAGACCAGGGACGCAGAGGGAGAGAGACACAGGGATCAAGACTCTGAGAAAAGGAGGGAGAGAGACAAGGAGAAAGAAAGGGAGAGAGACAGGGATAAGGATAAAGACAGGCCTCGGGAATCTGACCGGAAAGACTATGACCGCGACAGAGCGAGAAACCGAGACAGGGAGCGGGAACGAGACCGAAGACGAGATCGATCAAGAAGCAGAGACCGCGACCGTGGAAAAGACCGGGGAAGAGAGAGGGAACGAGAAAAACAGCGAGACAGAGAGCGGGACCGGGATCGCGAAAGAGAGAGAGATCGAGATCGTGACAGAGATCAAGACAAGAGGAGCAAAGAAAAGAAAGAGGACAAGAGAGAGAGTAAACGCGATTCATCCAAGGAGAAAACTAAGAGTACAGACAATGACAAGCACTCTTCCTAGGCTCTGTTTTATAGACATTACATCTTCCTTGCTCCTAAATCTTCATCCAAACATCACTGTAAATGTGTATGAGCAGTATTTTGTTGAATTTCCATTTTCAAACGGTTCTCTGGAAAAAACTCTAAACAGACAATGTTTGTACTCTTTGTCACCTTACGATTTCTACGTTTGTTTCTTTATTCCCTCGAGTTACTTGAGTACAACACATTGTGTAGGCTTCCAGTCCTGACAAATGAACTTTTCTCTGGTTGCAATGTGTTTTTTTTGTTTTTGTTTTTTGTGTTTCTTGTTTTTTTCTGAATAAAACAAAATAATGTAACTGATTAACACACCATTTACAAAATGTAAATATGCACATATTTCTGTATATACTGATGTTTTTATCCAGACTTTTCTAAGTGCAGAAAATAAAAGCCATATATATGAGGTGGATAATGTGAAGCTTAAGGCAGCGCTGTGGACACGTGTCCAGCTACTTTGAACTAAGCTTTTTATCAACAGTGTACATCCCATAGTGTTGAGAAAAATGTCCAGTTTGTCTCAACTCAACCAATTAAAAATGTCTCCTAAAGTTTATTTGTTATGGTCTCGGTTTTTTCTCCTTATTTAAACAAGAGTGGCGTACAGCGTCACATGGCGGTGTGCAAAGTGCAGTTGTTTAGCATTTATGTACCAGATTTAGGTAACAAAACTAATTCTTAACTTGTTAAAAGCTACAATTACAGTGATTCAAGAAAAGTGTTTGAATTTACTCTTGAGTTTATGTGAACTTCTGGGTGCTAGAAAGAGACGGCTAAAGGTACGACGCAACAGATAAAGCAAATGTTTTTAGAGGAACAGTGTAGTCATAAAATCCTGCTTTTTATGGGTTTTTTTTATCAACATACAGCATCTGTAATAATTGAAATAACCCTTTTATGATCCAAAAACTGGAGTAGTGTCATGCGTTACTGACTAGCTCACGAGGAGCCATATTGAAAGCAAACAGACCCTCAGATCAGTGGTTACTAAACTTCCTAGCTTTTGACCCACAAAACAAATGTGTAAGAGCCTTGTGACCTCGACTCCTTGAGTGTACAAACATTTTTACTGAATTAGAAAGTGATTTAATAAAATCGTAACAGGACTTTATTGGAGTCCTGTTTTGTCGTTTACAAAATAGAATACAATTCTCATTTGTATTTTTGATATACGTGGGTTATGTTCTCAAGAGTGTCTAAACACTCAGACATTTATATTTGTGACCCCAGCTTTATCTTATCTCAAATATGATGGAAGCAACATCCTACTTGCTGTGTCCTCTACCAACTTTAAACACGACATCTTGTAGGTTTGCTTTTTTTGTTTTTAAAGCTCATTTCTTGCCATTGTTCCATGAAGGAAAGATTCATGGAGTCCCTAACTAAAGCAAAGCATACATCATCAGAAAAACGTGCAGAAACACTGCACGTTTTTTTCACTACGGTCCTGGATTTCAATTCAAATGACTCAGGTTATGGAGTACAATTTTATTGTTTTAATGAAGAAAAGGTGTGAATTACGATTCAAGAACTGTAGACATTTCAATTCTGAAAATCAAACCAAGAAACGATAGATATATTTAAAAACAAAAATCCAGTTTATGCCCACCTTTTTGCTTAACTACTGTAAAGTACTTTATTTGTCTGAGTTATTGAAGCCACTTAGTGCAAAACACACATTCAGTGCATAAGAGCAGTAAGAATAAGTAAACAACTGGAAAAACTGCAAACATGAGTAATAGGTGTTAAACATCAACAAAAACTGCCTTCAACTCAATCTTCACTTTACAGTGGAGATTAATAAACTCTAAACTCCAATACTTCACAGACATCAATCTTTTCAACAAGTGCTTTAACAGGTTGTGCATTACATTTTTTTTCTTACTACCAGCCATTCCCTTCTAAATTAAACTGGTCCTGTTGCTGCCGAGCTCTTGACCATGCGTCCTGGATTTTCTTCGGGCACCACACAAACGGTTCTCTGTCGTCGTGGTGGTCGTAGTGATCGTAGGCGAACTTGAGAAGCTTCCTGCGTTCTTGCTTATCGAGAACAGCAAACACGAAGTAGCTCAGGGCGCTGTCTTTGACCTCCTGAAGTTCACGTTTGACCAGAGTCTCTTCCAGGAAGAACCGAACCAGAGGGACTTGGTAGTGACGGTAACCAAGAGTTCCCAGGCACTTCAGGATGCGGGTGATGCGCAAGTTGTTGTGTGTGTGACTAAAAAAAAAAAAAAAGGTCAAAGGATTACAATTTTTATGAAATTGTAGCTAAAATGCACAGATTTTTGTTTTTGGTCAAATGCGTAAATTGCTCACTTGTTTAGATTCTGGAACCTGTCAATCCAGTGCTCTGCTCTCGCTACCTCTCCTGTTTCCTCATTTTCTAACTTAATGCCATAAAAATCCAACATGAGCTTGTAAGACTTCAGTAGATTCTCCCTTGCAGTTGTATTACCAAGAAAATCCTGAAGGAAATGCAAAAACTATGTGAAAACCTGTGTGACACGTTTGTTCAAATAGTATATTTTATTAAGCATTACCTGAATTTCCTGCTTTGTTAGTGTTTTTGCTTCATAGTTTACCCCGGGTTCCTGCAGAGGAAACAGCCTTTCAAAGACAAATTTAATTACAAAATGGAACTTCAGGTCTTCCTTCCAATCTTTACATCATATAGTACCTTACCACTGAATATAGCTGTGCGTGCGCTCCAGTTTGGCATACTTTCCTTTCCAGTCATTGTGGAACTGACCAATGTAGATCCCTGATAACAAACACTAAGGTTAGCAAACAGAAATCAGTATTTATATAAGCTTTAAAAAAAAGGCCACATAAATATTTCATTTATTATGAGAAAATATCCAGACCAGTGTGAAAAAGTAATCGGCCTCCTTGTTAAACCATGAATTGTCTTTGACTAAACACACTTTTGGTTTCACTACTGACACAACTCAACAATTAAGAAATCACTTCAACAGCCACATCAGGTGTTAGTGGAGGCCTACCGTCTGGTAAAGATGGTGTTTCCCCGAGGTAGAAGCTCAGATTGGGGTTTTCATCCTATTCAGGAAAGACACATTTTGTTTTGGAATGCTTTTTCACAAAACAAAAAGTAAAAGGAGTCACTTTTAAAACAGGCGAAGGCGTGTTACGTACATTTTCTTCCTCATAGCGTCGTGTCCGGTGAAGGTTCTGTGGGGGAAAAATAAGTTGGAGCTAATTGTAGAAGTACAACAATGCTGTCTGTGGCTTTATGCGTGTTACACTCACTGGGTAGTCATGCCTGTAGTTCTGCATGTCTTTTGCAGCATTTTCAAACCTGATGAACTTGTACTGCAGAAGAAAACACAGTCATGTCATTGAATTAACCCTTGGCTCAGCTCTCAGTATTTAACAAAAATACATAATCGCTGTAAAAAAAATTTTTTTAGAGTGTTACATATTAACTGTTAAAGTTATTTGGTATTTTTTAAATCAGGCATGTTATAATATAATGCTGCTCAGTAGCAAATAAATTGCATCAAATTATTAAGTGGTTATAATTTAACTGAAATGACGGTTTAGTTAGCAGTTATTCTAAAGATTTCCACAAAGAGTAGTAAGAAGGACATATTTTTATGAATTGTGAAATAAACGAATATAAATTTAGCAAAAGTTAAAAACGGCTATAAGACCAAGGAAAACATGCTGGAACGACAATCTAATGTTATATTCACAGCGCTAATGCTAACGTCAAACTAGCTAGCATGCGGCGCTTCTTATCTACGCATCTTAGCTGCGGTTGTCAGGGCAAAGCTTGACCTTTGACCTTGCTAGATAAGATTTAAAATGCTCGGCACTATTTCAAAAGATATTTATGCCTTATTTACATAATTTATCACTGGAGGACGAAGCCTTGAGAAGAATGATCTGAGTGATAAATGTAAGATTTCTCTGAATTTCAGTTACATTTGAGATTTTTTTGACACCCGATTAAAAATAAATTATAACAAAAATACCAGCTTTATTACTGAACATCTACATGGCTGAATAATGACGCCTACATTTTTAAAAATTCTTTTGGTTCAATCTTTGTAGATTTTTTTTTCTCAGCACAATGGTAAAAACTGTGTCCCTTTATTTTATTGATACAAATTGTGGCTCCAAAACAATAATCACGCCCCGATTCCTCAGGCAAACCACAGAGCAAACATTTATAAATAAAAGTACAGGAATAAAAATTAGATTTGGGCATGCAAAGTAATTTATAAGGCCTAAAATCAGGAATATTAAATAAGATTTCTGTATGACTAGTTCAACTGAACTCATTCTTTTAGACACCTCTTAAAATATTTATTAAAGTGTTTTATAATATCTTCCCATCAAAAACGTGCATTAAAATCTACAGTAACAAAATGCTTGCGAACTGTTCCAGCACCTTCAGTAGGTTGAGTCGAGCAGTTTGTTTTTATGAGTGCAGGAAATTGAACGCGGAGCAGAAGACCTGACGTGACACTGCAGCTGAAAGGAGCTGCATAATAAATAAAGTTGTAGACAAGTTAAACTCACAGCTCTGTTCCTTCTAGTCTGGTAGGCCTTATTTCTTGGGGGCCCCTCATTCTCAGGCTCATGTTCCCAAGTTGAATCATATTCGCAGTAGAAATCATCCGTTTCGTCGACTCGATATTCATTTCCGGTGAACTCACCCTCTACCTTAACCTCTGGAGGCTTGTTCAGTGTTTCGGGGGCCTCGCAGTTTGGAGCCCTACTGTAGGGACCCCCCCTGCTCCCCTCCTCCTCATCCGAAGAATACCTGCTCCTCGACTGGTTGCTCTCACTCGGCTCATTTCTGCTGCCTCGCCAAGTCAACGCGGTGAGGTTTTGGACTCTTGCGCACCACAATCGAGCTCGTCTGCAGAGGAACTCGATACCCGGTATCCGCAAAATCCTGTTCCACAGTGGAGGCAGAGGTTGAAATAACCACCTGAGGAAAACACAACACAGGTCGAAAAAGTTGGAGACCTTGCGTCGAGCGCGACGGTACATGTTTGACAAGCTCTCCATGCCAGCCGGCAGCACATCGGTTTCGCTTTCTCCCACAGTTCACTTTGCAGAAATCGAAACTGAACTTTCTAACAACTCCCACAAATGAACCCGTCGTGTGTGTGGCATGGCTTCACTTAGTGTGACAAATTAAATTACTTAAAAGTCCAGTTGGTTTTTTGTCGAATTGCAAAAGGTTTTTAGACATTAAAATGTTTCCCAGGTGCATCTAATTGAATTAGAATATTTACTATCAAAATGTGGTTAAAGTCTTAAGATTTGAATTTTAGGTGGGCAGTGAGCGTCTGACGAGGACTGCCGACTAGAATCACAGCAGAAATGATGTCCGTTCTTGCGTAATATCCCTTTTCAAGCAACAAAGAATCATGATTGTCCGTGAACTACCCTCCATGTGCATGTGACACGAATCATCTCCAAATCGAAATCAGCTAATTCACTAGGGATACTCAGGGCCAAGGCCTAAAAGAAAATCAGCACCGGTTTGTCTCCAAAAGAGAAGTAAATCTAAACTCAAAGTTTAGTTGTGCTTTCACAAAAAAAAGAAATATGCTAGAAATATAACACTGTCTGGTGAAGTATTATATATATATATATATATATATATATATATATATATATATATATATATATATATATATTACAAAGCTAGAGTATTCAGTTGAATAATCTCCTGCTTGATTTTGTATTGATTGTAAATCCCTATCCATCAATTAGTTAACCTCCAAAACAGCTCACCCTCGCGAATACCAAGCTATATTAAAACATTTATTTGAAGTACCTTCTTCTAATGAATTATAATACAGTTAGTTTACTTAATGAGCACTAGCTGTAAATTGATACCAGGCATCTAACAATTCTAATGAATTAAGTAGGCAAAACTCTTAGCACCCATTTGCACAAAATGACCCCATTTTGGAGATTGTTTAGATAAAATGTCATGATGACTATTTGCTGTTTCATAAGATACGGGCAGTCCACTGTCACTTAAGAAAACCCAAGTGACGCTAACTTTTGCATCGAAGAGAAATTTACCTGCAAAGCCAATGCACACTTTTTACACCATCGTGCCGCAGCTTTATCTACGAGACAAAGATATTTTTGCCTCCACATGCTTTATGATCCTCATTACCGCCTGTCTTATCTCGCGCGCTGTCCCCAGGTGCTATCTATGTCAAGATAGCATCATGTTCACAGTAGGCCTCGCTGCCTCATTTTCCATAAAAAATGGCACACGGAGGGAAGAGCGTGGAGGCTTCAGTCAGTGAACATCCTGCTCTTAATGTCTTCCTGTGGAAGATAAAGGGCTGGTCGAACTCTGCCGCGGAGCAGAGAGATACCAGATAACGCAGCGTCATCGCTTCATCAATACAGCTGCAGGCTCTTTGTGGTTATAGCTTCAGCTACGCAGATCAAAAATCACCTGGCTACCTCTGGGCAAAAAAAACAAACAACAAACACCACAACTTTAATGTGGGATTTTTGTTTTAAAGGGGCAGAATTATTGATTTGAGCTTTACCTGACGACATAATGTTAATCCCACATCAAAAACATACCTAGAGTGTTACTTTGATTCTTTCATGCATGTTTAAGAACTCTTGTAATCTCCCACGGCAACAATTCAGCTGTGCAAAAACGCCTGGGTGGACCTAGCCCCGCCTTCAAGGCGTAGCTCCTCCTCGGAGCTGCAGTTTTCACTCTTCTGCCTCAGAGAGCCTCTGTGCTAGATTTGTGCCAAAACACATTTGAAGTTGGTTTACTTCGGCATGTTTTTGGAAATGTGAAATAAAAACGTGTCTGTTTTATTTTGGTCAGCACCTGGTTGGCCTTGAAACTCTCCCCTGGATGCCATTTTGGTGTCTCTAGCTGTGCTTCCGTTAACCGTGTCATTGCACAATTTGGCATTTGGAAAATAAATTTGCATAATGGAAACGTGCCAATTAAGAAAAAAAAAAGTTTTTTGATAAAAAGCTTTGGATAAGGTGGCCATTTGGCCATATTGGAGCTGCTTTATTTTGCAAAACTGCATTGGTAGCACTTGTTTGTTTTCTTTCAAACTAGTCAAACGATCAGCAACCGGATGTTGCCACTGGCGCAAACCACGAAGAAGAAGTTGACAGGAAGTGATTGGAGGATGATGGGTTGGTACGTTTTTTAATCACTTATCCCGGGAACAAGCTTATTGACATGTGACTTTAATTACGTCTCTTATTTAATGGAATCACCGCAATTGCGAAATTGTGTTTTTTCGACATTAGCCTAGAAAACTGACAAAGTTTTGTTTTTGTTTGTAATGGAAACGCAGATACTGTTTAGTCGTTGAATCGTTAACACCGACCAGAAGCAAGGCCTGCGGTGCTTCAGGTGTCGTCCTGCTTCGGTGACCTGCGGGATAAATCGTTGAAGTGCTCTTAGAGAAATTTGGTTGGCCGGCTGCTCGAGGGTTCACCACAAATCTGTTTCTCTCCGTTAGCGGTTATTGTCTCTTTGTAACCCTTTCTGGACGGATCAAACAGATGTCAGCGACTGCTTCTCATCTATTTCTTTAGATTGTGTTGCTTTTTGAGACCTTTTAGCCTGCTTCATGTTGCTGTTGAAGTTATTTTTTATCCTTCAGGTCTGGCTCTAATCAGGCTTGGGTGCAGCTAGTGAAACTCCACCAAAAATTTGGTGAAGTCTCAATTTAACAAGGAGTGCACTTACTTTTTCACACAGAACCAGATCGGTGTAGGTATTTTGTCCCCCCCTATTAAATTAAATCATTATTAAAAAAAGACAGAATTTTGTATTTACTCTAGTTATTTTTGTCTGACAATCGGTAAAATTAAGTGTGAGAGCAAATAGTCTAACAAGAGGCAAATACTTTTACATTGTTCCGACAATTGAGTTGAGATCTATAAACAGTTTGGTTTCCCAACAGGACAATGATTTCAAACACACAGGAATAAGGAAGGCTAGCATAAACTTTCTTGAATGGCCTAAACTTTGAACCTATTGAAAACTGATGAGGTATGCTTAAAAGCTGAGTCACATCAGGAAACCTACCAACTGATAGGAACTTTTACCCGATTGGACTGTTTTCCTAAAATAGACAAAGACGGTACAAGTGGAAGAACTTGCAGGATGGACCTACGGCACTTATTTCTGTGTGTCTTATCAGCATGGCGCAGAGGAAAACTCCCGACACTTGGAGCAGCCGAGAAGCCCCCGTGGTTTCTCCTGATGTCCACACACTCGGCCCTGTGTGCTGGATTCCCGACATTAGGAATCCTGGATCGCTCCGTGGCTAAGTGCGCTTGAGAAAGGTCATCGTTGTGCCACCAGCCTCTGTGCCTCGTCGCTCAGTGGTAGCACTTTGGCTGAAAGTGGAGGCAACCGTCCCACATGAGTGCTTCATGAGGAGGGCCAAAGCTGCCCAGAAAGGGCAGCCGCTCCAGCTGCAGCTCTGTGAGGCAGGCAGCCGCAGACAGACACAACACACACACAGACACTTTGACACTTGTGTATTTAAGATCCCTCAAGGCAGGGTCACTGATTAACGGCCGCACTCGTGCTCCGAAATGTGTGCACGCATTGCTGCGCAAAGACGAATAAACCATCTCCGTTTGGTTTTCATGAGTAGAGAAAACAATATTTTCTTCTTCTTTTTTGGGGGGCGTGGGGTTAGCATTCCTCTGTTTAACAAACTGATGAATGTTCGCAGTGGTTAAAGTAAGCTAATCTCTGATATGAAATGATGTTTTCACATCAGCAGCCGCTCACTTTAGGAGATTCCATAACACAGCAGAGGGGGGAAGTGACAAAGGCTCCAGAAGAGCTAATGACCGGTGAGTAGATGCAGCTGGGAAGGGGAGCAGAGCTGAGAGAAAGATGACAGATAAACATGACTAATACTAACACATGGTACGTCGGTTTTGATATGCTTGTTTTCGTGTTTGCGCCTTTATGACTGCCTTTGTTATTTTAATGTCTGTGACACTTGCTTACAAAGGAGAGAACTAAAAAATAAAACCTCAAACTGAGATAACAATGAGAAACACAGAGGAAACAAGTGCAAAGCACAAACAATGTGAATAAATGAACTAACACGAGGGGAAAATACAAAATGGGGAGATATAGTCAACAAATTAGGAGCGTAAATGTAAAAGCAAAGTACAGATGGTGACACTGTGTCTTCATTTCCCCAGTAATTCAGAGTTATGCGCTATTTTGTGTTCATAAAATCCCACAAAATCTGCGACTGGTATGTAACAAAAAGTTTTTAAAAAATAAAAAAATCCAAGGTGTGTAAATACTTTTACAATACGTTGTGTCTGTCTGTAGTGTCTGTCGTCGGCTTTTATGACACCACCTACACTATAGATTTTAAAAATATATATATTTACAAATTTAACAAATAAAACAGTCTAATCCATTTATCCAATGTTTTTTTTTCCTTTTCTTAGTGTAAATGGGAAGACAACCGCGGCAGACATCAGTGTTCCTGAAGAGGCTCAGTGAATGATGATAGCAGGCCAGACAAGCATCCTGTGAAGCTCAGAGGTGGTTGTCTGCCTGCCTGCCCTCTCCACCTGCTGTTGGAGCAAGTTTCACAGTTTGCAGTGCCTGCTCTTAATCCCCCCCCACTCCAAGCACTTGAACCCTGCAGGATGGGGCTCTCCCTCTGAGCACCATCATCCTCAGCAGCAGCAGCAGCACGATGAAGGCGCAAAACGTCAGGACTCTCTTCCTCATCCTCTCCGTTGTTTTCTACCTGCTCGTCGGAGCCGCCGTGTTCGACGCGCTGGAGACGGAGAGCGAGAGCTCCCGGAAGAAGGCCCTGGAGCAGAAACTGGGCGAGCTGAAGAGAAAGTACGGCTTCCTGGAGGAGGACTACCGGGAGGTGGAGAGAGTCGTCCTGCAGTCGGAGCCGCACCGCGGCGGCAGGCAGTGGAAGTTCTCCGGCTCTTTTTACTTCGCCATCACGGTCGTCACCACGATAGGTAAGAACGCGGTTCCGGTTCTTTACGTCTCTGCGGCCGGTGAACACGACGACATGACTTTTGTTTTGAGGCGCACGATTTGTTGCAAAAGTTTCTGTGAAACAGTGGCGGTACATAAAAAAAAAAAAAAAATCTCTTTTTATATTAGCTAAAGTTTTCTGAGGCACATAGCAGTTTTTTTTTTGGTGCTTTTACTGCAACCAGTAATAAACTACATGAAAGCTAAGTCAAGCATTTAATAGCTAAAAAAATAACTCATTAATCAAATAACGAAAAGAAATAATCTACCTTCACGTCGACGAAACCGCTTTAAAACCAAAACAAGAAACAAACAACTTCAACGAATGAACAAATTAAATAATAAAAAGAAAGAAGAAACATGCTTTCAAGAATATACTTTTAAACTTTGTAAAATAAAATAAAAAGACTTTCAAGCCAAATTCAGTCGAGATTTAGCGGATTAATCCTTATTGCTGCCAAAAGTGACTGGACCATAACTTACGGTCCTTTTTTTTTAAGCAACACATTTTCTATATTTATGTATTTGTTATGTTACCAGCGCTGCAAAACCTGTCTGCCAGAAATGTAGGAATATCGCTTTAAAATGGATGCAAATTGGATGCCACGATGGATGTGAAGCAACAGAAACCAGAGACTGGATTAATCATTGGAATCCGATCTTGAGCCCCTCGCTATATCACCATCAGCACCGCGGCCGTAAGTGCTTAACCCGCAGTGCCTTTGTGACGTTTCAGGTTACGGCCACGTCGTTCCTCGCACCGACGCCGGCAAGACCTTCTGCATGTTCTACGCGGTCCTGGGAATCCCTCTGACTCTGGTCATGTTCCAGAGCCTGGGGGAGAGGATCAACACGCTGGTCCGCTGCCTCCTGCGCAGAGCCAAGCGGGGCCTGGGCCTCAGGGAGACCGAGGTCTCCATGGGGAACATGGTGCTGGTGGGGCTGCTGTCCTGCGTCGGCACCCTGTGCGTCGGGGCCGCCGCCTTCTCGCACTTCGAGGACTGGACCTTCTTCAACGCCTACTACTACTGCTTCGTCACGCTCACCACCATCGGCTTCGGGGACTTGGTCGCCCTGAAGAAGAAGGACGCCCTGCAGAGGCGGCCGCCCTACGTGGCTTTTTGCTTCGCGTACATTCTGGTCGGACTGACGGTCACGGGAGCTTTCCTCAACCTGGTGGTGTTGAGGTTTCTCACCGTGAGCTCTGACGTGAGGACCGCCGAGCGGGAGGACGAGCAACTTTTGAAGGAGGAGGACGAGTCGGATGCTGCGGACGGAGGAAGCGGCCGGTTCACTCTTCCGGTGGAGGAGGAGGATGGCGGCAGCTGCGTGAGTCTGGTCTCCTCTAATTCAGACGACCTCAGACTCATCGAACCGGAGCCTTCCGAGCTTCCCAAACCCAACAGACTCGGGGATCTGATCTGCTGCTGGTGGTGCCGTGGGCTGGCGGTGTGCGGCAGCAGCTCTGACCTGCAGCAGGAACACACGGGCGGCCATAGCAACCCCGTGTTTTACACCTCCATCTCCTACAGGGTGGACCGGGTCTCCCGCAGCTCCCACGCTGCCTCACCACATGCCTCCCCCAGCTCCGTCGCTCTCTGCTGGGAGAGGAACTATCGTCGCAGCAGACGGAGGTCCCTCTGACACAGGAGCTTTTTGTGACAGATGAAACCATCAAAGGCTCAGACTTCCTTTGCTTCCAAGTGTAGCACTAAGTGACCTGAGAAATATTTTCCTACACTGAACAGTTTGAATGCTAAGGCATGTGTGACACTTCGAAGAGTTCTTTCTGCGTTTGTCTTTTCTTTTTATTTTTGTTAAACTTTTCAAATGATCATTTCATTTGCACAAGAAAAACATAACTCGGCCTGGCCTGAAGTGAAAAAGCAATCGCTCCCCAATCCTACCCTTAATTTAGTCTTTTACTTAATTTCTGAGAAATTTTGGTCGACTCTTTCCAGAAAACTTACATTCAAGCCGAGTTGGAGGGCTTCTATCATAAATAGTCTGCTTAAGCCTTAGTGTCACGCTGCAACATTTCGGCTTTAAGTCCAGACTGGACAGACTTACTCCAAAACCTCTGTTTGACCTGCTAGTGCACTTTGGACCCTGTCCCACAGCATAACCTAAACAGCTCAAGGTCAGAAAGGAATGGCTTTGAATTTTCTTGTGGAATAGTGCAGAAATATCCTTTATTGTCACACGATGGGAAAATTCACAAAACAGACAAAAAAAAGAGACTTTACAACATAAGAAAACAATACTGCACAGTTATTCAATTCAACATTGCACTCTACAACTGAGTAGGGTCATTTAAAAAAAAAGTGTGCCAAATGTGCATTCATAGTGGAGCATTAAAAGGGCAGTAGCACAGTGAAGTAACTATGTTGCCTTCAGTTTTTACAAGAATGCTGTACATATCAGATGTGACCTAGAAGAAATTTGAATTTGTAATTTAACACCTTGAAGTTGTGCCTGTCTCTTTAAAAACTCCTGCTCTTTCTGTAACTCCTCCTCTATTATATGGCTCCCCTCTTAACCCTCTTAACAACATTTTTACCAGCCCAGAAGCTTAGAAACTGCAGCTCAGAGGAGGAGAGCCGTCCTCGAAGGCGGGGCTAGGTCCACCCGGGCGTTTCACACAGCTGAATGGTTGCCATGGGAGATTAAAGCATTTCTCAAACACGCATGAAGGGATCAAGGCAACGCTCCAGGTCTGTTTCTGATGAGAGAATAACGTAAAAGCACGATGTAATGCTCAAAAATGTTCATTTTGCACAATATTGCGCCTTTATAAACAACAACCAACTATTTACAAGAAATGGAAAAAGAGCAAATAATCACAGTGATGTAAACAGTTGTGGAGCTTGTTAGGAGGAGTGATGGTTCTGAAGGTCTCTGGGAGGAAGGACCTAAAGTAGTGGTCCTCTTTGCACCAAGGAAGAAAAAGTTTGTGAAGGAGCTGTTGTCCAGTTGTAGTTTTAGGATTTTGTGCTGCACAGCAGAATTCTTGGTTTCTGATCCCTAAGCAGCCAAAAAAACAACAACAAAACAAAAAACAACAGATCACCATACTATTTACACCTCGCTCAACTCTCAGTATGTTTTTCTTTATTCTGAAATGCTGTCCATATTTCCTCCTTAATAAATGAAATCATCTTTTGAGAACTGTTTTTGTATTTGTTCAGCTTAACTTCGTCTGACATGGCAATTTCTTGGATGAACTGAACCATCACGGCGCTGTACGGTATATCTTTTTGTCTTTGCTGCCCTGCTGCGTAATAAAAGGTACAGAATGTGTCATCAAGCTGCAGATGCTGCGCCACGCCTCAGTAAGTTGAAGTTATCTTTAAGAAAATCAGAGTCTTCAGACTCTCAGCAGTGCCGTCACTTGTGACCTTCAGTTCTTTCCAGTCAGTAATCATCACTGCTCTCTATTAGGAACATTCCCTCCGCTGCTCTGGCTGGTTCCCAAGGTAACGCCCTTAGCCCTGTTGCTCAATGTGGCAGAAACTGAGGGCAGACAGACAGACACACACACACACTATGTATGTAGTTAGTGGTATTTTTCTGAAGTCACCATCCTGTCAAAACTGGGGCTTTCAGTTTAAACAAGAAACCAGTAGACCAACAAAGGATGGGAAAACAGGAAGTGACATCATAACGGCAACATTTGGAAACAAGTTCCCATTGATTTCCTATGTGTAAAATGTATAAAACTAAATTTGATCTTATTTTTATGGAAGCTAATAATGTAAGTGGGAAATTAATTGTATTTATTATGGAATATTCAAAACCTGTGAACTTTTTTTTACATTTTGTGACATTACAACCACAGTTTTACTGTAATTGCACGATGGACAAAAAACATTCTGGAAAAAAGGAAATGTAAATGTATGTTTCATAATAATAATAATAATAAATAATAATTCACTTTCAATTGAAACTTCGACGTTAATTATTTTACTCATGGAAATGATCTCTAGTCTGACAGGTGCAAACTTTTGGATGCTGTTGTTTTCCTTGTTCCAATTTCAACCACCAGAGGGCAGCATTGGTTAATTTAAACAACAACAACAAAACAGAACAGCTGACCTCTTTGAGGTTTCCTGGACACAATGTTGCTGTCAAGCTCAACCAAAACTCTGCTATAAATACAACCTCGCGTCCTCTGCGCATGAGTTGCAGAGCCTGTTTGATATCACGTCCCTTACAGCTGGGATGCTGTCGTTTCTGTAAGTTCCTCTGTAGCTAAAAGTTGAAATTAGATCACAGCTTGTTGTGAGTGAGAATAGCTGTTCGGCTGTGTAGGCGCTTCAGTCAAGTACCCAGACGTGGATCAGCTTTCAGCACGATCAACTGAGAGGGGGGGGAAACCCCAACAAAACAAAACAATACTTGAACCAGCAGAAGGAGCAATCTGTTGCATAAATACAAAAAAATAAATAAATAAATCTCCATCTCCAGAGTACCCTGTTGAATTTTTGTGGCTAGTGAAATTTTATTGCGGGTTTTATTTCTCTTTGTTGTGCTATGATGTATTGTGCAAACGGCAACATTGATATAATGGCGTAACTTGAACGGAAGCGGGTGATTTAGTCTGGATCAACGCTTCGTGTGTTGTATACAATCTTGCACGTTCATTGTCTCGTCCGTGACTGTTAAGAAGAGCCCACACCTCTGCTCGGGTGATTTTTATTAATCTTCTTTTACGGCTCCATCAGAGGCGGACGGTCCAGCAGTTTCATTACAAAAAATAAAATAAAAACTGCTGAATAATACAGCGTGTTATGTGCAGATAATACACTTTACAAGTGGTGAGCTGCAGGTGGAGAGATGAGGGGGATTTTAAATTGTACATTTTTCTGACTCACAAGATTTCTCATAACGGAGCACGGCTGTGCTTAAATGTATCTTCCGCTTAAATGTGTTTCAACTCATTTTACGTCCATGTATTCCGTTTTTAAGACACTTTGCTTCTAGTGTTTCGGAAAATGCCTGCAGATCAACAGCTACGTGCAAATGTTTTCAAACACATTCACATTATGTCACATTGCAACTCCAACACCTTTTCAGTGTTGTTTGTAAGGAATAATAATAATAATAAAAAGACTCAACAGACATTTTTCTATTTGGATATTTAGACGATCCAGTTTACAAGATGTACTTGAATGCAACTGAAGGACATGTCACAACAGTCTCAGTGGGTTGTTGCATTTTAAACACTATGCGACCCTTTGGACTGGTTGAGTGATCCAGGCAGCTGGATTTGGACTTTAGCTTAATGTCCTCCAGTACCAGCAATGCTTACAGCTTACAGCTTGATGTTTCTTCAGGTGAATAGTTCAGCTACATACATTTTCGCTGTTGAAAGATGCTTACACTCAGGGTTTCCCCCAGTGCATTATAAGCCTGGCGGGCCACCAGGATTTACTTGTGCCCCACCATGTCTTCCAAAACCGTGTTATTATCCTTCCACTTGAGAATTACACATTTGCTTGTGTCGGTCTGTTGCATACATTCTAATAAAATAGTCGTGGCTGTGAAGGGACAAAATGCGATGAACCTTTTCCAGACACTGGATTCACCAACTAATGTAAAATATCCACATTCACACACATCAATCCTTAATTCTCTTTCAAGAGACCAACACAAAGCAAACAGAAGCTTCCATTAACCCCGGCGTTCAGAGAGACGAGCGTCGAGCCCAATCATCAAAGTGTGTGTGTGAATCCTCAGCTGAACTTAAAAAGAGGTTCTGGACTGAGAGGCTAAATAATTCATTTTATTTTTAGATGTTTTTTTATTTATTTTTTTTCTTTGTGAACACATTCTGTTAAGTCATTACAGTTGCAACGCCGGTCTTTCATGTGCAGTCAAAAGGAAGGCCAGACTACAAGTTGCCGGTTCAAGCTGAGTGCAGCGCAGCTGATTTGAAAGGCAGAAATGCATCCCAGTCGCATCTGCATTTATGAATGAATAAATAAACGTAGCAAACGGCGCTAGAAAAAGGTTTTAACTAAGAAAAAAATAGCGAGGGAGAGGAAAGTAATTCAGTTGTGCTAGCTTGACTTTGATAACCATAAAGTGTAGATGTGATGTGGCATTCTGTGTGTTTTGGTATAAAACACAATATAAAACAAGGTGACCCACACAAAAACTCTGACAAATCATCACCAGAGCAGGTGTTTAAATTAGCTAATAGCTGTTGTATCTAATCTATTATCACTTATTAATAATCGCACATAAACATAAAGCCTATAAACTAGGGATCGATCGGCACACCTCTACTAAAAAAGTAACACTGTAACGGACTGAATGTTCTGTTCTTTGTGTGGGAAATGCTTGAGTGCTTTGTTTTGGTTGCTGAATCCTGATACATTAGTGGCGTTGTTGTCAGTCGTTATGGTAACGAGTCTGCGCAGGGGCGGAGCGTTTGGGAGGTTTGGCCCGGATGGGAGACAGAATATGACTTCCTTTTATCACGTCTGAAGGCGGGCCCTCTCCTGTTGAGTATGATTATATAGTATGGTGTCCCAGTCATTGCTAAAAAATTTACAAGACTGACTGATTTTAGTGACGTAGTGGGTGTAAAATATTGAATAAAATGTTGTGCTACATGACTGGCTTTATTTACATTTAACTTTATGACATACAAATTTACAAGCGGATCCTCCATATTGTCTCCAAGTGTATTCTGGGTAAAACTTGTCACCAGCCGTCCACCAGCGTCATCATCAGTCACTAGGCAACAGATGGCAAACTAGCTGGAGCATTTCTACGGTTAACACGAGTGGAGCTCCACGGAGCGGCAACGTGAAAAGGATGGAAAAAAAGAGGGCAAGGAAAAGACAAAAACTGGACACATATTTTGTTCCTGTCTTTGAGATGAGCCGGACTTTTTTGTTGGCAGAGATTCAGACCCGCCACAACTGCCAACCCAGCGAAGGAGCCGGACTAGTTACTCCTTCGCTGGAGTAACTAGCATGTCATGTACACTGAATGCTCCGTGTACGTCCACGGAGCATTCAGGAATATATGAGTTGTTTCCTAGAAAATGCTGCATCTGGAAAACAAAACATATATATAGAGAGAAAGCATTTTACACGACTCACGGTGTCCATGATAAAAAGGCGGGAAAATAAAGACGATGAATTAAATCAGTAAAAAAAAGAAAGAAAAAAAAGCTAGGATTCATTTGCAAATCAGTAAGACAACAGACATCAATAGAGGTAAATTGGCGGGATAATTGCTCATTAACTTAAAATTTTAGTCAATTTGCACTTTGGTCGGAGTGAGAAGCCCGTTTTGATTCAACCCCTGTCGTCGTCTTCCATCATACAACGTGTCTGGCACGCCGCGTCTCCTTGACATTTCGTGTCAAAGGGATCACGCCGCTTGCCGAATTACAGTTTGAATTAAACCACAAATGAGACTTTGAGGCATCTGCCTGCGCGAGCGGGATACAGGTCTGTGACGACGACGTTCACAGGGGCTGACAAGAGGGTAGAAAACAAATTGGGTGAATCGTTTCCGTTGGAGCAAATGGCACATTTTTAAGCCAGTGCAACAAACGGCGGGTCTACCTTGGATCTTAGTGTGGAGTGATGATTATTGATGCCCCACTGCAGCTAAGAGCGAGGGCTTTAGTGCTGTTGTGCTTTCACAGCATTTCGAGTTACTCTTCAGGGAGCGCTGCTTAAGAAATGTTTACAGCCCAGCGGCTCCGCTGATGAAATATTTTGGCTTATTGATAAATCGCTTTGGTCCAGACTGAAATCTCTCAACAAGTATTTGACTTTCTGTAAATAATGTTGTGATCTCCACTGGATAAAAAAAAAAAAATACTACTGCCTGGCTGAGATTGTGACTTTCTGAGCAACACCCCAACATGACTCCATTGAACCGCCATAGTTTGGGAATGAAAGATGAATTCTCCATCTCTACTCGTAGTTAAATACCAAAGGTGTCCAGAGAAAATATCTCCAGGAATTGGTAGTTCATCTCAGTCATACAATAAAATAGTGAAGCAGACGTTAAAACTAACACCTGAATTCATCTGGGATCTTCTATGTTCCACACTGGGTCAGAGTTTTACATACACCTTCAAAGACGTACATCTTCGCTTGACATTAGGGCTGCAACTAATGTTTGCTTTAGTCACCGATTATTCTGATGATTAATTGGATAGAAACATTGGCACACTCTGCAGATTTTTAACAATTTTTTAAATACAATATTAGTAATGCATTAAAAGATGCAAAAAAAAACCCCAAATAATTTAGTTCGCTTTTCTTTTTAAAACATGAAAATAAAAGATTTTATTGCCTAAAATGAAAATGAAATAGCGCGCCGTTCTTTCATGTGAAGCAACGGATGCATCTGCAGCTACAAAAAGCTTCTAACATCAGCATGTGAAAAGTTCAGGCCTTTCTGCTTGACTTAGCGTATTTGAACTGGGTGAAGCTAAAGCTATACCACACGGGAAGATTTAAAGACAAGCTGTACGTATATTTCGTACAGTTTTGTCTTAATTACTGCTCTGGATATGTTGTTCTTTCACCAAACGGCCTTCTTATTGAGCCTGTACTCTCCAGTTAACAACTGATCGATTGCTGAATGAGTTGACGATTGTCTCAATAATCGATTCATCGCGATTAATTGTTTAATCTCCAACGGATATTTCGTCAATACAAAACCGCGCACCCTCTGCAGCCGACAGACAACTCATCTCAGAAATGATTGTAGGGGTTATTTAAACTGAGTCAGTGGCTGAAAAGTTTTAAGGTTGGACAAAAAAATGGTAACGTCAAAGTGAAGCGTTCCACCTTCACCGTTGGAACCAACAGGGATGAGGAAGGAGGAATTCCTCAGACTTCAAGTCAAATTAACGACTACATGGTTAAAATATTGGAAAAAAAACCCAACAGATCAATGATCCAAAACACTTATCAATGCTGGTTTTAGTTTGGGTTGCTACCAGAAAACATTTCTTAATATTTTCTGTTAGGAATAATCATTTATCCAGCAATATTCATGCCAGAAGCTTATGAGGGAGGTTTTCTCCAAGTATCGGTGGTGATAAACGTTTACATTCCAGCCTGAATGTATATCATGTTACCCGAGCGTGGATTCAATAAAATAATGCAATAAATGTGCCAAATGAATACGGCGTTCCTGTTGTTTCTGGCTGGAACTGAACATGCTTGCTTGGTAGTTCTTGTTCCCGCTGTTGGACATTCGTTTTATGACCTGTCTCCTTCATCTTTGGCTAACATAACGACTACTTGACTCTCATTTGGCAAACTTGGCACATCAAATGAGTCATGTTGGGCTCTTTCTTCCCCAGAAGGCCGTAGAATTGTAAAAGAGGCCTAATGTCTCCCTCCAGCAGCAGAGGCAGAGAGCGGCTGTTGCGGTGAATCACTCTCCACGGTTCGCTTTTTTCCTCTGAGACAGCGGACAAAGAAATGATCAAAGTTGTCTGTCAGTCATTCTCGGCTCTGTCGTGCCAGTAAACAAAACAACAGCTTCTTTGAACACGACATTCTTTCACAACAGCGGAGAAGAAGCAAAAGCCTGGAAAAAGACGAACAAAGTAACAGGTGGCGAAGTGAAGTGCTTTGTTCCTTTGTGAAACTGAAAATATATATAAACGTTTTTCTTTTCTTTAAAAAAAAAGACATTTTACAAATAAAAATCTGAAACGTGTTTTGTGAATTTATATCCAGGCCCCTAAGAGAACCACTCTAGTCTTTTGGGTTTACGTTTCCAGCCGGTTTGGACAGATTTTTTTCTCTGTTCTTTGTACTACATGTCAGAGCAGATGGAGACTGCAACTACAACGTCCAAAAATCTGAACTTGGACTAGGCCAGGAGACCTCAAATTGAGTCCTTTAACTTCAGAAGTCTAGCTGCTTCAACACACTCTTCCGTGTACGTCTTATAAAATAAATATGCTTCCACCACAGCTCACCGCAGTTGTCGTGAGGAGCGGCCATTTCGAAATGCGAAGTCGGCCTTTCAAGTCGTAACTGGGGGTAGTCGCATTCCAGTTGATGTTTCCGACTGGGAATTTGGAATTTCCCACTTTCGACGACAAAAGGAACGCGCCACAAGACCTTGAGGTCTACTTAAACTCCTCCACCTGGGGCAGGAAATCGTCCCACTGTGGTCGTGACGTGACAAAAACAGGGAAACGTTCAATATCTGAGGTTGTGTCAGGAACGACAGTGTCTACACCGGGTCTGAGAGCTCCTCTGGAAAAGTTCAGGCAAAAGTCGCCGCCTCGGCCGCGAGACGGGCGTCAGCGTTTGTTCAAACCTGTGGCCGGACTTTAGTCTCGGCAAGAAACTTTTTACGAAATCGTTTCCTCCTCCTGTTAGTTGGATAGATTCAGAAGTTGCTGCCGGAGCAGAATTTGAATGAGTGAGATAAGGAGAAAGAAAAAGAGAAAATGCAGCACAATGGCCCTTATGGCTGTAGATAACAAATGCATCTCCGTTTCCCTCCCCTTCTTCTTATTTTTAGACGCTCTGCAAAGGGAAGAAAGGAGAAGAAGACCGTCATGAAGAATGGTTCCCACTGGAGATATGAAACCCAATTTATTCATGCTTCTTTAGCTCGGCGGAGACTGACAACAGAGTGATGTGGCACATCTGTTAATCTTTCTAAATGAGCAACTTGTCAGATCTTTGCTACGGCCCCTGCACTAAATAATTTACTGCACTTCAGTTTTTACTCCGTTTTTCGTCAACTGTGAGAAGCCCAAATTATTGCTACTGTGTCATGCCTCCCTTCGTACGGCGCCACGCTCATTAAAACGCCGCCTTTTGGGAAAAAGACAAACAGAAACACCAGGAAAGAAAACTTTTCATTTCACAATTGAAGCCATCATTCATGTTCGTGACATAAAAGGGAATCATTTATATGTGATAGCTGCTTCAGAGTGACAGTATTTCCTATTAGGGGCTCGGCGAGCTTCAGAGCAAATTATTCATCGGGATCAGAGGAGTGCTTTTATTGCTTGTTGCAGATTTTACTATGAGAGACGACGAGTTTCAGAAATAAAGAAATCATTAGTTATTTCTACATCATGTTAAAGAATAAAGACAATAATCCATCAATGCATTTTTAACACTGAAATAATCAATGTAGAATTTTTTAGTGGCCATCACAGCGTTAACAAAGACTATAGTGAAAAAATGTAATGCAGGGGTCTCAAACTCGCGGCCCGCGGGCCAACTGCGGCCCTCGGGACGATAGTTTGTGGCCCCCGCCTTAATATGAAAGTTTAATGTTAGTGCGGCCCGCGAGTTTGATATAATTGGCAATTTTCAGTGTTGTGTGCGGAGCTGAACGAACTTACCAATCACGGTGGAGTATATTGCTCTTGGGGGCGGGACATCGGCCAGGCCTATTTGCATTTTCTATTTGTCATTATTTGCATGCCGTACATGCGCAATTTCCGCGGCCGCTCCCGCTTCACGTGCTTCAGCATCCAGTCTAGACCCGGAAGTTGCTGATCAGTGTAACGTAACTAAGGTTAGGCGCTGTAACGCTTGGGTTGTGTTTAAGGGAGGAGAGGAGGCGGCAGATTCGTCAGGACGGTCAAAAACTCATAACCACACTGGTACTGGGAATTCCCCAGTGTTGTCCTTTAATAAACTCTCTTCACCAACCTTACAAAGCCGGTTGAACGGCTGCTATATTATCAGACATGAAAATTGAGCAGCGTCCAAACAACCCGTAACATTACTAAAAAGTTAGGGAGCTAACATGTCCGTCTATCACGTTTTTCCCACGCTCTCTACAGAGAAGCCGTGGCGCATACTTCTGACATCATTAGCAATACTAGAGTATCTTAAAGAGACACTACACAAGTACGGCTGTTACAGCGCCTGACTACGGCCAAATATGGTAATAGGCAATCAGAAAGGTTCGGCTGAGGAGACCGTGTGTGTGAATGTGGCCCAGACTCTACCTCCAGCGGCCCCCGGGTAAATTGAGTTTGAGACCCCTGATGTAATGGGTAAGTTCGAATTTGTAATCTGCTGGAACATGTGTCCATGAAATAGTCCAATAAATGCTCAAAATATTTGTGAAAATACTAAATTCTGTTCATCTGTTCAGCTTTAGTAAATTGTTAATATATTTGTTTAGCAGTTTTTTCATCATGATTCAAGATGCAAAAATGTTGCTAATTTTTCATAATTAGCAAAATTTTTTCATCTTGGGAATCATAATTAAATGTTTCAAGGGAATCATTTAAGTATTTCCGGCAACTCACTTTAATTTCCATAAACCAGTTAGTCTGCAATTAACAGAGAACATCATGAAAGGATAAATTGTTTTAGCTCCGACTGTTAATACAGTCTCTTTAAGTTAATACACTTAAAGAGACATAAGGAGATTTTTATATTTTCTCAGGAATAGTACTTATTAAAAGGCAAACAAATCAACATGAAACTAAAAATATCTAAGAATTTGATTTAAAAAAAACAGCCACTAAATCAAGTCTGCTATTCCTAAATATTAATTAACGCAAAATAACCTACTTATCAGTGCAAGATTAATAATAGTAAAAAAAAGCATTCAAATTACATTGTTTAAAGCTGGTTTACCTAAAAGTTTCCAGAAATTATTTATTCTGTAGACGTGGCCTGAGATGCCAGTAAATGTGGAAATGGTAATTTTGCTATGTTTTTCTCAACCACATTTTATCCCACCAGACTAATCTAGTCAAATTAAAGGATGGATAATTTTATTGAGATAAATGATAAATATCTCTTCAAGCTTTCCAAACATGTGCCAATACCCGTGGAGGGAACTGTAAAAGATTCAGTAAAATGAGCGGACTTTGAGAGCAACCAGCTAGCAGGGAACCTGACACATACACTAAGGCTGTCAATACTGCTTTAGTTAGCTTTAGCATTTAGCTAGTTTTAGTTTTTACATCCATTTTTTTTCACTCTTCATGGAGCTTGTTTATGTAGGTCAACATGCTAGTGCTAGCCTCGATGCTAGCATTGGTATTTCAGCTAGGGGTAACTTTTTTGCTAATTTTAGCTTTTACATTGTTTTTTCACACTGCATGGGGGTATTTTACTGTAGGTCAACATGCAAGTGATAGCCTATATGCTAGCGGACATTAGTATGTTATTTAGTTTCTAGATAAGAAACTAGTTTTAGTTTCTTATCTCATTTTTAGCTTTTACATCTGTCACACTGCAGGAAGTATGATCCTGGTCAACATGCTAATGCTAGTCTAGATGCTAGCATTGGTATTTTAGCTAGCGTTACCTTTTTAGCTAATTTTAGTTTTTACTTAGTTTTGTTTTCACACTGCATGGGGTATGCACTGTAGGTCAACTTGCTAGCAATAGCTTATATGCTAGCTCACATTAGAAAGTCAGTTAGTTTTAGCTTCTTGGCTCATTTTATCTTACAGTTTAGCATTGAAAGCAGTGTTTCTAATAGTCTTTGACTGAAAGTTTTCACTCGTCTTCAACAGTTGTATAGGTGTTTTGTTGACTTTTGCTTTTTCGTCTGCTGCTTCTGCTCGTTTCCTACATTTTTGCACGTCTTCTGCAGTTGACTTCAAATCTTTCTGCAATTCTCACCCGGAAATTCAGCTCACAGCATTCACACTGCATTTTCCAAGACCATTTTTAGAAGAAGGATCAAAATGAAAATTTTTCAGTTACCTCCATAAGGAACAACTCGTGACAAAAGAAGCCTGACAAAATGAGACCTTTCTCACCAGTCCTTGCTTGTTCATCTTGAGATTCTTTCACTCTTTTGAAGCTCTTGCGTTTTTCATTTTCTTGATATAATAATTTTAATATTCCATCGAGTGTGTCTTTGCTGGTCTGCTGAGCAGGAAGAAGACGTATCCATCAGCAGAGCTGCGTCTGACATCTATCATCAAAGGTCTGCCTGGCAAACACACACGCACACACACACACACCCCAACACACGCATCTGCATCTGCTTGGTATGCCAACTGGGTGAACATTCACATCATCCTACCTGCACTGTTGTTTTTGATTAGCATATAATGCATCAATTACTTCACTTTCACTAAACAAAAGCCACCACAAGTTTTTGTTACCAAGGCAACAGTGGAGAGCGCTGGCGGCTGGAGCAAATGGGTTTGGCAGGAAAAGTTGCGTTCTGACGGCGGGAGCCAAATGTGGGGCAACAGCCATTGTCCGTCAGATCCGATCCCAACGTGTGGACGGTGACGGCGAAGTGAGCGGCTCAGCTCTGCAAAAAGAGCAAACAAAACGCAAACGCTGTCGCTCAGCGAGTGGAGACAGCCTCTCGACGAGAGCGAGAAATACGAAATCTCTCCACACCGTACACACCTAAAGCGCAAACAGACAGACTCACAATCACACTAGCAGTCAACTTAGGTATCATCTTGACATTTGCGCAATTTAAAATGTCAGAGAGTTTATTGCAGTACATCAGACCCACTTCATCAGTTCAGTAAAGAATATGAGTCGCAGGCTGTTTATTCCCCACAGCTTTCCTCACATAAGGACAAGCTGTATATAATTACTCCCCAGAAATGCTTCCCATATATTTCAAAATGTCACAGGATCTAATTATGATATTTGTGTGGAGAAAAGAATAAAAGGGATGTAAAGTTATGGGCATGTTTGAATAAACTTGCTTCAGGATACAGGTCCAACAAGTTACTGTGGTCGGACCTTCTGGTTCGGCTCATTCTTATGATATTCACACCCATAAATTAAGCTTTTATGATCCAACTTATTATTCATCTAGGTTTTCCATATCCAGATTATACGAGTAATCTTAAAAGTTATATTTACATTTTGAATGTTATTTTTTCACATTCAGTTTTGTATTGGGGTGTAACATATTTACATATATTCAGCTCTCCAAAAATCTTACTTTGTTTGCAGTTGTTATAAACTGCTACATATTTGTTTTTAGGCTGTGCAAAGACAATTTTTTTTCTAATATTTAACATTTGTACATGTGCTATGGAAGTATTCTTTCTGTTGCGAATTGATTCAAAACATCGATACTGAGACGGTATCGGATCCATACTAGCATGGCAGTAAGATCGATACGATATCTTCAGATTCGCTCTTGAAATTTTACTTTTTGTATTGCAGTTTCCCAACTCTACCTCAGGGTAGAAGGCGACATCTTGGCTCAGTAACGTTACTTTTTCTTATAGTACTTATTTTCCCAGTATTAGGGTCATGCTAAGAAAATAATAATGATAGAAAATACAAGGATAAAGTCATAGAAAAATGAAATACATAATATTACAACTTTATTCTCGTGCGACTTTATTCATGACTTAATATAGTATGGCCCTAATATTCTGTTGTAATGACTTCAGAAAATACCTTTAATTTGATTGAGCAATTATACAACTTCAAAGGCATTTCCAGGCAAACAGTTCATACTGAAATAATTTATTTTAGGAAGAACTTTTGGTAAATATTAAATGGATAAAGCCAAACCTTGAAGTTTTTGGTGGAGTGGAAGAGATTATCTGGTTCTTGCACGATAGTTTAAAAAGTTGAACAGATTAATGATGTGACATGCTCATGCTGTGAGGCGTGTTTAATTCTTTACATCTGCATAGAGGAGCTGTTGAATGTAGCGTATCGTTAGCTTACACACTAGACTATTGTCAACTCCATATATTTCCCTCATTCCTCCGGGAAACATATGGAGCCTGCCTGATAAGTAAAGGGAATCCCAGTGTTAGCTGCATTTATCTGGAACTGAGTAATAACATTTTCGCTATTACTTCTGCTTCACTGTTTTCTTTTTCGTTTCGTTTGATCAGATTTCCTGTGTATTTTAAAGAAGACCATTTATTTCTCTTGTCATTTCCCCTTCTGTGAATCTTCTGTTTGTTTATGCGATGAACTAAGCGGTCAAGGACAAGAGAGCACCAGAGAAAGTCTGAAAAGGGGATTTTATTTCTAAAAAAAAAAAAAAAGCAACAGTACAAATACTGTAAGTATGAGACGAAGCTCGAACTCGAGCAGGTCCAGGCACGCGTTGGTAACGGTCAGCGATCGATTAAAATCGTAATGAAGTCAGACAAAACATAAAGCAGAAAACAGCTTTCATGACTCAACGCCTACAAAACGGTCACCTCATCTCCCAAAATTACTGCAAATGACTCACAGCGTGCCAACCTGAGCCGGCCTGGTCCATCAGCAGGCGTTGGTCGCCGGGGGAGGCGGGTCATTTTCCTGAGGTTATCAGCAAACCGTGACTACAGGATCACAGCTCTCTTCATCGCTCCTTGTCAAATCTCTGTATAAATATAAATCTTCATGTCGTTTTAAAATGACTGCTGCTGTAGGAGCTGCTCTACATGTTGTCTTGATCACAGGAAGCCTCTGGGCTAAACTCTCATGGGGATCTTGAGCACGTGCTCTGCTGTTTTCTGTATCCGTTTTGAATTTTTGTTCCTTTTTATTAAAGCCTGTGTACTAACTAATATTCTACAACCAAAACTACAAAAAAAGAAACAAATGGAACGTATTGAAAATAGGTGCTTACTAGAGAGATCAGGCCTTTAAGCCATTGTGTATCCATTCATATTATTTACAGGTAGGTATTTTTTATTAGTATAGAGATGGGGAAAAAATGTTCAAATCCTTCAGAAAGCTGAATTTGACTGCACATTTTTTGACCTTCTGTAAAATTTGTGAAGGAAGTTTGTTGAAATTTGTTGAAACATATAATTTGTTTCTTGAATGGGTTGTCCGGACATAATTCAGATGATTTAATGGCATAAATTTGCTCCATTAAACAATTCACATTCTAAGGAGCAGAGATTTTGGTTTCATCCTGCTATTTGTGCTTTCGGGTTAAGACGCATTAATGTAGTAAAAATGTCATAAATCCACATTTTTCTAACTTTTCCATTTCAAGTTGTTTTCACTAGTCAGGATAGACAGATATTTTCCACAGTCGAGAAAAACTGGGGGGGGGGGCTGTGAAAGACGGAGAGCTCAAGACTGCTAAAAGTGAAGAGAGACGGTGTTACATACAGAACACTGCCGTCAATGCATAACACATTGGGCATACAAGGCTGAAATATCTATTGCAAAGTCTTCAGCTTGAATCTGAGTTCACAAGGAGCGGACTGAGAAGGAGGAGGTCAGGAGAAATGAGAACAGTAGTTTGAAGACCTGATAGAAGACCGGCCTCCGTCCCAGGGATTTAAAAGTACTCTGTTGTGAGTCTGTTCTACCTACAATTGACACTAGTGGCGCATGATGATCGCTGGTGACAGAAGTGGTGAACATAAAACCTAAAAACTGGCCAGCATTTAGATAGACGTAGTCTCTGCTCTGGTTCTGACCAGCTCTCCTTGTCCCACCATTTTCACCAGTCTCACCCGCTTTCTAGTATAGAGACCTGCTGGGCCAGTAAAAGTTCTCCTTCAGTTATTTTCTGTGCAGCCACTAGAGGGCCACACCCTGTGTTGGTACGAACTGTGAATGCTTTACGCAGGCTTTGTACACAAAAGACCTAAACCCTTAACATCTGTAGAACCACCTGTAGTTCACTGTAAGCATCCCCTGGGTGTGCGTGCGTGTGTGTGTGTACGTGTGTGTGAAGCGCAGCAACAATCAATCGGCTCAGAACGAAACCACACGCACGCAGCCTGCTTACCAGTCTGTCCGACTCTTTGTTGAGTCATCTTGTTTAAGGCTGTCCCCATTATCAGCCCCTGCACAGTGCACTGGCAACAGCTGTCACATCAGCTGCTAACATTCGCCATAATAAACCATTTGCTGGAAATGATTAGGCCCATTCTTCCACTGGGAAAGCAGGCTGATGGTTTAATGATTGGGAGCATCTTTTTTCTTTTGTGTGTGTGTGTGTGTGTGTGTGTGTCTGTGCCGTCCATTAAAAAGGAACGCTACACAGCTCACAAAAAAGATTCCCGTTATTTTGACATCTCAGATTTTGTCACCACAAGCCTAAAAATATACATTACAGGGTTTTTTTCTTTGTTTGGATAAACCAAAACTATAAGTGGTGCTCAATTGAGAAGCGGAACAAGGGTTCAGGGTTTTCATTCCTGTTTGGAATTACAATTATGATATGTGGTGCACAATTCTACTGACATGCACTAAAACAAAGTCTTTCTGACATATTTTCTACCAGCTTAGCAACATCTAGAAACATAAATTTCAAGATTTCCACAGATTTTTTAGGGTTTAGATGGTAACTTTGACTGGGCCATTCTAGCGCATGAATATATACTGCTCAAAAAAATAAAGGGAACACTTTAAGTGTTAAACACCTGTTTAAGTGTTCCCTTTACTTTTTTGAGCAGTGTACTTTCATCTATCAACTCTTAACAGGTTAACTCTTTAGTTCCCTCCTCCATTCCATCAACTCTGACCATCTTTCTTGTCTTTGCTTAGGAAAAGCCTCCCCACAGTATAATGCTACCGCCACCATGTTTCACTGTGGGGAAAGGTGTTGTACTACCACAGCGCATTAGGGCCACTGTAGATAGAAAAAGAAGAGAGAGTAAATTTCTGAGACAGATCTCAGAAATTCTGAGTTTAAACTCAGAAATGTTCTAGCAAAAGAACTCAGAAATTTCTGAGTGCTTTCTAGAAAATTTCTCAGCCTGATTTCAGATTTTCTGAGTTAAAAAATGTTGAGAATGTGCAAGGAAAAAACTGAGAAATTCAGAGATTGATCTCACTAATTTTCCTTGAGAAAAATTTCAGAAATTATTCTGAAATTTTCTCAGATATTGAATCTTTTTTTGTCCTACATACAATTACCCTAATACGCCGTCATAATTGAATATACATCTTATCTAATCAGAACATTTTTTTCTTAGAGATGCAACATGCAGTTGAGAGTATTTTTAATTACCACTCTTCCGTAATTTCAGGTTTATCTCAGCATGTAAGTTGCTCTGATAGCTGTGGGTCTCTGGTGATTAACCTGCCCGAAAAATAAAAGTAAAATCTTGCCAAATCACTAAAATAACGTATTTTAGTTTAAAATAACTAAAATACGTTACAATTTGTGGGCGTTAAACATCAATGTGGAGCTTTTCTTTTCCTTCAGGAAAAATATATCCGGTAGCCACTAGATGGCAATATTTCATTCCCTTTATAAGGTTTAACTGTTGCTGACAAAGTCGTTCTCTTAAACATTAGGTTATAATGGCGTTCACCGTTCAACACTTATATTTCCCTTTACTCATTAAGCACCCAGTCTGCTCGGTGACCCTGTATCATCGACTTCGCTGTGAATAATCAATCAATCAATCAATCAATCAATCAAAAAAAAAAAAAAAGCCCAGAAGAAGAAAGCCAAACCGGGGTCTCTTTCTGGTTGTGTGGGAACCAGGGCGTCTATGTTCGACGGCAGCGGGGACTCAGGTAAGGCCTCGGCCCTTGTGTCTCGGCCCAATCCAATATTTTTCCTGGTAATCCCCCCTTCCGCTCCTCAGCCCTGCTGCTCTTTTCCGAGTTAAGTCCACATAAGCTCCCACTTGAGTGCCAGAGGCAGAGCGGCGCCAGGGATGGTGCGGTTGCCTAGCGACGCCTCAGTCGCTGCACCTGAGGGTGTTGGGTAAACACCGCGAGCCTGCCAAAGGGAAAAGGAAGCGAGTGACATCACCAGCCCGACACCCTCGCCTCCTCCCTCCGTGACATTCATCGCAAAGGGCTTTTATTTAGCGTCTTACACTCAGTGTCGCTGTTTCTGCTTTCACCCCGGGGTGAGATCATTAATGAGTCTCATGCAAGTTCAAATGTGTGCACGTGCGTGCGTGCGTGTGTGTGTTCTTCTCAGTTGTCACTTATGTCAGATTCCAAGATGGGATTTGACTGATGTGATAGTTCCTCTCAGTGGGGCGTTTCTGCTGCACTTCCACGATAAGCCTCTAATCTAAAACAATCTTCTTTTGTTTACTCTCACAGAGAAGCTCATCGCGGTTTGCACTTTAACTCTGATTACGGCACGATCCCTATAGCTTTGTAAATACTAAAACTCAGATCATATTTTAGTGCGATGTTATCTTTGGAAGCCGGTGAATTAAACAAAAAAATCCATTTGCACTCGCGTCGCATTCATGCTGTGAGACAAATGCATTGGTAGTCGCTAAATTGTTTTATTCCTTTCAACACCTCCTTGCCTAATGTTGATTAAGCCAGGGGCTTATGAATAAAAAATCTGCTGGAAGGAGTTCCGAGGAGGGAATATGATTGAGGTGAACTGATGTGGCACAATGTGATTCAGTCGGCATGCTTTATCTTCCATTTGGATGCACAAATCCAGCAGCCCGGAACCACTTTTATTCCCCAAACGAAATTAAATGAAATCATTTGGAGCCCACCGACAGGAATTAAACCCCGAAACATAAAACCGAGCAACAGTTCATTAGCTCCCGCGTCCTCACCACTCTGTCTCTTGTTCCGTTTCTGGCCTCTGGCCCACCCGGGTTAATGTCGACTTCAGGACTCTTTTGTTACGAGGCCGACCGGAGCTCACCGCTCTGGCCAGGAGATGCTATAATAAGGCCGGTGTTTATGACTGGCTGCTGGAATGGGGTTTGGGAGCGTCGCTGAACCTGTGAGGTATTGATGCTGGGGTTAATAGCCTGTTGGCCTCTTTAATGGAGCTGATTCAGGCCAAGCAGCACACAGTTTCGGGCCCAGAGGACGAAAACGTCTCCTCTTTCAAAGTCATCTGTCGAGCGATGCGGGTCAGACTCCAAAAATGCGCTGTGCCCCCAGCAGACTGAACGTACTGTGCTCTGTTGTTTGCATTTCACATGATTCCTGCTAAAAACGTTACATATTAAGTGGACAACGTAAACAACGGAAAGTATAACTGCTTAATGGACAGAAAATGATACACAGTTTTCAAAGTTTTTTACAAACAAAAATTTGAAAACAACGGGCAGCATTGGCATTTAGCCCTTCAACATACACTGCAGTAGCTAATGTCTGTGTCCTGATTGTATCATGACTATCTGCATTTCTCTTATAGATGTGCGCAAAACTTTGTCAACGTTCTGCTAATGTAAAAAAACACAGCAATTTCACAATTGAGAAGGAACGCACTTAAAATCTGACACGAATAAGTTTGTTCACGTGATTAAGTCATTAAAATAATGTGGCGCCATCGTCATCCAACTACTTCCTGTCGTCTTGTTCTTCGTGGTTTGCGCCAGAGGCAACAGACGGTTGTTGATCACGTGACTCTTTGGATGTGAAATAAAGTGGTTCAATTGCAGTTTTGCGAAATAAACCAATTTCGATACGACCAAAAACAACACCTCATCCTAGCGCCAAAACTTATCAAAAGATGAATTTTTCTTTTATCTTTTTAAATTGACATGCCTCCATTGAGCAAATTTTACTTTTTAAATGTCAAATTGCACACTTATATGGTCAAAGGAAGCACAGATAATGTTGTGGCTACTTTTGCATTTCTGTCTGTTGTTTCTTGTCTTCTCTGGCTACAAAACAAATTCCCTCTTGGGAAAAATAAAATTGATCTTGACTTAAAAAAAAGATAGATTTTTTTGTCTAATCTGGCCCTCAAACACCTTCTTCTAAATGTTTCCTGTGTCTCCCACATGCTTTATGGCCAACTGCAAATGGAAATTCCTGTTTGCTTTCCCCCTAACAATAGCTTTCTTCCTGCCAATTTCCCCATAATGGACAGATTTATGGAATACACAACGAAAAGCTATCCTGTTAAACGATTCTCTCACTTGAACTCTGGATCTCTCCAGGTCCAACCAGAGCTACCATGGCACTTCGTGGCTGCTCCTTCTTGCCTGGTCTTTCTGTTTTGCTGCACGGTCACAAAAAATCCCAATAAAGCACAATGAATAAAGCGGTCAAAAAAGTTCAAGAGATGTGAGTACTTTTAAAAAGGTCACTAGCTGGCCTCTTTTTTTGTCTGAATGTGAATGATCGCTGCTACTCAGATTAGACGGCTGATCCTCCTGGGTTATAGACAGAGGGACAGACGAGAATGGAAGCTCGATTGTACCTTCAACACCATTAAAGAAGCTCTCCTATGCAAAGAAATAATCTCTTAGCATTAATTGAATATGTGCAGCACTTTTCCCAGCAGGAGGGGAGTTATGCTAGGCCAACATGCTTGTGCTTGCTGTATAGAAGAAAGAGAGTATCCAGGGAAAACCCCCAAATGGACAGGAAGAACATTAGCTTGTCCCCTTGTTCTGCTTCGTACAGAGGATCTGGACTTTGGGCTTTTGAGAAGCAATTGCTTGCTTGAGGCGTAAACCCTGTTGAAGGTTTACATTCTACTCAATCGTTAACATTTGCCTGTGGGGTGACGTATGTAATGCGCCAGCTTAATGCTATGAAGCTTACCGTAAATTGCCCTGCTCTGTAAACAACCATGTTAATTCAATATTTGGTAACGTGGCCGACTCGGACTGGACGGCTTTGTTCACTTCCTCTGTTGCCGTTGCTAAAACTACAGGCAGACTACAATTCTAAAACAGCAAAGAAAATCGACGTCATCGCTCACAATTTCTCCTTCTGTTCGCTGACTGGCCTGGTTGAATTTCTACTGGAAGAATCCTTGTTAATGGGAGAAAGCCCAGACTGAGAACTGAATGGAGATTAGAATCGAGTGGAGCTGCATAGGAGAGCAATGGCCAAGATAGGAGAAGATGCTAACTCAACACAAAAGTTTGCATGTTCAAGAATCAAGGATCTCTTTAAACCTTCAAAGATCGGTGCCACTGTGAAGTCTGGATGTTACTTCTAAAAAACACAACATACCTTCAGAAGGTACTCTAAAGGTTCTAGATACACTTTAGAATATGTTTCAAGTAAAAATGTCATGAATCTCATTCGGTTATGACAAACAGGTAAACAGTTTCTAATACTTACAATGAGATCCACTGATGCATTCGAAATGGAATGAAAACACCGTTCATTTTCTGTGCCCCTTTCTGTGGTGTGTGTTCAGGTTGCAGAGTTGATCCTGCCGATCTTCAACAGTCTACTGATGAGAGGCGGGACAGGAAAAAAAAATTGCTACACACAAAGTCAAACATAGAAAGAATCTCAAATTAACCCAAACCCGCTTGTTAGGGATTGTTAGCGAAAACTGGAGAACCTGTCAACAAAAACAAACAAACAAAAAATCCCACACATAATGGGAGAACATACAAACTCAACTCAGAACGGTCCTAAGAGAAAACCTCTGATTTCTGCAACAAAAGCGCTAACTGCTCAGTGGGAATGTTATTACAAATATTTCCAGTCATGAAAATGTAATGTCAGAGTCCACCTTTCTTTCTGGCACATTTTTCACTTCAGCAGATATGTAAAAAATAAAAAATAAAAATTCACAATAAAAGCACAACTGGGCCCAAAACTCAAAACTGATACAAAAAATGCTGCATATTGTATCCATGTAAGCCGATGATATAGTTTATGAATAACATGCAGACTGCTTTATGGAGAAATTTGGAGCAAAGTCTGTTGCATTTATGTTTTGGTGCCAGTGGCAATCGTCTCTCAGTGGGTTTATATGTAAAGGCGTTTTTGATTTATTTCATGTTGCAGACATAGGGGCTCCATGCATCTTTAATGCAAAAACACTATGTGAAGAAGTCTATTGCACAGCATTTCAAATCATCTGATTAATTATGCATAACTCACCGACGTATATCAAGACTGGAGTTTTGCCTTCTAGACAGTTCTGCACAGTGAGCGAATGCTGTTGTAGAACTCATACATTGTGAGGTCGACTAAAGTCCGATTGGTATGGGACCAATTATTATCACTAACTTGTTGATAATTGATTTTTCTTCTCATAAAAACAAACCACAAATGCTTAGAAAGGATATTTGAGGAATGTGTCTGCCAAATAGGCGTCTACCTTGTAAAAACTTTTAAAAAAGGCAGGCGGTATTGTGTATTTTCCAGGCACAAAAATCATATTACCTTCAGTTGTTGCATATCAGACATTACTTAAAAGAAAACTGACGTTGCAAATTATTGCACTTGGACCGCATAAAGACCTCCTAAAGAGGTCGCTGTCTCTTTAAGAAGCTCCTGGTCTTTCCGACCCTCCGCGCTCAGGAAGCCGTCACAACATTTCTTCCTTTAACATCGTTTTTACCAGTTTTTTTTCTTTAGTATCGTTTGTTTTTAACGTCCTCAGAAAACTGTGTATCGTTTTACTTCCACTCCAAAAATATCCACCATTCGTCACACGAAACCGCAGTGAAATACATAATAAAAAATAATAATACATTTTATTTGTAGACACCTTGTATAATTTGACATCAAAAACAAACACAAAATTGAAATGTATAGTGAAAATGTGTAAAAAAAAAAAACAAAAAAAAACAAGATTTAAAAAGACGACACGATCGCAATCAAAGAGCGTAAGCTACTTGAAACGGATGGGTTTCGGGTTTGGACTTGAAGTGCGCCAAAGAGTCGACGTCACGGAGATCAGGTGGGCGTTCAGCCGCTCTGCTCCCCATAGTAACAAGACGGACAGGGGGAAGAGTGAGATGACCAGAAGAAGAGGATCTGAGGGTTTGGATCGGTGTAGCAATGTGAAGGAGGTCCAAAAGATACGGGGGGACGAGGAGGTTGTGAACCGATTTGAAAGTGTGAGATGGGAAGCCAATGGAGCTGTTGGAGAACAGGTTTGATGATACGAGCGGCTGAATTTTCAACTGATTGTAATTTATGGAGAGCTTTTCTGTGGCGGACCAAAGAGAAGACAATTACAGTAACCTAAACTAGAAGTGACCAGACTGTGGACCAGAACAGCAGTGAGAGAAGGACGGAGACGCTGAATATTTCGGAGATGAAACTGACCGAGTGACATTATTGATATGGGAGGCAAAGGAAGAGGGTGACATCCAGACTCTTAACCTGAGGGGAGGGAAAAATGGAGGAGTTATTAAGTTTATTTAGTGTTGATTTAGTACCAATTAAGAGAAGTTCAGTTTTATTCCAATTTACATTGAACGTTGCGGTTTTTAAAAGTATTTTCAATAGCCTAACCTGATGTTTTGGGGGGAGCAGATTATCTCCACTGCGTCCACATCATAAATAACTCGTCAGGCGGCAGATACTTTCTCCGGGAGGAACATGAAATCCATTCTGGTGCTTTGATCTCATTGCAGACAGACTCCTGAAATATAGCAGAAGAAAGCTGAGAACGGTGTCAGCAAAAAAAAAAACACACACACAAAAAAAACACTCAGCCAGCAGAGCCTGTTCTTCTGTGGAATAACAACATAAACACTAAAACCACCAGCGGTTGATCACGCAGCCGGCGTCCCGGCCAACATCACCACTGTGGTGTTTTTCAAATTGAACTGGTCTCTGGACCAGCCCAGGAGACTCCGGAGAGGAAATGGAGAAAGAAAGAAAAAGCCAGGACATGTTTGAAGAGAACTTTATTTACAACACAGAAGGCTCAGGCTGCAAGCCAGCAGCAAAACTCCTTTCTCAAGAAGAAGGGCGGAGAGGAGGGGGGTTTATGAGGGGTAACTGGAGCTTCCTCTCCTCCGCCACCAGGAAAAAGAAATTTCACCTAAGCCCATCAAAGAGCCCGTCCTTGAACTTAATATTCTTTTCTGCTGACAGCTTGCGACTGAGATGACTTCTTCCCGGTTTGATTATAATTTCAGACCTTCCCACCTCCGCTGGCGCTCCTATTAACACAGGTCCACAATCCTGCGCAAGAGTTCATTATTTTACAACCATAAAGGTTAAGTTAGGTTTATTAGTCGTTAGCCGGACACTCGGGGAATTAAATCACCTCTCATTAAGAACTTCGGAGTTTTTCTTCTTCTTCTTCTTTTATTGAGTCCTTGCTCACACCTGCTTTTTTTTTTTAAATTTGTTTTTTTCATCGCTCAGGTTTCTAATTTTTTTCCCCCTGAGAAAAAAAGTGAGCAGAGAAAATATCTCTCCTCTCCCTTCCCCTCCAGGTGAGCTTTTCCTCCAAAGCACTCTCTAAATGTTATGCATTGCTCCCGCTGCGCTCGGTTTTCCTTCCCTCTGTTGACCCCTCTCCCCCGTCCCACTAATCACCTCTCCACACGGCCTACCTGCACCACGCCACACAGCCTCATTTTTCTCCCTCTCTCTCCTGCCCGTCTTCCTGCCTTCCCTCTCCGGGCGTCTCATTAAAGGCGCTCTATCTAATGAGATTACGCCGTGGGGATTAATGGTGTGGCTAATTGATAGACACACAGCCGGAGAGGATTAAATCCCCTCTAAGTCCCCAGCGGGCCTTTTTTTTTTTTTTCTTTTTTTGCGGGGCGTTTCGGCTGACTAATTGAAATCACAAGGAACGGACACAAACACACTTGCTGACCTGCGGTGCTCCGCCGCAGAGGGCCTCACTCCCTCGGCGACGGTAAAGGCGCCCATGAAAAAAGGTGAGCTGTTCCAAAACGAAGACGGTATAAAAACAAACAAACAAAGGAGTCACACATTAAGAGCATAATTTGCTCCCACCTCTAACTAACTACGTCATTTTACCACGGGAAAAGAAATAGTGCACGTGCAAAAAGGAAGTGGTGATGTCATAAAACGAATAGGAGAGGAAAACATGGTGAGATTCAATTTTTAAGTTGGTAAACCTTTTTTGTGTTAACACCTTTAAAGTAAGTTCATGTTTTAATTGAAGTAGCATACTCTCATACTTTTAAGCTGTTTGTTTTCTATTGGCCCTTTGCACGTGACGTCACTCACTTCGAAACTCGGCCCGCTCCGCCATGACGGACGTGAAAAAAACAACATATCAATTATCGCATTATGGCGAAGGTACACATGTAACCATCAGTAATCATGGAAACAAGACAGCACTGTCATGTAGCCTAGCATGTACGGGGAGAAAAAACTGTTAGCATCTCGTCTGTTGTTCCTTCTTAAGGCTGCTCCGGTTTAAGGGGAGACGCTGTTTATGACATAGTGACATAAATCATGTGGGGTGAATTCAGGTAAAGTGGGTAATTTTATCAACACGTCAGGAGGGAGGAGGTACGGGTCAGTTTCTAAGCTAGCTATTTCAAGCTTCTGTAAATACCGCCGTCTATGAGCCACAACCAGGTGTGTTACGCTCAAAAACAAATTAGTTTGACTAGAAGAAGTAAATGCCATGAATAAACTTACAAGAATAACTTGGGAAAACAACTTGCGTTGCTCAGATCAATACTCCCGACCCTCACTTCCCACCTCCATCATGGTGCCTCGAACAATTAAGTGATGTAGTTGCAAAGGGTCAATACAAGGGCCGTTGTAAAAGAATACTTTAGTAATCGAGTACATTGTAAACCCTATGGAATATTTTTACGATTATCTGAGGAATTGTCTCTCTCTCTTAGACTTGGACTGACTTTATTGTCATTTTGCATGCACAGGGTGTATACAGAACGAAATTTCGTTGCATACGGCTCAGGACAGTGTTTTGAGCTTCCAATGTTGTGAGGTTACTCCAGAATAAAATAAAATACAGTATAAAATATGAATATAAATATAAATATAAAATATAAAGTGCAGGAGTTATTTAGCTCTGTACATGTGCAAGGTATAAAGTGGAGACCAGTTTTTGAGTGCAGTCCAGTTAAGAGTTCAGCAGTCTGATGGCAAGTGGGAAAAAGCTGTTTCAGAACCTGGTGGACCTGCACCGGATGCTGCGGAACCTCTTTCCAGAGGGCAGCAGGGAGAACAGTCCATGGTGGGGGTGTGAGGGGTCACTGACGATGTTTCGGCCTCGGGACACGTAGCGCTGGGATGAAATGTCCTGAATGGAGGGAAGGGGGCCCTTCTTCCTCCTTCTCTCTGTGCCATTCCTACCGTTTGCTCCAAAACAGTGACGACGCGATTCCAACGCCACAAAAGCTGTTGTAGTTCAACCATCGCACCGCAAACTTCAACAATCCTTATTTCTCTCCCAAACCGGCAAACAATTCAACACCACGCTGCTAGCACTTCACAACAACTCATAGGCAGAAGTAAGAGCGCTGCCCACCACAAATCATCATCCGGCCAGAACTGGTGCGCTACATAATAATACATAATTTAACGAAGCTTCGAGTCAGATCAATTTTCCTCGATGAATTTTAATAATGGAGGTACTCAAATCATTCGAGGAATCGTTTCAGCTCTAGTCAATACTACCATGTATGTAAGAATGTCAAAATATAGTATTTTGCATTGGCCTTAATATGAGACTTTGAAGCAGATTTGGTGGGTCGTTAAGTCCTGTCTCATTTTTACAGTGCACTATATTGCCAAAAGTGATTGCTTGTCTGAGTTTTCGCACATCCAGTGAGACTGCATTCTAAATCCATAATATGATAAAGTCCCACCCTCTGCAGCCATTGGAGTTTGAAGATTTCAGGGAAGACTTTCTACAAAGCTAAGGAGTGTTTGTGGCAACTTTTGTGCATTCTGTGACAGATTTGGGACGAGAAGGCCTGACTCCCAATCACCACTCTTACAACAAAAGCGTTCTGCCAGGTCGAGTTCATGGTTCTGCATAAATCAGTCAAGTTCTTCCTCACCAGACTCGCTCCATCTACATGGGAATATATACCTGGAGACTACATGAAGTTTGGAGGTCAGTAACTACTGACTCTGCAGAAAGTAGGTGACCTCTGTGTAGCTGAGCATCTGCCGTCTCTCCCTCTGTTATTTTATCTCACCTACCACATTGTATCTGAGCTGCTCTCATTCCCAATCTCTTCAAGTCTGTTGTAAATGCACTTACAGTTAACTCTAGATAGAATAAGTAGTAAAGGGAAATTCACGGTTGAAACTAGTCCACTTTGGAATTCTGATATCCTGAGAGCGACCCGTTCTGGTCTGCATGCCTGGTTGTCGGATTACATACACTTGTAATGGAAGTAATTGAAACACCTGAATTTAATGAATTGGATGGGTGAGGAAATACTTTTGATCCATCATTATTTTTTTATATTTAAGTGTCAACTGAATGTGTAGGAATGAGTTTTTTATTTTTTTGCAGAATCATTCAGAAAATAGGTTATGCTGTCAGTTTCACTTTCAGTTTTAAGCACCAAACATTTTTTGAGACCTGTTGTCTGCAGAGTTTTTTACCCAAATCTGTAGCTTCTGGCTTACCTGGTGATGAAATTACACATGCTGCAATGTTAAATGGAATAGAAGTTGGAGGAAGTTTACTTAGGGCAGGGAATCTTCCTGTCATTGCGATGCAAGGCAGGGATGCATTAATGTGAGTGGAAGGATTTATTCTCTACATTTTTGGGTTGATCAGAGTTTCTACCGAACGTCTTAATAGGAATCGATGACATTCTGCATGCCTGGGGTAGAAATATGGCAAGATAGTGTCATGAGATGTAGTAGCTGGAGACAAAAATACAGTCAGGAGGGACAAAAAATTAACCAAAAGGAAAACCTACTGTATGTTGTCCAGCCCAACAGTTCTTACAAATCTGTGGAGTGGCAAGAAAAAAAAAGGTGGAAAAAAACCCAGAGTAAAACATCAGCAGGCTACAGAGGATTCTGACAAATGATTGAAAAGAATCAGGTGAATAACTGAGGAGGAGGGATTACTGGGATAAGGAACAGGTGTGTGTGATTACACCGATGCATAACATCTAGGATGGGAACAGTGGCGACTGAAGGAGGGTGATGACATGAACAAGCACTGAGAATAACGTCTAAACAAAATAAGCTCAGTGCTAAACAAGTAAAGACAAAAATCACAACGGCTAAACAGCAGAATGTGCTAAAACATAAAATAAACTCCTTGAACAATGTTCATGTCCCAACAACTCCACTCTGTGGATTGTTCTGGCAAGAAATGAAGAATAGCTGCGTGGAAAGGCACTTCGGGACCAGTAATAATTATGGTGGAGGATGTGAGATGCGTCGGGTCTGCTTCTCTATCAGAGACCGAGGAGGCCGCCCGCCGTGGCTGGACAACAGAGGGTGTGGAATAGTTTGAGGGACATCAAATGTATGTTAATAAGTAAAACAGGATATAAAATATCTGCTCCGCTTGTCTTTAAACTGGACAGTTTTCAATGTTTTCCGGCGACACTAATGTCCTGCTAGCAATAGTTAGAAATAGTTTCAGCTCAGAGCTAGATGAAGCTAAAGCTTCACATATTCTGCGATAATAAAGCTCCGTTTGTCTTGTGACGCATTAACAGTCAAAACCTTTGCAGACCGACTTACTCAGCTGCAGCAGACTGATGGGAAATCCATCCATGCCAGCAAGACACATGCTTGGTTTGTGAGACTAGTCAGATCAACTCCCGGGATCAAAACCATGGAAACGTCCGTCAACATCTCTGATTTTCATGAAGACGCTAGTGGAAGACAAAATAATAAAATGTCTTCCAAGTTGGAGAAATTCAAAAAGCATGCAATTGTCTACGATGGGGTTGTGCCACCGTCGATCTTGTTAAGAACATTTATTTCATAATTTTCCCTGTCCGCCACATTAAAGTTTGGATTTTTTCTCGTTTTGTGCGTGAGAGAGAGATTATGCTACTGCCATAAAAGATTACTTTTCCACATCTTTACCAGAGGTGCCAATGATGTTTCCGGAGCTGCAAGAGGAGATGGATTCAAAAAAAAAAAAAAAAAAAAAAACTGCATCCAAACACGATCGTATAGGCTCGTAGAAATTCAAAGCTTTGAGCAACACTCTGTGAGAAATGACCAGCGTTGAATAAACAAGGCCATTATACATAATTCAGCATCAACCCTGAAGGTGATGCGTGGAGGGAATATTCAAAAAGAAAAAAAAAAGATGGCACATTTTCAAAACATGTGTTGTTTATTTCCTGAAGCGCACATCCAGTATCGAGATGAATAAATAAAAGAACTCCAGTACCTTGAATAATATAATATCAGCAGGCATGGCTAATGAGTCGTCCCAAGGCAAGAAGCCGACCGAGGGAACGCGTCTGTCAGAGGCAGACGATAGGGCATGTTTCATATAGAAAAGATGTGAAATGGAAAAAAGTTAGCAGAACTGAAGCAGAAAATTTAAAGAGCAAGCATTTTGAGAGAAGTCGTATTTTAACAGAAGATCCACTTTTTTTTTCTTTTTCTTTTTTACAAATGAACGGGCCACCAAAGCTTGCCAAGGAGCTTAAGACGGAGAGCAGCAACCTTTACAGCAGGGAATATAAGTATTGTTTGACTTTCTTCTCAGGAAAGATTTTTAACAATCAGCATACTGGCATGAGAGTAACGCAAGTAATCCACAAAAATCAAGACAAAGAAGTCAAAAATAGTTCGTTGTACACGATTCATGGAATTTGTCCGTACGCAATAAAACAGCCTCTGTTGGTTCAGACTGCTTTAAGTCGCTGTCTGTGTAGAGAAAATAGTAGCATGCTCAGGTGAGATTTTGACACGTCTTCAAATTATTTTCAAGCATCTCCTTTGCTCTCATCTGCACATTTTTTACCAGAGATTTTTAACTGGATTTAAAGCTGACTTGTCCAGTCAACAAAGTAGCTGGAGAATTTTCTCTGAAACCCATTAAGCATTTTCATGGTTGTGTGTTTAGGATCATGGTCCTGTTAAAAAAAAAAAAAATCCACCCACGTTCCATTTTCAGATGATCAAATTCCACATGTTGAAAGATGACATGATGTTTCCACCCCAAAACTTCGCTGTTTTTGTGGTGCGTTTGGTGCAAACATAGTGCCATTCCTCCTCCAAATGTGTCATGGTGGCATCCAAAAACTTTGACTAGGCTATGTTTTAGGGGTTTTCACAATTGTTCTGCAGCAAACATAAAACATGATTTTCCTTCTTCAGCGGAGTCTTGTGCATTGCACGTGGAGAGAGACCATTTTATTTAAATCCATTACTTATCGTTTTTGAGAATAACTTGACCTGCTAATTCCAAGTCTTTTTAAATGTAATTTGTTTTGTGAGAAGAGGATATGGTCCTGACTAGTTTAAAAAGAAAAATGATGTTCCTCTCACGTAAACGCCCCCAACATTGCTGACAAGAACATTTATAAGTTCAGAAATAAGTTTGTAAACCAAACCAATTAGTATTTTTACCACATGGAGGTTGTGAAGATCTTCTGTGATACCATGGTGATAAAAAAAACAACCTTTTCATCAATTAGGACTAAATCAGCTAACACAAATATTTGAATCGATAAAGAGCAGAGTTTCTGTGTAAAAACTGAAATTTGTTTTGATTTCTTTGCATGCTTTTGGATTACGTGGATAAATACCAACGTCTGGAATGAATTAGTGTGATAGGCCCGTTCTGCGTCTATCTCCTGACAAAACGCTGACCAGTATCAATACTTATTTTCCCTGCTATACGTCATTGATACTTGAAAAATACGTATTTTACAGTATTTTTTTTATTTTCTCAGTGTCTTTATACAGAGTATATTCATATAGTTTCTGCTGACTATTTTCACATTCTCACCACAGAGTAACAAGTGCTTTGAGTAAAACATCTGAAGAAAAAAAAAAAACTAAACAAAAACAAATTAAAAATCATGCACCTTTTAATAGCTTTGTCGGCCTAAACAAAAAACAAACAAACAAACAAAAAAAGGATAAACAGGAATGTTCAAGGCGACCAAAAGAATCTTCTTCAGGCGTCTTCGTTCCGAGTCATTTGAGTTCCCCTCGATCAACGTTTTTCGGACTAATCGTATCATGCCTACGTTAAGCTTTACACCGTGGAGTTAGCAACACAAAACCATACAAGGGGCAGGCAAGCGTCTCAACACAAAGGCTCCTTAAAACCTCATGAGTCCACAGAAGAAAGGCAAGCATTCTCCAATAAATTATAAAACCCCCAACATGTATAAAAAAAATGTTGACACTGGGTTGACAAGGGTTTTGGGGGTTAAGGGAGGATGCTAGTGGACTGAGCAGGTTCTTGGAGAAGAGGGTGGTCCAACCCTCCCTCGACAACTCTTTAACTCGATGGGGTTGCGTCCTCCCTCTCCTGGGACAGGCTGCCGGGGCTGTTTGCATGTCTGCGATTGGGCGAGGGCAAAAAAAACGAGACGGGCAGGGCTGGTCTGAGGATGACGGGGGAAACGACAGGGCGCGTCGCCCCCGTTGTACTGCACGAACAGCAACCAATCCTGAGATAGCAGGAGTCTGATACAAAAACACACCACAAAAGGCACTTTATAAAATGACAGTGCTTCTGTTCTAAGGAAATTCAAGTTGACAAAGAGTTAAAGAGAGGGTCGGTGAGCGCCTCCTTCCCCCTCTTTCCCTCCCAAATAAAAACATTCTCTTCAGTGTGAGACTAAAGCCGGAGATAGTTTTGTTTTCAACAATCAATCAAAACACAAAATTCACTACTCGTGTGTCTCGCGGCCCGCCTTGATTCGTCCCCGGAGGAATCCAGGTCCAGCGTGGCGAGAGAACGGGAACAAAAAAAAAGAAAAAGGAGAAAAACTGAAAATGTCACACTACAAACTCGGCACTAAAAACCATAAAGCCAGAATACAGTTGCATTGCAGCGGAGTTCACGTCTGCGGGCTCGGCCGACTACTGCAGCCCGTGGAAAAGGGTCCGTTCCTCTCAGGTCTCTACCGTGGTCTCTTCGTGTTGTCGGGTGCTTTACATCCTCTCTCGACCGTTCCTGCCTCTCCAGACCCCTGCCACAGCCCGCCCCCCCGCCACCCCTGCGCCGCCCGCGCCCCGCTCTCAGTCGTCCGCTCCTCCCCCGTAGAGATCTGCCAGCTTCTTGAAGCGCGGACCCCAGTCGTTGAGGTAGTCGTAGTCCTGGTCTCCTGAGCTGGTGGAGTTGAGCGAGCTGACGGAGCCGGCGGTCGAACCGCTACCCTCATAGTCGAACACCAGCAGGGAGTCGTACGGTGGGGCGGTGGGGTCGTTGTCTGCAGCCCTCAGACCCTGAAGCCGTAAAGAGAGAAGAAGGAAATTGCTTAAGTGAGGCCAGAGCTCGCATAAGCAATTTGTGCTTAGTTTTGCTATGAACACAAAACTAAATCATTAGGAGCCTTTCTGGAATGACAAAAAAACTTGACAGTTGGTCTTTCTAGAGGAGCAAAGCGCAATTTTTCAACTATGATGTTTCCATCAATTCAATTCACAATTATTTAATCAAGCACAGCACAGTAAACAATGTTACATGATACAAACAAGAAACTGATGTTTTGAACTTGTTTTCTAGCCACAGAGTAATTTGCAAACCCAGTCCTTGGTTGACCGAACTCAACACCAGGCCCTGGTGGAACTATTTGGGTAGAGGTTTGTTGCTGTCTTTCATGCAGAAATGCACTTGTACGGCAATGTTGATTTTTCTCTTGAGTTAGTCAATCAATCATCAATCAATCAAATTTTATTTGTATAGCACATTTCAGCAGCAAGGCATTTCCAAGTGCTTTACATCATAACAAACACAGAAACACAAAGTAATGCAACATAGAATCAACAATCAAAACATTACATTAAGTCAAGTACCATCATTAAATTGATTACGTTTCGAATACAACTCTAAACAGCTGGGTTTTTAAAGGAAGTCAGTATTTCAGCTGTTTTACAGTTTTCAGGAAGTTTGTTCCAAATTTGTGGTGCGTAGATGCTGAAAGCTGCTTCTCCTCGTTTGGTTCTGGGGATGCAGAGCAGAACCAGAACCAGAACCTGAGAGAGGTCTGGAAGGTTGATACAACAGCAGCAGATCTTTAATGTATTGTGGTGCTGAGCCGTTCAGTGATTTAGAAACTAATAACAGTATTTTAAAGTCTATTCTTTGGGAATATTCTAGTCCACTTCCGCTATCCCTTTTTTGTATCCACATGAGACATGACTGCTTTTTGAGGAACAAAAACATTAGAGAGAGTTATGTACATTTGTATGGTTCTTCAATAAGTAACTTTTTTTAGCTCCATTTGCCAGACAAGAATGGCAAATGGCTAAAACTCCTGGATGGGAGTCGTAACGCTGTTGTTCACGGAGGGGGCTGTGTGTAGAAAAGTGTGGTGGTCTTTCTGGTTGCGTTTCCATTAGCCATATAATTGCACAAATTGAAATGATAAAAATAAATTAGCTTAATGGAAACAGCAGTTTAAAAAAAAAACCCTCATTTTTTCCATAAAAAGTTGAAAAACGTCTTAGCGATGATGGGGCTGCTTACTGTCCGTATCAGAATAGATGTGTTTTGCAAAACTACAATGGAAACACAAGCCATGTGCCCACAGCCGGACGTTACTACTGGCAGAAACGACAAAAAAGACGACAGGAAGTAGTAGTAGAAAGATGACGGATTGCTTTTGTTAATATTTTTCAGCGCACAGTTCGTAAAAGGTTGTCATTCAAACGTGCCGAATCCAAAGATCTTCTGGAAAATCCCAGACTCCAGTTTCCCCAAAAACTGGAGTCCCCAGCACTGACGGCTGAGGAAGACTTAATTTTATGATCTACAACTACCATTCCAAGAGAACAACAAGAACATCTGATGTTGTAGCTGGATGTATGCTGTTAACCCATGTAGACGCATTTATGCCAATGTTTCAAAAGCCATAACGTCATTTCCAAAGCATTTCCATCAATACTCCACCAAACAAGGAGCAACTCATAAGTAAAAATGGAGACAGAGAAATCCCACGCACCTAGGACTACTTTAAAACATCAGAAGCGTCTTGCTCTACGTAGAAAAAGATTATCGAGAAAAAAAACAGTGTGGTAATCCTGATTGCTGGCTGCTCAAATTTTAAGGTAGATATTTATTCCCCACCTTCTGACTCTTTGGCAGGAAATTATTTCTGGGTCTTGTTCATGCTTTTAAATCCTACTGCTGGCTGGTGGCACAAACTTTTTGTCTTTACTACCTCATTCCCTGGACCCACTCTGCCAGCTTGATGTAGTACAAGTACCCTCCTGGCTGCATAGGCGCTTTCAAAAAACACATGGAGATGGCAAAAATGCTCTTTAATGCCACTTTGGAGGTTTTTTTAAAAAAACAAGTGCTTATCCTTCAAATGCATTAAGGATATTCAACCCCAAGGGTAGCCATATATTCTTCATGTCCAACTTACTTACTTTTTCTAACTCGAATTTCCAAACTACTCAGTCCTTTTAAGCCCAGTTTTAAAGTTTAAATACGAGACCTCACTTTGGATGTGTGGAAGATTTTCTTCAAAACATTCAACCTGCTAAAACCAAGAAGGAAGGAAGGAAGAAAGGAGAAATCTGAAGATACAAATCTTTTCTTTTCTTGTTGGATTTTTGTCTTTTTCCGTACCTGTCCAGCCCTTAAAAACAGACCAAAGAACCTTTCCTCCTACGAGAGTTTTCCCTGTGAAATACAAAAATGAGTGTTTTCAGGAGCTGGTTTTCCAGCTGAGAAAGCAGATTCAGGGGTGCAGTTGACTTTAAAGAATGCGGTAAACTCCTCTTCTCCGGCTCACCCACTGGGAAGGCTTCTAATGATCCATCATAATTCCCGAAAGCTGATTGAGATGCAAAACAAATGCCTCTACCAGGAGCGCTGCTGGCAGAAAGTTAATTCTCGCAACAGAAGGAAAATCGCTTTATATTAGCCATAGACCGTTATGACGGCATAATTATTTTTAAGTATAAAAACAGGTGCCCACCATAAAAACATGGATGCCCAATACATTTTTAAGTCATGGATCCAAGAAGACGCTGGAAGAAGGTGTTGACCTAAAAACCTACGTCGTTTATGAAGTCTCCTATGTCCCCCGGGTGGGGCACGCTGGGTCTGACAGGGTACTGCGACTCAGCAATCACGGGCCTCTCATCGACCCGGCGCACCCCCGTTGGCTTGCTGATGATGTGGTCCAGAGACTCCGGCTGCTGCAGCTGGCTCAGGTCGTAGTCCTGGATGAAACGACCAGAGAGAGAGAAATTGAGATTAAAATCGGTGAGGAGGATCGGAAACATCACAAAAATACAACAATCAAAGAATTCTTTGAGAGAGAGAGAGACTAGTACGTATTGAGTGTCAAACTCAAATCTGGCCGTCCATAGCTTTTTATTTGGCCCTCTAGACTCAAGGGGGCACAGGAGGTGACACATAAACTGAATCTTCAAAATAACAGTGTTTAAATATTATTTTATCAGTCAATTAAATCAGTCCCTCTGGTGTTTTGTGATTCTGAGATTGTGAAACTTCATGCAAAATCAGCAGATCCACACATTTCGTTGCGCTAATTTTGTTGTCAGTTTATGGCAAATGTTCCACAGAAATGATCAAAAACATTTAGTTTAAGTGACTGCCAACTCCAACACTGCTGCCTCAGCCTTATGAGCTGTCGTCCGTGATCGCCATGGTAACGAAAGTCCTCATATGTAAGCGAAAATTTCGCTAGCATTTTTTTGTAAATATCTTGATAGTTTGAACACAAAATCTGTGATTTTGACTATAAAAGAAAGTCACAAAAACAATCGCGAATTCCTGGAGATTGTGATGAATGTGAAAAGATGCATGTAATGATTTAACTTTAAAAAGTACTTATTGAATGCAGACACAGCTTTTTATTAATATTTTAAAAAATTTGTTTATGACTTCTATTTTTTTTTAATCAATCAGAATATTCATGATCTTGATACGGCCTAAAATCAACCGCTGTAGAGTTTACATTAAGATACACTCCTCCGGTTGGAATCCTTCCAATCCTTTAGTTTTCTTGTCCTCCTGTTGTTAGCTCTTTTAAATCTTTCTTCCCCCCACTAATTAACTTAATAGAAACAGAACAGGCTGTTTATCTCTTTACTGTTATCCTATATATGATTCATAAATATGCCCATTAAATCTTCATCCAGGCATGTCAGTGCAAAGAGGCCTGAGAGGACCACAACCATCTGTTGCTCGCGTTTTTCTCTCTCCACATATCGGTGTGTGTAGGAGTTGGAAATAAGTGAGAATCAAAATAACATTTATTTACTTAACTGTCTGCTCTGAACTCGGCTCGCTGGGGTTCAGGGACTTTAATTACATAGAAAATAGCCAGGAATATGCAGCTTCACATCCCTAAACTTCAACATATTTAGCGTAGCATAAAAATGGCTAGAAAGACGTGGTTGTCAATCAACAAAAGTATGTCACACTTTTTAGATATTTGTTTAAACTTTGTATTTCGCACCGTACCTAAAACAAACAACGCTTTACAGAAAGAAAAGAAGCAGATTTTATCTATGTTTCGACTTTATGTTGTTTTCTTTCACTTTCATTTTATTTCCTCTGTGCTGAGCTTGAAAATAACGATACTGGATTTTTTATTTACATAAAACTTTTTTAACCTGCACAACAAATCAGAATTAATAAGATGAGGTTTGTGTGAAGAAAAACCAAAAACAAAACCCAAAAAAGAAAACGCATGGTGTTTATTCTGCCTGAAGAAATCAGCAGGAATCTTAAGCTTGTCAGTGCCTTTTCTTTTCAGAACCCAAATGGCTGCTGGTTCATGCTGAGGTACCAGGAATACTGCCAATACGGATCATGATCAAAACCCTTAAACAGACAGAACGGCGCTATAATTATCCCCGCGCAGATGTAGAAGCTTTTGTAAAAAGTTTGAAGGTTTCGTATCGTTCCAAGAGACGAGAGCAGAGATGCTTTTGTGAAATGTGTGAAAAGCTGCTTTGTGATAGTCATTAAGGTTATAAATCTCGCAAAAACGGTTCCAAATAGCTCATTGCACTACGTCAGATTTATCATATGCAGTTTTTGTCGGCTCTTCGTGTTGTTTCCAACAGTCGACCGAGGCGGAAAAAAGCACAAGTCATGCGTGTTGACCTTTTCCAACAGCTTTCTAGGAAACGCAATAAAAGTGAGACATTGTTAATATGAGCTCAATCTGTGCTTTATCTGCGGGAGGTCAACGCAGTGCATGAATGTGTTGAAACGAGTGCGTTGGTGAAAGCAGTTCATTTCAGTGGAAGAATTTAAACTTAGTTTTTTCTTTCGTCCAGATAAATGAACTAAGCAAGTTTTCCCTGGAGACATTTAATAACTTCCTGTTGAGTAATGAACAGGCTTTTCTTTAAGTCTATGTGGCTAAAAGCCGCAAAAAACTCCTTAGCTTTAAAGCGCTATTTAGGTGTTTGCTGCAAAACCTTGTTTTTGCCAGAAAAAAGTAAGATTTTAATATTGTCATCTGCCTAAGATAATGGCCAAAATCATTTTTTGCCAAAAGATGATTTAGGAACAGAAATATCTGTAGTAATCTGTCGTACCTGGTCTTCCTCTCCACCTCCCTCTTCATCATACTTCAGGATGTTGTCTCTGACGTCGTCCTCTGGGTCGATCAGCAGGGGCTTCGCTTGCCGCTCTTTCTCTCTGCGCTTCATCCACACCACGAACAGCAGTACCATACCTTGCAAAAGAACAAACGAACAAAAAAAAAAAACAATCAAATTGTACCTTTTCTCAAACTCATGTCAGTAGCAGCCATTCATTCTACTCACTCAGCAGTATGATGATGCACATGAGGATAGCGATGATGGCTCCGGTGCCGAGGCCAGCGGCCGCCACGGCCCCCGTGGCACTGCAGTCCCCATTGTTGTCACAGGGACACACTTTGATCCTGATCATGGAGCGGTTGGACAGAGGCGGGTTCCCTGAGTCAGACACTATGACCGGGATCACGTAGACGCCTGCCTCCAGGTAAGGAATCTTCAGTCTGAGCTGAGCGTAGTCGCCTGCCGGAGTCGGACAAGGAATGTGGGTGAGAAGAGGGAATAAGACATCTTTTAAAACATAAACAACCCTTTGTTTGCATCACACGTGTGAGTGCACGGCATCAGCCGCTTCGACACGAGCAATCACTCTGACATGTATGACTGAAGGCAGAAAAGGCAGAAACATCTAAAACTACAGTGTGTAACCTTCAGCATCTATCACTCAGCCTCAGACAAGAGCCTCTGTGGGAGTCGGATCCAGGTATGTGACCAGATTTGTCCTCAAGACAGCCGCTGTGATACATCCATCCTGTTGGATTAGGTGACAGATCGGCTGCTCGGGGGACCGCGAGACGAATGGATCTCATTTGTCACAAACGATAGATCGTACGTCAGGGCTGGATGGCACCCGTGTTCCTCACTGCGAGCTTTCCGAGACGTTTTGTTAAACTCGGACCTTCCCTCTCACTGCCTACAGCCGCCACCGCCCCCGATCCAGAAGATTAATGCAGATATTTTGTGGTCCATTTTCACCACGGTCTAGTCTTAAACGCAGTGTGCGACGTTTAATTACCGCTCAGTCTGGAGATGGTCCAGTTCCGGCGGATGCTGGCAGGAAACGAAGGCAGCTCGAAGACAAACGGCCCGACGTTGGGCTCAGCGTCGGCGTCCGAAGCCGTGATGTTGATTCTGGAGTTGGGCCGGGCTCGCTCGCAGATTTGCGCCTCCTTGGGTATCAGCACGGGAGCGTTGTCGTTGACGTCAATCAGGTAGATCTGGAGCGTCCCAGTCCCGCTGGCCTGGGGCGAACCTGTGGGAGGGAGGGAAGACAGAAAAGACGACACCTTTAAAAAAAGAGAGACTGAAGAGTTCAAATTGAATGATAGGACACTGGGGAAGAAGAAGAAGAAGAACTAAGGACTGCTTCTTTCTCAGAAGCATAGTTGCAGACGAGTCCTTTGTGGAACTGAGAAAACACACAAGAAAGGAAGCAACGGGGAAGACAATGTGTTGTGTCTGCTGAGGGAGTGGAAGTGCAGGGAGGACGCGTGAAAGCCAAACACACGGAATAAACGAGTGGACACAGCCAGCAGATGTTTCCTTTCTTTGCCTTTATAATTGCCCTGAAAAGTTTGAACTGTCTGAGGTGAGACTCTCATAAAGATTTCTGTTATGTGCTCTTTGCATATCCCCCCTGAGAAATGAGTCCAACACTAACCTTTCAAAACAAGCTCATCATTGTAACCACTTCAGGTATGGTTCTCAATGCCAGGTCAAAGCAGGACCAATTTATTCTCTTTTTTTTCTGGGTATTTTTCCTGGCTGCTAACAGGAAAAAGAGCTCTTCAACTGAATAAGAAATATTGTTTGCTGCTGTTTAAAGTCGGTTCTGCTGAACACAGGAATGACAGCCTCTGGCTTCTTTCCTATCAGTAAAACTTCCAAAGCATCAAAATCAGGCTGAACTCTACTGTGAAGGTAAATATTTTACACAGGGACCGAAAAGATTTGTTGATAGCCAACCATAGCCACCATGATGCAAGTCAGGGGTCATCAACAGAGCTCGACTCCAACTAATTTGTTGAAGTTGGGGCAAAAATTTGTCAAGAGCTGCTGACCCAGCTCACCCTTTGCAATAAAAATAACTTTACAGTGTACGCAAACTTACCGTAAAAGTACAGAGATTTAGGATTGGTTGATTATTTCTTTGTCATTATTGCTTCTTGGCAGTAAATTTGCTACCAGTGTAAAGATGATTTATTTGATTTTAAATGCTGCCACATTTGGAAGGAACGTGCGTTTATGTGTTCAGCAGTAGTGTTAGGTAAGTGAGCTGCATCCATGTACAACAACCTGTTTGCCAAGCAGAGATTTTCTGAGATGAGACTCAATAAGCAGTGGAAATCTCAAAAACCGAACCCTGGCCTCAACCCATGCTCATCGCCCTTACGAAGTCCAGGATCAAAATTATACACACAGGCTCAAAGATACCTGGGTGTCTACTATGCTGGCTGGTTGAATTTGTGAATCTAATTCTTCAGCTTCATCTTAACAGCAAGACACCTGAAACCTTTAACATAACTGGTCGTCCCAACAAGACAACGACCACAAACACAAATCCATAGTGGCTCTGAAATGGATAAACTATGCAGAGATGCATGGATTAAGATTAATAGCTGTGGGTCAGTGGGAGGAAACCAACACATTTGAATGGATTCCAGCAGTTCTGGTAAGAGTTGTCATGTCACCAGTTTCGCCAGTTTGACGCTATGAAGATGATCGGAAATGACCTGCACTGTAATCAATCATCCTCCACTGCAAAGAGAGAAGTGCTGTTAATTCAAACATTAACAAGTGTGGTCAACATGGACTTCTGTTCCCTGATTGGCTCGGTTGCAATTCAACCGGAGAAATCTAACTTAATAGTAGAAAACCTAGACGCAGACCTGGAGAGAGATGATTGTGTATGAAGGCAATGGCCAGGCTATTGGTATGGTACCCACTACCAAAAAAACAAAATAAAAAAAAATAAAGCACAGAGGTGCAACACACTAAGGATATTTTAAACAAATATTAGTGTGGTGTATGTATATATTCCAGCCTGTATTTACAATTTCAATTTAAACTTGATAAGGGTATTTTCATTCCATCCTTTACAAAAATTAGCACTGGAGCTTCATTAAAAACACGAACATTTATAAAATGCATTTTCCTGATGAATGTCCCAAGCAGGGGACCGAATAGGTGCCGAACATTTTCCTGTCTTTGACCGCTTGTGTCCATGAGTCCACATACAACAGATTAAATCTCCACTCTGCAGCCTAAAAGAGGACAGAAGCAGGTAAGAGGGATAGGGACCGGCCTATAGGCACCATTACTACTGAAAAATAAATACAGTAGCTCACGAGCAACAAACGCCGAAACCCATGTTTATGTCTTTTTCATAGACGCATTGCATTTTTAAGCGAGGCAACGTCAAACTGCACTTGCACTTATGCCAGCTGTCTTCCCGCCGCACCGACCTGTCTGCATTCGAGCCGTACCAGCGGTGCTGAAAATATCCAGGACTTCACCGTGTAAATAATGAAGGAGCCACAAATCGCTAAGCACCAGAAGTCATATCGATTAAACATGAATGGACAACATTTCCCTTTTAATTCTACAACTTCTCTCCTCGACTTCTGCTCCCGAAGACGTGATGCAACACAATCCTATCTCTTAAAAAAAAAAAAAAACACTTCCAGGAGAAAAGATAAAACATAGACATATTGTTTTTGTTTCACTCTGGATCCAAACTTTTGAAAGATAGACAGAAATTAATGAGAACACTCCTGCACCACATGCCATGTAGAAGAAAATCAGTTGATCAAGCAAGTTTGTTTGTGTGGCATATTTGAGCAACAAGGCACTTCAAAGTGCTTTACATCATAAAAACACAAAGATAAAACGTCACGAACACAACATTCAGTCACCGATTGAGAAACCAGGAACAAACGCTACATTTTGTCGAGTGGCATCGTCAAAATCATCAATACACATAAAATATGTTGGTCGATGTTCCAGTGGTTTTGGTTCATAAGCAACTCTGAGCAGGTGGGTTTAGAGGAAAGGTGGTCCTATAAAGCACAGGTGTCAAACTGGGGGCCAAATCTGGCCCGCCACAGCTTTTTATGTGGCCCCTAAACACTGCAGACGTATGCATAAATAGATGAAGATAACATCACAATAACAGTTGTGTGCTTAAATATTGTTATATTAATCAAATCAAAGCAATTTGTATCCGTCTACTGGCAAATTACATCAGTCAATACTTTCAGTTTTACTGCGATCGTGAAAATTAACGCAAAATCAACAAATCGCGTCGTTTTTCTTATGCTTGTGCATAACAGAGTTTACTGAAGATTTTCCTGAAAAACTGTCAGACATTGGTTTTAAGTGATGCCAACTCCCACCTGCAGGTGGCGGTATATTTTACCTCCACACTTATTTGCGAATAATAAAAAAGTCACATTCATTATCGTACCTAAGCGGAAATATTGCAATGCTTCTTGCAAATACTTCCGAGAATATGATCTTAATGTGTCCCAAAATGAAAACGAGTTGGACGCCCCTGCTATAAAAGTATTAAATCAAACGCGCTGAACTCAAAAGCAAACAAAATGAACGTGTCCTTTTGAGTTAATATCAATAATCATGGGCTGGTTTGCATTGGCTTAGTACAAAACCCCACCACCCCAAAACAAAACGGGATAAGACATATCCCATGCACGACAAAATGTGGAAAAAGTGAATTGCGTCTCACTGCTTTTGCAATGCACTGTGGGTACACTGCACTGTTGAACAAACAGTGATTTATTGTGGCCTCGACTTCTTTTTTGTTGACAGCTACCTCCGAGCAGTCTGTCAGCAAGCCGATGTAAATTCCCAATGAGGCGCAGCACACAGCGTGCTCCAGCAGCTCATCAGTGTTTTTCCTATGAACTCCTCTCCGCTGCACGCCGCAGCCTGGTGCATCAACTACAAGCAAAGGTCCGCTGCCCGGCGCCCCGAGGCCCATCGACTGTCTTGTCGGTTATGATTGGCCGGGTGCTTTGTTGCCGCTCACGCTTCGCTTGAGTAGAATAAGTGAAGAGAATTCCAATCAAAGTGGAATATATCCCCTTGTTGACGCCGGTCTCCAGAATCAATAGACAGTCAACAACTTTAAGCTGCGCCTGGCGCGCTTCGGGGCGTCGAATCCCTCATTTCTCACCGGAGGAGAAAAGAAAACACCTGGGTGCCTCCTACTTCAACACAGAGCGAGTTACTCTGTTTGCCGAGCTTTAGTCATTTGTCTTCATACAGAGCTGCAGCGGCTGAGGTGGATGCTGAGGACGCTCACCGGCAGCTAATGGGTTTTCTTTTATTATTTTGACCAAAAAGTGCTTGAACACGTTTTCTGCGTTTGACTTTTTCCACATAATGTTGGGTTAACATGACCGCAAGCTCCTTTTTTTGAGGTTTTATTGGCTCTAGTGGCCTTTATTTGATAGTTAATTGACAGGAAAGACATGCGGCAAAGGTCGCCAGGCCGGGAATCGAACCTGTGACAGCCACGTCGAGGACTAAGGCCTCCATATGTGGGTTGTGCTTAAGCCCTGCGCCACCACAGCACATCCCACAACCACAATCTTCAGTGTGTTACTGGGAATTTTATAGGTGAACATAAAGTGGTTATAAGGGTTTAGGATCCAAAATTTAACATCATGTAAAATTAATTTATATAGAATATGAGTCTTACTACTTGAAATAAGTGGCAAAAAATGTAAGAGTTGCACAATGTTCTAATTTTTCTTGATCTGTCCTTGTGTTTCTTCTTCATGTTTTTCATCTACAAACTCAATCTCCTGTATTCAGCCACATTACCAGCAAATGTTACAGAAGTGACAATTGCCCAAATATGTTTTACGAATGACGTATGCTTTCTGAATCATCTCAAGGCTTCTTCTTTCCTTTTTGTTTTTTTCGGGGTGGGGCAAAGTTCAGTTGCACTTTTCTATTGTCGAGGCACAAAAGAGCCCTCTGTATCTGAGAGCCTGGATAATGACATGTCTACCTCCCATGGCGAGTTCTGCACATGTTGTGAAGAGATTTTTTTCCTCTGTGATCTTCCACCAGTGTTTCTCACCCGGGCCTCATTTCCTCGCACAGCTCAGCACAGATTTTCTTATTTTTCCTCTTTTCTGTACCCAAACAGCTGCTTCGGCCTTCCGCTAATGATCCCGCTGTCGCTCAGATTAATGCGTTATATTTTGCCACATAAGAACAGCCTGATTATTAGGGCGGGTTCCTTACGCGTTTTGAGTTTATAATGCCGTCTTCCAAATGCAAATGGAAGCAGCATTGGCGACCGTCACGTTGGCTGTGTGACAAAATACAACTTCCCCTCACAGATTTCGCTGTTGAAATCCTGCCTCAGTGTGTAGTTTTATTTTTAAAACTCTTTTCATTTTAACAACACAAAAAACTTTTTTTTGTTTGTTTGTTTACATGCACTCTTCAAAGGCATGGTTCTTACATTAATTTTGGGCTTTTGATAATGTCTTGAAACTATTCATTCTTCTTCCCAGGTTGGCAATTTAACACGACAAACAACTTCATCAGATTAAAAAGAACTAAACAAGAATTGAGTCCATAAATGTGAATATTATGCATTTTATCTTTAATCCACATTTGGTCGACTACTGTAGGTCCTAACACCACAAGTCTGAATCATGTTATTTCCCACTGGTGCTCCTGCATAACAAATCCTTTACAAGTTCTATTTTTGGCTAACAACTTCACATCGGCTAATAAGTAAATAATTTGACAAGATTTCAGTGTTTTTTGTGATTATACTTAGTCTAAGGTTAAGTTTAGGCGTTAAGAATGTTTTTGAATATGCAACGGAAAACATTTTTGGAAGCTCAGGCCTTCTGTATTTAAGCAACAGTGAACTGAAAACGAGGATTAAAACCCAAATAACACTGGAAACAATGTAGTTCAAATGCTTGGCCCGTAGGATGCAGTGAAGCTTTTTTTTATACAGAGTTTAAATTTGATCTGGCTCATGTAGTATCTCTCTTTGCAAATGGCATAAATGTTCCACAACGAGCACAATTTGTTCTAACACCTCAGTTAATCTGAACAGCTGCAGCAGCCCAGACAGAACATGGAGGTCCGCCAACGTTGTTGTTGTTCTGCGCCTGAGGGCGTACGCGCAAGATGACTTGATTGAGTCAACATTTCCAATAGTTCTCAGTCTACGTTACGGACAAGATTCCCATTGCGTTTCTAAAAAAGTTTCACTTTCTGGAGCCCGTTGTCAAGCCTTTGAGTTTAGGTCCGGCTAAAATGCTGTTGCCAGGTAAGAGAGGCCAGAATGCAACAAAACATTTCTGTCGTACTGTCCTGGCATGGTCATGTACAAACAGGGTGTTAGACTTTTTGAAAAGTTGTCTGTTTGGAAATGCCGTGAAAATCAGAGTGGAAAAGAAAAGCCTGGATGTTGAAATTAAGGAAAAAGTACAATTAGCATGCTAACGGGCTTGTGTTCAATGCCGCCAACCACAAGCTAGCTAACAAAGCTACTGGACCAACTAAACTAGCTAGCACCAGTTTGTCAGACTGTGATAATATTCTGTCCACCCCTAAAGTCACTATCCACGGCAAAGTGAGTTTTACATCAACATGGACAGAGAAGGCGCTAAAGAAGAACCTCATGCTCCAAAATCCAGAATTACCAAGCTTGACTGAAATCTTCGGTCGCTAGCATCCAATTGGATTGTAGGAAACAAAGGAATTTGTCATGACAAATGTAGGAAATTAAAATGCTCGACTATGAAATCCAACTCCACAGCCAGGGAGTGCAGCGTGTGCACGGCTCACAGAACACGCACAGTGTGCCGGCGTACATGGAAACCTCGAAAAAGACTGAGCCGTCTGGTCACAATGAAAAGAAGTACGGCTCATAGTAGACCCTCACAGAGTCTATGTCTAGTTTACTGCTTGTATTCATTTAGGTGACATTTGCTAAAGAGCTTTTGACCAACTATCTCTACATTTGCGCCTTATGGGTATAGTTTTTACCTCGACTAGTAAAATCTGGTCTAGATTAAGGAAAACGCCCAACAAATTGCACTGGTTTGTGCGAACAATGTTTTTAAAATTCACTGAGTTGTTTGGTCTGTGATCATTCAGCCATGAAAAAGGACGATTCACACAAATAATTAAAAGCCAAGGATTAATATTTATTGCTATGCACGGGTGCATGAAAAGCTTTTTGAAAAGCTGCAAATGCTTTTTCATCTGTACATCTTCATATTTATGAAACAAACCATCCGTCTTCATTCATATTCCATGCCGCATCCCATTGAGAGCGTTTCTCATCCCAAGGTTTTATTCCGCAGCTTTTTATTAAATGTAATCTGGGTATTTATTTCTTCAGCTAAATTCAAGGTGTATAAAAAAAAGAAAAGAAAAGCGGGCTGCGTGCGCTGCACACATTTTAAACCTCCCCTGGGGCAAATCTGGGATGTTTGGCTTTTTTTCTAAATTAAACTGTCTTGACATGATTTGAAGGCTGCTTCCCAGCCTGCACAAGACGCAGATCCAGTGTAATTTCCCCACAAATCCACCTTCCATCTTAATCCTTGGAAAATTTCTAAACGATCCTGCCTAAATAGTGAGAAAATAGGTTATTTGATTAAGCTCTGATCCACTTAGTCCTTTGATTCTGAACAAGAAAAGCAGAAAATAAACCTCTGTGATATCTTTATCAAAGGAAATAAGCAAGATCCTACAGCACCCAAGCACCTCGGTCTGGCTCCGCAGGAGGGCTACGAGCTAAAAGTAGCATTTTGACCTGATGAAACGTTAAAGGCTTAGCAAAGTTGTAGCGGCTCATCTTGATGAGTGCTAAGTGTCATGGAAGTCCATCGATAGTGCATGAAATGCCTGGGGGAAACAGCTCTAATGGCAGCCTCATGATGGCACTGCAGGAAAACAGAACATGCCTATGGGAGACGTTTCGCCGAACTTCATGGGAATACAACAAATGTGTGTCAGACTGTCATTTTCCAGTGACGCACAAAGTCACAGACGGACTGATACACCTTGCAAAACAATACAAACCCTTTTGAAATGTTCATTTTGCAACCACATTTAATGGCATTTACTGGGATTTTGTGTCAGAACAGCATAAAATGAAAGGAGCCGGATACGTGCATTTTTGCAAAGTGTGCCGTGCATTGGTGTTCATATAACCAACTTGCAGTGCAATTACGTCAGAGCTGCTAGTCTTCCCATCAGATCCAAATCCACTTTAACATCTTTCAACGTTGTGCTTATTCGAGATCTGAACTTTCTCTGGGCCTTTTCAGCAGTTGAATAGCTCCATCCATCTTCTCATCAAGTCCTACCACTTTTCTGTCACTGCTGGAAAAAAAAAAAGCTTCCCTATACGCCGATGCTGCCACCAACATGATTGTCAGGACTGTGGGTTGAGGGAATGAGCGTTTTGGCTAACGATGGTCTAATCCGTTGAAGAAGAATTAAAATCTCATTCACAGATGTCAAAAATATGACCAAAAACAAAGAAAGAAAGAAAAGAAAGTAACATACCCAGTCCAGTCGAAGCCTAACACCGTGCTTAACTTCACACCATTGATTCCAACATACATGCACTATTCAGAACGGGAACACATCAAAAGTGCAAAAGAAATAAATAAAATACCTAGAAGAGGTGACATGTTTTGACAAAATCCCTTCCATTTCTTTGCATCTATAACTAAATAACAGATTTTTCAATACACCAGCACAGCAGGCAAGATAGGAAACGATGGAGTAGCCGGAGGGGTTCTTGAAATGAAAAGTGTCTTGGGCGGGCCCCACTTCCCACCCACACACCTTCTATTTTCTTTGTGAAGATGTAATTTCTTCACATTTTCAGTTTGAGCATTGCTAAAGAAAACACCCAGCCACTACAACTAAAATAAATCAGAAAACACACCCTGATGTGTGTGTTTTCTGCAGCCGGCTGAGCTGCCTTCTAGAAACATGGAATAAACTTGTTCGGGGTGCAACTTATAGGTAAATAGTTCTACCATCTGTTCAACAAGAACAGCTGTGTTCAGTGGCGGCTGGTGGTGATATTTGAAGGGTGGGCTAGTACACTGTATATAAAATTCTGAGCGTTATCACGTATCTTGTTTAAAAATGATAGTAATCTTGTTTTAAGATAACTATCAATCACGTTTAAACAAGATGCGTATCACATTATAGCGTAATAGTGCTCGGAACTTCGTGATATCAATGCGCTTCTGTAACAATGCGCTTCCGTACAATCACACTAATAAAATGAAACAAGATACAATGTTTTCAAATGAGGCCTTATTTAAACAGAACTTCACTCTGACGACTTTAATACAACGGTAATACAAAGGTTGGGGACCGCTGGTATAGACGACTGAATACAAAAATGTGTACCGAAGCACAATTCTGCACTACATTGTGATGGTCTATCAGATAAAATCCCCTTAAATTAATTGGAACTTGTCATAGTATGACAAAATGTGAACAAGTTCAAGATGGATGACAACTTTTCTAAGGCACCGGTAATTAATTTTTGGGCACTGTTGGTTAAACACACTCATCCTGACTTACCAGACTTACCATTGTCGTACGCCAAGAACGTGGCTTCATACATGTTGTTTTTGACGTACATGGACTCCCTGTCCAGCAAGGCCATGGTGGTAATCTGACCGTTGGTTCTGTTGATCCTCAGCCAGTTAGCCGGGTCGGAGAGTTTCGAGTACCTGGGCCGACAGACAGACGGAACAAAAACAAGACTTCAATTCCATTTAAAACAATAGGTCTATATATTCTACATCATGACTTTTTGCAGCTCATTGTTACTGCGATAAAAAGCAACTCTAAAGCTTTTTATTTGTAAGCCCAAAGTGGCTATTATCAGGTTGAATGCTCATTACCATAACAAGCCGCAGCAGCCGAGCGCCTTTGAAACGCGGCGGCGGCAAGGAGAGCGGAACATATGTTCGTCAAACTTATGAACGCAGCAGCTCATTAGCATCGAGAGCGAAGAAAAGTCCTGTGTCCATTTGTGGAAAGGCTCGTAAATGCTACTCCGGCCCTGTGTACCCGCACGGCGGCCGTCGCCGTCATCAGCGCATTTACAAATCTCATTAACGGCAGATAATAACCGCCCACAGCTGACCGGGAGGAGGCAGGGAAGGGAGCCGGGTCTAACGAGAAACGGTTAATCACGAGTCTCGCCAGAGGGTCAGAGTGTGGCCATAACGACAAGAGACGGGGTTCAGAGAACGGAGGAAGAAAAAGAAAACGGGGTGAGACAGAGATCACAGTGGAGTTTATCTGTAAACACGGGCAGCGGAACATGACGGCCATGAAATAGGAGGCTTAATTAAAAGGAGAGAGAATCGTCAGCCAGTTCAGTAAACCAATATCACCTCCAGCTAAAGACATGTTCTGAAAAAACAAACACTGTATTTCTTCTGTCTGACATTAAGTCAGACTAAGACGTTTCTGCTTTAGGTCAGTTACGATTACTACAATCATCACAGATGCACAAAAAAAAAAAAAATCACAACTAAGTGAATTTTTAGAGGGTTTTTTTTAGCTGTCTTTTCAAAGTTTCTTAAAAATGGTGCTTCATACAACTTGGGTGAATTTTTGGTGTCCTTCCATTCACTTCTCTTGAGTGTGTCCCATTCCTCTGGGCAGAACAAGTGTAACCGAGTCAGGTCTGTGGGCTGCTTTGCTCACACACTCACACACCTACCTTTCCCTGCTCAGTTTCTTACTGAGTACTATGATTTGAAATTTGTGAAGGCCAATGCGAAACATTAACTTTGTGGCCTTTAAGTCAAGTTGCAACTAATTTTGATCAGAGTCACTGATCAGAGTCACTGTCCATTTGGAAAACCCATTTTGACCCACGCGGGGCTGATGTCTTCAGATGTTTCAATATTTCTAGGTAGTGTTATTTTTTTCATGACACCATCTATTTATAGAAGTGGACAGGTTTTGCAGAATTACTGCCTGCAGCACGATGATGCCACCCCATATGTATGTTGTTCTCAGATAACACCCTCAAAAGCAGCTTCAGCAGAACCACAAGACATTAACATCTTTGTGTCCGATGTCACGCAAGTGAGCAGAGCGTTCAAGCACAGTCTTCTTAAAACATACCCATTTCACTAAAATGCTATGAATTAACCAATTAAAAGATTTCACAGCCATGACATCCTTCTTTTTGCGTTCCCAAATTGTTAAAAAGCATAGAAATCTTAGTGCACCTGAACTTCAGAATCTGAGGAAAGCAATAAAAATGTCTCGAAATGTCTTATTACTCTGGCATTTAGCAAATTAAACTGTCAGACGGTAAGAAACAGTACATGCAAATATCCACTTCTAACTATACATAAACACAAGAAAAGAGAAATAATTCTCCTTGTAAGAGCTTGCCGCGCTGTTGCCCAGCAGGTGAGGGTTTTGCTCCTGGCGCTCTCGTCTCCTCCCTCTGCCAGCAAGGTGTCACCTCCACCCCCCTCGCTGCACTTATTTGCAACCGGCACGGCTAAATGTCGTACCGCATCTCCGAGGACTTTGTTGTTAGTTTTACAGAAAGTTCAACCCTAGTCTTTGGCTCTGGTTCCTGGAGATCTTCATAGTGAAAGATTCTGTCCACGTCTAAATATCAAAGATAAACTAGCAGTAGAAACATATAGGAAGTATTCGGATTTACTGGCCAAAATATGTTCCTACATTGAAGAAGTGAAATGCTGTTCGTTGAGGCACATTTTATAAACCTGGCTGCTCTCCATGCATATTCACCACTCGTGAACATCGGTAAATACCCTATTGTCATCGGAACGCCGTCAACTGTGATGCGATTTGACATTTCAATACTTTGCTAAAACATTTAAAAGGAATTTCAATCATAAGAATTAGGATCTTGGATCTTTGTTTGTTTACGCACACACTTTAATCTTTTTTTGTGTGACTGTGGACTTTGCTGTGATCAACCAACACAAAGCACAGCATGAGCGCGAAGTGGAAGGAAAACGACAAAAAGTTTCCTGAATGTTTCCTCAAATAAAAGTCTGAAAAGTGTGATGTGCGTCACGTCCAGCTCTCCCCCATAACTGGCACACTAAAAATCAGTATAATAGAGTTTTCCGTGACAAAACACGGTGGTTGTTGCATCATGCTATGGGAGATACCATTTCAGCTGTAATGAAAAATTGCAAGTGGAAATGAAATAGAAAACATGCAATAATTTTCTTCCACTTCACAGTTATGCACTGCTTTGTTTGGATTTATATATAATTTAGCTTGTCACAGTGGATCAATTAATCTCATGATGAACCAAAAATAATTTGATCATTTCTAATCTGATGATTAATAATTTCTCAAGTGCAATTTGGTTTACAGAGACTCCACAATCCATTTTATTTATACTTTTGGTTGTAAGTGGTTTTTGTTTCCGTTTTATTTATTATTTCTGGTTGTTGTCGTCTTTTATTTCCGATATTTAAAATGTCTTCCGGTTCCAGTGTTAAAGTGTTCTTTACAAAATTAAAGTTTGCTTGTGTTTTTAATTCAACTCAACTCAATTCAAAAATACTTTCTTGATGCCAAGGAGAATTTAAATGTTGTTGTAACTCATATTAATTCAAATTCTTTCAAATTTGTGAGGCTGAACTTGCATTAATATGCCCTTATCAAGATATCATCAATACGTTAGAACAATTTTATCATTTATCGCAATAATTCCCAGGACAATTTATCGTTCAGCGAAATTTGTTATGGTGACCGGGATTTAAAATCGCGGTAAATCATGTTAGTTAAGGGTTTAAGAAAAAAATAAAGGAGTATAAATATTTCTGAAATGGACCTCTTGTCCAACGGCCTGCCAGCTTCCAGCTCAGATCTCTACCAACCGAATAATCTTCATCATGATCTCGCATCCCAAACAAGTGTCCTTGTTATGCAGAGAATAATCGACACTTACAAGGAACGCACAAGGACACGCACGCAAACCCACATTTACTCAGCCTCACCGCCTCTTAAATCCCATCAAACAGTAAAATCAGCTGGCAAACAGTCTTGGCTTCATATAATCTTGTTTTCTTTTTCCTCCAAAGAGAGAGAGGAAGGGAGAGAACAAAAAGACAAGAAATTCAGAAAAGCATAAAACAGCCAAAGCTGGCCTCTCTCCCATCCACGATGCAGGGTTTTCAGTCATGCTCTGCGGGTACTCGCCTGCATGTCGACGGTGTGCATGTAGCAGCCGGTGTTTGTGCATTTCTGTGTCTTTTGTGCAGGGGGGTTCAAGCGAGGTTACTGAAAGGGAATATAGGAGTAGAGTCCATGCCGCCGTGAGCCGAGAGACTGCTGGAAAAACTCCCGAGGAGGAGAAAGCGGCTCTGAGCTCACATCAATGGGAGACACACTGACCGACAGGAAGGAAAATGACGGGGGTCAGCAGGGAGGGAGTTGAGGGAGAAAAGAGAGTGCGGTACATGAAAAGCAAGTTCTTTCAAAGGGCAAATGAGCTCAGGCCGTTTGCATAAAGGAATAGACGGAGGTTCTTCTTACGCATGAGTACGCCTCTTTCTTTCACCTCTCTTTTGCCAATTAGGTAACATTTCCGCCAGGTTTCGCCGCGGACATGGCTGCATCCCTGACATTAAGAAAAATCCATCTGGTGCCGACAGCGGAGTGGAAGGCCGAAGCCGGACTTTGGCGGGGCACGTGGGAGTTTCCGCCGCAGAGGGGTCGATGCTGGAATGGCACCATCACCGCCGCGTGTCGTCCCGGCTACAACGGCACGGATCGATGAGGAGGATGGCAGGCGTTCCGGGGAGGGCACGCTGGACGGCTGTCCAGCTCGTTGCAGAACGACCTCCTCACACCGGCTGCCTGGCAACTGACGGGAGGGGGAGATAGCCGGGACGTGGGTGGGAGATCAGCGGAAAATGTCGCTTCAGAGGCGTAAGCTGTGAAGAAAGCTTTCTGCGCTGATTAAACGCCTGTGTAGCTCAATATTTTGTGCGGTGCGATATGGGAAGTGCACAAAATATTGGAAATGTTTAACTACAAATGAATACCACGCTTCAGGCTGATCCCAGCGCCTTGCTTGGGCGAGTGCTTTAATAGAAAAGCCAATAGTGGACGAGGATTTCCCCCGATGTTAAGGAAATGTAAGTTCCAAACTTCTGTCACGGATGGCCGTGATCGCAGTCAGCATATTAGCTTCTACGCTAGTGCTTACAAAGAGGTGTACTCACTTCCACTTTGAGAGACTTTTTCTTTGTTCTTATGACGCGGTCTGGCTCAATATGGACCCATCTTAAGGACCAGATTTCTGTCTGGACTTTGAATGATTTTTAATTCATTCTGGAAATGATCTAGTTTATTATTAGACCTTTATTTCACCAAATAAAACCCATGGCCTCTTTCACAAAAGTGACCTGACTGAGAAAGGCAGTGACCCACGTCATAATGGATAAGTTATTACACAGCAATAACAAAATAACAAAAATAGACCTGTTAGCTGTCTTATAGTGGCCAAGAGATCGGTCACCTAGGCATAAAAATGCACCAACATATTCTGAATTGACTTGATCAAAAAACTCTCACACTAGATTTTCACTACATGATAAATGTTTTAATGACTGAGTTGCTGAAACTTGCAAGGAGATTTTGAGACATTATGATTATAGAAAATACAGAGAAAAATGTGGGTCAAACACAACTAATATAATGTTCAACCAAAATATCGCAATTCCATGTTTTCCTGACATTGTGGAGCTCTAACTTGGAGACATATGCAGTTGATTCAGGCTGCAGGAGAGTGCATGAAAGCAAGACTTCAACAGAAAACAGGAAGGCTGATGGTATTACAGTCAAGTTTCTTTGCTTAAGGTATTGCTAGCCTCAATAACCGCAAATACAGGATGCTAATGATGTGATCTGTACTAGCAGCCTGAAGGAACTCCCAATGGTGAATTTGTATTTTACAAGGCTTTACTTGGACTCAAGCTGACCTACATTTCTGCTACAGTTGCACTGAGAAATGTTTATCTTCATAGTTGTTTTTTTTCACACGACTTGGCGTTTCTTTCTGTCTCTTTTGCCCGGACAGAATTGGGTAAGTCCACTCTGTTCCGTCTCTTTGGAACTTACTACAAGAAACTTTGAGATTGACTGAATTAGTGCTTTAACATCCAAACTAAAAGTTCTTGAGGCAGATTCAGCGACGTAGCCTGTCATTTTCTTTTAACTGTGTAACTTTTTGTCTTGAATTAGTTGCTGCCTCTTGGTCAGGAGGACTCGATTGAAAATGAGGTTTTTAATCGCAATTGGCAATTTTGTCCTGGAAAAAATTAAAGCTAAACAGACAATTTAAAATGTCACCTTGTTTTTCTGTTTTTTGTTTTTGTCTGACACGTCACATGCTTCTAAAAAGAAATTGCCGCTCACTGCAGGATGGCAGGAAAAAAAGTGTTTCAAATGTCCGTGGAGAAAATCAAAACCAGAAATTCAAAACATGCAAAGATTAGTTGTTTTTTTTTCCAGAGCTATACCTGACGATCTGGTGGATGAAGTGGTCGGGGTCCTGAGCTGCGAACACCGTGAGCGTGGTCCCCGCCGGCACGCCCTCCTCGAAACGGATCGTCTTGGGGTTGACGGGGAAGACGGGCGGCTCGTTGACATCCTGGACAGAGATGGTGACCCCCGCCGTGGACTGAAGCGAGGACTGGATGCCGCTCGCCAGGTGGGCCTGATTGGACACCACCACCGTCAGCATGAAGGCGCGGTTCATCTCGAAATCCACCGGCTGCAACGTGATGGCACCAGGTGAGATGGTCGATAACGACGGGACAAATCGGAACTACATGCAGCTTTGGTTTTACCTTGACCACCGTGAGCATTCCCTCATTCGTGATGGGATTTGTGCGGACGGTGAAGTGTCCTAACGGGTCGCCGTTGACGATTCGATAGACAGCGTTCCAGTTGGGGGTGTGGGGCTGATCCCGGTCCACCACAGTCAGGTTGGTTACCACGACGTTCACCTTGTTCTCCGGCACCTCACCGGAAAACTGCACAGAGGAGGAAGGGAATGGACGGGCAGGAGAGAAAAACATTAAGACGATGTCGGCATAGAAGTTTGACCGTTTGCTAATAACTTGATTTATTGACTTTTGACTCATTTGCTTGCGCCGTCATCCATCTTTAGAGGATTTTACATAATTGCTCTCCACAGAAGCACGAACCCGAAGCGGTCGCAGCGCAAATCGGATATTAGAAACAAGGGGGGGAGGGGAAGAGAGGAAAAACCGGCGCATTTGTCCAAATGTGGATAATACAAAATGATATCTTCCATTATGCTAATGCGGCGCTTTATTCCGCACCATATCTGCTCAGATGCAACTCTTTAATTGAACAAATGGATTTTTCAATTAAGTGTTTACCCATTTAATTTGGATTTTGTGCATGAAGCAAATCCAGGTCTTAATAGGTAATTAGATAAGTGCTGTGATTAAGACAGCAGTCGGAATAATCTCTGGCTAATGATCTTCATTACATTGCAATCGTAGACAACTCTCCCATAAACTAGCTTGTGGAGGAAGCTCTGTGACAGCTGGAGAGCCCGAAGAGGAATTTACAGCACAGTGGGAAGCATTTATCTAGATGTGAAAGGACAGGCACTCAAAGGTAGACGCGAAAAGTTTAACCCCTCAATCCAGTTTTCCCATTGGACATTTTAACTGATTTTATTTAGCATTAGTGTGACTAAAACCATGTTGTAACATGACTTCTTTTCCTCTCCCATTCTCCTGGTTAATTTAGTCCTTCTGCTTTAGCCTCCACAAACCGAACCGTTTGATTCGGATGTGCCGAGCCGGAAAACGTGCAGAAGATCGGCCTTTTGAGGACGGACGTCGCCGGGCTTTATTACAGACAGACGGACAAATTCCCAAAGGCATTCAGGGCTGGCTAAACGTGTGCACAACCACTCAGGTTCTCAAATTTCAAGCAAACACGTATCCGCTCTAGAAATAACTACTGAGCAGAAAAACAAAAGCAAATTGGCACTTTGAGGCCGACACACAGGGCCCGCATTTTAGCAAGGTAGATGCAAACACAATGCATTCTTTTAAATGGTGCCTGCTATTTGGTGGCAATTTTTAATGTAGAAAGAGCAGAAAATTAGAAAAAACAATCCAACCTGCTGCTTCATTAAAACTGAATGGGGATGCAACAGGAAGTTGGTGGGTTGAGGATGGAAGAGCAAGAACAAAAACCAGCAACCTCTGTCAAAAAAACCTTTTATTTCCCTTTCTTATTTTGACAATGCATTTCAAATTAGCACTGTATATGTACATTACTTACATGTTTTGTAGTCTTTAATATTATAATGACCTAGAAAAAGTTTTGCTTAAAGTGATTTTGGCAAAAAAATAAAATAATAAATAAATAAATATCCCCACCCTTTTTTTTTTTTCCAAAACGATGATTTATGTAAAAATTTGAAATACATACTTTTGGCAAACAAAAAAAAATGACTTAGGCCATTATTGCAGGAAGGTGCCAATATTTTATCCTAAGTCAATGGTTTTTATTTTCAAATGAATCAGTGAGGAAACATCCAATTCATCGTTTACAAACTGTTTTAAAAATTTTAATTCAGTTTTAAATTGCTACTGTGATTCTTCTCTGGCAGCTTTTTGATGATTTGCAACGACCGTGAGGAAGGCCGCCAGCCAGGTCTGCTGGTAAAGTTGTTCCCTGGTGCTTCAAATGTTGCTGGAGCCTTCACCTCACCAGAACCTTCGACCCAATGAAGCCAAAAACTTTTGGATCGCCGTGGCGATGGGAAATGTTCTTCAGGTGACAGAAGCCCGACTTTATTATCGTCGGAGATTGGGCTGTAAAAGTTCAATAGCAACTTGTCCAGATTCCTCATTTTCAGCAGTTTTTTGATAAATTGTTTTTTAGATTTCATTGGATTTTCACATTTTCAACCCTTGTGCTTCGTTTTCTGCATTTGATTAGATTAGATTGGCTAAAAGCAATGTGTTTATCACCCTTCATAACACAATGACAAACAAGTAATAACACAACACTTTCAGACCAAAGCTGAAAGCATTTATCTTTTTCTTTTTTTTGTCAAATTGGAAGTGATATATTAGCTTGGTTTACAAGCAGTGGAGTAATTTTGCCTAATTAACATGCATATACTTTCTCTTTGCTCCACCAGAAACCAATGAACTCTTCTTGCGTCTGTCAGAAAATAATTTTAAAAAATTTAAAATCACACAACTGTTCCAGATTGCGTTGTTTGTGTGGGAAGCAAAAGCTAGTTACAGAATATAACAATGTAGTGGAAAAAGCAAACAGAAACAGGGTTTTTATGAATTTTTACTCATTGCCATATCTGAGTCACACCCCAGGATAACGTAAACCGGCCCTTTAATAACAACCTTGTTAGTTTGTTGAGCACAACGTTTTGCAAAGGTATTTGTTTGCTTTTTCCATTTTGTTACGTTACAAACACAAACTTTAATGTATTTTATTAGTATTTTATGTTAGCTCATATATATAAAGTGGGAAGACAATTATACATTTTGCTCTTGCTTTCAGTAGAATCAGTAGAATCTGGGTGTAGTGATGGACTCGGACCCAAACCTTCAGAGACACATAAAGATAATTAGAAAGTCAGCCCTCTGTCACCGGAAGAACATTTCCAGGATTAAAGGACTGATGTCCCGGAAAGACCGGGGTTCTCTTTTCAAAACTAATATCACTTTTGGACAATGTTTACCACTCCACGCATCACACTGAAACAGCACTGCAAGTCTGCATTAGAGACCAGCCGCTGCATCCTATGAGCACAAAGGAGCATCATCACAGGTCCTTCCCGCCGTCAGCAGTTGTTAGGCTGTCTAACAACAGAATAAGCTTTTCCTTCTAGTCCTTCTGTATTGCTTTGTAAAAAAAAATGTGTACAAAAGCACAATTTGTGCAAACGAGTTTTGTTGTTTTTCTTTATCCTGTTAGATATGTGAATTACTTAGAATCAGAACGGTGTAGCTTTTCTTATTGTTTATTTTCCTTGTTTGGTTCAAGTTCTAAAAATCCTGACATTCTGTTCATTTCCATGTTCATCATTGTTAGAAGGTGCTGCCATATGAATTCGCAACTTTGTCTTTAGTTTCTCAGTTTGTTATTGCAGTCTGTTCTGTTCTGTGGGAGTTTGTTCTCTTCCATAAACGTTTGTGTTTTCCGTTTGGACTCTAGTTTCTCTGAGTCTGTCTTCGGCTCCTTTCGTGTTAATTAGTCTCTCTCTCTGCCTCAGGTTTCCCCGCTTGTGTTCTGTCGCAGCTGTTCCTTATCGCCTCCGATTACTTCCTCTGGTGCCCTTGTCATTTCTCCACCCCTGACTCAGCGTTTAAACTCTTCTTGTTTTTTTTACTATTTGTTTCTGGATTCTTTCATTACTCCGCCTGCGCTTCATGACCCGTGATTCTACTGCACGTTTTTGTACACGGCCCTGCACTTTGGTTCTTTCTTAAACCCAAACAATTATTATTGTTTACAGTTTATAGTTTGCTTGTTTTTTTTGCATTTGAGGCTTTTCACAGGTGTTTGTGCACTTTCCATTTTCCCGCCACTCTGCTGCTGAGTCATCTAATTTCCACACGGCAGGACAGACAATGGAAGTGCTCCACTCTGATCTGTTCTTAACCTGATTTAAACATCTCCTCACATTTATCCCTGCACCGTCGGCTGTGTTCCTTGTTTTTGAAATGCTGTTTGTTCGGCATTATTCTCCAACAAACCTCCGATACCTTCAAAGGAAAGCTGGATTTACACCGAAACTACAAGTAGATGAGCTCTGTTCAATGGTCAGGTGAAAGCCTCTGGTTACTCTGCATTTAAAATAAAAAAATCACACAACCTTTTTCTTCCACTGTAGAGTTAGCCTTTAGCTCTACCGGTGGACAACACGCCGGCAAAATGCAGGCGAGGATCCGAGTGTCCGACCCTGACACACACACTTGCTCGCTTTGCAGTAAGCACAGCGGCGCTTCTGTTTGAAATCTCTGACCTCCAACTCGCGACGAGCGCCCACAAAGAGGACAGTAGTTCTAACGGACCTGTCAGCATTCGATTCTGCTTTATCACCCGGAAGGTAACAAAGAGTGAGGAAGAAAAAAAATAAGGCAAAGAGGGAAAGCGACAGATGCTCCCGTTCAAAAGCCTCCATGCAAACGTTTATGGAGAAAGCCCGGCCTCCGAATACTGCTTCCTCATCAGAACCAATCGCCGTCTTCTAGTAATTCTCGCCGCAAACGAAGCAGCTGTAAGATGCTGCGCTGCTGGCGGAAAAGCAAGACGTGTCGGGGACGGAGGCAAACCGGGCAGAGGCTGAGCAAGCAGGCAGAACGCCGAGACGGAGGAGAAAAGCCCAACTTCATCAGCACCTTTAACTCCCCCTCCATATGTTGTGTTTTGCACAGTGTTCCTGAGTCGCAAGTATTGTTCTCAGCCATCCAGGATTTTCAGTGCATTCCCACATTTAATTGGCCTCGCCCAGAAAAAGCTAAGTTTGCTGCTTTTATGCCGAGAACACAAAATATATCTGCATACAGAATTTAAGAGTTTGGAGGCAATTGGAGACACAACACCCACAGAGTCCATTTCCACCTCTGGTAAAACGTGTGTACGAGATTCTCATAACCAAACGGTTGCCAAGGAGAGCCGATCTGAAGATCAGCACGCATCTGTCGTATTTGAATGACGCGTATACTTTTGTCTTTCCGGTTTTGAGGAGTGGATAAGGTAAAATTGCTGCTGTGTCATTTCATATTTGGTGAAACAGAAGGTTGTGAATTATGAATTAATTTGACAAATTCAAAAAAAGTATAAATGACACAAGAAGAGCCATATCGGTTTTATAGAAATTATTTCCGGTTGGAGGAAATATGAGACAAAAAAAAAAAGCAAAAATAAAGAACTTAATTTTTTAAAATCACCAATTTTAAGAAGTAAATTTCCGCCAGCAAAATATTCAGAAATCCTGAGATTAATCTCATAAATTCTGTAGAAAAAAACTTAGATTATTGGAACGTGGATTATTTTTATTTATTTATTTAACCTTCAAGCTCAGAAAATTTCCATTAGTGGATCATTTTAGACTTTTCAAACTCAGGAATGTCAAACTTTTTCCTGAAAAATTCTGAGATTAATCTCTTTCCTAGCAAATTTCTGACTTCAAAACTCAGTTTTTTGGCGGAAACTTCTTCTTCTTGTTTTAAATTTTCCATCTACAGCGGACGTCGTGTGTTGCCGTAAATCTGTTTTCTTGATCACAAAATGTCAGTTAAAATTATTTATTGAAATGCCATGTTCTTTGCTCATCTTTCTAACGTGCCAGTTAAATTAATCAAGCTGCTTTGCTCTTCAAGCTGTTGCTAAGTGGAAAAGTTTCTGTTGAGAAAAAGGCAGCAGAATCCATCCGGCGACCCGCTGTGGAGGAAAAATCCCCAAAGAACCCAGAAGGCATGAGGCAGCGTTTAGGCTGAACAAACGGAATAATTGTTAAACAGTGAACAAAAGTGAGAAAAAACCCCAACATTTTAAAAGTCAATCTTTTCTCACATGTTTCGCAACGTTGACTTACCGTCCCGACGGTCAGTTCTGGTGGGTTGTCGTTGATGTCAGTGATGGATATGAGCGCCGTGGCCGTGTTGGAGAGCCCAAAGTTCAGATTGCCCTCCATGTCCGTGGCCTGGACGATAATGGTGTACTGCGACACTTTCTGTGAACAGAAACGGAGAGATCGTGCTCAGCGATCGGCTGATCCGGCAACAAATAGACAGCGGAGTACAAAAGGGGAAAAGCAAATGTCGTCCACGAGACGCTGATCTCCAAAAGACAAATGAACTGTTAATCTGCGAATCCAGCGCGACTCCCAGCCTGGGATTGCACGCAAGATAATCCTTCCATTCGAGAACCAGCCGCTCACTGGAACCGTTTGCCGCTCAATACCACACAGTAAACGGCGCAATAAACAAAGACAAACAGACACACAAAGTTTAAGAGAGGCAACAATGAGTTGGTTAACAGGCCCATTCGTTACTGTCGAAAAGTCTCGGCGTTCTGCTGCGGGAGCAGACCCGGGTCATCACTCACTCTAATGACGGTGCCGCCACTTTAAGATGCACAGGAAAAGCTTTGGCTAATGGAAGGAGGTGAAAGGGCTTTATTTAGTCCGGTGATTGTGAGGAGCAGCAGCGTGCCGCACTGAGGGACGCAGGCTAATGTCAAACTTATGTCAGCCGTTTCTGGCATTTATTGATAGAAATGACAGCGCATGACATCATGTATAATAAAAAAAAAAAAAAAAGGAAAAGGAAACAACTGCTAAATCCCTTTCATGAGGTGAATGTTTGTATATCAGCCAGTTTTTCACATCCTGCTTGTCATAAATGGGTTCTTTCCTTCAGGTATCAATATCAACCATGTGTCACGTTAAGCTCGCTGCAGTTCTCATTTGAAGCAGGAGATGTCACTACAGAGAATCTGCACTTACAAGTGATAGAAGAGGAAATATCTACAGGAAGCATTTTGTTGATATATGATACTTACTGAGCCCCTGAGATCCGATACTGATATCTTTATCGGTTCGCATGTTGAAAAACAATCCAGATCTGGTATTATGCTGAGCAGCGTTATGCTCGATTATTTATTTTAGATTATTTTTCAAAATTCCTAGTTGCACTTTCTGAAACCAATTGAACAAAGGTCTGTTGCAATTGTTTATCAGTTTCAGTTTCTTTATTATTTCTTTATTTTATCTTACATTCCTAACTGCGCTGACTGAACAAATTATAGTTGCCTTAATTTTATATGTTTGACTAGGCTTGTGAAGATATTGGTGTATTTAAGTGTGCTGCACGGGTACAGAGTTGTCAAATAAATGAGCAATTCAGTACATTTCTGTCTGCGTTTCAAAAAAAAAAAAGAAGAAAAGTTTTTAAGTACATTTGGTATCAGCCGATACTAAACATCGGGTTTCTGGATGTGTATTGGAAGTGACTTCTTCTTCTGCCGTCACAAATTAGCAGAACTCGTAGCAGCAGCAGAAGGGCAGAGTCTTCCTTCTGCACCGACGACTTTAACAACTGTGGTGAATACAGACGTGATCTTCCACCTGCTGTAACCGCTGCCCTCAGGTCATTCTCAAAAACATCATTACAGCCGCAGCCAGAGCAGCTCTCTTCCACGCAGACGGCGTCTCGCCGTCGTCAGAGTGAGGGAGCGCAAGACTTTAGGGTTTGACGGACCTCACGTAAATGTTCCGGCAGCCGGTCATACGTATCAAGATTTTTCACGTTTCTCTAACCGAGAAGTTAAGAAAGTTGAATAATTTGGTGACGACTGAAATGACAGTTCAAACCGAGCAAGACTAGACCCTCGGAAATGTGTTTGGGTTGGTCAGTTTGCCTCTTTTCTCTTAAGACGAAATCTTAATTAGAAAAAGAAACAAAGGCCTTTCCAATGGGGTTTTTGTGGAGTCCAGTCATCTCAAAATGGCCATTAACTAGTCAAATAGTAACACTCAAAGTTAATCATTTCAGAGATTTCCTGTTTTGCTCTTTGTTTTGTTCCTTCAATTTATAATCCAGAGATGCTACTAAATACAGCTCTGGGGAAAAAAAAGAGAGACCACTTAAACTGACCAGTTTCTATGATTTTACTCTTTATAGGTAAATGTTTGAGTAAAATGAACATTGTTCTTTTACTCTATGAACTACTGACAGCATGTCTCTGAAATTCCAAGCAAAAATTTAGTTTTTATTCGCAGAAAATGAGAAATAGTCAAAATAATGAAAAAGATGCAGCGCTTTCAGACCTCAAATAAAGCAAAGAGAAGAAATTTATGTTCATTTAGAAACAACAATACTGATGTTTTAACTCAGGAAGAGTTCAGAAATCAACCTTTGGTGGAAAAACCAGGAAGTTTTCAATGGGGTTTTTTCCAGAGCTGTACACATGTGGATGAATAATAACAGGTTAATGGCAAGTAAACAAACTAGGCTGAGGTCTTTACCTGATGTGTCAAATAAATGACAGCCAACAGAAAAGTACAGAAATTTCTTTTCTGTTTTAGTTTGTAACCGAGATTGTCGAGAAGAAAATAATTCATTCTAATAAGAACAATTCGAGGTTCTATATTCTTCTTCTGCCGCAGCTCTCAGTAGAGGCTTTTTTTGTCCTTTGTAGCGACATCTACTGTTCAAAATGAGAACTGCAGCGTGGCTGAAGATAGGAAAACAGAAAGGCAGACAGTCCCTGCTGACGGGCTCTGTCCGTGGTGCTGAAAGTTCACGCTGTACTCAGATCCAACCACCCTCTCAGTCGGTGTGTGTGTGTGTGTGTGTATGTGTGCTTCCACCCTGGCCGTATATAAGCCAGCCACAAACCCGCTTTGTGGGTTCATTTTATTCCTATAAATCCATATGGCTTCATTCTGCCAGAGAAGAGAAAGGGAGAGAAAGAGAGAGAGAATGGAAATCAAGGACGGCCCAACCATTCACTCCGTGGAACCTGCTCCTTTGTTCAAATATCTACAATGAATCTTACAGCGATGGTCTGAACGCCTGTTTGTTGCGGCGCCGGCTTCAGCACATTCATCCGCGCTCTCTAATGACTCGAAGTCCACTGGCTCTTGTGATTTCTTAAAGAAACAGGAACGAATCTGAACAGAGGCGTGGTGAGCCACAGATTCAGGAGATAACGCTTCCCATGTTTAGTCTTTTTCTTTTTCCCCCCCTTTCTTCTCCCTCTGGTTTATTGTGTTCTTTGGTAACACACATTCTGAGCTTCTTTCAATCTCCTCCCATGTTTTTTTGCTTTGTTTTTTTAATCTCATCCTGGCTGTTCATGTCATTTCTCAGCCCCTCTCTTTTCCTCTCTCCCTCTTTCTTTTTAAGACTAGAAGGAAGCGGCTGATTGGGAGATAAGTCCGGTCAAAGCCCGCGTTCGGCCGAGGCCGTTCTGCGTCTCTCCGAGTCATTATGAAGTGTGCCGACGTGTTAATTTGCACCAAACCAGTGCTATTAATGAAAACTCAATACTGGCTGCCCTTTATTAGATTCATAATGAAATATCAATACCATCTTGCCTCATCCAGGGTCTCGGTAAACAGACCCCCCGCCCTCCTCTGACTGAATGTGTCTCACTGCAGACTCTTCGAGATCCAGTCGCATTAATCGGTCTTGAAATAGCAGCAGATGGTTATGAGAAGCTAACAGGCTGGAGCTTTTTGACGAATGCGTCACATTCCTCAGGTCATGCGACGAGAAGCTGAGCCGGTGGGGGGTTGGATGATGGGAGGGGGGTCTGTGCCATCCTGCAGGGTAATATCACCCATCTGAGAGTAGTTACAAGTTTACAGCCTTCCTATTGCACACATATGCATCCATTAACCTCGCGGTGAGTGGGAACAGGTGGGACTCAGACATGTAAAAGCACTCGGCCGGCGTGTGTTCATGCGCAGCGAGCGCGCGCGCCGCGGGAGCACTCTCCTGTCCGAGCAGGAACCCTCTAATGAGAACAGCAGAAGTGCTGAACTGAAAAAAAAAATAAAAAAATACAAATCTCCCCTTCAGATTAAAGTCCAGCGCTGGCAGAAGACGCAGCTGCTTGTCTCGCAACCAAACAGGCCGACAGTCCACGCCAAACTCAATCTGCACGAGCAAGGAGCCATCGGAGACCGGAGAAACATCTGCACTCTGCCGACCATAAAAACCTCCATTTCTTCTTTTTTTCGCTTCGCACGGCCCAAATTAGGCAGCTAGCCGTCCAGGAGACGGAACACAAATGCTGGGAAATGGCTTCCAGTTTCCAACGTTGACTCCTCAAATTGCCCAACAGAGCAGCTGTCAGGTGAGGTGGAACGAGCCGGGTGTTCTTAATACGCACATGAAAGAGCTCCAGTGAGACTGTGTTAACCAAAATAGAGAGGGCCTGCAATCTACAGTGCGCAACTTTTATTAAAAAAAAAAGAAAAAAATAGTCTTTTACGTATTTGATAAAACAGACGGTTTGTATCTGTGAATAAAAATTAAAAAAATAATTCAATCCCCTTTTGCTGTCTGAAGAAATGCACCTCTGGTCAAAATCAACCAATCAGAGCCTGGAGGAGGGTCTTAGCGTTGTCAATCATGCCCATTAAAGCGTCGCTGTAGCGTAGCTTTGCTTGATTGACAGCGCTAAGTCCCTCCTTCTGGTTCTGATTAGTTGCTTCTGACCACTCAGTGTATTTTCTACAGTTAGCACTGGGAGAAGGCACAGGAGAGGAGCTCTTTTAAAAAAAGTTTTTTTTAAAAAAATAAAAGTTATATACTCCTGATTTAATGTTGATGTGAGCTGGTGAAGTGTGGCTTTGTGGCAGCAAGACGTGGACAGGTGAGTGAATTATCTTAGCGTCATGCGGTTCTGTACAGAACCGCTCGGGGAGGGAAGAAGAGTTGGAGACCAGATGAGTGAGGCTTGCTGCTGTCTCGACTCGGCTGAATTGTGATCTGGCTTGCTGGGCACCCGCCGACCGCACTCATTGGCTTGTCACTAGTAATCTGCGTCAAACAGTCCCAGATCGCTGCTTCCCTCCCGTCTGTCCACTCCAGTGAGGCGCTGACCCCATCACATCGTCGCTGTGATCGCTTAAAGTAGTGTTCACAATTTAAACCCATTTAATCACATTTTAATAACCATAAAACAAGCCCGGGTGTGAAAATTTGTCTGAAAAAACGGCGCAGTTGTTGTTTTCTTTTTTACTTTACACAGTAAGACTTCAAAAATATTTTTGCCTTACAAATATTCTGAAACGTTAGAACCACAAACTTCTATTTATTTTAATAGGATTTCATATCAATCTGTCAAATAACTCAAACTCAACCAAACTGGATGGAGAGGATCTGTGAAGAGCAACTTTTAAGTCTTCCCTCACAGCGCAACTCTTTCTGTATGTTGACAGCAGCGATAATACTTCCAAAGACAAATTTAAACCTGTTTAATTTTGTTTAAATACTTTTCTTTTATGAGTCATGCTTTTCACTTTTGTTATGTCGTAGTAAGTCAGGTCTGAAGTATCCAGTTTTTTATTCAAAAACTGATTTGGACACATCCACCTAAAGAACTTCGCAAATAAAGTTAGAAAACATTTAAGACCTTTTTTAGAACCTACAATATTTGCTTATTTTCTACACGGTGAATTAAAAGATTGTATTGCTGAGGAGGTAAAAACAAAGGAATGAAGAATAAAGTTATTTGAACATGGATCTTACAGAGTTGGGATATTTGTCCTGCTGAAAGACTCAAGCCGTTTCCAACAGGTTTTCTTCCAAAACTGGATTAAGGAAGATGGCTGGTACTAACAAATATTAGCTCCATACATCTTCCCATTAAAACTTTGAGCTTCTCTGTCCCAGCTGAAGACAAGTGTCATCAAGTCATCCTGTCAGTTTGTGGTTTGTGTAGATATCTTTGCATTTTCAGTGGATAGATGACATAGTACTCATAGAGACAGTAAAAATTTAAGAGATTGTTTAGATCTGAATCGGCTTTAAACTTCCCCGTAGCTCGTCTGGAACTTGCTTTCGCTGGATTTCATTTAGGGGTATTAGAGTAGTGAGAGTTAATAAATATGCACACATAAATATTTAATAAAAACAAACAAAAAAAATGATCACTTTCTTTCTAAGCAGTAAAAAAAACAAGAAAAAAGAAAGAACTGCATGTCCAGAGAAGTGTGTCTGTCCCGTTGTCATCCCTGCGTGGAGTCGTCCGCCATACTGCGTTAAGAACAAAAGCAATGATGGCTTGAATAAATCCTACAGCGTGGAGACGCTCTGCTCTCTGAAGGCTCTCAATCTCTTTTGTAGAGACACTGACTCAGATATGAAGGTAAACCTGAGTCCACTTGATTAGATACGCCTCCACATCCACGCAAACGGCTCACGTAGCGGATAAAAGAAGGTATGATTCATCGTTGGAAAAAAAAGGAAAAAGAATACAGAGCGAGAAGGTTTAATTGACTGTTCACCTGTGCATTACAACACAATGCACAGGCCAGGATTAAGATCCAGTTTTGAACAGACTGTTGCTAACAACAGCAGATGAAAATAGCCGAAGCGAGTGTGCAAATAAACACTTGTCCTGCAGCGGGTCATGCCTCTTCACCAAAACGAGACACAAAGGAGACAATCGTTTGTTGAAACCGTCACAAAAAAACGGGAAGGTGAAAAATGGAGTTCGGAGCAAAATTAAGGATTTCTAATTAAACTGAAGAGTCTGATAATACACAGAAAGATGGTAAAAGCTAAATCATTACAGTATTGCAAATAGGCTCCTGGGATTATGGTGTTGTACAACAGTGCTAATGTAAACAATTAGAGGCAACTATTTTATACTAGAGAAAGTTTGAGTTCACTTAAAATAACATTAGCCCTTTTGCTAAAACGTTAGCACAATCCGGGGCTATAGTTACGTTCACTGTTTTCACTAAGTCAGTACTTACAGGCAATATTTTAGGCCGTTGTATATCAATGTTACCCTAATTTCTTAATTGCTAGACTTTTTTTATTTCATTTTTTAAATTCAGAATTAAGCAAAAGACATACTTAGTTTGAACTAAAATATTACTAGCTAACAAAGGATGATGATTTATACTAATGTCAGTGAGCGATGTTAATCGTGTTACTTGATATTAGAAACCGGTTTGGCTACAAAATGTAACATTAGCCAGTAAGATGCTAAGAAGCTAGCATAAGTTAGTGCCAGTTTAGGGAGCGTCTCGGTCCACCAGTTTGTAGCTAAAGGCGTTTTTACGGAGTATGAGGAGGTTGCTTCTGTTTTTATAGTGCCATTAGAAAATGACCTCATCGTTATTTGATGCATTTGTTCACCAGATAAACCAGACCGACTCAAAGTGGATACAAAGTTATCGCAAAGTCTGTCAGTATTTATCTAAACATCACCTCAAAACAGCTGTTTCCTCAAAGCTCTGAGGAATGTACATATACATTAACAAAATTATTTGTCATCTCTTAAAGTAGTTTTGGATTTTTTTAAGTCTTTTTTAACAGGTTTAGTTCTTTTTTTCCCCCACAAGTTCCAAGTTCTTTGAAAGCACTTAAATATAATCCATTCAGGTATAAAATGGCACCAGCTAAACTATTAGCATATTAGCATATTTGTACCAACAGCCTCCAGCAAGGAGACAATTTCTTCCCATTTATCTAGTTGTAGCCGGAGAAATATTAAAGATACCTCAGCGTGAAAGGCATGAATGAGATTCATTTTATCCTAACAAGTTATTTCCTAAATAAGAAAGCCTCCACAAAACCAATAGAGACAGCGATTGAAATTCCTGACTGTTATTGCTAATCTCATTTTAGCTTGTTTTGTTTTTGGTTAACCCTCTGTGGTCAAACGGCAGAGATGTTAACAAGTCGTTTGGCTTTTTTTTCCTCTCTCAAATCCATGTCAAGATTTAAACATGCTCATCATTAAAACAAATTCTGTTTGTAAGGACACATAAATTAGGATGCAAGAAACTGCAACCGACAATTCTGCTTATTTTGGAATATGAGATGCACAATGGCCCAGTTGTTAGCATTGTTACCAAGATGCCACATTTTGTTGCGGATTTTATGTTTGAATTTTTGATTTTTTTAAAAAAAGCTCATTGTGGGATTGTTCTACCACAATAGAACAAGAATTTATGCACATCATAACTACCAAATTTCCAACTTGTATTGTAAAGCAATACATTTCAGAGCATGACGATAAAACAAAGTAGTGCTCAAAGAGTAAGAAATTTTAGCCAGAGAACTGGCATCGATTTATTTAACAGAGGAGCATAAATTAAGCAGCTTAGTTTCTTCTGAAGGCGATCCGTGGCACAGCTCAATGCTAACTCGGTGCGCATAATAAAGTGGATATTGAGTGGATATTTTCTTGATTAAACGCTCGCTTACAAGCAGTCAACATCCACCTACATGCATCAATACTTTTCATTCAGCAACCAGCTCGTAATCCTCTGATGTTTTTTTTGCCGTCTGGCCTCTGGAGCTCCGGCTAAACAAGGCGAATTAACATAACTCAGCGTCTCGGAGACAATACGGCCCCAGGCCCATTTAGAATGCAGGTTCTCTTGCCTGTATCCCCTGGTTAGGCCCGGCACATCCTAGTGGAGCCAGGCTGTGGGCCGCTCTTGTCCTTGAGGCTGCTCAGAAGATGTCCTAATCGTCGGTGAGGCGGTCCAGTGTGGAGCTGGCATCAGCCCTGGGGGGACAGCTTGATGCCGAGCAGCTCCACACCACGATCCCCTCCCCGTCCCCCACCAGACAGTTCCAAGCCAGGGCTCATAAGAGATTGAGACAGCCGGGGGTAATGAAAGACAACAGCCCTGCCTGCCAGACGAACTGCTGGCATGGAAAAGGGCCGCAATGGGAGAGAGTCCATGCCAGCTGTGGCTCTTTGACATGTTGGACTCTGCTACCTGCTGCATCAGAGTTGTACTTCATTTGAAGACCGTCATTCCTGTTCCAGGCTAACAAGTAAATTTGCTTTTAGTACAGTGTTGGGCGGGAAAAAAGAAAACCCACAAACAAAATTGACCAAATCTAAAAAGCTGATTTAGTCCCCCCCCTCAGCTTAACCCTCTCAAGCACAACAAACAGTGGGCCTAGTAGGTGTGGAAAGATACTATTGTGATAATAAAAGTGATGATAAGAACTATTTACAACTTATTTTTTTAGGTAACTCTGGTTCTGACTGCATGGCACAGCAATCCCCACAAACACAAATACTGCTCTTAAAAAGCCCATTTGTAAGAAGCTTCTGTAGCACATCAGACGCATAAAGAAGTGTGATTTTATCACCAAATTGCACACAATAACTTCTTTTAATCATATTTTCAAATGTATTACTTCTCGTCGATAAACCTTTATTGAAAAAATTAAAACATAAAAAAAATGTAGGTTGTAAGATGACAAAATATGAATGAATTGACTTGGTTATAGTGGATTCACTCTTTTACTTGTCACCCATAACTGTGCTGCCATGGTGGAACAGTTCCATCAACAAAATAAAACCTGGAAATGTAGGTATTATTAATTTAATGCTGGTCGTCACAGCAAAGGCAAAATAACGCAGAAAAAAAACAGTGAAAAACCGAATTATAAAACAGACTTCTTGCCATAGCAACTGGCTGACAATAGTCCACTACCAGGATTCAACACCCACAAAAAAAACAACATGAAAACATTTACCACACACAGAACCGAACATTCAATCCATTACAGTATTACGCTTTCAGACTTGATGTTTATTTTGCGATTATTAATAGGTGATCGTCTGATCACAGCGGTGGCTGATTAGCTCATTTAAACACCTGCTCTACTGATGGTCTGTCAGAGAGTGTGTGTGTGGGTCGCCTTTTTTTGTTGCTGTTGTTTTTCAACTTAACCAAACACATCAAATTCCACAGCACATCAACATCCTAGGATCGCCAAAGTCAAGCTAGCATGCCTGACCTACTTCCCCTCTGCCTTGCTATTTTCTCAAGTCAACTTTTTTCTGACCTGTGAAATGTGACACTTTGTCTGTGTTACTTAGTTGTTGCATTGTTGACAATTTTTCTTTTACATTTCACAAGTACATTCAAGAGTCAGTGAGTCATGTTGACAGACTAACAGCTAAAACCAAAGGCGGTCGTCATCAGCAAGCAGTTTTCTGACATCTTTTGGGATCTTTGCGTGCCTGAGTGAAATCACGTTGAACACAAGTTCTCCTGCAAGACACTGAAAACGACCTCTGACCTCTACTCTACGTTTTTTTTTAAATTATTTTTAATTTCAGGAATTAATCGACACCTGTTGTTTGGTTAGCTTGTTCCCCCTGAGGTGTGAAGGATGTGATGTGCAGAGCAAGGAAGAATAATTGGTATATTTCAAAGTCAGAGGTAAGTGACACCAATCTTACCCTTCATCCACCCCCTGATTTCCTCCTCAACGCGAGAGAACCTGCTTCTCCTCTTAGTTAGCCCATGAATATGCTAATTAGACGCCAGTGTGGTGCTGCAGGATTAGCAGGAGTGTGACAGGATACAGAATATAAATATAAGTACTACACAGGCGTTAACCATGTGTTCCCTGTCAGCGCAGTGAGTGGGGAATGTTCATGTCTTTGCATGACACACGCTACTTTAGCTGCTCAGAGACCTCTTCTGCCCCGTCCCCCCCAAAATGCCCCGCCTCCGGCTCGGATGCACTTAAAGAGCACGTGAGCGCGGAGCGCTCGCTCATGTCGACGACCTTCACAGCAGGTGGATGAACTCCCAGGTGTGTCCCAGTTTTAGAGTGAGGATCACAGGCAGGTGGGTACGGCACCGGGGATCGATGTGTCCAGATTAATGAGCTGTTTCCTCGCTCACATCAGCTTTGTTTGGGCTTTGGCCCGAGCCAAGCTGGAAACAGGGACAAAGCTCTGGCAGGCGCTCACTAGATTCATTTATATTGTCGCACAAATGTGCCATTCTGTAAAGCCATGCCAGCTCCAGTATAAAAATTTAGATAGGGGAGAGGGATTGATGTATTGTTTATCTTGTTATAAAACCCGAGTAGTTTTTTTTCCCCTGTAGATATTAATAATTATTCCCTCAGCAACAACAACAATAAAAAAAAGGAGTTCCCTGGCCAGGTTTTAACATGAAGAGATGCAAACGGGAGTTTTTAGAAAGTGAACATTATGATGCTCGCGCTGAGCTGCGTTTACGTGTCCACTAAAGCCAAGTAAGTTACAAGGACGGGACAATCCCAGTTCTGGACAGCACATGAATTTAACATCTTCCAGGTTTGATTCCCACGACCTAAAGCCCCAGAAAATCCACCCAGGTTCTTCCACGGAGTGTGGAAAAAGAGAGAAAGAGAGAGAGAGAGAAAAAGAGAGAGAGAAAGGAAGCAAGAGAGAGAGAGAGGAAGTGAGGACGAACAGGCAAACGGACCCGGCTTTGGGATAAACAAAAGTTGACATCTGTGACCTCCCTCATTAGCAGCCCACGGTGGAAGATGGAGCGGGGACGACGAGCGCGGCGGTGTCGGTGGCGGCGTGTGGGTTGGTGAGCGACTACAGAAAGCAGCACACAAGTCGCGGATGAGACAAAGAAGAACGATAAAACGAAGCCTCTCGCGACCCCGCAAGCAGAGAGGTGCTGGATTTACGTGGCCATTATCTCGGCTCCTCCGCTCTGCACCGAGACCAACGCTAAATATTCCTCAGCTCATTTTTGTTTGGAGATAAGAACTCAATAAAATATCCGCTGTTAATGGAGGGAATGCCGTTAATGGCTTTATTTGTTTTCCTTATCAATAGTGTTCGGCTAAACTTAAATGTAGGAGTTAAATAAATCTTACAAAAAAAGGAATTCTAGGCTCATTATATATATGTCATAGCAGCACATTTTACCAGTATAAAAACTGTGGGAAGTAATAGTTTCTGTGAACTTCTGGAAAAGTTTGATGTTTTGGCCTGTGAAGCAACAAACTAATTAGAACAGCAAAACAAAACAAAACACCACAGTGATTACTGACCTCCCTGTCCAGTCCGGCGGCCACAGTACTGATGTCTCCCGTTTCCATGTTGATGGCAAACATGTTGGGGATGGGACTGTGGGGGGTCTGCGAGAGGATCCGGTAGCGCACCATGCCGTTGGCCGTGGTGGAGTCGTCCGAATCCGTGGCCGTCACTTGCATCACAGATGAGCCTGGGGGAAAAAGAGAGACGGGCCAGAGTGAGACACGGGAGGAGACGGGTAACGGACCGCAGTCCCTTACAGATGCACTTCTGTGGACTTTATTTAGCAATAGACCGACATAAAGCAGCGCACAATTGTTAAACCTAATTAAAAGCATAAAGAGAAAATTAGAGTCGTAAAACCGTGGGCAGGATTTGTGTTCAACCGGCTGAATTAATACTTTGTAGAACCACTTCCTGTGGTGTGCCTCTATCAGCTTTACACAAATAGATTGTTTGTGTCTATTCATTTATGTAAAATAGTTCAAGCTTAGTGAACTCATGAAGCTGTTTTTCTTTAGAAATCGCTTTCTTCGAGAAGGTGTGTCATCCTGCTTCATTGTTTGTTTTCAATATACACGCCCTATCTTGATTCGCGTTTCTGCCGCCATGACAACGCCTCCCTCGCTGACCTCAAAGGGTCTTCCTGGTTAGATAAAAGGTGCAAGTAAATCAGAGTTGTTGTCGAGCTGGAAGGTGACCGCCTGCCTCAGTCTTTGTTTCGTTGGCAACAACTCTGACCAGCTTCTCTGTTCCGTCTTCAGACCTGCAGCAGTAAAAGCCACTTCTGCCTTGATATTACTCGATGTCAGTGCTGCGTTTGACACACAGTTTTAAGATATTTGTAGGCTGGAAGAAGGGTTGAGGTTGTTATGTACTCAGTTACATTGTCATTAGTAAATTTTACCTCTGTGCGCAGAAAACGTAATTGTGGGATTCCTCAAGGGTCCATTCTCTGGCCACTTTTGTTTGACGTCTTTTTCAGTGTTCAACTTTGTATTCCTGACACACAAACCCCGCCTCCCGAAATCCTGTGGCGGTAACAGGGCAAAATGAAATGTCTGAAGATGGAGTTAGGCCAGTCAAAAAGTTGCCCAAAAACGAAATTGGCGGTTCGGCTCTTCACACCAACCGCTTCACGCTTGCCAGATAAAAGCTGCAATTAGAAAAAATAAACAATGTTCCTCTGACTCGTATTTGCACGCCTGCATTTCAAACTAAATCAAACACGACGTGTTTTTTAAGCTCATTATTATTATTGTTATTATTAATGAATTTGTCAAAAATATCAAAAGGCGACCGCGAGGTGACTCATTTTGAGCGGCTTGAAGCGAGTTCCCAAATTGCCGTGACATTTTCCGTTCCGGATAGTGACTTTTTATGAGAGACGGAGCTTGTTCCAGAACAGAGCACAAACACAAAGCCTATTAAATAAGCTCCCATTTTAAGCTGCGCTTATTTGTCCTCTGTACATTTCAAGCTAGGAGCGCAAAGTTTCCACCTCTGCAGAGGCCATTTAGAAATGAGCAGCACTGGGTCTTCCATCCATTATTTCAGCCCTCGGCAGCACTGTGGCTGCTGTTGATGCTTTGATACTCTCTCCCCATTTGTCTTAGAATCACAGATAAACTCTGTCATTTAAGGCAGGCGGCAAAGAGGCAGCGAGACAGAGAGAATGTTTGCCACCATTTCTCTGCATGTGTGTGTGTGCGTGTGCCGACTGGATCTATGTACATCTAAATGCATTTCCAGACACATCTAAGCATTTGCATGCATGCGTGTGCTTGTTTGTGTCAACCTAGTATGTAGCAGGGTGAAGTGGGGGGTGGGGGTTTAGGGTGGAGGAGGAGGGGCTCCGAGTCCCAGAGCAGAATTATTGATTTGTACGAGTTTGTCAGCTGGGCTCGCAAATGCAACCAGGCAATTAGGAGCACTTTGTGCTGGAAAGAGGAGAGATCGCCTCGCCTCCCTCACAGGGTTCTGTGAAAATGTCACTTTCCATCAGGCGGCCATTTACAGGCTGCTGCTGAGAGAGAAAGGAGTGTCAGTTCGCAGGAGGAGGAGGAGAGGGAGGTGGAGAGGCAGATTAAACACAAAAGGAAGACCGGAAAGTAAAACGAAATTGTAAAAAACTCCACACACACACAAACACTTTTAGCTTTAGAAATATTCAGAATTACAACCCACGCTGGATTTTTACTGAGATTTTATGTTACAGACCTAGAAAATGGTGCGCAAATGTGAAAAGGGAGGAAAATGATACAATATTTGAACAATGCTTTACGTCATGAGTGAATATGGTTTTATTCAAATGTATGTAATTTGACTCCATCCATCTTCTCATCAACCCACTTCTCTGTCTCTGCTGAAGATGCCCATAGCATGATGCTATCACCGCTATGAACGCTTCTCTAACCACGAGGCGTTCAGGCTGTCGTGCATTATTACAGTGTTTTGCAAACAGGCCAAAAGAGTGGCCTCATCTGACTAAAGCATCTTCTTTTACTGCAAACTACAAACAAAGTTACTTTTGGCTTTCTTTCAACAACAGCTTTAGATTTGCTTTCACAGCAACAACAGCTGTGTTGTAGACCGGCGAGTTCCTCCGGAGTTAGGATGGGCCTCTTGTCTGCTTCTCTGATTAATGATTTCCCTTAGGTAGATAAAGTCTAATGCATAATTAGGTAACTTCTGAATGTAGCTGCATATTTATATTGTTAGAACACGAGGTCTGGTTACAAATATAAGTTGCACTTTTAAGACTGTTAAAATGACGACATGTTCCCGTAAACTCTGCCAAATGGTTTGACGAAAGGTGACAAAAGGAGAAGGAAGGAAGTCGTACATTATACGTATGTTAATTTTAGAATTTCTAAGTTTTTCTTAGAAATTCTAGAACTCATTTACTCTTCAAGTGTCAAACTCAAGGCCCGCGGGCCACCTCCGGCCCGCCGTAAAGTTTGATGTGGCCCAGAAGGACACATACATAGAACCTTGAAAATAGCTGGTGTACACTTTAACAATACTTTATCAATCACAGTTTTCAACGAAAGAGGATTACGACCACAGAAAAAAACAATTCGGAATCTTTTTTGTTTTTTGCAGCTTAGACTTTTTTTCTCAGAATTTTGACTTGTAACTTTTTTTTGAGAATTTACCAGAATTATTCTCACTTTAATCGTCTAAAATCAAAAGTAAGAATTCTGAGAAAAAAAGTGAAAATTCTGGGAAAAAAGTCAGAATTGTGCCTATTCTTCAAATAGCCAAATTAATTTTTTTTTTTTACAGTGGCCACAATCTTTTCCCATGGTTTTTATATCTGTCCTGCCAAATTTCATCAACGTGAAATGATGTTCAGTATTATTTAACTATAAGAAGAAGTACTCATCGAGTGCAGAGGCTACCATTTATTTGCGTTTTAGAGGTTTGTTAATGGATTGTATCAACACATTTCACCACAACCGGCCCATCGAGTTTATTCACAATCTTGATCCGGCCCAAAATAAAAATGAGTTTGACACCTCCTGAAGTAAGGCACACAAAAATCAGCTGAAACCATCGGGGCAGATTAAGTCGGCTGCGTCACATCAATAGCAATCAAAGTCAATCACCAAAAATAAATCACACCGGAACGCACAAGTCCCGTCTCACTCCACGACCTTTCAAATCACCTGGCAGGAAAGATGCAGAGCAGCCGTCGGACTCATCGCAGACTCCGTGGCTCCCTGCGGGCCTGAGCGCTTAGCTGGGGTCTCACTTCCTGTAATTGGGTTTCGGTGGCACCATCATTCCCTGCGACAGCCCGTGCGGACAGGATAATTGTAGCCTCAAATTCTATTTCAAACTTCATTAAGTTTCAAAGCAGGATTTGTCACTTTGACCAGCAAGCAGGAAAAGGAGGTCCGAGGGAAGGACTGAAAAAAGGAAAACTATTACAGAACACGGGGCTGTGTCGATATATAATGAACCTCTTCCAGTCCTGTAGGTTAGCATGGGGAGATGTGAGCATGCGTGTGTGTGTGTGTGTGTGTGTGTGTGTGTGTGCGTGTGTGTGTGTGTGTGTGTGAGAGAGGGAGGGGGGATGAGGTGGACCACATGTTGGTGCCGCTGCCCTTTGTTTCGACATAGAGGATGCTGGGATGCGATAATAGGCCGCTCTCAGGTCCACGAGAGGCGAACGCCGCGCATATAAGGTGTAAACTGAGCCTGCTTAATTCCGATTCAATTTAAGCACTAATTCCAAATCCTAATTGCTTTTCCACCAAAACTGCTGGACCAGAAAATTTGTTGCCGTTCGGACATTGTTGGCCTTTTTGCACACGCGACTTTTGATCACCGGCGAAGTCTCGCTGCTGTCGAAATTCTAATCAGTCTGAGTCAACATCTGGCCCCAAATTACGGAGAGGACGTTGAAGAAAGTGGATATAAATAGAAAGAAAGAAAGAATTGGGAGATAGACTGGTTGTAAGATGAAAAAAAGAAAAAAAAAATCAGTGGAGGAAATTGCATAGAGGGGGAAAGAAAGTGAAGAAAGGTCATAGTATGGAGAGGGTTTATAAGGACCATTAAAAGGAGAAGTGCAAGGGGAAGTCAGGGAGTGAGAGGGCATGGGAACGAGAGCATGAGTGGATAATGCTTCTCATCAGTGGGGAGAAGATAAAAGCTTCTCTGGGAGCAAAAAGAATGACCGTGTTCCAAGGAATAGGAAGGAAACGAGGTAAAGGTTGAGAGGTAAGGAAAGGCAGAAGGAATGGCTAAAACCCGAATCATCCCAGTGAAAGTGATAAGGAGGACATCGCTTTTCCACACCTGAGAGCCTGATGAGTTCCTCTACAACAAGGCAGAGGTGAGACTGGTGCAAATCATCTTTTTGGGATTTTTTTTTTTTTTTACTTCTTGTCGAAGCATATCTCTCAAAAGGAACATGTTGAGTTCTGTTCTGGACCAAAAGACGAGCGGCTGAATAATAGGCAGGAACGCAATCACCGACCGATTCATCACATTCAGCTATTCAGGTGTAACAAAACTAGAAAACCGGTCAATGAAATGGCAGCAGCTCTTCACATTTAGCTATCTATGGGCAGCAAAAAGACTGCACTCAACATTATAATGGGGAAAAAAAGGGGATTTAAGTGGCTGTGAACATAAACGTTGGTCTTCCAGAACCTGATGATCTATAGGGATTTTAACACACGGCCACATCAAAAGTTAAAGAATTTATAGAGCGTCTGGGGTCTATCAGATAAGATAAAAATATCTTTTTTATCTTCGATTGTGTGAATGACAAGCACATGTTGATATCAAGGATTCAGAAAAGGCAACAACAGCTGGAAGAACCACTCGTTGCAACCCAGGTATGCAGAACTCCCCCGAACTCTGAATGTTTGACATGTTGGATCTTGAAGCTAACGAGCTACAAAACCAGACACACATCTCCTCATACGGAGATGTATGAGGAGATGCCAACTTATTCCACTTATGTGGAATAAGTTGGCCACTTATTCCACATAAGTGGCCAACTTATGTGGAATAAGTTGGCCACATTTTATTTTACGACTTTTTACCTGGTTTAACCTTTGTTTATTTTGAGTTAGCTCAGTGGCGGCTGCTCCAGTCCTTCAGGTGGAGCAAACTGGTCCATACCACAACTCGGCATGAAGAGGGGGGAATGGGAGTTTCTTATGTTAGCTTCAGGTAGGTTTTTGTGTGTTTTCCCTTTTGTATCTTCTCTGTGGCCTGTTCAGCCAGTATTTATGTTTCCCCTTTGTCTCATTTAGAGAGGTCTGTTTGCTTGAGTAAGTCTGAGTTGATTTCTCTTTTATGGGCCCAACTTTGTCATTTTTCATTATTTATCCAAGTTTCTGTTTTGGGTTAAGTAAAAAACAATTCTTTTTGAATTTGAACCTGTGCCTGACTCTCTTTTTACGGCTCTGTCCATCACAACATATTTAAGGCAAACCTACATTTCGTTTTATGAATTTAAGACTTTTTAAGGATGCACAGACAGCTTGTAATATCTACAGCAGGAGGAGATCTGTTTTAAAATGTCAAAATCTGTTTCCAAAGGCGTGGCACCACATCTTGTAGAATCTTCACCAAACAGAATATTGTGTATCCTCATCATACTGATACATAATACAAGTATGTTTTCTTGTGGTTCTGCTCATTAACCAAGCATCTGCTCAACTCAAGTCCTCTGCCAAAACCTTCCCTGCTGTTTCCGTTTACTTTCATCGACCTAAGTCGGCCCACTAATACACAGAAATCAAAGTCAATGGCAAATCCATCACTCCCAGACCATTAAACGACACTGATTTTGGGTTTTATTTAAAAAAAAGCAAAAAAAAAAGCTGTATAGCTTTTTTAAGGTCTGGATGGGGAAAAGACGTGTCACAATCTGGAATGACTTCTTCTCAAACTTCCCTGCAGTTAGAATTATGATAAAATACACATCAACATTTCTGTCTGTGGGTCTGTCTGGGTTAAAAAACAAACAAACAAAAAAACATGTTATGGGTAACTGCAGGCAGCAGAGGCTCGCAGATGCACCAGTTACTGCCTGAATCTCAACGAGGTGCTGTCAGGGTGGATGAACCGGCTCCTGACAGGAGGCTGGTTCAAGACTGGGAGAGGGGGGAGAAAAACAGTCAACATTATACCCAGAATCTGTTAAAAGCTCAGGGGCATCAGACTATTTACAGCCAGCTGCCATCCCCACTGGCAGGGAACGTTGGCAGAGAAAAAGCCAGACGTACAATATAAAATTAACCTGGACGATTCCACAATTTTTCGGCAGCAGCATGAAAAGAATACGGACCAGATGAAGGGGCTACTTAGTAAAAGTAAAATTAATTATGGCAAGAGGAAGAAAATAAACACACACAAAAAAATACTCTGGCAAATGTGCAATAAAAATTCACCCAACCCTGGTGAGATCTTTTGAGAGGCACGAGAGCAGAGACGAGAGCTCTCGTCTTTCCAGCAGCTATTATTGCGCTTCCTGAGCGATCCGGCAGCAAGTGGACACCTCTAAATATATCTGCTCACACAAGCTGCTGAAACGCGTCGCCAAGAGGAATCCTGAGTGACCACTTGTGATTGCGTCTCAGCGACCTGTTCAGCGTGCAAATAAACACGGAGCCCATCTCACACAGTCGGCAGGCCAACAACAAACACGCCATCGGTCATGCGATCAATATTCTTCGTCTGTGAGACATTCTACATTGGTTTTAGAATTTCACCAAGAACTAAACTACCGGGCAAATAATGTAAATCTCTATGACAGGATGCAGATTTGTGGATTTCCTTGATGCCTGATTTTCACTGTTCATGATTTTCTTGTTTGTGTTGAACAACACGTATTCTCTGAATGTGCAGTAACGAAAGGGAATAACGTGGATGGTCGGGTCTCGTTACCTCTTCAATGCATGCTGTGTGTTCCTGCTGATGTTATGGTGTTCTGAATAGTGCATGCTGAATTGGGATCAAGACTGTGGAATCCAGTGTTTTCTGCTGTGTCACCACATGTTAGGCCTGGACAAGATGGCTGAAAACCGTATCACGATATAAGGGATTCATATCAGTCCATACCAGGGGCGCCGTATAAGGGGGGGGGGGGGCCAAGACCAAAAAGCAGACATTTGCCCTGAACCCCCCTGGATCTGCATGAAATGGTTCGTTCCTGCTTGTAGCGCTTGACAGTGACGATGTTCAGCAGCAGTCAGTGGAAGACAAGAACGACTGGCTGTTACTATGCTACCAAGAACAATAATAAAGTAGGTTTTCAAAAAATAGAGCGACAGAGAGAGAAAAAGGTAAAAGTGTTCATTTATAACCCAGTTTTTCTCCAAGAGGTGGGTGAATTAAGGAAAGAAATTACCTCATATTCATATACAGTATTTAACTTGTCCCTTTTACCACATTTAACAACAGATGAGTCAGTCAGCAGCAGCTCTAGCCCACGTCCCTCCTGACCATCCTCTCCTAAGAGAAATTAAAGCTGCAGTATGTAACTTTTATAAAAACTTTATTTTTAACATATTTGTTAAAACTGTCATTATGTTGTGACACTATGGTATGAGAGATAATCTGTGAAAAATCTATTTCCTCTGCTTTCTCCCAGTGCTAGAAACAACCAATCAGAGACAGGAGAGTTTCAGTGCTGTCAATCACAATCTCATGTGGTGCTGCTCATCCCTATGCTGTAGCTAGCGCAGCCTGTTGTGAATGCTCAATCAAATTAGCATAGCTACCAATGACAGCAGATAAATATTTTTCCTTTAATGATAAGTTGTTTTTCCACCATTAGCACATTTAGCAGCGAGTGAATGAAGTTGATTGTCAGCACTAAGACCCTCCTCCTGACTCTGATTGGTTGTTTTGGCCGGAACGTTGCATTACTTTAGCCAGCAATAGCAGCTCAGGGAGCAGGTGGAGGATATGGATTGTTTTCACAGATTATCTGTCTCATGACAGTTTTAACAAATATGGAGAAAACATATTTTTTTATTAAAGTTATATACTGCAGCTTGAATAAAATTTAACTACATAGCATTTTCTGAGAAGTCAGGATTGCTTTATGTGTATTTTGTATGACAGTTGTTCGTGGGGAGAGACATTTCAGTAAGCTAAAACTAATAGAAACAATTCAAGCAACCTACTTGCATACTGAATGTGGACTGTTGGATGTTAAATGCATGAGCAGTAAATATTGTGCTAGTTATCAGTATTGGACCAAAGAAAGCAGGGCCTTTGCAAAAATTGTGACGCTTTTTATGGATCAAATAGACTCAAAAAATTGTAACGGCAGCTTCGAAGGGGGGGCAAAATGTAATTTTTTGTCAGGGGGCCAAATTCCTCGCAGCGCCCCTGGTCCATACTGATCATTATTTATTATCAGTTTTTGGTTTTAAATATCTGAAATACTGTCAAACTGGAGGCACCTGTTTTATCCACCGTTTTCACTCCATGCTGGTTTTGTTTTTTATTTTTAAGCAGTTACAACAAAAAGTGGAAAAAGTCGCTCAACAGTTTGTTGCTACGTAACAAAAGAGTGAGTTCAATGATGCTAACCACCGTGGTTAGCTAGCTGAAGTCCTTCCTCTTCCTACATCCCCCAGAATGCTGTGCAGTTCTGGATCAGTAAAATTATTGAATATTCTGACCTATTTTTTTATTAATACTGGTCACATGTCTATCATGAGGAATATTCTTGTTGATTTATTGCTCAGCCCTACAACATGGTATAGTGATGCTTCTTATTATGTCATTTATGTATTTATTTTTTTCCCAAATATAAAGATCAATTTGCTGTCTGGGAAAGAAATTTCAAGGCTCCGAGAGTCTTGAAGAAGTCAGATAGTTACATGTGCAACAGGATCAGTTGTTTGTGAATCCAAAAAATCAAAATAATAAAAAAAATGAAAGCATTATAATGTCATTGCCATTTCTGTGTTAAAACAAAAATTCATAACTTTGTCTGATTTGTTAAGAAATTCAAAAGAGAACTTCATTAGTAGAAGCCGTTTTTAGCTAAAATGCTTTTGATAAATAGAAAAATTCAGGTTTTTGGGGTTTTTTTTGTCAGTACTTGACCCACCAATCCAAAGTCAGGTCTGATCAAGGGGAGGTGACCACTTCCTCATCTCTGGCCAAGTGACTGTCACATCTCTGAAAGCTTAACGGTGATTCAGAGTTCAGTGTCAGCGCGCATCTTCGAACAAAACCCAGACACATGACTGCTTTTCAGTTTGTAGTTTCCGTTCTGAATGAGACTCTTAAGCTGAATGCTAAAATAAAACAAAAAAAACAGTTTTATTCAACATAAAGAAAGAGATGCAGCGTACACAATAAATCCAAGGACATTTGTGCATAATTCCCCCTACCTTGAATCTCAAAGCCCCAGAAGTTCTGCAACCTGCTACAAAGAAAGTTCAACTCAGCCGCTCATGTTCAGTGCTACCCGGGTCAACACGACCTTAAGCTCCTCTCTCAAAGATAACCATCACAGTCTTTCATATTAAAAACACGCCGTTATCCTGACAATTTATAAAATGAGCAGGTTTTTTAAATAGTAGAGCTACACAAAATATCAAATCACAAAGGTCACGATATTATTTCACATAACTTAGTGGCTGTACTTTGATGGCTATCATATGTCAAATACCGTGCATTCAAGTTCTACCTGGAAATTATATAAATGGAAAAATTTGTTGGCAACCATTATAAAGAGGCCAACCCCCCCAAAAAACGATATAACCTTTAATTACAGCAACATAATCTCACAGGGACAAATTTTAATAAACCAACCATTAAAGTACATTCATTCATTCACATTTAGCATATAATGTTGAATTCTTTAATAGCACTTAAAAAGAAAAAAAACTCAACAGTTATTCATACACAAAAAATCCCTTTCAAAAAAATATTAGATTACTACGTCAATCTTTAATTTCGACCGTCTAGATGCTGCGTTTCAGCATTTTAAAGGCTCCTCATGTCCACTGAGGAGTACGGAGGGGGAACTTTGATGCCGTGAGTCTGTTTCTCTTCTCTGCGAACGATAAATGAGTGCGGTTCATCGTGAACCTTTTAAAACACAGGCAGATTTTAAATAGAAGTTTCCCCTCTAAGGTTACCGGGGATGTTTAAAGATTCATCTTTCTGTTTACTGAAGCCATGTGAAGAGTTGCAGAGGATGTTCAAAAGCCGACCTACGGGCAAAAATGGGTCTGACAATAAGGTATGGAGAGCAGGGGTACCGATAAATGTGCCAACAGTGATTTTAAAAATTCACACGTTTGTCAGGGGTGCCAGCAGATTTGACTTGATTTGTAGTTGGCTTCACGATGGATTCAAACTGCTCATTCCTTTTCAATCAAAACACCAAAACTGCAGCTCCATTCAAAACTACAGTTAAATCGGCAGTACTATGTATTTTCCAGCCATATGGTGCCATTTTATAGCACAATCAAGTAACTAATCAATCAAGTATCAAGTTGTTAAATAAATTGCTGCATATATCTAATATAACTTAAAATAAATGCGCCTCTGTCTCTTTAAAAACTCCTGCTCATTCTGAAACTCCGCCTTCAGGAAGTCATCACAACATGGCTCCACTATTAACCCTTTAACAACATTTTTACCAGCTTTGCATTGAGAATATGAGCTCAGCAGATGCGCAGTTCCACCAGGTGTTTGCTAATTGCTGCTGGCTAGTCTGAAGGAGCCGAGTGGGGGAGTCGGAGGACGGCTGGTCTGTGAGGCGGAAGGTCGGTAGCTTGGAAACTGCAGCTCCGAGGAAGAGCTTTATCGCTAGGCAACACTCTGGGTATGTTTTTGATGAGGGAATAAAATTACAGTACAAAGTTGATTTTACATAACACTGCCCTTTAAGATGTTTAGCTTGCTCTCCGAGCTCTTCCCTGTATGTGCGCTACATTCAGCGCTCCAAATCGTAAGGTTAGGTTACCTTGCGATTCAAAATGGACTTTAGCAGTGAGTGAACATGGCTCTCTTTTCCTCTCTGTGTTGGCCTCTTGCCCGACTACAGCTGGGGTTGGCTTTTCACGCCGGATCGCCCGGGCAGCGCGCTGTCTGTTAAACACGGGATGAAGTATTGTTCTGGCCTCGGTGCAGGCAGCTGTGGTTTTCACCGATTTTCTTCCCATCGGAGCGCAGCCCACACAGTGCCAGACGTGGGAAATAACAATCGCGTCCTGCTCTGTCTCAACAACTCCGAGGTTCGTGTTGTGTTTGTGAGAGAAACAGACAAGATGGTGAAATCGTGGTTTTTGGCTTACCGGGTCTTGACATGCTGCTTGAAGGTGGTTTTCATAACAAAGAAACCCAAAACATTTCTGCGTCTTCCTTTAGAAAACGTTTCTTGTCTAAGTTGTGTTTCTACAAAAGGAGTTAGGGTAGACAGATATCTAAGTGATGCCTCTCATTTTTGGAAGCAACAAGCAGCAAAAAATCTACATTTACACAAAATCTACAGAAAAAACAATTTAGTAGAAAACTTTGTTGTGAGGGATTTGCAAGGGCAGACAAGTAGGATTAAACAACATGACAAAGAATAATGTCAATAATGAATAATCAAATTCAATACTCCACATAATTTTGCATCCTTATCCAGACTTTGAAAACAATGAACCAAATTCTTATCTCATCCAGACCGCATAGGAACTCTGGCTTTCAAAATGCCTCAAGTGTCCTAATTAAGATCTCTAAGTGTCTGAATGGGATTTCTCCTCAGTCCAGTTTGACCGTTCATCCTGTTAGCGTAGTCCACTTGTGATCAAATTATTCGGGTTGTGTGTTAGCACTGGATCTGCACAGATTATTGAGCTTCATCTAATATTAGAAACTTGATTGTTCCCTACATGGCTCTTAGACTGCAGGTTTGTAGATGGTTTTTAGAGTTTCTATAAGTTTATTAAAGATTACATCATTTAGTTATCAAGTTAGTTTCCGGGTTGAAAACCTTTCTTTATTATAGAGCTCAGGCTTAGGAGTGGCTTAGGTATGACGGATTACTTTTCCTTACTCTGTTAATTTCCAATTCTGCATTATAAGTAGTTATTGCCGTCAATACTCAGGATTTTTTTCTCGTCTATAAGGGCCCCCAGAAGGAGCCCGTCATTGAGCTTTTATTTCATGTCTTCCCAATCTCTCTGTAACCTTGTCTCTGTCCTGGACAAAGTCATTAGAGAAGCTGCTGGTGCCTCGGCTCAATGGGGAACGTGGTCCTGTTGTGATCGGACGATTGAGGGTTTGATTTAACCTTCAGTTCCTAAATATAAATGTCCTCCTGGGAAAGAAACCTGGCCCAAGTTGCCTGCCGATCCACCCGTCGGTGTATGGATGTGGGCGAGTTTGTGGGTTAGGTACAACCAAATCAAACACGCAAGTCTAGCGCTGGCGGGAGAAATGGTTCGTCGTCTTTTACAAAAGGGAAATCCTACAACCACTAAAGTTTGATACTACTCCATTTTTGTGTACATGAACGCAACTAAGGAAATTACGCTCGTGTCTTCTTCAGACGTTTTCATGTCGTTTCCTTCTGTGGTTCTTGGTGCAGCGCCGCCGAAGGCGAATAGGGGAACTGGTTTTTCAAAGGGTTTGCATCGTTTGGCACAAAGCAGTGTGAAAGAGAGCTGCACTGGCTGAAAATGTAAGAAATGTTTCAATCTTGCTCCCCAATCGAATCGAGTCTACAGAACTATCAGGTGTGAAAACACAGACCAAACCACTTCTCTTGTGTTGTTGTCCCTTAAATCACTCAGCCAGCCAGAACAGATCAGATTCCTCCTATTGAATAGAAACAGTTGTTTCCTTCCACTGTCACCATATTCTTGCCCAAAAGGAAGAATTGCAACAATGACCTGATGAAACAGGGGTTATACACTAAACTTGAATTTGTTGTATCATATTACAGGTTGAATTGGAATGCTACTGATTGATTTTAAATATTTTGATCTGATTAGACTAAATTAATATTCATAAATTAAATCCCTTGGTCTTGTATAGCATCCTGAGATGACATATATTGTGAATTTGCACTATGCACTAAATAAGCTGACTTGACTTGACAGTAAGTCAGACTAATAGCAGGAATTATTTAGAAAACACCCTGGTGCTTCCACGTCTGCTGTTTACACCCATCACTTCGCCTCTCCGCGCCGAAAGCAGCCGTTAATTAACCTTTCCCCCCCCAGGCCAGGCTGAGATAAAAAGGTCCGCTAAATCTCACTGGAAGTGTCGGGAGAGAGAGAAGCAGAGATGCACTCCCTCTGAACCCCCTCTTGGGAATCAAGCGGGAGCTGCTGGTTTTTGATCTACTGCTCTTATTTTTGAGAGAGATGCTCCAACCTTCTCTCAGACTCGGGCTAGACGTGGGAGGTGAGAGGGACGGAACGTCACAGCCCAGATGTTCGGAGCTCAAACGCAGCATTATCTGTATCTGTATCTGAGGCCACGTCACGATTTTAAAGGCTCGTTTTGGTGTGGCAGAGCACTGGATTTCACAGAGTGTGTATTCTTGTTCCAGCTGTGTGTTAGTATTTGTGAGTTGTAACCCATTAACATTAACAGCAGACCAACACTCCTCGTTCTTTATCTTCACATGTTCACAAAGCTAATCCTCTTAGTTTTAGACTCAGATTTTATTTATCCCTCGTTAGCAGCTAAGTTCTGAGCGAAGTAAAAACCTGATTTTTATTAGTCATGTTTATTTGTTGCCTAGCAGGGGGGAGTCCGGTGGCAGAAAACGCCAAATGGAGCGGTTTCAAACCAGTCTGTCCTGATGGTGTGATCCCATCGCTGCCTGTGGAACATCTGGTCATGTTGATAAGCGCGATCCGCTGGACTTTTCCCCTTTGATGGCGTTCTCATGGGGCCGGATATGAGAACGAGTCGTAATGCTGGACAGAACCTTTGATATCTGGGGTCTTTAGATGCTGAAATCGATACACACACGGCTCAACATATTTAGTGTGAGTAACATTCATATACAGTAGAAGAGAAAATGCCGTGGATCTTTTTAGGGATCAGAAGCTACTTGTTGTTATTTGTTGTCTTTCACATAATTAATCATCTGAAACACAAGGAAGATCTTAAACACTGTTGATGTGTCTAAACACGCGGAGCAAAAATAAAATCTAATCCTTTGTTTGGTTACAGCTTTATTTTGGTATTAAAATACTAAAAATCTTCTGTTATTTTAGAAGACGAAAAATAGAAATTTGGGTCCTGGAAAATAACAATTGTGTAATTTAAAGCAGTCGGTGTTAACCAGCGTTGTTATCGTGATCTGGTGAGACAACCGTGTGAGAGAAAAGTCTAAAAGTAGCAAAAACAGAAGGATAAATGTCGTCTATAGACGTTTTTGCTAAATGATTTAACTTGTAATAATCAGTGAAAAAAAATCAGTTTAGAAAAAGAAGTCATACAATTAATTAAACATATCATAAATCCAAACCAAATGTTTTTTTTTCCTTTTGCATCTTGGCAGAGTTATTTCAAAACAGAATTTGGGTTTTTATTTTATTTTTTCCAGACACTCTGGATTTCTACTAAAACACACATACTTAGGAAAATACTGACTTTAAGATCAACGCTACACCACAGATAATCCCTAAACGATTGTAGGTTGGGCTTTTTTCACACCTTGCATGTTTTTTCTCTGATTACATACATTTTTTGCTCGTAATACGGAAATGTGAGGTTTGTTCACACCTACGTGAAGGTTGTTTTTCTTTTAAAAAGTGCTTTTAATCAGATGAACAACCCTCATCATAACACATATTCTGCTTTACCGGACATGATGATGTTTATCTTTCATTAAAAGTAAAGTCACTTCAGCTTCTATGTGATAACTTCATGATCTCTGCGGCCCGGTTCTTGTTTAGTTACTATCAATAATGTACTAATCCATAATCCACTAAGAAAATATGAAATAAATAAAAACATATAAAAACAAGGAAGCTGGTGTTTATTTCCTATTTTGCAGTTTTTAACCACTATGTACATCTATAAAAAACCAAAAACAATATAGAAATAAAATATTCTTTTGAAATCACCTACTCTTTATGCTGATTCTATAATATTTATGTTGCCTTATTACTGAATTAATGGCACATTTTTCTTATATTTTTGGAAGAATGAATTATATTGGTTTGAAACAGGTGGCTGATTTTAAACATTGAATCGTAACACTCTCACCTGGATGAGAGCAACGTCGTTTAGCACAACTAAGTGAACATCTTCAGAAATAAATGGAAATGTTGACACGGTAAACATGATTTCCTGTTTTTTCCTCATATGTTTGTCTTTTTATTCTATATATCACTGGCTGTTTTGGATTAAATGCAAGCCGCAAATATTTCCTTCAGTAAATATTCCATGATATGTACGTTAACTTTGTGGGTGCCAATAACGGTGAGCAGCACTGTAAATGTAAAGCATGACTTTTAAATTCATAATGTATTTTAGTAAATGAATTAATGCCATTTGTCAATCTTTAATAATACAAGTTACACGGCAACAAATGTTTAACTTATTCTGCTTATATTTTAAAAAAACAAAAAAACAAAAAAACATCTGTTCTGTAGGCTGAATAGTAGCTGCTTTGCTTTTGTAAGTATTTGGTTATCTCCAAGTTTCAGTGCACTAAATGAAAAACACGTTAGCTAAAATCAGTGGATGTAAAGGATTGAGAGCGTGTGTTTTCCTATCCGTCTCCTATCCCCTCGGTGAACTGGTGACCCGTCCAGGACGTGCCTCGACTCTCGCCTGTTCAGCCTCCGGTGACTCTAAGCTGGATTAAATGGGCAAAGGAGTGAAGAGTTTTGTTGGCGAACAACTGGAATGGATTTCAATATTTCTCCACGCATCTTATTAAAGTATGTTGAGATTCAAAGAGAATTTCAGCGAGTCGCGATGATGCCACGTCAAGAGCTGTTTTTACGCTACGGCTGATGTGATGACATGGAAAAGGTAGAGCTCCAGTAAGGGCTTGGATTGGGATGGGAGAAACCAGAAGTCTCATGTAGCCTGAAAGCAACACGGAGATCTCTGGTAATCTGAGACAGACCTTCTCTGAGCGGAAACACACAATACAGTCAGACAAATCACACGAGTTCGGCTTTTGTTTGTAAATCTTACAAAAACCACAACTAACCCCAAAGAATTATTCATACAGTTTTGAACAAAGTCGTTAAGGGCCGTGTGAAATGTTGAATAATTGTGCGTTAGAGATTAATTTGTATTCTTTGACGCTGCGGCTTCAGGCGTGAGGATGTGTGGGCCCTACTGGCGGATAATTGTGTCCAGCAGCGTTGTTGTAAACGCTTCAAGCACAACACAGGTCGCCAGAAGTGAGAGGAGGTTCAGACTGGAGAGGTTTCATGTTCTTTGAAGCCTGGATGAACGTGAACCTGTGAAGCTTTACATGCTATCCTTTGTTGCTGAAAATGTCACATTTAATGAAGAAATTCATGTCGTAATTACTAAAAAGCAGCAATATCTGCAGTGGAAAAAGAGAATTTGTATAATTATAGAAAAGAAGCAGACTACTTGATGAATAAACACTGATAGGTTAAAAAAAGGGGGGAGTTGTCAATGATCCAATCAGATATTAGGATTTCACATCATATTTAAATCACTATCATGATCAATTTTGCAGGATGATAAATTGTCCCAAAGGTTATTGCGATAAACGATACCAATGTTGTTTTGAGATGATTTTCAAGTCGCAAAATAACGTAAAAAGTCATCGTCAGAGATCAACAAACTTCTACTGAATATTTAACTCTGGACCCAGATTATATTTTAGATATCTAAAATAAAACAAACAAATTAACAGCAACAACAAATAGAATGAACTATTAAGTCTCTGGTAAATGTCTAGTTGAGACCAACTTACCAGACTGAAGACTTACTGTATATCATCCAGTTTTTTGTACAAAGAAAGAGAAAAGGAAGAAACTATTAATCATGAAAATGGAAATTACTGATCCTGTTTCAATTTATCACTCAATTAATTGATTTATGGCGAGAGACGTAATAGATAATCTGTCCACCCATCAAGAGGAGCCATAAATCCTTGTTGTTGTTTTTTTTTACACTTGTAGACTCCATTCTATTGGGGACCAAGAGTGAAACATTTGCTACATTTCCAGCTGGTGCTGTTCATTTGTCACACTGCTCTGTATCAAACAGGGCTGTGAAGGCGCCACTGAAGGAAACGACAGAAAAACCTCAGAAGAAGACGCTGAGTGCAGCTTCCTTCCTTCTTTACAAAATGTAACCAAAAATCAGATTTTAGCGGTTTGAGGATTTACCTTCAGTCTTTGATAAAGGACCACGAGGCATTTGTCCCGCTAGCGTCAGGTTCTCGTGTTTTGCTTGTATTTACCCAGAATTCCCCGCACTACAGTTAGCGTCCTGCTTCTGGAGCAGCCTCCGGTCCGCTTGGCATCCACATACGCATCGATGCTGCCAGAGTTCACTTTTTTTTTTGTCCGCGTCAGAGTTCGACAACTCCTCAAATGAACCGGACTTTCTAGTTCGATTAACGCGGACCAAGCAGAGCTGAACCCTTAAACCTCAGGAAGTCTCACCAACTTCCAGTCTTCTTTGTTGGATTTTTCCAACGGTTTAGATGTGGAGTCGATTCTCTTTCAAGAAAGGAAGAGTTAAAAAAAACAAAAAAAAAAACAGTCCAAGTCAGATCTAAAATTATTAATGTACTTCGGCTCGAGCTCATATCTCAGATGTGGCCGGGTTCTTTAACTGCAGGGAATGAATCAGAGCCTGAGGCTATGAAAACCAGCTACGGCATAAATCTGAGGCAATTAACTCCAGGTATAAACCAGGTGCGTTTATGGTGAGTAAAATCTTTAACTGGCAGGGGACACATTAAAGGATCAAACAGCCTAGAAAAAAAAAGGAAATGAATAAAAATAAAAGTACGCCTCCTTGAGACTCAATTGGAGATGAATCACGATCACTTCTTGTTTTCTTCAGCTAAAAAGGCAATTAGGCAAACATGTTGTCCTTTTCTTTCTTCCTTTGTTTAATTAAAATTCAGGAGTTCAGGGAACAATGGCTGTGTAAAAAAAAAAAAAAAGGGGAGACAAAAGGGGCTGAACTCCTCACTTATGCTATTCTCTTTTTGACACTGCACTCACAACACCAAGCAAAGTGCGCTCCGCAAACAAACGGTACATGGCAGAGGCTGCTCAATGAAAGGGAAGAGCAACGACTCCACTCATAGCGGGATGCGTTTCTCGCTAATAAGAACCGCCGATTTCACTCTGCTCGATACAAAACTCCTTTTGTCGTCTGCTCGTGTTTCTTAAGGCACGAAGAGAGCCTCCGATCGGAAAACAAAAGGCAGGAGCTTTTGGGATGTCTGGTTGGCCCCGCTAATTAGGAGCTCTGTAGATAGACCCACGCTCCGCTGGGTAGAAGACAAGCACACGCAACCGCACACTTGCTCATCCATTGCTCGCACATCCACAACACGCCTATATTGTTTACAAATCCCCCCGAGATTAAACTTCGCAGGAGAACAATATCTGATCGCTACGAAGATAAACACGGGGTGTTCAGGGGGGAGGGAAGGGTCTAATTGTTAGAACAAGGGGTCTTTTCCTCTGTCGAGACGTGAGAAACACTTGAGCATATTCCACTCACGTCTCCCAAGTCTCGCCGCTGACCACAGAAGCCCCCCCTGCTCCCCAAGTCTAAGGGAGGAGCCGCAACGCTCTGCGGATTCTGATAACGATGCGTGCGGGAACCCCGGGGGGTCCAGGGCCCAGACATCCCAGGAAGTCGCCTTCGTCTGACGTCGCAGAAATCCTCGCGCGAGGCTTTCCGAGGGGATGACGCGATCGCATTTGTCCTGCCCATAACGGGCGGGAATCCTTGAGTAACAGGAGTTCAAGAATTAAAGCAACTTTTTCTCCCTGCAATTTGTGGTATTAATTAAATATAACTAATCCATTAAAACCTTTTAGCAACTCATAAATCAGTCTAAAGTCAGCTCCAGATGGATTATTGCATTAGTAATCCTCGGCAGAGAACAGCTTGAAACCACACAGAAGTGTTAGTCTGAGTGATTATTTTTTCATGCATTAATTTTAATGGTTTTAATATTAAATTATGACTTTCTGGCATGTAAAGGTGCTTTATGGCTCCGTGTGACTCAGACAATTAGAAATGGAGTCAAGTCGGAGTTCTCACATGAGTAAAAGCAGCGCTGCCTGCTGTTCCAAGGCGCAGCGCAACGCTGGGCATGTGCTTTGTCCACAGTAACTCAATAAAAAGGCAGAAACATCATCAATGCGCTCAAGTTTCATATGGATTCTGTCTCTGTGATTGATTCGGGACTTTTCTGGCTTTTTATGCTCAAACTGGATTGAAAACAGCACGAGCATATAACATACAGCTGGAATAAAATATTCAAGTTTTATGGAAGCATATTGAAGTGACAATCTTACAGAGGCTTCATTTGAGTTATATACGAAAAAGGCTAGTTCAGTTTAATTTGTATCTCGCTGAATTTAAAGGGCGTCCAACCAATATAATGACTTTGTGGCTTTAAATATGATTGGTAATTTTTCACATGAGCTAAAGCTAAATGATGTAGACGTCAACATTTGTTTCAAATTAGAAGTGTTGCTTTGGTTCCATTTGTATTTGCTTTCTCTAGCTGCGTTCCCAATACAAACGTGCACAAAACACTGCCAATAGTCCGCTAATGTCAATTTCACAATTGCAGTTTTTCCAATACTGTGTATATATATATATATATATATATATATATATATATATATATATATATATATATATATAAAAAGATCACATATAAATAATTCATTCAAGTTATTAAAACACATCATACTCCTACCACTTCCTGTTGTCTTTGTCGTCTTTGCTGCCAGTAGTAACATCCGGTTGTTGATCACATGACTCCTGATGTGAAATCCATTTTTTTTTGTGATACAGCCAAAAAACCACGGCGCAAAAACACTTTTTATTACAAAATGATTTTGTTTCTTTTAAATTGATGTGTTTCCATTGAACAAATGTATTTTCATATTCCTAATTTGTGCAATTATGTGGTCAACGGAAACGCAGCTACGGTCGATCTGCGGCTGCGTTTTCATTGACCATGACATATAAATATATCTCTTGTGTTTACATTATTTTTAATGGGTTTTTTTAGTGTACAAAAGTATTTAAGCGTGATTTTAATTGCATTTCTTATTTAATGGAACCACAGCAATTGTGAAAATGTGTTTTGTCAACAAGCTGGGAATAATTCTTAAAAGCTGCATTGCACGCTTAGTTCTGCACCTCAGCATTTTTCATGGATTATGGTACAAAAACGACGCTACTTATTCAGTACATGTGAATAAATAGTGCGTATGGAATCTTTTTGGTGTGAATATGTGTATTGTTACACTCCTACCAATTAGTATGTAATTTAATCTCAGTGTAAAGTGAGTGAGAGAAAATTAGTGAGCAAAATAGATCCGTTTGTGTTCCGGTAATTGGATTTTCTAATCAAAAACTAGAGAGAAAATACAAAAACCAAGAAGTTATTAGATTTGTTTGGTTCTAAAAATGGTCAAATTTGGCCTGTTTCTTATTTGGTGGTAGAAAAATGAACCAAGAAAATGAAATGTCATAATAAAAAAAAAAGACAAAATCTGTGGTTTCAGAAAATTAAAACCAGACCTTTTAAATTTCCTCAGTTGAACATTTTTTACTTCTCTTTGAATTTGTACCACGCGGATAGAGCTGGTTTGTTTGAGTTGGGTAAATAAGATAAAGTGTCGGTCGGCTTCCTGATCAATCCCAATACTTTTCCTCTACGTGCCAGAACTGCAATGCAATGATTCAAATAAAAATCAAATGTGCGCATTAAAATGACCTAGTCAAAACCCTGATCAAAATTCAATTAAGAGTAACTCGAGGCAATAAGGATTCTGTATTTGCAAAAATGCTACAAAAGACTCAAAAGACAGTGAGATGGATCTACAAAGAGCCGACTTATGGAGCCTTTATACTTCTCAGATTTTTTGTTTCTTTTGTTTTGAAAGACCTGTGCCATTTTCCTTCCACATTAAGAATATTTTCTGCCGGCCTCTCAGATTAAACCCAATAAAATACATTGTCACTACATACATACAAACTGTATAAAAGCAGGTATGAGAAGTTTTACAAGCGTATAATTCAGAATTTATAGTAGAGGCAGCGTTAAGGAGAAAGCTCTCAGATTTACTGACATCTTGTGGCAAAACTGTGAAATGCAGCAAAACGTATTAGCAGGCTTAGCGACCCGATGAGGACCTTTGTACGACCCTGAACCGCACTGTAAATGGCTGCTGTTGCTCGATCACAATAACGACTTAACAATTCACACCTCGGGCTGCTTGAAACAAACTGATTTATCGGTGATGTGACTTTGTTTGAGCCACAGTTTTCCACATTCGCAGAGCCGTTGAACCGTCTTACCTGGTTTGATCCCTTCAGCCACTGAGCCGTTGTAAACCTGGTTTTGAAACTCGGGCCTGTTGTCGTTCATGTCGATCACGTAGATGTACAGGTCTATCGGGTTCTCCACCTGGTTCCCGTTCATGTCCACCGCGTGGGCTCGCAGCTGGAAAACAAAAAGCGAGAGAAGAGAACCGTGAGGCGCTTGGGGCAAAGCGTCTCTTCGGGGCTCGACCAACGTGAGGCTCCGCAGGGCTCTCCGGACTGGAGCGAGCGCAACAACAAACGCAACCTTGACTTTTGTTAATTGGCAGCTGCATTTAACTGGCAGACATCCATAGGTGCCAGTGATGCAGTAGCATCCAGCTGGCATCTTGGCATAGGGAGCAAATGACACAAAGGGGGGTTGGGGAGCAGGCGGAATAGCGAAATGTTCCAGACGCACAAACAACACTTATTCTGTTATTAGCACAGCCAGAGGCCTGAAAACATCAGAGAGGTGTTGCTGCTCAAGCTGCGTCTTCTTTTTTTGTTCGGGGAGAGTGTTTGTCTCGGTTTGTTTTGACAAAGCCAGCCATTTGGATGGATGTCTTCGTCTGATGAGCCGCTTCTTGACAATGTGTGTAGTGCGAGAACAGAGATGGAAAAGAGGGTGAGGATAAAAAGCAAAAAAAAAAGAAAGAAAGAAAGAGACAGACAGACAAACAAAAAGTGGAGCCGGAAAAAGATGAAGGAGGTGGGAAGGAGAGAAGAGAGAGAGGAGGCTTGTGGAAGTAAATGAGGGCTGGAAACACAAAGAGGCAGTGTGGGGGTGTTGACAAAAGCAATCATCATCTACAGTGGGGCGTCTTAATTTCCACCATTGCTGCAGCTTATTTTACACTCCCCACCTATCCCTGCTAATGATTGCCGACCCTACATGAAGCTCAGTAATGGCCCTGGAGCCAAACGGCCTGTGTTCCCTGTGATTAACAGACTGCTACTAATTTCTGCCTCTTCATCACACTTAAATGTTTCAGATCAAACATCTGCTGGACCTTCGTCAAAGACAAAGACCACCCAAGTCAATACAAAATTCAGTTATCGATTGATGATTTCATTTCTTACAGTTGCAGTGTGTAACTTTTATAAAATAAATGTTTCTTACACATTTGTTCAAACGGTCACCATGTGCCGACAAGGTAGTACGAGACAGATAATCTGTGAAAAAAAAAAAAAAAAAAGTCCAACTCTTCTGCCTGGTGATGCTATTGACCATCTGAAGAAATGAATCGCTCCCGGTCAAAAACAACCAATCAGAGTCATGAGGCGGGTCTTAGCGCTGTCAATCATGCTCGCTAAATGTGGTAATGGCGGAGAAACAACTTACGTCTCCTGGAAAACTGTTTATCCGCAGTCATGGCGGCGACGCTACCTAGCTTGAAAGTTGATGGAAGCGTAGCAGAAAGAAGGGTTATGAGAACTGCATACACAAGCATGATTAACAGCGCTACGATCCGCCTCCTGGCTCTGATTGGTTGTTTCTAGTTAGCACTGGGAGAAGGCAGAAGACAGATTATCTGCCTGATCTCAAATGAAACTGTCACGACAAACTGACAGTTTAAACAAATATGTACAAAAAAAAAAACTCTAAATGAGCCTCATTAAATGAAAAAATCAACTGAATAAAATAAAAACAGTTTCTCTCTATCCTTACATTAATTGCTTGTCTAAATTTGAAGACACATTATTGGATGATAGAATTGCTTTTAACCATTTTAAATTGATTTCAAGGTCATCATGTTTAGCAGCAAAACTACAAACCAAATCCTCTCAAACTGCGTCTCACCTCCAGTTTGTTTTAGAAGGCACTTCAAAGGGGAAAAAAAACAAAAAATGGAAAGGAGGGAAGCGGAAACCCCTTTCTCTGTAACAGCGTACATTAATCTCAGTCGGTTGCTTAAAAATTCAGACCTGCGACA